>NC_045128.1:39779672-41073388 GCF_007655135.1 Punica granatum | reverse complement strand
CATGGCTTCTTGCTCATTCTCACCGGGTCTTTTTCGATTTGAGCGACGGTGTTCCTGAGGCCGAGAGGCTGCTACTCTGATTTCGAAAGTGTCAATTATTGCCTGGTGTCTCGCTCTTGGATTGAATCAGTAGGGTCTGATTTCTTTCTTGTAAAGCCTTGGTTGACCTAAACGGAGCCTACTTGTCCTCCAATCGTCGATCCTCGAGGATCAGTTTGGAGTCAAGTTGCGAACGATGGTGATGGTGTCGAAGAGCGGGCATCGGCGGTGGGTGTTGTCGCCCAAGGGATGTGGGCATCCCGCAAGTCATCCGCCCCTGACGGTGGTCGATGGGTGTTGTTGTCAGCTAGTTGAAGTTGTCGGCAGGTTCAAACCCGCAGGTCGAAGTCGTCGGCCGGTTCAAACCCTGCATGGCAGGAGAGAGATAAGGGCCAATGAGAATTTTAGTTTTTTTTTAAATTTAGTATTTTATTTTTAATTTATTTATTTTGCATGTCAGCATTTTGTTAACAACGTCAATCGGGAACTGACGGAATGAATCTGATCGAAACATAGTTAAATTTTATGTACTCAATTGTTTCGTTTTTTTTCTTTTTGTAACAAAATGTTATATTTCTGAAACATTTTGCACCCTTGGTGTAATTAAACTCAAAGTACAAAGTTTCATTTTCAAACGCTACAGTTGGAAAAAAAAAAAAAAAGACTTATCTTCAACCGACCAGAGTACATCAAGGTACCCCTACCTAGGCAGATCTTCTCTTCTATATATAAATATGCAGCAACAAGTGTTGCGTAACATGTAACAGACGGTATAATGCCCTGAAAGGAGATTATCGCTACGAATTTGGCAAGAGAAATAATTCCTCTATTGGATGGTTATGGAGGTGTGGGTCCGGATCAGGTAGGCTCTTTTTCATGCCATATGCAGTTGTGTCCTCATTGGGTGTGACGGTGTCATTTCAGTGGTTTTATTCGCTTGTGGCGATTGCAATGACAAGGTTCCTCCTTTTTGGGGTGGCACGGAGGTGGCGCTTGAGGATCGGGGCAGGGGGCGCCTTGGCTAGCAGTGGCAGTACTACCAATGCTTGCACCGTAGGTGAAGGCGGTTGTGGTAGTGTCGCTGCTGGTGGAGTAGGCGGAGGCTAAACAGTTGCTAAACAACTGAAATTATAGTTGCTAAATAGTTTATTAGTTGCTGAATGAATTCTTTAACAATTACATTTTTCACTTTACTAAGAGATAAAATATAATTGTTGTAGCCTATAACAACTAAAAAAACTTAGTTGCCACAACTCAATAGCTAAAGGACATGACAACTAAATATATGTATGATTGAAAAATATTTAGTTATTAAAAGTGACTTTTTAACAACTAAAATTGATTAATTAGTTGCTAATAAATTACTTTATTATAGTGTTAATTAACTTTTGGGTTAATAAAAAAATAAAAACTTTTCACATTTTAACAATTCTAATATGAATTTTTTTCATTGACCTAAAAATACAAATTTTTTATTTGATAATAATTCTAGCATGGCATCAAATTTTTCATTAATTTGAATAGAAATTGCCGACGTGTAGGTCGAGTGGAACCCACCATATTTTTTTAATGATAAAATTATTTGCAAAAAATAAAAAAAGAAAAAAATCGGGATGAGAGGTGGTGGCCGGAATCGGAAAAACCCCCCATCGCCCTTCCTACTTGATTTTTTTTCTTTTTTTATTTCCTTTTTTTATTTTTTGAAAATAATTTTATTATTAAAAAAATGATGGGTCGTACTTTATCTATATGTCAGTAATTTCCGTCCAAATTAACATAAAATTTAATTTTGTGGTTGAATTGTTATCAAATTGAAAGTTTATATATTTTTATATTAATGAAAAAAGTTCGCGTTATAATTATTAAAATGTGAAAAGTTTGTGTTTTTTTTTGTTATTATCCCTTAACTTTTTAAAAAATATATTTTAGAATATGCAATGTAACGATGACTTGTGGTATTTTTAGTTGACATTTTAAATTACTTGTATAAATTTATAACTGATAATCAATGGAGAGTGAAATATGAAAGAACTTCACGACTCAGTGACTGTCCTTGAAAACTACATGAAAGGCTCCTGTTGATGAAAGGAGGCCCCCAATATGGACATCAAAATTTTAATATTTTATAAGTTAATTATATGAGAGTTAATGGAATGACTTATACATATATAAATATATAGATATGTACTATACGGTTTAAAGCTAGTTAAGAAAAGTAAAAACTAAAGGCATGGTCGATAGAGTAATATGCGAAAAAGAAATGGTTAAAGATGGAGCAAATTAATTAGATGTTTAGAACAATTAAGTATTAAAAATAAAAAGAGTGTTCATGGTGAGGAAAAGGAGATGGATAAAAATGAGAAAAAGTAAGTTCATTAATGAGAGAATTCAAAGATACATTACGCCACGAGTTAACGATTTGTTGAAAAGGTATATATATATAGACATAGATATGCCTACAAAAGTGAAATGGGACAAAGGAGTTCGGTATACATAACCTCGTTTGATAAGTACAATATACAACATCTAATTACAGCAGTATCTAAATTATCGACCACATAAAGTCGATTAATTATATGCTACATGTTAAGATCTCGTAATTGATCAGTATCCACTCCACCACGGATGACTTAGCAAATAAAATGATCAATTTTGAAACTTTAGGAAGATTAGGAGAGCATCAATATCGTTTATATACCTAACCAGGACGAACCATGGAGGCATGTAGCAACAAACTAATCTTGACATGAATTAATTGCATTGTCGAGCATACGTAGTTTCGCTGAATCATATGTAAGAGGTAAATTTAATTAGCCTTAATAAGTCACAAAATTGAACGATAATTCAAATAGCTATTCGGACAAATAGAATACTATCAAATTAACTTAATTTCATTAGTATAGGAACTTGGAAATTCAAACCGAAACAAAGGCGAAACCGAAAGATACGAGAGAGAGCCGAGTCCTGTGTTAGACACAAACCCCTTGAAACAGAATTGTCCCCTCCTGGGTGCTTGAGGTTACGTGGACAATCGTTTCCCAGGATAAAACGGCAACAAGCGAAGCAGCAGCACAAACAGCAACGCTTCAGCGAACTCGAAGAGAAGCGTGAACACTTTTGAGGTCGAATTTTCTTCTTGTTTTTCCAATCGGCTATAGGAAGCAATGGAAGGCAGGAGACTTTTTCTCTTGTTCTCTTTCCTTTTTGCCGTGTGCCCCTTTTATAGACTATGGGTTCCATCCGTTATATGACTCTTCCTATTCTCCATTTATGGGGAATAATTCACATATATTCAATATACATGTTAATGACATTTGATTATTCATGAATGCAATCCATTCATTTCTTGTAACCGCCAAGAAAATCAAGAGTCATTAGCTCGTGAGCAATTTCCTCATTCACCCATTAGCCATAATTTCCAACAATCCCCCACATGAATGGAAATTGTTTTGTTTCGACTCGTAAATAGTGTTCACCAGTTGAACCTGTATAGGATAGGTAGGTGTCACCACCCTTGAACCTTCCCTTGTGAAAATGCATGTACTTTACTAGCAGTCCAATAGACACGATGTCCTTGAATTGTTCTGCTGTTTTGTGTAAAGATATTACACACCTCACACAAGATTCAACTGACTTCCTTCGGTTCTCATAGTTGTGTCCTTTTTTTGCCATGGAACACCGTTCTGGTTCTGCGAGAGTTTCTGAAGAATTAAGTCCATAAAAATTCTCCTCTAAAGCGGCCTCACTTTTCTCTCACATAGGTGATTTCACATATCATTAAAGCAATTTAGATTGCTAGCCTTATCCGTTTATCACTGTTTCATCAAGGAATGGTCCAGGGATTTTCTCCCCTACAGTGATTTGATTCGGTTCTATAACTTGGTTGTCCCATTGAACCTAGATCTTGGGATCTCCAGTCAGCTAGGTTGGGTGTCCGCTATAAAACCTTTCCTCTAATGGACTTTAGACCCATTCCCTTTGACAACTTCTCAAACTGCTCTTTACTTAACCCTTTGGTTAGCGGATCCGATATATTATCCTTTGACCGCACGTAGTCAATAGATATAATTCCAGTTGAGATCAGTTGTCTAATGGTGTTGTGTCTACGACGTATATGTCTAGACTTACCATTATACATATTACTTTGTGCCCTTCCAATTGCTGTTTGACTGTCACAGTGGATACAAATTGGTGGCACAGGTTTTTCCCATTGAGGAATGCCCTCTAGAAATT
Source organism: Punica granatum (assembly GCF_007655135.1). Taxonomy (NCBI): domain Eukaryota; kingdom Viridiplantae; phylum Streptophyta; class Magnoliopsida; order Myrtales; family Lythraceae; genus Punica; species Punica granatum. Next base: position 41,069,116 of record NC_045128.1, on the reverse strand, counting down.
GGCGTAGCCATTCAGCTTCTTCTCCACATTTATCCAGAGCAATAAACTCAGATTCCATTGTGGACCTAGCGATAATAGTTTGTTTCGAGGACTTCCATGAAACTGCTGCACCTGCTAGTGTGAACACATATCCACTAGTGGATTTTGAATCCGTTATATCAGATATCCAATTCGCATCACTGTATCCCTCTAGGACAGCTGGATATCTAGTATAGTGCAGCCCGTAATCTCGAGTGTATCTAAGGTATTTGAGTACCCTGACAATTGCCTTCCAATGGTCTCCACTCGGATTACTCGTATATCTACTGAGTCTACTAACCGAGTATGCAATATCAGGCCTAGTACAACTCATTAGATACATCAGACTTCCAATGACCGCGAGTATTCTAACTGAGAAATACTCTCTTTTCTATTCTTTGATAGATGAAGATTATTGTCTATTGGAGTCTTTGAAATTCCAGAATCATTTTTGGTAAATTTTTCCAGAATTTTATCTATGTAGTGTGACTGACTCAAAATTAGTCCATCTGATGTTCTCATGATTTTAATTCCTAAAATCACATCAGCGAGTCCCATATCTTTCATATCAAATCTTGAATTCAACATATTCTTCGTAGATTTGATCATTCTGTCATCACTACCAACAATGAGTATGTCATCCACGTAGAGACATAAAATGACGTAACCATTTTCTGTTTCTTTAATGTATACACATTTATCACACTCATTGATTTTAAATCCTTTGGAAATCATTGCATTATCGAATTTTTCGTGCCACTATTTTGGCGCTTGTTTTAACCCATACAATGATTTGACCAATTTACAGACTTTCCTTTCTTTTCCTGGAGCCACGAACCCCTCGGGTTGTTCCATATAGATTTCTTCATCTAAATCTCCATTTAGGAAAGCTGTTTTCACATCCATTTGATGAACTTCCAAATTACGTAATGCCGCAACTGCAAGTATCATCCTAATGGAATTTATTCTTGTCACAGGAGAATAAGTATCAAAATAGTCCAAGCCTTCATTTTGCTTGTATCCCTTAATTACAAGCCTGGCCTTGTACTTATCAATGGATCCATCTGCTTTCATTTTCCTTTTAAAGATCCATTTGGATCCTAAGGGTTTACAACTAGTGGGGAGATCCACTAATTCCCAAGTGTGATTTCGCAGAATCGAATCAATTTCACTTTTGATTGCCTCCTTCCAAAGAGGTCCCTCAGAGGAATTTACTGCTTCAGCATAGCTTTGTGGTTCATTTTCTAACAAATATGTCAGAAAATCATTCCCGAATGATTTTTCAATTCTAGCTCTTTTGCTGCGTCTAGGTTCAATCTCTTCATCCGAACCCTGCCTTTCATGATCTACGTCATGAAGTCCATCATTCATAGTGCACGAGGTTCGTTTTGATGAACTCGATACCTCATTCAATTTACATGGAAATACATCTTCAAAGAACGATGCATTCCTTGATTCCATTATCGTGTTCTTGTGTATATCGGGAATCTTAGATTCATGCACAAGAAATCGATAAGCACTACTGTTATGTGCATAGCCAATAAAGATGCAGTCCACCGTCTTAGGACCGATCTTTACTTTCTTTGGTGCCGGAACGACTACTTTTGCCAAACACCCCCACACTCGCAAGTGGTCGTAGGATGATCTCCTACCTCTGAATAATTCATAAGGTGTCTTTTCCCTTTTCTTTCGAGGCACCTTATTTAATAGGTAATTGCTTGACAATATTGCTTCACCCCACATATTTTGAGGTAATCTGAACTTAATATCATCGCATTCATCATGTCTTTCAATGTGCGATTTTTGCGTTCAGCAACACCATTCGATTGAGGTGAATAGGGTGCAGTCACTTCGTGTATAATTCCGTATTGTGCACAGAATTCCCCGAAAGGCGTTACATATTCGCCTCCTCTGTCACTCCTCAATCTCTTGATTTTCTTGTTGAGTTGATTCTCAACTTCATTTTTATAGAGAACAAATTTCTCTATGGCCTCATCTTTGCTTTTCAACAAATATACGTAACAGTATTTTGTACTATCATCGATAAAGGTAATAAAATAATTATTACCACCTCTTGTTGTTGCGAACTTTAAATCGCATACATCACTATGAATTAGATCTAGTGGCTCGGTGTTCCTTTCAATCGTTTGAAAGGGTGATCTTGTCAATTTTGCCTCAACACAAATTTCACATTTGTGCCGTGAATCAATTTGGAATGTAGGTATGTGATTCAAGTTAATTAATCTACGCAAAGTATTATAATTAACATGACCTAGTCTTCCATGCCACAAATCAGGAGACTCAATCAAATACGCAGAAAAACCAGAATTCTTATTGATTATGGTCATTACATTGAGCTTAAAAAGCCCGTCACATACATATCCCTTTCCTATGTACATTCCAGACTTGGACAGAATAACTTTGTCCGACTCAAAAACCATCCTGAACCCATGTTTGTTCAGCAATGACCCGGAGACTAAATTCTTCCGAATCTCAGGTACGTACAATACATTGTTCAGAGTCAACTCCTTTCCTGAAGTCATCTTTAAGACTACCTTTCCTTGACCTTCAACAGCAGAATGGGCAGAGTTTCCCATATAGATCCTTTCCCCAGTGACCGGTTCGAGCATAGAGAACAGGTCTCTATTTGAGCACACATGTCTGGTGGCACCGGTATCAAGCCACCATTCCTTTGGGTTGGACCCAATGAGGTTCACCTCTGAAACCACAGCAGATAGGTTGATGTCTGCCACATCTCGAGCCATTTCATTGACCACGTTTGCTTCATGATCCTTTTTCCTTTTTGGGAGCCTGCAGTCAGCAGATCTGTGACCTTTCTTGTCACAGTTGAAGCATTTCCCCTGAAACTTGGGCTTGAAGACTCCTCCATTCGTACCCAGCTTCTTCTTGCCTTTTTTGTTCTTAGAGCTTTGCCCTTGCTCCATGACATTTACCTTAGCAGCAGGGAGGATGAGATCCTTTCCGGAGTTTTTATTGTCTTCTTCAATTCGAAACTTGACAACAAGATCTTCCATTGTCATCTCCTTTCGCTTATGCTTCAGATAATTCTTGAAATCCTTCCAACCAGAAGGCAGTTTCTCAATGACAACAGCCACTTGGAAGGATTCACTTAGAGCCATTCCCTCAGCCTGAATCTCATGTAAGAGCACTTGCAATTCCTGCACTTGACTCATTACGGTCCTTGAATCCACCATTTTAAAATCGAGGAATCGTCCGACGAGAAATTTCTTCGCACCGGCATCCTCTGATTTATATTTACGGTCCAAGGATTCCCATAGTTCCTTTGCCGTCTTAAACCCCTGATAGACACTATACAGGGAATCATGAAGACTATTCATGATATAATTCCGGCAGAGATAGTCGGAGTGCTTCCAAGCGTCAACCGCACTGAGAGCCTGCACATCTGACTCCCCCACAGATAGGGTTGGAGCATTTTCAGTCAAAAATCTTGCAAGGTTCAGAGTTGTGAGGTAGAATAGCATCTTTTGCTGCCACCTCTTGAAGTTCAACCCATTGAACTTCTCGGGCTTCTCGACATGGTTCACAGGGACCATCGAGGGAGCAGCCACGTTTTGGCTAACCAAATGGTTAGGCAAGATAGGAGCAGGGCCGGAGCCAGTAGTCTGGCTTCCGTTGGTCGTATCTCCATCGTTCCCCGACGCCATTCGAATCGTTCAAATAACAAAATCTGTTTCAAGATTGTAAGACGTAAATTTAATTAGCCTTAATAAGTCACAAAATTGAACGATAATTCAAATAGCTATTCGGACAAATAGAATACTATCAAATTAACTTAATTTCATTAGTATAGGAACTTGGAAATTCAAACCGAAACAAAGGCGAAACCGAAAGATACGAGAGAGAGCCGAGTCCTGTGTTAGACACAAACCCCTTGAAACAGAATTGTCCCCTCCTGGGTGCTTGAGGTTACGTGGACAATCGTTTCCCAGGATAAAACGGCAACAAGCGAAGCAGCAGCACAAACAGCAACGCTTCAGCGAACTCGAAGAGAAGCGTGAACACTTTTGAGGTCGAATTTTCTTCTTGTTTTTCCAATCGGCTATAGGAAGCAATGGAAGGCAGGAGACTTTTTCTCTTGTTCTCTTTCCTTTTTGCCGTGTGCCTCTTTTATAGACTATGGGTTCCATCCGTTATATGACTCTTCCTATTCTCCATTTATGGGGAATAATTCACATATATTCAATATACATGTTAATGACATTTGATTATTCATGAATGCAATCCATTCATTTCTTGTAACCGCCAAGAAAATCAAGAGTCATTAGCTCGTGAGCAATTTCCTCATTCACCCATTAGCCATAATTTCCAACATCATACACAAGTTCTACTCTGTTGTTCGAGTACCTCAGATTTCTGTTTACTTATTTGTTCAAAAAAAAAAAATGACCGGCCTTTTATCCTTTATCTCTCACAAAGATCAATACGAAGTTTAACCCGGACAACGTGAAAGCCCGCAAAGGAAAATCGAATTTTTCTATTATCCGAATATCAAGAAAACTGTTACGAAATTGTTGAAGAATTGAGGCGGAATTGCCAAATTATATTTGATCAATCTCAGGGATTAAAGTTTTCTCTAATTCCAATTTTACTTCATTAATTGCCCTAAAAAGTTAAGTAAAATCCCCATAAACGTCCAGCTAGCGGAGAAACTATCGCTACTACAAATTTTACTTCATCCCTAATGCTGCCCTCTTCCGTCCTGACCTCGCTCAAGAACGGCAAAATACAACTTGTGATCGTGACGGCTCCAGAAGAGACCTATCTCATCACCGATCTTGAGCGTCCTCCGGATCACAAACTTATCAATCCAATGCCCATTGAGAACGAAACATCCCGATGACCACCAGTACTTTATTACTGCCAGATGCTCAGAGTTCGTGTCCCTGTCCCACACGGTCACGCCCATCCCGCCCTCGCTCCCGATCTTGGCGATGCACTCGTCGCTCATGAGGGGAAGAATGTGGTTCTTGACGTCGGGTTTCGGGAGGAGCAGCCTCGACAGCCCGCCCAGGTCACTTTCTTGTAGCTTCTTCTTGATCTTCCATGGGCAAGTGTAGAGAACCAAATCCGTCGACACCTGATGATCATCTCCTTGGGACGCGGCTGGTCCGGCTCCATTACATCTCAGGAAAGCAATCTTACGAGCCGGTTCCCACTGGGGCCCCTCTTCGCTTGTTGCCCGCTTCTTCTTCTTTGTGCGCTTCTTGTTGTGATCTTCGGAACATGCAGGACGCTTGAGCGGCAAGGCATTCTCTCTCAAGTGCTGCGAGCTTCTGCCCAGATTCGACCGCCTAGGGTTTGTGGAACAACCGGCACTCTGAGGGGAGTGAACAGCGGCAGAACTCGTCACGACCGACCCGAACGTGCTCCACTCTTCTTTCACTGAACTCATGGTGTTAGGCAGGAAACGAAGATCTTGATGATGGGAATGACTAGACGACCCTATGTGTGTATATATACAGTTGTTGCCTCGTTGCGGATATATCTGGAAAGAAGAGTATATGATCATAATCCGGATACAAACCCAAAATATATATATATATATATCTACAAATATAATCATTATTATCTAACAAAAAAATCATTATAATATCAAAATGCGCAGTTTCCGTTCTGAGGGTTCAGTGTGAGAAATTATCATCTAAATTAGGAAATTACCCAATTGATGAACTGCCTTGATAGAGGAAACTTGCCGATTTTGAAAAAATTAAGATATGTAGAAAACTCAAAAAAAAAATCTGTAGAAAACTCAGCCTGCACACATGCACGATCGATTGACTATACATATTTATGTATATGTATAGATTTCTGTAGGTAAGCATTTTGCAATATTCTAATGAATAATTCAATTAGCAAAATTAATTTCGAGAAACATTCCGGAAATTTCAAGGCGCAGGAGTTATATTATTGTTCAACTTCACTTAATCAGGTAGCCGTTATTAAAACTTGTCATGCTTGATAGTAAATCTAGCACGCTAATTTTATTTTATTTTTTCGATGGGCGACGGGGATGCATATACGTCTACTAAATCTCCCTTTTTCTTTCTTTTTGTTGGCTCGTACTTGGTTCTACAACTAGCTTAGCGAGTCGAAGAATATGTATTTAACATTTCAATTGAGTGTGACCACTCCATCTCTATTTTTCCCTTAAGCCTCATATTTGCTGGGTCTTCCTTGAGTGTTCAGTATAATAGAGTCGCTCGAGAGTACGATTCTGATTCGGCTATGGTGAATTTAAATAGCTCACAATTAACTCGATTAACTCCTAGGCAACTTTGTCCACAACAAAAATACTGAAACTTCCAACAAGTTCAAACATGTTCTCTTCTTGATGTCCATGATAATTCCAAGTGGAGGTTAGCGACCTCACAACACGAGCTAGTTATCTCGGAAAAGTGATTAAGTGACATATCTTTGATCGACCCTCATTGTCTTACCTTGTCCTGGCTTTTGATCTGCCGTGTTCATGTCGGGTAGAGAGTTTCATTTTCAGAGACACTATCGTAAAATATTAATGTAGACTTATCTTCTTTGCCGGTGCCATGGGCGAAGGCAGTGGTTTGGGAGGCGGCATCGTCGGCGGTGGCAGTAGCGGAGGAGCTTAATAATATCAGGAAATAATCGTTTTTTCATTGAATTATTTGTATAAAGATACAGTTTTCATGGCTTATATATGTGCATTTTATGATGTTCTGGTCATGTCTGGTTTTTGTATACTATTACCTATGGGCTGAGGGACGCCGCCCGCTGTCTTAAATAAAAGAGAGCTGTTTGATCCGCGTTCATCAAGTGATCGTGATTCGGAGAGTTTTCGTATAGTTACACCAGCAACTCGTGTCTATGAAGCTTGGATTGTGTACAACTCCAAAATGCCTCCACAATGTAACCAGGAAAAGGAAAGTCCTTAGCATTGGACGAGTAGTGGCATTTGCTCATATTGTAGTTTCTTCTGTATTTGTATTCTGTATACTTTTTAAGTCCACTAGCCTCCCTTATCGCTCAACTGCATATATAACTCAATGTTGCAAGTTGACTTAGCCCGGGAGAATGATCCTTTGTTAGTAAATCCTCCAACATGAAATTTCGTGTGTGAGAAAATAAAATAGGTAAGATCTTATTATAAATTAAACTCCTAAGAAACAAATCACAAGGATGCACAACAAATTGAACTCCCAATAGATAAACTTTATCAATAATGCAAGAGTGCGAATCCATTAGAAACATCTTGTGATTAGGGTCAAGTCGACGCCTGAACGAGATTAGTATCAGCCAACAAGTTAAATATACTGATGGTTTTACCCATTAAGGAAAAATGAACCGTAAGAAACACCTCGTGGTCACGGCAAGCCGGCATCTGAGTGGGGATCTCAACCGATAGGTCGAGGGGGGCTCCCCGAAAAATATCACCCACCACGTGTCATGTGCCCAGACAGCAAACAATGGGCCGGGCATAGGCCCAATTATCCCCACCGACGTACTTGAAGTTGGGCCAGAAGACAGAGGAGTCGGTTTAGACCCGACTTTCCTAACCGTCTTTCAGTCCGGGCAATAAATCAACGAGCTTCGAGCAGTTTATCCATATAGCTCTGCGTATTTCCCAGGCAACCCTTCTTCTACGGCGAAGAAACCCTAGGCATCGTTATCCATATCAGTTAGCAGAGTACCAAGGAGATCACGAGAAGAAATGGCAGGCATTGGACCGATCTCGCAGGACTGGGAGCCGGTGGTCATCCGCAAGAAGGCCCCCAACGCCGCCGCCAAGAAGGATGAGAAGGCCGTCAACGCCGCCCGCCGTTCCGGCGCCGATATCGAAACCGTCAAAAAATGTATTGTATTTCATCCGATTGATTTTCCTTTTCGCAGAACTCGATACGCTTCCCATTCGTTAGGTGTCTGATGAAAGATAGGGTTCAATTGAATCGATTGAATATTATGCTGCTTCCGAAACGTTCCCACGTCTGACTGTCAGCTGCAAAACAGAGAGATATGAATGATTACCGTCTCCTTCATATTTTCTCATTTTGAGCTGAATCTGACAAATTAACGGCTGATTTGTCGTTCGGATGCTGATTTATGTATGATTCACGTTTTTTTTTTTCCCTCCCTTCATGTATGAGAAGATCGAGCTGTTTCCTGATGGGATTGATATCTGTTGCAGTTAACGCCGGGACTAACAGAGCTGCTTCCAGCAGCACTTCTTTGAATACGAAGAAGCTTGACGATGAAAGCGAGAACCTTGCCCGTGAGTCTTTTTCAATGGTCTATGTTGCTTTTGTTTAAGGAAACCTGCTAGTGATATCATATGCTGAATCCATTACATTTGCATACGGTATTTGCATTTCTAGATTAGATTTGCTGTATTTGATTGGAAGGGATAAGTGTTCTTGCAACTTGATGCAGCTTTTCTTGTGGTAAAAGCATATTACTCGTCATGTTTTGAGTCATACCCAGTTATTCTGCCTGAGGAATATGATTACTGTGTTTAAGAACGAGAGTATCACTTGCCTGTTAACTTTCTATGTAGAAGCTAAGCTCATTAGAAAAGTCTCATTCCTTCTTAGCACTATATTTATCTGTGAATTGTGTTCTCTTTGTTCTGCTAATTTGAGGGCTTTGTTCCCCTTAAGATGGAAGGTTTGCGGCCCTTGATTTGATTTGATTTGATTTTTCTTTTGATTGATTGATTTATTGGAGTTAAATTAATTAATGAGTGGCTTGGTAGTACATGTGCCTCTGTAATTATGTTTTGAAGACAAGTTTAACGGAAGTGGTAGTATTAAGCCCTTTCAGAATAATTTCTTGTGTGGTGTGGTTCAGTGGCGTTGATCGGTTGTTAATGTCTCTCGTGCTTCAATTGAGCTGTTCTCTTTTTTGATTCCTGCAGATGAGCGTGTGCCCACTGAGTTGAAGAAATGTATACAGCAGGCCCGAATGGACAAGAAGCTCACTCAGGCTCAACTAGCACAGGCATCTCTCTCTCTCTCTCTCTCTCTCTCTCTGCCTCTTCCTAGATTTGAGCAGATGAATACCTATTAGTTTCCATAGGAAGTGGCATGGATCTACATTGATTTAGTAAAATATCAATCTGATGGATGAATTGAACCTTGACTATCATGTTCGAATTGTTATGCAGATAATCAATGAAAAGCCACAAATCATCCAAGAGTATGAGTCGGGGAAAGCAATACCGAACCAACAGATAATCGTCAAACTGGAGAGGGCTCTCGGGGTGAAACTGCGTGGGAAGAAGTGAAGCTCATCATGATGGAAATAAAACCTAAGAATTATGTCAGTAATGCTGCACTCAGTTCTGGTGGTGTTGCACTTGGAAAATGCTTCGGCTTCTGGTTTATGAGTGGAGGTGTGCAGGAGTGTTTGTTTCTGTTAATACTAATGATGGGATTACTACTACTATTCTACTAAGTGTTACCCTTTCGTGTTATCGAGTAATAAAGATTCTGGTTTCTGCTTCCCTTTTGCATGCAAGAATCTACTTTTGATTTGGGTGACTGATATCAAATCTGTACGAGTTGTTTGCTGGTTGCTTCAGTTTGTTGGCAAAACTGCACGCAACGATGTATGATGAGGGAGCTCGATTGCTCTAAATTTCCATGTATGTCTCCGGACCTATAACCCATTGTTTTGATGATGACGAGCAAGATGGAGAGCTTCCTATTTTCCATTTTCAGAAAATGCTGATCTTTCTGCAAGAAGTGATTTTCCTCTCTGGCCTTCCTAACTGTGTTTTGCTTTTATCCTTTCTACGCCTGGTCGAAGATGAGTATATGCGAAAAAGAAAAAAGAGAATGTACAGTTCGTTTTTAGGCCGCACAGTAAAAATGTGTTGGAGCTATATCGGGTTTTTAGTTCACTAGGAAGATGGCCTCTGCGTATATGGACCTTGATGTTATTTATTATGGTCGAGTGTGTTTTCTGTGTGCACCATCTAAAACCGTATCATTACGGGGAGACTGTCCCCTCGAATCGATCATCAGTGCATGTATGTAATAATTTTACTGCAAATTTTTTGCCCACGAATGCAAAAAGCGTTAAGCCAACAGGCCGGGCCTACCTACAGGCTGTTGTTAGTGTAAGCATTTACGAGTAGTAGAAACCAATTGCTCGATACAGGGGTAATATTGAATACTTTGCCAAAGTTCAAGGATCACCGTGGAATTTTGGCATTCTTTATAAAACGACATCTATATTGTGCGTAGCGGGGCACTGCGAAGTCCGTTGCATGTCTCCGGCTTCATTCTACGGCTCATCCTCCTCCTCCTCCTCCGACCACCGTCATCTCTGAGCCGATCCGTTGCGAGAACTCTAGTCTGACAATGAAATCAGCCACTGTCACGCGTTGAGGCGCTGGCTACACCCTCCTGTTTCGATTGCTTCTCAGATTCAGATTGCTGCGAGGAGTAGCGGATCTGAATCATGGCCGTGGTCGATGTCGCCATTGCTTGCCTCGATTCCATCAGTCAAGTAAGTTGAGATTGCTTGCGGCAGACTTCCCTTGAGCTATCTGTATTCATTTTCTTGCATATCAGGTTAACCTGATTGTGTTGATGCTCGTGATTGTGCTTATGAAGTGGAACTTCATTCTAGAAATGAATTTCTTGCTGCATTATGAGTCACTTGGCCCTCCGTTGAGATGAGAGGTTTCACTAACCGGGCATAATCCCAAAAATTTTGCAGTTCGTAGCGGTGATATTGTTAATGTGTAATGGAATTGGTTGCTAATGATGTTTTTTTCCCATGGCTTAATGCATCATCGTGTTTTCTTCTGTACAGCTATCAGAGCACATCAAGGATAGCGTGCTTTACCTCGATGGAGGATGCACCGAAAGCTTCCAGTATCTTGGAGCCTTTCCATCATTACTTTCCCTGGGTGCACGTGCGATTTGCAGCTTGGAGAACATGTCTCCTCTCGATCTGGTAAGACTACACAGCTTTATTGTTTCATATTGGTCCTGAGAATTTGAGAATGTATTCCACAGATCACATTGTGATCATTTGGATGAGGCCTGACAGTTGAGTGGTAGGAAATTATGCAGCAATTTAATGTTACAAAATGTGAAATTTAAGTTGGCCAAAGAATGTTTTTTGACCTATGACATAGCTCTACATGCTATAGTTGTAGCCTTGTGATAACACTATCTTAGAATGTATATATGAAGGCTAATGTTCTCAATGCACTTGTTCCTGGCTTCTTCTGTAGGTTGTTGACTGGAACTCAAAGTTGGGACCTAGTAGGAACATTGTAGTCATGACATCTCGTCTACTGAGTGATGCACATCGGTATATCTTACGATGCTTGAGCTCGCACCGAGCTGTTCGCCATTGTACTATATTTACATCTATCTCGGAGGTGCTTACTCATTATAACAAATTTTAGGTGGCTGGCTTTGTTCTTTACATTGAGCTGCAGATGGTTATCTCATCTCACAGAGTTCTTTTTGTTGCAGATTGCCCATTCAGCATATCCCGATTCACCTTTAGGACCCGATGCATTTCATGAATATGAGATGTTGCTTGTTCAGGATTTCGAAGAGCTTATCAAGAAAAGGCGATCAAAACCTGGGGAGTCGAGAGACAACAACTTTCCCGAAACTAAGCCAGTAGAGTATGAAGGATGGTTGCAATTCACTTCCAACGACGAAGACATCCCTGATCTGGAAGTTACTTCTAGCGGAAAAAAATTGTTTGAAGATAACTTTGCTAGTCATACCGATGATGTACGGCAAAATTTGGTCGTTTCTGTGCATCACTTCCCTTTGATATTGTGTCCTCTTTCACCAAGAGCCTTTGTGTTACCTTCAGAGGGATCTGTTGCTGAAGCATGCTTATCACTCGAGCATGAGGATTCCCTGAGCCAGGGTTTGCCTCCTTTGAGTTCCAGGATGCCCTCTGATGGTGATGATGCTCCTCCAGGGGCAACTCTAACTGCGCATTTTCTTTACCAATTGGCTGCCAAGGTAAAGCACATGTAAACTAGTCCCTTGACAACGGTTTAGACTTCGACCTCCTTTTTATGCTTCACCTTCGAATAAATGGAGTTGAGCAGGGTACAATACCTATTTTCCAAAAATGTATTTGGTTGGTTGATTATCTTGTGAAATGGAAGATGGAATAGATCTAGTTCAATTTGCCATCCTATTGTTTTAATTAGTTCATAGGTACTGTGGTCCTTATGGTGTTCAGTTATCTTTCCTTCATGAAGCGGTTTACATTATTTAGGAAGTGGTGGATTTTGCATAACCTTGTCAGGGGTAGTCATCTGCAAATATAATCAAATTCTCCTTTCTTAATTTTTTCCATGAAAATATGAGAAATAATATTAAATGTGATGCCTTGTTGATGTTGTTTCCTCAATATCGTTCATTCTGTCTTTTGGCCTTGCAGATGGATTTGAAGATGGAAATCTTTTCCTTGGGTAGTTCTTCAAAAATGGTTGGGAAAATTTTGACAGACATGTCAAGTCTATATGACGTAGGTCGTCGGAAAAGATCAGCGGGGCTATTACTTATTGACCGAACCCTTGATCTTCTTACTCCTTGCTGTCACGGGGACTCACTTGTTGATAGAATAGTTTCATGTTTGCCTCGAAGAGAGAGAACAGCAGCGACTGCCCCAGCAAAAGGTTCGCAAATTCCGCTCAAACAGGTCATGGGAAACCTTCAGCGAGCTCCTCTCGACGTTCAGATCCCACTTGGTGAAGTTCTAAGTGGAGAGGATGACAAAGTAAATGATAATCGACTTCTCAAAGGGATTGATTCTTTTCTGCGGGGGTGGAATTCTGATCGTTTTGATTCGAAAAATGTTGGTTCAGTAAATGGGAATTCCAACATTCAGAATCGAGAGTCCATTTCTTCTCAGATGGAACTACTTAAAGGCTCCATTGTCGCTACTGAGAGCCTTCGTGGAACACCGTATCTAGAAGCACTTCTAGATAGAAGAACTAAAGATGGGGCAGTTCTAGTTAAGAAGTGGCTCCAAGAAGCTCTACGTCGTGAAAATATCAATGTAAATGTGAAGATTCGACCGGGTTTTGCTTCAAGATCGGAGTTGCTCCTTATGATAAAAGCTCTTGCCAAAAGCCAGTCCTCACTAGTTAGGAACAAGGCACTCATTCAGTTTTCGGCAGCTACAGTAATTGCTCTGGATGAATCAAATAGTGCCAGGTGGGATGCCCTTATAAGTGCTGAGAAAATACTGAATGCAAGTGCTGGAGACACAAGCCAGAGTCTTGCCATTCAAATTGATGATCTTATCAATAAAAGTGCATTTTTGGGTTCGAAAGGGCAGAAAATTGGAACTAAAGAGAAGTCCCAATGTCCTTTCTCTCTCCGAGATGCATTGCTCCTTACTGTTGTAGGATATATATTGGCTGGTGAGAACTTTCCTACATCGGGCCTAAGTGGCCCTTTCTCCTGGCAAGAGGAGCGTCTATTAAAAGAAGCAATTATCGATGCGGTTCTTGAAAACCCTGATGTTGCAGAACTGAAATTCCTCTACAGTCTGAAGGGAGAACTTGAGGCCAACAGAAAGAGGATTAGCTCGGACGAAGACAAAGACAAGTCTGCTAAGGAACCTGATATTGATGACTTTGATGATGATCAGTGGGGTAGCTGGGGAGATGAAGATGCCGATCAAAGTAAGGATCAATCTTACGGTGATATGCAGCTGAAGTTGGAGTTGCGTGACAGAGTTGACGCTCTGTTCAAGTTACTTCACAAGCTATCTAGTTTGAAGAGTAGGAATAATCCATTTGGAGAAGGCACATACTCACTTGAAAGTGGCTTTGGTATTGATCCCAGCTCAACTAAGGGCTTTCTATATAAGCTCATTACGAGGATCTTGAGCAAGTCTGATGTGCCCGGGTTGGAGTATCATTCCTCGGCTGTGGGTCGACTGTTTAAAAGCGGTTTTGGAAGATTCGGCCTCGGGCAGGTAAGTTTTTACTCCAGTTTTGTACTTGCACACATTTATTATTTTCATTAAAGCATTCTTGACACGCACTTCTCAAATTTGCACAGGCAAAGCCGAGCCTCGCCGACCAAAATGTGATTCTGGTGTTTGTCATCGGGGGCATCAACTGTGTCGAGGTCTGATACTTCTTCCATGTATAAATGTTGATTGTCAAAACATGAACCATCCTTTCATGTTTGTTCTCATCCGTGTTCTGCCCTTCTCGTAGGTACGTGAGGTTCAGGAGGCGGTCTCGGAGAGTGGAATGCCCGATATGGAATTGCTTCTCGGGGGAACAACTCTTCTTACTCCAAGTGACATGCTTGAGTTACTATTAGGACAGTATAGTTACATCTGATTCCTTGTACTTTGTAATCCCTTCTGTACATCTTCCTTTTCGATAATAGATTTTCTTTTTTCTCCCGAAGAATACAAAAATAATTATGGTGCGTTTGGTTTCAGAATTAAAGTAATTTTGATTTTGATTGTGGAAAAAGACAAATGATTGTGTAGTGTGTTGAGTTAAAAGTTAAAGTTAAAATTTTTGTGATTTTAACTGCGAAACCAAACGGAGCATTAATTACCGATGAGAAAGAGATATTCATCTATGATTTATTAAATTAGTAATTGACTTTTATTTTGCTGATTAGTGGAAATCAAATGGCAAAGGTGTTAGATGGAGTATGTGCTTTAAACGGCATGGCATCAAGAAATTATTCAAAAATTCTTGTTTTCAGATACCTTCATTGATCATTTGAAAACAGATTAATGCCCACATAATCGTTACTAGTTATGTTGGACTACTAACTTCACCATGTAGGATTCTCTATGGTTCCGCGAAGCCTTCCGGCCATAGAAATGGTAGAATTTGCATATTTTACTATCGATTCTACTTAATTTCCTGCGTGTAGTATTTATTGTGAGAATAAATATAGGAAAACGATTCCATGAATTTGATGTATTTTCTCTGTATCTACCAAAAAAATAAAAAAGATGTATTTTCTCCTTGCTATATTATCCGAAACTAATTTTGCAATTTCTTTTCAGGTAAAAGAAAAAAAAATTAACTGAACATAGATAATATTTTCAATCGAAATATAAACCTTTCGAATTAATTGTGAATTAAATTCTCTTCTTTTTCTTTTTCTTTTTCTTTTTTTCTATTTACTAACAAAGAATTTTTTTATTTTTAAATTTCCCTATCACCAAAACCTCTCTCTTTCTCGGTCTGCTAAAAGCCTAAAACCCTGAGAGAGGCCCGTCTATGTAAAAGCCCACATTTCATCTCGACTCCGCCACTGCCTGAGCTGCCATGGCCGCTCTCAAGCTCCTCCTCTCTCAGGCTCGCCGCCACTCCCTCTCCAGATCCTCCTCCCTCCTCCTCCGCCCTCCTCCATCCCTCCAACTCTCCAAATCACTCTCCTCAGTACCAGAATCCGATGAGCCCGATGATCCCCGGCGACCGCAGCCCGTACCGATCCAGTCGGTCTCTTACCCTGCAAAGCCCAAGCAAGAAGAGCCTGCATCTTCCGAAGCCTCGCCACCACAGGATGCTCAGCCGCCGGCGCAGTCCCAAATGCCGTTGGAGGAATCCCCGGGCTTCCGTAGTCGGTCCCCGTGGTCTCAGGAGGACCTGCGGTACATGAAGGACGCCGGTCCGAGGATAGCACCGGTGTCATACCCGACGCGTGTGGCTCCGTTGCCCGAGGACAAGGCTTCCCGTGAGCAGAAGGATGAGGAGATGCAGGACGAGAGGAGGTGGATAGAGGAAGATAGACGAGCCGCGGGGATGCGGAGGAGGATGTCCTCTAGAATGTTCGTGGAAGAGGGAGAGGATGCGCCGCCATTTCCAACTTTATTGAAGGTGACGAAGAATGAGAGTAAGCCTGTCTATGATTTAGCCGAGGCAATCCGGCTCGTCAAGGTTGGTGTTGTCTGCTTCAAACTCCAAATTATGCCCAGTATAAGTAGAAAGCTTCGATTTTTCTGTGATAATGGTGAATTTTGTTTCTATATTTTATGGAGATCGCTGGAAGTTTGATTGTTAATACGAGTCCGGGTGTGCTTATTGGCAGACTAATGCAAAAGCTAACTTCGACGAAACTGTTGAAGCGCACGTACGGTTGGGCATCGAACGAAAGCGGAGTGACCTGGTATAGGGCCATTCATTCCATTTTCTGCTCTTTCTATGTTGGTCTCCGGTTTGTTTATTGTTATAGATCCATAGCTGCTCAATGGCGTTCCTTTAAGCTCTATGCGTTGCACTGTACTCTTCTTTGTCGGGGTGTCTAGTCTAATCACGTGGATTCTATACTGATGATCTGTTGTGGATGCCATTGAAATGTAGATAGTTCGTGGTAGCATGGTCTTACCACATGGCGAAGGGATGAAGGTAATAAATAACACCTTACTGGTTCTATGTGAACTTGACTTTATTGACCCTGGCCGAGTTCACAGATCTTGGTTACGTTATATTCAGGTTTCCAAGATAGCATTCCTTGGGGAGGGAACAGACGCCGAGGAAGCTAGAGCTGCTGGAGCTGATATTGTTGGTGGCATTGAACTTGTTGAGGAAATAGCCAACAGTAAGCAAACAGTTTAACCTGATAATATAAATAGCTCATATGAGTATTTTCTTCGGGGATGAGAAGTCTTAAGTAGATAATGGTTATGCATTAGAAGCGAATGTTGTTGATGATGAGTTGATGGCTTGGCTTCTCTAGGTTTGCTATCTGTTTTCTAATGTTTTTTGACTGTTAGAGGAAGCTAGATTCTGATTATGCTTTCTTCTTCATAATATTTTTGTCAAGTTTGTAGACATGACTGGCATTATAATTTGCTACCATTATTTGCAGATCACAGTTCAATTTTATGTTTCTGATAAATTATACTCCCACCGAAAAATGCATAATGCTTAGCTCGTGACACATTCAATTTAGGTGGTGGCAAGTTTGATGTCCAGAAGTGTTTCACTACTCCAGACTTTATGCGCCACGTCTTAAAGGTTCTGTTTGTTCTTTTCAATTTTAAGAAAGTAGATGACTTTTTGAAATCAGCATCTTCTTAATTTATGGGTCGCGTTATGCAGATAGCGAAGATTCTTAAACCTCTGGGTTTACTCCCAAATGCCAAGGTCAGTTTATTTTCTTGTTTTACTGTGTCCTACAAGTAATTAGGAATGGATTTACTAAGTTAATTCTTTATTTATATGGCATAGCAAGGTACTTTGGTCACAGATGTAAGTCAAGCAGTGAGAGATGCAAAGAGAAGTAACATCGATTTTAAAATGGATAAAACATCAAATGTTCATGTGGGACTTGGAAAGGTACCTTCATCTGCAATGGCACATTGATTTTCAGATTTTACTGTCATTGTATCATACTGACCAATTCCGCCCATTGTTTAAATCAAATGCAGGTCAGTCTGCCTGAGGAGTCTTTACGCGAGAATATTGGTGCTTTTGTAAATGCTCTTCTACGTGCAAAGCCTGCTGGGCTGAAGAAAAGTGAGTATTCACTGTTTCCCTCAAGAATACATGCAGCAAGTTACTTGTTAAACTAGAATCATCTCTTGGCTCTATGGTTTTTGCCAATGTAGAAACCTTCTATTTAATCTCTTCGTCTCTCTGTGGCCTCCCTTCTTCATTGGCTGCTGTCTCCACAACCAACCCCCCGAAACCCTTCCCTTCTCTTCATGTGTGTTTTGCGACGAGCCATTTCTCATTTCATGAATGCTAAATGGGGGATCTTCAGTGTTGAATCTCATTAGGTGTATAAAACCATGATTGAAAATAGTATTGTTTAACATGTTATATCTCTGACAAATGATCTCTCCTGTTTTATTTTCAGCTTCCAAATATGCAGGATATGTGAATGCCTTCCATATTTGCAGCACGGTAAGTTCACATGTGAACTTGTGGGTTCCAGTTTGTTTTCTGTTTGGTATAGTGTTGGAGGCTCACATGCAGTAATGCCTCTAGAAAAAGTTTCTTCCATGGCCATTTCTAATGCTTTCTACTTAGTGTAGAACATCTAATCAAATAAACTGTCATGGGATTGTTAGTTTAATCAATATTATATACTGTATACATGCAGATGGGTCCCGGGTATTCTGTTTCGATACAGTCACTATCAAAAGCTGCCGATCACCACAGCAAGGTCCACCTTAGCTGATGCAGCATTCTGGGCTCAACTGTTTGGATCGACTTGTTGAAGAGAACACTTCTCTGTGCCAGAATATGTTGGCTTTTTCCATTTGCCTCGCAAGGCGGGAAAAATGGTGTCCGAGGGGTTTTGGCTTAAACCGGGCACTCCTGAAATTTGACGGGATGACTTTACGACAGGCTGCATCGAAGTTGGACTAAAGAAATTTGTACAAATGTTGTATTAGCTGTTGCTCTCTTCTCCAGAGAATTCTCTTTTTTGAAAAAACGGGATTCGTGAATAATACCTGCCGCTTCTCGCTTCAGATTTGCCAGATCTTGAATCAGTCGGGATTAATAGCCAGGAATTTTCTGGATTGTGTTTGATTATTGTTTGAGGTTATTCGTCTGTCATGAATTTGTTCCTATGAAGTTTCAAGTATCTTCCCCTCTTCAAACATTTATCATGGGTGTGCTTCGAAATTAACATGTAGTTTGTTATTTTCTTACTTGGAAGGGCTTTTAGGAGACATTATGTAATGGTCACAACTTTGTCCTACTCACGCTTTGACTCGACAAATCCCATTCTCTCCATGTGCTTAATGTGATATTGCCTGTGCTTTATAAAGTCCAAAGCTAATTCATTTTTCTATAGAACATTTCACTGCCATCTAATCTTCATAGAATTGTATCTTTGTACGTAAAGAACAACTGAAATTTCAAAAAAAAGAAGAAGAGAAATATTAGAATTTTAATTTCATTATACTATATATCCATCAGTCTCGTTTGTAATTGGAATTTAAAAATAGCCTCATTTTCTTGACATATATTTTCAGTAGTTAGAGAATTGAAATATGAGAAACAATAAAAAGGATATATATATATATATATATATATATATATATATACATACAAGCAAATTAAACATGAAAAGAAAATTTTACATTTTTTTAAAAATGAGCTCATCGGTTGCCCTTTAACTTATTAAAATAGGATTAATTACACTGATGGTCCAAAAAAATTTAATAATGTATCAGGTTGGTCTAAAAAGTTTTTTTTGCTACTTGATGGTACAAAACGTTTCAAAGTTGTAACATGATAGCACAAACCGTCATCTCGCTATTGACGCCGTCAAGTCGTCATTTACAAGACTGTAAATTTTACACCATCATGTAACTTAAGTAAAACATTTTGTACTATTAAGTTACAACTTCAAAACATTTTGCACCATCATGTAACGTCCCACAAAAATCGATTTTGTACCGTCAGCGTCGGCTTGAAGGCATCAATGGCGAGATGACGGTTTTGTACTATCATGTTACAACTTTGAAATATTTTGTACCATCAAGTAGCAAAAAAACCTTTTTAGACCAGCATGATACATTATTAAAATTTTTTGAACCACCAGTGTAATTTACCCTATTAAAATATGAATAATCTTGTTGATTGTCAGTCTTAGTATCCATTTCAAGATGCTTACAGTCAATTTCAAATCTATGTATTACAGATAAACTCTATCATCTAGCAATTTATTCTAATAGTGAAATATGAAAAGGCGAATTACAGAAGGTCATGTTACCAATTTCAAGATGCTTACATCGAATTTCAAATCTATGCATTACGGATAAACTCTATTATCTTATAATTTGTTTTGATAGTAGATTATGGAGGGGCAAATTACGAGATATCATAATTTAAATCTGTATAATAATAACTCATAACTCATCTTTTCATAACCCTCAAAATCCAAACAAGCAATTAAAGCATAGTTCGTCGTCGGATCGCCTTCCTGGTCAAAAAATTTGCTAATTTTAGGGGCACATTACACAAACGCGAAAAATCCTGATGAATGAGAGGTGTTTTGTGAAGTCCCAAATTTTTACCGGGAAAATATTGACCGTTGATTATACGATATAGCAAAATAGCACCTGACGATTAATTGATTAATGGATGGAAATTATATTTTTCCCCGCGCCCATACAAGAAGACAAAACCAACGCCTCTGCTGACTGACACGACACTCTCACTCGTCACACTCACTCCCAGAAAGAGTTGAGCGCAGAATTCGAAGCTTAAGGAAAGCCCCTCCCTCCCTCTCTCTCTCTCTCTCTCTCGTCCATTGTTCTCTTCTTTCTCCTCCCTCCTCTGCTCCCTATGCTCCGCTAGGGTTTCTCTGTCACTCCACTCGCTCTGTCCCTCCCTTCGTCTGCTGCTCGCATTGCGGGACCGTTGGATGTCATAGAAGAGTGCGGTGCAGGATGGACTCGCCGGACGCAGAGTACCGGAGAAAGGAGCGCACCGCGCTGGCGATTATCATCGTCATGGCCTCCCTCGCCCTGGCCTCCCTGCTCGTGGCCTTCAGCTACTACTGCTACATCCGGAACAAGGTCTCCAAGCGTCACCACAAGCACCATCACCATCACCAGCACCAGCACCAGCACCAGAGTGAGTGTAGTGGTCGCATTTTCTGCTAATTAATAATTATCATGAGCTTTCGCTTGGTTCCCGAGAGAATTGCTGCGGTAGTCCTGTAGGTTTGAGCTCAGTTTTGCTACTTTTTAGCTCGCATTAGGTGTTGATACTTAGAAACAGAGCCTCTGATGCTGGTGCTCCAGAAGTGGATTTTTCTTGCCGGTCCTTACTTTGCTGCGCGGAAGGTTGCCTGATTTAACACTGTTAGGCCACTTTTCCCCCCCGTGATAGGGAGAACTTGCTCATCAGGAAAGATATTTCCGAATATTGCCTTTCGGTGTTCTTGATATAACGCTGCTTGCAAAACAGGGCCGGAATATTAACCATAAGCGGTATTGTTATGATCGATTCATGATCCCGAATTTTCACCTTCATGTGGAATGCTCCCTCGAGTTCCTTATCATGGTCGTTTTGAGTCCAACGTTTTCTTCTGTGATCTGTCTCACCGCTTTGTGCACATTGGAACCTTCTGTGACTTCAAATGTGGAAAAATCTGTAAAAAGCAGCAGTTCACCATTAAATGTGATATTGGTATTCATGTTGTTCATATCATAACAAAACCAATGAGTGTCTGTTTTTCTAGTCTCTGAAACTCTCAAGTATTGAGGAGCTATAATAACCAACTTATCTGTGCTTTATTTTTCTACTGCAACTGCACTGAAGTGTTTATCATTTCTTGTGATTTCTAGCTAAAGGGTTTGATCATGAGGAGAAGGGTTTGATCCAAGTTACTTCTGAGAAAGGACTTCAGGTCTTCTCCTTTAAGCAGCTGCATTCAGCAACTGGGGGTTTCAGCAAGTCAAATGTAGTTGGACATGGTGGCTTTGGTTCGGTTTACAGAGGAGTGCTTAGCGATGGCAGAAAAGTTGCTGTTAAGTTGATGGATCAGGCAGGGAAGCAAGGAGAGGAGGAATTTCAAGTAGAGGTAATTAAACTTTTTGTCTTCCTGCATCTTATTTAATCACTCGGTGTTTCCTTGCTCTTCCTGCGGCTTTCTGAATTTAGTGCTTCTTATTTAATCAGTCGGTGTTTACTTGGTCTTCTGACGTAGGTGGAGTTGCTGAGTAGGCTGCGCTCTCCATACTTGCTGGCTTTGCTTGGTTATTGTTCTGATAGTAATCACAAACTGCTAGTGTATGAGTTCATGGCAAATGGCGGTCTGCAGGAACATTTGTATCCAGTGAGCCGTAAGTAACCAAATCTTCGAGAAGGGACAAATAAATAAAAGAAATAAGTTTTTCTGTATAATTGCTGCATGAAACAATGCCTCCAACTCTGCTACAAAAAGTTCCATATCATAGGAGTTCTTTTCACTAACCTTGAAATAGCAACGTTAATTGCTAATGGTAAGAGGGAGGAAATCTATAACTTTTTCCACTCTCTGTTGAAACTTCAGATTGTTGCTGGTTTTGCAATTACTTTATGCTCTGTGCACAATGTTTAAGTTGAAATATGCATGACGCATGTGCAATGGTCCATCTCATGACAGTTCTTTTAAGTGATGGGTTTCCAGTACCATGCAATTGCGCATAATTCTTCAGCGTTGTGCTTGTCCACATACAAAAAATAAGCATGATTCGAGTTTGTTTGTACTCAGTGATATGATACTTTTCCCATGTGTTTCTAGAAGTTACGAGAGTTCCAACATGCCGTTGCTTTTTAGAAGCATGATTTTTAACTGTGACTGTTCGGATTCTCGTCATTTTCTGTGAAGATGCCAAGTGGCTTATGAAAATAAGTTCATATATGTCAGGTCGAGAATTTCCCAGCTCTCATGGGACTTGCTTCAATTGATATAGCTCTGTGAATGTGAATTTGAATTGAAATTTTTCTGCCTTGAGTTTTTTCATCTGTGAAAGTGTGGATGTTCTAAGCGATTGAGTTCATTTTTGCAGATTCTAATGCTGTCTACTTGAAGTTGGATTGGGAAACTCGCTTGAGAATAGCCTTGGAAGCTGCAAAAGGCCTAGAATATCTTCATGAGCATATTAATCCTCCCGTGATCCACCGAGATTTCAAGAGCAGCAATATCCTCTTGGATAAGAACTTCCATACTAAGGTTTCTGATTTCGGACTGGCAAAATTGGGACCTGAAAAAGCTGGTGGTCATGTCTCTACACGAGTTTTGGGGACCCAGGGATATGTCGCCCCCGAGTATGAACATCTCATTGCATATGAGTGGAGCTATTATTTTCATTCTTCCTCTTAGTTATCTGATCCCTTTTTGCATTAAGACTTGAAGTGAAGAATAGAAGGATCTTAATCATCAAGAATCTTAACCGTTGTGTTGCTTTAATTTAATTTTATTTTTTTCACAGATATGCATTAACGGGGCACCTGACCACTAAATCAGATGTCTATAGCTATGGGGTTGTTCTGTTGGAGCTGCTCACCGGCAGAGTTCCTGTCGACATGAAGAGACCTCCTGGGGAAGGGGTTCTTGTCACTTGGGTTTGTGCTTCTACACACTTAGTTTTACAATTTATGTCATCTTTTCTTCTCTGGGGCCATTTTCTTATGAATAAAAGAGCGATTTTATTGTGTATATTGGCAGGCATTGCCTCAGCTGACGGACCGAGACAAGGTTGTCCAGATTATGGACCCGAGGCTGGAGGGTCAGTATTCCCTCAAGGAGGTTGTTCAGGTGGCGGCAATTGCAGCAATGTGCGTGCAGCCTGAGGCTGACTACAGGCCGCTCATGGCCGATGTTGTGCAATCCTTGGTCCCTCTCGTGAAGACTCACCGCTTATCTTCTAAGGTAGGCGCTTCCTCAAGTAGCCTGCACTCCACCAGGTCACCCACTCCACACGAGCCTCACAAGGCAAGCATATGAAGCCAATCAGACCCCTTATTGATGTTTCCTCAAGCTATCCTAAAGTTGGTTGGCATTCGAATATCTCCATTGGGTATTATCAAATTCCTGCGTCATTTATGGGAAAGCTGTATTTGTGTATGCCTTATGCTTAATCTGGAGGAGAAAACTTAGAATGTGGTCATTCTCGTCTAGTCTCAGCTCTAATCTAACCGGACTTTCTGCATGATTAGTAGTTTCGTTTGATGCCTCTATTTCTCTACCGTCTCTTGGAAGAAATTGAAGAATTGACAGTAATTCAAGACTTGAAGCTTATGTAGTGCGGTGCCTCTATCCTATTGATGCCTGAGCTGTTGCCATTTACATTCCTCTCGAGGTTAGTAGTCACCATTCCGCATATATATTTCCGGTGAAATGGTGTTGAAAGATTTTCCTTATTTTCAGCGAAATATTGAGTTTATTGTTTTTGTTCGCTGTTCAAACGGAGAAAATAGCACCTGACAAGTTCATGGGCATGGCATTAAATGCCCGAGGGAAAGGAGGAGAAGATCAAAGGTATTATGTTTGACATTTTTTACTGTCAAAAGCTCCCGGCTTTCCTTAACAAAAAAATATTCAACCCAACAAAATAATGTTCCAAGTTCAACAACCTTCCTTAAATAAAAACTTACAATTTCTCCTCAAAATACGTATATACTGTCAACGCAATCCTTAGATATGGAAGTTGACTGCTCACGAATTTCGCACTCGGATAATATATATATATTTATTTATTTATTTGGGTAGACGATAACGATGTTATGGATATGTCTTTGATGGTGACTCGATATAGATTTTGGCCTATCAGTATCCGTCGAAATGGAAACTACATATCGTCGAGTCAAACAAACTTAGAAATGTGGATACCACTAATTTATCAAGCTTACAATTTAATTTTGACTTTCGAAGCAATTAAAAAAAATGATATGACACAAATTGCCTTTTTTTTTTTTGGGGTACCTTCATACATTTGAATGGGTCGTCACTGTTTGGTCGACACACTGACCACTCAAATTGAGTGGGGGGGAAAATTGGGTTATCTAAGCAAAGCATCTCTAACAACCGATGTAGACTTTCTTGGGTTCTCACTTGTATTGTTTCGGTCGTGGCCACGCACTCGGATACTAAGCTAATTTAATTGCTTCCCTTCTCCCCCAATCTTTCTTTTTGAGATTATATATCGACTCTTCTCACATACATACTCGAATATCATCGGAGCGATGAAATTCGATGCTTGCTGAAAGATGGAAATCTCCAGTCATTAAAAGATTTTTATGATAAACTGTAGGGATTAGAGAGTATCGATGAAATTTATATACTCGTCATGGAAAAGAAAAATGAATGGGCCATATTAGTGGACCCAGCAGCTCTCAGCCCAATCCCTTCCGAGTCCTCTCATTACAAATCTAAATGGAGTTGACTGACGACGTTACGGACCTTCCCGGAGAGTCGGCCAGCATCGAACCGCCAAAGTTGCAATGGGATGGATTGGGAGGAATATGAATTCCACTTGCTTTTATGCCTTTCCAAAATTAAAAAAACTTTCTTGCATTGCTATTTCAAAATTCTTCCTCTGGTATACATACATATGCATCTATAGATATATGTATATGCAAATTTTTTTTTTCATTAAAATCATGAGATGTTTTCGACTTACTGATTGTGATTAATCTCTCTACTTATGCGTCGGTTTATAAAAGTCCATTGGTTTTTCTTCTTATAGAATATAGGTGCGTGTTTTGCTGAGGCAAAGACTTATAAATGTCAAGGGATCTATTTAGTGCATGCAAATACATTGGAATGAGAAGGGAAAGTCAACCGCATGCAACTGGTTGTCATGATTGACAATGTCGCATTAAGGCCAAAAGAGGATGTGTTCTAGAGGTCTTTCCTTCATCATTAGAGGGGGGGAAAAAAGTGAGTATGTAGAATAAGTTGGGTAATCACTATCACTCTAATGATTCTTTACAAGTATTTTTTTAATTAAGATCCTTAATTAGTGTACATTTATGTACATCCTATATAGCATATATAATCAAGACTTTTTTCCCCGATAATTACAGTTTAATGAGACTTGATATTATTAAGTATATGACCCACAACTGCGATAGATATCTATATTTATGTATCAATTTGGACTAAAGTTTTATGGCAATGATAGAAACGAACTCCTCAAAAAAATTCTGGGTTAATTAAGGAAGCCATTATACATATGATCGATCTCTCTTTATCGACACGCGCCTATGCTTTAGGTCGTCCTGTTAGCCACGATATCTGTAAGCAAACACCAAGAGAAATTAAACTGTAGTTAAGCATGTGAATGAAAATTACGAGGATATGATTCAGCGGCAAACTAATTTTTCAATGGGCAGAGTTTAACTCTCATGTAGGGGTTTGAAATTTTCTAGAAGCACTCTGTATAACCAAGATCAACCGAAACTCAATCAAAAATTAGTGTCAATTCATGGATTGATCCAAATCTTGTGCTGTCGACAAAAAAAAAAAGTGGATAAAAAGACGTATTATATTACTTCCTAAAGAGTAAATAAAATAGGCCAATTACCCCATGAGATAGCAAATGAATTGAATTGTCGGATGTTCCTATATTATATATATGATCATGTTTTATCCTTTTTTCATGAAGAGTTCGATAAATCGATCGAAGTATATGCGTGTGTGTGAGTATATACCAAAAGAATAGAGGAGGGGATTATTGGCCACATAGATGGTAGGGCTTTCTCGTTTTAGGGTAGAAAGAAGTGGTACGTACATTGCCTTCTCTCGTGGATGACGTTGGTTTGTTTGGTTGCATGGGGTATTTGGATGGGAACGAAGCAGAAGTCAATCTATGGGCTGCATCCCGTTAGTCTTCATATCGCGTCTCTCTAGATGCTCTCTCCCTTCCATTTTTGAGCATTACTCGGACCAACCCAATACTTATCGAGTCAATTGCAATGCACAAAATATATAAGAATAATATACACGTCATCAACTATAATAAGAACGAAAAAAAAGAAGAAAACTGCCAAATCAAAATCAGCAATCAGTAGCTCATCCCCTTATGTATAAACGCGTACAGCAGCAAAGTTTGAAAACTTTTGATCGTCAGAAAGATAACATGATTAGATTCTCATCATCTCCCTCTCTCTTTACATGCATATGCACGTTGCCCTTCTCTATATATACAGAGGACTGACCGATACAATCCTCACAGCCTCACATAAAGTGTGTTGATCTTCAAGTCATATACACAGAGAGGACTCATATAAGCTGCTATAATTTCGCATACATATATAATGGCCTCCTCCATTGCACGATCTTTTGTTATTCTCTCTATCTTATGCGTCATAACGAGTTCCGTGAACGGGCAGCAGCTTTCGCCTAATTTCTACGCTCGGTCCTGCCCTAACCTCCTGACCATAGTGCGGAACGCAATGAGGCAGGCAGTGAGCAACGAAGCGAGGATGGGTGCTTCCATCCTCCGCTTGTTCTTCCACGACTGCTTCGTTAATGTGCGTAACTAAGCCGATCCCACCAGTTTCTAGCTAATTATCACATGCATACCTGCAATGTATATAGAGAATATATACTTCTCCCGTGATCTTTATATATACCATATTAATGAACCAAATTATGTAATTGCGATGATTGATGCTTATAGGTTTTATATATGTACGGTCTTATAATTAAGTATTACATATATATGTTTATTAGTAATATTCTCAGTATGTATGTAGTTTGTTGCTCTTGCATGTGCTAATACATTATGAATGCAGGGCTGCGACGCATCGGTTTTGTTGGATGACACGGCCACCTTCACTGGTGAGAAGACCGCCCGCCCAAACCAGAACTCACTGAGGGGCTTTGAGGTGATCGACACAATCAAAACCCGGGTCGAAAACGCTTGCAATGCGACCGTATCTTGTGCCGATATCCTCGCACTTGCTGCTCGAGATGGAGTCGTCTTGGTCAGTATCTTCACTATTATCTCTCCTCTAATTCCTCTTCCTACATGGCAACATATATATATATATATATATATATATATATATATATGCATATGTATGAACTTCACAGTTAACCTTAACTAAAATATTCGAGTTTATGCTCGTTAACTCGATTTATCGATCAACAACTATGGCTCAGACGAATAAATCATGCATGGCACTAAAAAAAAAGAAAAATCCATCAATATATCTATCTATACATATATACCTCAAAGGCATAAATTCGAATTCGAGTTTTCCTTTTATGGGTGTTTGATTAGGAAATGAAGGTTCGTCTACAGCGTGTCCTATATATGTTGATATTTTATATATAGCCCGGACATGCATACATTAACATACGTGCATTTTGATGGGCTAGCCTATCAGCTAGTGGCTAGCTCTTTTATTTTTGATGACATGATTAAAAGCAACAGAGTAGGTAAAAGAAAGCACAAATGGGATAGAATATAATTGTTGCCATGCCTTTTATATATGCAATAGAGTAGGTTTAAAAGAAAAACATAAATAGGATGGAATATAAATGTTGCCATACCTTTTATATATGCATTAATTCATTTAATGGAACATCTATATGCATGTACGGGTATTTGTCATGCAAGTATATTCCAATTTTCGTGATTATATTTTTATTGATGCATTGTATTATTTGGTAACTCCATGGACAAGATCATTATTTGAGTATAGTATAGTAATTTTAGTCATCTTGATACGAAGATTATTAGTGAACCAAATTTAACGAGTATTCCCTTTCTTTTTTCTTTTTTTTTTTCTTTTTTTCAGTTGGGAGGACCATCTTGGACCGTGCCACTCGGCCGGAGAGATGCCCGAACCGCAAGCCTCAGCGCGGCCAACAGTGACATACCCTCCCCGTTTGCCAACCTTGCGACCCTGATCTCGTCCTTTTCTGCCAAGGGCTTGAGCGCCACGGACATGACTGCCCTGTCAGGTGGCCACGTAATCGGGTTCGCCCGTTGTGCCACCTTTCGGACCCGAATCTACAACGACACAAACATTGACGCACAGTTTGCCAACTCCCGACGAACCGGCTGCCCAGCCTCGGGAGGGGATAACAACCTTGCCGCCCTCGACCCCACACCGAACCGGTTCGACAATGCGTACTACCAGAACCTTGTGGGACGGCGGGGGCTTCTCCGCTCAGACCAGGAGCTGTTCAATAATGCGTCCCAAGACAGTCTAGTCAGGACCTACAGCAACAACTACCGTGCTTTTGCGAGTGATTTCGCAGCGGCTATGGTCAGGATGGGGAACATTAGTCCACTCACGGGGACAAACGGAGAAATTAGACGGAAATGCGGGGTGGTTAATTAATTATTACTAAGTGATCAAAGTCTTCCCAAAATGGCGAAAAGACAATATAGTTTTATGTTAAATGTGTCCGATTGATGAGAAGTTGTATGGTCGTATGTCTATTACACAATAAAGCCTCCCCCCAAGTCAAGATGGAGAGGGTTTGGTCTAAGCTAAATAATTACGAATTATAAAAGTTAAGGTTTTCGGTTAATTATTGTGGATTTTTTTTGAATAATAAATGGAAGTGCTTATAATGTGAAGCCGTTGGCGGATTAAATGAGTCGTTTGAGAAGGTTTTTTCTCGTGCTTTAATTTGTAACTTACATCATCACATGGAAATGTAATGTCTTATCGTAAGTATCTATTTCTTCGACACGAGAAAAATCATCTGTCCTTTTTATTTATTAATTTATTTATTTTGCATGAATGCAAAATACATGTGTGAGGTTGTGCAATCTTAAATTGCACAAAATAAAAGATAAAGAACAAAGCAAGTGCGTGTGCTCCAATTGCGAATGTCGAAATTTCTCACAATTTTCTTGTAAATTCAAATGAAAGCCTAATAAATAATGGATTCTGATAAAAAGAAAAATAAGTGAAAAGTTTCAATGATAACCTAAACACTAAGAGGGATTTAATTTTTTCATTGGTGAAAATAGGAATATAGATTTTATACCTGCAATTTTTTTTTATGACTAAAAAAAAAGTAGTTGTAAGCTATGAATTATGTGTTTTTCATGTATATATTTTCTCAATCTGAATCGACATTGTGTATTTTAATAATTTGCTATTATTATAAATGATTAAAAATTGAATAAAAGGAAAGTCGCACCGCTTCGCTGAATGAACTGATCAAATGATCCTGTGACTTGTATTACTGTTAATTCTAATCCATGCAATGCAAAATTGTCTCCAAAATTAGTAACAATTTTATGGACTTTTAAGTAAAAGACGGTTACTTCCGAAACCGAAATAAATAAGATTGTCCAAAATAAATTCCTCCTCCATTTAATGATTGGAAACTAGTTAAAAACCGTTGGATTTTATTAATCATGTTACCAATAATTTAATTAAAGTCAAAGGATCTCTTTTGCAGTTTAATTTGGTATGAGTTACGCAAAAACGGCCTACAAAATTAGCAATAAACAATGGCACTCTCCTAGTTAAAGATCGTTATGCTCCGTAACTCAAAAACAATGAAAATATGTTGCTCTGATAACACCAGACTAAATAATTGATTGTAGACTAGTACATAACCTTAAAAGGATAATGTAACGAGTCATGTAGTTAAAGCCAATAATCTCCTCTGCTGTTTAAGTTAATCCGAGGTGTGCAAATTTTTTTCCAAAATTCGAATTAACAATGGACAGCCTAGAGCAAAATAACAAAAATAAATATTTTTCAGGCATAGAAACTTAAAAAGAAAAAAGAAATGCGGAATATATAAATCGATTATTACAGGAAAAAAAAACAAGAGGATAATGAAATTGAAAATAGATAATCAGCGGAGACTGATTAGGCGCGTCCAGGTCACTCTCGGGAAGTTCGCGTGGGTCTTCGCTCCATCAATGAATTATGGTTAACTCCTCCATTTTCAGTTTCACTCTCCTTTTCTTTCCATAATTTCCTACTGGAGGAGGGGCCATATAAAAAAGGTCTGCAGGGGAAGAAAATTTTACATACAAAACAGTGAAAAAAAAAAAGAAGAAAAAAAGAAAATTAAAGACAGAAGAGAGAGAAAGAGAGAGTGATTGTCATAAAGCAAAGTGAGAGAGAGAGAGGAGAGAGAGAGTAGAGAGAGAGAGAGAGAGAGGTTGAAGGTGCAGTCCACATGGCCTCGATGCCCTTGGGGCCTCACCACCACCATCACCACCAGGCGGCTCCGCCACCGCACCTCGGAGCTCAGCCCGACGCCTCTCGCCGTCCTGATCCGATGCAGACCGATAAGGTTTCCTCCTCATTTCCCTTCCTTCTCCTCTTTCTCCCTCCCTCTCTCTCTATCTCGGAGTGTCATGGTTTGGTTTCACTGTTCGTGCTTGCGAATGCCAGCAGCTGCCGCTGGTAGGACTTAGATCTTCCGTGATCCAGCTCAGAGTTCCGTTTGCTGTCCAATTTGGACCGATCTTCACTCCTCCGGGCCGCTTGCTCCGTGATTTTAAGATCTGAGCTGGCTCGCCGGAGTTTGTTCCCCGGATAGGGTTCCGCTTTCTGGTTGTTGCTGTAGTGGTTTCCTTAGCTAATACGTGTTTTCTGTGGGATTTGTCTTGATGCTTGGCTTCTGTTACTTGAGAATTCTGAATGAGTTTCCTTTCTCAGGACATGGAAACCAGATTGAGCTTCCATAGCTACCGCATTCACTAATTTGGTATCTAATACGAGCTAGAGACCTAGAAGGAAAATATAGACCTCTAATTTCATGAATGATTTGTTTTAAGCTGAAGAGGATCTATGACAAATTGTTGACACAGCCAGTCTGTGAGCTTGACTCTTGTTTTATCGAGTTCGAAAAATTTTCCATGACTGCTACTCTCCTTCCAGTAAAATTTTAGCATCAGGAGTTTGTTGGAATTGCATCATTTGGTTGTGTATGTGTAATTTTTCTCAAATTATTTGGAGCAACTTCAGCTCGAAAGAGTCGAGAGATTCTCACTGCTCGAACTGATCTTTCCCATTGGGTTCATATATCTGTCTTAGATCCATTACTAGGATCCCGCATGATCTTCTATGTCCTCTCTTTCCTGTGCCACTTACTTTTTGCGAGTATCAGTATGTTGCAAGGTTGCTTCTGCTGATAAATTTACTCTGATTCTTTCTTAGTTCCCTCTTTTCTGAAATGCAAGCTTTTCTGCTGCATGAAGCTTCCTCGTCGTCCATGTCTATCTAATGCTTTGCTTCTTTGCTGCATACTCCTTGCTTTGCTATCATTAGGGCTTTCATCAACTTTACATGCTCAAGTGACCCTCTAACGTGGATTATATATAATAACCATAACTAACATATTAATTATCTATAGCACGTTGTATCTCTACCAAAGGCTATCCCTTTTAGCTCGACCTTTCATTGCAGTCAAGTGTCACAAGAGCAGTCAGTGATTTGCTTGGCTGTAGAGATAATTAAGGAATGATTTGTTACCTGATTGAACGGTGTTATACATGTGATTAGTATGTGTAATATTTTGGTCGCACCCACATCTTCAGTGACGGTCCAATTAGGTTGTGAACTGATGCTGAGATTTCTCTGTGAGAGTAATAGATCGAAAGCTAGTATCTTACGCTGACTCTTCATACGTCCATTGTGTAGTTTTGACTGAACACTGTGTAATTTAATTTCAGGAAATGTCTCAAACTGTTATTGAGAGCAATAATGCTGTCACTGGTCAGATTATCTCGACTACTATTGGAGGAAAAAACGGAGAACCCAAACAGGTATAGGAAATTTCGTAGCATTTTCTTCCATCCCTACAGATTGACTCTACTTTTAATTTTTTTTCTTGTATGAAAACTGGGAAACTTTTTTTCATATTCCTAATTATGATTTTCGGTTCTGGTTGAAAATTAAATGTTGTTTGTCCCGTTCTATTCCAAAATGATAAAAACTTTAATTACGTGAATCCAAAATTGAAACTGTCCGTATTTGGCTGCGAGATCTCTCAATTTCTGTCTGTTTGTTTCGTCAATTCTGTTTTGCAGACCATCAGTTACATGGCAGAGCGCGTTGTCGGGAATGGATCATTTGGAATTGTGTTTCTGGTGCATATCTATTCCCAGATAACCTCTTTATGTAATTTTTAAAATATTATGTGTATCTTACATTGCTTATTCTCAGGCAAAATGCTTGGAAACTGGAGAGACATTTGCTATAAAAAAGGTCCTTCAGGATAGACGGTACAAAAACCGTGAGCTGCAATTATTGCGCCTGATGGATCACCCTAATGTGGTTAGCCTGAAGCACTGCTTCTTCTCTACAACAAGTAATGATGAGCTGTTTCTGAACTTAGTGATGGAATATGTCCCGGAAACTATGTATGGCGTTCTGAAGCATTACAATAGTATGAACCAGAGGATGCCTCTGATATATGTCAAGCTTTACACATACCAAGTACGTGATATTGTTCTTTCATTATTAAGGATAACTCTCTCTTCCCCCTTTTGAACTTGCACTGAATGAATTAACCTTGCAGATCTTTCGAGGACTCGCTTACATCCATACTGTTCCTGGAGTTTGTCATAGGGATTTGAAGCCACAAAACCTTTTGGTACTTATAACTGTCCCTTCTGTATCATATATCTGATTTTCTTTTCCCACAGGTTGTGGCGTTTATGAAAGACTTTTTCCCTTAATTCCCCCCCAAATGCAGGTCGACCCCCTCACCCACCAGGTCAAGATTTGTGACTTTGGAAGTGCAAAGGTTTTGGTATGGCCACGCCCCTGCGCTGTTACTTTGGTTCTTTTAAATTAGTTATGCCAAAAAGAAAGGTGCCAATGATGAGGTTGAATCTAGAGTTCGGGCCTTTCCGAGCAATCCTTTAAATGGTCAAAGCTTTCTTTACTTCCTTAACGACACTTCTATTCCTATTTTGCACAAGCTAGATCTCTCT
Organism: Punica granatum; assembly: GCF_007655135.1. Classification (NCBI taxonomy): domain Eukaryota; kingdom Viridiplantae; phylum Streptophyta; class Magnoliopsida; order Myrtales; family Lythraceae; genus Punica; species Punica granatum. Next base: position 41,035,708 of record NC_045128.1, on the reverse strand, counting down.
TTATAGAAACAAATAAATACTAGTGAATTGGCTGGATATGGACTAATTAAGAGGGATGTTTGTGGTGACTTGTTTAACGCTGTTTGACTACATTTCTCTGCCTAATCCCTCATTTTCCAACAGTTTATATCTAAATAACTTGTTTCTGATGGACTGGTCTTTGTTCAATCAGGTCAAGGGGGAGGCAAACATCTCCTACATATGTTCCCGTTACTACAGGGCACCAGAGCTCATATTTGGTGCCACAGAGTATACAACGTCGATCGATATCTGGTCCGCTGGTTGTGTTCTTGCCGAACTTCTTTTGGGTCAGGTCAGGGGTTAAGACAACGAGTACTACTCACATTCTTTATATATTAGACTGTATTAATTTAAACATAATTCTCCTTTCATTTCACATATTATATTTTTTATTCCAGCCACTGTTTCCTGGAGAAAATGCAGTGGACCAGCTCGTGGAGATCATCAAGGTGCCTTACCGGTGGTATTTGTATTTTAATCATACAACTCTTGGTACGAGATAACCATGTTGTGGTTGCTTTCTTGCAGGTTCTTGGTACCCCAACTCGAGAAGAAATTCGATGCATGAATCCGAATTATACCGATTTCAGATTTCCTCAGATAAAAGCTCATCCTTGGCACAAAGTATGGTTCTGTCCTAACATCCTTGTTTTGTGCTTATTTCATGGTTTTGTTAGATAATTCAAATAGGAGGATAGCTTCACCGGTCATCTTGCATAGTAATAGTCTCCAAAAAGATGAGGTATATATAGGAAATGGCATTCATATATGGTGAAAAGAGAGGAGCTAGTGAGCTCTTTAATGCAACGGACATTTGATTGGAGTTAAGACAGTTTGGTATGTGAAAATGTAAATCCATACTTAGACTCTTCGATGTAATTATTCACATCCTTAACTCTTTAGCGCGTCTTGAAATTGAACTCTCTACTAGAATTAGTGGTTGCGGAAAGTCTCTGGGACTTTCTTTATTGTCTTCCCTTGACAGCTGAATGTTCCCAGATTTCACTTATTTTCTTTCTCTTTTCCAGTTCTTTTATCCTTCATTAATTGTTGTTGTTGCTAATTACATGGTATACTTGTGTGTCCAGATATTCCACAAAAGGATGCCTCCTGAAGCGATTGACCTTGCATCAAGGCTTCTTCAGTATTCTCCAAGTCTTCGCTGCACTGCTGTGAGTTGAAATCTGCTTTATCTTGGTGAAGTATCATAAATATGTTCTAGCTTGTGTGCGGGCTAATCTATCCATTGGAAGTGTATCTTCAGTTTACAACCATGAGCTTTTCCTATTGTTTTTGCCTAACTGCTCGTTTTTGCTTTTGCAGCTTGAAGCATGCGCACATCCTTTCTTTGATGAGCTTCGTGAACCCAATGTGCGCCTTCCAAATGGTCGCCCATTGCCCCCCTTATTCAACTTTAAGCAAGATGTACGTCTTCTATCATTTTGCTAATGCTTAAATCGCAGCATGTGCCTGTGGGAACTGACTCAATAGATTCTACTTCTGTCATATATTGCAATGGCAATCAAATCCCCTGATTCTGTTGTTCTTGTATGCTTGCAGTTAACTGGGGCTCACCCAGAATTGATCAACAGACTGATACCCGAGCATTTGCGGCGGATGAATGGCTTCCCGCATCCAGTTGGTACTTGAAAAGGTTGGACTGCTGAAGTGTGCTGAATCATCTGCTAAGCTGAATGGAAGGAAGTGAGGACCCGATCTGTGATCCATTGTGACGAAAGTCGTTAGCCCAATCAGCGAGTGTTCTTTCCCGCCCCGCAAGATGTACACATGTTCTCTGGCTTTCTGTCTCCGATCCTTAAATCTATAATGTTTGCCTTTTTAAGTTTATGCAATTTTAGCTTTATTAAAAAAGACAAGTCTTTATTGTACATTTGCAATGACTTATGGAAAAAAAAAAAAGGTTCTAGAAAGAGAGGGCTAGGGGAGCATTATGATGCGATTCAACTTATGTCTAGCTTTGTAGGGCTCTATACAGACCCAGCAAAGAGCTCTTGTAGCTCATTTAAATTAGTTTGTGGCTTGCACTTTTCATTCTCCTATGAATATGAATTCACCATCTGTCTTTTCTCTACTCACTATTGTCGAACACCCGTAAGAGGTTTCCCGACTCTTGCATGCCTGTCGTTATTGCGAGTCTCCCTTTGTCACTTTGGCATAATCTTCTTGTCCTCTTGAGTATCTCAAGCTGGTCCTGGGGAAGCTGATCTGGGATGCTTCAGAGTGAATAATCACTCGGCGGGTACTGTAATATCCTTACCGCGGGGCATTGTGATGAGCAGATATCCGGCCGCGTGGGGGGCATGTGCTCTGTTACGTTCACTAATTGTGCTAGCACTGGAGACATGGTTTGACTTTTGACTTTGACTTGGGCAGGACAGCCTGTCCTCTGATGAGTGAAAGATAGCGGACAACTGTTTGCTTTGTTTATGTTATGAGCTTGTCATCCTCTGACTAAGCCTAAACGCTCAAGGCGGATGAGAAAACTGTGACTTTCAAGGACCGGGGTAGGAAACCGTTGAGATTCTTGCAAGGAGTAAAGTCGCGACACTGCAGTGAAAGCCGTCAGTTAATTCAAGCTCTAAGGTCTGCGAGTCCGAGACATTTGAGCTCTGACCACTGGCTAAGCTAGGCTCGATAAAAACCCGGAGGACAGCGGATGTTGGAGATACGAAGGAACATGCGGGAGGACAGCGGATGTTGGAGATACGAAGGAACATGCGGAAGTGTTGCGGGCCAATGACAACGATCTAATGGAGGCCTGCTAGGGCGTCTAAGATAGTTTGCCAGTATGACGATAGACGGTCAGGCTGGGCCATGGCGTAGAGGGTGTCAACACTTTTAGCCTTAAAACATGATAGGGCGGCCTAGTTTTTCTGAACTTAGCATGATCTTATGGGCCTAAGACAGACAAGTCCGGGCTGAGTTTAGACTGAATCATAGGTGCACATTCGTCCACCAGCCCCCATTCCTGATCCCCGAGTCACCGATGTGCGATGAGCCAAAGATTTTCGATCCGCGTTGTTTTCTCAACACTCAACCAATTTGATATCAAAGCAGTTAAATCTCATGGTTCTTGATTGAGCATACAAGCAACCAAGATGGAAACCGGTCCCTTTGCCAGCAACAACATCTACTCTCATCACCTCCAAAAGAACAATAACAAGAATGGCCTGCTTCTTTATTCTCATTTTTTAAAAAACTAATCCGAGAGTTTCCTCACAAGATATTCTCAGCATGATATCAAATTTTGCTCCAACAAACACCGTCTCCAATGACCCTGAAAGAAACATCATAAACTTGGAGCAGACAAGAATTATGATGATGCCCATTATTCACGTCTTTACTCTAGTCTCATGAAGCCCATATAAATAGAGCAAATGATAAAGTTCTCGATGCCGTGCCACAATTTCATACCTCATTAAATAGGTATAGTTGAATAACGAGCCTCTAAGCAGATTTTGTGACCTCATGGATCGCATTTGCTAGATAGCCGACATTTCCTGTTGTGACTCCAGCCATACTGTATCCGGATTTCACGTGTTAGTATCTGAGATAGTGACAGAGTCTTGTGTATTGGACCAATTTAGAGTGGCCATGAAAGAAGTACATATGAGGGGAATAATACCTGATACGGCCATTACGAGTCATGTAAATGTGATATTCGTTCGTCAAGCGATCAACTTGTTCAGGAGTCAAACCGCTGTAGCAGAACATGCCAATCTGTTTGCAGGGACCAGATTGTGATGGGAGAAAAAAAACAACCTTCAGATTAGATGAGAACAGCAGTAAAAGAAGGGTAACAAATTAATGAGGAGAAGACAACTCCAGTCTACCTGATCAGTAATGTGCCGCCATGATAAGGTTGAACCCCGCTTTTCAAGGCTCTCTCTCAGGGCAGTCCGCATCCCAATGATCCGATCAGCCATCACCTGAAGCGAAAAAAAATTGTCACATTTACTTTATTTGCCCTCCAAAAGAAAGTTTTTATTTGGTCCATTCATTTGATGTTGGGATACCAAAAGCCTTGGACTAGGTAAGTGCCCCAGAAGAAACTACTTCCATAATATCATAACGCAACACATTTAAGCTCTCAGAATTCTGTCGCAGCAAATATATCAACTAGGTCGAGATCAACAAGAACAACCATATGTAAATAGCATGATCAAGTATATTCACTTGGCCCTGTAGCTCCTGCCCTTCATCCAGATCTCATCACAAGACAAAGCGTTTCTGAGAGCATCTACTTATTGTACCACCTTTTCATGGTAGAGGACTGTGTTGAGTTGCTTACCTTCACTTCCTTGAGCCACAATTTCTTCAAGTCTGGATCCCCAAGAATAGTGGAAACAATGAGCGCACCATGGAGAGGAGGGTTACTGTACATTCGTCTTGCAAGCTGCTGCAATTGGCTTTTGACTGCCACGGCTTGCTTTTCATCTTCACATAGCACACTGCGTAACAAAAATTATCCATTATATTCCAGCATATCAAATTGCTTCTCTGACAGAAATCGATTCACTTTATGGCAAGAAAGAAGTTGTTCCATTTTGAATTTCCTAATTGATACTTTGGAATTTCCTAACCGATGCATATTTGTAAAACCATTAACCTCCAGAATATAGCAAGTGATAAAATTCAATTTTAGAAGAAGAAACCGAGAGATTCAGATTCATATGATGCTTTGGCAGCATCAAATGAAAGTAATCACTTTAGTCTTCCTCCATTTTCAACAATATTTAAGAAGCAAAGTTAAACACTCTATAAGCCCCAGCTTAACTGTCACTACTAATCTCATCGTCAATTCATGATTGCATAACAGGCATTTACCTGAGGCATCCCACCCTCTGTCCATAGAGACCCATATTTTTGGCATACGATTGGGAAATTCCTATAAAATGGCCGTCATTGAGGAAAATTCTGATCGACTTTGCATCTCTCTCTGGATCGCCACTAGCAAAACCTTGATATGCCATATCAAAAAAGGCAAAATGACCTTTGACCTGAAAATAGTCGCTCTACATGAGTGCAAAAGGAGTCGAATTTCTTCTTTGGTATGAGGGAGTTGGGGTAACAAATATGTACCTTAAATTGATATGAGATTTCTCTCCATTGCACTTCTGTGGGATCCACCCCAGTAGGATTATGAGCACAAGCATGCAGTAAAAAGAAAGAGCCGTCGGGAGCGTTCTGTGGAAAATCCATATGCAATTTAGAGCAATATACATGATGCACAAAAACTATCTGTTTACAGAGAATATACGAAAAGGAAGAAGGTGGAGTAAGCAAGCTATCCAGACGTTAAGTAGACAAGAGATTACCTTCACATCATCCATCAATGCCGCAAAATCTAACCCCCTTGTCTCTGGAAGATAGTAATGATATGACCGCTGTGGAACCTGAGCATCTCTCCAGATATTATGGTGGCTGTTACAGTTCATATTAAAGGACTTAGTTGTCAATAACTGTTTCTTGATTGATGCAATCTTAAAAGCCACTAGTGAGCTCACTTTGCCCAGGTCGGCACTGGTATATATATTTGGGAATCAGGACGAAATCGCTTCTGAAAATCCGCAAAAAGTCGACATGCACCAGTCCCTGAGAGAGATTGCACTGCTGCTATTCTTTTGTCCTTGATGAACTCGGAGTTCTCCCCATAAGCTAGCTTCAGTGTTTCTTGCACCATATTCACGCTACCGCCCATCGGGAGATATTCCCTGTCAGCAGAAAACATTAATATCCAAGTGTTTACTCAATTTAGATCTTGGAGAATATTACATCTTCCCCAAATGCATATGTGGCAAATAAATGTCGTCCATATCCAGTGAATTTACACAGAAGGCACTATATGCCTATGAAAGAACTCTCAAACTAGTTATGTAGGACCCGACCTGAAACTCCCATCAAGAAAGACTCTCAGCATGCTAACAGAGAGTTGGTTATCCTCTTGACATGATATCTCTCATGGAATTCATTTAGTCTTTCACTTTTAGTAAGATCAACTGAATGACTTCCATCATCGCATAGTGGAATCGAGCATCATTAAAAGTGGTGTCACTGTCACTTATCAAAAGTGAACAAAGAATACTCATTACACCGAAAAAGGCATGGAATCCTGATCCCCTTCAACGAGCAAGAAAAAAAAGTGACTGCTGAAGGATAAAAAGGAAAATTCCATGGGACCGCTATAGACTGTCGCAACAAGCAAGGAAAAATCCATGTTTTGCGCAGCTATTAGTGAAATAAGATGCTTACATCTTCAAGTTACCAGCGATTCTTCTTTCAGCTTCTCTAACACATTCGAGAACAACCGGCTTTCCATTATCATCTCGATACGCCCCCTTCGATGATCAAAAAACCAAAATCACACTACAAAAGACGAACATTAACAGAGTGCAAGACCGGAACAGCACACAGACAGCGTTCGGAAGAATAGGAAATAGAAAGGCGTTTTCAGTTTTCATTTTCGTAGGAAAACCAGAAAACGAGAGAATCATATGTGACCTGTTTATTGCCCATAATAAGTCTCCACGCGGTTCGGTCGAATTTCGGCTCAAGAGAATTTTAGGCGACGACATAGGAGACATCGAAAAGCAGAGGAGGGAAAAAGCAAAGAAAGCGGTTTGATTTGCGATCACTTACGACGCCGACATTCACTTTATCGGGGCTGGGATCGGCGAGGAAGGCCTCAGTGACGCCGAGTATCGGGTCCTTGGGAGCGGGCTCGACGCTGCGCCACCAGGAGGACATGGACCGAGCTCCGGGAAGGGCGGCCCGGGAGAGGATCCTGCTGGAGATGGCCGTCCGCATCGCCATGGAAACAGAGCTCCCCTGCCTATTCTCTCTTCTCTCTTCGAAGCAAAGCGAGAAATGAAGCGAGACACAGAGACGAAGAGAGGAGTAGGGTATGGAACAGAGAGCAGTGAAGAGATTGGAGAAAAACGAAAATGGAGAAGTAAATATTGAGAGAGAGAGAGAGAGAGAGAGAGAGAGGGAGACGGAGTCAATGTGATTGTCTGAAGCAGGCAGTGCTCTGCTCCTCGAGGCGCGTGATGTCCATTTCCTTACACAACTTTACCTCTTTATCGTTATTATTCATTTTCATGGCAATTATTTTTCTTTCTTTGCCCCAAATTTTCAGTCATGGCCACTGGCCAGGCCATGTAGAGGTGTTAGTATATATAATAATAATAATAATAAAAAACCCTTGAGATCCGAAAAAACCCGACCCTGCTCAAGCCATTTACAAATTCGAGAAGTTTTTTTTTTTTTTCAGTATGTTTGGTTCATGGGTCGGTTTTAGGGTTCAAGAAACGGGACCGACCTTACTCGAGAATGTATACATATGTATTTTCTGATTTATAAAACAGAAAAACAAATGAAAGATTTGTAGGTTCCTTATAAGTTTGAGCAATTTTTTCCTTTTTAGTTTAAATAAGCGAGTCGGCTTTGAATTTATTTTATTTTTAATGATGACAAAGGGTCTGGCTTTGTCTCATGTTGATTATTTGAGTTGATTTGAGATTTCGTTGTATTGGACTTGGGTACTTTTTTGGGTATCGTTAATATTGTGGAACTCGTGAATCGTGATTGCTAAGTTATTTTCAATTTGACTACTTATTGAGATTTCTTAGTAGCTTTTGGTTTGACCATGCCATTTTGGTCGAGAGTCTTCCCCATTCCGCTGAATTGGTCGGCAGCCTGGTGTTTTTCCCAGCTATACTCTGATATCGAGGTCTCCTCGAAATCTCAATAACAAATAACTGAGTTTTACATGGATATATGGTTTGAGGATCCTTCATTAGTTTATCGGGGTCCATATGTGATTGCAGAGGGTTCTGACCAGAATCTTAGAAAACTACTACCCTTGTTTTCCAATCCAAATATTTTTGTGTAGTGTGTCTGAGAGAATCTGATTAATTCACCCCAAGTTATGACAACTCATTAATTATTAAATTACATTTTTTCAATTATGGCAAATTATTTATGACATAATAAAAATCTTCAATAATAAGGTCGGTTAATGGGCAGAATATGAAGATATGTACATACCATCTACTAGGCAGAAATGTGATTTATTTGGCATGTTTGCTTGACTCTGGCTGAGTCGATTCGCAATGACTAATGTGATAACATTTGGAGCACGATTTAGTCGGAAGATATTAGCCAATATATGACGAATAAATGCGGCAACCTAATAAAAGGAAACAAAAATATAATGGACATAGAGTTAATTAATGAAATAATGCAATTATTAAAGGCTTAAAAAAAAAAAGGAAGGAGAGGGGCTGAAAGGTAATTTGAAACGCTGCGGTATCATCGAGCGACGGCCACAGCTCCACCAGCCCGTCCGTATGCCGGAGTTCTCTGTCTGGTCAGTTTCTGAATCGGCTGGGGCCCAAATGAGAGAGTTGTAGTGGGCAGCCTGCCGACTTCCAAGAAATGCCAACAGGGTGGACAACTAGCTGTTAAATGAGTCGGGTTTCTCCATGGCATCCCCACCGTGGCCGAGGCCTCCCTCGCCTTGCTTCTGAATATCTGAATAGAACCTTTGTTACTCAGCCAGCGACTCCGGGCCATAACCACAGCCACAGCAAAGATCACAGAGGTCCTGACACCTATATCCTCAGCTTGAAAGGCATTAAAAGCTCTTCAACATATCTTTTCTTCGTTCCAATTTTATTGGATATCGTTTCTTTTGACATATGCCACAAAGATCTTTGAAGAAAAGATATGTCGACCAACAACTTAGATAATCATACCTACAAAAAAATAAAATAAAAAAATCAATGGCAGCAACACGTATGAAGATGATTGATGGGAGACAATGTAATCATTTCCGGCAATGAGGACCGACCGGTCAGACCTCAACGAGCGATAGTTGATGTCCACGTCATCCGCCATCAGAAGAAACAGATAGTTGATGGATGATCTTTGTTAATAATGTGAAATTCACTAAAAGAGCAAGCTTCCACCTGTAATTGAGAAAATTGTATGGGCTAAAACATTTAGAAGCTTCAAAAAGCAACTTATTATACAAAGCAAGGTAACCTAATTATAAGTCAAGTATTCTGGCAATAAATAATGTGTTATCATTTTGTCCATGTTAAGCTTCACACTTCGATATGTAAAGTTACTCATTTCAACCAAAAAGCCTGGACAATACTCACAAGTTCAACTTCATTCGAAGGGTCTGCTCCATGCTGAGATCCTGATTACATATTTGCAGGGTCAGTCAATTTACCTGCAAAAACAGCAGAAATTCTACATGTCTCAGGATCCTAAAGCTTAAAAATTTTGATACACTATATGAGAGCATCTCTAGCAATTTTAAATTTTTAATCACTTCCTTATGGAGACTATATAACTCAGTACCTTAATAAATAGTAGGAATTGATGGAGCAGCCTGAAAAATCACCCAAATGCACACAACCACCATTTTTGTTGTTAAGCAAGAAAATCTTCCACTCACCTGCATGAACCGATCGAGTGCAACAACTCATGCCCTCTTGTTTGGTAGGGTAGTGGCTTCCAATCATCTCCATTTAATCACTCAAGGTAGATGCACAAAGTAGTTCTGCCTCGTATGATTCCTTGTCACAATGAACATCAAGGAACTTACTAATTTCCCCCCTTGACACTAAGAAATTAACATCTTAGCATCCTAGCCTTCCAAATCTTTAACTTGAGCTTCTTAGCATCTCTTTTGAATCCTGAATCATGAAGACCAGCAAGAACGGCACGTTGGCAAGAACGGAGAACTTTCAGGCCACTGTTTAACCACAAAAGTAGTATCTTGGAGGCATGTCTATACCTCCTTGCTTTGCAAAGGTTGTGCACTAAAGAAGCGTAGGTGAAATCATCTCTAGTCTCCATTGATTCGAACAACATCAGAGCACGGTCAATATCTCCAGCTTTACCCAAGCCATTGATAATGCAGTTTAAAGCAACAAGCGTTGATTTAAACCCCAAAGAATTCATATATTTTAAGTGTCGCAGGGCCCCTTCCATATCATCGGCCTTGCACAACCCGTCAACTATGATACTGTGAGTATATACATCACATTCTAGGCCACCTTTCTCCAATTCATCCAACAGCTGGTAGGCATCCTCAAACTTACCTTCCTTGCATCGGAGGTTAATCTTGGTATTGTAAGACACCACATCGAGCTGAATTCCATCCCTTACCATCTCATCCATTAGCTCATTTGCCTCCTCTAACCTGCCCCTCTTTACTAAAGCACCAGTAACTGTGCAGTAAGCAAACCCATCAAAAGTAAATCCTTTGCTCCTCATCAAGGCAAAGATCTCGAGCCCTTCTTCAAACTTCTTGAACCTGAAGAAACTTTTCATAATTGTGGTGTAGGTGGCAGCATTCGGGGCTTGCCCTGACTCTGCCAACTCCTGCAACAATCTACTCGCAGCCTTCAATCTTCTCGCTTTGCAAAGCCCGCTAATGAGAACATTGTAAGTCACAACCCCAGGAACAAACCCATACCGCTGCAAATTCCTAAAAAGCATAAGGGCGTTGCTCGAATACCCATTCTTGCAAAGCCCATTAATCATAATGTTACAGGTCGCCCCACAGGGCGATAGATCATTCACTATAATATCATGGAACACCCTATAGGCTTCGTCAGGTCTCCCTAGTTTGAAAAGGCAGTGCATTAAATTGTTGTAACTCCACAAATCGGGAGATATGCCATACTGGAGCATTTCCTCAAACAGATCGAGGGCCCTCGACAAAAGGTGCCGCCGGGTTGCCCCGGCCATCAACGAGTTGAAGGTGACCGCATTGGGTCTAATCCCGGCCTGGCACATTCTACTAACAACACTGTACCCGGTGTCCAAGCTGACGAAACGACAGTACCCATCAACGAGTGTGTTGTAAGTCACGACATCGGGGAAGACCCCGAGTCTAATGGCGTCTACAAGGGCAGTTTCTGCTCTCTGCAGCTGCCGAGCTTTGCACAGGGAGGCTACGGTGATATTCAGTAACCTGGTTGATAAGCTAAAGACCATTTTTGACATGAATTCAGGCAGCTCATCACCGAGCATGTAAGAAACACATCACAACCGCAGCCAAAGCTCGAACCTTTGCATCCAAATCCAATGAAGTCTGCATAGGACCAAAATCGATGATCAGAAAATGGTGTCAGGTAGGCTCTGTAGCTAACTGCATAGCTCAGTCGCCAAGAGAGAGAGAGCCGGGGGAGGGAAAGAGAGAGAGGGAGAGGGAATTTCTCCAGTCTCTTTCTTCTCCCGCCAGGGGAGGAAGAGCAGCAGCGATATGTATTGGGCCTGGCCCATTAGGAATGTTCGTGGATGAGAGGCCCACTCTTCATTCCTCTGAGCCCATCCGGCCCATTAGAAGATGGAAAGGGTAAAATCGTCACTTGACTTTGTAAGGTTAACCCTCCAAAACCCTAGCAATCGCAGATCCACCAGCTGTCTGCTGCATATTAGGGTTTCTCAGTTCTCTTCTTCACCTTTCTTACTTCTAGCCTGTCAGCGGCAGCCCAATCCGTTAATCTCAGGCGCGATGGTAGGCTACTCTCGGTCACTTGATTCTGCTTCCTTACTTGGATTCGACCTGTTCTTTGATGTCATATGAGCTAGCTAATGTATTTGTGTGCTGTGAATGTGATGGGAGTAGGCATCGGAGAAGAAACTATCGAACCCCATGAGGGAGATCAAAGTTCAGAAGCTCGTGCTTAACATCTCCGTAGGCGAGAGCGGAGATCGTCTCACCAGGGCTGCTAAGGTAATTCCGCCTGCTACCGTTACCGCGTAGCGAGTCTGTTCTTGTTTGCAAATGTTCGTCTCATTTTGGCCTAATGATGGTCTTTGCTTGTGTAGGTGTTGGAGCAGCTCAGCGGTCAGAGCCCTGTCTTCTCAAAAGGTACGGTTTTGACTCAAATTCATTCCTTTGCTTAAGTTGGGTATGCTTTCTTACTCCGTGAGTTGCCGTTGATTGTGTTATATGTTTGATTCTGACTGAAGCTTTTGATGGGAAAATGTAAAAGTGCTTGTGCTAGATAATACTTTACCTTCCAAGGCTTGAAATTTTGTAGCAAATGATGCAAATTCTCTGCTTCTCATGAAGTCCGAGTTTAAGAAGGTGTTCGGGTTACTGATTCCTAATACGTGCCTTGCTTCGTTAATTGAAAATAGGGGGTATTATTTAGGTGTTTAATATTGATCAAGAAAAGTTTCTGTTTCCCAATTAGATGGATACAAGTAAATTACCCCCCTCTGTGTCTTTGCCGGTTTGAACGGTAAACAAACTGTTACGCTTCCACCCTGTCTTGTTGTATTGACAAAAGCCATGGTTCTTTTACAGCTAGGTACACTGTCCGATCTTTCGGGATTAGGCGTAATGAAAAGATTGCATGCTATGTGACCGTTAGAGGTGAGAAAGCTATGCAGCTTCTTGAGAGTGGCCTGAAGGTGAAGGAGTACGAGCTCCTTAGGAGGAACTTCAGTGACACAGGCTGCTTTGGTTTTGGTATTCAGGAGCACATTGATCTTGGGATCAAGTAAGTTTACTGCTGTCAATATTCACTTTAAAGCAAGTCTCGTATTGATATCATTCATATCTATTTTTTTCCTGAAACAGTTACATCTCTAAAGTTGTATCACGATCGCATGTCCTCTTGATATGATAATCATTTGTCTTTATGTGCCAGGTACGACCCTTCGACTGGTATTTACGGGATGGACTTCTATGTTGTTCTGGAACGCCCGGGATACCGAGTGGGCCGTCGCAGAAGGTGCAAGTCCCGTGTTGGCATCCAGCACAGGGTCACCAAGGAGGATGCTATGAAGTGGTTCCAGGTCAAATACGAGGGTGTGATCCTTAACAAGTCCCAGAACACTACTGGTTGATTGTTAGCAAACAGTAGTTCTTGTTTTTATGTTGTCACAAGGTTTTGTGTCCGAGAGATCTTTGGTTCAGTATTTTCTAAGAACAGGATGTAGACCTATGTTGAATTTGCATTTAGAAATCGTTGCTCGCTTGCTTTACATACAAAAGTATCAGTTTTGCTTATGAAAGTGAAATCATTCTTGTTAACCTTAGCCAGCTATAAAGGATTCAGTTCATCCAAATTTACCAAATTTTCCGGAGCTAACTGCATTTAACTTCCAAGGAGCCCAAAGCTTGACCATAAAACTTATATGCACAAACTGGCTGGTTCAAATTGTGATAGTAATCTATAGTTTGTGAGCTGTGTATGAGTTGAGAAGTTGCCGTGAGCAGAAGAATCTTCACGCAGTCCTCTGGGCAATAAAAGCTGAAACTTGGTAGTATTGAGAAAAAGCCTATCATTGAACAAGTTGTGGCAATTGAAGGAGCATCTCTGAAACAAACCTGACCAAATAAACAAGCAATCAAAGCTGAAACTCGGTAATATTGAGAAGAAAGCTTGATCATTGAACAAGTTATGGCAATTGCAGAAGCATTTCTGAAACAAAGCTGACCAAATAAACAAGCCACTCTTGATCCTATAATTCTGTGCACCTCTCATTGATATCTAAGGCTGGATGCTGAAAATGTACAGAAACCGTCTCTGGCATGAAGAATACTTCGTAATGTATCACATAATAATAAGCTTCCAGACTGCATGAATATTGTCCCGAGTCAACCAAGGTGTGCTCTCTATTTCCAAGTTTTTCCCTTTCATGTGAAGTTATAGTCAAGCATAATCTACAATAAATTTTTTGCCTCCTGGATCAATCACACCGGTATCATAATCGACAACTAACATTTTTGTGCTCATGATGGGCTATCCCTCAGGTTCATAATCTGTGTTGCCTCTTTCGTCCAACTTCAAGCAGCATATCATCGAAATCAAAAAGAGCAGTTACAATAAGACTTGGGACAAGAACTGCAGAATTGAACCGACAACAACAAAACATATTAGTCCTCAAGGAAATAAGCTAACACTTACAACATTGGGAAGACAGCCTCCTGTAATGAAGAAACACCAAACTCAATGCCAAATGTTGTAAAAATCAGAGAATTTACCAAAGCACGGGCGACTATCGGAACAATAACTGCAATTGACCATCACTGATATAAAACTAAAAAAGCTCCCTTTGATCCTAATTTTAAAATTTATCTCTTAGTCAATATCTAAATCTGCAAACTGACAAGGTACAGACACTCAGAAGCACGGGCCTAAACCCCCAGTTGGAAAATGAGGATTAAGCCACAGGGCAAGACCTTGTTCTCCTATCATGGAATAATAAGCTTCCTGCCTGCATAGATAGTGTCCCCCGTTAACCCATTCGCCTCTTTTATTGCATCAACCGGCACCTGAAACAGGAATAGTACAACCCGGATAAGAAAACAAAAGGAATCTTCTTGGTCAAACAGCAACCTCCCTAGGCCGATAAATGAAAATGAACCCATGGATCTAGCAGAAAGAGCACATAAAGGTGAGGGAGAAAGACATTTAAGGGAATATCAAAGGATGGTTTCAAGATTAAACAGAATTGGGAGTTATCGTTCAAAACACCATCAGCCTTGCAAAGCTGCCAACACATACATCAGATTCTTAAAGCCTCTATTTCCTCAGCAGAAAATTTTGATCCTACTCTGAATTGCCGCAAAAGATAAACAAGCTACTTAACTTTCACTTGGTATAGATGGTCAAAGTAAGGAAGCACGTACTCCATATTTTTGGGATAATCCCCAGAGCGTGTCTCCCTTTGCGATCTCTACTGTTCGATGCAGAGACTGCGCCACAAATTGATCAGCAGATGCGTGTCTCTAGAAGAATGTCACAAAAATGAACAGAGTAAGCCAATTCATCTTCACAACAAAAGCCAAGAATTTCACCCAAAAGAAGTGAAAATGAGTTAAGCCAAGCAGAGTGAGTCTTAAGGTACTCCAGATATACAGATAATTGCTGCAAAACTGCATATTACGATCCATAGAATGGACAAGCAATAACTCCAAAGTATCTCCATGTGTAAGAACTAGAATCCAATCCCGGCAATGGGCTTTTGATTAATCAAAAAGGAGAAGCAATATGTCCACAGAGAGCTCACAAGCTGCAAGCAATTTGCTTTCATGGCGTAACATAATACAGCCACGGAAAGACTATAACTTCACTCACAAAGGAGAACAGAAAACATAAAACTTGGAAAGCAAACCTTGGTGATGGGTTCGGCTGAAGGTCGTCGTACGGGAGGAGGCGGAGGCTGAGGCTGAGGCTGAGGCGGAGGCGGAGCTTCCCTAGTAGGCTGAACCGACCCAGCGAGCGACTCCGACGAGCTAGCAGTGCGGTTTTTGTTGAGAGGGTTTAGGGTTTTGAGTATGCTGAGGGCAATGCCAGAGAAGACCAGGAACCCAGCTGTCTTGGCCAATGAAGGATCATTTCCCCCACCAGAGCGGCCTTCCCCGCCGGCCCGTTGGTTCGACATCGCACCGTTGCCCTCGACTGAGGAGGGTGAGTATTGTACTCGTACCCTCTTGGATTTGGACAGGACAAAGGAGTTATTTTTGGATCTCTGTCGAGGGTTGACTCAGTATCTCGTTGGAGTCGGCCATCGTAAGACTGTGAAAGAGGAGAGGGATCGGAGAGGCGGCACCAGAATCGAGGGAATCGGAGGGAAAAATGGGAAATGGGCGGGGCTGGTCGGAACCCGACACATTGATCAACTCGTACAATTTTGGTTAAAATAATTTCGTAAGTTTTGGGGCTTATCTGCAAAATGTTGAAGTTGAGTGACCACATGGCAACCTCACGTAAACCTTTGTAAAATAATGCAATCAACCATTCAACCTCAATAATACTTTATAGCCATCCTTTGGTATAAATTGATACGCTAATTGTCAACCCATCACTGTATGTCATATATTGATTTATATATATATATATATATATATTTTCGATTACAAGAAAAATCTATGAGCCTAATACGATGAAATATAAATTTTAATAACTAATAAATAGATACAAATAGTCCTACTGAATATCCAATCTAAAATCTCTTGAATCACTCTTGGTTGTTAGACAAAAGCGTGGCGCTACAACGTTGCAACCTCTTTTGATATTGATTTATATTTCTAATCTCACATGACACATTATCACAATGATAAATCTTATTTGATGAATTCACTGCGCATTGGGCATTGCCCATTTTCGTGCTCAAAATTTAACTATTCAACGCTCACAGCATATGCTAATTTTGAATAGCAATTCCATTCCTATGGGCAATTCTCATACAGTTTTTCTCAGACGGTTGATGTCAGGAAAGTTTTCATACTGCTCGGATACGATACTTTTTGAGTATTCTTCGTGATTAGACTGGAGAATTTTGTCCCCTTACTAAACAAAGAAAGGCTCGATCCAACGATGATTAGCTAAGTGGCAAGAGTAGAAGCTCCCAAGGTACCCATTTGGATGTCCGACCAAGACCGACAAATTTGACTTTGGGTCTCTGGGACCGTTGGCGGTTGGAAAGGCAGCCAGGGAGATGAGCGCGCTGCGTGGTTGCTTGACGGCGGAGGCAACGACTCTCGCACAAGCCGACACGTGCGGTGCATACTCTACTCGAGTCGAGGCCATGCCATGAAGAAGCCCAAGACAGACAGACAGACAGACCGACAAACAAGATTTCATTCATCTCTCCCCGGGTTCGTCTAGATTCTTGGACGACGCGTGGTCATGGGGCTGCCACCTCAGCATCTCCCCTCCTTTCACGCCAGAAATTTCTCCCTCCTCATGAATTTCCCCAATAATCCAATTATCTTCCCTCCAAGATCTTTTGTCTCTGTTTTCCCTCACCATTCCTATCTGTTCTGCTCTGCTCTGCTCTGTTCCTCCATATATATACACACTAGAGCAGGACAGGACAGGACAGGACAGGGAGTAGACTCTTTACAATCCGAGTTCCTGTTGGATGCCCAGATGGCTCAGATAATGTCGCCTGTGTGCACGGAGGCACTCAAGCTCCAGACCCCGGCATCGAACTTGAACTCCAGAAGCCCTTGCCGGGTGTTTTCTAGGACCAGCAGCATCAGCTCCTTGAGCATGATCGGCCGCTGTGCCAGTAGACGAGCCTCCATGAGAGTCCGAGTCGCAACCGGGGATCCCGGGTCAGTTGATTCCGTCGCCGATGACTACTATGCCGTCCTGGGGCTGGTAATCAAGTGATGTTCTCCCTTTCAAGTATTCTCTTTTTCTTGATTGCTCCTTCTGTTGTAGGTTTAGTTGATAGGTTTGGATCTTGGATCGGTTTGGTAGTTTTATTGATTTCCCCTCCTAGAAGTTGACATCTTCTTCACATTGTGCCTGTGGAAGTACCAAAGGAACAGTTGAACCAGATGCTTCTAATAGTATGATCGATCCATCAGACTCTGTAAAGGACTGATGAAGTAAGTGCAGTGTAGTTCCGGTGTTAGTATGATTAAGTCATGTCCATGGCCACTCTCCGGCTTAGACGGGATTAACTACGAGCACGCAATGGATATATGCCTGGCCTATAAAGGGCTGCACTATTTGTAGTATTTTTATAGTTTGGCAAAATCTGGGCCTCGCACTGGTCGTTGCTCCATGACATCTCACTCGAGTTGTAGATAACGTTCAGCGGGATGTAGCTCGGGTTGTTGGTGGAACACATACAACCTTGTTTCTTTGCTAGATAAGTGATATACAGCCAGTCTGATTTTCTTGCATTAGGGTGACTACTGCCAAGGGAATGATCTTGTAGTTCTATGAAGGAAGAAACACGCTCATCAAAAAAAGAAGGAAGAAACACGGAATTTTGCTTACTATGCAGGACACAATGAGCCGAATCTTTCCTTCAAATTTAGGGGGAAAAAATTCAATATGTTATGTATTAATGTATAAGCTTATCTCGTCTTCATTGCTGTGCCTATACCGAGTTTATGATTTCATTTGACACATCTTATCATCCCTTGTCTTCTGTAGCTTCCTGATGCCACCCCTGACCAGATTAAGAAAGCATATTATAATTGCATGAAAGCTTGCCATCCCGATTTGAGCGGAAACGATCCCGAGACCACGAATTTCTGCATGTTCATCAATGAGGTTTACACGGTGAGTTCCCTTCTCGCCTAACAGAGTCCTGCTTGACCTCAGAGAATGCATTCATTTCCGCTTGATATCATTTTCGCTACAATTAATCAATTGCAGTGCAGGTGCTCAGTGATCCAGTCCAGAGAATGGTCTATGATGAAATCCATGGCTATGCACTAACTGCAATCAACCCATTCGTGGATGACTCGAGCCCGAAGGATCATGTCTTTGTCGATGAATTTAGCTGCATAGGTATGCCTGAGTTTATAATCCCCAACCATTGCCTCCATGGTGGGTAACACAGTAAAGTGTGCTGATGGTTAAGCAGACAGCTGCGTATTCCTGCAAAACTCATGGGTTTTTCTTATGAACCTTAAAACTTGCAGGTTGCAAGAATTGCGCTAATGTGGCCTCTGACGTATTCTCGATTGAGGAAGACTTTGGAAGAGCCAGAGTTTACTGTCAACGTGGGAACCCTAACTTGATTCAAGAAGCGATCGATAGCTGGTGAGGAGTTCTATTCAATTTTATATAACATCAACATTTGTCCTTTCGATGGATTATGATTATGATTTAAATTATCCTTCTTCTATTCAGCCCAGTTGATTGCATCCATTGGACGTCTGCTGCTCAACTGTCCCTGCTTGAAGATGAAATGAGAAGAGTGGAGAGAGTAAATGTAAGTCGTATAACGGTTGTATACATGGACTCATATATTCTCAAAAATCTGATAGGATTTCTCAGAAGTATGATGGGATTTGTATCTTAAGTTCATATTTTTCTCAAAATACATGCTGCTGTTTGCTAACATAAAGGTTGTCTTGAGCGATTTAGGTTGCACTCATGCTTACCGGAATGGGCGCTGCGGGGGCGGACGTCTTCAGAATGGTAAGATAGAATGTTCCCATCGTAATGATGATGCAATCTCGTTAGATAAAGCAACACCTTCTGCAGTTGAACGTTTCTGGGGAAAATTTTTGTTTACAATGGCATCTCCTTTTATAAGTTTCCTATTGATTCAGCAGTGCTCATCATAAGAAAAATTCTCATTCCATGCAGGCAAGTTCACGATGGGAGAAAAGGCAGGCGAAAGTCCTGGTACGAGCCATTTATTTTTTTCTCCTTCAGTAACTTAAACTAGAAGATTATGTCCTTCACGTCATCATCTCTGCAATGGTCTGTTTCCTTTACTAATGATTTTATCCGTGGAAAGTTGGAGACATGAGTCTGATGAGGTACATAGGCCATGCTGACACGAAAGAATGAAAAATTTATTCTCATCGCGATTTGGTTCCGCTATGTCTTGATTCTTTTTAGTAAACATTAACATAGTTATTTGATGGGGAAAGATATCTATTCTGAATGTTAGAGCAATTGTTTAATTCATCAAGGCTTCGGATCGATGATTCCCTGAGTTTTATGCAGGAGCAAGCCAAGATTAGAATGATGAAGCAGAAAGGTTCCGATCAGACTGACTCATATTGGAGCAATCTCTGGGGCAAACCAAAAGATGACAGAAACTCTGGTAGGATATCTGCTCGCTTTCCTTTAATCAAAAATGTTCTCCGTGGATGAACAAAAGGAGGGAGAGTGAGAGATATTCTGAATCGGTTCATTTCTTCATGAATTTGATTTATGGCGGAAATCGCATCATAATTTTGACACAAAGTTTATCTCGATGGGCCTTGTCCTAAAGTTGAAACATAAGTTAACTTCCGGTATATCTTAACAGAGGAGGAGATCAAGGAGAGAGCGAGGAGAGCTGCTGCTGCTGCTCGAAGATGGAGGGAATACTCGAGGAGGGGCGCCGATAAGCCTCCAACTTACAAGCTACCGGAGGCAGTGCCCAACAAAGAGAACTGATGGCTCATTATTTTTTCGAGGACCATCTCTAATTACCATTTACTGTAATTAATTGATTAAATTGTCTTTCAAGTGCCTGGCCGGCGAGAACCCATCCACTTACATGTAAGTAAAAAGTTCATTCAAACGATGTAGGATGTAATTATATAGAAAGAAAATAAAAGAGGACGATATCTATATATATCTATATGCACTTCCATCATCAAATATTTCAATCCAGGTGTTCTATTTCAAAGTTTGCCCATTGCTATTTTGAGGAAGAAATTAAGCAGTACTGCTATTTATACTCTGAATTTATTGCAACATAGTATGCATTAATAATTATTAAACCTCCACCATCACAGAAAATTAAGGTCCCAACAGAGAGTCCAAGCACCTATTATTATTGAATTGTGACTAAGTACACCAACAATTCTTTTTCACCCGAGAGGGTTGGACTTCCACCACCACGACTATTGCATGCGAGTACGCCATCGGCACAAGTAAAACATACAGCAGTAGTTATCATGTAAATTAATAAAACTATCTACATAGATTTAACGATTAGAGCAGTAAATACACCAAGGCGGGATACATCATGAAAGACAATAGAAAAATTACAAGAAAAATTGTAGAGGCCTCTTTGACGGTGCAAAGGCATATGACAATCTAATATTCCAGAAAATTGAGCAATGGCCACTCTATGAAGATATTAGATGCAGAGACAAAAATATCGAATCTCATCGATGGAGATTAAGGGCATCTTCCTACAAAATAGACATTTTCCTTTTCGGAGAATTTCATGATGCCGCCGACTAAACTCATCAACAACCAAAAGGTAAATATAGCCCACCTTCTTACAATGGTATAGAGAACGCATTCCAGTATATTAAAATTATATTCATTCGTTCATTCTTGAGTAGTGAAAAGGAAATGCAAACCGAGCACATTAACCATTAGAAGCATGACCACAGTTATACTCAGTCCTCAGAAGGGGCAGCATCTCAGAAAAAGACAGAAAGGCTACAGATATATATACAAAGAGTAGCTAGCAGATATGTACATATCTCTCCTTACTTTCGATATATGTAAATTAAGTAAATGCCCGTGCTTGCACGGGCTAAAGCCGCTAGTGTGTGTGTGTGTGTGTATATTCCGAAGCATGTTAACCATAGTTATGTGACCTTGGCTTCTGTCCTCCTATGTTGAAGTCGGGTTTTATGAGTATTCTAGGGATGTAAAGTGACCTTCTGCTTGCTCTGTGAAGTACAGAAAGGGTGCCATGTTATTGGATTCCTGAAGCGACGAGGCTCGATGAAATCTTGAACAATCCGGGATGAAGTAAAAAATGCAACGAGCATCTTGTTCTGCAAGCTGCATGTTAAAAAACCAAGTTGGTTTTAAGTAAATCCAGTTCACCTAAGGTGTCTTCCATTCGCCTACTGGTCTACGATCCACCTGCATTTCAACTTCAGATCACTGGGGAGCCTGATAAGTACATATCTGAAAAGGTAAGAAATAAAGAAATTGTGGCCTGCAAGCAGCTGTTCTCTGCCCATAACGAGAGGTGGGCTTTTCAAACAATCTCACATGGCGACTTGAACAACGAGCTGAGCAGATGGATCTTTCCATCAATGTATTTTGATGCGAATAACATCTCGGACGCTCAAGTTTCATGTTCAGAATGCTTTGCATCTTCAAGTCTGCGTGCCATTTTGAATTCAATTTCACGGCGAGACAGATGTAAGTCCATATGTGCTGGAAAACTTGGCAATGCTGAAAAAATGGAGCCAGAGAGAACGGTCGGAGTTCACTTTCTGTCAGCTGAGCTGCACGTTGCCTTTTGAGCTGGTAAGATGCTTTAAGAAAAGAGCTTTGCCCCGAAGTAGTCTTGTTTTGAAAACTCATTCCCAAACTAATCTAGTTTTGAAAATAATTCCCTATCTAGTATTATATATGTGAAACTCCTTTTTAATTTGACCCGTAATTTTTGAACTCTTTCAAAAATACCATCAATACTTCTATGTCTTATTTTGAATTAATTTCATAAAATACTAATTATTAAAAAAAAAAAACCATTATTGCTCCACAACCGAACAACCGGTATCATTGCCACGGGACCTCAATCTCTGATGGCCTACCAAACCATCCCAACCAATCTCGACATGCAAGGTCAAAGATTTCACCTTTGTTGAGTCGGAAAATTAAAAAGAACCTTTTGAATGACTTCTGCCTCAATTTAATTTTTGAGTTTAAAAAATGGTTTGTTTAGTGACTTGTTAAATTTCTATTCACTGATCTAAACCTCTTTAACTAAAAAAAGACTAAAATAACTAAAATAAAAATCACTAAAATAAGAAAAATTGAAAAGTAAAATAACAAAACTCAAAGATCCTTTAAAATTAATTTTAATTTACGTTTGGCTCTAAGAATTGAATCCAACGTTTCCGAACCTGTTAATTTTTATCTAGGCTTTTATATTCTTCAGAAAAGCTAATTAATCTAGCCAGTAATGGTCATTATTTTTTCTTAACTTGTACTTTATATGATTAATTCAAAATGAGAGAAAGGAGTGTGTTTTAGGGTGTTTTCAAAAGAATTTAAAAGACACGGGTTGAATTGGAAAGAGTTTCATGCAGAAAAGTCTAATTAAGGAATTATTTCCAAACGAGATTAGTTTGGGAATATGTTTTTAAAAGAAGACTATTTTGGAGGAAAGCTCTTAAGAAAAAGGGACATGTATCTCTGCGTCTTCTCAACTAAAGCAAATTAAACAGTAGTTTTCCTTCTGTTGCAACCTTAAATCTAATCATAATATTAATACAGCAAATCATGACACAGTGCCATGATCTGAATGCAAAATTGCAAGTTTTAGCCACTGATGGATTAATGAAATGGAGTACCGTAGATTTTACTATATCAAGGAATCAGGTTTGTGTTCTATTTTATGAACCAGGCAACAAGCGAGAAGTACCAGGTCTCGAACTCCTGCTATATTTTAAAGGTAGATTCATTTCGACTGTGCCGATGTAAGTAATAATCGAGGATGAGAATAATGTAATCTTTTTTTTTTTGGGGGTAAAGGGGGGCATGTATTAATTATTGAGGGTTCACCGAGAAATCTCGGGTAGTACAACTGGTACGAGTATTAGCTACACCCATCTGGTCTAACAGAAGAAAATCAAGAACACTAATGGGAGGAGTGTCAAAGTAGACAACAGCTTCATGTGTGTAAGTCATCACGAGCTGTACGAGCAATGAAATCTGCAACAGTGTTGGTATCTCAAAAGGTGCGTTGGATCCAAAAGTTAGTGAAGGAACGTGCTAGGGACCTGCAATCCGAAATGATTGGATACTCCGAGCCATGCATAAACCATCCCTTAAGGCCCCACCTTCAGCCACAAGGCTGTTAGTGAGCCCGAGATACCGGCCAAAGCCACGAATCGTGCCTCCTAAATGGTTTCTTATAATGCCTCCAGCTCCAGCTTTCCCAACAAGGCCGCCCACTGAACCATCCGAGTTTAGTTTTGCCCATCCATGAGGTGGACGGGACCACTGCACCTGTAAAAACTCTTTTTGCTGTGAGGGTTTCAGCTCTAAGGAAGCAAAATACTCAGCTGCTAGCTCAATGCAAGCCCAGTGAGGCTTGCCGTAAAGAACGCTCTTGTCAAATATGGATGCATTACGTTGTTTCCAAAGAGTCTAAACTGCAAAAGGAAATAACACCTTCCATGGGGTATTAAGAAGGTGAGTTTTATAGGATTCACTATTAAGTATGAGCCATTCCGAAATTGGGAGAGCAAAAGAGCATTTCTTTGATACAGGTACCCCAAGGTTGTCCTAAAATGACCGAGCAGTCGGGAATTCTCTCAGGACATGAGCAATAGATTCATCAGACCCCGCACATATAGAGCATTCCGATGGGATAGATAAACCCCTACTATTAAGATGAACAGCAGTAGGCAATCTATTATGATAGGCCAACCACATAAAAATCCGGATCCTAGGTATAGTTTGAGCTTTCCATAACCATGAACAAGAATTGCAAGTTGAGTTAGGGTCTCTC
Organism: Punica granatum; assembly: GCF_007655135.1. Classification (NCBI taxonomy): domain Eukaryota; kingdom Viridiplantae; phylum Streptophyta; class Magnoliopsida; order Myrtales; family Lythraceae; genus Punica; species Punica granatum. The sequence goes on along the minus strand of NC_045128.1, from coordinate 41,011,708 downwards.
CCACATGCAAGTGCATAGGGCCGATTTAGTGTTAAATAGGCCATTGGAAGAGAACTTCCAACACATTATGTCTTCCCCTCCTTCCCCAATGGTGGTTCTGGGGAGACTTCGGAGAAGATCTGAGATAGAGTCATGGAGAGGGAAGGACATTCTACTCATGTCCCAAGAACCATCAGCATTAAGGATGTCAGCCACTTTGCACGAGCTATCAGTAACTAATAGCGGCCCAGCAATTTGATTACGAAGTGGCAGGTCATGAAACCAGCAATCATGCCAAAGATTAATGGAAGTCACTATCTCATGCATCCACATGCTAGTCTTAAATGAGAATATGTGCTTAGGCTGAAAATGAAGGATGAGGTGATTAGATCATCAAGGGCCAACAGATCAAAAGAGAAGACCTGATTGTCCGGACAAAACCTTGGTTGAGAGGGATCAATGATCAATGTATCCGGCGATCCTATGCTAGGTCGGATCCATTAATTAGAACGAATTCTATTGGGAACCATCGGGTTATAGGAACCTCATATGTGAGTTTAATGCCCATCTAACTAACGAACCGAGTCTGGCATCTATGGATTACTGGACTGGTAAGTCGAATCAAGCAACCCTATTGTTACAGCTTGGGAATTCAATTGGCCAACTTGTCAAAAGCTATTTGACCGGCTTCAATTTCTAACAGCACGGCGGTTGAAGCCCTAAAATCAGCAAAATGTTCAATGTATTTTTCTCCGAAGTCAAGAAAGTTCACTTGGACAGATGCACCGGAGTGGTGAATATACGTTTCAACACTATAGTTCGTTGGTCCATCAGGACCGAGATGGGAGAACTGATCTCGTACTTGTTAACTAATCAGTTGATCGATTCTAATAGTTACCACAGAGGCGAGGATATGTTAGTATTTATGATAAATCAAAGCTCTTCCTAGAAAGTTAATTAAGCACTCTCAACTCAAAATTAAGGGGATAGAAATATAGAATAAATAAGTGTAAGCTTAATAATTGGTACAAGTGTCCTTTGAAAGCCCCAAAAGCTGGGGACTGAATGGGATTTTGACTATGGAACCGATGCTTAAAGAAGACAACACTTCCCCATCAACTGTATATACAATAATTTTTTTCCTTCTTTCGATCAAATTAAATTAAATAAAGAAAGGGGCCAAAATGAATAAGCCACTCGCAAGAACAAAGGAGGAGAAGAAGAAGCAACTAAGCAAAAGCCTGACCCAACACTTGGCCAATAGCTTGATTTATTATTATCATAGATAATCACGAAATATTCAGCTCGCGTTTCGCAGAAAGTGCAGGCCATCCCGCGCTCCACTTGTTAAATTTAACGTAAAATTCACCGAATATGTCATTAAACAACAAAAGATGATTAAGAAAAGGGAAATGAGAAAAAGATGAGTACTATTGAGTAGTGCTTTTGAAGCAAAACAGATTGTCGTGGGGTCCAACCTCCATTGATTTGGCACCCTAATATGCTCGACCTGCCGTGCCGCCTGTCGCGTTGATGAGTCATGCGCATAATTTCGAATCGCTCGTGCTCGTAACTTCCATCTGCAAACCGGAATTTGTTCCTCATAACACACGCACGAAACTTTCTATATTTATCATTTGTTTTGTGGTAAATTTCTTATTTTTCTTTTTCCCTTCATTTTCCAGCTTAATAAAAATGTTAAAATTTCTCCCGTTAATCCATCGGAAAAAAAATGTTAAAATTTTAAAGGAAGAGTCAATGGGGCCGCAGTAGGGTAAGACGTCAACTCTCTGCAATTGGGACGAGGTCGTCTTCCTCCCTTATCATCATCCGCACAAAAGAGCCAGCAAAGAAACCTTTGATGCTTTGTTCAGTGCTCGGCCCTGCTCTGCTCTGCTCTGCTCTGCCCTGTCCTTCTGTCTTTAAGCCACTGCTCTCTCTCTCTCTCTCTCTCTTTCAAGGCGTCCCAAAATCTTACACAGAATTTCCGTTTTCTCTCTCATTGTTTATTCACATTTACAACTTTCCCAGAGAAATCAACAGGAAGCAGAACGCAAGATCAGAAACTGAAAAAATCTTAATCCTAATGAACCAAAACTTCAAGAACCCCAAAGAAAGGAGACCCGCCATTGACTAGATTTGGATTTGCTCGCTGCTATCTAACTGTTGAAGCCACCGCATGTGCCCAGAACCTGAGCTGATCCTTCACGGCCATTTCATTGCCCAAGTCAGGAACTTTCCAGTTCACCAGAGGATCGACCTTCTTTCTCCTGTCCAGAATCTCCCAAGCTTCCGACAAGTACGGCCTCGGGACGGATAACTTATCGACAACCTCGACATGTCCGTCGCCGTCCTCTGCTCCTTCCTCGTCTCCGTTCTTGTTTCTTCCGAGCCTCTGCAACCCGGGGATTATCGAGACCAGGTCGGCGGAGTCCTTGTCCTGCTCGGAGAACACGAACCCCAGATCCATGAACCCTTTGAGCTCCTCGAACTCCAGCTCCGACAAGCTCTTGCTGTTCCCCTTCTTCTTCTTCTTCTTGTTCCTCCTTCGTCTCCGCTCGATCAGGCTCTGCTCCTTCTTAGGCAACACTTGCTCTGTTTCCTTGACTACGTCCCCGGCGGGGAACTCCGTCACCTCCTCGCCGGAGAGAATGGTCTGCAGCTTCGGGGCGGCGAGGACCGATTTCGGGGACGCCAACGAGTCGGAGTCCGTCAGGCCCGACTCCACCTCCAAAAAATGGTCGCTCATGGACCTCACGTGCAGCGTGTTCACCCGCGAAAGCTCCGATTTTTGGATCAACTCCTCGTGGGACTCGTCCAAACGCTTCGGTTCCGAATCAGCGCCGGTGGGCCGCTCCGCTGCCGGCCTCTTGCCGACGAAGACCGTGTGCTGGAACCAGTACGAGTCGAACAGCTCGAGCAGGAAGTCTTCTTGTTCATCTGCAGAGGAATAGGAAGACGCCATTTTTGGGAAGATATGCATCAGAAGGGGAGAGGGCTGTTTGGAGATAAGAAGAGGGAAAGGCTCTCTGGTTTTATACGTGGAGACGTCCGCGTGACGATATTGCCCCCCAAACTATTTCAAGTTTACATTGTGGGGTTAACTATTTTTTGGGTTTAAATGAAATTCTGATTATTTTATTGTCATGTAGGATTAAAATTTTAATTAAGGTGGTCAATCCTTGGGTGATTTGAATGTCATAGCAGTTGATTTGTTTGACTGAGCTTACCAACTAACAGTTCCATTTAATTAGCCTTCCTTGGATTAATCAACCACCTAGCCAAGCCTCTCAGGAAAAAAAAAAAAAAAGAACTTGCCAAGTCCTCGTGCGATAAAATTCTCAAAAAACAAATCGATCCTTTCATATTTCAATATTCACACGCCTAACAACAGCATAATAAATTATTAAATAGTCGGAGATATTTTCATATTATATTTCAGAGTAAGGCTATAATTATTCTAAAAGTCTGATATTATTTGTTTTCTAATTAATTGTCACGTTTAGCTTATATATAAGCAAATTATCTTTTAAATTGTTTGAGTCGGTTAAATAATAATCACTCGTGTGACTTTGATCCATGGCCATCACGTATTATCGATAACTCTATTCTCTTATCCTTATGTTATATATAATTCTATTCATAAATGACTATTCTCTTTGGTTTTCAATTTTTATCGATTTCAATTTTTATCGAATTTATCAATTTCAATTTTTATATTTTATAGTACTTATGCAGTGAATAAAGTCAGGCGTGAACCGGGCTGCTGGTTAATATATGACTACAACATTATCGTAAATATAAACATAAACCGCGTGGTTTGAGCGTCGTCTTACGTGGATGAAATGAATTAAGCTTCGAAGTCAAAAGCCCAAAAGTTGATTAGCACCATTATTTTTCTGGTCGGAAAAGCCGAGTAGTGCAAATTATATATATATATATATATATAGTAAGATTATATTATTATATGATAAATAAGTTAGGGGTCAAAGACTCAAAGTGGTGAATGGTGAGAACAAGAGTTGAGACCTCGAATATTCAGATGCTCTCTTTAATTTAAAATCGTTGGGTCCCACTGTCCAAATCATTTTTTTATGCCGAAATTTCCTTTTTCGCTTTGCCCGATCGAGGGGTAGGATAGGACTAACTTGTCGGTCCCAAACCTAAAGTCCTAAGGGCCCATTATTTTGTTCTTCCACTATTTGTTTTATCATAATTATTGCATCTTACCTTATAATGAAAGAGATATATTAACTGGGGAGGGAAGTAGAAATTATTTGTATCATTTTTCCGCATATCGGGGTCGACGGGGACTCGTGGACGAGGACATGGACATGGGCGAGATGTGAAATTTCTAGGAGTGTTGACAATTGACATGTACTTATTATGCGCACATTTGGTTAGTCGTCCACATGGAATTGTTTGTTGTTCATCATGGGACATTAAATGACAGCATACCTAATTCAATCGCATAATTTGGTTTGATATGATTAAAATGAATTACGAAGCATCCCAAAGTCATAAATCTCGGAAATGTTCACATGTCATGCAGGACACATATACATGCAAATGGTGGGTCATGCATGGAACTCGACCTTTCCCTTATTTATCACGCATGAGCTATTCATTTTTAAAGAGTGCTATAACAATGCATATGACAAAGAGAGGTTTGATGCTTGCAGAATCGATCGAGGAGTAAACTGAAATATATACTTGGATGTAGGATTATTAAAGAATTAAAATCATTATTTTACTATTGCGCACTTAACTTAATATATCTATTGTTTGTAATTTTGCACAGATATTGTTCCGTTTGGTTTCGTAATTAAATTTTAAAATTTTAATTCTAACTTTAACTCTACTCACTACACAACAAAAATCAACTCTTCAAAATAAAAAAAGGTGAGGTCCATACATAAACCTACATATAATTTTATTATAATCAATTCAATTTTTAATATTAAATTCTCTCAACTATTTGTTACTTTTTCATACTTTTTCTCGTAATTCAACAATATAATCGTTATAACTCAATTAAAATCAAAATTCAACTCAACTCAACTCTAAAACCAAACACACTAATTAATTTTTTTTTTAGAATTTTTATAAGAGAAGTCTATAAATTTAATGACTTAAATATTATAGATATAGAATATATGTTAACTGATAATTATAATTATCAACCGGGGTGCAATCTAATGAATGGTTAGCTGTTGTGTATACATAAACTCTTTTTTTTTTTTTGTGGATAAGTAAGTAACCCGGCAAATTATTGGTAGAGCATATATGATATAAGATAACATAATTGTGGAAATCAATTAAATTTTATAAAATGGGGCTTATTGTTCTGCTCGTGGTTCGCAAGCCCTGGAACGATATACATATAAAATGACATGTAAAACACGTGACGGGCAGATAGAAACCCGTCAACAGATGAAGGGAAGAAAAAGAAACAAAAGGGTCATCAGACGCGACGTTGATCCAAACCCGTCCATTTTCCCCATGCATTAAATAATTCATGTTATGTATCTGTTCACATTCCCGAAGGTTTTTGTCTTTGGATATTTTAAACGAAAATTTTGAGGGACTGTTGGATCAATCCTAAAGAAAGTCTCAACGAGGTCACTAGTCAGCCCGTCCTTACAGACCGAATAAATTTCACTATATAAAAACATTACATATAATAAAACACGAGCGAGATCGAATAATAGAAGTTTAGGTACCATCGACCGTTTCCCTACCTTGCAGTTGTAGAGCACATCAAAAAGTTTGGTACAGTTTGAATCCCGCAAGCTTTAAAATTTACTCGTTTGAACTTCGCCGAGTTCTTTCTTTACTAGATCGCATTTTTTTATATTTTATATATAGCTATAGAGCACGTGTGAATGTCAAAGTCAAAATGTTTGTCAAAATTGCTGATAGAAACATCACTAGTTCATGCATCGAATCTTTTAATATAAAGACTTGGGAAAAAAAAATTACCCAAATTAAACTTCTAAAAGTTTATCATTCCAGCATAGATGACGAGTTTCATAGAGTATGCTTTTAACATTAATCAAACTCCTCTTGTCGTTTTCTCTTAATAATAGGAAAGTGTGATCTTCCTTTTATCTCCTTCGTTTTTCTCTCTTTATATATCTTTTTCGGTATTTACATCCAAAAGTCCAAACCTCGATTAATTCATTTCAAGTTAGATATATTTTTAATGGATAAAAGTCACACAGTGTTAATTTTCTCAACTTACATGACTTGAACTAAAATATTATTTAAGTGAAATAAACGCCAATTAACCGGAGAGAAGAGAGCGTCGGGGCATTTCTAGAGTAAATGCATTTGACAATTGACAGTGACGCTTCTGGGAAGAATCTTTTGGGCCCAGCCATGTCCACGTCTATTCTTTGGACGCATAAAAAATGGTCCCGGCCAGAACCAGCCGATTAATGAAAAGTACTTCCACTCTTATCCAACAAGCAATTTAATCGGGGTAATTGGTTCTCGATATGTCTGAAAATTTTGAACATTATATTATCCAATAAAAGAAAATTTGCAGGTGGAGTGAATGCACGGAATATCTCGACCGATCTCAATGTAGCAGGCGGGAATGGTCCCATAGTCCTTATCGAAATGTCCGAATCCGGGGGACCATAAATGCGAGCTTCATGGGCTTGACGAGGTGCGTGCTTATTACAGCTTACGATTCATTTAAATGGGGGCCCATAATTCCTCTGCATTTCAGGCCCATGATTGTGCTGATCTGCTGCTGCCTCAGACCCAGCCACAAGGCCAAGCGAGGTCACCGAATATTGAAGAGATCCACTGGCAATTCTTTTTCTTTTTGTTTTATGGATATGTACTCTGGTATTCGAAATTTCAATAGGCCTCGACCAATCTAGCTTGAACACAATCGACCCAATAAAAGGTAAATCTCTTCCAAATTGAATCTTTTCCATTTGCATAATTCGAAGACCTTACTTAAGAGAAATAAATGTTAAACTATTTGAACTAATTCACATTGGTTAGAGATCCGCTGCTAAATAAGGGCCAGCAAATTAACTTTGTGAACTGAACTCTCTTATCTCCTATCTACGTTGCGAAATTTGACAATTCTAGTTAAGGATTCCAACTTCCAAGCCATTGTGAAGGCAACTGTTGTCGTGTTCTCGTTAATAAAAAGATGCACAGTTGAGTAGTCGGTTCTGCACTCTAGAGACTCTATTATCAGGAGTCTCATAAGTATCCGCAAAGTATATCTCGAGCAAGAGATTTCTTAGTTTCGGTTTTTCAAGCCATTTCTCTGCGATGAACATTAGGAGAAGTAGGCATAGATCAGGACAGTATGGCTGCTATGGCAGAACTTGGTGGATGCGCCATGGCATGGACCTTTGTAGTTGATCACGTTTCGGAACCAAAGGTGAAGAGATTAACAGAGGAGACGACGGCTTGTGTCTCGTTAGTCGCTTCCCGTGTATCCCGTCAAATTGCACTACTTTATATACTGCACCCATTACATAACATACTATAGTTAATTATAACATAATGATCAATGTATTAAAATCTCACAATCTTTGGACTACACATCGCCTTATCCGCCAACTCCCATTGGTCGAGCTCAATAAATATATGATGTTTGCGTGTGTATACAACATCAAAAAAGGGCTTGCACGTCCCCAAAGATAAACTATTATACCCAACTGCCAATCGGTCAAAACATATAGAAAGACTAACTATACAGTATCGTCCACATAATAATATTAAACCCATCCCTCCTCTTCTGATCTCCTCCAGCGACTCTCTCTGTGTTTTCCGGCGATCTCGCGTTGTTTCCGACCAGCACTCGAGTTTCATCTGATGGAGAGGTGCTGAGAAACGAATGTTTAGTCATTCCGCCTCGCTTGGTTCTAATTAGTCTGGAGTAAGCTGCTCATCCAGTTGATAGATCTGCTCTATTAATATAGTAAATGGAGCGTAAGTCCTATGGCAATCCGTTTGTTCTTGAGCATCCGGAGGACCACCCTGACCTCGAACCGCAAAATGGGCCGGACCCGCCCTCCTCAGAGGATGAAACTACCAGGATCGGTGCACCTTCCCCAAAGAAAAGGTAATTTATCCCCTTGATGTTACAGAAATCAGTTAAAGTTTTTATGTTGAGACTGCATTTACAGAATATACCGATCGATTGTCATTATGTCTGAACTAGCCATCCTATTTGAAACACAATTTTGGATACAGGAAGGGTATACAAAAGAGGGTGGTTTCGATACCGATTGACAGGGATGTGAATGGAGCTAGGAGCAAAGGGGAGGCGTATCCTCCACCGGATTCATGGACATGGAGGAAATATGGCCAGAAGCCCATCAAGGGCTCACCTTATCCCAGGTACCATAGCAATTTCCCTAATACTCATTCTTTGGGATGTATGTTCTCCGGTCTATCTTGCTAAATCCAATCCATCGATCTAAACCCGACCGTCCCAATAATACAAAATCTTGCTACAGAACTGCATTAGAAAGTTATGAACATTATAACTTGGTGCTTGTTAATTATATGATGGCTCGCTGCCAGTAAAAGTGACAATTTCTAGGCTCTGGCACCGGAAATGTTCCGGCAACTCCCTGAACTGTGCTGGTAAATTATGGTTTTATTCTTATTGTCACCCGCAAAGGAATAGGTTGGAGATGAGACGGTTTGTCCAAGATGTCGATCCAGTGAAGTTTAGTTCTAAATAAAAGGCACAGTATGCTGAATAGTTCGATGCATTAGGAACTGTGAAGCGCCATAGATCGGAGAAGTACCGTAATTAGTGGTCGATTGATCACTGAATCGTGAGACTATGTATATTAACTCCGCTCAGGATAAAGTACAGTCAGAATTCGTGGTGTGCTAATGCTTAAGATTTTGGTGAAATAGTTTTTTTTTTAATAGCCAAAAAAACACAATATTTATACCTTTTTTTTCTGATTCTAGCATGGCATTTTAAAAATTATCTAGAAAAGCACGACTTTTTATTTTAGTATCAAATCTAACGAAATAAATTTTCTGACATTTTTAACTATAATACTACGTGTTGTAATGCTATTGGATGGTGGGTCCCACTTTTTTTTTATTTAACTAAAAAATTTCTGAAACTTCAAAAAATAAAAGAGAGAGGTTGGCCGACAGGCTGAGGCCCGAAGGACGATGGGCGGTGGTGGCTGCAATCGAGGTCATCACCGCCGGCCCCCTCCTCCTTCGGGGCCTTAGTCGACCCCTCTTTCTTTTTAAAATTTTTTTTAATTAAATAAAAATAAGTGGGACTCACTCATCTAGTAGTGTAACGACGCGTGACTCTACCGTTAAAAATGACGAAAAATTTAACGTCGTGTTAGATTTGAGAGTAAAATGAAAGATTATGCTTTTTTGTATAATTTTCGAAATGTCGTATTAGGACCAGAAAGAAAGTGTACACATCATGTTTTTTTTGAATTATTAATGGTTTTTTTTTTTTGGTAAGTAGGTGAAATAGGCTTATTCAAATGCTCTGCGTTATGATGCTGTCTTAACCCAGCGACAAAGATTCCTTGTTACCTAATATCATCAGCGATTCTGATTCTGTTGAGTATTTCTTTGGGAGGAAAAAGACAAATCCGGGGATTATTCTGACATTATCCTTAAAAATCCTATTAAAATATAATAAATCTGCAATAATGCTTTTTTTTTTTTTAATAATATGGTGACAGGGGTTACTATCGATGTAGCAGCTCCAAGGGCTGCCCGGCCAGAAAACAAGTCGAGCGAAGCCGCATGGACCCCACCACGCTCCGCATCACGTACTCCTACGATCACGAACACACCTCACCCGCCCAAGGCCACTCCCCTGCCATATCACCCGTCGCCAACGACCCACCCCAGACCGAGGTCTCCCTTGATCTCTCCGGATTCACAGGCCACCCCGACCTCAGGTGCGATGCGCCTCTCGATCTCGATTGGCTCGCTGCCGATGTGGCCTCTACATCACTCATGGAGAACCCAGTCTGGACGGCTGGTTACTGCAACGAGTTAGGAGCCGACTTGGCAGTTGGTTACGACATGATGAGGGAGGAGGATGAGACCCTCTTCGCGGACCTAGGGGAGCTCCCGGAGTGCACGACGGTTTTTGGGCGGAAGGAAGTGGACCGGACTCGCCGGAGTAGGAGGTTGAGTGCAGTTCCCCATGCTGGCAGCATAGGATAGTATTTTTCTTATCTTATTTCATGAGATGCTTAGACATGAACTAATTGAATCAGTGCTTTTTCAACCAAGACAAGTCTTGTTAGAATAGTATAGAGCGATTCTGATTATGAAAATTTTTGTTCACTATGGATCGTTAACAAGAATCCATGCGTTTCAGGCATAGTAATTAAGAAACGACTATATTATTTAGACAAAATTTATTTACTAACTTGCATTTCAATATAATTCTACATTATAGGGTGAAACATTATATCTCTCACTTAAAAAATTTATAAATCATATTGGTAGTTACGTATAATTATGCGACGACTTACGACCAATTAATAATTTCTCAACAGCTATGAGAAATCGTACGAGTTATGTGTAATATTGCATGTATTTTAGCTTTAATTTCGTATGACAAAATTATTAAAATATAATTTTCAAAAAGTTAAATTTCTCGATCGATTTTTTTTTATGCAACAAGGAAGGTTGTAAAAGAAAGTGCTATAGAAAGGAAAACCAAAATATTGGACCTACCAAATATGAATTGATGTTTTAGAAAAATGGTTTTATTTTTATTGAGTATATATTATATATTATACGAATTTCAGCTTCCTAGATATATAAATTTGAAGACATACCAAAGTGAAAAAAAATATTGTGATCATGATAAGTCGATGTCCGTGTCAGAATTGATCCTAGAAAATAAAATTCGTTTTTTCTCATCAAAAAAATATGTATAGCACGTAACAATACTCGATAAAAATAAAAAGGTGGACATAGCAAAAATTGCATACCTAGTAAATTGGTCATTATTACCAAATTATAGTACATGCTATGTACATGGACTCTCCTATTATATATAAGAGCTAGCTGATCGTGCCGTAGTGGCATTCACTGTCAACCAATCTCTCAGCCTATTCTTTCAGCCGCTTCATAAGTAATTGAGTCCGAACGAAATCATTTATCTCTTTCAATTTTTAATCATCTGTTGAGCACAAATAACGAACATGCAATAGCCTTCCCTGTAATAAGAATAAATATTTTCATACACTGCCAGTCGTTTACAAGTATAGAGCATATTATTATTATCATCATGAAAATATACAATTAAGTATGTAATGCATAATTATGCAATCAAGAATTTTATTTGAATTTCCTTTTGGTATTTAAATACGTGGAAACCTGACCTTTACTTTGTTGTAGATTCAGTCTTTCAATATGACGAAGAGGCAGAGGGAGGTGGTTTTTGGACCGGTTTGTACTTGCTATATATTTGTGTGTAAATATAGATAAGATTGACGCTCAAGCGGGATTAGTTGCAACCAATAGGCTGAAAATGCCTCGTGAGTTATAAGCTATTTTTTCAAAGAAAATTTAAAATCGGCTATCATGTATACAGGAAATGCCGAAGATTCCGAGAGACTTTCTAATACCTAGACGGGACATGTCGAAGGATGGCAGTAAAAGAGATTTCGCTGCCCGAACTCCGTGCACCAAGCAAATTGTATGTATTTATAATAATGATCGGTACATAAAATGAAGAAATTAATCACATCTTTTATGTACGTAATGATCTGATGATGGCTGAATTTGCAGCTTGCACTTTCCACCCGTTGTTCCCCGAGGCGTGTTGTGAGGTTGTTTCCGGAGTTTAATGAAGCGAAACGGGCAGCTGTCGAAGAGATTGGGTTTGGAGGACTACTGCAACTTCCGCGCACTCGCTTAGGCCGAGACCTGTGTCGCTTTATCATCGATTGCTATGATCCCGACAGATGTATGATCGTCCTTCTTGGTCGTCCAAAGGCCGTCACCTTGGACGAAGTGAATAGAGTGCTAGGTGTGAATTCAACGGGACCACCGGTTCACCCCAAGGGGGAGGTGGCAGAACTGATGAAGGAGATCATGAAGTCGCCCGGAAAACTTCATTGCAGTTGCTTGGGACGCTTGTTGGCGGATCCGAATCAACTAGCGGACAAGAAGTTTAAACGGATTGTGGTCTTGTTCCTGATAGGCACAATCTTCTGCACAAAATCGGACATTAACGTCCCAAGGGAGTATCTCCACAGTGTGGTGGACGTGAGCAAGATCGGAGCTTATAACCGGGCCCAGTTGATACTCGACAAGCTTTCCGAGGGTGCCCGGAATTACAAGAAGGCCAAACAAACTTACATGATGTGTTTTGCATTTTTCCTCATGGAATATATACGTAAAACCGACCCTTGACACTTTGTCTACTAATTTTGTTCACTCTTTTGCAGAGTTTTTATCATTGATTTTCCTGCGTTTCCCAACTTCTCTGCAGATGTTGTACTTCGATAACCTAAAATTGGGGGAGCAAGTCCATTGCATGATCGCACCTTGCCTCGCTTGGGCTTATGATGAACTTCCAAATGATTTTACAGGATGTGCGACAGATGATGGCTGAAATAAAGGAATCTATATGCTACCGAGGATAGAGGAAAGCATAGCTGAACTGAAGGAATCTGTATATCGCTGAAACGAAAGAAGCTATGCTGCAGAGCATCTCTCAAAGTGAAGGAAGATCTGCAAAAGGAGTCCTCGATCCGCAACAGATAGAGGACGATTTATTCAATCACATAGTTTGGGTTCGATGCAATGAATGAGGATATAAGTTCTATAAAATTTGATTTTGCTGCAACTGTTTTTTCTGGAATGAAGGAAAATGTAAGCTACAAGGGACCATTTTGCTGCTGCATTTTTCGGGTAATGCATCAAATTACATCAGACTCGGTCTTTAGGACAATTGTAATTTCATTAAATTATTGTCGCTTGGTATATATTTCTGTTTTACATCTATTGAAGATCCACTTGATAAAGGCCTTCTCTGATATTCTGCAAATGAAAATGTAAACAATTAGTATACTGGATGAGGCACATAACATATTCAAGGAATATAATGGATGAGACTCATGACATATTCAAGGAATCCATTGGCAAAAAAAAAAAAAAAAGAAGAGAGAGAGAGGAAATCCATTTACAAAGCTGGATCCGCTAATATTCAAAAAATGGGTTTCACGTGTGATATGTTATTTCACTTAATAATTTCATAAATTGTATTAGTAGTCATAAGTAATCATGTGGCGGTTGACATCCAGCTAATAATTTCTCAATAGCTACGAGTAACCGTGTGAGTTGTATGTAATATTACATATATTTTTTTCCACAAAGTATTACATGTATTTTAGCTTTAACTTCACATGACAAAATTATTATAATGTAAATTTTAAAAATTTTAATTTATTGATCAAGTTTATTTTTTATGCAACAAGGAAGGCTGTAAAAGAAAGTGCTACTGAAAGGAAAAATAAAAAAAAAAGGACCTACCAAATATTAATTGATGTTCCCCGTTTTTAGTTTTGCTAAGTTGTTGAACCTATGAGTTGCACGGATTTTGTCCAAAAATTTCATAATACAAATTTAAATATGAAAATGATAATTGATATAGATAGGAGAGTTTGTGTTACATTACAATTCTTCTTCTTCTTTTTTTCTTATCATAGAAATTTAAATATGGTGAATTTTATATTGTAATGATAAATATTTAATTCGAGAATTATAAATAAAAATTCATACACATATTTGTCGTTTCAATTATCAATGAATGAAATTTCTAATAAAATAATTATAAAAATTTTAAATCAAAATCCTCAATTTTATTCAGTAAAAGAATAGTAAGTATAAAGTTTTTTTAAACTTTTGAACTTCTAGATTCTCTTTTGCATTTTTCTTGTATACTAAGTGTCGTGATTTTGATTAAATTTAATTGATTTAAATAATTTATCTAATGAACCTTTAATTTCTCTTTCTCTTATATTATTATTACTCATAATAAATTATTATTATTATTGAATTTCATTATAATATAATATATTAAAATATGAATTAGTAAAACATTTACTATTTTCCCCTATTTATTAGGTTGGAGTCAAATTTATATATTATATAGCTGGAGTGTATATTATAAAAATTTTGACTTCCTAAATAAATTCGAAGACGCACCTAAAAGAAAACAAAAACTAAAATTTTGCGTTCATGATACGTTGACGTCCATGTGAAAATTGATCTCAGAAAATAAATTTCGATTTTCTAGAAAAGAATATATATATAACATGTAACAATACTAATAGATAAAAATAAACTCGTGGACATAACAAATTAGTATACCTACCAAACTGGTCATCGTTACCAAATTATAACGCATGCTATGTACATGGATTCTCCTATTATATATACAAGCAAGCCGATCGTGCCTTTGCGACATTCACCATCCACTGATCTCTTAGCCTGGTCTGTCGGCTCGTCATCGAGGTAATTAAGTCCGAACGAAATTATTTATCTCTTTCAATTTTGAATTCTCGGTTGCCCCCAAAAAAAAATGAAGAGGCATCAGCCATTTCTCGATTAAGAATAAATCTTCTTGTGATTCTGAGGGTGCCGGGAATTACAAGAAGGCTGGACAAACTTACCTGATGGGTTCTGTATTTTTCCTCATGGTATATACGTAGGATGACTTTCGACACTTTGTCTACTAATGCTTTCCACTCTTTGGCAGACTGTTCATCATTTGATTTTCATGCGTACTTTTACATGGGTTGATGGTGAAGTTTCGAATGATTTTACAGGATGTGCTACAACCACTGAAACGTTTGACACCATTAATTTGTAAGTGATCATTGTTTGAAGAGACCGAGTCCCAAGTTATTCTAATTAGTTCGACCAATAACATTTGCTGCTACAACAGCAGAAAAACAAAACACAGGCATCAGGCAGCATTATCCTGTATGGCGGCTCGAGGATGAGCCCGTCTTCGGAGCAGCATCCCTTCGCTGGCCGTTTCCTGAAGCCACCTTTTCACCGGGGTTGGAAGGCATCCTCCTAACTGCTAGCATTTTCTTTTTTTTCCCCTTTATCTATGGGTGAATCAGAAAATTTTCTTTTTGTTTGATGCAAATTAAATCCACCAAAGCATCCTCCTCTATTTGATGCATTGCCAACAAAATTTCCTGCTTCATTTGATGCATTACCCGAATAACGTCGGCGATATCCTGTCTTACACCTCTTATATCTTCCTTAATTCTGTACTCCATATGCAAAACCATATCAAACCATTCATCAAAATATTCTCGTAAGCAGTACATGTGGAACATGACTATAATCCCGATGTTTTTTAGTTTACTGTATGATTATATCTTCCTTAAATTGAGTGAGTGTCTGCTCCAAATCCTCCAAAATCATATCGAATTTTCATCAATATATTTTAGTAAGCAAATATATGCGAAACACATGAGTGATTCTAATATTTTGAAGTTTACCTGCCGGAATCCTCTTATTTCTTCCTTAACTAGAATTAGTAAAGCATCATTTTGCTGCTATTTTTTTTTGGGTAATGCATCGATTGAAAGAGGAAATTGTTTCGTCTTGAATTATGACTGAGATGCGCTCCACCCCAGAGCAACCTACAGGCCATTCCAGGAAAAGGCCAACAAAGGGATGCTGCAACTATAAGGCACCGGAATTCCTCCCGTGGTTTCATCTTCATCAATAGTCTCAATAGCTTGCCTTTCGGTTCTTGTTCCCCTACCCCCCAGCAGGGGGTCTCTTGCACAATTGTAATTTCCATTAGTTATTGTTGTTTGGTGTTTTTGTTTTAAATCCATTGAAGATGGACTTGATAAAGGCCTTCGCTGATATTCTGCACAATGTAAATGTAAACAATTAGTATAATGGATCAGGCACATCACTTATTCAGGAATCCATCGCCAAAGCTGGATCTGCTAATTTTCAAAAAATGGTTACTATATGATGAAATTTTTCATGTTGCACAAGGAATATGTTGTCGCATCCAGCAAGAGGTGCACATATCTTTTGTCTAACTTACCTCATGCTTTCATGGTCATTGTTTGTTTGGTCAAGGGAAACCAAGGGAAGCAAAAGGAGGGAAGGGAAAATATTTTAAAATCTTATTATAATTTTATATCGGATTTTAGAAAACTTCCCCTTCCCCCCTCTTATTCGAACAAAATCTTGGATGCTTTTTGCTTGAAGATGAAAGGCTCTTGATCACCCCTCATATATAAGAGAGGAATTCATGTTCATATTCCATAAGTAATATTTTGGTAAAGTAAGTTTTCAACTTTTGGCATGGATTGTTTTTATTCATTATTATTATTTTAAGAGAACAATTTTCGTTGTGGCTCTTATTAGTATGTATTTGATAGGTCCAGATATTACAGTAGCCGCCCCCATTCGTTTTTTGGTAGGTAAACAAATTTAGGTATGCGACACAAGTCGAGCTATTTTTTTTGCAATAGCTTCAGGTTAAAATTTTATTTTGTTGCAATTTATGTAGCTTAACTTTCAGTCGTGTTCTTAGATAAACCTATTTTAGTCCTTACTTAATCGTGTAATTTAAATATGTAAATTGAAACTTTCCTAACATTTGTAGGTTTAGCATCGAGGTGTTATCTTTCTTAATAAAAATTTGAAAGTACAAATTTTTTTGTATATATTTTTAATTTCAATACAAATTAAAAAATGAAAAGAAGGAATATTGCTGCATTTGTTTTGTGAGATTTTGATTTTGGTAAATATACATGCACGAAGCAACTTAAAAAACAATTGACAACTAGCTACATAAACTTAACTTCATACTAAAAACTGAACCGGTTAATGCTATCACAATAATGAATTCGAGCTGTGACATATGCTTAAATTTGATCATACTTACCCCTATAAAAAAAAAAAACAATGATTTGAGGTGGCCGTTGTAATATTTGGACTAGCCAAAAAATTTCATAGCTGCATCAAAATATTATGTTGAAAAATGATAGTAACAAACCAATCTTGCCAAAATAAGAACACTTACCAAATTATACTTTGTTACTGAAATATCAAGTCATTGTTGAATTATATATACGAGGTGAACATCAGCCCTTCATTTTCAACAAAAAATCAGCAAAGGGACAAGCAACTTACATTGAGGCATGCACATAGGTGATATGTGTGGTTTCTTGACATAAAATGCTTGTTGATTAATCTCTCCTGCAGCCACATCGTCAAATTATAGTCCTTCTCGCGAAATCACATCGTCATTTTAATTATGTAAATATTATATTTGCTTTAATTATGTAAATATTAAAAATAACATCTTTCTTACCCTCTTGCGAAAGTCATGTTATCATTTTAATTATTTAAATATTATATTTGCTTTAATTATGCAAATATTAAAGATACAACCTTTCTTATTAAGAGAAATGAGTACTTTGTTATGAGCTTCATGAGGAAAGCAATGGAATTATTTTTTAAATTACAGAAATTGAACAACAAAATGGCAACCACTATCAACACCGATCTATGTCAATTTGATCGTTTTAAAAAGGTTTCATTGGGTTTTCTCTTCACTTACTTTATTATGATATTGCTTGGAGAGACTATTATTTTCTTTTGATTGATATATTTGCTCACAGATTTTCAATAAATCCATCTTTTCAATAAATTTTTTATTTTCTTTTGATTGATATATTGCTCACATATTTTAATTCAATATCTGTTATATCTCCTATTTTAACTCGTATATATTTATAATATTTTTCTCTACTGAAATAATTAAGAGATTATTTGTATGGTCCCCGTGCAATACACATGTATTCAACTAGTTTATATGGGGATCTTCGATTGTACTTTATTCTCACGTCATTCTTTGCTTTGTGGTAGAATGATAATCACTCGTTCAACAACAAAGAAGAGGCAAAGGGAGCTCGAGGATGAGGCTTTTGAACCAGTTAACATACATTATAATAAATGTCAATTTCATGCAAATTTTTATGTTGTTTCATAGAACAAATTCAGATCAAATGGTCTATATCCACAGGAAATGAGGAAGATTTCTACGACTGTAGCTGCTCAGCCAAACATCGCTCAGCCAGACAGCGGTGCTGCCAAGAATGAAGCAGTATACATGACTTCGTTTGTGATCATATTGTCCCTTTATGTGTATGCAATACATATAATTGTGGAATAATGCATGGTAAAACTTTGGGATCAGTCACATTTCACATGTAGTGCTCAATGAAATATATTGATGAATGTTTGATATGTTTTTGTAGGATTTGGAGCAGAAACTCGCTCAAGTTAGGGAAGATATAAAGGTAAACTCGAAAATATCGGAATTGGTCATGTTCTTTGCATTGCTTACGAGAAAATGTTGATGAATGTTCAATGTGATTTTGCAGGAAGATATGATAGGTGCAACGCATGAAATGAAGCAAGAAATTTTGCTGGCACTGCGTCAAACAGAGGAGGAAATTTTGCTGGCACTGCGTCAAACAAAGGAGGAAATTTTTGTGGCTATGCACCAAACAAAGAAGCAAATTTCGCTCACAGTTAGCAGGATCAATGAAAACGTTGCTACAGGAAGCGCCCAGCAAAGAGATGCTGCTCCAAGAACTGGCTCGAGCTCGAGCCATACAGGATAATGTAGCCCGTGTTTTGTCTATTTTTGTGACATCGAATGTCATGGATCGAAGTAATAAGAGTAACTCAGGACTCAAGTCTCTTTAAACAATGATCACTTCCGAATGGTGTCAAACAGGCTTCAGTCCAATTCGGACAAACTTTGCATCTAGACAAACTGCCCCGCAATCTTTTTTCGACCAATATGGGTCCGTCTATTCATCCTAACTAGCTTCTGAGCGAGCTTAAAAATGTACAAAGAGCAGAGAGCTTATAGTGCAAAACAACAATCATATCAAAGGCACAACAATACACATTTTAACTCGAGCAGCACCCGATCTTCTTAAAAACAGATCCATCTTCCTTAACGTTGATGGTCTGCCCCTTCGTGGGTACTGTTGAAGAATTCCCGTCATCGCTCGCTTCGACTGCTTTCCTGCTCACAATCCGATAAATCTGGGTGAGGACCTCAGCGAAGGCTGCTTCCACGTTAGTAGCCTCGAGGGCAGAGGTTTCCATGAAGTAGAGGGACTCGGCCTCAGCAAAGGTCTTCCCATCCTCCAGTGGGACTGCCACGAGGTGGCGGAGATCAGATTTGTTCCCAATAAGCATGACTACCATGTTGGGGTCTGTGTGGTCCCTCAGCTCCTTCAGCCACCTACCGACATTCTCAAAGGTCGAGCGTCGGGTAACATCATAAACGAGCAGGGCGCCCACGGCTCCTCGGTAGTAAGCACTAGTAATGGCTCGGTACCTGTTAAAAAGAGGAAAATGATAATGAGATCAACATCTGAGTCAAAAAAAGAGTGAAAATTATGGAAAATACATCCGGTACTCAGAGAAGTTGATTATACTAGAGTGTTTTGTCTCCTCCCTGTAGGAGGCAACAAGAAAACACACTCAGGCTGCAAACTTGCTTTGATAAGGTTCCCGATTGGGATTGCATTGCATAAGACTGGAAAGATGTTCTTCAATCATGACAAACAGAATCGGAGTTTGCTGGTGAGTCCGTTGCACTAACGTCATGTATGCCGGATATATAGGATAAATATTTTTCAAGAAATATTTTAAGCATAAGATCAATAATGCAGCATAACAGAAAGGATGGGGAATATGAAACAAACAGGTCATACAAGGAAAAAAAAAATTTACTGCATCTCACGAGAAAGCATATCTAGAATTCTCAGATCATGAAAGAATGTATGTGCAAATATGAACCCCATGAACATAAAGAAAAAGCAGCTTAGAATATCATCTTCCCCCCCACATGAAAATTCCATAGCAGGATAACATATGGTGAAATGAAAGATATGTCCACCGGAATCAGATGGTTCATCTAAGAAAACTGGAATCCTCCATCCATTATTATCTCAAAATAAAGTAGCCTTCTGAGCTCAAATTGCAACAAAAACACTAGCATATCAGACAAGAAAACTCGAGATCTGGAGGAAAAGACAGTTTCAACCTCTCCTCAGCTATTTTAATCTTGAAGCCAGTATTTTGCAACGAATACAAATCTCGCCTATTGTGCCAATTCTGCGAAGAAAACGCATGTAGGGTTCTAGATAAACATCAGACACAGTGGCAGGATTTTACATCATTTACATTTTGCAGCCCAAACTTCGACTTGGATCTTGGAGAACACCAACTCATGATTTAGTATGACTTGTAATGCCCCAACTGAAGAGGATAGCTAGGAAACACGATTGGGCGTACCACAGCTCAACTGGTAAAGCTCAGATCACTACAAGAGAACTGCATCTATCTACCCAGAAAACAGATAAACCCAGAAACTAAAAGCTCAGGATCACCACAAGAAACAGATCATCCCGACACCGAAGAACCAACTATTGGAGCTTCACTAGCACCATAATTATACATCAAGACATTAGGAATGATACATACCCTGGTTACTCAAGCTGATGGAAACAAGATCAACTCACTCACTAAGCATCATCCGATATCAGCCACAAAAACCGGTTCAGAAGCATAACGAATACGCTAAGAAGCTAACAAGCAGCCAAAGATTCTATCAACCCCTGTAACCGGATCACGATCATTCGCATCCAATAAAATCAAAGCACCCACCTCTCAGAATTTCAGCATACGCAGAAATCATTAGAACTTTTTTTCACTTTCTTATGATGAAGATTTCACCTTTCTTGACCAGCAGTGTCCCAAATCTGAGCCTTGATGACCTTGCCATCGATGTTCAAGCTCTTGGTGGCGAACTCGACCCCGATGGTGGACTTGGACTCGAGGTTGAACTCGTTCCTGGTGAACCTCGAGAGGAGGTTGGATTTCCCCACACCCGAGTCCCCAATCAGGACCAGCTTGAAGAGGTAGTCGTACTCGTCCTCAGCTTTGTACCCGGCCATGCGATCTGCCGGCAGAACAAGATCCGACACAAAGGAGGGGGAGAGAAGAGAGAGAGAGAGAGAGGGAGGGAGGGTTATGGTCCTGCGAGCTCTAAGAATTCTGGGGTTGGTGGGGGGAATTAAAGACTAAAGAGGGGGAGAGAGGGGATGAAAGGGAGAGGAGGAGGAGGAGGAGGAGGAGTAGTAGTAAAGCAGCAGACAGCAGACGGAAGCACGCACCTTTCTGCTTTGGGGACTGGAGTTGGACTGATTTGAGACGAAAATGGGAAATGTTTGGGGTGTTGCTGTTGTCGGGCTGGCCGAAATATAGGAAAGAACAAAGGCTGTAGTGCAGGTGACTGGCTGCTTAGCTGAAGCTGTTTGCTTTAGTGCTTTACCTTCCTCTCTCTCTCTCTCTCTCTCTCTCTTCCCCCGCTGGTCTCATCCAATGAGTTGTCAATTTAGTCGGGATCATGAGCTATTTTACGATAAAATTTATTAGGTATTTTCGACACATCATCGTATACTTAAGATACATGTTGAAAAAATACTTAAGATACATGTTGAAAAAAACTGTATGGCGTAAGATACGGAAAAAGTACATGAATAAATAACGTGACGAGTTCTTATTGGTCGAATTTGTCGCAGTGAAATATAATTATGTGTATATTTTATTTTATTTTATTATTATTATATCTTTTTTGTTTTTTGGATAAGTTATTATTTTTAGTATCTATCGCGTAAACAAATAGGAAGAACATCTATAAATGGATAGGCCGCTCAAGGTTAATACACCTGAATAAGTACACGTTTTAGCCTATGGGTTCGTGACCCCGCAAAGCAATTTGACAACACGCGACATGTTTGAGTTGATGCACAAAATTACAGCATCTGTCCACAGTAGCAGCACCATAGCCATTCAGCTTTCTAAACCAAATAGAAATCTACAAAGCAGCGACTTGGGAAATGAATCAGCTGATGAGTATGCTTGACTTGCGCTTAAATCAAAGAAATCCTCATTTTCTGAGACAACATGCTGAGGTCGCTCCCGCGGTGCACGTTCAAGCGTACGTAAGCAGCCTGGAAAGTGAAAGATGAATCTTTTCGTCCCCTAAGAACCCACAATCAGAAGCTCAGAGTGAAGTTCGAAACAGAATGTCAGGAAGAAATTCCAGCATGCCGGAGAATCACCTTTAATATTTCCAGCTGAAGTCGAGGTTCTCACAACTTATCGCATATGAAGCTACTTGCTCATAGTTGTGGACAAGCAGAAGTTCCAGAAGATGGAACCAAGGGACATAAAAGCCACACGCGCTTGAAGAGGGATCACCCTGTTAGCACATACAGTGCATTGTCAAAACATGTTATACATTGTAATTTCCAGAGTACTTGTTGAGAAGCCTAAGCCCTATCAAACATGTTAACATAAACTATCACTTTCAAATGCATCAAATCATGAGAAGAAGAATTTCCCAAGCTCTGAGCAGTAACGAGAAAACTATCTTTGCTTGCAAATTCATACAGCAAATGTTTGAGAATTCTATCGCAGCATTTCCCCATATGTATGGCTTATGAAACACACAGTGTTCCCCGTGCCATATACTTGATAACTAATCGACTGCTGTTGAGTAAGAGCATTCATGAATAGCTTACGAGAAAATACTTTTTCAGCATTCACGATCCTCAACCAAGTATAGTTAGTATCAACCAAGTATAGTTAGACTCATGCACAATGCCGTCCCCGAAATTTTCTGCAAGAGATGCTGAATTGAACAGGCCATTCACATCTAGCTACAACAGGAAATGCAAAGAGAGTAATTTGTTACCGTAAACAAAAGGTTTTTTTTTTTTTTTTTTTCAGAAGTCTAATTCATCTAAGGCAGTGTTTCAACAAGTATCTTTCTTCTTTTCCAGTTTAGTCATTTTTAGAGTAGTTTCTTACCCACCTATCATGCTCAGAGAAGGATTAGACTTTTAAACACAGTTAATATGTCCTATTAAGGACTAGAAAAGGCCAAAGAAAAGCCGAAAGGGAAGGACATGTACCAAAAATTAATCGCGCTGACAGGAATCCAAAATCTAAATCCTGCAAAAATATAAGGAGAAAATTGACATTAGCTTTCAGGCACAACATACTACTAGATCAACAGACAGATCGTTAAAGAGCAACTTACCAAAGAGTAGCGTGGAAAGAGCATCTTTCTGGTATTTATCAGGAAGCTGTGAGAGCTTTCCTTGCCATAAGTTGTTCCATGCAAAAACAACTGCTATAACACAAGGCCCAAGCACGATTTGGTTCAGCAAGACCTGTAAAGAAGTGAGTTTTAGAAATTGTCTCGCATTCATCAAGTTTGCATGGACTTTTTATGCAACTAAACGGTACCTTTAGCATTATATTCTGGATTGTTTGTTTGGGCATGCTCCTATCAAGATATTGATACCACAGATAAGAACCGGGGCCATAGAAGAGAAACCCGTAGGAAGTCATCCTAAGGGACCGAAGCCAATCATGTTCTGAGAAAAGGATCTGCAAGACGTCCTATGGAAAATGTTTCGTCAGGATCATGAATAAAGGGAACAAGTAAAACCCATCCAGCTATAGGTTAGACAGAAGCCACTTGCAAAATCGACACAAGACATGGAGAAAATGGTCAGAAGTTCGCAGATAGGACTTCGCTGTAATCATTACAAAGCTCTTTTCTAAATATAATTATTTCAATAGTGTTTCTCAATTTCAAAGAGGGGCAGCGAATTTGCAAAACTGCTGTGACTGATTAGAGACTGATCGGCAGGATTCCAGTAGCTCATTAGATATTCTCATATTTAGTTCATGATAGGACACTAACACAACTCTCCGCAAAGGGTACACATAGATATGAGTAGATAAAAGCCAAGACATCCAAGAACATTGTTCTAGATTCTTCGATATTCTCAGTTCTGAATCAACATTTCTTCCAGCCAAACGGAGCTGAATAGTTGGACATGAGTAGAGAATAAGCAAGGCATTGCCTCTCATACCCTGTCTTCTCATCCATAAATTTACTTTCATTTCCTCAGCTACCAGCCACCAGAAAGTCAAGACTTTTGACATTCTTTTTTATTTGGAATCCAAACAAACTACTCATCACCATAAAATGTCGCATACAAACATACGAGTGCACACTTCCTCGACAATGCCTAAATATTTCCCGCCACAATAGGGCATATCATCCATCCGACATCTTCTCAGCAACCAACCGATTACTACCACACAAAATTCAAGCAATTTCTACACTAACCTCAGCTTCAGTGCTGTCCGATTCAGGGACCGCGCCTCGGTGAAGCTGCTTTCGCCGCCTCCATCGCTCTCTGACCTGAGCGATCGTGTCGCCGGCTAGGGCAAGCGAGCCGGCCGTCAAAGCCTGTTTGAGCGGGAACTGGTAGCCGGTCCTCCCGGCCGCCTCCGCGGAGTCGGAGGGCTTCGAGCTCCTCTTGCTCGAGTCCGATGACTTCCCGTTCAAGGGCGGCCGTTTCCACCCCCACAGCCCGCCGTTTCCGGCGGCGCCGCCACTTAGTGCGTCCATTACAAAAGGAAAACAAAGGACTGTCAGACCACTGCGGTGACGATTGGAACGGAGGAGGAAGTTCCCCTTCCACCCAAATTGGCTCATTCACTGGTTAACGTCAATTGGGCCGAATGGGCTCATGAAGCCCGTGAGCGGGCCCAAATCAAGAGATTTTATTTGATAAATTTGTCCGTAAACTTTGTTTTTATATAATAAGCCTCATGAATTTTTTTTCTTATGCCCACTATGATTAATCAAATGATCCATAAGAGCAGTGAAGAGATTTAGGTGGCGTTTGATAAATTAAGTGCTTAAAAATTAAGCACTAATTAGTTAATGGGAGAAATGTATAGGAAGAAGAGAAGAATGAATAAGGATGTGAAAAGTTTTGTGAAAGATAAAGAGTATAAATAAGTGAAGAATGACTTATTTCATTAAGTCAAAATTTTCTACTTAAATCATGAAGTGATTTTTTGCTTGATGATTAAGGAGTTTAGATCTTTATCTCTCATCTTTCTCTCTTTCTTACATTCATTTTCTCTTATAACTAACTTGTAATTAACTTTTTAAGCATTTAATTAATTAATTTGAAACAAACACCACCTAATAGGTTGTGTTTGATTATAATTTAATTGAAGAAGTGCTTTAAAGTTAGTTATATGGGAAAATGAATAGAAGATAATGAGAAATAATGATCTCATCTACTTAATCATTGAGTCAAAAACCACTTAATGAGTAAGCAAAAAATTTTGATTTAATGAAATATGTCATTTTTCACTTATTGATGCTCTCTTTCCCTCACAAAATATTTTTCATCCTTATCATTCATTCCCTCTTCCTATACATTTTTTTTGTTAACTAATTAAGTATTTAATTTTTAAGTACTTAATTCATCGAACACCACCATAGTGATGGTGGTTGCTCCGCTGCGTATCCAGATTTTCGAAGTTCTTGTTTTATCCTTGTTCGTTATGTTGTTGAAATTACTATTTTTGTTCGGTTTGATCCAAATGTGTCTGGGAAATTCGCAAGGAACAGAAGCAAGGAAGCATCGATGCTCCGGTAAAATGTTACGGGTTCATGTTGCATGCCAAGATTCTTTTTGTTTCATATCTCAGCTGAAACTTTATCCTAGAGAAAACAACACGTATCAAGTTACGGCATGACATATTTCCCTTTTCTCTGGGATATTAATCATAATTCTTGAACAGCTCTAGTACGGTGATAGAGCAAAATATAAGAGTCCATTCCAGGAATCAGGGACCCCGGGGAGGCACCAGTGCGTGCAATCCATGGCCTTGGGCCCCGTGCTCCGACGGGTGACCATCCTTTCTCAGCTGCGACAGCTTCATCACATTCGGCAAATAAACAGGCTTCTTCATAGCCCAAAGCACCCTTCCCAGTACTATTTCCACTGGATGCCGGGAAACTCGTCACGGGCTACGTCTGACCTGCGCAGTTCTTGTGAGCTGGGGAAACACCCTGGAATATGACTTTGGTTTTTCTGGTATCCACAGTTGTGTCCACCCACTGGGCCCGCGTCTTCAGGGCTATCTCGTAGGCAGCCAGCCAGTCCATATCCTTGTATGTCTTTCTGCCAACTCGAATGAAGTCCCATCTGCAGTTGACAGATGCAGATTTGCAGAAGAATGCTGAGTTTTGTTTACTAAGCTTGAAGCGGAAGGTGAAAGAAGCTAATGGTCAGTGATCAGGATTCTTACTCTTGTTTCCTTCCAGTTCGGACCCACCAATGCCAGGAATTGAATATCAATTTTTCTCCTCTCTTGATAGAGTCGAGTTTGAGCACTCGTCCATTTCTCGCCTTTACAATGTCCACTAGGAATGGGTTGTGCGAGAATACCAGGTCCATGTTGTTGTAGTCCTGTGTGGTGTAGGCAACAGGCAACCATAAAATCAGCAAAACTAAAAACTGGTACTCTAAAGATATCGAGTTGGTCGTCTCACCGGGAATGAGAATGTGGAGAGTTGTCTGGTCCTTGTCAGATTGATTCTGGCCCTTGGACTTGTGTTATGGAGGATGCAGGTGAGGGACTGCCACTTGTTCTTGCCCAATGAATCCCCCACGAACATGATCTTCTTGCCAAAGTATCTCGACATGAAGCGTGGGTCGAACTGCAAACTGAAATCATAAGGTGGGCCTAAGAACTTTGACAAGCCAGCTTTTCAATAGCATGAAGCCGCGCTAATAAAGACTTGTCCTGCATTTGAGTTTAGAGACCTGTACCTCATTTGATTTGCAACTTCGGGGCCGAAGAGCGGCAGGCTGCCACCGATATTTCAAGATAACTTTTGTCAGGTCGGCCATTCTTCTGGCAATCGAAGCCTTTCTCTAAGAACGGGCACGTACTGTAAAGAGGAACATGAGAGTTGTCGTACACCCTGCTTCCCTTGTAAAGGTTATATTTACCTGGTTACACCGTTTTCTCTTCCTCTTTAGCATTCCCTTCTTGTGTTACTCGGCTCTTAAACAGAAACATGAGCAAGAAAACTGTACCGATATTGGCGGAACTTGGAGTTCCCATCTCGGAAATGTGAGACAGGTTAGATGAGCAGGTGGAAAGAGTTCACGAGGTCTGAGGAGGGCCAAGGGCAGGGAGCCGAAAATATATGGAGGAAGCATTTGAACTGATGCTAGGCAGGGAGCTAAAAAAGCGAAGGGTTTTTCTTGAATATGACGGGGTTTATGCAGGAACTTATCCGAAAGTCGGACAGTTAGAAGGCAAATTCGATCGGGGAGTGAGGAGCGTTGAAACGGGAATGTTCATGTGCTGTCTGGGAGTCGAAGTAACTTCCCCTGTTGTCTGAGGACAACATTGAGTGTTGGTCCTAATTTTTACTTCGAAAGCTCGAGCTAATAAGTTGTGAGACCCAATCCCATATAAACTATCATATGTTCTTAGGATTTTTACCTAAAATGGCTCAGGATTTGTTCGTTTTGTTAAATCTATTATATGCTTTTTTTTTTCAAATCTATCCCATGATTTACTTTTTGCATCAAATCTATCCCGGCGTTATCTTTTCTGTCAACATCTAACGGCCGTGCTGACGTGGCACATGGAAAGATAGTGGGCCACACTTGCCACGTAGGCGCCACGTCAGCACGACCGTTAGATATTGACGAAAAAAATAACGCCAGGATAGATTTGACAAAAAAAGCATATGATAGATTTGATAAAACGGGCAAACCATTAGCCATTTTAGGTAAATATCCCTATTTTCTTTTATGCTTTCGATGTGAAATTAACTTTTTCCAATTGACTTTTATATTTCCAATATCCGTCTTCACGTGGCACCGTGTGGTCTTTCTCACGATTTGCCTATACGTGCCACGTGAACCTTAACCGTCTGCCCTCAACAATTTACATCGAGCCGATCTCTCATCTCTTCCGAACTCGGGCGAGGGGGATCAAACAGTACAAGCCAGGCTTTTACTTCCAAACTCGGACTTCACTGGCGTGGTGTGGGCTCCTGTGCAGATGCGCCATTGGGATCATTACCACGGGCTCTGATACCATCTTAAATTCTTCTGGGCTTACATGGGCTTGGACTCAACTTTCAACTCAAAAGCTCGAGCTAATAAGTTGTGAGATCCAATCCCATATAAACCATCATATTTTCTTTTATGCTTCCGATGTGAGATTAACTTTTCTCAATTGACTTTTATATTCCCAATGTGGGAAAAGAAAAAGAAAATCCATGAGTTAATATATGATTTGGGTACTTCCACTTATAAACTTGAACTTTTAAGTAGAAATGGGGTCGAGCCCGTATAAGCCCAATGAAAATTTAATATAGTATCAGAGAGGGTTATGATTCGCGCGCACATGTGTGGACTCACACCACGCCACGTTTAAGGTTGTTTGTGAGGGTAGCGGAAAAATGCGCACCTACACCACGCCAGACCTAGTATGTCAAGTGCAGCCAAAGTGCGCCTCATGTTAGTCTCCCCTCGCCCGAGCACGGAAGAAGAGCTTGGCTCGAGGTCAATTGTTGAGGGCGGGTGTTTAGGGTCATGTGATAACGTGTAGACAGAAATAGACCATACGTTGCATGTTAGGGCGGATGTTGAAGATATTAATTCCACATAGAAAAGATGAATAAAAATCCATTGGTTTATATGAGACTTGGGTACCATCACTTATCAACTTAAGCTTTTAAGTAGAAATGCCTCCGAGCCCATATAAGCCCAATGGAAATTTAATATGGTATCAGAGTGGGTTACGTTTCAGCGTGCCTACGCGCGTATATGCATGCACTCACACCACGCTAGACCCAATATGTCTGAGTGCCGCTAAAAGAGCGCCTCGTGTTAGCCCCCAACTGCTCGAGCATGGAAAAGGAGCCCGGCTCAAGGTCAATTGTTGAGGGCGAGTGATTAAGGGCACGTAACAACGTATAGGCAAATGACCAAACGTTGGCGGATGTAGAGGAGTAAAATGGGATAAAAATTCCACATCGAAAAAGAAAAAGAAAATTCATAGGGTAATATATGACTTGGGTATCACTACTTATGAGCTTGAGCTTTTAAGTGGAATAAACTAATGGAAATTTAATAAGAGAGAACTCAGTGAAAATAGTAAGCAAGCATGGGATGTTTGGAGCACGTCATTGTCTGTTCATTCACCAGCGATAAATGTTCTCGACTTCGTTTTCCCACCCTCGACAACCATCAGATGATCAACAGAATTTCGTCTTCCTTGACAAGGTCGAGAAAGATTATGAATTAAGCATGGCAATGAACACCGTGGGAAGCTGTCTTGCCGGTGCAACAATTTCTGGGAAAATGAAAGAACTCGCTTCCTGAGGAATGAAAGGCTAGTTGAAGGTCAGAACAAACCCATTGAGAATACTTTTCGGGCTTTCCCCAATCTAGACAATGCGACGAACCCACGAGGTCGGAACTCGGAATCTTCAAGGATCATTTCCTTGCACGTTTTTGTGATGATAAAATATAAGTCTACAGGATACCGAGCATTTTCGGTGAATTGCGGGGCAAGTGCCCAGCACAGGTACAGTGTATTTTAGAGGGAGCATGTACCTGGCCTATACAATCGTCGAATATACCCGTTGAATACTCCCTCCAAGAGTCGGATTTAAATGAGGGGAAGTGGTGGTCAATTAAATGATCGCGCACTTAGGGCTTGTTTGGATTGTGGATATAATTTTAGAATTACAATTCTAACTTAACTCTACCCACTACAAAACAAAATAATTCATACAAAGTCAAAGAGTGGACCCCATTTATACTACTTTTTTCCACAACAAAATAACATAACTCATACAAAGTCAAAGGGTGAGCCCCATTTATTCCACTCAAAATCAAAATCAAAATCTGATTTTAAAATCCTACTATGAAACCAAACGCAACCTTCATTCATCCTTGGTCGATATGTTTATGGACCCGGTGAGTTCATTGAAATTTCCTTTCCGGAAAAATCGTTCCTTGCAATAAAATCACAAGGATGAATCAATCCGGCCATTATTGATGGCTCACTATTCACCTGCTATGTGGTTGTGGGCTGATGATGCCCTTATTTGGGTCGGTCTCATATGATCATCCTTTCGATGTGTAGCCAGGAAGGATTTCTGGAAATTTGATTTAAGACAAATACTCATATAAACACATGCCTATACATATATTGCTTTCAGATTAATTATACATATTGATGTTTTCAGGATAAATGGATGGAGCTTTTCCCAACAATAGTCTTAATTGCGAAAAACCATAGAAGTGATATATTCAATTGTTCTCCTTTTTTCTTTTAGTTGCAGGCAATCAATTAATGATTTTATCCTTTTTAGCATGACATGCCAGTGGCATGTGCCATCTTCTGGCCGGGATATTGGTCGAAATTTGGTTGAGGGGCACTTTTTTTCTTTTAATTGCGGTGTGCAAGTCTCTATATAGTACCTGTCAAGTTATTCATGTGAAGCCACAACACTTATTTATTTTACATTTTTCTCAACATTTAATTAGAATTAACACGTGCCACTTTAGTTTGTAAGTCTCACCTAATATTTTCTCAGACAAGACAATAATAATCCACCGAACGGTCTTATTCTATAGTCCAAGGCGGACCAAAAGGAAGAAAAATTCTTCATGCCGCGTCACAGTTTATTTTTCTTCAATGGAGACAATTAATACAAATTGAACTTGCAAGCGTTTGCGTTGACTCCAGGAGGTCATTGACTCAGTAGTCGTTCCATGAACATGATCTTTTGGAATCAGCTCCACGCTAAGAGTTTCAAATCCTATTCTTTCTTGAAGGAATTAATCAGTGAAATGCTTAGAAAGCTTTACTAAGAACTCTTCCAGAGAGGACGAAGGAATTATGTCCAAAGGCAGGGGAGTGACGGACGGTCTGGCTTTGCCTCTTCATCACCTTATTCTGATAGTAGCTTGTGCATTCTCCGGCATGGCTGA
Source organism: Punica granatum (assembly GCF_007655135.1). Classification (NCBI taxonomy): domain Eukaryota; kingdom Viridiplantae; phylum Streptophyta; class Magnoliopsida; order Myrtales; family Lythraceae; genus Punica; species Punica granatum. The sequence continues at coordinate 40,980,716 of NC_045128.1, read as the reverse complement.
CGCCTCGTGGAACAACCAATCAACTGCAACTGCAAATATTTCTTCTCAATGGGCCACCAACGAAATATCCAAACGAGGAGTGAATTTCTCGGACGGGTCCCTTGTGCTGCCGATATTGCACACCAAAGCTTTTGGATGTGGCTTCTACTGCAAAGGCAAGCCGACCTTTAGTAATTGCTTCTTTACTGTTTTCATTCTCATGTGCTATGATTATGATCTCAGTCGCACACCTGACCAAGGCTGTTATCCGCAAGTGGTTTGGTCCGCTAATCGAAACCGCCCTGTGAAGTTCAGTGCTACTTTAACGCTCAATCGGCTCGGAGATCTGGAACTCACGGATGCTGATGGGACCACTGCTTGGTCCACCAACAGTTCGAGGAAGTCTGTCGTGGGCATGAATTTAACAGAATCTGGCAATCTTGTATTGTTCGATCAGAACAGTGCGGTAGTTTGGCAGTCCTTTGATCACCCAACAGACACATTGCTTATGGGGCAGCAACTGAGGGTGGGGCAGAATCTCACTTCTAGTAATTCCTCCACGAACCTCTCCGAGTTCGTTTTGATTAATGTTACCTTGAGAGCTGGAGGTCTGTTAGCTATAGTAAATACTCACCCTCCGCAGCTCTATTACCAAACAGAAGATCCTATTTCTATTGATAATTCGACTAATCTTGCATTAAGGGATGGATACTTCGGGCTCTTCTCTACTTCTCCTCCAGAAAATATCCACGTGCAATTTGTGAATCTCAGCTCGGATGGGCACATGAGAGCATATGGGTGGGGAAATGGCCAGTGGCAAGAAATTGCCGATTTGTTTACCGGGAAGATCGGGGATTGTGGGTATCCGCTGGTTTGCGGGGAATATGGAATTTGCTCGAATGGGCAGTGCAATTGCCCAAAATCAACTAACCGGGACGCAGTGCCTTATTTCAAGGAGAAAAAGGATAGGCGGCCCGATCTCGGGTGTCCGAGAGTTATGCCCCTTTCTTGTGAAGGGGAAGCTTCGCATCATCACGGCTTTGTGGAGCTGAAGAACGTCACTTACTTTGACAGCACCAAGGAACTCATCAATATAAGTGCAGAGGACTGTAAAAGGAGCTGCTCTAGTGATTGCTTGTGCAAAGCTGCCTTCTTCTACTTCCCGGTAACGACTGATCAGTATCCATATTGCTCGTTAAAATTTGACGTGTTTTCCCTGATGGATAATGACGTCGAGAGGACTCAGTATTATTCTATTGCTTACATTAAAGTTCAGAACAAGCCTCCCAAGGGAAAACTGCTTCCGGTGGTGCTAGGCTCCAGCTTAGGCTCATTGGCTCTGGTGGTCGGTGTGTTGGTGTTACTTATTTGGAAGAGACGTCAAGCCAGTGAAGCAGATGAGGATTATCTCAATCAACTGTCTGGAATGCCCACTAGATTCTCGTATGATGAATTGCGTTATGTTACTAGGGATTTCAGCAAGAAGCTGGGCGAGGGTGGGTTCGCCTCGGTTTTCGAAGGTACTCTGGATGATGGCACAAAGGTTGCAGTGAAACGTCTCAAGAGTTTAGTCCAGATCAAGAACTCATTTATAGCAGAAGTTGAGACCATTGGCAAAATCCATCACGTCAACCTGGTAAGACTGCTGGGTTTTTGCACCGAGAAATCCCATAAGCTGCTAGTTTACGAGCACATGTCCAATGGATCTCTTGATAGATGGATTTTCCACAAGAAGAAGATATTCGGGATTAAATGGCAGAGAAAGAAGAACATCATCCTTAACATAGCGAAGGGGCTGAATTATCTCCATGTAGATTGCTGGCAGAAGATAATCCACCTGGACATTAAGCCTCAGAACATTCTCCTAGATGATAATTTTAACGCGAAGGTCTCTGACTTTGGATTGTCAAAGCTGATTGATCGTGACCAGAGCCAAGTCGTGACGACCATGAGGGGGACCCCAGGTTATTTGGCCCCAGAATGGTTGAGCGCAGCAATTACTGAGAAAGTGGATGTGTACAGTTTCGGAGTGGTGATCCTGGAGATAGTGTGTGGGCGGAAACTTTTTGACATCTCTCAGGATGAGGAAGATAGGCATTTGCTGAATCTTCTCAAGCGGATGGTGGAAGAGGGTCGGTTGCTAGATATGGTTGAGAACCACGGTGATGATATGAGATCGTATGGGCTCGAAGCGGTGAAAATGATCAAGCTTGCTGCCTGGTGCCTGCAGGCTGACTACACAAGGAGGCCATCCATGTCAATTGTCACAAAGGTCTTGGATGGAGTCATGGATGTGGAAGATGTCGACCTCGATTATAACTTCTGGAGTCACCCTGCAAAAGTTGGTCTCAGGGAGAATTTGAATGCTGAAACTGTTCCGCTATTGCCTTCGATTCTCTCTGGCCCTCGATAAAACCTTATGAGAAGGTAATGCTTCTTCTTGATGTTCCTCTCATTTACTTGTGTAAGATGCTGTTGTTTTATTAAGTCGAAAAGGAACTGTGCATGTGCTTGTACTAATATTTGTGGCGAATAACTTCCTCTACTGTTACTTGAAATACTAAGCTAAGAAGACAGTTGGGCATACGCAATAGAATCTATTGCCATCAGAGGCAAATAACATCTCGCTGAAATGCATCTGGCGTGCTACGCCGACTGCACGCTCCAATGATAGGAAAATTGAACAATCCAATCAAAGAGCTCTGTGTTTTCACCGTGAATATATGGATTTCCGAGTTAATTCTTACACGACCTGGGCAGAATATGCGCCCTTGAGTTTGGTTATTAGTCACTGGCTGGAGTTCAGTTCATTATTTGAAAAGCTGTTGGCAATTTCGTTCACTTTCTGAAACTATCTGGAATATCTTCAGAACGAAGTTCATTTCTTCCCTCAGCATGATCAAGACGTTCTTTCTTTGCTTCCACGTGTAAGAAACAAATACATAAAGTGGCTTGATATGAATAAGAAGTATAATTATTCAGCCGTGTCATTGCAGTAGATAGAATTGAAGGGAAACAAGAAAGGCATATATAGCACGGCACCAAATTTAAGTATCCTTACACCAAAGTGCTGCTGCTGCTGTCTGCGCATGGTAGGTCCAGGAAGTTGTAGTCGATGTCGACTTCTACATCCATCACTCCCTCTGACACTTTCACGACTGTCGACAAGGATGGCCTCTTTGCAGAATCAACTTGCAAGCACCAGGCTGCAATCCCCATCATGTTCACTGCCTCTAGCCCATGCAATTGCATGTCCTCACTGCACTTATCCACGATGTCAAGCAACTGATCCTCCTTTGCTTTTCTCTTAAATAGACAGTAAATGCATATCATCTTCACTCATAGAGCCGTCAAAAACTTTCCTTCCTCATACTATCTCCAGATCACCACTCCAAAGCTGTACACGTCCACTTTTTTGGTAATCACTGAACTTAACCACTCAGGGCCATATATCCTGGAGTCCCCCTCATGATCGTCATGACTTGGCTCTGGTCTCTATCCATGAGCTTTGACAACCCAAAGTTGGAAACCTTTGCATTGAAATTCTCATCAAGGAGGATATTTTGTGGCTTAATGTCCAAGTGGATTATCTTCTGCTGGCAATCTTCATGTAGATAATTCCGTCCCCTTGCTATGTCAAGAATGATCTTCTTCCTCTGTTGCCACTCAAGCACGTGATCACCATTCACGCAATAAATCCACTGCTCTAGAGATCCATTAGGCATGAACTCATAAACAAGAAGCCGGTGCGAACTCTCAGCACAAAATCCAATTAATTTAATCAAGTTGACATGATGAATGTTTCCAATAGTCACGACCTCAGCTAGGAATGAGTTCTTGATCTGGCCCTCGAGCTGCTTCACCGCAATTTCCGTGCCATCAGCTAGGCTGCCTTTGAAAACCAAGCCGAATCCACCTTCTCCGAGCTTCTTACTGAACTTCTCTGTCACTGCTTTTAAGCCCTCATATGAGAACCGAGTGAGCATCCCAGGTATGTGGTCGAGAGAAACCCCCTCTTCTTCATCATCGCCTTTTTTCCTCTTCGAAATTACAAAACCAACGATCCCAATGAGGAGAATCAGTAAAACAACAAAGCCGATGGTCAATAACATTGTAACCCTGTGCTTGTTTGAACTACCTGAGGGTGCGTTATTACTATGGCCTAAGGATACATTACCACTATGGCCTGAGGGTGCGTTACTACTATGGCCTGAGGGTACATTATTTCTATGGCCTGAGGGTACATTATCACTCTCCTGAACTTTTATATAAGCAGTCGAATTACGGTGTGTCTTCTCCGGGTCAATACTTACTAATGAAAATACTCTGATGGCACTAAGTAGCAAGAACCATCAGATGAGTTCAGCCCGTATTGAAAAATTGCAGCTTTGCATGAACAGTTCCTTAGACAGGTCTCTTTACAAATCTCGGAGTTGGTATTTTCGAGATCTGGATTCAAGGTGAAGTAACTGACATCTCTGAGTTCAAGAAACCTCTGACGCTGCACGTCCTCACAAGACAAAGGAGTAATTTCATAACAACCAAGATTTGAATTTCTAACATCAATTTGCCGGAAATAGTTAGGGCCATCGGCAGGTCCAGAGCAGCTGCACTGCCCATTATTTGTGCAAATCGCATATTCGCCACAAGCCGTAGGATATCCACATTCCCCTAGATCGCCAGTTAACAGATCATCCGCTTGTTCCCATGTCAAGGAATCATTATACCACTCATACAGTCTGAGGTGCCCATCAGAACCCAGCTTCAGGAGCCGGGGTAATATTGAATCGGTAATCACAATTACAGTTATGTCATATTCAGAATTCAAGAATAGAGATAAGCCTCCAAACCCGTATTTGACATAGACCATGTCATTGGTAGAGAAATCATGGGTGAAATTGTGTTGATAATAAATGTGGGGACGATCAGTCTCCATCAGACCAAGTAGGCCTGACCTAGTCAGGGTAAATGAAAGGTAGCCCAAATCAGTCCAATTCGTGGAGGAAACGCTAGCCGTCAGCTTCTGCCCCGCTAGCAGAATTTGCCCTGGAAGTAATGAGTCCGTTGGGTGATCAAAAGACTGCCAAACTGTCCCATTGCGCTCATCGAGCAGCAGAAGATTTCCCACTTCCGTCAAGGTTAAGCGCACAACAGACTTACCTGTAGCAAGGAACCGGAGTTTCTAATGAGAGCTGGCCTATTAATTGGACCCATTTTAACATACTTACCGAGTAGGTTGTGGTATCCAATCTACTATTGGCCCTATCTTCAATCCAAAAACTCAGACCGGTAGATTGTAGTACCAAATCTTTTATAAACTTATGGTTCTCAACTTAAATTTTCTATGTAGGACCTTTTCATCTCAACACCCGTCCTCACGTGGTGATGCGTGACACCTATATGACGTGAACTTAAACACCCGTCCTCAAAGATTGACTATGATTCGGGCTGGACTTCCGTGCTTGGAACTTAATCACAAGGTGGGCATTCCTTTTGCACACTCAAGCGAGATGGGGACAACTGGCTATGAGGCGCTTTTTCTCTCAACAAGAGCGAAATAGCTAACCATTCAATTTCTGATTTTGAGTAAAGACATACTGATGTAGGATGATATATAAATATATTAATCGGTCGTCCTGAAGCTTAAGCTGGTGAAATACCCTAGGCTAGTATCTATATACCTGAAGTGTTTGTGGACCAAGCAATTGTCCCGTCAGAATCTTTTAGCACCAAATCCTCATATGAGGTGAGCTCCAATGTCGAGTTGATCTTGACAGGGAACTCCCTGTTAGCAGACCAAACCACCTGCAAGGCCAACCTGGGAGAGCTGCTCAGTTGGAAGAAGAAAATGGCAAACACGTAAATATGGCATGTCCCAGTGCAGTAGAACCCGCAGGCATAGTCCTGTCCAGTAGCAATGCCTCCAAACATCAAGTCTTGCCTGTGAAGGATTAAGCGTACTATTGTACCATCAGGGTAGACCACGGAACCTTTGGTTGGCGCTGTTCAGCCATTTCAAGGGGAGGGAAGCACTTGGGAGGTCAATCTGCGCAATGATCAAGCAAGAAGAAGAAGTTAAGAGGAGGAGGATGAGGAGGAGGGGAAGCTCAGGGAATGAATGGATACTTCCACGTTGCTCGATGAACAGTACTGCACAGTGGAATCCGAATGTCGCTGACTCAAAATTTAAATAGGAAACTTATTTGTTATCTATGGAATGGACCACTGCATGGCGAACTTACCCAAAGCAAGGAACCGGAATATATATACATCTATCTATCCATATAAACTCTTTTTTTTTTTGGCCAATATATATTTATATATATAAACTTTATTCAATTGTTTTATCGTGTCAGTTATTGGAGTGTCTGTGCAGTCCAATCCAAGTTCCTCCATTTGGAGCCCATCATTCTTCCCTGGGCATATCATGGGCTTCAATTAAACTTCAGAACACAATTGGGCCCATTATTATGGCAGACCCTCTGTGATCTATCTTTTTCTGGTTACTTTGTTTCATATTTCTCAAGCATGATTCAGGACTTAGTTTTTAACAAAATCTCAATTTCGTTTCTGTCTGGGCCCCAAGTTTGTTTTTCTTCCCCCTCTCAATGGACTTTGATTAGCAGCAGGAGCCAACTCAAGATCATGTCTCTGAAATGTGAACATATAACTCATCTCTTTCGGTTTATAATTATTAAACTCATTCTGGACTTCGAAGCAGAAGATCTAGAAAAAAGCACTCCATTGATCATTATATTCTGTCCATATATGAATTTATAAATCCAAAAGCTGGAAAAACCAGCTTGTGTCCAGGATTGGTAAATGTTAGAAATTCTTCAGGAAACTTCTTCATGATCCTGGCCAGTGGTCAGACCGTCATTCTTCAAATAACGTATGGTTTACGCTGATAACTGCTCAGATAAAACCATGCAATGCTTGTAGCAGAAGAAAAGAAGAAGTTGGGTTTTGCAGAACACCCAAAACAAAGGTGAAAGCTTGCCCATGTTGAGATGCAAGATTTGCCAACGTTCTCGGGTTGCAGCCATTTATACAGCTGCTGTAGCTCTTCTTTCTGCCTTATCATCAATTAAAGGAATTCCTAGTAGTACAAACCTTTCAACTCAATGGACCCTCACCCCGAACTCTTACAGTTTGCAGTTCCTTGATGGATCGGAGGCAGGGTCTGTTTTGGAAATAGGGGATTATGGTTGTGGATTCTACTACAATGATGGTGGTCACTTCTTTACCATTTTCTACCTCAGGTGCAGCAAGTATCGCCTCAATGCTGTCTATCCCGTTGATTGTTCCTCACAGGTAATTTGGTCTGCGAATAGGAACAACCCCATGGAGTTCAATGCCAAGTTGGAGCTAAAGTCGGATGGAGATTTGGTACTAAAAAATGCCAATGGGACCATTGCTTGGTCCACCAATACTTCTGGCAAGTCTGTCGTAAGTATGAACTTGACGGATTTTGGCAATCTCCTCCTGCTTGATGAAGACAATGATGTGGTCTGGGAATCATTCAGTCACCCGACGGATGTACTGGTGCCAAGGCAGAGATTAAGGTTGGGGCAGAAACTGATTCCTTCTGCTTCTTCAACAAATTTCACAGAGTATGGTCTGCTTTCACTTTCCTTCAATACTTCAGGTCTGTATGCTCTCGTGGAGACGAACCCTCCCTTTGTCTATTACAGCATGAGCTTTAGTGATTTAAGCCTTGATAGTTCAAGTTATGTTGAATTTCGGAGTGGAAGCTTGGTGCGGGTCTCTAGTTCTAATGGTATAAATTTCTCGGTATTCTCATTCACGGCATCAATATCTCAACAGTTCATCAGGTTGAGCTCTGACGGGCAGTTGAAAGTGTATGAGTGGCGTGAGAATCAGTGGCAAGAAATTGCCAGTCTCTTGACTTGGGAAATAGGCGACTCTGGGAATCCTTTGCTTTGTGGGGAATATGGCGTGTGCTCAAACGGGCAGTGCACTTGCCCAGCATCAAGGAATCCCAGTGGGACCCCATATTTCAAACAGCTAGTTGACAGAAACCGGAGTCTCAGGTGTCCGCTGACTACTCCCTTGTCTTGTGATGATCCGCAGAATCAAATCTTTGTAAAGCTCGAGAAGTTCACCTACTTCACTGTCAGCAAGCAGGATGTTAGCAACACAAGTCTAGAGAGTTGTCAAGAAGCCTGTGCGAGGAACTGCTCGTGCAAGGCTGCCTTCTACTCACCTTCTAGAAGCTATTGCTCCTTGCAAGCCCAGGTGCTCTCAATGATAAGTGTCTATTCAGTAGATGTATCTGCTTATATCAAAGTGCAGAACATCTCTTCTGAGATATCACCATCACCACTGCCACCACCTCCTCCTTCAAATCCCACGACTGACACGGATTCCTGCCCCGCGAGGAAAGCTAATTGTCTTCCATTAATACTTGGACCTGCCTTAGGCTCTTTGATTCTTCTCATGGTTGCGTTGGTTCTCTTCATCTGGAAGAGACGAGCTGCTGATGAGGCAGACGAGGAGTATCTAGATGAAGTGCAAGGAATGCCCACTAGATTTCCATACAACGAGCTCAAATCTGCGACAGAGAATTTCTGCAAGAAGATTGGGGAGGGTGGGTATGGCTCAGTTTTTCCAGGCACCCTAGCTGATGGCACGAAAGTTGCAGTGAAGTGTCTTGAAGGCTTAGGACAGATCGAGAAGTCTTCCCGGCAGAAGTGAAGACTATCAGCAGAATCCACCACGTCAACTTGGTGAGACTATTAGGATTCTGTGCCGAGAAATCTCACAGGCTACTGGTCTACGAGTTCATGTCCGGGGGATCTCTTGATGGGTGGATTTTCCACGAGGCAGCTGGCAGGGTTGTGCTTGACTGGCAACAGAGGAAGAAGGTAGTCCTCGACATAGCAAAATGATTGAATTACCTCCATGAGGATTGCTGGCAGAAGATAACCCATCTCGACATTAAGCCCAGAATATCCTCCTCGATGAGAACTTGAGTGCAAATGACTTTGGGCTATCAAAGCTTGTCGAGAGGGACAAGAGTCGGCTGGTGACGACCGTGAGAGGAACACCTGGCTATATAGCCTCCGAGTGGTTGAGTGGGGTGATTACTGAGAAAGCGGATGTCTACAGCTTCGGGGTGGTGGCTTTGGAGATCGCTTGTGGCTGGAAAGTCTTCGACAGCTCCCAGAGCGAGGAAGACAGGTTTCTTCTGCATCTCCTTAAGGGGAAGGCAGAAGAGGACCGGTTGCTTGATATTGTTAATAACTACCGGGTGGATATGCAGTTGTACGGACCTGAAGTTGCCAATATGATCAAGCTGGCTGCTTGGTGTTTGCAAGCCGACTATACCAAGAGACCATACATGTCAATGGTGGTTCAGGTCCTAGATGGAGTAATCGAAGTAGAAGATAACCTAGATTTCAACTTCTGGAACCGTCCCGTCACTGCTGGCCCAGGTAGGAATCGAGCCGGTGCTCCTAGTGCTCTTCCATTGACTTGGACTCTATCCGGCCCGAGATAAATCCTCGAAGTGATTAAGACTGCTTCTAATCTCACCGTCTCGTTCGTTCATGGTGAAACAAACTAGTTGCAATCAATCTAACCTGCATTTCCATTTCCCTTACATTTTCCCTTAAAATGTCCTGACTTTTCTTGGTTGATCTCAAAAAGTTAAATCCAGCTGCATTTGCAATGTCGAAAGAGCGAAACATCTGGTGAAGTTGCTTAAATGATGTATCAAAATCTTGTAAGATGGTCTTATGATTCTATAAACCAATCCTACGTGCTCCTGGATGTCAGTCTTTGGTTGGGGTCTTGATGCCCAATAAAAACTCCAAGATACATCCATGGGACGGTTTTAATGGGGTTGACATACTGCCATACGTCGCCATTCACGTAAGTAGAACTGTAGTAGGGTTGAGAGATGATATACATCCCTTTAGTGAGGGCCAGCACCCATACTTGCCTATTCCGTAATATAATGTTGGGCTCACAGATGGCTTTCTTCCCAACATAGACAAGTTATACAATTAAGAAAACTTGTATTTTTGGTATATTAATAAAACTTGATGGGATAGCCACAACGGAGGCTCTTTCCGAAAAAAAATTAAAGTCAGCCATTAATAAGCCTATCAAAAAAATACACAAAAAATAGAAAATACACAAAAAAATTCGAATCTCAAATTATTTGGACTAAAAGAAACATATATGAAAGCCTCTTAAATTAGGATGTACTTTATACTATACTAGACATAATGCCTACGCGCTATGCGGGTAAAATGTTTTTACTAAATTAGTCATATTACTCAAAACAATACATTAAATGGTGTCTATATGAAAAATCAGAAATAAATAATCGGATTAGCTTATAGTAATTAACTATCAGATAAAAAAAAAGTGATTTGGTTCTACCAAAAAAAAAGTGATTTTGTTGGCTCATTGAACTTTTGGATTATATATATATACTCCCAGTGATCTTGTAGTATAAATCCAAAATTATTATGATTTTAAGAATTGAATATTGAGTAAGAATATATACAGATAATAATACAAAAAATTCGAAGAGTGATAAGAGTTTATTGTTATACCCATTGAATATCATTGTAAATTCAACTTTTTTTCTCCACCTTTCACATGTAAAAATAATTGTCAATACTATTTCTAACATAAGAGTAGTATCTTTGAAAACTCAGATTGTTAACAAATTACAGTTTTTTTAAAAATATAATTGTTGATGCTACTATCGTTGTTCCAAAACTAGTCATATAAGAACATTCTACAATATTATCTTCGACTTACTGATTATATTTAAGTTGTAAAATCCGATATTTTACACGATAAAATAGATAAATACAAATGAATTTTCATACAAATTATAAATACTCAGAAATTTATAAATTCGTTCGGACGAGTAAAAATCCCCATAAAATGCCACGGTGCACTGCCAATTTTGACCTGTAAAATAACTGAGAATATATTTTGGGGGGTGAACTTGACGCCTAGTGAATAACCACAATCTACACTAACCGGATCATAGCACGAGTGCAATAAATATTATAAAAATATTATCGAGACTTCTAGAACTCAGATCATCCCTGTGCCCCTTCCCAGCTTCCCCACACCGGCAGCCTCTTTGCTCCAAGCAGCCCTTTCCTACTGCTCGGCTTACGACTGGCTCAGAGCACCACATGGCTCACTAACTCCCATCAATCTCAGTTGCACAACTCAAACCTCACTATCTCATTTTCAAATATCGTGATCGATCGCATAAAAATACATGCATAATCCGTGACACTGACATGATTATGACAATGTAGTTTCAAAATACTAACAAAACGATAATAAAAATACTAGTTTAAGAATAGGTTACTCCCCGAGATAAGTCTCGAACATATCAGAACATCGAAAACAGTACGATATTATTTTTCAGTAAGTTTTTCCTCTCAAATTCTCTCACTACCCCTTGAGCTCTCTCTTCTGTGTTTGAAATTTGGCTGAAAGAAACGAAGTGGTCAAGAAGAGTCGAAAAGGCAAATTTAAGGGGAAAGAGAGTGGCGGTGTTTTCTAGTGAATACAGATGAGTGGCAGTATAATTGATTAATTGATCAAAGAAATAGAGATGGTGATGACACATGGAAAGTTAATCAGTTTTGAAACTTATCTCATAAACAATATATATATATATATATATATATTTGATAAATCGGATGGAGAACAAAATTAATGAAATTCATTTACAAATCATTACACGTTCAACATATAAGCTACTAAAATTTTCGGGATGTTACATAAGTGAACAAGTTTCAGAAAAGTATTATGTAGAGAACCAATCGTATTAAAATACATATATTTGCAGAATTGGAAAATAAAAATAAATACTATATACATATAAAATTAAATTAAGAATATAAGGCACGGAGCTTAAGTGAGCTTGGTGATGTGAAGCTGTTTGTTCAACACTACATACGAGTAGTATTTTTTTTTTTGGTTATAAGGGAGGTCCAAGACCTAGTACAATGAAAAAAAATTATAAATAACTAATAAAATATACCGTTAGTCCCACTAGGTATCGAGCCTGTGACCTTTAGATCAACAGGCGAGGGCGTGCGCCACCATGCTACACTTTCTTTTGATTAAGAGTAGTATTTTTCAATACTTTTCTAACATAAGAGTAGTATTTTTTAAAAGTCAAATCGTTAACAAATTACAGTTTTTTTTAATATAATAATTGTTGATGATACTATCGTTTTTCAAAAATTGGTCATATATAACATTCTACAATTTTATCTTCGACTTACTGATTATATATAAGTGAATAAGTTTCATAAAAGTATTACGTAGACAACCAATCGTATTGGAAAATATATACTTGCAGAATTGGAAAACAAAAATAAATACTATCTAGATATCAAATTAAAATAAAACATAAGGCACGGAGTTGAAGTGAGCTTGGTCATGCGAAGTTGTTTGTTCGACCGTTGCATCTTAAGGCAATGGGCACGGTTTTCATCTTCCCGATGCACAACATAAACAAGCACGAGTAGATGGGCTATTGGACCCAGCGACAGTCCTATCAGAATCCTACAGCACCAAATCCCTTTCTGATCCTAAGGGTGACCATAATTCTGATCCAAAGTGACCATATTATGTTAATATGCTATAGCTTTGGAAGAGGAAGAAGGCAAACATTTCATCTTGGTATGTTCTACTGCAGTAAAGTCTGCATATATATAAATATATATATGTGTGCGTGTGAAAGGCCAATGTATTAATTCTCAAGAAAACAAAATAAAAAAAAGGCCAATGTATGTGCTATGTGAAGTACAGGATCATGGAGACATGTATGTGGCCATGGCTTTGTTTATCAACTTTATTTAAAGGGGAGTGGTTGCAAACTTGCATATCGAAGTCAGCATGCACCTTAATTACGTCCATCTCAACCCAGCTGGCACGGCACTCGGGATGGAAGAAAGGAGAGACAAAACAGAGGTTAAAGACTGCTTTACATCCTCTGGTAAAGCCAGGAAACCCCTCTGAGGCTTCATCTTTGCGCGTATGCCACAATACAGCAAAAAAACAATCGATTGTTTTCTACTTTTTCTGGTTATTTTATTTCAACTTGATCTCCACCATGATTCCAAACGATCTTTAGATTTTAATACAATCCCAAGTTTGTTTCTGGCCGGTGCCAACTTTACCCTGTAGGCTCAAAATTTGAGAACTTAAAATGTTCCCTCTCAAGCAGGGCTGTCAATCCACCAGTTTTTGACTTCGATTATGTAAAAGGTCGATTGATCTTGTGCTGGGTCGATAAAGCTGGGGCAGCCGGAATAACTCCAGATGATGTCTCTGCACCTATAAATCATCCCTTTCGATTTATAATCATTGAGCTCATTCTAGACTAGACTTTGAAGCAGAAGATCTAGACAGAGGCAAAGCAAACCATGGATCATTATATTCTACAGTCATATGTATGCAAAAAATCAAAAAGAAAAAGGAAAAAGCAGCAGACAGCATTATGCCTAGGATCCAAAATGTTTGAAATTCTTCAGGAAACTTGCACGATCCTGTTCGGCGATCAGACGTTTTTTTCAAATGATGTATGGGTTTATTCCGATAACTTCTCAGACTAAACCCGTGCCGTATGCTAGAAGCAGCGGAAGCAGAAGGAGGAGGTGAAAGCCCACCCATGTTCAGATGCAAGATTTGCCCATGTCGTCCATTTGTATAGCTGCTGTAGCTCTTCTTTCTGCTTTCTCACCAATTAAAGCGCTACCCAGTACTGCAAGCCTTTCCACTCTATGGACCCTCAACCCCGACTCCTACAACTTGCAGTTCCGTGATGGATCGACCGCCGGGCCCATCCTGGAAAATGCAGCATATGGCAGTGGCTTCTACCGCACTGATGGGGGTCACCTCTTTTCCATTTTCTACCTTATTTGCAACCTGAGTCTCGAGGCGGCTTCAAACCCGCTTGAAAGGTTTATGGCATATGGCTGTTACTCAAGGGTGGTTTGGTCTGCAAATAGGAACAATGTCGTTCAGTACAATGCCAAGTTGGAGCTAAAGTCGGATGGAGATTTGGTACTAAAAAATGCCAATGGGACCATTGCTTGGTCCACCAATACTTCTGGCAGATCTGTCGTAAGTATGAACTTGACGGAATTTGGCAATCTCCTGCTGCTTGATAAAGACAATGATGTGGTCTGGGAATCATTCAGTCACCCGACGGATGTACTGGTGCCGAGGCAGAGACTAACGTTGGGGCAGAAACTGACTCCTTCTGCTTCTTCAACAAATTTCACAGAGTATGGTCTGCTTTCACTTTCCTTCAATACTTCAGGTCTGTATGCTCTCGTGGAGACGAACCCTCCCCTGGCTTATTACAGCACGAACTTTAGTAATTTAAGCCTTGATAGTTCTAGTTATATTGAATTTCGGAGAGGAAGCTTGGCGCTGGTCTCTATTTCTAATTATCTAAATCTCTCGGTATTTTCATTCCCGGCATCAATATCTAAACAGTTCATCAGGATGAGCTCTGACGGGCATTTGAGAGTGTATGAGTGGCATGAGAATCAGTGGCAAGAAATTGCCGATATCTTGACTGGGGAAATAGGCAACTGTGGATATCCTTTGCTTTGTGGGGAATATGGCATTTGCTCAAACGGGCAGTGCACTTGCCCTGCATCAAGGAATCCCAGCGGGACCCCATATTTCAAACAGCTAGATGACAGGAACCGGAGTCTCGGGTGTCCGCTGACTACTCCCTTGTCTTGTGATGATCCGCAGAACCACAGCTTTGTAAAGCTCGAAAAGTTCACCTACTTCACTGTCAGCAAGCAGGATGTTAGTAACACAAGTCTAGAGAGCTGTCAAGAAGCCTGTGCGAGGAGCTGCTCGTGCAAGGCTGCCTTCTACTCACCTTCTAGAAGCTATTGCTCCTTGCAAGCCCAGGTGCTCTCAATGATAAGCGACTATTCAGTAGATGTATCTGCTTATATCAAAGTGCAGAACATCTCTTCTGAGATATCACCACCACCACTGCCACCACCTCCCCCTTCAAATCCCACGACTGACACGGATTCCCACCCCACGAGGAAAGCTAATCGTCTTCCATTAATACTTGGACCTGCCTTGGGCTCTTTGATTCTTCTAGTGGTTGCATTGGTTCTCTTCATCTGGAAGAGACGAGCTGCTGATGAGGCAGACGAGGAGTATCTAGATGAAGTGCAAGGAATGCCCAGTAGATTTCCATACAACGAGCTCAAATCTGCGACAGAGAATTTCTGCAAGAAGATCGGGGAGGGCGGGTATGGCTCAGTTTTTCAAGGCACCCTAGCTGATGGCACGGAAGTTGCAGTGAAGCGTCTTGAAGGCTTAGGACAGATCAAGAAGTCCTTCCTGGCAGAAGTGAAGACTATCGGCAAAATCCATCACGTCAACTTGGTGAGACTATTAGGATTCTGTGCCGAGAAATCGCACAGGCTACTGGTCTACGAGTTCATGTCCGGGGGATCTCTTGATGGGTGGATTTTCCACGAGGCAGCTGGCAGGGTTGTGCTTGACTGGCAACAGAGGAAGAAGGTTGTCCTTGACATAGCAAAAGGATTGAATTACCTCCATGAGGATTGCTGGCAGAAGATAATCCATCTCGACATTAAGCCCCAGAATATCCTCCTCGATGAGAACTTGAGTGCAAAGGTGTCTGACTTTGGGCTGTCGAAGCTCGTCGAGAGGGACAAGAGCCGGTTGGTGACGACCATGAGAGGAACACCTGGCTATATAGCCCCCGAGTGGTTGAGCGGGGTGATTATTGAGAAAGCGGATGTCTACAGCTTCGGGGTGGTGGCTTTGGAGATCGCTTGTGCCCGGAAAGTCTTCGTCAGCTCCCAGAACGAGGAAGACAGGTTTCTTCTGCATCTCCTTAAGAGGAAGGCGGAAGAGGACCGATTGCTCGATATGGTTAATACCTATGGGGTGGATATGCAGTTGTACGGACCTGAAGTTGCCAATATGATCAAGCTAGCTGCTTGGTGTTTGCAAGCTGACTATACCAAGAGACCATCCATGTCGATGGTCATTCAGGTCCTAGATGGAGTTATGGAAGAGGAAGATAACCTAGATTTCAACTTCTGGAACCGTCCCGTCACTGCTGGCCCGGGTAGGAATCGAGCCGGTGCTCCTACCGCTCCTCCATTGCCTTGGATTCTATCCGGCCCGAGATAAATCCTCGAAGTGATTAAGATGACGTCTACTCTCACCGTCTCGTTTGTTCATGGTGAAACAAACTAGTTGCAATTACTCTCACCTGCACTTCCATTTCCTTTACATTTTCCCTTCAAATGTCCTGCCATTGTACTAAAAGACCAGTGAGAAATTTCTCGGCTTAGATCCTACACTGCTTTTGCCTTGGAAACACCCTGGCATTTCTTGGTTGCTCTCAAAAAGTTAAATCCAGCTGCATTTGCAATTTGAAAGGAGTGAAACATACGGGTGATAAACATGAAGTATGAAAATCTTAAAATAGGTAACAACATTGTATCAGATAGTAATTATTTTAAATTTCCCACCGGATTATTTTTATTTTATCGGAATTTTAATAAATTTGTATTAAAAATGGTAAATAATAAATATATGTAAAAAAAGAAGTGAAAAGTCTCGGACATTAGTGATCAGGAAAAAGAAAGATCTACCAAGAAACGAAACAGGATAAAGACAAAAAGGGAGACGGGACTTCTCCACCGTTGGATCTGACTCGTCAGAATATATCCCGACATATATAACTCGGAGAAAGGGTAAAAGCTTCGAGCTTGAGTGCTCTTCGTTCTCTCTCTCTCTCCTCTCTCTCAACAGTCAAATCTCAGTCGCCGTCTCCCCCTTTCCCTCTCCTTCTCCATCCTCAGGGCGCCAGGCTTCGTTTTCTCGCTCTCCTCTCACTCCATACCAAACCCGACGGTGGTGGCTGCCGCCTCAGCCTCGCGGCACTCGGCTTTGATATAGGGGGCATTCGTGGCACTTGATCTAGATAATCTTCATCCTCTGCCTCATTAGCACTTTTCTTCTTCTGGTTAATGAAAACTGGAACCCCCATTAGAATTACCAAAGAGCCTATGCTGGACCCTCATATTATCAAAAGTGGATTTGCCTCTCTCTTGGGACTACCCGCAAAGACTTGATTTGGGATGCTTTGAACTTTGACATAAGCGATGCAACTATTTTTAGTCCCCTCTGTGTCGCTGTTCATTAGGGAGAACACCTCATACTGTAAGGAGCATTTCGTATAATCGTCAACTGTAGCGTAGAAGAAGGCAGCCTTGCAAGAGCAATTCTTTGCACATGTAGAGGGTCAGTTAATACGAGACCAAAGAGCCCTTCTACAGTCAGAGAAAGCAAAAGCAACAGAAATTCAGAGAGATTTGTTGTGGAAACACATAAAGAGTCAGTTTCTGACCGGGTGCCAGTTTCTGTCCCACAAGCAGTGAGTCTGTCGGGTGATCGAACGATTCCCAAACAGAGACATTATTCTTATCAATCAGCACAAGATTGCCTAGTCCCGTCAAGTTCATTCTTATCATGGTTAAGGCTTTCTGCTGGTCATTTTTTGGTTGGTCCAGGGCCAGAGTGTCCTCTGGGTTTTTGTCCTGGTTCATGAGGACTTGTCTAGAGCTCCCTGCCTCTGCAACGAACTCTTCGAGACGTCCAATTATGGTGGAGTGCTGCTGTTGTTCAAATTTGAGACAAGCAAGCTCACTCCTGAGATTATCGATTTCTTTTTGGGCATCAAACGAGATTATGTGGGCTCGTTTTTTGCCATGTCTCTTCAGGATTTCTGATAAGTTATAATTAGGGGTTTTGGTCTCGGTTTCGAGAGTGCCCTGATTTAACTTCTCAAGGTATTGTGTTCTTAACAAAGGGTTTTGGATTTCTCCTGCTATCTCGAGCAGGAATTCTTGGTCCTTAGTTAAGACGTTTATCGATTTTGACTCTGACGACTGTTCATCAGTCGACCAGTCAAGTTCATCCATCTGCAGACTCTCCTCGCTGGCAGTCGAGAAGTCCGTTTCAGAGTCGGATAACTCTATCAACAGATTGCAGATTTGATCTTTTATGTCATCATCAATCGCCAGTTGATGAATCTTTTTGTTGAGGTAACAATACCTCTGGGTATGGCCAGTTTTCCCGCACCTGAAACACTTAAAGGGGGAGATGGACTTTCCCTTTTCCTTATCAGTGACATGTGGTTTTGAGGGAATCCTAGATTTTTTATGGAAATGTTTGGGCTTATGTTTTCTGCTGCAGTCCCCACTGCAGGTTATGGGCTTATCGGCCTTTTTGTCAACCTGGAAAGAGGGATCGAATTGTTGGCAGAAGCTGCCAAGCTCTTTCTTGGTCTGGGCCTTTTCTTTTTTCAATTGTTTTTGGAGTCTGTGCTGAGTACACATTCGGATACCTTCCTTATGGATGAAGCTGATGAGCTCTCAATAACTCAGCTCTTTGTAAGGTATCTGGCCATGATTTATTGTTTTGATTTCGTTTCGGACTTGTTCTCCTAACAAGGTTGGCAGACCTGCTAGGAATTTTTCTTTCCAAAACGGCTGGTTGCAATCCTCCCTAGACATGACCCTAGTGAGGAAGGTGTCTTTGTACTGTCTGAAGTCAGACAGCCTTTTGCATTTTAGGTTTGACAGCAGCTCTAGGTTTTTGTCTTTGAGGTGAGAGGGGTCTCCTACGAAGTGTTGGGAGATGGCAAAGACTAGAGTTGCTACGGCGTCAGGGATGTCTTCGTTGTTAGCATCCCAGATGATCTCACCAGATTCATCTGTCTTGACGCTGGTCAGGATTTCATTTTGTTGGAAGGGAGAAAGGTAGTTGTCCCACCATCCCTTCAATTGGCCTGTGAACCCTGCTATGAGCATGTGTGCTATGGCTGGGTCCGACAATCGGGTCTGGGTCTTGTAAGCATTTGACACCATCGTCATTTGCTGTAAGACGCTGAGTATGTTATATTCAGACTGCTCGTCTATGTTCCACTCATAGATGGCATTGGCACTATACCTATTCTGGACAATGTTGGGTTTTTCTTCCAAAACTAGGTCTGGTGCACTTATGGTAGTGTAGTAAGGTTTCTGGGGTTCCTTCCACACTAATGCTCCTAAATCTCCAGAATTATGTATGGCGTTGACGACATTCGAGCCCTGAGACTCTTGTGTCTTGATTTTTGTTGCTCTTAATGGGGTTCCTGGCTCTTTTTCTGAAAGAGGAGTTTCCGGGATAACCATTTTTTGCAAGCTTATGGATGGGGAATTTTCATGGAGATTTATGGATTTTAATCTTCTCTCTATTTCCTGCCTAAACTCCTGTTTCCTAGAGATAGGAATTTCATGTGGTTTAAAGGGAGGTTTTTTGAGAGACTCTATGGCTACAGGTTTCAATTGGTTCGACTGACTAGAGGTCCCTACCTGGTTGACAACAGGTCTGGTGACTCTTGTTCTATCCTATCCAATTGGGAACCTATGGTGTGGAGACACTGGTTTGTGAAATTATTTTGTTCAAAGATGTTTTTTATGTCTTTGGGTTCCAGTGAATTGTCCACTTTTACTTTGAAGGGAGAGGCCTTGACCTCTGCTTTTTGATGGATTATTTGGATGGTTCCTAAAGGTGGGTGTATGGACTCAACCGGGTCTGCATTCGCAAGATCCCACTTTATGGTTTTCTGAGTCACGCATACCATTCTTTTAGGTGCGAAATGATTTTCAAACCAATCCCAAAATAGGATATTGTTGGAGTTTTTTAGCACGAATGCTGTCCATTCTACCCTGATATGAGATTTGGTATATTCTTCGGAGAATGTCTCATGGAGCCATCTCCTTTTATGGTCATTATGGGGTGCTAGGAAATCACTCCTAAGCTTATCGTAATCTATCTCAAATTTCTCGACTACTGTGTCTACCCTAGGGACACCTGACACAGACAGTGCTATTTGAGCTCTACATTCAGCTAATTTTTGGTTTATTCTATCCTGAAAAGAAGATCTTTTGTTGATAGAATGATTATCGTTTATGTGATGAGAACCTAAGCATGCATGTGGAGGAAAATTTTTAAAAAGACCCATATTTTTAAAACAATAAACCTTCCAGCCTATCAAACATTTATCAAGACTTTCTATACTTTTGCATATCAGTTCCCTATCCTTAAGGTATTCCATACCTATCCTAGACGAAAGCTCTACAGATCTAATAGAACCATCAGCCTAGAAGGTAGTTCAAAGATGCTATACCGTATCAGATACTCCTACCCAGCTTCTCTCAAGATCAAGGTCTAAGACTTACCTGGATGAACGGCAGATTCCTCACACAGTGTTTCCCGTCAGATCCTAGCACATCCCTAACCAACTGTTGTACCTGGTTTTAACAATAATAGTAGACAGACAAACTCAGCATGACTCTCTATAGATCTATCTCCTATCCTAACTGCTGTACCTAGACGAACGATAATGCAAAGGATAACTCTACTCCAGTCGATAACCTCCATCTACTTAGACGGTGCTCATAACACTACCGGGATTCTTTCCAATTTTTCCCCTGAAGACTGCCCTAACCGTCGGGACTTACAAAACGGGGACACCTTAGGACTTCCCCCCGGGTTACTACAAACGGTGAATGTGTAGGGTCCATTAGAGCGACTGGATGGACATTAGAGCCTATTGCATTACTTCTTATGCTAGCATCAGTTCATTGTGATGTTGGATCTAGACTTCTACAGAGTCCTGCGCTATGGCTGCCTAATTACTATGTTTACCAGCTTCAGTTCATTGTATAGAATATGCAAGAATACACTATTGGGAGAACGCTACATGAGTTTCTACCGGCCATGAAGGCGGTCCTAGATGATATGACCTACGAGATCTACATGGATCTAAGTATCTTAAACGGAATATACATCCTATCCCCACCTATTCTTGGCTTTGATACCATTCTACCATATAGGTGAAAGGCCAACATGTCCACTTCGCCGAAAGGGGAGCGGTTGCAAACTTGCACATTCAAAAGTCAGGATGCACCTTAGGTCGAATCGACCTGGCTGGCACGGCCTATGGTGCATCCAAAACCCGGGCAGGAAGAAAGTGGACACAGGATAAAGGTTAAAAACAGTCCTTTACATCCTCTAGCAAAGCGAGGATACCCCTTCAAAGCTTCATCTTTGTGCGTATTCCACAATTCAGCAGACAAAGCAATTGATTGTTTTTCTACCTTTTCTAGTTATTTTATTTCCTCTTTCTCAATCATGTTGTAAACTATCTTTAGATTTTAATAACATCCCAATTTTGTTTCCGTCTGGTGCCAGCTTTCCCATGTAGGCCCGGAATTGGATTCTTCGTTCCCTCTCAAACAGGGCTGTCAACCCACCATTTTCGGACTTCGACCGACTGTGTAAAAGGTAGATTGAAGGGTAATCTTGTGATGGGTTGATAAAATGTTCTCTTTCGGTTTATAACTATTATATTCACCCGACTTGACTTTGAAGCAGAAGATCTAGAAACAAGCAAACCATGAATCATTATATTCTATTCTACTATGTAAAATAAAAATCAAAAAGAAGGAAATTCTTCAGGAAACTTGCATGATCCTGGTCGATGGTCGGACTATTTTCCTTCAAATGATGGATGGGTTTACTCCGATAATTGCTCAGACTATATGTAAAGCTTTCATTACATTTTGCTATTAATTATTTATTATAATTTTAATATTATATGAAGATAAAGTTTCAATTTAACTTTTCAAGTGTCAAACTCTGCTTGAGCTTAATCACACAGTCCTAATTCATGCATTTCTTCCACGCGGGCCACTTATATTCTTGGTTTCCACCGCCATATTTCATCCTCCTTTGTAACTGTTGCTTTTCATTCTTCTGGCCATTTCATTTTCACGGCCAAAGCATAAACACACACAGAGAGAGAGAGAGAGAGAGAGAGAGAATTATGAGAATGGAAAGCAATATGCAGCTTTGAGTGAAAAATAAAAATAAAAGAGAAAACAAAAATAGAAATCGGTTGTTCTTCCATCTTCGGGGTTGGGGAACTTATTGATGTGAGTAACTTATTCTTAATATGGCATTTTATCATGATTATAACTAATTATTTAGAACTGTATTGTCATGGTCATGTCAGTGTCACGGATTATTCATGTATTTTTAGAAGAGCGATTACGATATTTGGAAAATGAGATAGTGAGATTTTGAGATTGAAACTGAGATTGATGGAAATTGGTGAGTTTTGTGGTGCCCTGAACCAGTCATAAGCCGAACAGTAAGAAATGGTTGCCTGGAGTAGAGAGGCTGCCAATGTGGAGCCGCCAGTGTGGTCGAGAGCTGGGAAGGGGCACAAGGACAATCTGAATTGTAGAGGTCTCGGCGATATTTTTACGACATTACTGGACTGGTGTCATGATCCGACTAGTTTAGATTGTAGTTATTCACTGGGCGTTAAGCTCACTCCCAAAATATATTCTCTCAGTTGTTTCATAGGTTGAAAAGGCGGTAGAACCGTGGCATTTCTTGAGATTTTCACTTGTTCGATTAAGATTATAATTTTAGAAATACTCTTTACGGAAATTCATGTCTAATTATCGGTTTTTATCGTATAAAATTTTTCGGATTTTTACACTATAACCATGCCTTAAACTCAAAGCAGAAGGAGGTGAAACCCACCAATGTTCAGATGCAAGATTTGCCCACATCGTCGGGTTCCAGCCATTTCCATAGCCGCTGTGGCTCTTCTTACCGCTTTCTCATCAATTAAAGTGCTACCCAGTACTGCGAGCCTTTCCACTCTATGGACCCTCACCCTCGGCTCTTACATATTCTGGCGGTTAGTTGATGAATCAACCGCAGGGCCCATCTTGGAAAAAGCGGCATATGGCTGTGGCTTCTACTACGCTAATGGGGGCCACGATTATAGTTGTGATACTGCTGCCAATCCTGTTGGTTGTTACTCACAGGTGGTTTGGTCTGCCGATAGAAACAACCCCATCGAGTACAGTTCCATGTTGGAGCTAAAGTCAGATGGAAATTTGGTACTAAAAAATGCCGATGGGACCATCGTTTGGTCGACTGATACTTCTGGCAAGTCTGTCATGGTTATGAAGTTGACGGAATCAGGCAATCTCCTGCTGTTCGATAAATATAATGCAGTGGTCTGGCAATCATTCAGTCACCCAACTGATATACTGGTGCTGGGGCAGAAACTGCTCCCAGTGTTTTCTTCAACAAATTTCACTTTCCTTGAATACTTCAGGTCTGTTTGCTCTCACGGAGACTAACCGTCCACAGCTCTATTACAAAAAGAGCTCTCCATACCTCGATAATTCTAGTTATATTGAATATCGGAGTGGAAGTTTGGTGTGGAATAGTGAAGTACCAGATGACTCAGGATTTTCATTCCCAGCATCAACATTTTAACAGTTCATCAGGTTGAGCTCTGACGGGCATTTGAAAACATATGAGTGGCGAGACAAACAGTGGCAAGAAACTGCTGATCTCTTGACTGTGGAAATAGGGAACCGTAGGTATCCTTTGGTTCGTGGGGAATATGGCATCTGCTCAAACGGGCAGTGCACTTGCCCTGCATCAAGGAATCCTAGTGGGACCCTGTATTTCAAACAGCTAGATGATGTCCGCTGACTACTCCCTCGTCTTGTGATGATTGGCAGAATCACAGCATTGTGGAGGTCAAGAGTGTCACCTACTTCACACCATCAACGAGGATGTTCGTGAGATGAGTTGAGAGAGTTCCCAAGAAGCCTGTACAAGGAACTGCTCGTGCAGGGCCGCCTTCTACTCATCTCCTATGGGTTATGACCAGAGCTATTGATCCTTTCAAGCCCAAGTGTTCTCAATGATGTCAGGACAATCCTCTTATATCTGCTTATATCAAAGTGCACATCTCTTCTAAGCTGTCACCATTACCGCTACCACCACCTCCTCCTTCAAATCCCACGACGGACACAAACTCCCGCCCCATATCAAAATGTCTGCAAGTGGAAAAAACATTCAATACCAGATCGTTTGCTTCTCTGCAAGTGGAGAAAAAGTCTTAACAGAACGTATCATATTTAATTCTGTAAAAAGATATGTGATAACTGATTTTTCTTATAATAGCTGAGATGATCTAGTATTTACATTTTTTGTTTTTTTTAAGCAAAAAATGAAATCAATGCACTATCTGGAAATGTTCGTTAAGGAAATTCTGCAAGCCACTTTCTGTCCCACCATCAGTTGCCTGAACCAATATGTTCATCCATTAGGTACATTGTCTGTGTGGAACACTGCTATAATACTGTTTCCATGAAGTTCATGCATACTACGACGAACTGGCCCGAGCAAGGAACCAGAATAATATTATTAATGCGTGGTGCAGAAGCGAGCTATTGGTCATGCGAAGTGTGATGACAGTTTGTTCGATCGTTGCGTCTTAGGGCATTTGGTACAGTTTCATTCTCCCAACGCACAACATAAGCAAACGTGAGTACATGTGTTTGTGGACCAAGCAACATTCCCATCAGAATCCGACGGCACCACAATCCCTTTGTGATCCCAACAGTGGCCCTATTAGTGGACCGGACCATCTGCAGGACCTCATACATGTTACAGTTTCGGAAGAGGAAGTGGCAAACATGTCATCTTGGCATGTCCTATTCCAGCAAAATCTGCAGTTATATAGAGGTTAAAAGCCAAATTATGTGCTATCTCCCTGAAAAGTACGGGTCATGGAGACATTCAGCCACGGAATTGTTCATCCACTTCCCTGAAAGGGGAGTGGTTGCAAACCGGCCTGCTCCGGCTAATAAAGCCAGGACGCCCACTACTAAACGTTTAATAAAGGTTAAACACTCTTTTACATCCACTAATAAAGCCAGGATGCCCCTCTGAAGCTTCATATTTGCGTGTAGTCTACTATTCAGAAGAAAACAGTTTATTGTTTCTTGTCTTTCTCTGGTTATTCTGTTTCATATTTCCTCAACCATGATTCAAAACTTAGTTTTTAACAAAATATCAATTTCGTTTCTGTCTGGGCCCCAAGTTTGTTTTTCTGTCCCCTCTCAATGGACTTTGATTAGCAGCAGCAACCAACTCAAGATCATGTCTCTGAAGTCTGAACATATAACTCCTCTTTCGGTTTATAATTATTGAACCTATTCTTGACTTTGAAGCAGAAGATCTAGAGAAAAGCACTCCATTGACGTCACAACCCGAAATTTCAATAGAGTTTCCTCTAAGTTTTCTCGATATCCATTATCATATAAACTATTCACATAAAAACATGTTTTCCATAACTCCCAACAACATATAACCATCCAGCAAACTCACACACACACACACATATATATAAAGAATACCTATCAAATAACTAAGGTCACTACATAGTCTTCAGAGCTGATCCCCGATATCCAAAAAGTTCTTCTGTGCAGCTAGAAGCTTATCTGGAAAAAATTATATGCAGGGTGTGAACTGCATCTCAGTGAGCACAAAATTTCAAAGTGAAATGAACTATTATTAACCAAAAAAATATTTTTAAATGTACAAAGATAATATTAGCATACCCAAGACTATCATTTAATTCACCAATACAACATGATATACATTATACACAAATAATTACTAAATTAATTCTTAAACAATCAGTCATCTTATAACCATATAATAATAGTCGAATTAACCATTAACTCAGCACCACCTAATATTCATACACTGACTAAATTAAGCTCTAGCAAACAATATGGCTTTCACAGAACAACTTCAGACAACCTCAACAATCATCACATCAATAGCAATCAGGCCAGACAATAATATACAGCACAACCAATCAATACAGTCATAGGGACGCATTTCTTCGCAACTGCGTTATAATTGATACAGTAACCTTGCACCTCAACTTAAACCTCCATTACTCACCTTACCACTTCTCATAACCGGGGGCCTCCATTATCAAGGCTCTAACCTAACTTCCATTTTATATCCCGCCGGTTCAGCGGTCTAGGCGTCCATTTTATATCCCGCTGGATCAGCGATCTAGGCATCCATTTTATATCATACCGGTTCAGCGGTCTAGGCATTCATTTTATTTCTCGCCGGATCAGCGGTCTAGGCGTCCATTTTATATCCCGCCGGTTCAGCGGTCTAGGCATCCATTTTATATCATGTCAGTTCAGCGGTCTAAGCATCCATTTTATATCCCGCCGGATCAGCGATCAACCACACCCCATTTCTATTCCGCCGAGTTTAACAATCCCACGGCTATAACAATTAAACAATATCAATATACACAAGTACAATCCCAATCCTATTACAATTGTATCACATTATTATTACATATCTCATACACAATTTGCATACACAATCACATCACATATCTCAAGTCAAAATGAAACATAAGAGGGCAATATCTCTTAAATCCTTTCACACGCCATAACAGAACGATTTCTTAATATCTAACTATCACAATATTCTTCTTAAATAATTTGTATAACTATAATACATCATTTCACGAGAGAATAGGGTACTCACCTAATACCAAAAATATTCACCAACTTGACCTTCAGAATGCACAACCGATGTCCTCAGCTCCTATCAATCATGAATATAGCCTAATCGTTCGAAGAACCATTCATCCTCAGTCCAACTCAAAACCAACAGACTCCCTCCATCTCCCTGTTCTCCAAGCCGAGTCCTTAGTCCCCCTCCGTGAATTTCCAGCCAAGTTCTCTACCACACAATTGCTCTCCATCTCGCTCTCTGTCTCGTTCTCTGGCTCTCTTTCTTGTTCTCTCTCTCTCTCTCTGTCTGTTTCCTCTGTTCTCTTTCTCCCGATTTTTCCCAGCTAAACCAGACAAAGGAAGAAAAGAAAGAACAAAAGAAATGGAATGAATGAGGCGGTGGAAACTCAGGGGAAAAGTTTTGGGGCCCACGTGTAGCCCATGCCTCCATCCCCTTTTTTTTTTATTGCTCCAGCAACGTGTATGACATATATATATATATATATATATATATATAAAGCATGTAAGTATATGTATACGTGTCCTATTTGAAATTAAAATGTCAGGTCTCACAATTGATCATTATATTCTGTCTATATATCTTTTTATAAATCTAAAAGCTGGAAAAAGCAGCGTGTGTTCAGACAGTTATTCTTCAAATAACGCATGGTTTACTCCGATAATTGCTCAGATAAAACCATGCAATGGTTGTAGCAGAAGAAAAGAAGAAGTTGGGTTTTGCAGAACACCCGAAACAAAGGTGAAAGCCCACCCATGTTGAGATGCAAGATTTGCCAACGTTCTCGGGTTGCAGCCATTTATACAGCTGCTGTAGCTCTTCTTTCTGCCTTATCATCAATTAAAGGACAACCCAGTAGTGCAACCCTTTCAACTCAATGGACCCTCACCCCCAACTCTTACAGTAGGATGCGGTTCCTTGATGGATCGGCGGCAGCGTCTATTTTCGAAAGTGGGGCTTATGGTTGTGGCTTCTACTACACCGATGAAGGTCACCTCTTTACCATTTTCTACCTCATGTGCAACCGGGGTCGCGGCAATGCTGCCTATCCTGTTGGTTGTTACTCACAGGTGGTTTGGTCTGCGAATAGGAACAACCCCGTTGAGTACAATGCCAAGTTGGAGCTAAAGTCAGATGGAGATTTGGTACTAAAAAATGCCAATGGGACCATTGCTTGGTCCACCAATACTTCTGGCAAGTCTGTCATAAGTATGATTTTGACGGAATTTGGCAATCTCCTGCTGCTTGGTAAAGACAATGATGTGGTCTGGGCATCATTCAGTCACCCGACGGATGTACTGGTGCCGGGGCAGAGACTAACGTTGGGGAAGAAACTGACTCCTTCTGCTTCTTCAACAAATTTCACAGAGTATGGTCTGCTTTCACTTTCCTTCAATACTTCAGGTCTGTATGCTCTCGTGGAGATGAACCCTCCCCTGGCTTATTACAGCACGAACTTTAGTAATTTAAGCCTTGATAGTTCTAGTTATATTGAATTTCGGAGCGGAAGCTTGGCGCTGGTCTCTATTTCTAATGATCGAAATCTCTCGGTATTCTCATTCCCGGCATCAATATCTCAACAGTTCTTCAGGTTGAGCTCTGACGGGCATTTGAAAGTTTATGAGTGGCGTGAGAATCAGTGGCAAGAAATTGCCGATATCTTGACTGGGGAAATAGGCAACTGTGGATATCCTTTGCTTTGTGGGGAATATGGCATTTGCTCAAACGGGCAGTGCACTTGCCCTGCATCAAGGAATCCCAGCGGGACCCCATATTTCAAACAGCTAGATGACAGGAACCGGAGTCTCGGGTGTCCGCTGACTACTCCCTTGTCTTGTGATGATCCGCAGAACCACAGCTTTGTAAAGCTCGAAAAGTTCACCTACTTCACTGTCAGCAAGCAGGATGTTAGTAACACAAGTCTAGAGAGCTGTCAAGAAGCCTGTGCGAGGAGCTGCTCGTGCAAGGCTGCCTTCTACTCACCTTCTAGAAGCTATTGCTCCTTGCAAGCCCAGGTGCTCTCAATGATAAGCGACTATTCAGTAGATGTATCTGCTTATATCAAAGTGCAGAACATCTCTTCTGAGATATCACCACCACCACTGCCACCCCCTCCCCCTTCAAATCCCACGACTGACACGGATTCCCACCCCACGAGGAAAGCTAATCGTCTTCCATTAATACTTGGACCTGCCTTGGGCTCTTTGATTCTTCTAGTGGTTGCATTGGTTCTCTTCATCTGGAAGAGACGAGCTGCTGATGAGGCAGACGAGGAGTATCTAGATGAAGTGCAAGGAATGCCCAGTAGATTTCCATACAACGAGCTCAAATCTGCGACAGAGAATTTCTGCAAGAAGATCGGGGAGGGCGGGTATGGCTCAGTTTTTCAAGGCACCCTAGCTGATGGCACGGAAGTTGCAGTGAAGCGTCTTGAAGGCTTAGGACAGATCAAGAAGTCCTTCCTGGCAGAAGTGAAGACTATCGGCAAAATCCATCACGTCAACTTGGTGAGACTATTAGGATTCTGTGCCGAGAAATCGCACAGGCTACTGGTCTACGAGTTCATGTCCGGGGGATCTCTTGATGGGTGGATTTTCCACGAGGCAGCTGGCAGGGTTGTGCTTGACTGGCAACAGAGGAAGAAGGTTGTCCTTGACATAGCAAAAGGATTGAATTACCTCCATGAGGATTGCTGGCAGAAGATAATCCATCTCGACATTAAGCCCCAGAATATCCTCCTCGATGAGAACTTGAGTGCAAAGGTGTCTGACTTTGGGCTGTCGAAGCTCGTCGAGAGGGACAAGAGCCGGTTGGTGACGACCATGAGAGGAACACCTGGCTATATAGCCCCCGAGTGGTTGAGCGGGGTGATTACTGAGAAAGCGGATGTCTACAGCTTCGGGGTGGTGGCTTTGGAGATCGCTTGTGCCCGGAAAGTCTTCGTCAGCTCCCAGAACGAGGAAGACAGGTTTCTTCTGCATCTCCTTAAGAGGAAGGCGGAAGAGGACCGATTGCTCGATATGGTTAATACCTATGGGGTGGATATGCAGTTGTACGGACCTGAAGTTGCCAATATGATCAAGCTAGCTGCTTGGTGTTTGCAAGCTGACTATACCAAGAGACCATCCATGTCGATGGTCATTCAGGTCCTAGATGGAGTTATGGAAGAGGAAGATAACCTAGATTTCAACTTCTGGAACCGTCCCGTCACTGCTGGCCCGGGTAGGAATCGAGCCGGTGCTCCTACCGCTCCTCCATTGCCTTGGATTCTATCCGGCCCGAGATAAATCCTCGAAGTGATTAAGATGACGTCTACTCTCACCGTCTCGTTTGTTCATGGTGAAACAAACTAGTTGCAATTACTCTCACCTGCACTTCCATTTCCTTTACATTTTCCCTTCAAATGTCCTGCCATTGTACTAAAAGACCAGTGAGAAATTTCTCGGCTTAGATCCTACACTGCTTTTGCCTTGGAAACACCCTGGCATTTCTTGGTTGCTCTCAAAAAGTTAAATCCAGCTGCATTTGCAATTTGAAAGGAGTGAAACATACGGGTGATAAACATGAAGTATGAAAATCTTAAAATAGGTAACAATATTGTATCAGATAGTAATTATTTTAAATTTCCCACCGGATTATTTTTATTTTATCGGAATTTTAATAAATTTGTATTAAAAATGGTAAATAATAAATATATGTAAAAAAAGAAGTGAAAAGTCTCGGACATTAGTGATCAGGAAAAAGAAAGATCTACCAAGAAACGAAACAGGATAAAGACAAAAAGGGAGACGGGACTTCTCCACCGTTGGATCTGACTCGTCAGAATATATCCCGACATATATAACTCGGAGAAAGGGTAAAAGCTTCGAGCTTGAGTGCTCTTCGTTCTCTCTCTCTCTCCTCTCTCTCAACAGTCAAATCTCAGTCGCCGTCTCCCCCTTTCCCTCTCCTTCTCCATCCTCAGGGCGCCAGGCTTCGTTTTCTCGCTCTCCTCTCACTCCATACCAAACCCGACGGTGGTGGCTGCCGCCTCAGCCTCGCGGCACTCGGCTTTGATATAGGGGGCATTCGTGGCACTTGATCTAGATAATCTTCATCCTCTGCCTCATTAGCACTTTTCTTCTTCTGGTTAATGAAAACTGGAACCCCCATTAGAATTACCAAAGAGCCTATGCTGGACCCTCATATTATCAAAAGTGGATTTGCCTCTCTCTTGGGACTACCCGCAAAGACTTGATTTGGGATGCTTTGAACTTTGACATAAGCGATGCAACTATTTTTAGTCCCCTCTGTGTCGCTGTTCATTAGGGAGAACACCTCATACTGTAAGGAGCATTTCGTATAATCGTCAACTGTAGCGTAGAAGAAGGCAGCCTTGCAAGAGCAATTCTTTGCACATGTAGAGGGTCAGTTAATACGAGACCAAAGAGCCCTTCTACAGTCAGAGAAAGCAAAAGCAACAGAAATTCAGAGAGATTTGTTGTGGAAACACATAAAGAGTCAGTTTCTGACCGGGTGCCAGTTTCTGTCCCACAAGCAGTGAGTCTGTCGGGTGATCGAACGATTCCCAAACAGAGACATTATTCTTATCAATCAGCACAAGATTGCCTAGTCCCGTCAAGTTCATGCTTGCCACGGACTTACCAGAAGTGTTGGTTGACCAGACAACAGTCCTATCAGCATCCTTCAGCACCAAATCCCCACCTGACTCGAGCTCCAAGGTTGAGTTCATTTTCACAGCAGATTTCCGAATAGGAGACCACACGAGCTGTGGGGTACAACCAGCAGCCGGGGTGCTAGTCAAGCCATAATCATAGCATGGCAGGATGAAAACAGCGAGGAAGTATTCTCCAGAGATCTGGGCTTCCATGCCGTAGAAGCCAAAGCCATAAGTCTCCGTGTGCAGTATTGGCAGCAGAAAAGACCCATCAGTGAACCACTCTGCACGAGTGGAGCCGTTGCTGAGTGTCCAGCTAGTGGAAAGACTAGCGGTCGCCATGGACTGATCGAACTGCTCTTGGCCTCCGACAAAGGAAGAGGAAAGACAAACGATCAGAACTAGACGAAGTCCGAGATCCGGACAGAATCTCGTTCTTCCGCCTTGGAGCATGATAGTCTTCATCAATCCCGGAATTCCAGAATGAGGTGGACCGGGACTTGTAACTCATTGAAGAATCACACACACACACACTCATATATATATAAACTCAGTCCTTCGGGTTCCTGCTAGCTAGTGCCAGGAAATTTCTGCCTATTAAAGATGATTAAAAGACTTCTTTACGACTAGCAGTGACCCATCTCAGACTGAGGATGACTGCTTTAAATGTGAAAATAGAGCCGAGGGAGTCGTTTGGTGTCTAAGACTCACTATGGCTTTAATCATGATCTCATCATCAGAACCTTTCTCTCGGGAAGTACTAATAGTTAAAATGACTACTAGGCCAGCCATTACCACATTTTTTCTCACTCTGTCGATACAGACCACCTTCGAGCACACGACGAGTCATGTACAGACGAGTATATGAACCGAACAACGGAACAAGAACAATATGACCATTTCTAGCACTCACACCCCCCCTTCCCCCACAAACCACAACATGAAGTCAGTCCATTTCACCATTTCTAATCCAAACTTATCAGTTCCACATAAATCGCAAACTATGAGTTTTTTTATGACATTTGACATGCCTTCAATTTTAATCAATTTACATGTACATTGTTCATATTTTGATGTGGCGGTGCACGCATACGGAGGCCTATCAAGTCGCCCCATAGAGTATTTAAATAATACTTACAAAATTAAAAAAAGATAAAAACAGGAAAAATGAAACAATCCAAAGACGTGAAGAAAGGGAAGGGGGACTGGCTTTTTCGGGCAGTCACCATCCCTCAACCAGGGTCATCGCCACAGGGCAGTGCTGGTGCCAACAAGAACCCCACCACTCCAATTTTTTTGCGAAAAAAAAAGAAAAGCAAATCGGCAGAAGACAACCCCGTCTCCCTTTCCCCTTCCCGAGTTGCTTTCTTGTTCTTTTTTCCATTTCGGAATTCGGACCCGTGGGGGCTTCATCAGCTGTCACCACCGTCACTGTGAGATCACTAGTGATCATTGAGGTGGCAGGCAACCTTGACTGGGGAAGTGAGATCCTCACACGACCAAAACCTACGGCCCGATCCTCCTTCTCGCCTTTCGATTTTTCATTTAATATTATATTTAAATACTCCATCGAGTTCAGTTAGTGAACTTTCCAGTGTCACATGCTCACCATCAATGCTCCGTCAGAAAAATCCATTAAATTGTCATGATTTGAATTTTTCATACAAAATAAAAAGGTGGTCTTTACAACTTTTAAAAAAAGAGGTGGTTTTAAAATGATAAAATGAGAAAAGTTCATACTATTTCAGGTTATATAATTCCATGGACTTCTATGTCCCCATCTAATGATACCTTTAAGAATTATTACGAGAATGGAAGGTTCTTTTACAGGTTAATTTGGCCCCACTCATATGAAGAAAAATTTAATGACATATCATTTGCTTTCCTGCAACAGCAAAAAAGTTCGTAACAGAATGTACTGTATTTAATTGTGTAAAAAGATATGTGATGTATGATTTTACCTGATAATTGAGGAGATAATTTAGTGTATATATATATAGAGGTATGAAACCAATGCACTATCTTGAGATGATCAGGAAAGCAAAACCCAATTCATTGCAGTTCCTTAAGGAAACGCTAAGAGCCAGTTTCTGTCCTGCCATCAGCTTTTGATGGAGCCACTATGTCCATATGTTGGGTACGTCGTTAGTGGTGAAACAGCATGATGTCGCCAGCTTTCCACGAAGTACGTGCCTACTGTGGCGAACTTACCCAAAGCAAGGAACCAGAATATATATTACATCACCTATACATATAAACTTTTTTTGGGCCAATATATATACATATATACATACTTCATTCAATCGTTTTCTGGTGTCAGTTATTGGAGTGTCTGGGCAGTCCAATCCAAGTTCCTCCATTCGGAGCCCATCAAGTAAACTTCAGAACACAATTGAGCCCATTATTAAGGCGGACCATTTGTTCGAAGACGGCAAAACATGTCATCTTGGCATGTTATACAGGAGTAAAATCTGCAGGCATATATATAGGTGAAAGGCCAACATGTCCACTTCACCGGAAGGGGAGTGGTTGCAAACTTGCTCATTCAAAAGTCAGGATGCACCTTAGGTCGAATCGACCCGACTGGCACGGCCTATGGTGCATCCAAAACCCGGGCTGGAAGAAAGTGGACACAGGATAAAGGTTAAAAACAGTCCTTTACATCCTCTAGCAAAGCGATGATACCCCTTCAAAGCTTCATCTTTGTGCGTATTCCACAATTCAGCAGACAAAGCAATTGATTGTTTTTCTACCTTTCTAGTTATTTTATTTCCTCTTTCTCAATCATGTTGTAAACTATTGTAAATTCAACTTTTTTTGTCCACCTTTCATATATAAAAATAATTGTCAATACTATTTCTAACATAAGAGTAGTATCTTTCAAAAGTCGGATCGTTAACAAATTACAGTTTTTTAATATAATTGTTGATGCTACTATCGTTGTTCCAAAACTAGTCATATAAAAAATTCTACAATATTATCTTCGACTTATTGATTATATTTAAGTGAATAAGTTTCATAAAAGTATTATGTAGAGAACCGATCATATTAAAAAATATATATTTGCAGAATTGGAAAACAAAAATAAACACTATATAGATATCAAATTAAAATAAAAATATAAGGCACGGAGCTGAAATGAGCTTGGTCATGCAAAGTCATTTGTTCGACCATTGCATCTTAAGGCATTCGGCACGGTTTTCATCTTCCCGATGCACAACATAAACAAGCATGAGTAGATGGGCTATTGGACCCAGCAACAGTCCCATCAGAATCCTATGGCACCAAATCCCTTTCTGATCCAAAGGGTGACCGTATTATTGGACCAGACGATCTGCAGGGGCCTTATACATATTAATATGTTATAGCTTTGGAAGAGGAAGATGGCAAACATTTTCATCTTGGCATGTTCTACTGCAGTAAAGCCTATGTCGGTGTGAAAGACCAATGTATTAATTCTCAAAAAACAAAAAAAAAAAAAAAGGCCAATGTATGTGCTATCTTCCCTGTGAAGTACGAGATCATGGAGACATGCGGCCATGGCTTTGTTTATCAACTTTACTGAAAGGGGAGTGGTTGGAATCTTGCATATCGAAGTCAGCATGCACCTTAATTAGGTCCATCTCAACCCTAGCGGTGGAAGGAAGTAGACACAAAACTGAAGAAATCGTTATGAAACTGATGATGGAGCTGGAAGAAATCAGTATTGCAGGGAGGGAAAAGTCTGCAGAATCTGCAGTGCTTTCATTCAGCAGTAAAGCCACGATTATATGGACAATTACATTAAGTAAATCCCTAGGAATATGGAGACTAACTAGGAAACAAATAATGTCTAGCCTAAAACAAAAAATACTTTACAAGGTTACATGATACTGGTGATACTTGAGAAGATACTCGAGATATGCAACTGTAATAGAAACAGAGGTTAAAAGACTGCTTTACATCCTCTGGTGAAGCCAGGATACCCCTCCGAGGCTTCATCTTTGCGCGTATGCCTCAATACAGCAAAAAATCAATTGATTTTTTTCTACTTTTTCTGGTTATTTTATTTCAACTTGATCTCCATCATGATTCCAAACTATCTTAGATTTTAATAAAATCCCAAGTTCGTTTCTGGCCAGTGCCAACTTTACCCTGTAGGCTAAAAATTTGAGAACTTAATGTTCCCTCTCAAACAGGGCTGCCAACCCACCATTTTTGAACTTCGATTATGTAAACGGTCGATTGCAGGGTGATCTTGTGCTGGGTCGATAAAGCTGGGGCAGCCGGAATAACTCCAGATGATGTCTCTGCACATATAAGTCATCCCTTTTGGTTTATAATTATTGAGCTCATTCTAGACTAGACTTTGAAGCAGAAGATCTAGACAGAGGCAAACCAAACCATGGATCATTATATTCTACAGTCATATTTATACAAAAAAATCAAAAGGAAAAAGGAAAAAGCAGCAGACAGCATTATGCCTAGGATCCGAAATGTTTGAAATTCTTCTGGAAATTTGCATGATCCTGTTTGGAAATCAGACGTTTTCTTCAAATGATGTATGGGTTTATTCTGATAACTTCTCAGACTAAACCCCTGCTGTACGCTAGAAGCAGCAGAAGCAGGAGGGGATGAAAGCCCACCCATGTTGAAATGCAAGATTTCCCCATGGGGTCCATTTGTATAGCTGCTGTAGCTCTTCTTTCTGCTTTCTCACCAATTAAAGCGCTACCCAGTACTGCAAGCCTTTCCACCCTATGGACGCTCACCCCGGACTCCTAGAACTTGCACATACTCTATGGCCTGAGGGTACTTTACCACTACGGCTGAGGGTACATTATCACTCTCCTGAACTTTTATATAAGCAGTAGAATTATGGTGTGTCTTCTCCGGGTCAATACTTACTAATGAAAATACTCATGATGACACTAAGTAGCAAGAACCATCAGGTGAGTTCAGCCCGTACTGAAAAATTGCAGCTTTGCATGAACAGTCCCTTAGACAGGTCTCTTTTCAAATCTCGGAGCTGGTATTTTCGAGATCTGGATTCAAGGTGAAGTAACTGACATCCCTGAGTTCAAGAAACCTCTGACGCTGCACGTCCTCGCAAGACAAAGGAGTAACTTCATAACCACCAAGATTTGGATTCTAACATCAATTTGCCGGAAATAGTTAGGGCCATCGGCAGGTCCAGGGCAGCTGCACTGCCCATTATTTGTGCAAATCCCATATTCCCCACAAGCCATAGGATATCCACATTCCCCTAGATCATCTCTAGTTAACAGATCATCCCCTTGATCCCATGTCAAGGAATCATTATACCACTCATACAGTCTGAGATGCCCATCAGAACCCAGCTTCAGGAACCAGGTTAATATTGAATCGGTAATCACAATTACAGTCATGTCATATTCAGAACTCAAGAATAGAGATAAGCCTCCAAACCCGTATTCGACATAGACTGTGTCATTGCTAGAGAAATTATGGGTGAAATTGTGTTGATAATAAATGCGGGGAAGATCAGTCTCTATCAGACCAAGTAGGCCTGACCTAGTCAGGGTTAATGAAAGGTAGCCCAAATCAGTCCAATTCGTGGAGGAAATGCTAGCAGTCAGCTTCTGCCCCGCTAGCAGAATTTGCCTCGGAAGTAATGAGTCCGTTGGGTGATCAAAAGACTGCCAAACTGTCCTATTGTGCTCGTCGAGCAGCAGAAGATTTCCCACTTCTGTCAAGGTTAATGCGCACAACAGACTTACCTGTAGTAAGGAACCAGAGTTTCTAATGAGAGCTGGCCTATTAATTGGACCTATTTTAACATACTTAACTAGTAGGTTGTGGTACCCAATCTACTATTGGCCTTATCTTCAATCCAAAAACTCGGATCGGTACATTGTGGTAACAAATCTCTTATAAACTTATGGTTCTCAACTTAATTTTTCCATGTGGGACCTTTTTATCTCAACACCCGCCCTCATGTAGTGATGTGTGACACCTACATGATGTGGACTTGAACACCTGCCCTCAAAGACTGACTATGAATCGGGTTGAACTTCCGTGCTTGAAACTTAATCACAAGGTGGGCATTCCTTTTGCACACTCAGGCGAGAAGGGGGCAATTGGCTATGAGGCGGGCTTTCTCTCAACAAGAGCAAAATAGCTAACCATTCAATCTCTGATTTTGAGTAAACACATACTGATGTAGGATGATATATATATATATATATATATTAATCGGTCGTCCTGAAGCTTAAGCTAGTGAAATACCCTAGGCTAGTTTCTATATACCTGAAGTGTTTGTGGACCAAGCAATTATCCCGTCAGAATTTTTTAGCACCAAATCCCCATCTGAGGTGAGCTCCAATGTCGAGTTGATCTTAACAGGGGACTCCCTGTTAGCAGACCAAACCACCTGCGGGGCCACCCAGGGAGAGCTGCTCTGTTGGAAGAAGAAAATGGCAAACATGGAAATATGGCATGTCCCATTGCAGTAGAACCCGCAGGCATAGTCCTGTCCAGTAGCAATGTCTCCAAACATCAAGTCTTGCCTGTGAAGGATTAAGCGTACTATTGTACCATCAGGGTAGACCACGGACCCTTTGGCGTTGGCGCTGTTCAGCCATTTCATGGGGAGGGAAGCACTTGGGAGGTCAATCTGCGTAATGATCAAGCAAGAAGAGGAAGTCAAGAGGAGGAGGAGGAGGGGAGGCTCAGGGAATGAATGGATACTTC
This sequence comes from Punica granatum, assembly GCF_007655135.1. NCBI lineage: Eukaryota > Viridiplantae > Streptophyta > Magnoliopsida > Myrtales > Lythraceae > Punica > Punica granatum. The sequence goes on along the minus strand of NC_045128.1, from coordinate 40,942,819 downwards.
TATGTTGCTCGATGAACATTGCTGCACAGTGGAATCGGAATGTCGCTTACTCAAAATTTATATTGGAAACTTTAATGTTATCTATGAAAAACTATGGAACGGACTACTGCATGGATGTGGATACAAAGACTAGCAGTCAAATTGCCGTTGCTGAGCATCTCATGAAGTTCGAGAAATTACAGAAAATACTAAATTTGTTCTAACTTGTTTTAGATTTTGTCTCCGGTAAATAGAGCAAAATAAAAAATCTAGGTCATTGCAATTTATGCTTCTGATATATTCCATAGTTTTTGTCATCTCATTTTGGCCCCATGGGATGAAACCTTTAAGAATTATTACGAGAATGGAAGGTTCTTTTTCTGGTTAATTGGGCTCCACTCAGATGAAGAAAAATTTAATACCGTATCATTTGCTTTCCTGCAAGTGCAAAATAAATCGCAACAGAATGTAACATATTTAATTGTGTAAAAGATATGTGATATATGATTTTTTTCTGATAATTGAGGAGATAATTTAGTGTGTGTATATATATAGGTATGAAACCCAATTTTTGCCGGAGCCAATATGTCCATATGTTGGGTACGTTGTTAGTGGTGAAACAGCATGATGTCGCCCGCTTTTCCGTGAAGTACGCGCCTACTGTGGCGAACCTACCCAAAGCAAGGAACCAGAATATATATACATCTATCTATACATATAAACTTTTTTTTTTGGGGCCAATATATATATATATATATATATATAAACTTTATTCAATTGTTTTCTGGTGTCAGTTATTGGAGTGTCAGGGCAGTCCAATCCAAGTTCCTCCATTTGGAGCCAATCATTCTTCCTTGGGCATATCACGGGCTTCCAGTACACTTCAGAACACAATTGGGGCCATTATTAAGGCAGACCATATGTTCGAAGACGGCTAACATGTCATCTTGGGATGTTATACTGGAGTAAAATCTGCAGGTATTTGTACACGCACCTACATATATATATATATATATATATATAGGTGAAAGGCCAACATGTCTACTTCAGCGAAAGGGGAGTGGTTGCAAACTTGCACATTCAAAAGTGAGGATGCACCTTAGGTCGAATCGACCTGGCTGGCACAGCCTATGGTGCATCCAAAACCCGGGCCGGAAGAAAGTGGACACAGGATAAAGGTTAAAAACAGTCCTTTACATCCTCTAGCAAAGCGATGATACCCCTTCAAAGCTTCATCTTTGTGCGTATTCCACAATTCAGCAGACAAAGCAATTGATTGTTTTTCTACCTTTTCTAGTTATTTTATTTCCTCTTTCTCAATCTACCTTTTCTAAACTATCTTTAGATTTTAATAACATCCCAATTTTGTTTCTGTCTGGTGCCAGCTTTCCCATGTAGGCCCGGAATTGGATCCTTCGTTCCCTCTCAAATTGGGCTGTCAACCCACCATTTTCGGAATTCGACCGACTGTGTAAAAGGTAGATTGAAGGGTAATCTTGTGATGGGTTGATAAAGTGTTCTCTTTCGGTTTATAACTATTATATTCACTCGACTTGACTTTGAAGCAGAAGATCTAGAAACAAGCAAACCATGGACCCGCAGTGTTTGAAATTCTTCAGGAAACTTGCATGATCCTGGTCGATGGTCGGACTATTTTCCTTCAAATGATGTATGGGTTTATTCCGATAATTGCTCGGACTATATGTAACATCCCCAAATTTACATGCTCCTATACGTAACGCTTTCATTACATTTTGCTATTAATTATTTATTATAATTTTAATATTATGTGAAGATAAAGTTTCAATTTAACTGTCCAAGTGTCAAACTCTGCTTGAGCTTAATCACACAATCCTAATTCATGCATTTCTTCCTCGCGGGCCACTTATATTCTTGGTTTCCACCGCCATACTTTATCCCCCTTTATAACTATTGCTTTGCATTCTTCTGGCCATTTCATTTTCACGGCCAAAGCATAAACACACACACACACACACACACACAGAGTTTTGAGAATGGAAAGCAATATGCAGCTTTGAGTGAAAAAAAGAAAAAGAGAAAACAAAAATAGAAATAGGTTGTTCTTCGATGTTTGGGGTTAGGGAACTTATTGATGTGAGTAACCTATTCCGGATTTGGTATTTTATCATGATTATAATTAGTTATTTAGAATTGCATTGTCATGGTCATGTCAGTGTTACAGATCATGCGTGTATCTTTAGACGAGCGATTACGATATTTGGAAAATGAGATAGCGAGATTTTGAGATTGGAACTGAGATTGATGGAAATTGGTGAGTCCTGTGGTGCCCTGAGCCAGACCTAAGCCGAACAGTAGGAAATGACTGTTTGCAGCAGATAGGCTGCCAATGTTGAGCCACCAATGTGGTCGGGAGCTGGGAAGGGGACATGGACGAACTGAATTCTGGAGATCTCGACGATATTTTTATGATATTATTGGATCCGTATCATGATCCGGCTAGCTTATGTGGTTATTCACTGAGAGTCAAGCTCATCCCCAAAATATATTCTCTCAGTTGTTTCACAAGTCGAAATGCAGTGGAACTGTGGCATTTTTCGGGATTTTCACTCGATTGAGATTGTAATTTTAAAAATACTCTTTAAGGAAATTCATGTCTAATTATCGACATGTCTAATTTTAAAAATACTCTTTAAAAATACTGATTTTTCTTTATAATAGCTGAGATGCTCTAGTATTTACATTTTAAGTTTTTTTTTTAGCAAAAAATGAAATCAATGCACTATATGGAAATGTTCGTTAAGGAAATTCTGCATGCCACTTTCTGTCCCACCATCAGTTGCCAGAACCAATATGTTCGTCCATTAGGTCCATTGTTTTTGTGGAACGGCGCTATAATGCCCGCTCCCATGAAGTTCATGCATACTACGACGAACTTACCCAAGCAAGGAACCAGAATAATATTATAAATGCATGGTGCAGAAGTGAGCTATTGGTCATGCGAAGTGTGATGACAGTTTGTTCGATGGTTTCGTCTTAGGGCATTGGGTACAGTTCCATTCTCCCGACGAACAACAAAAGCAAACATGAGTACATGTGTTTGTGGACCAAGCAACAGTCCCATCAGAATCCTACGGCACCACAATCCCTTTTTGATCCCAACAGCGGCCCTATTAGTGGACCGGACCATCTGCAGGACCTCATACATGTTACAGTTTCGGAAGAGGAAGTGGCAAACATGTCATCTTGGCATGTCCTATGGCAACAAAATCTGCAGTTATATAGAGGTTAAAGGCCAAGTTATCTGCTATCTCCCGGAAAGGTACGGATCATGGAGACATTTAGCCACGGAATTGTTCATCCACTTCCCTGAAAGGGCAGTGGTTGCAAACCGGCCTGCTCCGGGTTGGCCTGTGCATCCAGATCTGGACCAGAAGAAAGGAGACACAAGACAAAGGTTAAACACTCTTTTACATCCACTAATAAAGCCAGGACGCCCCTCTGAAGCTTCATATTTGCGTGGAGTCTACTATTCAGAAGAAAACAGTTCATTGTTTTCTATCTTTTTCTGGTTATTTTGTTTCATATTTCTCAAGCATGATTCAAAACTTAGTTTTTAACAAAATCTCAATTTTGTTTCTGTCTGGGCCCCAAGTTTGTTTTTATGTCCCCTCTACTTTGATTAGCAGCAGGAACCAACTCAAGATCATGTCTCTGAAGTGTGAACATATAACTCATCTCTTTCGGTTTATAATTATTGAACTCATTCTTGACTTTGAAGCAGAAGATCTGATATATGTATTTATAAATCCAAAAGCCGGAAAAAGCAGCGTGTGTCCAGGATTGGTAAATGTTTGAAATTCTTCAGGAAACTTTTTCATGATCCTGGCCAGTGGTCAGATTGTTATTCTTCGAATAACGCATGGTTTACTCTGATAATTGCTCAGATAAAACCATGCAATGCCTGTAGCCGAAGAAAAGAAGAAGTTGGATATTGCAGAACACCCGAAACAAAGGTGAAAGCCCACCCATGTTGAGATGCAAGATTTGTCGACGTTCTCGGGTTGCAGCCATTTATACAGCTGCTGTAGCTCTTCTTTCTGCCTTATCATCAATTAAAGGACAACCCGGTGATACAACCCTTTCAACTCAATGGACCCTCACCCCCAACTCTTACAGTATGCGGTTCCTTGATGGATCGGTGGCATGGTCTATTTTGGAAAGTGGGCCTTTTGGTTGTGGCTTCTACTACTCTGATGAAGGTCACATCTTTACCATTTTCTACATCATGTGCAACCAGGATCGCGGCAGTGCTGACTATCCTGTTGGTTGTTACTCACAGGTGGTTTGGTCTGCGAATAGGAACAACCCCGTTGAGTACAATGCCAAGTTGGAGCTAAAGTCAGATGGAGATTTGGTACTAAAAAATGCCAATGGGACCATTGCTTGGTCCACCAATACTTCTGGCAAGTCTGTTGTAAGTATGTCCTTGACGCAATTTGGCAATCTCCTGCTGCTTGATGGCGATGTTGCGGTCTGGGCATCATTCAATCACCCAACGGATGTACTGGTGCCGGGGCAGGGACTAATGTTGGGGAAGAAACTGACTCCTTCTGCTTCTTCAACAAATTTCACAGAGTATGGTCTGCTTTCACTTTCCTTCAATACTTCAGGTCTGTACGCTCTCGTGGAGACAAACCCTCCCCTGGCCTATTACAGCATGAACTTTAGTAATTTAAGCCTCGATAGTTCTAGTTTATTTGAATTTCGGAATGGAAGCTTGGCGCTGGTCTCGAATTATGATACTCTAGGTCTCTCGGTATTCTCATTCCCGGCATCAATATCTCAACAGTTCATCAGGTTGAGCCCTGACGGGCATTTGAAAGTGTATGAGTGGCGTGAGAATCAGTGGGAAGAAACTGCCGATCTCTTGACTGGGGAAATGGGCAACTGTGGGTATCCTTTGCATTGTGGGGAATATGGCATCTGCTCAAACGGGCAGTGCAGTTGCCCTGCATCAAGGAATCCCAGTGGGACCCCTTATTTCAAACAGTTAGATGACAGGAACCGGAGTCTCGGGTGTCCGCTGATTACTCCCTTGTCTTGTGATGATCCGCAGAACCACAGCTTTGTAAAGCTCGAGGAGTTAACCTCCTTCACTGTCAGCAAGCAGGATGTTAGTAACACAAGTCTAGAGAGTTGTCAAGAAGCCTGTGCGAGTAACTGCTCGTGCAAGGCTGCCTTCTACTCACCTTCTAGAAGCTATTGCTCCTTGCAAGCCCAGGTGCTCTCAATGATAAGCGACTATTCAGTAGATGTATCTGCTTATATCAAAGTGCAGAACATGTCTCCTGAGATATCACCATCACCACTGCCGCCGCCGCCACCTTCAAATCCCACGACTGACACGGATTCCCACCCCATGAGGAAAGCTAATCGTCTTCCATTAATACTTGGACCTACTTTGGGCTCTTTGATTCTTCCCATGGTTGCGTTGGTTCTCTTCATCTGGAAGAGACGAGCTGCTGATGAGGCAGACGAGGACCATCTAGATGAATTGCAAGGAATGCCCACAAGATTTCCATACAACGAACTCAAATCTGCGACAGAGAATTTCTGCAAGAAGATTGGGGAAGGTGGATATGGCTCAGTTTTTCAAGGCACCCTAGCTGATGGCACAAAAGTTGCAGTGAAGCGTCTTGAAGGCTTAGGACAGATCAAGAAGTCCTTCCTGGCAGAAGTGAAGACTATCGGCAAAATCCATCACGTCAACTTGGTGAGACTATTAGGATTCTGTGCTGAGAAGTCGCACAGGCTACTGGTCTACGAGTTCATGTCCGGGGGATCTCTTGATGGGTGGATTTTCCACGAGGCAGCTGGCGGGGTTGTGCTTGACTGGCAACAGAGGAAGAAGGTTGTCCTTGACATAGCAAAAGGATTGAATTACCTCCATGAGGATTGCTGGCAGAAGATAATCCATCTCGACATTAAGCCCCAGAATATCCTGCTCGATGAGAACTTGAGTGCAAAGGTGTCTGACTTTGGGCTGTCGAAGCTTGTTGAGAGGAACAAGAGCCGGTTGGTGACAACCATGAGAGGAACACCTGGCTATATAGCCCCCGAGTGGCTGAGCGGGGTGATTACTGAGAAAGCGGATGTCTACAGCTTCGGGGTGGTGGCTTTGGAGATCGCTTGTGGCCGGAAAGTCTTCAACAGCTCCCAGAGCAAGGAAGACAGGTTTCTTCTGCATCTCCTTAAGAGGAAGGCAGAAGAGGACCGGTTGCTCGATATGGTTAATACCTATGGGGTGGATATGCAGTTGTACGGACCTGAAGTTGCCAATATGATCAAGCTAGCTGCTTGGTGTTTGCAAGCTGACTATACCAAGAGACCATCCATGTCGATGGTCGTTCAGGTCCTAGATGGAGTTATGGAAGTAGAAGATAACCTAGATTTCAACTTCTGGAACCGACCTGTCACTGCTGGCCCAGGTAGGAATCGAGCCGGTGCTCCTAGTGCTCCTCCATTGCCTTGGATTCTATCCGGCCCAAGATAAAACCTCGAAGCGATTAAGACTACTTCTACTCTCACCGTCTTGTTCATGGTGAAACAAAATAGTTGCAACTCTAACCCGCATTTCCGTTTTCTTTACATTTTCCCTTCAAATGTCCTGCCATTGTATCGGCTTAGATCCTATACTGCTTTTGCCTTGGAAACACCCTGGCTTTTCTTGGTTGATCTCAAAATGTTAAATCCAGCTGCATTTGCAATGTGAAAGGAGCGAAACATCTGGTGAAGTTGCTTAAATGATGTATCAGAGTCTTGTAAGATGGTCTTATGATTCTATAAACCAATCCTACGTGCTCCTGGAAATCAGTCTTTGGTTGGGTTTCCGATGCCCAATAAAAACTCCAAGATACATCCATGGAACGGTTTTAATAGGGGTTGACATATTGCCATACGTCGCCATTCACGTAAGTAGAACTGTAGTCGGGTTGAGAGATGATGTACATTCTTTTATTGAGGGCCAGTACACATCCTCGCCTATTCCGTAATATAATGTTGGGCTCACAGATGGCTTTCTTCCCAACATAAACAAGTTATACAATTAAGAAAACTTGTATTTTTGGTATATTAATAAAACTTGATGGGATAGCCACAACTGAGGCTCTTTCCGAAAAAAATTTTAAGCCAGCCATTAGCAAGCCTATCAAAAAATACACAAAAAATAATTGAATTTCAAATTATTTGGATTAAAAGAAACATCTATGAAAGCCTCTTAAGTTCAGGATGTACTTTGTACTATACTAGACATAATGCCTACGCTCTACGCGGGTAAAATGTTTTTAGTAAATTAGTCATATTATTCAAAACAATACATTAAATGGTGTCTATATGAAAAATCAGAAATAAATAATCGGATTAGCTTATAGTAATTAACTATCAGATTAAAAAAAAAGTGGTTTTGGTCTACCAAAAAAAGTGATTTTGTTGGCTCATTGAACTTTTGGATTATATATATACACTCCAAGTGATTTTGTAGTATAAATCCAAAAGTATTATGATTTTAAGAATTGAATATTGAGCACGAATATATACATATAATAATAGAAAAAATTCGAAGAGTGATAAGAGTTTATTGTTATACCTAGGAGTGATCGGTTCCGAATACCCTATTTTTCTCACAATACCCAGACCCTACCCTGTTGAATCATGGAATCGGAACTTGTATTATACTACAGGTTCTGGGTACCATGTTGGAACTTGTAAATTTTTTGTCTCTCTAAATAAAACTGAAAATATCTCATTCATAATTAGTAATCACGGCAAATATAATATTGACATAGATTTAGATTAATCCACAACAATAAAAAATAATATGTCTCATCAATCCATCCACAAAACTAAACATCCATAATACGATCTCACACAACAAAAAGTAATATGTCCTTACAATATATCCATGAACTAAACATTGTAAAAAAAATTAGCGACGCACAAACATGGCTTAGTAATATATGTCTGAATAGTCCTCCACGAATCACCAAAATTCTTTTGATACTCATCTAGCACTTGTGCGACACATACAAGGGCATATCTGATTTGTCTTGCAAACCAAGCAAAGTTAATCAAAAACCAAATTTAGAATTTTTTTTTATGATCTACTACAATTCATGTTTCCATCGGTACCTTAGACTGATCGAGAACACAAGAATGGAGACTACTTTTTCAAAGCAGGAGCCCAGCACTCCAGAAGAGCAGAGCAAATACATAAAGGCCAACAAAGTGCCTAGATTTATCGAGTCAAGAATTACAGTTACAAAGGAACAAGAATGCATAACAGAACCTTAGACTGATCTAGAACACTAGGATGGAGACTACTTCTTCGGAGCAGGAGCCCAAAAAATAGAGCAAATACATAAAGGCGAATAGAGTGCCTATATTTATCCAGTCAAGAAGTAAACCATGAAATAAAGTTAAAATTACCTTGTAACTGTTCCACACATTAATCCATCATAATCTCTGTCGTGGCGCCGCTGAGTTCTATAAAAAGAAAACCACAAGAAAATAAAAAGTTAAAAGAGTAAGTGAAAATTAGATGAAAAGAATAACCATGAAATAAAGTTAAAATTACCTTCCTCATACTTTTCCGCATCTTCCAAATATTGTTCAATGGTGATTGGAGTTGGAGAACAACGCAACCAATCTTGTGCGCGTATCAAAGCTTCCACAAATTTTGGAGTAAGTGAACTACGAAATTGATCAAGAACCCAACCAGATGTGCTGAAAGCCGACTCTGAGGCTACTGTGGACATCGGAATGGCTAAAATATCTTTTGCCATACAACTTAGTACCTTGTAGGTTGACTTCTTATCATTTCACCACCTCAATACATTAAAGGAATCACTTTCTAGTTCGGTAGGACTACCAAGATATTGCTCCAATTCATACTTAGACCCCATTTCTTGAATATTTTCATCATCTTCACGCCAACCTTTCACTTGTTTCTTCGGATTCACAATCTTGACACAACTACTAGTTATACCCATTGAATACCATTGTAAATTCACTTTTTTTTCTCCACCTTTCATATATAAAAATAATTGTCAATACTATTTCTAACATAAGAGTAGTATCTTTCAAAAGTCAGATCGTTAACTAGTCATATAAAACATTCTACAATATTATCTTCGACTTAGTGATTATATTTAAGTGAATAAGTTTCAGAAAAGTATTATGTAGAGAACCAATCGTATTAAAAAATATATATTTGTAGAATTGGAAAATAAAAACTAATACTATATAGATATCAAATTAGATTAAAAAGATAAGGCCCGGAGCTTAAGTGAGCTTGGTGATGTGAAGTTGTTTGTTCAATACTACATAAGAATATATTTTTTTTTCGATTATAAAAGAGACCCAAGGCCTAGTACAATGAAAGAAAAATCATAAATAACTAATAATAGTACACTGGTAGTCCCAGTGGGTATCGAACCCGCGACCTCTTTGTCAAGAGCCGAGGGCGTGCGCTATTGTGTTACACTTTCTTTTGATTAAGAGTAGTATTTTTCAATACTATCTCTAACATAAGAGTAGTATTTTTCAAAAGTCAAATCGTTAACAAGTTACAGTTTTTTTAATATAATAATTGTTGATGATACTATCGTTGTTCCAAAATTGGTCATATATAACATTCTACAATTTCATTTTCGACTTACTGATTATATATAAGTGAATAAGTTTCATAAAAGTATTACGTAGACAACCAATTGTATTAAAAATATATATTTGCAGAATTAGTGAACAAAAATAAATACTATATAGATATCAGATTAAAATAAAAATATAAGACACGGAGCTAAAGTGAGCTTGGTCATGCGAAGTCGTTTGTTCAATCGTTGCATCTTAAGGCATGGGGCACGGTTTTCATCTTCCCGATGCCCAACATAAACAAGCACGCACAGATGGGCTATTGGACCCAGCAACAGTCCCATCAGAATCCTACGGCACCAAATCCCTTTCTGATCCAAAGGTTCACCGTATTATCGGACCAGACGATCTGCAGGGATCTCATACATGTTCATATGTTATAGCTTTGGAAGAGGAAGATGGCAAACATTTCATCTTGGCATGTTCTACTGCAGTAAAGTGCATATATGTGTGCGTGTGTGTGTGAAAGGCCAATGTATTAATTCTCAAAAAAAAAAAAAAGAAGGCCAATCTACGTGCTATCTTCCCTGTGAAGTACGGGACCATGGAGACATGCGACCATGGCTTTTTTTATTAACTTTACTGAAAGGGGAGTAGTTGCAAACTTGCATATCGAAGTCAGCATGCACCTTAATTAGGTCCATCTCAACCCAGCAGGCACGGCACTCGGGGTGGAAGAAAGTAGACCCAAAACAGAGGTTAAAAGACTGCTTTACCTCTGGTAAAGCCAGGATACCCCTCCGAGGCTTCATCTTTGATTGCAAAAAAAACAATTGATTGTTTTCTATTTTTTCTGGTTATTTTATTTCAACTTGATCTCCATCATGATTCCAAACTATCTTTAGATTTTAGTAAAATCCCAAGTTCGTTTATGGCCGGCGCCAACTTTACCCTGTAGGCTCAAAATTTGAGAACTTAATGTTCCCTCTCAAAGAGGGCTGTCAACTCACCATTTTCGGACTTCGATTATGTAAAAGGTTGATTGCAGGGTGATCTTGTGCTGGGTCGATAAAGCTGGGGCAGCCGGAATAACTCCAGATGATGTCTCTGCACATATAAGGCATCCCTTTTGGTTTATAATTATTGAGCTCATTCTAGACTAGACTTTGAAGCAGAAGATCTAGACAGAGGCAAAGCAAACCATGGATGATTATATTCTACAGTCATATGTATACAAATAATCAAAAAGAAAAAGGAAAAGGCAGCAGACAGAATTATGCCTAGGATCCGAAATGTTTGAAATTCTTCAGGAAACTTGCACGATCCTGTTCAGCGATCAGACGTTTTCTTCAAATGATGTATGGGTTTATTCCGATAACTTCTCAGACTAAACCCCTGCTGTACGCTAGAAGCAGCGGAAGCAGAAGGAGGAGGTGAAAGCCCGACCATGTTCAGATGCAAGATTTGCCCGTGTCGTCCATTTGTATAGCTGCTGTAGCTCTTCTTTCTGCTTTCTCACCAATTAAAGCGCTACCCAGTACTGCAAGCCTTTCCACTCCATGGACCCTCACCCCCGACTCCTACAACTTGCAGTTCCGCGATGGATCGACCGCCGGGCCCATCTTGGAAAAAGCGGCAGGAACCAACTCAAGATAATGTCTCTGAAGTCCGAACATATAACTCATCTCTTTCGGTTTATAATTATATACTTTGAAGCAGAAGATCTAGAAAAAAAAGCACTCCATTGATCATTATATTCTGTCTATATATGTATTTATAAATCCAAAAGCTGGAAAAAGCAGCGCGTGTCCAGGATTGGTAATTCTGATAACGCAGCGCGTGTCCAGTGGTCAGGCTGTTATTCTTCAAATAACGCATGGTTTATTCTGATAATTGCTCAGATAAAACCATGCAATGCCTGTAGCAGAAGAAAAGAAGAAGTTGGGTTTTGCAGAACACCCGAAACAAAGGTGAAAGCCCACCCATGTTGAGACGCAAGATTTGCCAACGTTCTCAGGTTGCAGCCATTTATACAGCTGCTATAGCTCTTCTTTCTGCCTTATCATCAATTAAAGGACAATCCAGTAGTACAACCTTTTGCAACTCAATGGACCCTCACCCCCAACTCTTACAGTATGCGGTTCCTTGATGGATCGGTGGCAGGGTCTATTTTGGAAAGAGGGGATTATGGTTGTGGCTTCTACCGCACTGATGAAGGTCACCTCTTTACCATTTTCTACCTCATGGGCAACCGGGGTCGCGGCACTGCTGCCTATCCTGTTGGTTGTTACTCACAGGTGGTTTGGTCTGCAAATAGGAACAACCCCGTTGAGTACAATGCCAAGTTGGAGCTAAAGTCAGATGGAGATTTGGTACGAAAAAATGCCAATGGGACCATTGCTTGGTCCACCAATACTTCTGGCAAGTCTGTCGTAAGTATGAACCTGGACGAATTTGGCAATCTCATGCTGAACGATAAAAACGATGCAGTGGTCTGGGAATCAGTGAGTCACCCAACGGATGTACTGGTGCCAGGGCAGAAACTAATGGTGGGACAAAAACTGACTCCTGGTTCTTCTTCAACAAATTTCACAGAGCATGCTCTCGTGGAGACGAACCCTCCCCTGGCCTATTACAGCACGAACTTTAGTAATTTAAGCCTTGATAGTTCTAGTTATGTTGAATTTCGGAGTGGAAGCTTGGCGCTGGTCTCTTTTTCTAATAATCTAAATCTCCCGGTATTCTCATTCCGGGCATCAACATCTCAACCGTTCGTCAGGTTGAGCTCTGACGGGCATTTGAAAGTGTATGAGTGGCGTGAGAATCAGTGGCAAGAAATTGCCGATATCTTGACTAGGGAAATAGGCGACTATGGGTATCCTTTGCTTTGTGGGGAATATGGAATCTGCTCAAACGGGCAGTGCACTTGCCCTGCATCAAGGAATCCCAGTGGGACCCCATATTTCAAACAGCTAGATGACAGGAACCGGAGTTTCGGGTGTCCGCTGACTACTCCCTTGTCTTGTGATGATCCACAGAATCACAGCTTTGTAAAGCTCGAGAAGTTCACCTACTTCACTGTCAGCAAGCAGGATGTTAGTAACACAAGTCTAGAGAGGTGTCAAGAAGCCTGTGCAAGGAGCTGCTCGTGCAAGGGTGCCTTCTACTCACCTTCTAGAAGCTATTGCTCCTTGCAAGCCCAGGTGCTCTCAATGATAAGCGACTATTCAGTAGATGTATCTGCTTATATCAAAGTGCAGAACATCTCTTCTGAGATATCCCCATCACCACTGCCACCACCTCCTCCTTCAAATCCCACGACTGACACGGATTCCAGCCCCGCGAGGAAAGCTAATCGTCTTCCATTAATACTTGGACCTGTCTTGGGCTCTTTGATTCTTCTCGTGGTTGCATTGGTTCTCTTCATCTGGAAGAGACGAGCTGCTGATGAGGCAGACGAGGACTATCTAGATGAATTGCAAGGAATGCCCACTATATTTCCATACAACGAGCTCAAATCTGCGACAGAGAATTTCTGCAAGAAGATCGGGGAGGGTGGGTATGGCTCAGTTTTTCAAGGCACCCTAGCTGATGGCACGAAAGTTGCAGTAAAGCGTCTTGAAGGCTTAGGACAGATCAAGAAGTCCTTCCTAGCAGAAGTGAAGACTATCGGCAAAATCCATCACGTCAACTTGGTGAGACTTTTAGGATTCTGTGCTGAGAAATCGCACGGGCTACTGGTCCACGAGTTCATGTCCGGGGGATCTCTTGATGGGTGGATTTTCCACGAGGCGGCTGGCGGGGTTGTGCTTGACTGGCAACGGAGAAAGAAGGTTGTCCTCGACATAGCAAAAGGATTGAATTACCTCCATGAGGATTGCTGGCAGAAGATAATCCATCTCGACATTAAGCCCCAGAATATCCTCCTCGATGAGAACTTGAGTGCAAAGGTGTCTGACTTTGGGCTGTCGAAGCTTGTCGAGAGGGACAAGAGCCGGCTGGTGACGACCATGAGAGGAACACCTGGCTATATAGCCCCCGAGTGGTTGAGCGGGTTGATTACAGAGAAAGCAGATGTCTACAGCTTCGGGGTGGTGGCTTTGGAGATCGTTTGTGGCCGGAAAGTCTTCGAAAGCTCCCAGAGCGAGGAAGACAGGTTTCTTCTGCATCTTCTTAAGAGGAAGGCGGAAGAGGACCGGTTGCTCGATATGGTTAATGCCTATGGGATGGATATGCAGTTGTACGGACCTGAAGTTGCCAACATGATCAAGCTAGCTGCTTGGTGTTTGCAAGCTGACTATACCAAGAGACCATCCATGTCGATGGTCATTCAGGTCCTAGATGGAGTTATGGAAGTAAAAGATAACCTAGATTTCAACTTTTGGAATCGTCCTGTCACTGCTGGCCCGGGTAGGAATCGAGCCGGTGCTCCTAGTGCTCCTCCATTGCCTTGGATTCTATCTGGCCCTAGATAAAACCCGCGAAGTAATTGAGATGACTTCTACTCTCACCGTCTCGTTTGCTCATGGTGAAACAAACTAGTTGCAATTACTCTAACCTGCATTTCCATTTCCTTTACATTTTCCCTTCAAATGTCCTGCCATTGGTTGCTCTCAAAAAGTTGAATACAGCTGCATTCGCAATTTGAAAGGAGTGTACAACTGCATTCTCATATTTCACAGCCTTGTTTGTACGACGGACTCTGAACTGTCGATACTTCTTATGATTCTATAAACCTATCCTACATACTCTCTCTTCCATAAGAGTAGTGTTTTTTGAAAGTCAAATCGTGAACAGGTCACAGTTTTTTCTGGATAATTATCGTTTCTACTATTGTTGCTCCAAAACTAAAATCAAAGTGATATATAACATAGTACAGTTTTATCTTCTACTTATAGCGTGATTATATATATATATATATATATCAGTGAATAAAATATATATTTGCAAACTTGGAACATTAAAATAATTATTATATAGATGTCAAAGTTGTTCTTCGAAAAATATTTATTTGATAAATTGGAAAACTCGATGTGTTAAGAGATTATGATTAAAAGGTTTTAACAAAGAAACTTCGTGCAAATATGGTATGTGAATATACATAGAAATTAAAAAAACTTTAAAAATTACGCAAATATCTACATTCTTCTACAAAATTTTTATTTATTAAGTATATTTATAAAAATTTTAAAAAATTAAAAAATTGAGATATATTATGTAGATAAACATGAAATATGAAAATCTTAAAATAGGTAACAACATCGTATCGGAGAATAATTATTTAAATTTTTTAAAATTCAATAAATTATTATTTGTAAATAATATTTAAAACTTGCAAAAATTCACATTTTATTGAATGATATTATGAAATTTTACAGGTTTTAAAAAACTATAAAATTTTCATCGAGTAAGATATTCTACATTCATGAGGCTGGGTGCATCCCGATTTTGCTTTTGTATAGACATAGATATATAAATATATATATATATATATGTACACACAATGTAAAGGTACAATTTTGGCGTGTTATAAATTAATTTAAAATATAATTAACTAAATGTAGGAATTTTTTTCGACTAAAATTAATTAATTAATTTTGGCAATTGCCTCCTGAATTTTCAATTTTATTTAATATTTGTCCGAAAAGTTATTATTTGCTCATGCTAGAATGCATTATGTATGTCAAGTTATTCCTTTGCCGGCGCTGGAATAAAATTCTAGCTCCGTCTTTGATTTTGGATTGGCGCCTTATGTCATTATACTAATTCCCTTTCCTCGAATTTCTTTTGGCTTTACGCCCGTTGACCACCTGATTACCTTTATTTTATCGGAATTTTAATAAATTTGTATTAAAAATGGTAAATAATAAATATATGGAAAAAGGAAGTGAAAAGTCATGGATATTAATGATCAGGAAAAAGAAAGATCTACCGAGAAACGAAACAGGATGAAGACAAAAGGGGAGACGGCGCTTCTCCACCGTTGATCTGACTCGTCCGAATTATCCCCCGACATATATTACTCGGAGAAAGGGGAAAAAGCTTCGAGCTTGAGTGCTTTTCGTTCTCTCTCTCTCTCTCTCTCTCTACAGTCAAATCTCAGTCGCCGCCTTGCCCTTTCCCTCTCCTTCTCCATCCTCAGGGCGCCAGGCTTCGTCTTCTCGCTCTCTTCTCACTCCATACCAAACCCGACGGTGGTGGCCGCCGCCTCTGCTCGCTCGGTCGCCTCAACCTCGCGGCGCTCGGCTTTGCTCTGCTTTTCCCGTCACCAGGTGAGTCTTCCTTGCTTCCGTCATAATCCCGTTCTTAATGTTCTTTTTTGATTTGGTTGCTGATCGATGAGGTATCATTGCCTGCTTTGCTGAACCAATCCGACGTATTGTTGCTCTACTGGATGTTGCTTTTCTTCATATACTAAATTATCCTTGTTTTCCTGTGGGTCACATTCCTTTTTTTCCCGGACAAAAACCTCAAGTTTTTTTTTAATGAGCTTTGTCTACATGTTAGTGGTGGCGAGCATTTTTCCCTAAGAAGTGAACATAAGAACCCCATTATCATTATTTTTCAAGTAAATTGTTGCTTTTCTTCATATTAAACTATCCTTATTTTCCTGTGCGTTACATTTCATGCCTTTTTTCCCCGGCCTAAAAGCTCAGTTTTTTAATGGGTTTTATTTACATGCTAGTGGAGGTGAGTACTATTTATCCTTAAGAAGTGACGTAAGAATTAGGGCTAACAATATTTCACACGACACACGATAACACGACACGGAGTTAAACGGGTTTTGATTGGATATTTTTTATAATCGGTCTAAACGGGTCAAACCCGTTTAAATACGATTAATAAGCGTGTCTTATCAGTTGAACCTGTGTAACCCGATTATACACAATTAAATCTATTTATTTAAACATGTTTAATCGTGTTTCTATAATCATGTAACTCGTTAACTCGTTTATGTATTTGGATTTACCAAAATATCCTCATGTAATCCTAACTTCCCAAGTCCCTAACCTAATTTCTTTTCATTTCTTTCACCCAATTCAACATATGTCGTGTTAACGTGTTCGGATAAACGAGTTAATTAGACAAACATGTCGTGTTAATGTATCCGGGTAACTGAGTTGATTGGATAAATAAGTTGTGTTAACGTGTTTTGATAATGTTTATAATCGTGTCGTATATACGTGTACTTATTATGACACGTTTCGATAAACGGATTTAAACGTGTCGTGTGTGGGTTTTCAAAATCTAACCCGTTTAATAATCGTGTCGATGACACGAACCCGTTTAAACACGACGCGTATAAACACAACACGACACGAATTGCCACCCCTAGTAAGAACCGTATTCTCAATTTTCAGGAAAGCACGTTACTTCCATCCAAAGTTTGCTCCTTTCTCGAAGTTTTTCTTTGCGTTAGTATTCAGTTTCTTGCACTTGATTTTGCCTTCTCTTGAATTGGTGAAACTCGCTGTGTTTTCGTGTGTCTAAGCTGTGCATTTTAATTGCGCGCAGAACATAATCGTTTCCTCTGCAGGCACACAGCTCAATTGTTAATCCCAATTTGTGCATCTTATGGTTATGTAATTTTCTTTCTGTTGATTCATGAAGACGCTATAAAGCTTCATTTTAATGGGATTAATTGATGGACGATGTTATAGGATATCGCAAGGTGGGGCTTTGAGCAGTAAAGAAAGAGAAATGGAGTTTGAAGATGGGTTCAAGCCAGAGAACCTGTTCCGGCAGGGCTACTCCTATACTTATGATGACGTCATCTTCCTCCCCGGGTACATCGGCTTCCCCGTTGACAAAGTGGACCTCTCCACAAAGCTCACTCGCAACATTTCCCTCTCCATTCCCTGTGTGTCCTCCCCCATGGACACCGTCACAGAGTCTTCCATGGCTCGGGCCATGGCCGCACTCGGTGGCATAGGTATCATCCACTCCAACTGCCCTCCTGATGAGCAGGCAGCCCATGTCAGAGCAGCAAAAGCCCACCGCTTCCCCATCCTCTCCAATCCCATTTTCCGATCACCCTCTGATCGTATATCCTCCCTGGATGACTTTGCTACCAGCCCCTGCATCCTCGTTACCCAATCTGGAGATTCCAAGAGCAAGCTAATTGGGTACATATCTCAGTTTCAGTGGATGGAACTTCCAGACGGCAGCAAAGAAGCTCCCTTAGCTGATTACATGGTCAGTTCTGTGGATTTCGTTGGCTGGGATTCTGACTTATCCCAGATCGTGGAATACTTCGATGCGAAGGGCCCAAAAGTTGACTTTGCACCAGTTGCTGGGAGGAGTGGAGAGATAGTGGATGTGGTGGCGAGGGCTGATGTAGAGACACTGAGAGGATACCCGAGATTATTGGGTGGAGGGTCAGTGGGGCCGGATGGGGAGTTGATGGTTGGGGCAGCTATAGGCACAAGGGAGTCCGATAAGGTGAGGCTGGAGCACCTGGTGAAGGCTGGCGCTAATGTGGTAGTCCTAGACAGCTCTCAGGGGAACTCCATCTACCAGATTGAGATGATCAAGTACATAAAGAGAACGTACCCGGAGCTGGACCTCATAGGCGGGAACGTGGTTACCATGTCCCAGGCTGACAACTTGATCAAGGCTGGGGTCGATGGGCTCAGGGTTGGAATGGGCTCTGGCTCCATTTGCACCACACAGGAAGTTTGTGCAGTTGGGCGAGGCCAGGTACTGCATGGTTGCTCTGTTCAGATTTTAGGCTGTTGTTATATCCCTCGATGATTTCTTCCAGTCTAATTGCCTTTCTGCTTTTTATGTATTAACCAGGCTACGGCAGTTTACAAGGTCTCATCAATTGCCTCCCAGAGCAAGGTACCAGTCATAGCTGATGGTGGCATTTCAAACTCTGGGCATATTGTCAAAGCTTTGACACTTGGGGCATCAACAGTTATGATGGGAAGTTTCTTAGCAGGAAGCTCCGAGTCTCCCGGGGCATATATGGTTCAGGTATGGATTCTTAGGGCCTGCATATGATTTTTAATTTTGTGCCATGGAGCATGTTTGGTGTAAGAAATTTTCTAGGAGGCAAACTCTCACGCAGCCCACCAAATAAGAGGAAAATAGATAGAACATAGTTATCTGGTCTTTTGATTCCCCCCCCCCCCCCCCTTACCTTGTGTTTTGTGTACTTGCTCTCTCAAAATGTGTTACTCTAAGCGTTCAATTATTGATTGTTGTTATTGTACATGTTCGGTTCCCGGTGTGCTACTGACGCAGGATGGCCGGCGAGTAAAGAAATATCGGGGCATGGGCTCACTGGAGGCCATGACCAAGGGGAGTGATGCTAGATACTTGGGGGACACAACCAAACTGAAGATTGCTCAGGGCGTTGTCGGTGCAGTTGCAGATAAAGGATCGGTTCTGAAGTTTGTGCCTTACACGGTGCAAGCTGTTAAGCAAGGACTTCAGGATCTCGGAGCTGCTTCTTTGCAAGATGCCCATGACTTATTGAAGTCTACCCTAAGGCTTGAGGTAGGTAGTAGTCGTCAGCATGGTAGATTAGCAGTAGTACTACAAGCATCAGAGATGAAGTAATTTTCATGTGACCGATTATTTTCTAATTTGATTTCCCTTTCAATTTTGCTGCTTCCGTATAGGTCCGTACAGGAGCTGCCCAGGTCGAAGGTGGAGTTCACGGGCTGGTTTCCTATGAAAAGAAGCCTTTCTGATTCGTTTTCATTTCTATCCGGCTTGGACTTTTCCTCTGCAACTGTCTGTACCGATGAAAAGAATGTACATTCGGTGGGAGAAGATTGCATGAGAAGCTTATGAAATTCACTCTTTTTTTTTTTTTTCGAAGTGGATGACGAATCCATGTTTTTTTCTCATGCATGGCGTAACTATTGCAGAGTGATTCTTGGAAGTTGTTACTGAATTTTTGCCGGTGTGAATGTGAATGCTGACGTGTTTTCCTTTGCGGACTTTGACAGAACTGGTAGGGTCATACTGACAGCTATAATGAGTGGGACATGATTTAAAAATTGACAAGATTAGCTAGGGACCGAGTTGTTTAAGCTGTTGATCCGTATGTATTTATTTCTTCTCCTATGAAGAATTTAAGAATCAAGAAACAAAACCGGTGGCCTGTCAAAACCATTCGCCTTATCGGGAGCTGCCCGTTTGTTGTTTCTTCACGTGCCTTCGCCGATCTCGAGTCGTGGCTTGCAGGCAGGAGTACTTTGACATTCTGCTGTTCATTTCCACTTTTAAACCTCCTTTGTCTTAAATATTCCAAGAATCTTACCATCGAGAAACTGTTTTTGGAGCTGTAGTTTTGTATTGATGACTGCCTAGGAGCAAATTAACATGGAGAGATGAAGAAGGGAAAAAAAGTTGATGATGTTCAGTAAAGAACAAGAGGACCATATCCAAAGTTGACTTGAAGGCCTTCGTCTTGAAGCAAACAAATCACAAAGACCGAAAACTGCCCTGTTTACTGTTCTGGTTCTTCTTGCCCTTCTTCACATGCTTTCATTGATCTCTAATCATGTCTCCAGGCAAGAAAAATCTCTCTCTCTCCAGCTCATTTCTTCAACTTCTCCTTCCCTTCCTGTTGACTTCCTCCTTCCTCTGTCCAATCGATGCCCAACCTTTCGATTACCCAACTGCAAGCCTCTCCACAACATGGAAGAACAGTGCCACTGCCAATCACTCCGTGGAATTCACGGACGGATCCACTGTCAGGGCAGTCCTCCTCAGGGGAACCTTCGGGCCGAAATACGCCTGCGGGTTCTACTGCAATGGAGCCTGCGATACTTACCTCTTTGCCATCTTCATTGTCCAGACAAACAGCGTCTCTTACATCGTTGGACCGAATTACGGGTTCCCGCAGGTGGTTTGGTCTGCTAATAGAGATTTCCCAGTTAAGGTCAACTCGACATTGGAGCTCACATCAAGCGGAGATTTGGTTCTGAAGGATGCTGACGGGACTGTAGCTTGGTCCACCGACACTTCAGGTAGATTGTTTCTCAGCCTATTTACTCGCTGGAGCTTTTCAATATTGGTTTTCCTAGTTTCATTTCTGCAAAAAAAAGTCAGGTGGCAAGGAAATAGATGAGCTGATATTTGCCCTTACAGATAAATCTGTTGCTGGCTTGAACTTAACAGAAGCGGGCAATCTTGTGCTGTTTGATGAAAACAATGCCACGGTTTGGCAGTCATTTGATCATCCAACAGACTCATTGGTGCCCGGACAAAGACTATTAATAGGCCAGAAACTGACTCCCAATGTTTCCTCCACGAACTGGACTGAATTTGGTATGCTTTCATTTGGCTTTACTGCATCAGGCTTGTATGGTCTCGTAGGGACTAACCCCCCTGAGGTCTATTACCAATTTGATTACATTCAGGTGACTAGCCATGACATGGGTTATGCTGAATACATGAATGGAAGCTTAGCATTATTCGTGAATTCTGAACTGAACAAAACTATGATTGAGATTCCCTCTGCAATGTCTGCCCAGTACATGAGGCTTGGTTCTGATGGGCACTTGAGAGTTTACGAGTGGAGCCAAAATTCAGGTACATGGGAACAAGTAGCTGATCTTTTAACCGGGTATCTAGGGGATTGTGCTTATCCTACAGCTTGTGGGAATTACAGCATTTGCTCAAATGGGCAGTGCTCTTGTCCTGTCACAAGTAATGGCATGTATTTCCAGCAAATTAATAGCAGGCGGCCGAATCTTGGGTGCTCTGAAATCACTCCATTGTCCTGTTCGGATTCTCAATATCATAGTTTAATTGAGCTCCAAGATGTTAACTACTTCACCTTCAATTCGGATCTTGAAAGCACTGACCCAGAAAGTTGTAAACAAGCCTGTGAAAAGAATTGTTGGTGCAAAGCTGCTATTTTTCGTTACAGGTCAAACTCCTCTGCTGGTTCTTGCTACTTACTATCCAAAGTGTTCTCACTGATGAACAATGATCTGGAGAAGACGCATTTTAACTCCACCGCTTACATTAAAGTTCAGAACGTGCCTCCCGCACCTAGTCCAACTAGAAAGAAAAGCCAGCTTCCTGTTATAATAGGGTCGAGCCTCGGTGCCTTATTTGTTGTGGTTCTTTTGGTTGGAGTCGTGATTTGGAAGACAAGAAGAGTTGATGATGAGGAGGAGATTTATCTAGATCAAGTACCTGGGATGCCCACTCGGTTCTCATATGAGATATTACAAGCCACGACTGAGAATTTCAGCAAGAAACTTGGTGCAGGTGGTTTTGGCTCTGTATTTGAAGGTACCTTGATTGATGGCACGAAAATTGCGGTGAAACAACTGGAAGGTTTGGGCCAGATCAAGAAGTCATTTCTAGCCGAAGTCGAGACCATTGGGAGCATCCACCATGTCAACTTGGTGAGATTACTTGGATTTTGTGCCGAAAAAATGCACAGGCTTCTTGTTTACGAGTTTATGGCTAATGGATCTCTGGATAGATGGATCTACCAGAAGAACAGTGAGCTCGTGCTTGAATGGCAGCAGAGGAAGAAGATAATCCTAGACATAGCAAAGGGACTAAACTATCTCCATGAAGATTGCAGGCAGAAGATCATCCATCTCGACATTAAGCCCCAGAATATCCTTCTCGATGAGAATTTCAATGCAAAAGTTTCCGACTTTGGACTGTCAAAGCTGATTGATAGGGACCAGAGCCAAGTCATGACGACCATGAGGGGAACTCCTGGCTATTTAGCACCGGAGTGGTTATTAAGTTCTGCGATCACAGAAAAAGTGGATGTTTACAGCTTCGGGGTTGTGATATTGGAAATAGTATGTGGAAGGAAAGTTTTTGATAGCTCCTTGAACGAGGAAGATATGCCATTACTGAATCTTTTCAAGAGAAAAGCAGAAGAAGAGCGACTTCTCGATATAGTCGACAAGTGCAGCGAGGACATGCAATTTCATGGACCTGATGCAGTCAACATGATGAGGGTCGCTGCTTGGTGTCTGCAAGCTGACTTCGCGAAGAGACCATCCATGTCAACAGTCGTAAAGGTGTTAGAGGGGGTTATGGATGTGAAAGTTGACCTTGACTATAACTTCTTCAATCTGTCAAGGGCGAAAGCACCTGTTGAAGTTGGTCAAAGGGAGAGTGAGTTTCGTGCCACAACTCCATTGTTACCATCAGTTCTTTCCGGGCCCCGATGAGACTTCGGGATACTGTTAATAAATTATATGCTTCGAGTAGAAGTCTTTTAATAAAGCTTACTTTTTATCACATTCTGCAGAACATTTTCTGCAACCATAAGGCTTTTGTTTTGAAACAGTCTTCTTTTCCTTTTCTATCGATCATTTCCTTACATTTTCTTGTACCCTTTCTGGAATCATAGTCTCATTTTGTGTGGGAAAATAGAGTAAATTGTCTCTATTTGTTGATAAAATTATTTTTTCCATAGTGAAAGAAGAGGCAGTCCAATGATCAAGGTAAATTATAAAGTCCCATAGGAGAAATTAATGCCATCTCAAACCACCTGTGCTTTAATTCTACGATCCTTAAAATATTCCAACTCTTACCTCCGAGAAGTGGTTCGAAATTGTAATCTGTTGTCGATTCATGTGGACCTGAAAAACATGTTGCTGTGTATTGGCAAGGCAATTGCTATTACCCAACCATGTGCGGTGGGTGGTTTCATTCATGGTTGAAAGTAAGGACTCGGAAAGATTAATATCAAAAGGTTGATTTGGCAAAATGATGTTCCGTAAAAAAGAAAGTGCGAGTTTTACAGTTGCAATGCTGCATCATACTTCACAAGTAATCCAGTGAGGAGATTTTATCAATATGGCGAGACTCACCGAGGGCTGGACAAGACCGAAGGCAACAATTGAGCGGTGACACCAATTGCATTCTTTTTATTGCTAACTCTAACAGTATAAGGTCCAGAAGTTATAGTCAAGATCATCTTCTACTCCAATAGCTCCCTCTAACACCCTAATGACTGTAGACATGGATGGCCTCAGTGTGTAGTCGGCTTGCAGGCACCACGCAGCGAGCTTCATTGTAGTCACAGCTTCCACTTCACACAACTGCAGGTCAACCAGAGGCTTATCGACCATCTCAAAAAATCGATCCTCTTCTGCTTCCTCTTAAGAAGATTCAGTAAATTCCTGTCTTCCTCATCCAGGGAGCAGTCGAAAAGTTTCCGACTGCAGACAATTTCCAGTATCACTACTCCGAAGCTGTACACGTCCACTTTCTCAGAGATCACACAGCTTAGCCACTCGGGGGCCAAATAGCCAGGTGTTCCTCTCACTGTGGTGATGACTTGGCTCTCATCCCTGTCGAGCAGCTTCGACAATCCAAAATCACAGAGCTTCGCATTGAAATTCTCGTCGAGGAGGATGTTTTGGGGCTTAATGTCGAGGTGGATTATCTTCTGCCTGCACTCCTCATGGAGGTAATATAGCCACTTTGCTAAGCGATGGAACTATTTTTAGTCTCCTCTATGTCGCTGTTCATTAGGGAGAACACCTCATACTGTAAGGAGCATTTCGTATAATCGTCAACTGTAGCGTAGAAGAAGGCAGCCTTGCAGGAGCAATTCTTTGCACATGCCTCTTTACAACTTATTGCAGTTACATTTTGGAAACTCCAACCAAAATCGAAATAGGCCACACCAGGTAGCTCGAGAAAGCTAACATTCCGGAAAGCTCCACGAGACAAGGGTAAAATCTCTGAGCAACCGACTCCAGGGTTGAAATATGCAGGACACCTGCACTGTCTGTTTGAGCAGATTCCGTATCTCCCACAAACAAAAGGATAACCACAATCTCCAACTTTCTCTGTCATCAGATCGGCGGTTTCTGTCCACTCAAAAGCCTCTCTTTTCCACTGGTATACTCTCAAATGCCCGTGAGAGCTGAACTTCATGTATTGCACAGGTCTTGACGTTACGATGGAAATTACAGAAAATTTACATTCGATGGATCCGGCGGTCATGGAGATCACTAATCTATCATTTAGATACTGAAGATAGGTTATATCTGTAGTTAAATAACAATAGTTGTTATAAAGATGAAGAGGTGGAGAGGGACGGGAATCTATGCCAGTTACGTTATATTGATAGCACAGTTGTGGAGAGTCAGTTAATACGAGACCAAAGAGCCCTTCTACGGTCAGAGAAAACGAAAGCAACCGAAATTCAGAGAGATTTGTTGTGGAAACACTAAAAGAGTCTGTTTCTGACCGGGTGCCAGTTTCTGTCCCACAAGCAGTGAGACTGTCGGGTGATCGAACGATTCCCAAACAGATATTATTCTTATCAATCAGCACAAGATTGCCTGGTCCCGTCAAGTTCATGCCTGCCACGGACTTACCAGAAGTGTTGGTTGACCAGACAACAGTCCTATCAGCATCCTTCAGCACCAAATCCCCACCTGACTCGAGCTCCAAGGTTGAGTTCATTTTCACAGGAGAGTTCCAGTTAGGAGACCACACAAGCTGTGGGGTACAACCAGCAGCAGGGGTGCTAGTCAAGCCGTAATCATAGCATGGCAGGATGAAAACGGGGAGGAAGTAATCTCCGGAGATCTGGGCTTCCATGCCATAGAAGCCAAAGCCGTAAGTCTCCATGTGCAGTACTGGCAGCAGAAAAGACCCATCAGTGAACCACTCTGCACAAAAGCCCACCGCTTCCCCATCCTCTCCAATCCCATTTTCCGATCACCCTCTGATCGTATATCCTCCCTGGATGACTTTGCTACCAGCCCCTGCATCCTCGTTACCCAATCTGGAGATTCCAAGAGCAAGCTAATTGGGTACATATCTCAGTTTCAGTGGATGGAACTTCCAGACGGCAGCAAAGAAGCTCCCTTAGCTGATTACATGGTCAGTTCTGTGGATTTCGTTGGCTGGGATTCTGACTTATCCCAGATTGTGGAATACTTCGATGCGAAGGGCCCAAAAGTTGACTTTGCACCAGTTGCTGGGAGGAGTGGAGAGATAGTGGATGTGGTGGCGAGGGCTGATGTAGAGACACTGAGAGGATACCCAAGATTATTGGGTGGAGGGTCAGTGGGGCCGGATGGGGAGTTGATGGTTGGGGCAGCTATAGGCACAAGGGAGTCCGATAAGGTGAGGCTGGAGCCCCTGGTGAAGGCTGGCGCTAATGTGGTAGTCCTAGACAGCTCTCAGGGGAACTCCATCTACCAGATTGAGATGATCAAGTACATAAAGAGAACGTACCCGAAGCTGGACCTCATAGGCGGGAACGTGGTTACCATGTCCCAGGCTGACAACTTGATCAAGGCTGGGGTCGATGGGCTCAGGGTTGGAATGGGCTCTGGCTCCATTTGCACCACACAGGAAGTTTGTGCAGTTGGGCGAGGCCAGGTACTGCATGCTTTCTCTGTTCAGATTTTAGGCTGTTATTATATCCCTCGATGATTTCTTTCAGTCTAATTGCTTTTCTGCTTTTTATGTATTAACCAGGCTACGGCAGTTTACAAGGTCTCATCAATTGCCTCCCAGAGCAAGGTGCCAGTCATAGCTGATGGTGGCATTTCAAACTCTGGGCATATTGTCAAAGCTTTGACACTCGGGGCATCAACAGTTATGATGGGAAGTTTCGTAGCAGGAAGCTCCGAGTCTCCCGGGGCATATATGGTTCAGGTATGGATTCTTAGGGCCTGCATATAATTTTTAATTTTGTGCCATGGAGCATGTTTGGTGTAAGAAATTTTCTAGGAGGCAAACTCTCACGCAGCCCACCAAATAAGAGGAAAATAGATAGAACATAGTTATCTGGTCTTTTGATTCCTCCCCCCCACCTTGTGTTTTGTGTACTTGCTCTCTCAAAATGTGTTACTCTGAGCGTTCAATTATTGATTGTTGTTATTGTACATGTTCGGTTCCCGGTGTGCTACTGACGCAGGATGGCCGGCGAGTAAAGAAATATCGGGGCATGGGCTCACTGGAGGCCATGACCAAGGGAGTGATGCTAGATACTTGTGGGACACAACCAAACTGAAGTTTGCTCAGGGCGTTGTCGGTGCAGTTGCGGATAAAGGATCGGTTCTGAAGTTTGTGCCTTACACGGTGCAAGCTGTTAAGCAAGGACTTCAGGATCTCGGAGCTGCTTCTTTGCAAGATGCCCATGACTTATTGAAGTCTACCCTAAGGCTTGAGGTAGGTAGTAGTCGTCAGCATGATAGATTAGCAGTAGTACTACAAGCATCAGAGCTGAAGTAATTTTCATGTGACCGATTATTTTCTAATTTGATTTCCCTTTCAATTTTGCTGCTTCCGTATAGGTCCGTACAGGAGCTGCCCAGGTCGAAGGTGGAGTTCACGGGCTGGTTTCTTATGAAAAGAAGCCTTTCTGATTCGTTTTCATTTCTATCCGGCTTGGACTTTTCCTCTGCAACTGTCTGTACCGATGAAAAGGATGTACATTCGGTGGGAGAAGATTGCATGAGAAGCTTATGAAATTCACTTTTTTTTTTTTCGAAGTGGATGACGAATCCATGTTTTTTTCTCATGCATGGCGTAACTATTGCTCCGTATTAATGTAAAAGTTTACTATAGAGTAAGCGCCTCTGCAGGTACCCGGCAGGAGGCATGATACCTGCGCTGAAAATACTTTGGTCTTCCAGAGTGATTCTCGGAAGTTGTTACTGAGCTTTTGCCGGTGTGAATGTGAATGCTGATGTGTTTTCCCTTGCGGAATTTGACAGAAGTGGTAGGGCCATACTGACAACTATAATGAGTGGGACATGATTTAAAATTGACAAGATTAGCTGGGGGCCGAGTTGTTTTAGTTGTTGATAAGAAATAAAGAATCAAGAAAAAAAAAAAAAAAAAACACAGTGGTCTTTCAAGACCATTCACCTTATCGGGAGCTGCCCATTTGTTGTTTCTTCGCATGCCTTCGCTGGTCTCCAGTCGTGGCTTGCAGGCAGGAGTACTTTCACATTCTGCTGTTCATTTCGACTTTTAAACTTCCTTTGTCTTAAATATTCAAAGAATCTTACCATTGAGAACTGTTTTTGGAGCTGTAGTTTTGCATTGATCATTGCCTAGGAGCAAATCAACATGGAGAGATGAAGGGAAAAAAAGTTGATTTGGTAAAAGATGATGTTCAGTAAAGAACAAGGGGACTATATTCTAAGTTGACTTGAAGGTCTTTTTTAAAATTTTCCGGGCCAAAGTCGACTTGAAGTTAACAAATCACAAAGAGCAAAAACATATAAAAGTTGTTATAGTTGCTCATGTTTGTTGGAAGGAAGCATTAAACAAGGAAATACCATGTTTCCTTCAACATCAGTCACATCATAACCAAAACCTGCCCTGTTTCTTGTTCTGGCTCTTCTTGTCCTTCTTCACATGCTTTCATTGATCTCTAATCATGTCTACAGGCAAGAAAAATCTCTCTCTCTGCAGCTCATTTCTTCAACTTCTCCTTCCCTTCCTGTTGACTTCCTCCTTCCTCTGTCCAACTGATGCCCAACCTTTCGATTACCCAACTGCAAGCCTGTCCACAACATGGAAGAACAGTGCCACTGCCAATCACTCCGTGGGATTCGACGACGGATCCACTGTCAGGGCAGTCCTCCTCAGGGGAACTTTCGGGCCGAAATACGCCTGCGGGTTCTACTGCAATGGAGCCTGCGATACTTACCTCTTTTCCATCTTCATTGTCCGGACAAACAGCGTCTCTTTCATCGTTGTACCGGGGTTACCGCAGGTGGTTTGGTCTGCTAATAGGGATTTCCCAGTTAAGATCAACTCGACATTGGAGCTCACATCAAGGGGAGATTTGGTTCTCAAGGATGCTGACGGGACTATAGCTTGGTCCACCAACACTTCAGGTAGATTGTTTCTCAGCCTACTTACTCGCTGGAGCTTTTCAAAATTGGTTTTCCAGTTTCATTTCTGCAAAAAAGTCAGGTGGCAAGGAAATAGATGAGCTGATATTTGCCCTTACAGATAAATCTGTTGCTGGCTTGAACTTAACAGAAGCGGGCAATCTTGTGCTGTTTGATGAAAACAATGCAACGATTTGGCAGTCATTTGATCATCCAACAGACTCATTGGTGCCCGGACAAAGACTATTAATAGGCCAGAAACTGACTCCCAGTGTTTCCTCCAGGAATTGGACTGAATTTGGTATGCTTTCATTTGGCTTTACTGCATCAGGCTTGTATGGTCTCGTAGGGACTAACCCCCCTGAGGTCTATTACCAATTTGATTACATTCAGGTGACTAGCCATGACATGGGTTATGCTGAATACATGAATGGAAGCTTAGCATTATTCGTGAATTCTGAGCTGAACAAAACCATGGTTAAGATTCCCTCTGCAATGTCTGCCCAGTACATGAGGCTTGGTTCTGATGGGCACTTGAGAGTTTACGAGTGGAGCCAAAATTCGGGTACATGGGAACAAGTAGCTGATCTTTTAACTGGGTATTTAGGGGATTGTGGTTATCCTACAGCTTGTGGGAGTTACAGCATTTGCTCGAATGGGCAGTGCTCTTGTCCTGTCACAGGTAGTGGCACGGTCTATTTCCAGCAAATTAATAGCAGGCAGCCAAATCTTGGGTGCTCTGAAGTCACCCCATTGTCCTGTTCGGAATCTCAGAATCATAGTTTAATTGAGCTCCAAGACGTTAACTACTTCATCTTCAATTCGGGTCTTCAAAGCACTGACCCAGAAAGTTGTAAACTAGACTGTGAAAAGAATTGTTCGTGCAAAGCTGCTATTTTTCGTTACTGGTCAAACTCCTCTGCTGGTTTTTGCTACTTACTATCCAAAGTGTTCTCACTGATGAACAATGATCCGCAGAAGACACGTGTTAACTCTACTGCTTACATTAAAGTTCAGAACGTGCCTCCCGCACCTAGTCCAATTGGAAAGAAAAGCCAGCTTCCTGTTATAATAGGGTCAAGCCTCGGTGCCTTATTTGTTGTGGTTCTTTTGGTTGGAGTCGTGATTTGGAAGACAAGAAAAGTTGATGATGAGGAGGAGATTTATCTAGATCAAGTACCTGGGATGCCCACTCGGTTCTCGTATGAGATATTACAAGCCACGACAGAGAATTTCAGCAAGAAACTTGGTGCAGGTGGTTTTGGCTCTGTATTTGAAGGTACCTTGATTGATGGCACGAAAATTGCAGTGAAACAACTGGAAGGTTTGGGCCAGATCAAGAAATCATTTCTAGCAGAAGTCGAGACCATTGGGAGCATCCACCATGTCAACTTGGTGAGATTAGTTGGATTTTGTGCCGAAAAAATGCACAGGCTTCTTGTTTACGAGTTTATGGCTAATGGATCTCTGGATAGATGGATCTACCAGAAGAACAGTGAGCTCGTGCTTGAATGGCAGCAGAGGAAGAAGATCATCCTAGACATAGCAAAGGGACTAAACTATCTCCATGAAGATTGCCGGCAGAAGATCATCCATCTCGACATTAAGCCCCAGAATATCCTTCTCGATGAGAATTTCAATGCAAAAGTTTCCGACTTTGGACTGTCAAAGCTGATTGATAGGGACCAGAGCCAAGTCATGACGACCATGAGGGGAACTCCTGGCTATTTAGCACCGGAGTGGTTATTAAGTGCTGCGATCACAGAAAAAGTGGATGTTTACAGCTTCGGGGTTGTGATATTGGAAATCGTGTGTGGAAGGAAAGTTTTTGATAGCTCCTTGAACGAGGAAGATATGCCATTACTGAATCTTTTCAAGAGAAAAGCAGAAGAACAGCGACTTCTCGATATAGTCGACAAGTGCAGCGAGGACATGCAATTTCATGGCCCTGATGCAGTCAACATGATGAGGGTCGCTGCTTGGTGTCTGCAAGCTGACTTTGCGAAGAGACCATCCATGTCAACAGTCGTAAAGGTGTTAGAGGGGGTTATGGATGTGAAAGTTGACCTCGACTATAACTTCTTCAATCTGTCGTGGGCGAAAGCACCTGTTGAAGTTGGTCGAAGGGAGAGTGAGTTTCGTGCCACAACTCCATTGTTACCGTCAGTTCTTTCTGGGCCCCGATGAGACTTTGGGATACTGTTAATAAATTATATGCTTTGAGTAGAGGGCTTTTAGTTAAGCTTACTTTTTACCACATTCTGCAGAATTATAGCATTTTCTGCAACCATAAGGCTTTCGTTTTGAAACATTCTTCTTTTCCTTTTCTATTGATCATTTCCTTACATTTTCTTGTACCCTTTCTGGAATCATAGTCTCCTTTTGTGTGGGCAAATAGAGTAAATTGTCTCTATTTGTTGATAGAAATTATTTTTTCCATAGTGAAAGAAGAGGCAGTCCAATGATCAAGGTAAATTGTGAAGTCCCATAGGAGAAATTAATGCCATCTCAAACCACCTGTGCTTTAATTCTACGATCCTTAAAATATTCCGACTCTTACCTCTGAGAAGTGGTTCGAAATTGTAATCTGTTGTCGATTTATGTGGAGCTGAAAAACATGTTGCTGTGTATGGGAAAGGCAGTTGCTATTACCCAACCATATGCGGTAGTGGGTTTCGTTCATGGTTGAAAGTAAGGACTCAGAAAGATTAATATCATCAATTGACAAACAAAAGGTTGATTTGGCAAAACGATGTTCCGTAAAAAGACATAAATGGAGGAAGAAGACTTGGACGGGATCCAAGTTTGAGCTCAGAATTAACAAATCCCAAAATGAAAGAAAGCTACAGATGGAATCATGGAAGTTGTTCAAGTTGCCGTGTTTATTCTTTTTTTTCTTAGGAATGGAAGCATTAAGCAACAAAGAGCAATGCTTCTGTTAAGAATCAAACACCTTCAAGGTCCAAAAATATCAAACCATTTAAATGGGAAACTCAGATATCATGCCTTTAAAGTACCAATTTATTTTGACAGTAAAGTCTACAAAGCCAATGGAAAAGGAAACAGAAAATGCAAATTTTACGGTTGCAATGCCGCATCATCCTTCACAAGTAACACAGTGAGGAGATTTTATCAATATGGCAAGACTCACCGAGGGCTGGACAAGATCGGAGGCAACAATGTCGCAGTGACACCAATTGTGTTCTTTTTGCCGCTAACTAACAGAATGGGTCCAGAAGTTATAGTCAAGATCATCTTCTACTCCAATAGCTCCCTTTAACTCCCTAATGACTGTAGACATGGACAGCCTCCGTGTATAGTCGGCTTGCAGGCACCACGTAGCGAGCTTCATTATAGTCACAGCTTCCACTTCACACAACTGCAGGTCAACCAGACGCTTATCGACCATCTCAAAAAACCAATCCTTTTCTGCCTTCCTCTTAAGAAGATTCAGTAAATTCCTGTCTTCCTCATCCTGGGAGCTGTCGAAAAGTTTCTGAGTGCCGACAATCTCCAGTTTCTGACTTTCTCAGAGATCACACAGCTTAGCCACTCGGGGGCCAAATAGCCAGGTGTTCCTCTCACTGTGGTGATGACTTGGCTCTCATCCCTGTCGAGCAGCTTCGACAATCCAAAATCACAGAGCTTCGCATTGAAATTCTCGTCGAGGAGGATGTTCTGGGGCTTAATATCGAGGTGGATTATCTTCTGCCTGCACTCCTTATGGAGGTAATTTAGCCACTTTGCTATGTCGAGGATGATCTTCTTCCTTTGTTGCCAACTGAGCATGACTTCGTGGGTTTAAAAATCCATTTCTCAAAAGATCCATTAGCCATGTACTCGTAAATGAGAAAGGCCTGTGTGATTTCTCAGCGCAAAATCCCACCAGCCTCACCGAGTTGACATGATGGATGCTGCCAATGGACTTGACCTCCGCTAAAAATGAGCTGTTGATTTGTCCTAAACCTTGAAGATGCTTCACCGCGACTCTCATGCCATCAGTAAGAGTTCCCTCGAAGACACAGCCAAATCCTCCTACTCCATGCTTCTTGCTGAAGTTCTCTGTCAAGGCTTTGAGGTCATGGTAAGAGAATTTAGAGGGCATTCCTGGCACTTGATCTAGATAATCTTCATCCTCTGCCTCGTTATCACTTTTCTTCTTCTGAATAATGAAAACTAGAACCCCTACTAGAATTATCAAAGAGCCTATGCTGG
The DNA here is from genome assembly GCF_007655135.1 of Punica granatum. Taxonomy (NCBI): domain Eukaryota; kingdom Viridiplantae; phylum Streptophyta; class Magnoliopsida; order Myrtales; family Lythraceae; genus Punica; species Punica granatum. The sequence goes on along the minus strand of NC_045128.1, from coordinate 40,910,168 downwards.
ATCCTCATACTACCAAAAGTCGATTTTCCTTTCTCTTGGGACTACTCGCAAAGACTTGATTTGGGATGCTTTGAACTTTGACATAAGCGATGGAACTATTTTTAGTCTCCTCTATGTCTCTGTTCATTAGGGAGAACACCTCATACTGTAAGGAGCATTTCATATAATCGTCAACTGTAGCGTAGAAGAAGGCAGCCTTGCAGGAGCAATTCTTTGCACATGCCTCTTTACAACTTATTGCAGTTACATTTTGGAAACTCCAACCAAAATCGAAATAGGCCACACCAGGTAGCTCGAGAAAGCTAACATTCCGGAAAGCTCCACAAGACAAGGGTAAAATCTCTGAGCAACCGACTCCAGGGTTTCTATCACTTATTTGCTTGAAATATGCAGTTTGGTTGCTCGATGCAGGACACCTGCACTGTCTGTTTGAGCAGATTCTGTATCTCCCACAAACAAAAGGATAACCACAATCTCCAACTATCTCTGTCATCAGATCGACGGTTTCTGTCCACTCAAAAGCCTCTCTTTTCCACTGATATACTCTCAAATGCCAGTGAGAGCTGAACTTCATGTATTGCACAGGTCTTGACGTTACAATGGAAATTACAGAAAATTTACATTCGATGGATCCGGTGGTCATGGAGATCACTAAGCTATCATTTAGATACTGAAGATAGGTTATATCTGTAGTTAAATAACAATAGTTGTTATAAGGATGAAGAGGTGGAGAGGACCGGGAATCTATGCCAGTTACGTTATATTGATAGCACAGTTGTGGAGAGTCAGTTAATACGAGACCAAAGAGCCCTTCTACGGTCAGAGAAAACAAAAGCAACCGAAATTCAGAGAGATTTGTTCTGGAAACACTAAAAGAGTCTGTTTCTGACCGGGTGCCAGTTTCTGTCCCACAAGCAGTGAGACTGTCGGGTGATCGAACGATTCCCAAACAGATATTATTCTTATCAATCAGCACAAGATTGCCTGGTCCCGTCAAGTTCATGCCTGCCACGGACTTACCAGAAGTGTTGGTTGACCAGACAACAGTCCTATCAGCATCCTTCAGCACCAAATCCCCACCTGACTCAAGCTCCAAGGTTGAGTTCATTTTCACAGGAGAGTTCCAGTTAGGAGACCACACGAGCTGTGGGGTACAACCAGCAGCGGGGGTGCTAGTCAAGCCGTAATCATAGCATGGCAGGATGAAAACGGGGAGGAAGTAATCTCCAGAGATCTGGGTTTCCATGCCATAGAAGCCAAAGCCGTAAGTCTCCATGTGCAGTACTGGCAGCAGAAAAGACCCATCCGTGAACCACTCTGCACAAGTGGAACCGTTGCTGAGGGTCCAGCTAGTGGAAAGACTAGCGGTTGCCATGGACTGATCGAACTGTTCTTCGCCTCCGACAGAGGAAGAGGAAAGACAAGCTATCAGAACTAGATGAAGTTCGAGATCTGGACAGAATCTCATTCTTCCGCCTTGGAACGTGATAGTCTTCATCAATCACAAAATTCTGGGATGAGGTGGGTCGGGACTTGTAACTCATTGAAGAATCTCATATATATAGATATATATAAACTCAGTCCTTCGGGTTCTTGCTAGCTAGTGCCAGGAAATTTCTGCCTATTAAAGATGATTAAAAGACTTCTTTACGACTAGTGGTGACCCATCTCTGACGGAGGATGACTGCTTTAAATGTGAAAATAGATCCGAGCAAGTCGTTTGGTATCTAAAGACTCACTATGGCTTTAAGTTCTAAAGTGAGCAACACATAGGCAGTTATCTTCATGGAAATGACGACCCATCATGATTTCATCATCTGAACCTTTTTCTCAGTAAGTACTAATAGTTAATCTGATTATTAGGCCAGCCATTACCACATTTTTTCTCACTCTGTCGATACAGACCACCTTCGAGCAGCAGACAGATGGGTGGGAAGCAAATCGGCAAAAGACATTCTAGTTGGTGAACATTCTAGTGTCACGTGCTCACCATCAATACTGCGTCAGAAATATCCGTTAAATTGACATAGAAGTGATCATATACTATACGTGCTACGAAACTCATGATTTAAATTTTTTTTCATACAAAATAAAAAGGTCGTCTTTACTACAAAAAAAAAAAGTGGTGGTTTTGAAATGATAAAATGAGAAAAAGTAATACTTTTTCAGGTTATATAACTCCATGGACTTCTATGCCAAGCCCACCAGCAATGGATGACCCCTTGAGAAGTTCAATTCCATGGCTTTTTCCCATTGAAGTCTCACGTCAACGAGCTGGGCTAAGAAACTCACGTAAAGTTCAAAAAATGATGAGAACTCTGTGGCCCAAGCCCATTCATAAATTTCATAAATTATAATTTCACTCTTTTTTCTTTTTTTTTGCTTGGAAAGGTAATTGAAAATTTAAGTTCATTCAGAAGATTAGATCAAAGCATAAATAGTAATGGACACGCACCGGGATGATTAAATAAGTGCAAGGTTACTATGTACAGTATTTCTCAATCCACTAAGGAAAGTTCTGTTTTCCAATCCGTCCATATATTAATAATAGGGAAAAAGACAAAAATCCCCATTGTCGTTTAAGATCGGGACAAATCGCACCATATTCTTTTGTTTGGGACAATTAGCCCCCTGTGATTTGCTCCATTAGACATAAGGGTTACGGCGTTATTTTTTTCATTTTCAATCCTCGATCTTTAGCATTTTAATCATTTTGGTCCTAAATCATTTTCTTTTATAATTCCTATCCTCAACTTTTCATTTTATTTCATTTTAGTCCTATAACGAAAAATTGAAGAGGGAGGGGGTCGGGATCACCGATTCGGCATCCTTTGTGGGTGCCCCCTATCGGCGGCCCCGACCCCGAATCAATTGGGGACTCCAACTCGGGGTCCCCGGTCGATTCGGGGTCGGAGCCTCCAATCGACGACCCCGACCCTCCACTGAGGTAGCCGACGTCCTCTGTGGGTGCCGGCGCCCTCGGTGGAGGGGTCTGAGTCGCCAATTGGCGGCCCCAACCCTTTCCCCCTTCGATTTTTCGTTATAGGACTAAAATGAAACAAAATGAAAAGTTGGGGATATGAGTGATAAAAGAAAAATATTTATGATCAAAATGATTAAAAAACTAAAGATTGAAGGCTGAAAATGGAAAAAAAAAATTAACTTCGTAACCTCCTATGTCGAACGGAGCAAACTACAGGGGGCTAATTGTCCCAAATAAAAGAGAAGGGTGCGATTTGTCCCGATTTCAAACTGCAATGGGGTTTTGTCTTTTCCTCAAAAAAGTTAAATCAAATTAAGTATTGAAAAATTAATTTAAACATTTAATTGATGTTTCAAGCACCACTGAACATTCAACCAAGATTTCCAAGGACATCAGCCCCATCGAGGACGAAGTCTTCATCGGGTATGCATGAGTCTAGTCGTTTCAAAGATTAGTAGATCATTTTCTGGGCAAGGTTATCTATTCAGATTCATTTCAATTAATTACTTAACCTAATCAAGTATCTGGATGTAGTGTCAGCATATAGAGCACTAATATCGGGCAGCTCTCCCGATAAATCAATCCACACCAGATATGAATCAGTTGTGATGCGTGACATCAAAAACTATCGAACCATTAAAATGGGAAACCTCACAAATCACACCTTCAAAAAAGGTAAATAGGATAGTTTACAACGACAATCGCAAAGGAAACAGAAATAATGACTTACAGTTGCAATGATGCATCATCCTTTATAAGTTATCCAGAGAGGACATTTAATCAATATGTCGAGATTCACCGAGGGCCAGACAAAACCGAAGGCAACAATTGAGCAGTGACACCAGATGTGTTCGCCTTGCTGCGAACTCTTACAGAATGGGTCCAGAAGTTATAGTCAAGATCATCTTCTACTTCAATAGCTCCCTCTAACACCTTAATGATAGTAGACATGGATGGCCTCCTTGTGTACTCAGCTTGTAGGCAACATGCAGCGAGCTTCATTATAGTCACGGCTTCCACTTCACACAACTGTTGGTCAACCGCATCCTTATCGACCATCTCCAGGAACCGATCCTCTTTTGCCTTCCTCTTAAGAAGATTCAGTAGATTCCTGTCTTCCTCATCCTGGGAGCTGTCGAAAAGTTTTCGACCGCACACAGTCTCCAGTATTACTACTCCGAAGCTGTACACATCCACTTTCTCAGTAATCACAGAGCTCAGCCACTCAGGGGCCAAATAGCCGGGAGTTCCTCTCATTGTCGTTACGACTTGGCTCTCATCCCTGTCGACCAGCTTCGACAATCCAAAATCAGAGACCTTCGCGTTATAGTTCTCGTCCAAGAGGATGTTTTGGGGCTTGATATCGAGGTGGATTATCTTCTGCCTACACTCCTCAAGGAGATAATTCAGCCCCTTTGCTATGTCGAGGATGATCTTCTTCCTTTGTTGCCAACTGAGCACGACTTCATTGGTTTTAAAAATCCATTTCTCCAGAGATCCATTAGCCATGTACTCATAAATGAGAAGCCTGTGTGATTTCTCAGAGCAAAATCCCACCAGCCTTACCAAGTTGATATGATGGATGCTGCCAATGGACTTGACCTCTGCTAAAAATGAGTTCTTGATGTGTCCTAAACCTTGAAGATGCTTCACTGCGACTCTCATGCCATCAGTAAGAGTTCCTTCAAAGACAGAGCCGAATCCCCCTTCCCCAAGCTTCTTGCCGAAGTTCCCTGTCAAGGCTTTGAGGTCATCGTAAGAGAATCTAGAGGGCATTCCTGGCACTTGATCTAGATATTCTTCATCCTCTCCCTTATTAGCACGTTTCTTCTTCTGAACAAATGAAACCACAACCCCAACTAGAATTATAACAGCACCTATGCAGGATCCTAGTATAACCAAAAGCCGATTTGCATGTCCCAGTGGCCGGTGGCTTGTGTTCTTCTTGGGACTACTCGCAAGGACTTGATTTGGAATGCCCTGGACCTTAATGTAAGCGATGGAACTATATCCAGCCTTTTCAATGTCATTATCCATTAACGAGAACACCTCGTACAGTAAAGAGCAGTAAGAATACTTGTCACTGTCCGTCTCAGGGTGAAAAATGGCAGCTTTGCAGGAACAATTTTTTGCACATGCCTCTTTACAAATCTCTCCTGTTACATTCTGGAGACTCCAACCAGAATCGAAATATGTGATGCCACGTAGCTCGAGAAAGCTATTGTTCTGGGAAGCTCCACAAGACAAGGGTGAAATTTCTGAGCAACCGAGTTCGGGGTGCTTATCACTCATCGGCTTGAAATATACATTTTGGTTGCTTGATGGAGGACACCTGCACTGTCTTCTGTTTGAGCAGATTCCATATCTCCCGCAAACAAAAGGATAGCCACATTCTCCAACCCGCTCTGTCATCAGATCGACCGCTTCTATCCACTCATCAGCCAGCCACTGATATACTCTCAAATGCCCGTCTGAGCAGAACTTCATGTATTGCCCGGATATTGTCCTTGGGATGGAAATTGAATCTATTTCAGATATGACAGAATCCGATGAGAACGCTAAGCTACCATTAAGAAACCAAAGACCGCTTAAATTAAAGTCTGTAGGGTAAATTTTATTATAGTACACTTGGGAAGGGTTAGTTTCCACAAGAGCAAAGAGTCCCTCTCTGGTCAGGGAAAGTGAAAGCAACTGAGATTCGGAGAGATTTGTGGTGGAAACATTCGGAGTCAATTTCTGACCCACTGCCAGTGTCTGTCCCACAAGCAGTGAGTCTGTTGGGTGATCAAACGATTGCCAAACAAAGAAATTAATCTCGTCAAACAGCACAAGATTGCCTAGTTCCGTCAAGTTCATGCCTTCCACGGACTTACCAGAAGTGTTGGTTGACCAGACGACGGTCCTATCAGCATCCTTCAACACCAAATCTCCACCCGAGTCGAGCTCCAAGGTTGAGCCCATCTCCACGGGAGAGTTCCGGTTAGGAGACCACACAAGCTGTGGGGTACAACCAGGACCAGGGGTGCTAGTCAAGTCATAATCATAGCATGGCAGGATGAAAACGGCGAGGAAGTAATTTCCAGGGATCTCGACTTTCATATAGAAGCCAAAGCCATAAATCTCCATGTGCAGTATCGGCAGCAGAAAAGACCCATCATTGAACCACTCTGCATGAGCGGAACTCTTGCTGAGTGTCCAGCTAGTGGAAAGACCTGCAGTCGCAGTGGACTGATCGAACTGTTCTTGGCCTCCGACCAAAGAATAGGAAAGGCAAGCTACCCCAATTAGACGAAGGCCGAAATCCCGACAGAAACTCGTTCTCCTGCCTTTGAACATAATAGCCTCTTTCGATCTGAAATTTTGGTATAAGCTGGTTGGCTGGGACTTGTAATTCATGAAAGACTCAAAGGATAAACTCAGCCCTTCCAGGTCCTGCTGTACCAGGAAAATTTCTGCCATTAAAGATGATCAAAGACTTCTCTACAACTGGTGACCCGTCTCAGACGGAAGCATTGACTTAACTCATGGCTCTGTTCCTAGGTCAAGCTGTCTCCAACTGCTCTAAATGCGAATATGTATCTAAGGAAAGTGTTGGTAACTAAAGCACAAGGATTTAAGTTCTCCAGGTTTGCAACAAATAGGAGGTCATCTTCATGGAAATGACGACCCATCATGATTTCCTGTGAACCTTGTCTCAGTAATTACTAGTAGTTAAGCCGATAATCAGAGCCATCCATTACCAGTTTTTTCTCACTCAGACTCAATTGGTACCAAACAGCTTCGAGCATACGCTGCGTCATGTGCAGCCAAGTATACGGACCGAACAAGAAGAACCTGACCACTTCTACCCCTGTATATGACAGTCACTCCTAGAAGTAAGTTTATGAAAGTGTTAATAATCCAAAAAACCATGTACTTTATCCATTTTTTATTTCTAGCACTTTTTTTTTCTATTGGGTGAAAAATCACAAACTATGAGTTTCATATCACGTCTAACACGTTTTCAAATTTAACGGTTTCTTTTTAGACTTGGCAGTGCACACATACAGAAGCCTACCAAGTGGCCCAGGAGTATATAAAAAGTATTAAATTTTTAAAAATAGAAAAGGAAAATAAAATACAGAGATGTAAAGAAAGGGGATGGGGGCTGGCGATGAGGGTCTCTACAGGGGCCACCGGCGATGTCGCCTGGGATCCTCCCTCAGCCATCGTTCCCTGACGGAAACTTTTGTAAAACCAAACTTTCTATAGCCCCCTCTCTCCCCTTCTCAAGCCCAAAGCCAAGTGGACTGATTTGCAAACTTTGTAAAATTTTATGGTCTCCGCTGCAAATATGATAAAATTGGCCCAAGCAAGCGATTTAGCTAAAACGTGCTCTTTTTTTTTTTTTACTGACTCCTTAAGTTAAGTCACCTTTTATTTTGCATTATTGAACAAGCCAAATGAAACTAAGTGCTGAATAATTCATTTCCGTACTTAATTTGTGTTATCAAAAGCACACTAATTGTTTTGGGTGATTAACCCTTCATAAAAGTCCTTGACATCTGTTCCAGGTCCACCAGCTACGGGTGACCACTTGAAAAGTCCAATTCCATGGTCTTTTTCCCATTGCTGGCATTGGACACGTCTCACGCCTAGGAGTTGGGCTAAAAACTAGCCTAAAGTTCAACAAATAGGAGGTCATCTTCATGGAAATGACGACCCATCATGATTTCCTGTGATCCTTGTCTCAGTAAGTACTAGTAGTTAATCCGATAATCAGAGCCATCCATTACCAGTTTTTTCTCACTTAGACTCAATCGGTCCCGAACAGCTTCGAGCATACGTTATGTCATGTACAGACAAGTATACGGACCGCATAAGAAGAACCGGACCACTTCTAACCCGGTATATGATATTACAGTCACTCCTAGAAAGTAAGTTTATGAAAGTGTTATGGTGCGTTTGGTTTCAAAGTTAAAGTAACTTTAATTTTGATTGTGGAAAAGGACAAATGATTATGTAGTGTGTTTAGTTAAAGTTAAAGTTAAAATTTTTATGATTTTAATTGCGAAACCAAACGGAGCATTAATAATCCAAAAAATCATGTACTTAATCTATTTTTTTTATTTCTAGCACTTTTTTGTTTTCAATTGCATGAAAAATCGCAAACTATGAGTTTCATATCACATTTAACATGCCTTCAAATTTAGTTTCTTTTTAGACTTGGCAGTGCACACATACAAAAGCCTACCAAGTGGCCCCTGGAGTATATAAAAAGTATTGAAATTTTAAAAATAGAAAAAGGCAAAAAGAAAATACAGAGACATGAAGAAAGGGGATGGGTTAGTTTCCACAAGAGCAAAGAGCCCCTCTCTGGGCCTCTCTATTAGGAGTGTACACGGGTACCGAATATATCTGGAATCGGTCGGAACCTACCCGTTAGGGTAGAGTCTGGGTAGCTCGTATTAAAAATAGGATAGGTTCCGAATATTAAAATCAGGAACCGGTGAAAATCGGTTCCGGTTCCGGTTCTTGCCTACAGGGTACTCGGAACCTGTTATTTATTTAAAAAAATATATATGGAAGAGTAAAGTTACTTTTTTATCTAATGAATCATAATAAAGGCACTTTGTTGTGTGGGATCGTATTGTGGGTGTTTAATTTTATCGATGGATTGATTAGATATTTTTTTATTGTGGATTAATCTAAATCTTTGTTGATATTCTATTTGGCATGATTACTGATTATGTATGTGAAATTTTCGATTTTATTTAGCAAGAGAAAAAAATTTACAAGTTCCAACAGGGTACCCGGACCTGTGGTATAATACAGGTTCCGGGTAGATTCCGGTTCCAGGATTCAACATGGTAGGGTCCGGTTCCAAAATCTTGAAACATGTCCCTTACAGGATAAGATCCAGATATTATAAAAAATACAGGGTACTCAGAATCGATCACCCTACCCTCTATGGTTACCGGAGGCAGAGGAACATGGACTGCATCCACTGGTGTCTTCCCGGTGTCCCAGATACCTGGAATGAACTCTTATCTTCTTAAGGATGTCTCAGCACGAGAGAGTTGTTTCAAGAAGTAGCTTAATCTAGTGTAAAATTTTCTATCAAAGCAATAAATACTAAATAGCCTATGTCTTCCATCATTTAATGGGAGAGTTGTTCGGTACATCTCTTCTCTATGGGCCATGTTCGTTCATGAGATATATTCATCTAGCAACCCATGGATTACCGTCTTCACGCTTTCATGAAATTTCATTAGATTTCCTGATGCATTCAAGACTGCAAAAGTCGGATGAACCTAACAGATGTACGAAGGCAACAGAGTACAGATTTTAACTGTTGCCTTCGTACAGAGTTTAACTTAGGCAAACCTAAGTACAAAATCTGTAGCGATAAAACACGGATAATTGGAAATTACCATAAGGAGATCAGAACGTAAAAGGACGAGTATGTTAAGAAGAGTAGCTATCTGATCAAAAGCAGCACATAACTGCAACTTACAGATGAATGTTGCCTTGCCCTTCTCAAAAGTTCGAGCAAGAACAGAAAGATGGTATTTCAAGGATCACCGAGGACCAGATAGAACCGAAGGTAATAATGGAGCGGTAGCACAGGCTTCATTCACCTCGTGGCCATCTCTTGCAGGTCGAGTCCAGAAATCATAGTCGAGATCATCTTCCACATCCATTGCTCCATCCATGGCCTTAACGACCGTTGACGTGGATGGCCTCCTTTTACGGTCAGGCTGCAAACACAAAAGCAGCAAGCTTTATCAGATGAACTGCTTCAACTCCATTCAATTTCTCATCATCCGAATGCTTATCAACCATATCGAGCAACCGATCCTCTTCTGCTTTCAGCTTCAGAAAACTCAGCAAATGCATGTCTTCCTCATCCTGGGAGCTGTCGAAAACTCTGCGACCACATACTATTTCTAAAATTACCACTCCGAAGCTGTAAACATCCACTTTCTCAGTGATCAGAGATCTCAACCATTCAGGGGCCAAGTAGCCTGGTGTTCCCCTCATTGTACCTGGCTTTTATCCCGGTGATTAGGCTTTGCAAGCCCAAAGTCAGAAACTTTCGCATTGAAATTTTCATCGAGGAGGATATTCTGGGGTTTGATGTCGAGGTGGATTATCTTCTCCCAGCAATCTTCGTGAAGATAGTTTAGTCCCTAATCTATATCGAAGATGATCTTCTTCCTTTGTGGCCATTCGAGCATGGATTCACCCTCCTTGTGGAAAATCCATCAGTCAAGAGATCCCCTGGACATGTACTCGTAGATCAGGAGCCTGTGCGATTTCTCTGCACAGAAGCCCAACAACCTAATCAAATTGACATGGTGGATTTTGCCTATAGTCTCAACCTCCGCTAGGAATGACTTCCAGATCTGGCCTAAACATTGAGCCGCTTCACGGCAATTTTCACGCCATCAATAAAAGATCCCTCAAAGACACAGCCAAAGCCACCCTCCCCGAGCTTCTTGCTGAAGTTATCGGTCTAAGCTTTGAGCTCATTGTAAGAGAATCTCATGGGCATCCCCGGGACTAGATCTAACTGATCCTCCTCCGGCAATTCACCAGCACCTTCTCTCTTCCGGATAAAATACACCAACAATCCAATGGCAAGAATCAAAGAGCCTAGGCTGGACCCCAGCACTACTTGGAGCCGGATGTTTGCGTTTCTCTTAGGATTGGTCTGAACTTTTATATAAGCAGTAGAGTAATAGATGGTTCTTGCAACGTCATCCATGTCTTGACCCTTCAGCGAGAAAACCTTGGATTTCAGGGAGCAGTAAGGATCCTCCTTTAAAGGATATCGGTCTCCAAAAGAAGGCAGCCTTGCACGAGCAGTCACTCAGGCAGGCATCTATACAGCTCTCTTGACTTGTATTGACAAGATCCATAGTCACGTCAAAGTAAGAAACTTTCTCGAGCACCACAAAGTGATGATACTGAGAAACTTCGCATGGCAAGAGATTGATTTCAGGACACCCCAAGTTCGGGTTGCCTATTATTCTTTTGCCTAAAATAAGCAGTACTGTCACTTGTTGCTGGACAAGTATACTGCCCATGAGAGCAAACTCCATATTCTCCGCAAACCAAGGGATAACCACAATACCCGGTTTCCCCTGTTAACAAATCGGCGATGACCACCCAATTGGGCCAATTGTTCTTACTCCACTCGTATAATTTCAAGTGCCTGTCAGAGCTCAACTGGAAGCACTGTGCAGATGTTATTTCTGTTGGAAATTATGACTAATGGGTGAGGAAATTATTCACAAGTTAATGACTCTTGATTTTCTTGTGTTAATCACACTTAAAATTCCTCTTAATGATAGAGGAATATATTACATTCAAGTGGGAATGAATTATATTTAAGTGGTGGTTACAAGAGATGAATGGATTGCATTCATGAATAATCATAGAAGCATTGAACCCCTAGCCTATAAAATTCAACAATCCTCTCATCTAAGAAAAACACGTAAACATTTTTCTTCTCTTAGATTTCAGAATTTGCATCCGGATTTTTGAGATAGTGTTCACGCTTCACTTCAAGTTCGCTGGAGCGTTGCTGTTTGTGTTGCTGCTTCGCTTGTTGCCGTTTTACCCTGGGAAATGGTTGTCCACGTGACCTCAAGCACCTAGGAGGGGACAATTCTGTTTCAAGGGGTTTGTGTCTAACACAGGACTCGGCTCTCTCGTGTCTTCATATCTTTCGGTTTCGTCTTTATATCGGTTTGAATTTCCAAGTTCTTATACTAGTGAAATTCATTTAATTTTATAGCATTCTATTTGTCCGAATTGCTATTCGAATTATCGTTCAATTTTGTAACTTATTACGGCTAATTAATCTTACAGTTTCCTGGAAGGATATAGAAACAGCAGTGCTATCCCCTTTGGAGAACTCGAGACGAATGTTAAGCTCCCAGGAAAAATTGAACATAACTTCAAGGATTACTAGTGGAATAAAAAAGATCAGTGCGTCGAGTATCGTAATATACTTGAGCAGGGTTATTCTCCAAGCGAGCAGACAAACCTTCCTCAGTCATGGAAAGTGAAGGCAAGCCTGGTAGAGTCAGATCTGTAGAGGGACTGGCAGAGGAAACGAGTTTCTTACCGACCACAAGTTTCTGTCCCATTACTAATGAGTCCGTCGGGTGATCAAATGATTCCCAGACCGTTTCATTATTCTTATCAAGCAGCATAAGATTGCCTGACTCCATCAAGCTCATGCCAGCAACGGACTTACCAGAAGTATTGGAAGACCAAGCAGTTGTCCCATCAGCATCCTTCATCGCCAAATCTCCATCTGATCTGAGCTCCAGCATCGAGTTGAACTTGACGGGAGAGTTCCTCTTAGTGGACCAGACCACTCGTGGGTAGCATACTTGGTCCATGGGATAAAGATCGTTCAATTGGCTCGCAGCAAGACCACAGCACGGGAGAATGAGAACAGCAAAGAAGCAATGGCCAAAGTTATACTTATACCGATCGCTGCAGTAGAAACCACAGCTATAGATGTCTGCCTGAAGTATTGGCAGCGCAGATGATTCGTCCCAGAAAAACACAACATTATCGGAGGCATCGCTGTTGGTCCATACGGTAGAAAGACTAGCAGTTGCATTCCGGTTTTGGGAAGGCTGGGCACCCATCAAAGGGAATAGGCAAGCTATTACATGAAGACTAAGAGATGACTTTCCAGCCTTTGGACGTGATGGCCTTTTCGTCGACGGGAAAGGATCCTCGATCGGACTTTGTTCAGTAATTCATTCAACAATAGAAAATGCTCGCCAACTCAAACTCAGCCATGCTCATGCTCGGTTATGTTTGACTTGTTCAAAGATCACTTACGCACCGACCAGAGACTTGAAGGATGATGACCTCATGGGGTCAATAGCTCCAACTTTCCAAAGTCAAATTAGTTGCCTCCACTAATGCAATTGTAAAACTTTCAAAGAACTACAAATGATTAAGCCCATATCCAATTCAAAAACTCGTGTTGATCGGGTAGTTTTATATAGTCAGATTTTTCTCTCTATTTTTCCAATGCTGAACAATAATTCTCAACAATGTCAAGTTGGGTGAAATTTCTAATAGACAAGCGTCCTCGTGTGAACTGAGATTACGAGTTCAAGTGAATCCCTTATTATTACTATATATTTGGATAAGTAAGTGAATCTTGTATCATTTACTAGGCCATGGACCCCCTGTAATTGAGAAAAATTTTAAGGGATTAGAGTTAAAAAAACTCATTAAAACCCAATGTCTACTTCCCACGAAGATGATGGAAGGCCCAGGCCTAGCCCATCAATACACACCAATTGCTGTCCAAGTTGTTCAGGGGGATCCTAAAATAAGTAGAGCAATTTCACCCGAAAAAAAAAAGAAGAAGTTGAGCAAAACACATCAAATAAAAGCTGAAAATAAGTAGGACCAAATATTTCATTCAGTTAATATATAAATTGAGAGACCGTTTTGGTACGAAAACTCACTGCACCGGCACACCTAACGCTTTTAGGACTATCAATCTCTAATAGACACTGTTCCCGGGTCATATTCACTTGGTGCCGAGCCGCTATTTTGTCACAAGATTGAGTGCGGTGTGCGAACTCGATGTAAGCTCATCGATGTTGTGTCTCGTAACAATAGTTCCGTTTCCTAAATTAGTTATTTGGTTGATGCAATTGCCCGAATCGCTACTGTAAAATAAAGTTACTTTGATTTTGATTTTAATTTTGATTGTGGAAAATGACAAATGAGATGTGATTATAAATTTGACTTGGGAAACGTGTATTTTTGTTGTGTAGTGTGTTGAGTTAAAGTTAAAGTTAAAATTTTTGAATTGGGAAATATGTATTTTTGTTGTGTAATGTGTTGAGTTAAAGTTAATGTTAAAGTTAAAATCAAAATCAATTAACTCTGAATCCAGAGGGGGCAATAATATCCTAAACTCCCACGGTTTAGACCTACGGCCGACTCCGTCCGTTTCTATCATATCTCTTCGTAATATTTTTTATTTTCTTCAATATTCTCTCATTTTCATCAATTTTGGCAGGTCCAGCCAGGAAAAAAATTTATCTTCTAATATTGGATAAATATTAAATCACCCTCCTCCCGAGTATAAACCACATATCGAAGGCAATTTACATCATATTTTTCCCAATAAACATGTTCCTCTTTTTAAAATTGGAATTTGATACGCTACTTATTAAATCTCTTAATTTCTTCAGTAATGTCTCCATAATAATGGAACCACGCACATTGTGAGCTCGACCGACCCACATCTCTCTCTCTTTCGTTCTCACTCTGTCTCTAATTATTCATTCAGTCATGGGAACTCTTTCCAGTTCATCACTTTTTGGTGCAATCCTTTGGCTCGTCGTGTCCCCATTTATGGGCCAACTAGTCGAGGAAGGTAATGCGTACCAGGTGGAACATCGGAGTGTCACCGAGAGCACATGTGATCTCTACGAAGGGACTTGGGTTCGTGACGATTCATATCCATACTACACCTCGTGCCCCTTCTTGGAGAAGCAGTTTGCCTGCCAAAGCAATGGTCGACCCGACCAAGAGTACATGAAATATAGATGGCAGCCCCTTAATTGCAACCTGACGAGGTACCCTACACTATTAGCCAGCGGTCTGACATTCAGTTTTGCATCCAGTATTTATCGATTGGATGATTACTGACTAGGTAATGTTGAAATTATGATCTAAGGTTTGACGGACGAGACTTCTTGACGAGGTTCACTGGGAAGAAGATCATGTTCGTCGGGGATTCGCTGAGCCTGAACCAGTGGCAGTCCCTCACTTGCATGCTCTACAGTACCGAACCGTCGACCAAGTACACTTTGGTCCGGACCGGAGGGATCTCCACATTCACGTTCAAGGTGATATGCATGTTATAGTATAATAGACGACTGGCATGCTTTTTGCAGCGAGTAAAGGAATTAGATTTTGTCTCCGGCGATGAAGAGTTAATACGACAAAATCTAATTGCAGGACTACAATCTGGAGGTGAGGATGGCGCGTAATGCATTCATCGTTGATATTGTCATGACAGATGCTGGGCGAGCCCTTCTACTCGACTCTGTCAATGGCAGTAGGCAGCTATGGGAGGAGAATGATGTCCTGATCTTCGACTCCTGGCACTGGTGGCTTCACATCGGAAGGAAACAACCGTAAGAAAACATCCCTCCGCACTTATATGTGCTCCTAATTCATGAAGAAAATCGCTTTCGGTGACACATTAGTGAATTTCGATGTATGAATAATGTATCAGTCAATAATCGACATGCTTTCATCGGATCTGGGAAATGCAGATGGGACTTCATTCGACTGGGTGGAAAGACAATCAAGGACATGAACCGGTTGGCTGCGTACGAGATAGCCTTGAAGACATGGGCCAAGTGGGCGGATTCCATCGACCCGGCAAAGACCAAAGTCTTTTTTCAGGGTGTTTCCCCCGATCACGATAAGTAATTCACCACGAACCTTGAAACTGTTTAATTAATGTAAGATGTTCTGGTCTGATAGCAACTTTCATGGTAGATGCTGACTGATCACCATTATCTGTTATTTACCTTACAAGCAAAGACTCTGTTTTGTTACAAAGTGATTGCTCATCAGTCTAATCCCAATCCGTATCAACAGCTCGACCGAGTGGGGCCAGCCAGGAGCGCCAACCCATTGTTCGGGCCAGACTGAACCCCTGCTAGGATCCGGCTACCCGGGAGGCCCGCATCCAGCAGAAGTGGTATTGGAGAAGATCATCGGGAGCATGAGCAAGCCTGCTAATCTGCT
This sequence comes from Punica granatum, assembly GCF_007655135.1. Taxonomy (NCBI): domain Eukaryota; kingdom Viridiplantae; phylum Streptophyta; class Magnoliopsida; order Myrtales; family Lythraceae; genus Punica; species Punica granatum. The sequence goes on along the minus strand of NC_045128.1, from coordinate 40,894,381 downwards.
GAAGGTGACCAAGCTGTCGCAGCTGAGGAAGGATGGTCACCCGTCAGTGTACGGGTTTGGCGGGCACAGGGGCATGGACTGCACCCACTGGTGTCTCGCCGGAGTACCCGATACCTGGAATGAACTGTTATATGCTGCTCTTATTCAATAATTAATTATTTCAAGGAAAATTCATTTTCCTCCGATTCGGCACATACTGAATGTCTCTATGTAGGAATATGACCCTGCTTTTTCTGATAATTTCATCTATGTCACTCGGTGTACTCGGCAGTGCCGAATTCGGAGGATATAGCATATCTCTTATTCGGAGAAATGAAATTGATGGAACGTCAAATTTGATGATATATTATTTTGTCATGTTAGTTGTGATAATTTTCAATGTTTTATCAATAAAATAACTTAAAAATATCTTATTATTACTTTATTATATTATTAAAATACAAGATATATATATATATATACACACACACTAAAATGAGAATTACAATAAAAATTTGATCTCGCCCTAACCGAGAACATCCTTGCACCATTTTTTTATGAATGGAAAGGAATGAAATCAATCATCTCTATTTGACTGAAAACATTACAAATAGGAAGAAGATTACGCAGTACTTATATGTATCCCATTGATTATAAAGAAATTCGTTTAGCAAGTATTATTATTATTATTGGGCAGTATATTAAATTATACAAACACAAAAGATTATTCTAAATCAACATAGAATTCATAATAATAAATCATGTATTAAGAAATATTCTAATTAAAAATAACCGAATCCAACTGGGGACGAACTTAAAAACCGAAATGAGTCCGAAATCAGTTTGTGGCCCGGCCCAAATTATATCGGGCCAGAGGAACAGAGATCACGCGGCGTTACCCCCGTTTCCACCTCAGGGGTGAAAATGGAAACAAAGATCATATCAACCGTCGAGAACTGCAAATGTTGAAACTATCTCGCCGTCAGCGTTGGGTAGCGTATCGTCTTCGGTCTTCCCCATCTGGCCAAGGCAGAACAAATATACAGTCTCAGCTCTTCTTCTTCTACTTCTTCTTCTTCTTATATGGTCCGACCGACGAAACCATTGTTTCGATCCCTTCTGCATCTGTACGGATCTATCTGCATTTCGCCATTGTTATCTCAGCTCGTAAGCGATCCCCCCTGCGAAGTTTAGTTCGTGCAGTGGCTCCTCAGAAACAGAAGAGCCATTGCAGATCGCTGTTGGAAGCTCAGAGTCGACGAATTTTACGACGGCGAGATGTCGGCGGTTGCAGTTCATCAGTTCGCTCAGTGCATCACCTGCCACGCTTGGAGTCCCGATCACTCCAGTAATCCTGCTGTTCACCTTGTTTCCCTTCGTTGTCTGGTTCTCCGCTCCTCTATGAACTGTCTAGCACTGCTTGAATTTTGCTTAAGAACCAACATGAGATGTGGTTGAATCTTATGCACTGAATCTTCTGCCTCTGATGATCTGTTTAGGTAGAATAGTCAGCTGATTGTTCATCGGCTGATCTAAGCTTAGTAAGAAACTTGTGCGACATTTTGCGAGTGTGTGCCATCATCACATCGTTATCTGACTTGTTATCTGATCCTTCAGATGACATTTATGAATGTTAAATTTATACAGATGATTTGGGAATTGAGGCTATTGATGGATCACGTTGTCTGCTAATTGCATTTGATATAGACGATTGAGGTTAACATTCACCATACGTTCTGCTAATGGAGTCGCAGGGATGGCTTAGGAGTTTATTTCATGCATTATAGTTAATCTGAGCCTTGTGCTAACCATTGTTATGTCCTTGCAGTGATTGCTTTGTGCCCCAACAATAGTGAAGTTCATATCTATAGAATGTCCGAGGACAAATGGGAGAGAGTCCATGTTCTTCAAAAGGTAATTATGTCATTACTTAATATTAGACCTTAGAAATTATTTGAATCTTCTAACTATGGATTTAAGATTTGCGTTAGAATCATTGGTCGTGTGATTTACCATTATACAGACCATACTTCTGCTCCTTCATCATATTGAGGTCCTTGATCAAATTGCCTTCAATTACAATCATCATCTGAAAATTAAAGCTTCGAGTGTCACAAGAAAAATGGCAAAATATGCTTTGTTTCTATCTTCTTTCCTTCAAATCCAATTCCTCTGACCTCTGTCTCCAAGCAATCTCTCAAATTGGGCAACTCCTTTGCAATTGTTCTTCTAATGTGACCATCGTGGGAAGACCGCCTTCACCATATTTTCAGAAAACCGCCTTTATCCACAAGGGGAAATCACAGTGTTTGACAATTTCTTTTTTTAAAGTTGCAATCAGTTTGTGGCTTGTTATTAAGACCTTAAGTTTTGTGTAATAGGATGGGCTAGACATACAGAGTTAAATTATGTTGATGAAAAGAAAGATTCATGTCAACTTCTCTTCTAATTCCTAATACTCCTTCATGTCAAGTTTGCTTTCAATTAACACTCCCCTTTGTTTCACAGCATGACCAAATTGTATCCGGAATAGATTGGAGTTCTACATCAAACAAAATCGTGACAGTATCCCATGACAGGAATTCGTGAGTATAATTTGATTTCATATGCTTGTACAGTTTGTTATGTATATTTGAAGTCATGAAGTGCATGTGATGCCACTAATTTGTCTCTTCTCCCCTCTCCTCAGTGTAAATGTTTGCTAAACCTTTGGTAACTCTTTCTTAGGTATGTTTGGAATCTTGAAGGTTCAGATTGGGTACCTACCCTTGTCATCCTTAGGCTGAACCGCGCAGCACTTTGTGCCCAATGGAGTCCTCAAGGTACTATATAGCCTAATGAGATGCGATCCCATCATGGTAATCATTGGTGCTAGTTTTCTGGTTCACAAATCATTGAATAACTCTATACATGGTCAATGAAAACTAGGCATTGCCATGTTTTGCAACAGAAAAGAAAAAGGATTGGCCTGGCAAAAAGAGGGTGTACTTTCCTAGAGTTAGGTCTTAGTCAGTCCGTCTCATCCATCTACCAAAATTAACAACATCAAAGACGCACATACACAACAAGAGTGCATGCAATGTGTTCTCATAAGGAGTTGTACCAGAAGTGTTGTTTATAGATTTATGTTCTCGACTCGAGTCCTAACTGTAAAGATCCAGATGATAAGTATATTTCCATGCATTAAAATTCTAATATTACAGCCCTTTTTTTCTTAGAGGGGGAACTGAAGCTTGTTTTCTTACATATCATATGGTTATGCCTGATGATTTCCTTCATCTGCAGAAAACAAATTTGCTGTTGGTAGTGGAGCAAAGACTGTCTGTATATGCTACTATGAGCAAGAGAATAATTGGTCGTTCACTTGAACCTTCTTACCTTATATTTGTGTGATTATGCTTATTTAATTATCATACCTCAATGCATTGATTCTGTTTTATTTGCAAAATCTTGCAATTATTTGGAAAGCATTTAGGATGAATCGAGCAATTGACTTGGATTTAGTGACTGCTGAATAGTTAAATTACACATACGAGCTCCATTGATGATAATAATGCTAAAATGCTAACAATACGGCTTCAGACCATATCAAACTGGTTAGAATTTTAGTATTCACATCATATTTTCCACGATTTCTGATTTTCTTTTGTCTTTCTTCATTGAGAACAGAATTTGGCTCTCCTTCTAAATTAGCAGTTTCTGTGGGCTTTCTTCAGGTGGGTCAGCAAACTCGTCAGGAAACGGCATAATTCTTCTGTAACAAGTGTTGCTTGGCATCCAAACAATGTGAGTTTCTCTTCTTATTGGTTGCAGTTGAATATAATGAGAACGGATTGAGTTTAGATGCATCGTAAGTGTCCTAATATCTTCTTCTTCTCCTTTGTAAGAATAAATCTGTAAGGGAGTAACATATTTTGACACTTGATTAGCTCCACATGAGTGAATCACATGCTTTTGTTAAGTTTGCTTCGTTTTATCTCGTTGCTCCATATATGATCCTAAGCTGCAGTTGTGAGCTCTTGTGGTTGCCATGTTACTGTTGTATCTTATGACTCCATGCATGATCTTAATCATCTAAGCACTTCTAGTTTGGGATTTTGCCCCTTCATAGGGATCTCCACATTACCTGCTAAGCAGCCAGTCTGAAATGGATGTTTCTGCTCTAACTGTAGATTCTCCTTGCAACAACATCTACAGATGGGAAATGTCGAGTGTTTTCCACTTTTATCAAAGGTGTTGATACAAGGTATACCGTCCACTAAGTACTAAACAGTACTTATACCTGGTGAAAAATATTTGTTAATTGAAATATATTCTTCAAGTGTTGAAATTATTTATGTTTGTCAATGTCAATGGCCCAGGGATTCAAAAACAAGTTCTTCTTCGGACACAAAATTTGGAGAGGTGATATTGTGTTCTCCTTCTAGATATTTTGATGTCACCGTGCATAAAATTAATGTTGAGAAGAAGCATTTGAAATCTTTGAAGCAGATATGAAAGTCTCTTGATTTTTCTTTTTGTGTTGATCCTCTGTGCTTCTTGAAGCCTTAATATTTAAATCACAGCATTAAATTACAAGCAAGATGACTTGATACATGTCACTCCCATCCATTGAAAGATTTGGCGTGTGCTCATCTTTATTGTAGTGCCACTATATAACTTTCTCCTAGGATAGTGCTCTGCTAAAGTTGGGCGCATATGATACTAGTTTACATAAGCAAACCCATCAAAAAAGGGGGGGGGGGGGGGGGGGGGGGGGCGGCCGTGGGGGGTGGGAAAGTATGTGAACTTTCATTATCCTTTTGATGAAATCAGTTTACTCAATTATGTCAGTGTTGTTGCATTGTCAACTTAAAGTTATATATGGATGACTATGGAAAGATGCAATGCATTTCCATTATTTACCACTCAGGGTATGTACTATTGTGGATATTGAGAAGGAAATGTACCGGCAATAGTTGAATTACCAAATGACATATCAGTAATAAGCTGTTGCAGTAAGATGGCAGTTTGGGGATTGGAAGTGTCATGCTTTAAACTCAGAGTTGACATTCCCATAAATGAGTAGTAAAGAAATTGCAAAAGTTTCCTGCACCAAGAGTTTTGAAGAAACTGATGTGATTGCTCTTGCATTGTGACCTATACATTCTTCCTTCATGAACTACTAATTATGCATTCATTTTAGCTAAAAATTTTATCAGGCTGAAGATGCACAAATTTTTTTAACATTATTTTGGCCATTATGTTAAAACAGCAAATTCTTCAGCTTGACCTTTCGTATTCATGGGCATTTGGAGTGAAGTGGTCACCGAGTGGCAATACGTTAGCTTATGTAGGTCAGCAATGTTGCCTTTCCTCTTTATAAGATATTTACTGTGAGTAAATTCAATGTCCTGGACTTTTTTCAGCTGTTATGGAATTGAAAACTTGTTTTGCTGTTCTTTTGCCGTGCACAGAGATTTGTTTCCCTTCTTTTGTTTCTCAACATTTATCAGATTTTCTCTGTAATCTAATTACTGCCTCTATCCCTGGAAGCTGATTGGGATGCTTTGTTTTCCCTGCCCTTGCTAAACTGTACAGGTCATAACTCTATGATATATTTTGTTGATGACGTTGGTCCTTCACCTTTGGCACAAAATGTTGCATTCCGTGATTTGCCTCTCCGTGATGTGGGTCAGCATCCATTCTTGTTGTTTTTTCCACACTATGGTTATCATTCTAAATTTACTGGTGTGAACTTCAAATTCTGAATGTTTTGCTATATGCTCCTCATTTCTCAGGTCTTGTTTGTCTCAGAGAAAGTTGTTATAGGTGTGGGATTTGACTGCATCCCAATGGTATTTGCAGCGGATGAGAGTGGCATATGGTATGTCGTTTGCCACCTGTTTCATATTAGTAATTAAATTCAGAGCCGACTTTGTCCCACCTTTCCTTTCAAACCTTCCCCCTTATCCTCCAGTTGGAACAGCAAGTGGATCCTTAGTAAAATATTCCCCAGTGAAAACTGCAAAATTGCTGTCGATTATTTGATAGAAACTGTAAAGTTCATGCAAGCTGATTAGTTTTCCACAAAGACATGCATTTGACAATTTTAAGTTGTCTTTGACGTTACGTGAATCTTTTTACTGATAAGTAGTGAAAACGTTTGGTGTATGGAGTAATTCACTTTCATAGTCATAATACTGTGAAATTTCAATCTTAATTCAGACGAAAACAGATGGTGCTCATAAATCTCTAGTAGGTACAAAAGGATTCATGGTGAACCTCACTGACATCTTTTTAGATGTGACACACAACTTCTGTGCATTTGTAGGAGCTTTGTCAGATTCATTGGGGAGACAAAGACACCATCATCTGCTCCAAAGTATGGTTCACAGGTACTATCTGATAAAGTTTGATCTACTACGAAATTTTGTACTCATCATCCTAAAATGAGGCATTCATTAAACTCTCTGCCTTCCTCTAGTTACTGCCGTAGTACAAAGGAAAAAGAACAGTATGTTAGCCTTCCCATATTTCGTGTTTCATGTACTGAATAATGATCTCACAATGTTGCCTTCCTGCTGTTTGAAGTTTTCTGAAGCTTTTGGGAAATTCTATAGCCAGTCTAAGTATGGAGTGAACAATGATGGAACAGAAAATTCGAGACAGCGAGGGGGCATTCACCAGAACTGCATTAAGTAAATCTCTACAACTCCACATGGGATCATAAATCCATACACGTCTTTAGCCAGAATCTGTTTCTAGAATTGTGAATTTGCCATATTTTGAAACTGCGAGTTTTGTTGAAGATTTCACACCTTTATTGCACAAACCTGTTCTTGTAATTTATTTCTTATGGTACTCCAGCTGCATCCTGCCGTTAAAGGAGCCAGGAGTTTCGATGGTGAGACGCTTCAGCACTTCAGGTTCCCAAAGCCTTCCCTCAATCTCATTTCCTCGATAGTACTAAATAGATAACTTTCTGATAATCGGATTTTTTATTTTGTTCACCCATTTGTGCAGGGCTTGATGGTAAAGTGGTGATATGGGATCTAGAGAACCAAGACGACCTCTTCCAGTGATCATAGAGATTGCCGTCACTGTCACAAATTACTTCGTAGAGATAGATTTGGTTGATACTCGGTGTTATAAAGTTGATCATTTTCTTGGAGTCTGTATATTAATTTGGTTTCAATGAATGCCGATAACATGTACTGCCGTGTTCAAGATGTTTGTTTTATAGCTCGCCAGTTAGAAGCGCATTCTACTACTTCCCGTTCGAGATGAAAAGCTAATATCATATTTCTCTGCCCTTGCAAATGCAACTCTCTGCTACCGGATGCGTGATTTCGAGGGGAAGTACCCTATTCTGGTTATCTAATTTGTGGGGCCCACGGGTCTATACTGGAGCACATGCACCGGGCGCATGAGCATGGCTCCTACAGCTCTATCCTGACCGGGAGACTGAACCTCTCTGGTCAGTCCTCAGACGGAGAGAGATGAGCTTCCTCCAACTCTGCTTCTCTCTCTAACCGTAGATTGAGAGAGGATGCTATCCACAATCCAATTCCCCCGCTCTCTCTCCCGCTTCCCTCTCCCCCTCCGCCCTCTCCAAGCCCTTTCCTCCTCCCACCGCTCCGCCACCACCTCCGCCCTCACCGACCAGTCCCCGCCCTCCACTTCCCCCTCCCCCTCCTCCTCCTCCTCCTCCTCTTCCTCCCAGATCCTCTCCATCCGCCACTCCCTCCTTTCCCGCGAGCTCACCGCCACCCAGGTCGCCGAGTCCTACCTCTCCCGCCTCCGCCTCGTCGAGCCCCACCTCAACTCCTTCCTCCATGTCTCCGACTCCGTCCTCCGTGAAGCCCAGGAGATCGACGACAAGCTCAGCCGGAACGAGGACATCGGCCCCTTGGCCGGCGTACTCGTTGGCGTCAAGGACAACATTTGCACGGCCGACATGCCATCCACTGGCGGGTCCCGTATTCTGGAGAATTACCGGCCGCCCTTCGATGCAACCGCGGTGAAGAGAGTGAAGGCATTGGGAGGGATTGTCGTGGGGAAGACCAATTTGGATGAGTTTGGGATGGGAAGCACCACTGAAGGATCTGCCTACAAGGTTTGAACTTTCACCAATGCAAGCACCGATTGTTAAAGTCTCTTCCTTTACTCTGCCGGTGACTCGAGTTGGTTTACTCAGGTGATGCCTCTGTTCATTCATTAGGTGACTTCGAACCCCTGGGACATTTCTCGGGTGCCCGGAGGTTCTTCGGGAGGATCGGCTGCAGCTGTCTCTGCGAGGCAGTGTGCCGTGTCTCTTGGGAGCGATACAGGTGGCAGCGTAAGACAGCCCGCTTCATTTTGCGGTGTTGTCGGATTAAAACCAACCTATGGACGTGTCTCAAGGTATGGACTTATGGCTTATGCTTCGTCGCTCGATGTGATCGGGTGCTTCGGGTCATCAGTTGCGGATGCTGGGATCCTTCTCGGTGCCATCTCCGGTCATGATAGGCTAGACGCAACGAGCAGTGACAGAGTAATGGTTCTTTCATCGTAATATTCTCATTTGCAGTGGTGGCTAAGAATTAGATCAGGGATTATGAAATTTGTGCCGGTTTGGTATATGGGCATTTTCTATATTTTGCATTAATGAAACGGGGACATTGTTTTACAGGGGGCTCCTGATTTTACTGCTCACTTCCCTCCTGCCGATGCATTTGGAGCTAAACCTTTGCAAGGCTTACGAGTCGGTCTTATCCGTGAGACTCTCGACAGTGGTGTTGACCACGGGGTAACGTCTACGGTACAGCGTGCGGCTTCACACCTGGAAGAACTAGGGTGCACTGTGAAAGAGGTCACTTCATAGTTCTCTGATGTTCTTTGCAGTGGAGTCTAGTTTCGATCTTTACATTCATTTTAAGAAGATATGATTTCCTAAGGCTCCTATTTTTGCACGTGCAGGTCTCACTGCCATCGTTCTCACTTGGCTTGCCTGCCTATTATATCCTGGCATCATCTGAATCATCTTCTAACTTGTCACGCTACGATGGAGTTAGGTACAGAATAGCACGATTCACGTATCCACATTTTTCAGTCTATTGCCTGTACATCCCTTTTCCACACAGACAAAACATAGGACTGGTACCGAAAGTTAATGACAGAAGAAAGGACTCGCTGAGTGGGGATAAATTCACTGGTGTACATATGTATGTGTCTATGTGGAAGCATTGTTATAGTTGTTTTGTGAATGGGGACGTTGATGTTCAGGTACGGGAGCCAAGCTGCTGCCGAGGAGCTGAACTCTCTATATGGGGATTCCCGAGCCAGAGGATTTGGTGCCGAGGTACACGAGATCTCAGGAACCATTTTGTTAATAATTGAGAATTTTGTGGATGCAAATTTAATCCTTTTAAGCTAGTAAGGGTAAAGGTGCTTCTACCAAAAAGCTGCTCAAATCTATAGATAAAAGTCTGATACAATTTTTGGCCCCTGGTTCGACCTTTTAAATTACAGGTCAAGATGAGGATTTTGATGGGAACATATGCCCTTTCAGCTGGCTATTACAACGCATACTACAAGCGTGCCCAGCAGGTAATTTTTTTTTATGCTACATATAACCGGGCAAGCTCCCATGTTAGTGTTTTGTGTGCTCACTCATACTGCTGGAAAATATCAAATGTGTCCATTTGCATTATGAATCACAAATACAAAGCTTATGTTGTCTTTCAGGTAAGAACAGTCATTAGGAAAAGCTTTAAGGCGGCATTAGATGAGAATGATATCTTGATTTCGCCAGCTGCTCCATCTGCTGCTTATAAAATTGGTTGGCTACTTTTGTGATCTATTGCATTCTGCACCCTTTCGTTTTAACTCCCTCCTTCTTAACTTCTCATCTTACAGTCGTCTAATTGCACAACTTGTGATCTTTTTAGGTGAAAAGAAGAATGATCCATTGGCTATGTATGCTGGGGACATCATGACCGTAAGCATTTTTCCTTTCACCTCTGGTTATTTCAACTTAGACTGTGAACAAGGTGCTGTTCACAATGCTTGATATTCTGTTTTACCCTTCAATCAATTTAATCGAAGTAATGCTATCCAATGTTTCTCGCCAGCCATAGACTTGGTTGGATAATTCTTATCGTTTACACGATATTTTTATGGAATAGGTGAATGTCAATTTGGCGGGATTACCTGCACTGGTATTGCCTTGTGGATTTGTTGAAGGTGGGCCTGCTGGCCTTCCTGTTGGTCTTCAAATGATTGGCGCGGCATTTGACGAGGTAACATTAGCTCCTCTTCTGTTAATCTGAAATCATCAGAAAACAGATAGATTCATGGTCTCTGCTCCTTTCTGTCTAAAGAAATGTTCAAGAAGAATGATCATACAAATTACAACCAAACGTCTCCCCCTGCAGGAGAAACTGCTGAAGGTGGGCCATATATTTGAGCAGACGTTGCAAGGTCACAGATTCGTACCTCCACTTTAGCCGATGAAGTCGCATGCTAGCTCGAAAAATATCCCAATGGCGTGGAGTTGCTAGGGATGCTCAAGTCTGAATATAGCTTATGAAGTTTGGGATTTAGCTGCGAGGATTATTAGATCGTAGGTCGGTCTTGAGTTTGCTTATGTTAAACTTTGATTTTCTATGTCTCCGGAGGTATCGATCGGCCATTGCCGTTCTTTTTGTATCCTCAAAAGATAAATGATATTTAGTCGCGCCTTCGTTGATGTTGCACGTAAAGATCAACACTATTCACCATGATATATGGTGAGGAAGCTGATTTGAGCTTATTATCAATCCAATAGGGAAAAATGAAAAAATTGGTGGACAGAAAAGGGAAAACCATGAATGAAATTTCGATTGTAATTCCCGAAGTGAAGATACCAAAAAAGAAAAAGTTACATAAGATCTATATTTAATATAAATTAAATTATTTTATTAGAACTAAAGCAACGTTTTTCAATTAATTTTAATATTTGAACAGTATGTTTCATTAATATAATTCGATTTAATTGAAGATTGACCGAATTCAAATTATTTTATAAAAAAATTTTATGAATGAGAGGGGAGATGGTAAAGGTTATGTGGGCCGCAGCAAGGCCGAAAGAAAGGGCATTTTCGGAAATCTGGATTAGTGCGTGTGGACCCCACCGTATTGGCTGGTGGGAGTAGGCGGCAATTGATCGTTGGATCCCTGGCACGATCAACACTGCTCGCTGCTCCCTTCCTCGTCCTCCCGCCGGCGCTTCTCCCTCCGGCCGTCTCCGGCTCCTTGGTAGTTGGTAAGCTCCCTAAGCCTTTATTCGTCCTCACGATCCGATCGGATATCTACAATATTTACCTCAATCATTGGATCCCATATCCTGCGGATAAAGATAATTCGATCGATCATATTGAAATTCGAGCAATTGGATTCTAATCTGTTCTAAATTTCGAATCTGATCATTCATCCCTTATATGGCCATACCGTCTGCTATAAATTAGGAAGTAGCTTGCTGCATAGTGCGTGCGTTGAAGTGAATAGCTTCTTTTGTCCTTGAGCTGATTGTGTCTTCATGCCTTTGACTGATGGGGGTGATTCTGGGGAGAAGACTGCAGGGGAGAAGTCTGAAGTTTTAGCTATGCAATTGAAGAAGAAAGTGCCTTCGTTGGTTGACTTGTGCATACAGACGGCTATCGACAACGTGAGATATCTCGGAGATGTGGGCGAGACAGATATTGGTCTCCTGGAGCAAATTTTGCCTCACTGTACAGTTGATCAATTGATGCACATAGAGGAGAGTACGAAAGTAAGTGATCACTCGTCAATGTCAAAGATGTCCTTTTTCCTTTTTTATGGTTGATGGCGTCTCGCTATCGTTACTCAGGCTGCTAAGACTGCTTTCTTGCTTTGCACGTGTTTGTAGGGAAGAGATTTGAGTCCGGTTACTGATAAGTTATGGAAGAAATTTTACGAGAAACAGTTTGGTCCCGAGAACACTAATCTCGTTCTTAGGAGGATGAAGCAGAAGAACGTGTCATTCAGGTGGATGAAATTATATGAGGTGAAGTGTCGAACTTATCTCTTTTAATACGATCTCCTTATCCTACATGCTGGTTTTGTTTCTGAGACCCTGAGCTGATAGTGATGTCACATGAGATTGGAAAATTTGTTTTTTTTATGTATTGAATCAGAGATTATTTAAATGGTTGATTACACCTGAGCGTGGAATGAGGCTACTCTATTGACACGAGATGGTCTGTGTGCAGGCCAAATTAAAGGATGTTGAGGAAGCTCAAAACAAATCGCTTGATCGAATCAGGCAACTTTACAAGAAAGAAGATGCTCGTATGCCGTCTCAAAAATCATCCTTGTTCTTTCTTGTTCTTTCTTGCAGTGACTTTTATTGTTCAAACTTTTTTATGGCTGAGACAATCAATCCTTGGGATGCTTCTGTCTGTTTGTGAATCAGTTTTAAGGAACCAACCTGTGTTCACATCTGTAGAAGGTGCTCTTAGGTGCAGTCACTACTTTTGCCGAATCTGATGTTTCGCTCTTTAGGTCCTTATATTCTTTGGATGGCCGTATTGAATCCAACAAATTTCGAGAACAAAAGACAAGTCTTTTTCACCCCAGGATCTGAAACTGTTTCTTGCATTTAGGGTGTTTTTGGGAGTTGAATTTGGAGGGAGAGGAAGGGAGAGGATTTGGAGGGAGAGTGTTTCCCTTGTTTGGGAGATTTATTTGAGGGAAAGGGAAGGGAGAAGGAGGGATTTGGAGGGAAACACTCTCCCTTCATTTCCCTCCATTGTTAAGAATCTCTTAGGCCTCCAAATTGGAGGAATTTGAAGGAACTTATGTATTTTCTGTTCCCTGCTCTGCACAACTTTCTTTATAATAGTTTTTCTAAAACTTTTATAATCTTTTTCTTTTTGGAACTTTTATAAATTTTTTTTTCTCCTTTCACTTCTCTTCTCTCATCTTCCTAACTAATTACTCTCAAACAAGGGAGTTCATTTCCCTCCATTCCCTCTTCTCTCTTCTCCTCTCCTCTACACTCCTTCTCTCTCCTCTCCCTCCATAAAAAACTCCCAGACACAATGTTTTGGGGGATACAACAGAAGCAGCTTTTAAGTGATGCATTACTTTTGTTCTAAAATATAAATGATCTATTCCTGTGCTTAAGCTACATGTGAGTCTAATTAAGAGGATGATATGTTAAAGTTTCCTGTCTATTGCTACGAATTTTGTGATAGACTTTTTATGTGTTTTCATCTGTCCTTATTCCATGCCTTAATATAGACTTTGCAATTCCATCCAGTACATGCATACCTCTTTTGCAGTGTTCATGCGTGTGGGACTCGTGATATGCCTTTTTTTCTTTATTATGATGCTCTTTCTTTTATTATTTGCTTGTTATTCTGGGCATTATTTTCATCACTCATGAAACTGTAGATCGGATAATTTTGCATGCAGACTATGGTGATACACGTTATATGACATTGTAAAAGTTGTATCATTTGTCTAATTCTTCAGGAAAACAAAGTCGGCAAGTTCAGCTTTGCAGTAAGGTGCCCCCTTCAAGCAATAAGAGAAGCTGGGGTATTTATCCTTCTATATTGTAAAATTCGAGTTAGCAATACACCAACGATTTCTACCTTACTGTTATAAAATTGTGTCTTTATTAGGCAATGGACCTGGATACAACGTTGGCAATTTGAAAGGCAATTTGATGAAGAAGGCGAAGATAGAGTTCCTTAAGAGGTACTTTTCTCTTGCAAGTCTGAGACTTCTTCTCAAATCTTTCTTCTTCGGTTCTGAGGGACCATTTCCGCACATCTATCCGCAGGTGATAGTGCAGGCATGTGGCACCTGCCAAGTGCTATTAGTGTGCGTGCACTATCCTGGACATCATCTAATAAAAAATTTGTTTGGATTGGAAGCTTCTCTCTTTATACTCATAATAACTCTCTTGATATACTCCAACGAGTGAACCGGGTAAGTATTGATGCAGAACTCGTATCTTCTGCAAGCCAATGCTTTCTACTTCGTTGAGTGGTGTCCCTCACTTTGATGGCCCTGTCTTGTCTTAATTGATCTTTGCATAAGCATCTATAAATCATTGACTATTCTCTCGCTCTGATACTAATGTTCAGCTTTTACGCCATTTTTTTTTTCAATGATTCGCAGTCAAGAGGTCAAGAATATGGCAGCCGTGAAGAGAAACGCCATTCAGAGAAGCACCTGGTATGATACTGTACCATTGTACTAACAGCTAATGATTGACAGACTTCATCCTCATTTTATACCTGCTGCTTTTGTGGTGCAGTGCCTCTCGTGTTATGAGACCCAGTGGTTTCCCTGCGACAGGCTCTGCTTCAACATCTAAACAAATCAAACCACCAGTGAGAAGATTCTAGGTCTGTGACTTCTATGGCTGCCTTGCTCGGGAAGGGGATTGAGCTTCTCCTTGCGAATGGTGGAGTTTGTGGTTGTGGCTTCGTAAGCATGACCATCTCTGCTCCTGTCGACTCGACCAGGCAGATCCCAGTACTCTGCATTCTTCGTCTGCTCTCCACCATATTGCTTAATTCTATTTTACACTTGCAATAACGTGTTTTGAATTTGTGGGTTGTTGATAGTGTTGTACTCATGTAAGATAACAGTCAGATCGGCAACGCTCTGACGTGTACAAATTGTTAGATGCTTGAAGTTGCATCATACTTCCATTTCAGATCATTTTAGTGCCAAATTAAATGGCAAATTTTCATTCTTATGTCCACTTTGTTTACAGCCTCCCATCTTTTCTTGTGTTGTATATGCTAAGCTTTCAGAAACGGAAGTTAGCCTGAGAGTTGTCTTATGATTGAAGTGGACTGTTGGAGCGTCATGCTTCTTGTCGAGTAAGGCGTGGCCTCTCATGGCTCATACCCGCTTGGGTCTTTGCCTTCATATACCAAGCGTTGTTACTGTTAGAATGATGTTGAATCGAAAATAACATAAAGGACGGGCTGCGGGTCTAACTTACATTAGAAATATCCTACCCAACTTACGGTTATCGATTCGACAGTGAACACAACTAAGAGACCTGTGCTTGGAACAACGATACCGCTGATTATATCCCATCTTACCTCGGAAATTATCGAGCGATGGGTTGGTTACATCCTATCTTTACATTGGAAACTATCGAGCACGAGGCCAAACCTACCGAGGGCTGTTATACGCTTTTGCACGCAGAGACAGGAATCCATGAGCTCAGTGCCTTCCAAGTTCCAGCAGAGCAATCACCCTGTCGATCCTGACCTTTCCCATTGCCTTCGACATTCACTCAGTTTCCTGATAGCATCGGCATTCCGGGGGCAAAGTTTCTTCACCTAAATACACATAGAAAAGACCCAGTCACAACAGTGAGCAATATATGAATCGAACAAACCTGTATACGATGGACGAGCAAAAGTACCTGTAGAAAGTCCTTGATTGCTTCCTCGAATTTCCTGGTGGCAAGATAAGCTTCACCTCTTCTGTAGTAACCCTGCATCGACGATTCCACAGAAGATTATACGAAATTTTCGGGCAACAGGAGACTAACGAGATACCATTGAGGTTGAATATCGTTTTGAACCTTTGAATATTTGCCGTCTAGTTCATTGGCTTTGGAGGCATCTTTAATGGCATTAACATAGTCCTCCAGCTTCGTGCGCGCAAGAGCTCAGTTGGCCCAGTAAATAGCATTCCCATCATGAAGTCGAATCGCTTCTGTGTAGAGTTCGATCTCTAGATTATACTCGCGGCCTGAGTCGGACAACATCAACTGGTTTAGAAACCACATACTAAAATCGGATCCTAGTCACGGACACAACTAGCAACTTCTGTCTGCTGAAACTATCGAATTATCGTGTCGAGTCACAGCAAAATTCTTTGACGGTTGGCCCATCGACCGGATCATGAAATAGCTATCGTCAGGACTCACAGGGGAAGGATTTGTTGGCTAGGAGTTCGACATCTTCGGCCCTTGCAAGGCCAGAAAGTTCGGACTTCATACTCTTCCTGAATCTGCGGTGTCTTCTACAGAACAAAGTACTCTTTCGAGGATACTGATTGTTTGTTTTATTGAGGGCAGCAGGCAGATAGAGATGAACTGTGTAGATTGGGATGAGATACGTAAATGCAGGCAAACTTACAAAAGTCCCACCGCTTCCCAAATCTTTTCCTGAGTTTATTATATAAATTCTCAGAACTATGGTGACGTGGAGGGATCGAATTCAGAACCTCTCGATTTTCAGGTGATTACGTGTGTCATTGGGACGAGGCTTCTAGGAAAAAGGAGGAAATGCCAGAAAACTGCAAAGAGAGATGTCCTTGCCCTCTTCATGGATTCCGATGAACACATAAAGAACACGGGCTCCCCTTCTAAGCAGAAGGGAAGCATGAACCCGGAAAACTAAGATCGGACCTTGACGGGGTAACGACGAACAAGATTGCACTAGCATGCTATGCTTATTCAATATCTCGTACAATGTTATGCAAGTCCTAGTAAGCTATCAACTGTTCACATGACTTAATCGGATGACCAAGCACGGGCTCATTTTCTGCAATTGTTGACAGGCCCGACCCAGATCTCTTAGTTTCCGCCTTAACCATGGGCTGCAGTGCAGATGCCTCCTGTGAATGGAGCCGGCGTGATTCTCTGCACGAATGGGAACAGTGCACTTCCGCACAGCAAAGATCGATCCGTCACACGAAAGATGTCGCAAGGTATTCCTAAAAAGATAATAGTCTGTCTTTGCAATATCATTACTTGTCGAATGAGGAGGAATGCTCTCATTACTCTTTAAGGATGAGAAAAATAAGACAGATTGTTCTCAATGACACAGGATCACAATTCGTCAGTGCTGCACACCGACACTGCTGCCTTACACACGCCGCATTGCATCTTCATGTTCTCAGATTTTTCCTAGAGTCAGTCTTCAGTATTGATGATGAGTACGTCCCTTCTGAGGATATATATATATACACACACACACGAGGGAAAAAAGAAAAAAAAAAAAGAAATATATATATATATATACACACACATAATACATGAGCATAAACGATACTGTTACAAATATGCGCAGTTGTGCCTCATGTTCCGAACTTGATGAGAATGCAGTGGTTGCATACACGCGTGTACGTGTTACATAGACCTTAATTCAATATAGCATCTCAGTTTCCCTCGCTTCCGACTTACTAGGTACGTATACGGAGTAAATGATCGCTCATAGGCAACGCCAAATATACAACAGATTGATGTGTGCTCCGGCCCCCTCATTCACTGAAAAATCTTTTGCTTTTGGGTCAATTTTATCATAATTTTTTAAAATATATAGCACGTTATTTAAGGTATATTGTCAATTATGTAATGACGTCAAATTTTTCATAAAAATTAAACAGAAGACTTATACGGTGCACGCTTTGATGAATAGCGGGCCCGGACTCTCGTCAATATGTGATTTTTTTGTTTCATTTTATTGATGGTGTGGTTATTTTTTAAAAAAGTAATTTTGTATGTGAAGAGGTGAAAATAAGATTCGGATATTGATGGTGAGGGTGCCAAGTGGGTAAAAGGGTAGTTGGCATGAATAGGTTATTCCGCATGTGGCAAGAGTCGAAACCTACTATTCATTCACGTGTGCCTCACGTCAGCCTTTCGTTTAGTTTTTTACGGGAAATTTAACGTTAGGTTGAAATTGATACTACACTCTAAATATTATGCTATAATCTTAATAGATTGTGATAAAATTGATATTATAGTAAAAGGTTGTGATATGGAACATGCATTCTCCTTTTAATTTCCAAAAACTGTGTTTGGAAATGGATTCGTTCGTGCAGAAAATTGTTTGGAAAATGTTGTGCCCACCCCCATATTAATATATATATATATATATATATATGATGTACCCTTTACCGATGCAGTTGATTCTTGACATATTAATACACAAGCAATGAATTCTAGATCGTCTCAAATGTTAAATTATATATAGAGAGAGAAACTTGCCCTGATGTTGCAAGAACTCATGGCCACATGCTATACATTAATTCACAGATGGACATTCACACTTCATTGAATGATACATATTGATAATGATATTGATGTGTGCAAAAGCAGCATGAGAGTGCGTGTGATCGAGATGCTCTTTCAGTTTGGGGAGGTACGCGTTACATTAATTGTAACTTGGTTCCCTCGAGAATGGGGTCACTCGCTGGGCCAAATGTGAGCCCTCCTATAGTTTTAGCTACAAATGATTAATGTTTCTTCGAATCGAATCAACGACTCATATATAGTCTAGCTAAGCTAGCGTGGCCTGATAGTTACATCGTTTCATGCTCGATTGGGTCGAATCGTCCCCAATATGTCTTCCCTTTGGCGCGGAAGGAGCGATCAGGAGACAAATTTTTGGGTGAAATAATTAAGACAATTAATAGACATACAACTACGTCCTATGTCCTAATAATGGTACGAGGCTGTCATGTCTTTTCTGATCGATACGTGAAATTAGTGGACAATTAATAGACATACAAACACGTTCTATATCCCTTCCCTGTGTTCTTCTTTTCGTTTTTCTTTTCCTTTTCTTTTAGACAGAACATGAATATGAGAATCTAATGATGCCATCACGTTTGGTCTGGTGAAGGAAAGTGGACACACTCTGTGAACATACGTATATTGAGCATTGAAATATGGAGAAAAGGGTGGCCGAAAGTTAAATTCTCACAGACCAGAAACGACGTTGATGGGTTGGCCCGGTTTATATTCATATTCTTATTCAATAAGTTTGATCTTTGTAAGTTATATATTTGAATTCAGATAATCTATATATCTATATTATTTGAAATAATTCAAATAATTTTACTAAAAGTATCAACCCTTTACTTCTAATTTGATTATGATAGCATGCCTTTATTTTATAAAACCTCCGTTTACAAAACCTTCATGCATATTTACCATCGTTCTGTCCGACCTTCACGGATGTCACAATCTAACATAAACACTAGTAATCATGGGAGGTTAGCGCAATATTTTATGACGTTACTTCACCAAAATTGAAGTATAACTTTTTAATTATAAAAGAGATCAATGAACTCAATACAATAAAATATAAATCTAAATAAATGGGTGCAGATCCAAAAAAACAACAATTGAATCTAAAATTGGAGTAGATTTTCGTTAAGCGGTAAATTTCTCACGAAAGAGATGATATATATATATATATATTTTCTGTTGATAAGTCAAAGAGATGATTACTTAGTTTGACCTAATGCGCTGATATTCCCTTGTCAACAGTAATGGCGCTGATATTTCATGTTAGGGAGTTAAAGGGACGTTTGGTTTCAGAGTTAAAGTAACTTTAATTTTGATTTTGATTTTGATTGTGGAAAAGAATAAATGAGATTGTATTATAAATTTGACTTGGGAAACGTGTGTTTTTGTTGTGTAGTGGGTAGAGTTAAAATCAAAATCATGATTCTAAAATCATTTCCACAAACTAAACAAGCCCTAAGTCTCCTCGAGACTTGCGAGTAAATAAGTGAGGGAAGATTCCCTTATTTATTGTCGTACTCTCGGATTAGGTTTATATGGTTACTCCTCGTGGAATTGTTATGCTAGTAGCGCCTCAAACCCTTTAATCTATTAAAAAAATGGAAATAATTTGAAAAATCTACATAAAATTCTTCGATTTATCAATTTTTAAAATTTCGATATGAAAAATCACAACATTAATTGGGCCTTCAAAATTATTGACGTGGTCGTTAATGGAGCTAATTTGGTAGACGGTTGCCTACATAGTGGCATGCCATAAAATTTTTAACCTAAAAAATCACATAGTTTGATTTTTCTCCTCATCTACCAAAATATCAATAATTTTTCTCTCATCTACCAAAATATCAATAATTTTTCTCTCATCTACCAAAACATCAATAATTTTGAAAAATCACATAATTTACTTATCTTCCATCATTTATCAAAATATGTCTTTTTTCAAAAATCACATCTACCAAAATATGACTGCTTTGAACGATTATAAGTTTGAATTAGATATATATATATATATATATTGATTTGAATGTTAAAAGAATTTTTAATTGAAAAGAAACGGCAGAACAGTTACTGGCTTGTTTGGTTTCAAAGTAGGATTTTAAGCTGTGTTTGGTTTCATAGTATTATTTTAGAATCACAATTCTAATTTAACTCTACTCACTACAAAACAAAATAACTCTTACAAAGTCAAAGAGTGGGTCCCATTTATATCACTTTTTTTCACAACAAAACAAAATAATTCATATAAAGTCAAATAGTGGGCCCTATTTACACCAATATTTTTCAAAATCAAAATCTGATTTTAAAATTCTATTATGAAATCAAATGCAGCATTAGAATCTTACTTTAACTTAATTATACCCATAACAAAACAAAATAACTTATACAAAGTCAAATGGTGGGTCTCATTTATACCACTCTTTTTCCACAACAAAACAAAATAACTCATATAAAGTCAAAGTGTGAGCTCCATTTATACCACTCTTTTTCAAAATCAAAATCTGATTTTAAAATCATACTTTAAAACAAAACGCAGCATACAAATTTGTCATTTTCAAGTAAAAAAAGTATTCATATATGTTATCACATTAAGTAATATAGGAATTTAAATATATTATATTGCAAAAATAATCATTTCAACATAACGTGTGTGTACCAACATCTATAAAATTTTAGCATGGTTCAACTCGTTGGACACAAGTCCTATTAGAAATGTTATTTTATCATGGTTATTAATATTTCTAAGTTCTTATCTGCATATATATGAAAGTATGAATTTTTGGGTGAAATAAGTAAGACAATTAATAGACATACAAATACGTCCTATATCCTAATAATGGTATGAGGCGTTCATGTCTTTTCTGTTCGATAGGTGAAATTAGTGGACAATTAATAGACATACAAACACGTTCTATATCCTTTCCCCGTGTTCTTTTTTTTTCGTTTTTATTTTCCTTTTCTTTTAGACAGAACATGAATAAATAAATAAATATATATATATATATATATATATATATATTAAGACAGAGAGAATCTAATGATGCCATCACGTTTGGTCTGGTGAAGGAAAGTGGACATACTCTGTGTGAACATACGTATATTGAGAATTGAAATATAGAGAAAAGGGTAGCCGAAAGTTAAATTCTCACAGACCAGAAACGACGTTGATGGGTTTATAATAATACTTATATTCATATTCTTATTCAACAAGTTTGATCTTTGTAACTTACATATTTGAATTCAGATAATCTATATATCTATATTATTTGAATAAATCAAGTTACAAAGATCAAATAATTCAAATAATTTTACTAAAAGCATCACACCTTTACTTCTAATTTGATTATGATAGCATGCCTTCATTTTATAAAACCTTCCTCTATAAAACCTTCATGCATATTTACCATAGATGGCTTATGTTCCATCATCTACCAAAATATGACTTCTTTCAAATATCACATTTACCAAAATATGACTTATTTGAATGATTATAAGTTTGAATGTTAAAGAATTTTTAACAAAAAAGAAACGGTAGAACCAGGGGCGAAGCCAAGATTTTCATTCAGGATGGCAAACTCACACTTTTGGGGCAAAATTTTAAAAATTCAAAGTTTAGAGGGGGCAATTGCCCTCCCTGACAGTACATTGGCTCCGTCCCTGGGTAGAACAGTTACAAGTTTGTCATTTGTAAATAAAAAAATATCTATATTTGTTATCACATTAAATAATATAGGAATTTAGACATATTATACAATAAAAACAATAACCATGCCAAAATAACCATTTCAACAGAACTTATGCACACTAACATTTATAAAATTTTAGCATGGTTATTTAGTATGGTTGAACTTGTTGGACATGGGGATCGATTACTTTAGCATGATTCAACTTATTTTGGTATGGTTCGTATAGATATAGATTTCTGAGATCGATTGTTATTAAATTTTAATAATGCAGATATGATGAAAATGCTAAAGTCTAAAGATGGAAATTCATCATATCTGTATTATCAAAATTTAATAAGCCCTGAGGGATATGTGACCATACGCTTTTGGCGAGCTTCAAATATAAAATTGAAAAATCCTAAAATTCTAAAAAAAATTATGTGCGATAGAGAAAAATAGTTAGACAACTCACCTCAAAAAATTTAATTGTGGATGTACCTAAAATTAAACTATGTACATGCGAGAAAATAACAATTTTTCTAGATAGCTATATCTATGTACTTTAAAAATAAAACTAAATTCATTTTTCTAAAAAATTTAGAAACCCCGACAAAATAATGGTCGGTTCACAAATCCATTTATATATATATATATATTTAAAAATAAAAATTCAAAATTCAGAAACTCAGAAAATCGATAAAATAATGAACAATTCCACAAATCTATATCTATATATTTCTAAAATAAAATTTTTATTATTTATAAAAAAGCTCAAAAGATCGAGAAATTTTCATTCAGAAATGAAGTGTTATCGGACCATCTAGCACGATCCACTTTTATCATTCTTTCATAAATATTATACTACAAAGAGCATAACCATGATAACATAACATTTTCAATAGGACTTATGTCCAACAAGTTGAACCATGTTAGAATTTTATAGATGTTGGTATGCACACAATCTGTTGGAATTGTTATTTTAGCATAGTTATAGTTATTGCAGTACGATATGTCTAAATTCCTATATTATTTAATGTGATAACAAATATGGATATTTTTTCAATTTAAACTTATAATCATTCAAATAAGTCATATTTTGATAGATGTGATTTTTGAAAGAAACAGTATTTTGGTAGATGAGGAAACATAAGCAGATTATGTATTTTTTAGAGTTATTGATATTTTGGTAGATAATGAAAAATTTATTGATATTTTAATAGATGAGAGAAAAAAAACTGTGATTTTTTAGGTTAAAAAGTTTATAGCATGTCATCTATGTAGGCAACCGTTTGTTATATCAGCCGCCGTTAACGACCACATCAGTAATTTTAACTGTCTAATTAACGAATTTATAAATCAAGAAAATAGAGATAAACGTTATAATTTTTTAGCGCAAAATTTTAAAAATTAATAGATCTTTTTTGCTATTTCCCAAAAAAGAAGAAGAAAAGGCTGTGTGAATTTCTTCGTCTTTTTTTTTTTTCCTCGATAGTAGCCGTGAATTTCTTTTAGAGGTCACAGGCGGGTCATCCCAGCATCACCCACACAGACAGAGAAGTCGTTTCCCGGCCCCACACTCAGCTGCTCTCTGCTCCAATCCAATCAGATTGCTTTAGATTTTTCCTCTTTTATTTATTTTTTAAATTTCTTGGCCCACACTTTTCCTCTGATCCTTCCTCTTCGTCGTCTTCTTCGTCTTCGTTGAGCTCACCAAACCTCACATCAAACAGTCTCTTCTTCTGCTTCTGCTTCTTCTCCTTCTTCCATGGACGCCAAGCCTCCCCAGTCCCGATTCACGCTCGGCAGGCAGTCCTCCCTGGCCCCCAACCGACAGGGCTCGCGGGACGATGGCGACGACCCCGAAGGCCTCGAGGCGGTGGAACCCGGGGTCCGCCTCATGTACTCCGCCAACGAGGGCGATCTCGACTCGATTCAGGACCTCCTCGCCTCCGGCACCAACGTCAACTTCAAGGACATCGACGGCCGCACCGCCCTCCACATTGCCGCCTGCCAGGGCCGCACCGATGTCGTCCAGCTGCTCCTCGACCGCAGCGCCGAGGTTGACCCCAAGGACCGCTGGGGCAGCACGGTAACCTCTCTCTTCCCTCCTTGTCCTGATGGTTTTTCTCAAGCTTGACGACTCGTCTGACTAATGAATTCAGTACTTTTGGAGCTCAGTGGTGCTTTGTTGCTATTGAATTATGAGTTCATGGGAGCAAAATGCTGAGCTATTTCCCTGCTGACTACTTTTCCAATCCCCGAATTCTCACTGATGCTTATTAACGTTCTGATGGTTTGATGTTGGCTCGGCAGCCTCTGGCAGATGCAGTGTATTACAAGAACCAAAATGTGATAAAGCTCTTGGAGACACATGGCGCCAAACCTCCTGTATGCGATACAATCACATCTAGCATTGCTGCTGTTTTGATTCTTCTTGTGTTATCCTATGTCGTAACCAGTGTATACGGTTTTCCAGATGGCCCCCATGCACGTTCAGAATTCTCGGGAGGTCCCTGAATATGAGATTGATCCCAAAGAACTTGATTTTACTGACAGTGTAAACATAACTAAGGTGACCGGCTTATCCATCTTTTACTGGTTTTCCTAGCAGTGGTCTTTATGTGTGCCGCCTGTGCTGCTTTTATTTGTCGGTACGCAATACATGGGGAGTTAAATTTGTAGTTCTCACACTGGGCAGAGTATATGATGAGTCCCATCTGCGAAACACACACCAAAAATGTCGAACTTGAATTTGATATTGAAAATATGACAGGGAACCTTCCGCAGTGCATCATGGCGTGGAATCCGGGTGGCTGTTAAAACCCTTGGAGAGGAATTGTTCACTGATGAAGATAAAATGTGGGTTTGTCTTGAATCATGTTTTTCGTGGAACATTATAATATTAATCACGACTGCATATTTGTCCATCCTAAATGTATACTAAGATTGGCCTTTAACATTTCAATACTGTTTCAGAAAGGCTTTCAGGGATGAACTCACCCTTCTTCAGAAGCTACGTCATCCAAACATTGTGCAATTTTTGGGTGCTGTTACACAGAGCAGTCCGATGATGATTGTCACTGAGTATCTACCCAAGGTTTCTGTCCTAACCTTAGAACATGTTTATCTTCATGGGTTGCTCTCCATAGCGCATCTTGTTTATCTGGAGTTTTGTAATATATAACTGAAGACACAATCAACCTAATGTTTTTTTGCGCTTCTGAAATATATATTAATTGGATTTTACTTGCTATTTATCTTTCTTATCAGGGAGATCTACGGGAGTATCTGAGGCGGAGAGGTGCATTAAAGCCCGTAACTGCTGTTAAGTTTGCTCTTGACATTGCAAGGTTAGTTTTTAGCTTACATGCTGGATTTATTGATGATGATATAAGAGCACGGCTCATGATTCTATGGCTAGATGTATCCCTTTGATGAGCAGAATGGAATAGATATGCTCCACATGTTACAGCACTTATTACTTGCTATCCTCCTTTTTTTTGGGTGAATTGCTATCCTTCTTTTCCTTTGATTTTTTTTTGGGGGGGGCTGTTTGGGTTGAGGACATTGTTCAGTTATTTCCAGTCGTAACACTTAAGGTTTTCATTTGTGAAGAAAAGGGGCAATTTGGGCAGACATGTTATAGCTCATCTGGTACAAAAATAGCTAGCATTTTCTTTAGAAATTTTGTCCACACTATTCTACATTTTCTTTGCTGATTGATGTTTGTGATCTTGTGGTTTAATATGTTGTTTAGCATCGTTATGTGATTTTACAAACTTCAATGATCATTTTTCAAAATGTGGAGGGAGCATTACTTTGTCATTTTGCAATTGGTTAAATTTCCTGGGTTTAATGCAATGTTGGAACTTATATTGGCAGAGGAATGAATTATCTGCATGAGCATAAACCGGAAGCAATTATACACCGGGATCTTGAGCCCTCGTACGTTTTCATCTCCCAAAACAGCATCATCTCACAGCTATTAATTCTGTCACCCATGTACAGAGATACACATTTTGCACGTCTAGTTTACTTGCAGTGCACGTTAACCATCTCATTAATTGAGAGTTTTGAAAGCTTTTTGATTCTTCATGAGTAAGATAACAGAAATATACTGCGGGATGATTCTGGGCATCTGAAAGTTGCAGACTTTGGTGTCAGCAAAATGCTTAAAGTTGCAAAAACTGTTAAAGAAGATCTACCTGTGACCCGACAAGACACTTCCTGTATGATTTCTTCCTTCAGTTATATTTCTTAGCTGGAAATTGGGATTGTCATGAAGTTTTAGTATGTTGCATCAAATTTAAGATCTGGGCCAATATTGAACTGCAACCGAGGGACTCATGTGTCGTTCTTTCCAACTTCTCAATAAACATTTCTTTTCTCTTGTTTAAGTCGTTGCACTTAATAATCATTACTTGTCTCTTGTCGTTAGGGCGATATGTGGCTCCAGAGGTTTTCAGAAATGAAGAATATGATACAAAAGTAGACGTATTTTCATTTGCTTTAATCTTGCAAGAGGTAATTCCTTTTCCCGTCTCTACCTATCTGTCTCGATTTTAGTGAAATGGTAGGATGGTTAGTCCTGTGATTTCAGGTTGCATAAAAGGTTGACATGGTCATTCTACACCCTGTCCAGCATGCTTTATATTGCTTCATTAATGCATAATGCTTTGTTCTTCTCTGATGTAACATCCGTCCACTGGATAATGCAACGCTATAAAATATCCTATGATTGATTTTATTAGACTCAATAAGTATTGGCTTAAAAATATAATGTTGCCACCATCGGGTACATTGAATTTCCTGGTCTTTTATAACCTCCGTAGATGATTGAAGGCTCTCCACCGTTCTCTTCAATACCCGAATATGAGGTTCCCAAAGCTTATGTTGCTAATCAGCGCCCACCATTTAGAGCTTCAGCAAAGCGTTATCCTTACGGATTGAAAGAGTAAGTAAACTGTTCTTATCTCTTCATCATCAACTTTACTTCTAGAACTTCGAAGTGATAAATATGCAAGTAGATCTACTTGAGTGAGTCTATTGGTGTAAGTTTTGGTTTATTACTTTTACTGAAGGGTAATTGAAGAGTGCTGGCATGAAGAGCCATTCAACAGACCGACCTTTAGTCAAGTGATTAAGAGATTGGATTATATCAATGACCAAATCGCTCGTGACAACCGCTGGAAGGTCTGTTTCTCTTTCTCCTCCTCACGAACCAATCCCTATCATGTTCAGACCGATGTTGACTTTTTACTCTTGGAAATAAACTCAAATCCTGAAAGTCCGGTCTTGCACTGCGTACAGGCGAAGCCGCTTAGGTGCTTCCAGAAATTGGGCTTCATTTTAAAGAGGGACTATTCGAATCCAAGCACCCGGTCGTCTCAGTCCACCACAAGATGATTGAGAGTCTTGCATTGAACTACTTTCTTACATCTTGAATGCCATGTGCACAGGGTTTTTGCAGCCAACTTGCTGCTTTGCTATGGATGGAGAAAGATATATGTAAACTGCCCCGCAGTTATTATTTGTTCCATGGGAATGTGGAATGCAGAGGATTCACTGCAGGTAGAGATTGGTGACATGAGGATCAGTTGCTGCCTTCGTCTCTGCAGAAAAGCCTGAACTTTTGGGCATATAGTTGAAATTTGGCTTGAGATGTTTTCTTTCAATGATTTCAGTCCAGAGAGGGCTGCAAATGCAGGATTTTCTCTTCCAAAAGATATACGAAGATTCAGGGTCGTGTAATGAAACATTAACTGAAGAGTATGTGTTGATTGTAGTCTGCTTTGCAGGTTTTCTTTCACGTATGTGAACAATGTAACGGTGAGTTTTTGTCGAGAAGTAATTTGATACTGCCGGAAGGAAAATTCAATTAACTTCCAACACTTTGCGCGAAGTCTGAACAAATTTGTTGCCCTTCTTTTCCTACACTTACATGATAAGCTTCTTCAGCACCTCTTCTGCTGTGATAGTAAGAAATCATATAGAGATAGTTTATTAGAACCTTTCGGCGGGCCTTCACCTTCGAAATGCCATCCTCATCCTCTCCGATGATCGTTGCTATTGTCACTCTGTGTCTTGCTGATTGGTGATTCTCTCGTAGAATTTCAAGACCTTCGGGTGGGCCTTGATCTTCGAGGGATTGAGGCCTGACAAGTAGAGTCCGGTCAGGTTCCTCACCCGGGAGAGTGCCACGTACACCATCCCGTACCCGAAAGCCCGGGAAAGATCCATGTGAGCCCTATCAAGAGTCATTCCCTGGCACTTGTGAATGCTCAGGGCCCAGGCCAGAATGAGTGGTATCTGCCTTCTCCTAGCAACAACGGTGTTTGCTTCCATTAGACACCACGTCTCAGGTTCGACCACAATAATCTGCCCTGAATCGAATTTCACGACAGGCAGAACTCCGCCTCCTTGGCATACGTTTGAGGAAACTCCAGCCTTGTCCTCCATGAACCCGATGATGGTCCCGGTGGCCCCATTGATCAGCCCGCAAGACGTGTCCACGTTCTTCACAAACATCACCCTCGCCCCCTCGCAGAGAAAGATCTCATCGGGCGCTAGCCCGAACCGAAGCTGCCTCATGGCCTGCTCTATACCACTGTCTTCCGCAACGAAGAGGTAACGTTCCTTGCCCAATTCCGACATCCTCTCCTCATTCACATAGTTCACATCCTCGTTCCGAGGATGCAATCTCACTACTGAAGCGTCCAGTTTATCGTTCAAGGAACAAGACTTCTCCAAGAACAACATATCTTCGGGATCGATCTGCCCCTTCCTTATCCCCTGAAGCAGCTTGATAAGCCTCTCCTCGGATTGCCTAAAGACCTTCGTGAGCTCGACCTGCAGGCCGAAGCTGGAGTCCCAGCAATCAGCCTCGAACGCGAATTCCTTATTCAAACGCAAGTACCCTCTCTTGTTCACAGGGGGCAACTGGAAAAAGTCCCCGCACACGACGAGCTGAATACCGCCCCATGATTTGCCTGACTCCCGAACCTCCCGGGCGATGAACTCGAGGTGATCGAACAGCTCCCCATCTATCATGCTGATTTCATCTATGAACAATGCCAGAGCCCTCTTCCATCTCCTGATGGCTCTCCTATCCGACAAAACCCTCTCGAGAAGAAGTTCCCGGTCGTTCACAGGCGGCCCGATACCCGCGAAAGAATGCAGTGTCTGGCCGCCGAGGGCGTAGGCCGCAATGCCAGTCGAAGCCGTGACGAAGACCTTGGACCGGCCGAGTGATTTCTGCAGCAGCTTGATTGCGTGCTTTACGAGAGCGGTCTTCCCAGTTCCGGCAGATCCGGTGACAAACACGGACCGGCCGGACGAGATGGCGGAGATGACCCTCGCCTGTTCCTCCGTCCACTTGATTCTGGTCCTCGGCGCCCTCCTCGGAGGGCTCTCCTCGAAGGCGGCCTTCTGCAAGTTCGCGTTTTTAGCCCAGTTCCGACCGTGTCCTGAGCTCCGGCTGCTGTAATTCCGACAACCAGAGACCACGGCCGGCAAGATTCTCCCCACCATCATCGTTCTCACTCACTGAAATCTCCAGAATAATTGCCGAAACCTCCGTTGGGAATTAACCGCGAAATTTTCCCTCCGTTACGGCGGGAACATAAACTTTGTCGTACCTGTTTACCGGGGAACCAAAAAACACAAAAAATACATATTTATTATATTTTTCACATCGTTACTTTTAATTTACAATTTTTGGAAATATTCACTTTGGTCCTAAATATTTACGAGTTTTGTAAGAGTGGTCCGCCGTCCGGTTGCGTCGACGACGACCACCATCCCGTCTCTAGATTTCCTAGTCTTCATCCTCCATTTTCTTATCTTATTAACTGTCTTATTTCAACTTGAATGTGGTGTCATGTCGATATTCTTAACTAAAAATCAAATAAGATGATTTAAGTGAACGAATTAAGCTGAAAGGAAAAATTCAAAAAATGGGAGAATGAACCAAACCCATCAAAAAAGTTTGACTCTCGAAAATTCGACTAGTAATTAGGGCAGTTTTGTTATGCAATTTTAGTTCTCAATATTGGTATTAGATTCTAAAAATACAACCTGACAGGTTTGCTATGCAATGGTAATAGTTTTTATTTTCATCAGTTATGATGCTTCATTCAATAAGCACTATATCTTTTTAATTGTAAAATCGAGTTGCCAGATAACCCAAGCCAATAGCGGTTAGTATTTTCTTGTTCTATTTGGTTTTCGGTCGGGTTTTGTCTCTAAGAAACCCTACTTGAAAAAACTTAGGACCCGAACCATTTACGCCCCTATAATAGATAGCATAATAGTGTTGACCGTTGAGGATGAGAATGAGCAAGAAAAAAAGAATTAGGACCAAAGCAGAAGGTAAGTAAAAATTGAGGATGAAAATTTCACTTTTCCTTGAATTATATTATTGTACAGCAAAAGGAAAAAAAATAAAAAATAAAAATAAAAGAGGAAAAAGTGAAAAATTCTCTCTCCCTTTCCCCTTACCTCCACTCTGCGCCGAAAGCCTAATTATCTGACTCGGGTCCCCGACCGAGGCTGCCGTCTCCATCGAAGCACCTCCGCTCTCCGGCTCTCTCCTCCATCCTGTAAGCTCTCAACCCCCTTTAACTCTTTGATCCCCATGGTGTCGGACCTTTATCGGTGACTGCGATGGGATTGTATACCGGTGGCCCGTCCCCGTGTCCCGATCCATGTCCGACCGGGTCCGACCCCCTTTTCACCGTAACATGTAGACTGTCAGCCTCCTCCGAATTCCGATACCGATCCGAGACGTTCCGGGTCGGACCGATCTCTTGCCCCAAATCCGGCACTTCAACCGCCAACGTCGAGCTCCGTTGGTCTTCGCCGGGAGACCAACGGCGAGCCGGCCTGGACCCAGGGCCTTGCTCGAGTCTCGTCGTTAGCTCCCGTGGCGTTTAACTTGACGCGGGAACAAAACAATGTGGGTTTTGATGATCGTCAATGTTCTTTTTGACTGATTCCTCCACCATTGAGATGAACAGCTGCTAATGCCGATTTTCCCTTCTTTCACGTTTCGGGAACTAAAGATGTTTATGGAAATTTGTTGGGAAGGTCTCTATGTTCCTGTCATCAAAGTGGATTCTTCTGTGCATTTAGATGTTGAGATGAAATGATAATTAAGACAGTACGATTGTCTCCAGTTTAAGATTAATTTGTCTTGAATGATGTCTGCTAATTTTGTTGTTGCTATTGCTCTTGTTGGTTTCATTACTGTTCGACACCTCTGCCTCTGTTCTAATAGGCCGCAAAATGAACATTTGTTAGTAAAGTTCTCATCTTTAGGCCTCTGTAGATCTTTCTTGTAATGATATCTACATGAATCGTTATTGATGCGATATTTGCATACTGTAAGAAAGAGAGAATGTTATTGCGGTGGGAAAAGCTACTTGATTGATATAGTGCCCGTGACATCGCGACAGTTTTTAGTTCTGTCGATTGTAGAGATATGGTAGAGCCATTCTAGTTTTGCTATTTGGATGAGCTTCTTGCTGGTTCTGATTCAACTGCCACTCTTCCCTGTTGGTGCAGAGTTCTTACTCTGTGAAGTCTGAGGTTCATGTAATCATGGACTTGTCGGATGCAGTTATGTTCAATTCCAGCAGATTGAAGTCTGTTGTATGGAATGACTTCGATAGGGTCAAGAAAGGTGACAACCTCATGGCTATCTGCAAACACTGCAAGAAACGGATGAGCGGGTCGGGTACCAGTGGGACATCTCATCTGAGAAATCACCTGATGAGGTGCCAGAGGAGAGGAAATCATGACATTGTTCAATTTGCTTCAAGGGGTAAGAAAAGAGGGCGGCCCCCTGCCCTAGGGAATACGAGTTTCAACCAAGATCCGAAGGAGGAGATTTCACCTCTTGCAGTCATTAAACCTGATGACCCGATTAAGGATGAGACCGTGCCAGTTACTGCTTTAACTAGTAACTTTGATCAGAGAAGAAGCCAATTCGATCTTGCCCGGATGATAATTTTACATGGCTACCCATTGAATATGGTTGAGCATATTGGTTTCAGAAGATTTGTCAAGAATGTTCAGCCGCTTTTTGAGCTCGCGAGCTCAAATAAAGTTGAGGCTGACTGTTTGGAAATCTATGAGAAAGAAAAGCAGAAATTATTTGAGATGCTGGATAAATTGCCCGGGAAAATTAGCCTCGCTCTTGATGTGTGGAGCAGTTCTGATGATTCTCTGTATTTCAGCCTCATCTCACACTTTATAGACGATTCTTGGCAACTGAAGAAGAAGATACTGAGTTTTCTGAAGATAGATTCTTCTAATACTGAAGACATGCAGGCAGATTCCATCATGACGTGCCTGATGGACTGGGACATTGATCGGAAGTTGTTCTCTGTGACATCTGATGGTTCTAGTACAAACACAATTGTCTCCAGGATTAAGGACCGCCTGATGCAGAATAGGTTCCTTTTCGGCAACGGTCAGCTCTTTGATGTGCAATGTTTGGCGAGTCTTCTCAACCTTATGGTCCAGCATGCCATGGAAGCTCTACATGAGGTGATTCCAAAGGTTCGAGGAAGCATTCGATATGTCAAGAGCTCACGAGTGATGCAAGAGAAATTTAAACAGATGACACAGCGAGAGAATATTGAGGGCCCGAAGTGCTTATCTCTTGACAACAGATTGAGATGGGACTCAACCTATAGAATGCTCGAGGCTGCTTTAGTGTACAAGGGTGCATTTGCTCTTTTGCGAGAAAATGACCCAAAGTTTATATCCTGGCCCTCTGATGTGGAGTGGGAGAAAGTTGGTTCTGTTACTGGCTTCTTAAATGTCTTTCTGGACATTATGAATGATTTCTCTCGAAGCAAGTGCCCCACTGCGAACATATATTTTCCTCTGATATGCGACATTCACTTGAAGTTGATTTCGTGGTGTGAAAGTTCAGATGAATTCATCAGTTCTTTGGCCATGAAGATGAGGAATGAGTTCGATGACTATTGGGAGAGGTGTAGTTTGGGTTTGGCAGTTGCAGTCTTCTTGGACCCTCGGTTCAAGATGAAGTTGGTGGAGTATTACTTCCCCCAAATTTATGGTAGTGGTGCTCAAGAACGGATCAACAACATTTCTAACCATATAAAGGCGCTCTACAATGAACACTCGATTGGGTCCCCGTTAGCATCTGCTGATCACTGTCTTGCATGGCAGGTTGATGGAAGTTCAGGTGGCATATCGAGTCCTGGAAGTAGTTCAAGCAATAGGCTGGTCGGGTTCGAGAAATTCCTCAACGAAACTTCTCAGTCTGATGGCGCAAAAACTGATCTGGACAAGTACTTGGAAGAGCCTCTCTTCCCTCGAAACGTAGACTTTAACGTACTGAACTGGTGGAAAGTTCACACTCCCCGGTATCCCATACTGTCTATGATGGCCCGAAACGTGCTGGGGATCCAGATGTCTAAAGTTTCATCAGAGTCGGCATTTGACTTGATGGGCAAAATCCTGGAACGTGATCGTAGTTCTCTGGGCGCCGCAACACTGCAAGCGCTGATGTGCTCGCAGGACTGGATCGGGAGCGAGCTGGAAAGTTGATACAGTTTTAGTCCTGAGACGTCTTCCTTCAGTTCTTGCAAATATCCTAAATTAGTTAGTCAAACTCATCGGGTTTTTACTAGTTCAGTAAGCGTCGCTCTTTGGAATTTACTGTACTAGGGTCATCTCGTCGGTGATCTTTAATTATAATGTGGAATTTCTCGCTCGGGCCACCGCTTCAAATGCTTTTGTCGACAGCAAGAATGTCTTGGTTACAGGTGGTGCACAGAGCTGAAAGCGCGGCCGAGTTAAACTGTTTGTGCGCTCTAATTGGCTCGAACAAATGTCATTCACGTCACAGGATGAAATATTCCTGTTTAACCATACATAGCAAGTGAACAGATCATTGAACTTGGTACAAAAATAAGTTGGGGCCTCTTCCCATGTAATGATGTCCTCTTCATGCTTACATTGTCTCTCTGAGGTTACTCTGTAGCTTTTTTAAAGCAGGAGAGCTCTTCGCTTTCAAGCTCTATACCAATGGCCTTTTTGATGGTGACAGGAGGGGTTTGGGGCAATTAAGGAATTAGGTTTTGCAATTCAATCGAGAGGGAGACCAGACCATCCTTTGCCTTTCACCATCATTCCTTCCTGTGTCCAAACTTCAACATCATTCTTCTGGGTTTTGGGGTGTGGTCCCCACTCAACACTCCCACAGGCAGAAGAGAATATTTAGTTTCCCCTCAATGGATTATCACTATTTGCCCTTAGCCTGTCCTCTTAGGTTTGGTTTCTCTCCTTCGTGTGTGTGTGTGTGTGTGTTTGTGTTATCCTCCAAAAAAAGGCTAAATTTGCCCTCCTCATTTAGCAATGCATCTTTAATCGTGGTTGTTTGAGACCTGGGCTTCTGTCTCCAATTCGGCACTTAAAACAGTAATTAGGACTCGGAGAGCGCATTCTCTTTAAGCACAGAGTCGTGCCACCCACGTGGGCTTACTTGGACCGACGAAATTATGAAAGATTTTTTTTTTTTTAAAGGAACGTGTTAGGAGGAAATATGTATGAGTTTTGAAAAGCAACAAGTCATGTAAGATCGGTTTGTGAAGTAATCGTCTGAAACCTCAATGGGTTTGATACTTTGTCAAAAGTTATATGAAGTCTCAGTTCACGTGATATCGTGTTCATATGTGACATGTAAGCACTGTGCGAGTGCTATAATGAGATTTCTATTCGTAGTAGCTGTCTTTCGTCCATATTCTGCACAAAAATTACTCTGAAATAACAAGCAGCAATAACTATCCTCAACCCCCTCGGAGGCCCATGCCCATGCCCATGCCTTCCCTGATGAAACAATTAGTCTGGGCTTTAACGAGTAATGGGACCCCTCTTGTTCCATTAACCGAACCCTAATAATATGATCTGAGAAAGCAGAAATCTAGATATTTTTCGCGAGTATTAATCCACCGATGATTTGTAAACTTATAAGCTGCAGCTTGTATCCTTGTCGACGGTGCGGGTGAGGTGCTTCTTGGGTGAATCATTCTCGCAGCAGCCTTGAGATCGAGTATCGTCTGGGTGCTACGTACATCAGTTAGATCAAGTGAGTTTCAGAGCGTTGGTCCCTAATTAATTTGAAATCCATTTCCCAAGAAGAACGAGGAAGCTGATTAATTATCATACAGAAATCGGAAGATTAAACCGAATCACTAGTACCTCGTGTGAGGATTAATATCTAAGATTATTCTCGGGAGAAACAGTGAACGAGGACGACAAATCATCAGATATGTGTAATTAACCACGTTAGATGTACCTAGACATGTTGTCTCTATCATAATCTCACATCAATTAGTTGTTGCAAATCATCATTTTGAGCGGAATGCAACTCCAATATGACAGTCGAGTTGATGTCTTTGAAACCACATTGGTTTTTTGTAGAGTACCGTCCACGTCAAGTCACGTCCACCGTCAAGTCACGTCCGCCGTGTTTATCAAGTACCATTAAAATAGACATAACCCATACGTGTCTCTTAATCAAGCGCTAAATATCATTTTAACATGCGACTATATAACAACATAATAGAAGCGAATGAACTATAAGAATCCTAAGTAAATAAATTGATACGCATGATGAAAGTGATGCAGCAGAAGACGTGACAAATCGGTATCTCGAGAAAAACAGGTTCCGATGACTCTATTTCGAGAGAAACGGCCTCCGGAGCACAACTCATAGCCTATGGCTATGAAAAGACAAGATTTATGGCAAATTCCATCGTTTAGGGCCTCAAACGGGCATTTTTTGTTATTTGGGCGTTTTTGCGATTTTAGAAAAAGTTTATGTCTTTCATGTAATTTAGGCGTTTTAATTCCTATTTAAGCATTGTAAAACCCTAGGGTTAAGACATTTGTTTTTTATCAGATAATAAAAATTTGAGCTTTCGTGCTCTTTGCTCAATTTTCGGATTTGATTTGAGTTGGATGCCAATTTCCTAGGAATTTGAAAAATCAATAGGGATTGAAAGTCATAGTTCTGGTATTCTGCGGATTCAAAGGTTCTGTGACAGGTTCTGTGTGTGTACGCTGCGTCAGCAGATCCTTACCTTGAATTGAAAGGAAAGGATTGGTTTCCTCAATCCGAAAGTTGGGGTCGCCGGGGGTTTCAAGGAGGAACGAACTGATGATATTTTTTTTTCGATGAACCAGCCGGGATCGTGAAATATAATTGAAGCTGCAATGACTAAGATTCATTTCGTGACTATTTCTATTACTCGGGATTTATTCGATTGCTGCTACCGATAAAGATTTGCACCGCAGAACATATTTGATGATATTGCACGTTTTTTGATCAATAGTAATCCATTAGTCGGCTGCTATAACTACTTTTGGCATATAGATTTCCAGCTAAATCCTTGACCTGCACTAAATGTTAACGGCATAATTAATTTGACCTGCATTAGTTAATTATGCCTGCATTAGTAAAGTTACCTATAAACTATATATGAAAATGAACAGGTTAGCATGATTGTATTTCAGAATTCATATAAAATCAATTTGATGCCTTCATTCTATATATTATCTATACCTGTATTACAAATTGAAGAAAGAAACAGTTGATGTAACTTTTCCTTTCCAGCATTGCCCATAATGAAATAAAATGGTTAATTAATAGCCATTAAAAATAAAATGAGAGTCCATTAGTAATAATTCATACACTAATTTTAATTACCAAGTCATAATTATTTTCACAATTTCTCTCTTTCTCCCGCTCTTCCTTTTCCATGCCATGTCAGTCCTCCTCTCTCCTTTCACACGATTTTCCATTTTTAATTTTAGTAATTCTATCATTTTATTTGTAATAAAAAACATATATTTTCACATATTAAATAAAGGACTACACGCACTCTTAATTCATAGAAAAGTTTATATTAATATGTCTAAATAGGCTGCATCTAAAAATATATATATAAAAAATTCATATAACGCCGCTAGTCTGTTTTGTTACAAAGTAAACTCCGTTTAACTTCACAACAAACTTTTTGAAATTTGAAAACGACCCAGGCTTTTTAATATTTTTTAAAATGTGCCCCACTCCTTTATCTCTCATCCACTGTCGTCCTTCATGTCCATCTATCTTCTCTGCTTGATCACCTCACATCCATGTTTCTGCCACCCATGACAAGCCAATTACAACTCACGACCATAGTTCTCGAACTACGGCGAGTCTCAGATTTTGATTTAACAAACCTCGAGCAAGAAATCAAACCAAAGTGACCGCTAAAGATCTTGCGACCAAATCGAGCCAAAATCGAGTTGATAGAACGCCTGATTCTGGTGGAGGAATTGTTGGCGGTGAGGCGGAGGTAAAGAGAGATGAGGAGGGATGATGTTGGATTAGGTGGGGGAGAGGCAGGAGCTATGAAATAGAGAGAGACAAGGGTAGGTCTGAAACTCAGGTAGAGGCAAGGGTTGGTCTGAAATAAGGAGAGGCTAGGAGAAGTCATGAATCCGGGATTGGGAGATGTTGGGTTTTATTAGAAGCCGATAGCGGAGGAGGCTAAGATGTGATTCAATCAGACTTCGTAGTGATGGGACGAACAACAATAGAGAGAGTCGAGGTGATAGAGGGAGTCGAGTCTGGAGAGAGGGGTGTGGCATTTTTTGAAAAAATAAAAATATTAAGGGTCATTTTTTAATTTTTAAAATTTTAAAATCAAATAGAATCATATTTTACTCCGTTGCAAAACGCTAAATGCGTGAGTCAAATTCATGTATAATTATATATGAATGGGGCTCCAACTACAAATATCGAAACATGATATACATATGTATATCTATACTATTATAAAATCAGAAGAAAAGGTTTCGTCTAACTTTTCTTTTTCGAAAAACCCTTATCAAAATAAATATAGTCAATGACAACTACATAATTAGGAATATAATAGTAATTTCATTTATATGACTACCCACTTTTATCCTCTCTTTTTTCTCCCATGTACTCTCTCAATTCTCCTCTCTCTCTCTCTCTCTCTCTCTCTCTCTCTCTCTAGTCTCTCCCCTCCTTCAGTTACTTCCAGGGTCCATTTTTCTTCTTCCTTCATCTCTTTTTTTGCTTTTTCCGGTTACCTTCCCCTTCAGTAACTCTCCTGCGTCCCCTTTTTTTCCTTTTTCTCTCTCTCTCTCTCTCTCTCTTTTTTTCCCCCCCTTTTTACAGAGGTTCGGCCAATTTTATGAATATATTTCAGATAATGATATATTTTGCTTAAAAAATATATCATTATTAAATGATCTTATTATAGGACTTAATTTTATGATTAAAAAGTAAAATTGTGCACTCAAATATTAATATAAATGTATAAGATTGCAATACATTATAGGGTTAAGTAAAATATCATATCAGAAAACAAGAAAATAACTTATAAAACATCTCATTTGGAGGATTTAATTTTAAATCGAGAATTACTGTTAATTCTGCTTGTAGCGCGCACTACGCACATATCAAATTCTAGTGTATATAAATGAGTTGAATGTATGTGATGAAGATATATATAAATAGTTACATAACTAGCTAGATGCAGATTTGGGGAGGGGTTTCACAATTTGTTATCTCGAATGAACCTCAAGACGACGAATATGAGAGGAACAGAGAGATGTGATAACTTTGAAGAGGACTTTTAGCTTTGTCTTTATATGTAATAGATCGTAATCCTCCGAGAATACTT
This sequence comes from Punica granatum, assembly GCF_007655135.1. Lineage (NCBI taxonomy): Eukaryota > Viridiplantae > Streptophyta > Magnoliopsida > Myrtales > Lythraceae > Punica > Punica granatum. The sequence goes on along the minus strand of NC_045128.1, from coordinate 40,855,955 downwards.
TGACGAGGACTTCACATGGGAGAAGAGCTGAGCTTGTCACCTTCAATTACGTCAGAAACGCTTGCAGCAGCTTTGCCGTGTGTGCATATTTATTACATAAAACTAGTCGATAGGAATACGTCGTAGTAATTAAAAAACGTTTGTTAATATTATTTTGTCAAATTTTTCCTTCTTTGTTGATCATTTCTTCTTCTTTTGAGGGAGTAATATAGAGAAAAAAAAAAGTCTACACGAAAGAAGATAATGATCACATACTTCTTATATATTGTTATTCAAAATTTCTTTAAAAATTCCATAGAGTTCAATTTTTTTGTAGATAAAAAAATTTGAAAGATCGTTCCAAATATATTTCTTAGACCTTATGACTTATTTCACAGTATATACTTGTACTTTAATGTATTTAATGAACTACGATGTGTTATTATTATTATTACATCAAGTTATTAATCGAATGGCTAAAACATGAATAGTCACTCAATGAAAGGCCTCCTCCATCACGTGGCACAATTAGGAGTTTTGTTTCGGCTTTTAATATTGTGTATAGATACACCACCTGAAAGTACAAACAAAAAGAAAAAAGAAAAAGAAAAAGAAAAAGAAAATAATAATGTTAGAGAGAGTGTGATGAGTGAGAGATGAATCATAGAGTCATATCATCATATAGCCAAGACATCGACATATATATTCATATATATAACAAAATCCAAAAACATTGCACAGAGACCATTAATAGACTCAATTGCAAAAGCTTCTTTAGTTATCACCCACCCGTTTTCTCATACATGAAGAGAGAGAGACCCCCCTTTTTTCCATTCTCGGAAAAGTGAGATAAATTTACATCAATTGGATGGTTAATGGGCCTCAACTCAACCATATATCTTATCTTACGTACACATAGGCACAATAATTAGTTGGTGATGATTGAGAACGCGTATGTATATATCAATCAACCATTACTCATATATGTTTTATTCCCCTTGCCAAATCATTAACACGTGTGCCCTAAAAACGAATCTCAGAGTTCTTTCTGCATTTCAAGAGCTAATTAGTCTGTACTCAATGTTCACTCGGCAAATATTTGGCACAAAAGTGTTTATCCAGCTGAAGCTATATACCTAATGTACGTGTTCGATCCACGTTGAGCAAGGTTGAAATGTTCTAATAACTTCACAGTTCTAGCTTCTTGACTAAATAAATTGACCGGGACCATTTCTCATGAGTTAACACGCAGATAATGAGATTTCTGGTATTAACTGGCCTCGTGTTAATTCTTTTAGGGCAAAGTCTCGCGTGAACTGCCTCCAAGAGAACACGTAGCAAACATCTAGTGTTGGATGATACATGTATATATGCATATATACTTCACAAAGGCAAAAAATGAAAGTGTAAATGGTAGAGATTAATGTCCGAAGTTGGACTGAAAGTTACAGCATGGGAAGAAGTGAGATGGGTTTAAACTGTTGAAGGGTCAATTTCCAGATCATAAATAAAAAAAATAAATATCCCTAGCTAGCACTCTTCTTCTGCCTTCCATTCTCTGCAACACAACGCTCCCCCACCCCTACTACCAGTATACCTTCTCTCTTCCTCTGCCACAGCTCAAAATTGTTGTACCATAAGACCCTAAACACAAAAGGCTCTCTCTTTGGTTTCTCCATCCCATCACACCCAGCAGCTGTTAACCTTTACATTAATATTCACAAACCAAGCCGGGTGCCTCGCCACTTGGTGTTCCATCCCAGGTCTCGCTCCATTCGGCTCACCTAATTTACCCAATTCGAGGGTCAGCCGCTGTTTTCTTTCGCCACCAGAAAAGCGGAGTCACTGAGTTCTCGGTTCTAATTGTATGCTCTCTTGTGTACTTTTCAGCTCACCATCAGCAGCAGCCACGGAGTTCCCAAGTGAGTCCCCGGATTTTGCCTCTTCCCAGAGGAAATCTGGAAGGGGCAAGATCGAGATCAAGCGGATCGAGAACACTACGAATAGGCAGGTCACCTTCTGCAAGCGCCGGAATGGGTTGCTCAAGAAAGCCTATGAACTGTCTGTGCTTTGCGATGCTGAAGTAGCGCTCATCGTCTTCTCGAGCCGTGGCCGCCTCTATGAATATGCCAACAACAGGTTTAATAATTATTTCCTTACTTTTTCATCTTACTGAAGCTATCGTGTTATCATTCACCGCAAAAAAAAAAAAAAAACTAGAATATTATCACAAATTAAATACACACTAATAATAATTTCTAATTAGAGATTTCAAATTATGGCCCCTCCTCTGTTGTGTTGATCTTCACTGTTCCTTGGTTTTTTCTTTGAAGCCCTAATAAACTGATTTCAGCTTCATGTAATCTTATTCATCAAAGCAAGTACGAGATTGTCAGCACAATTTTGTACTTTTTGTGTTATTGCTAAATAATAAAGATTGATCTTTTCCTTCTAGTATTTCCTCTTAATTGCTCTTCGTCTCTTTTGTCAATTATTATTCTGATTCTTTTTTATTTTATATAATTATGAGCCTTGGAGCAGCTCCCCCACTCTATCTGGTCTAAATTTCTTTATTAAAAAAGGTCTAATTTTCTTGCTTTTAATTTCAAAATGTGATGCAAAAGAAGGTTTTCAGTAATCGACTCCACACACGTGAAGAGATCAGTAAAGAAAGAAATAATTTTTTTCCCTGATTATGAAAGCCTTTTTTTTTTCTTCAGGGGATTTAACAAGTTTTTTTAATTTTTTGGGTGGAATTTAGATATAAAAAAATAAAGAGAATTAGGGCTGTGCTCATCAAGAATCAAGTTATGATAATGCTTCATAAGAAAAACTAAATTAGGGTTTATGATCAAATCCCACCGAGGAAAATGGTTTTGCAAGATCTCTCTCTCTCTCTCTCTGTCTAATATTTTCTTGACTGTTAACACTTTCCTTGATAAACATCAAATTAGGGTTTCAAATTTACTCAAACAGGCAAATCTTGGAATTCAGCAAAAATCTGACAACAACTCAGCCTTTCACAAACCTTTGTAATGCTTCCTATCTAACCAAATCCAAAATAAACAAAAGTGGCTGAATTCTGATTGGCTGAGAGGGCAGTATGGTCAGGGATTTTGACCCTTCTTCAGCTGTAAATAAGCTAGGGTTTAGTTGTACATAACATATATATATATATATATATATATACACATCTTATATATATGTATGAGCTATATATCGGAGAAGCTCAGCTCTGAACAGTAATCTTAGTTGCAAAATCTCCGAATCTTTGGTCACGTCAGACGTGATTTTACATTTTTCTCTTCTTTCCACTTGGGACAAAGGGAGTTGTGTGTCATCATTTAATAATATTTACTGTATTTCTAATTTCCCAGCTTTTTACTGATTGGCTCTCCCTCTCAGCTTTCCTTTCGGCATACATATTATTATCATCTCTCGAACTTTTTTTTTTTTAATCTCAAATGCCAAAAATAAAAAATAAAAAATCTCAAACGGTGGAAAAGACACAACCGCTTTCAATTTCTCTGGTTTCGACCATTTGGAAATTTTGTGAGATGGAGATTTGTAAGTATTTTCAGAAAAGTCATAACTTTTGATTCTATATCGCTCATATTGAGATCGAGTTCTACATCATATAAAAATTATCCAGATTTGGGACATTGCCATTGAATTATTTCTGGATTTTGATGACACGGCAGAGAAAGGTGACGCACTGTTGTCAAATCATTTTTTTATTGGACTAAATTGAAATTACGTTGTTGTATGATTAGAAAATAAATTTCATAGAATTTTTTTTTCACATCTCTTTCCCAAATTTCTCAAACAACTCGTGCACAAACAATCTTTTGAATCTAATTCAAGGTTTCGCCTGGACCGAATAAGTGTAGGGAAAATGTTTATGCAAATTTCATTTCCATTTGAAAATTTTGCAAAAAGATGAGGATTGGATCTCTTTTTTAACAAGTAATTAGATTTTCGAGCAAGGAACACATATTATAACACAAGACAAATGGGTGATTTAGCTTAAAACAATAAGGGATTCGGTATGATTTTGCATAATAATAGATAAGTTTATACGCATATAAATTAAAACACGCGCGTTTCATATATAGGTAACTAGGTATTATTTATCAAAAAAATAATTCGTTATTATAAGCGCGTATCAATGTTTATCCAAGCAAATGTATCAGTCTCGAACATGTTAGCATATATAGCTCGATTGGCAAACGAGTTCTTGCTTTCATTTTTATTTCCTCTTTTGATAGTTAGAGAGTTTTTACATTCATTGACAATGTGAACTTTTTTTTTCCCTTCTCAGCACGATGTGAACTAATAAGTAGTATGTAATAAAACAAAATATAATTCAAAAGGAAAAAGAATATATGAGAGTGAAATATCAAAAGTAGTTTTGTGTTGATGAGTTTGACAAGAGTGACTAGAAGGGAAAGAGGAACAAAAACAAAATGGTACGAACCAAGGAAGACTCTGCCCTCTTCTTTTTCTCTTTCTTTGTTTATATATGTACATTTATTTATTTATTTATATTTATATGTATATATTAGCCTGAATGAATGAAGACTGATGAAAGGCTCAGTTTCTCTGGCTAGCAATCTGCCGCTGTTAGGATAGCATGCTATAATTTCGCTGCTCCCCTCAATCCCTTCTCTCTCTGAAAGTCTGAAACCCACGCAGACATAGAAAGAAAGAACATAACAAAACCCCCAAAAAAAAATCCTGTTATTTTTCATTTCATTTATATTTTGTAATTAATAAGTCTTTTAAAAATCTATTTATTGGTAAATGAAACACGACGGGAACTATGTTTTATTTAACGGTCATTAACCATCGAACAACCCCACGGTTCACACCTGTCACACATCGGTTGGGCCAGTGTCTGATCGGCCAATCATATCGTAGCATCTTTTACTTGACCCTCGACGAAAATAAGGTTGCATTACATCGCAAATGTTGGTTTGTCTGCCTGTGCTGTGCTTTTGCATTGCTAGCTGTTCTTTCAGTCAGTCACGCAGAGACTGAGAGAAAGCACTCTGGAAGCAAAGACAAACTATTATATTATTATCTTCTCGATTTGACAAATCTATGTGTATATATATATTTGTGTGTTTGTGTGAAGTGATCATCCTATTCATATATGCAATCAACATTACATATATCCTGTTTTTACTCTAATATAATAACTAATAAGCGTACGTTGCAAATGGTTTAATTGGAAGAGGTGTATTTTTGTTGTTTCTCAACTAGTGTGGTTTGTTACCTCGCACACATACGTCTCACGTTATTCGTCAATTAGTCTCAAGAAATCATGTACGTACATATATATTTCAATATCTTATAATTCTTTCGTATGATTTGATGATCCCTCACTTTTTACAACATAAATATGTCATTAATCTTGTGGCTCGAGATTTTATATTATGGCTGGATTATCTAATTATTGACATATAGTACTATTTATGCGGTATTATGATTGGCCAAGTGAGTTCATAATAATGTTTTTTCATTTCTTTTTCGTTATTGATGAACGAATTACATTCATTGTGCTCAGTGTTAGAGGAACGATCGAGAGGTACAAGAAGACTTGCACTGATTCATCGACTACAGCATCCGTTACCGAAACCAACACTCAGGTAGGTATTAGTCCCTAATTAATTTTGTCTCAGGATTATGGTGAGAATACAATGTGACTCCAGTTAAGTTGATTCAATGATCTATTGCTAGTATCTATAGTCAGCTAAAACTATACTATTTCCAACCCTCATTTACTAATTAAATTTTATCGCTGATAATGTACAATTCATCCAATCGAACTCAGTATTACCAGCAAGAAGCATCCAAACTGCGTCGACAGATACGAGAGATTCAGAACTCTAATAGGTATATCCATCAATTACCCTTGAAATGGATTCACGTTGATGCTGAAATGATATATAGTTTCTTTTTTTTTTCTTTTTTGGCTGAAAAAAGAAATTAAGTTTGCTTCCTGTATGTATGTAGGCACATTCTGGGCGAAGCTATTGGCTCTTTGAGCTTCAAGGAGCTCAAGAACTTGGAGGGGAGATTGGAAAAGGCAATTGGCAGAGTTAGATCGAAAAAGGTACATATATTATTCCCATTGGAACATCGGTGATTGAATTGAGAATCAGAGTTCGTTTATATATACCCTTGATTTATGGTTTCATCGATTTGATTTCTTGGATCCCATACATGTATCGATTAACTTTTCTACTCTCATATATGATACAGTGTGAGATGCTATTTGCAGAAATTGAGTACATGCAGAAGAGGGTAAGCATCTCTATATATGGTCCCCTTGCATGTTTGATTATTTGCTGGGATCTATCAGGATCTAAATTAATGTCATTTTTGGCACGATAGAATGTAAAAGCAATGGAATAGAGTAATCAAGTATATGAACAGTTGGATCGTTTTCATACTATGGTGATTCCGTTCCATTCATACTTTTGTACAGCACATACGTTTCGAAAATTCGGTTCGGTGCTCTAATGGATCCAATATTTGATTCCCTATATTGATTGTCTGAATTATATTGTGCAGGAAATTGAGCTGCAAAATGACAACATGTATCTTAGGGCCAAGGTCTCTCTCTCTTTCATTTCTATCATCCGCTTACGAGAATCTGACCGCGAATCTCATGATTTAATAAGAGCATATATAGAACAGATAGATAATAAACATACACACAGTTTAATTCACACGGTTTAGTTCGCATATATATATATATATATGTATCGAAAGGGATTTGAATTGACTCATTTAAGTGATTATTATACAATTATTGTCATAATATATTTATCCTCGTGCAGATAGCGGAAGCTGACAGAGCAGCTGCAGCCCAACAGCAACAACCTCCGAATCTGATGCCGGCTGAAGGGCCAACATATGACTCGATCCAGACACAGTCATATGACCGCAACTTCCTTCCGGTAAATCTCTTGGAGCTGAGTAATCACCAGCAGTACTCTCGAACGGACCAGACTGCTCTCCAACTCGTCTAAGAATGTGTAAGTGCAAATTTGCAATATCTCATACATCATGAACTGAATACCCTTTTAAGTCCTCTTGAAAGATTATATAATATAGATTCACCATTCACACAAACACAAATTCACACGCTTATGCGTTAAATGTTTTGGTCTTTCAGGGGGAGTTGAAGATCGATGAGCATGCCACCGGAGGCCACTTCAGTTATGATATATATATATATATATATGCTTTTCTTCATGACAGCTGAAACTGATGACCATATACAGTTTGATAAATTAATTTGGTGGAAGAGACACCAGAAGTTTGTAATAGCTGTTTCAACTTTACGTGAGGCGCAGCTTATTAATTAATTAATTATGAACTAATTTGCACGTACCTTCAACGTTAACGTGCTGCATGAACGTTTTTGTTTATGGCAACGTTTTGGGTTTAGGATGAAGATCTGTGCTAGGGCTTAATACAAGCCTGCGTCAGCATGTCTAATTAGCTATTTTACATATATATTAATGTGTCTAATATATGACAAGTTACCAGAATCAGTGTCGTCTCTATATATATCCGCGTATATGCATGTTTTCTGCATTGACAATTGAAAGTTCCCAGGGATCGATCAATCTTCTTTTTCTTTTTTTTCCCCCAGTAAATAAACTGCGTTGATGATATAAATCGACTTATAAGGACACGGGGAGGTTATTTTCAAAAAAAAAATACAAAGACAATTGTATAAACGTATGTCTCTGCACGTAGTATATAGATATAGATATATATACACCCAATTGATCACTCTTTCCATAGTAAGATACATAAAAATCTGCCTTTGAGTCCTTCATTCATTTAATTGTGCCATCGCATTAAATTAAACACAGAATTATCTTTTTTTTGGATAAATGGTAGAGACTTTCATTAATAAAAAAGATTTACATTAAGAGACCATTTACCCGGTACAACATCAACAACATCAAAGGACTCCCAGTCTATACCCCAAAAGAAAATTGATTAACTATTAGCACTATCAGAAGGGTAAAACATGTGATGAGCTAGGACATAATTTACAATTTTGTGAGAGAATCGGGGAGCACATATAACTTTACTTTTACGTCTGCAAAAATCTTTCGAACCATAGCCGCTGTAGATGAGGTTTGTCCTCGATAGATTCTAGCGTTCCTCTCTCGCCATATGCTGTAAATGTAATGTGTCCAAAGTAACTTCAGACAAATCACATCGAGCTTCTTGCCTCGAAGCGAGGATATCCAACGGAATTCCGTACTCCAGCATACTTGTGTTCGGTGTAGGCCGATTCGAGCCAACAAACTTCTCCAAATTCCTTGGGTGACTGGACAATAAAAAAAGAGGTGGTCGCGAGTCTCTCACTGTATACTACAGAAATCACATTCAGCTGCTTCAAGCTGAATCCCTCATTTGAAAAGATGATCTTTCGTCGCTAATCTGTTATGTATACAGAGCCAACTAATAAAAGAAGAACGAGGAAAGTGCCCATCAAACCAAATTGTATTGCTCCATTCAATTCTTGGACTGCTGGGTTTTAAACACTTCCAGGCATTATCAGGAAGGGTGCATGCGTATATGCTCACTTAATCAATTCATTGAAGATGATATAACCTGAAACGGAGAAAAGCTAATCATTTTTTTTTTTTGGTGAAAAAAGCTAATCAATTTTATCTTGCACAAAAAAATCCAGACTTGTTATAGTAAATCATGCTCAAATTACATTTTATGCATGTAAAAACCATATAATGAATTGATAATTGACGCAAATGGACAAATTGAAATTTCATAATCTCATCTATTACAAAGAAAATAAAAATTAGAGAATTAAAAGCTCCATTCCATAAAGACAAAAAAAAGAATTCCAACGAAAAAATAAAATCAAAAAGCTCCGTCAACAGGCCCACTAAGATAGGTCCATATTCATAATCATAGAGCAAAGGCCCATAGAAGAAATCCATTGAGACTGAGGTCCGTTGGGGAAGACCGTCTTCTTCACTCGCGGAAACAGCGCGTGGAGCCCATTCGTCCGTTACTCTTCCCGCTGCTCTGCAACTGTGAGTCGCTTGCATTGCGCACAAGCTCAGCCGATCGGACGCCGACTCAACTGTAATTCCCTCAGAAATCCGTCTTCCCTGAGCTGAAATCTAGGGTTTATCAGTCCATCGCTTCCACTGATCGCAACTTTTATCTTGTTCCGGCAAGCAGTAGAGCGGATTCAGGTGCTTTCATTCATAAAAAAGTTTACCGTGAATCAACCGATTTCCGTTCATCTGCATCATTTGATCAGGAACGGGCATTTCTCATTTCTGAAAGTCATTGAATTTAAGCCGGAGACTGCAAAAGCTTGTAATCATTTCATGATCTTGTGTGCTCTTGCATGATATCTACCTAGAAATTACGAGCTCAGCAATTCAATTCCGCCATTGTTCGAACCTAAATTCGGAATGCAGCAATTTTGTTTGTGTCTGAACCTCTTCTTAATTAGCAGGATTTCTTTTTTTGCAACAAAATTCAGGTTATCGAGCCATTGCAAGCTGCGTCTTTTTTTTGGGGGGTGCAGCTATGTCGAAGCATGGAGGCAGAACAAAGCCGTGGTGTGGAGTTCGGAACTACGGGGTCCGAATTCTGATCACTTCTTTGATTCTCGTATTCCTAGTCCTGTTCATTTTCCTTAGAGACGCCGACAAGAAACCTGGATCGGCACTGGGGTTGCCACACAAGAAGTGGAATAGTTTCGACTCTTTGGTACAGTTTAATCCTACCGTGGAGTTTAGAAATGGAACAGATGTGATCTGGCAGATTCCCAATTCTCCAAAGGCAGTGCTGTTTATAGCTCATGGATGCAACTGTAGAGCTGCTTACTTTTGGGACAGATCTCCTACCTGTCTGAACTGTGTCGGCTTACCTGAGGAAAGGCTGCTAGTTCTCGAAGCTCTTGCCCGGAGATTTGCTGTGCTTACCATATCAAGCATGGGAAGATGCTGGACTATGGCAGAGGAGAGGATCATCGTTAGAGATACAATTAGATGGTGGACTGCAAGCAACAAGCTGGAAAATCTCCCTCTTGTGGCCTTGGGGGCCTCCTCAGGAGGGCACTTTGTTTCGGCGCTTGCCCGCAATTTAAGGTTTAGCAGTATTGCGCTGATGATTGCCGAGGGGATGTTCGACCAAATGGATATACCGGCACGTTATCCACCCACCCTTTTCGTCCACATGCCAAAAGATACGTATCGGCAGCACAAGATTAGTCAATATATGGAAGTTTTGAAGGCTAAAGGCATAGATGCTGCAGAAGTTGAATGCACAGAGTTCCCTCTATCACCGAATATTTTTGCTGACAGAATTCCTGGTGTTGATCAAAGTGTATCTTCTAAGTTGTTCGAGCTGTTCCGTAAAGAGGGCTTTATTGATGAGAATGGGTACATGAAGACGGATGGCCGTAGAACTCACTGGAAAAAGGCTGTCTCGAAGGATAAGACGCTTATTTTGGACAAGCAGTTGTTTCAGCACGTCCAAGAGGAACTCAATCTTGCTTTTGCTTATCACGAAATGACCAGCTTACAGTCGGACCATATCTTCAAATGGTTCGAATCCCATATTAGCTGACCTCTCCATGTATATAGTTTCTCCTTTCCAAACCCCAGAAAGAGTTTGGATTGATGTACCAGTTATCCTATATCTGCGTCCCCCACCCTGAGACAGAATTCGTGCCTATTGTGACTCGATCCTCGTAGAACTGGAAATAGGTTTCTAAGGCTTCATTGGTCATTCCGGTGAGTTTATTAGGTCGGATATATCCATATGGAGAAAGTGGTGTCCTGACTTCCTGATTCTATGTAATTGATGCCGCAACGATCTGTAACTTGCTCAAAAATACATTTTCTGATATACTCGATCATATGAATGTTTCATTTCTTCTTCTTTGCATGAACTTTTGGGATGTTAAAAATGTAATTTAGATCCTTTCTTCCAGGTACCCGGGTTAACAATATGTCTGCTCGTTGTAACAGCACTGGCACCGCGGGAATATGAAACAGAAAATAAGATAAGGAAAATCTGATAAAACTGGAAAGAAAGTGAGATTAAGCATTCGTCAATTAAGCATTCAAATCTCCACCACAACCACGAGTATCCATCTTAACTTAATGGACTCCAAGTACCATAGCACTGAATAAAGATTGAAAAAACAAACATACGAAGCGACACACACATATGATAAAATTAAAATCCCTTTCCCTAACAAGACCAGTGGATCGCTATCACTTCTTAGAACTCTTCAGGCTTTAGGCTTGTAATGCCCTCATTAGCGAGCCTGAAGACCCATGCCTGGGCCTGTGCAGCCTTGTCCGAGCCCAGAGCGGAGATGAAGTTGTTCCTGACTTGAGTTGCGGTGAAGGGGAACCAGGTGCTCATGATGGAGTTGAGCAAGGCAGCGGTTCCTTCACCGTAAAGAGTCCCGAATCTGTTGGTTCGAGAGTGCTTGGAGAGAGTTGATATTAGAACTGGAGATAGGTTTTTAAGGTTCCGTTTGTCATTCCAGAAAGTTCATTAGATTGGATGTATTCATATGGGAAAAATGGTGTCGCCAAGTTCCTGATTCTATGTAATGCAAGCTGCAACGATCTGTAACTTGTTCATAAGTATATATTCCCTGTATACTCGATCAGATAAATGTTTTGCATGAACTTTTGTGATGTTAAAATGTTGTTTGAATCCTTTCTTCGGATACCGGGTTAACAAGACAGCACTACCACCACAGGAATATGAAAAGATAATGAAATTCTGATAAAACTTGAAAGAAAGTGAGATTAAGCATTCGCCAATTAAGCATTCAAATCTCCACCACAAGTATCCATCTTAATGTCCTCCAAGTACCATAGCAATGACAGATTAAAAAACACACACAAATGAAATGACACGCACATATGATAAAAATTAAAATCCCTTTTGCTAACAAGACAGGCAGATCGCCATCACTTCTTAACGTCTTCAGGCCCTGGGCTTGTAATGACCCTCGTTAGCTAGCCTGAAGACCCGAGCCTGGGACTGTGCAGCCTTGTTCGAGCCCAGAGCGGAGATGAAGTTGTTCCTGACTTGAGTCGTGGTGAAGGGGAACCTGGTGCTTGCCATGGAGTTGAGCAAGGCAGCGGTTCCTTCACGGTAAAGAGCCCCGAATCCATCAGTTCGAGTGTTCGAGAGTGCTTGGAGAAGGTTGTTGTTAGAAGGGAAGCTGGGAAGGCTTGGGACCCCAAAGGCGTTGCCCACTGTTCCGAACCAGCCCACCAGGCCCCAGATCAGCGTGGGGTGGGTCCTCCAGAAGCTGCATACTCAATGCCCATTGTCAAACTCGGAATTATGTGCAATAAATATTTTATACGTCATGTTCAGTTTGAATGAAGGAAAAAAAAATTCAGATGGCTTAGGAAGTTGTTTTGGTCTCTTTCCATCCTTGCCTACCGAGTCACTGTCTTATATTATGTGATTATCTAGATTTTAGCCTGATAGACTATGTAAGTCAGTCAAGGAATGAAGACACGTGAATCGACTCTCCGATCCAGGGAAAAAGTATACGTTTTTAGTGATCTGTCGGACTATTATTTATCGTATCTGTATAGGTAAAATGCAGAGTAGCTTTTCGTCTTTGCGAAGGTTTTAAAGTTCATGCAGATGATGAAAGCCCAAGACGTGTGATGACTTACTTGCATGTACCAGGGAAAGGATTGTTCGGGTCGAAAACGAAGGGAGGTGAGGGGATTGTGGGAGTGCTGGGAGTGCCAGGACCGATGGGGGTGGTAGGTGGGGTCCCAAAGATAGGTGTTGGCGGAGTCACGGAGATAGGTGTTGGCGGAGTCACAGAGATAGGTGTTGGGGGAGTTCCGCCAGAATATGGTGGGGTGTATGAGCCTCCGCCCCCACCAGAAGGAGGTGTAGAGGGCCTCGATGGAGTCGGGACATGGTAGGGTGGCGGATTCCCACAGTTTGCAGGCGGGGACGGGGTTCGGTGGTGGTGGGGTGGCGAGCCTCCACCATGGGGAGGGCTTCCATTATAAACTGCACCAGAAAAACTACGTTAAGTCATGCTGCACATCTTGACAGAGCCTGGAGGACCGAAAAATTGTGCAGTGTGTGTAGAGATTAAACGAGACGATACAAACACCATCAAACGTTCGAAAAGCTGAAGTAGGTGAAAGCTCTGGCGAGACAAACACGTGTATTTATTTGCTAAATATAGCCGTTGTTGCGGGGTCACGAGTCTCATGATCACAAAAAAATGACTTTTCCTCGGCCTAGAATTATCATGTCTAAAACCACGCATGCAGCAAGTAGTAGCTAGTAATCACGTGCTGCATTAATGACAGCATAGATTCCTAACCTAATGAATCTTTGCCAAAGACAGGACAAACCATAAAACAAAAATATCTGCTAGAAGTAAAGCAGGAACGTTCAACAAGCCGACATTATTGCTAATCTTCCTTCTCTAAGCTGCGTCTCATTCATGCATTCATCTTCTAAAGAACGTGAAACTATTCAGTCATGCATGGAATCCCAGTTAGAGACAGACCTGGGGCGGGAGGTGGAGTTCCGGCGTTCGGGTCAGGAGGAGCGTAGTAGTTCTTGCCATCTTCGAAGCTTGCGGACAATGCTGGAACCGCCGAGCTCAGAGCGAGCAGGCAGCAGATGGCCACAAACACCTTCATCCTTCCACTCTTCTGGGCAAACCTCAACTGTGCCTTAATGTAACCAAACAGAAGAGCTCTTCTTCAATGCTGCAATGGTAGGGAGCTAAGGGGTGAGAGTGTTATATAAGGGGGGAAGGGAGAGGACAGAGGAGAGGAGGGGGTGGAGTTAATAGTGTAAGCGGGTGGAGGATGTGGTTAGTTGATGCCCTGCAGCATGCATTTATGTCCATTTTTAATTGTTTCAATTGCTTTCTCTATCATCACTGTTGCTCTCTGCAGACACTATATAATGGTGTGTAGGAGCAGCAGCAGACTAGCAGTAAGATACAATGTGAAGTACGTGTTTTTGATGGATTTTGTGTATTTTTTTTAGGGATTTTGTGAATGTTTGCTGTCTATGCAATAGCTGTGCCCCACTTCACCCACAAGACATTTAACATGCGCTGTTGTTTCAATCTGCAGAAGCTCCCTATGTCCTCCCCCCTCACTGTTTGTGTGTGTATTTTTATTTCACATACATATATTTATTCATTTGGTCTATATATTGACATGAGGGCACTTGTGAAGAAATTAAAGCTCCATTTGGTTTCGCAGTTAAAATCACAAAAATTTTAATTTTAACTTTAACTCAACACATTACATAATCATTTGTCATTTTCCATAATCAAAATCAAAGTTACTTTTAACTCTAAAACCAAACGCACCATAATTATCTCCTGTGTATTCATCTTCTTACTGATATTGTGCGAATGGGCTAACACTGTGGTGCAAACCCATGATTGTCTGCTCTGCTCATCTCATTATCTTCTAAGCCTTCTCATGGGATCTCCTCTTCGCTTCTTGACTTAAGCACGTCTCGACACCAGATCCATAACCATCTCATTCCGGTAGTAGCCTTTGGCTATCCTCGTCCTTCCCAGAGCAAATGCAGGTCAGAACACGCTCCCCATGGACACAGGAAAGATCACCATTCACCGAGCGTGTGTTAAACAAACGAAATCAGTAGAACTGCAGATTTTTGTTGCCTCCTGGGATAGACACCTAATGCAATGTATTATGACCCCCTTACATAATTAGATTACCCTCTGATCCCGAACCCGAGCCTCAACTTCAGAGAACACCTGTTATGATGTTATGCAACCCGAACCTACATTATAACCTGAAATTGCTTAATGATAGCAATGGAAATGGAGAAAAAGTGTCTGTTTAATAAGGATTTAAAGAGACAATAAATACGGCACGTCCTCTGGGCAGGAAAGCGTTGCTCTGCGAAATTAGTCCACCATTTAAGCAGGTCCACTGTACACAATCTTTAACCGCAACCATTTTCGTTAGGAGAGATAGTTCAACTACAAAGCACATAAACGGGGCACAAAGGTCCCGTCTGAAGAGTGAATGACCGAGATCATACCATACGGCGTATGACCTAAGACATGAAAGCCCGATACCTAACCGAAAAGGCCATTCCTTTACTCGCTCTCTCCGCAAATTGATATTCATTCATGATCACGAAAAATGTTATTGTATACATATGGATCAAAAAGAAAACGGAAAAAATCGATTCCAGAGGAGTCCCTAAACGAGAAAATGAAAGGGTGATGACACGTTGAGGCATGCAGAGGGAACGGGCCCTTGGAATAGAAATTGGACTTGACATGGAGGAGGTGTCCCTAAAATCTTTAATGAATTTGACAGAGGAGTTGGTGGAGCTGAGTAAAGAAGCCAGCAATGGAGGTGCCATCAATTAATTAATTTATTAATGGAAATTACATTTCAAATTTTAATCCATCCTTAAAAAGAAAGATTTCTTGTTATACTAATCTGGAATTTAGCCCATATTCCAGTTAACAAAACTGGCAAGACTAGTACAACTTGAGCTGTCATATTTAGGGGATGCAAACCTCCCAGTACCAATGCGAATGCGATCGATCTGTCACCACAGATTGTGATGTCGACCGACTTGCAACTTCCTGTAAAATGTATTTTAATCTGTTTGGTGGATGCTTTGATGCGTATCTTCGTTGATCTAGCGTTTTCGTGTAGGACATACGAAGTCCCGAGATGAAATGAGATCGGTTTTTTTTTTTTTTTTTGGGTTGCTGGAAGAGGAAATTTAAAATTTTGGCTCCAATCCGACCAAATCTTTGGAGCTTGGAGGTGAGGTGAGGTTAATGTATGTGCCCGAAGAAAACGCGTGGGCTCCAGCAGTTTTATGAGCTAATAATTGACTTTGACCGCTTACCTGCATTTTCCCTTCCTTCCTTGTTTAGGTGCCTGAGGGGAGTCTGTGGCTGAGGCTGTGGTTGGGGACCCGGCGAAATTTAAAACGAGCGAGGCCCAACAGTTAAAATGAAGTTCAGGAGGATGAAATGAAAGAAAGAAAGAAAGAAAATTAAATTGCCGAGGACGGGCTTGGTTGCACGAAGATGCGATTCAATGCCGACTTCTACACCAACAATCAAAGGAACGAAGACTCCGTTGATTGGACTTCAAACTCATCAAAAACGGGACGCTGATGCAACATGGAATCGTTTTCCTTGTACCAGGACTCGCCACAAGGAGTGGAATTACCTTACACTTAAAAATATTCCCGAGATATCCTAACAGCATTCTACTGTTGTAGACGGCTGTAGCAGCCCCAAGCCACAACAGGGAAACGGTGTTTCCTTTACCCCGACCAGGTTGCAGAACTACAGGTAACCTGGTAGAGATTGTGCAGTCAGATTCAGCCATGGCATTGCCAACTGGCCCTCAATAAACACGGACAGTGGATCCACAGCCTCATTGAGGGATATAGCCATCATCTAATTTGTGTTCCAACCAGCCGGTGCTGCAGCGTCATCATCGATAATATGATATGTTACCGATTCCATTTTTTCTACATGTATATGGATGGAGCAAAGCAATCTGGCACTTGAGAGTCACGTTAGTCCAGGTGAACGTTTTTCAGTCTCCAAGAAGCACTTGCTCTTCCAAACATGAAACACGATTACTTGTCAACAATAACATCATATTATTCACTTGATGCCGTAGCTACAGACCCACTTTGATTCCATCCATGTTGCAGCTCGGTACGATAAAAGAAAATCAGATACTTCTACGGGGATCACAATGCTTTGCCTCAAACATTTCCTTTTGAATAATCATCTAGGCATATGATCTTACAAAATTTTGGGGGCAAAGTACAGTTACATGCAGTGCCGAGTAAAATCTATCAACTCAAAAAATAGAATTGCCCTTACGGATTAATTCTCTTACATAGGTCAAGGGTCCTTCACACACTGCTTCGTGTCGGGAAGTAGTCCGTGACTAATAGGCTTCAAACCTCTCTTGGACCAATAGCTGACAAAGGAATTCTCTAATTTCCTAACCTGTAGTTTTCACCCAATTGCAATCAATTAGATATGACAGTATATATGCAAAGAACTGTTACACAACAGAGTGACAAAGGATGAAGGCCTCTCAGCCTACAACAGCAAGACGACTTACTGAGAGTGTACTTTGACCGAATTTCGACTTGTTTGACATTCTATCTAAGTTCTACAATGTCCAAAGCTTAGGAAAAGAGAGAACCCACGGTAATTACCAAACACAGGAGCACCCTAGGCTCTGCGTGGTTATACAAAACTGACAGGAATTTTATTAGTTTTTGTTTTCTTTCCCTTCCCTCTTTTTTTTATTTTTTATTTTTCCCCTTTCAAGGAAATATCAAGAAAGGTTTACAGAATCGCACTGTATAAGGAGCGTTTGATGATAAGCAGTTTAATCTTTGATGCATTTTTTCCTTATTTTCTTCCTCTTCGAGAAGAGAAAATTAGATTGCCCAAAAACTTTTCCAATACAAACAAAAAGGATTCACCCAATATTCCAGAACCAAGGAGAGCATGTTACTTTCAAATATTTCTTAATGCAAAAGATAAAGAACTAAAGATGCAAGAGGTGGTACAAATTATGCAACGATTGATCAGTAAAGCACCATCTAGAGTGTAACAAGAATAATCACGAATGCATGTCCAAGAATGCTCTCAGAGGATTCAACTCTTTCAGGAATATTCAACATGTGAATCCATAGAGAACACAGCATTCTCAAGTTTGTTCCCAAAATATTATCTGAGAATGGGGGGGAAAGAAAGAGAAGAGAAAACATTAATTGGAATACCAACCTGCCTAACTATGAACGGCTCCTCAGTGGGACTCAAGGGTGCTGTCAGTATGGTAAGAAATCCATTTCGATTTCCATAAACAATATCTGTGAAGGGCCGATCACCCACCTGGAAGGAACAACATTCATAAGTATTATCTGACTCAAATGGATATAGCAAGCACTGGATTAGTTCCAAGTTTAACATGAATACCATGATAAGCTGCGAAGAATCACAACCAAAGTGCTTCTCGATTTCTTCGGCATTACCAGCTGGTTTCTTCACTCCTAAATGTGACACAGATGCCACTATTATGCAACAAAGTTTCCAGCATGTTGGAACTATCCACATTCTACATTTCACAAAGAACTTCATCCTACCAAATTTAACCTGAACCTGAGAGATTTATAGCTACCCATTTTATGTAACACAAACTCTTCAAAAGTGCAATGCAAACGAAAGAATAAACAGGCAAAACCTGACTGATAAAAACATTCAACCATTAGTACGACGCGACGCTAATTGATGAAAGGGGTCGACTTTGAAGCTCAAGTTAGCTGAAATGAAGTAAAGCATACAGCTTCAGGAAGGAACAATTAAAAGGAATCCCATTCCTGAAGTGACTGAGCATACAACGACTTACTATGCCGGATAACCTTTATTCCAACAGCCCATTCGAGGGCCTTTGCTTTGGAACCATCGTGATCATACTCCAAGAGCCCTGTAATTCCCCAGAAAAAAGGATCAACACCCGACATGAGAAATCTCGCAGGACGGCGAGCAGAAGCATACTCTTACCTGCAGAGTTGCTGAATACCGCAATGTTGGGGCCGAAGACCGATTTGCACTGATCAATTGACGGGCCAATGGGGCCCCACAGGGTCAGGCAGTAGGGGGCGGTGATGGTGTTGTCCTTATCGAACACAACGCCCTTGAAGCCCCTCCTCCGCAGCTCGGCCCAGTCAATGTACCGGACGTCGGAGACCGAGACGTGGGGCAGGGCCAGGTGACGGTCCCGGGTGAACACAGCCATCGAGCAGACGATCCCCTCCCAATTGAATCTCTGCCCGAACGCTCCCTTCAGGTCTGCCCACCACATGCTTGTGCAAATGCCCCTACGACTCGATTTACGCACACGCCGTCTCGCGGATGCCTGCTGGGCCGCCTGTCGCGTCTGGTCTTCTGGGCATTCAGGTCCAGTGCTCTCGGCGTCGGAGGGAGGCCGAAACTGGGGAAGTAGAGGCGGGTTGTGGGGCTTCCGGTGGGGGGTGTCTTCTTGTTCTTGGCTGGAGCTGTTGACGGTGGTGGTGGCAAGGTGGAGAGAACATGAGCTGACGAGATGCTTCCGGGAAGCGGGAAGGGAGAGAGAAACAATGGTGGGTGGTTTGAGCTTGAGACCGGGTCGGTGGTGGAAGAGAAGATTGGGAATTGGGTAGCAAGAAGAACAAGAAGCAGAAGCAGCAGCAATCGGGGTCGATTGCATCTTCAATTCGTTTTGTACGAGGCTAGTGTACCTTAATATTTCTATTTTTTTCCTTGTTTTTTTCTTTTTCGCAGTCTCTCTCTCTCTCTCTCCTCTTGCGTCTGGACTGTGGAGAACAGAACTGGACAGTGGCATTCCATTCTTCTGGGCTCTTTGGGAAGGTCGATGACAACGGAGGCCCAACAGGATGGAGCTGATATGTTGGAAGAACAGATCCAGTGATTTTCCTTGATTATTCGGGTGCGAATCCTTGCATCAAAGCATGAGCTTTGAATTATATCTCCTGATGAAAATAGGTCTTGCAAAGGCATCGGGAATTCCACGTGCCGATCGAGGGAAGAGATCTAGCATATTTCAGGCATAATTTCCTTCATTGATATCAGAGTCTCATAGACATAAAAGAACAAGATGTCGAGCAAGAGAACATTCACAACTCTCTTCTTTTCCGTTGGGGAGGCACATTAATGAAAAGGACAATGGCCAATTGGCCAAACTAGATAAATTTCGATGTATTCAGCCAAAAATAAAGATAAAAGTTCTATGCTTTACTGAGAAACAATCAGGCAGATGAAACCCAAGATTGGAGGAAGAACAAGTGCTTCGACAATGACTCTCGACAATGCAAGAACTTCCGACACAGGAGTATGCATAGCTCACCACTGAGCATCATCCTTCATGCCGAAATCAAGTATCTTCTTCCGTAAACAGTCAAAATAGTTCACTTTGAACTAACAAGGAACAAGGGCTCATTTCTCCCTTAACCACCAAGATTGCACAAAATACAGATATGACTTGCACTAGAGGAACATTGAAGTTCACTCACATACAGAGACAGACATTCATTCATCAACAGCAAGCTGTACTTACCGCGACAATAAGTAGGGCCAAAGTCCCAAATCCGACTAAAGTAAACAAAAGATAAATTGGACAACGAGAATGCCATTAACTTCGTAGTCAAGGATGATATAGAAGTCAGGACATTTTTCAGCATTCTATAAACTCAAAACAAAATTGGGAATCGGGATACAACTTAAGAGTAACTTTGCACCGCGCTGACTAATTAACCCAGTACAAAAATCATGTAGCAGTAACAAGCAACCTGGAAAAGAACCCGCTATCTCAGTCCTACGGATATCGAAAAATTCTCTTCGCCCTTCTCACTTCTTATTCCTCTTCACCTTCTCCGGTTTAGTCGTGCTTTTCTTCTCCTTCTTACCAACAAGCTCTCCTTCTCCCTTGATGGGCAATCCACCTTTCTTGCGCTTGTTAACAACATCCTCTTCATTTGATTTTTTTGACTTCTTGGACGCCTCAATTTTCTTTTCCTTGTTACCACCATCTCCCTTAACTTTTGATGTCTTCTTCGCACGGCTCAACTCTGTCAGACCTCCCGATTCCTCCTTATCATCTACCTTCTTCCTCTTCTTTCCCGTGATTTCAGCACTACCCACACCATTATCCTCCTCATCCTCGTCGTCCAAGTTCGTATCCATGTACCTAACCTCATGGATCCTATTCCTTTTCGGAGCCTTCTTCTTCTGCACAACACTCTCTTTCGCATCCTCCTCATTGACCTCTTCGCCATCCAATGCCTCTCCCTTATCATCAACCCCCTCAATCTTCAACTTCAGATCAGGCACAGTCTGATAAATAGGCAAAGCCAAGCTCTCCAACATCTTCAAATGGAACGATCTTATGTTCCGCCACTTCCGCGGCACAACCTCGGCAACCCCGTTAATTGCAGCCAGCACATTCTCCGCAATCTCCTTCTTCCCCATTGAGGCCTTCCCCACCTTCACCACGCTACAAGTACCCGAGCCCAAAAACATCAAAGCCGACCCGCAAACATTCTCAATCTGCTCCTTCCAGCCCTTGTGCTTCAAGTCTACACTAATAGGAATCTTCCTCTTCTTGAAGAACTGCTTCCCCAGCAACCTCGGCAGCACGGGCAGGACCCTCCTGTCAGCCAGAAACAAATCATAGGAATCACAAAGCTTCCTCTTTGCTTCGAATGCCTTGAAATCGCTCCTGAGCTTGGACAATTTCATGACCTTCGAGACGGGGATGTTCTCGGCCTTGATCTTCTTCTGGGCGGCGTCCTTGGTGAGGTTCGATTTCGGCCCGTCATCGATAATCAGACAGATTTCCGACAACTGCGGGTCGATCAGGGGGCGAGGGATGGGAATTTTGAAAGGGTTTGTGCGGCCCTTCGCCGGAATCTTCTTCAGGGTCAAGATTAGGTAGAAAAACTCGTCTTGCTGGAGGAGCTGGGGCTTCTCCGTCTCGGACTTGGCATCCCGCCATTTGAACAGAGCCTGTACGGCTCTTTCCACCGTCTCGGAGCTCACGCTGGAAGACATGGATGAAGGCCGAATCAAGCTCTCTAGGGTTTTGGCTGACTGTTGCTCGAAGTTAAAAAACCCTAGTTAGCTCGCTCCGGCTGAGGTTTTGATTCCCTCTATGAGGAGACAACGGAACCCTTACGTGACCAGAAATGGGCCTCACCATCTGGGCATGATGCTTAAACTTGGAGGCCCATTTGGGCTCTTAAATGGGCCTGGGCCCATGAATTGGCTCGTCAGAAGATGTAATCTGTGACGACATTTCCTAGATTAATTAATGGTCAGCAGTCACCAACATTCTCAACCAATCATCTGACGTCACGTCGGTAGGTTGGGGACCAATAATCGTGAAGGATGACTTGGCGCTACCGGATTGGGTGAAATTAGTTCATTACCCTAATCTCGACCATATTGAACCGGAGCTCCACGTCTCTGCCGACGCAATAGTACGTCATGAACCCACTTCAACTAGAAAGGGAAGATACATTCATCCACACACCATCCTCCTTCTCGTCATGTCTTATTGGCTAAAAGCCAGATAGAGGGGAAAAAAACAAAAAAACTCATTTTGCTAATAAAAAAATAAGTTTGCCTCAGGCTTCGAAATAAAATTATTACTCTACATATTTCACGGAATGAAGACAAAATAATATGATAAATTTATTATTAAAAAATTAATTATAATAATTGTTAAAAAAATATGTTAGAGAATTTATTATAAAATTGGAGAAAAAAAGACAAAAAATAAATAATTAGAATAATTTAATATTAAAAAATTCATGATAATAATTATAATTAAAAAATATGAGAAATTTTTTATTAAATTTTTAAAAAAGTAATGATTGTATTGTTGAATTGAATCAACGTAAGTTGGTTCAAACTGTTCGACGCTTGTTCCGTTTAAGCAGGATTTCAGATTCAAGTTCTTGTGAATGCAAAAAATTCACGCTGTGAAAGTTTTACCCCTTAGTGGGTCGACTCGGTTCAACTGCATTAATCGAATCCTAATTAGACTTTTCAATACCGTGCTTCAGACCAAAAAAGAATATAGTATAGTTAAATAGAGTAAAATTACGATATCAAAACTAAACAAAGCCTATACATACCAAATAAAAATAAAATAAAATAAAATAAAATAAAATAAATAAGAAAAGAAGATTCCAATTCCAATCAATAATCAATCAAATGAGGCATGTATGTCCCACCAAAACCAATGTTCAAAAAGGAGGAGCATCTTCCTGGGATTTTATCCATATTCCACCTTCTCGCTGCGATTGGATATGTTTATTTTTTTTACCTCTTAATAATAAGACAATTCAACGCTTCATGCAAAGCCATATGATATTCGTTGTTGCGCCATGGTATACACTTGTATGATTTGACCCGTTTCTGGATTAACTTTTATTGATCTAATCCAATTAAAAAAAATGTTTTTACTTGAACTGGGAATTCACCCATTGTCCTGTCATACATACGAAGAAGATGGGAGAGCTATTCTCTTCACATCCTTGAACGAGAGCATAGATTAAGTCAAAAAGTTCCAACCACCTTTTTTTTATTATCTAATTTTATCTCTTACCTTCTACTGAAACATATGTTTAATTACCGAGAACCACTGAACTGTAAATTAGAGGGCGAACGTCGCATGCATGCTGCACTAGCGATACTGCACCACTTGCACACATGTTGGATCGGCGAGTTTTGTATCCTTGCTTATCAAGAGGATACATTTTACCACGAGTCATTGCTACATATATAACTACTTATTTTCACCTAAGGAGTTAAGCGTAAGGTTGAATAAGTTTTTCTTTTCGGTATGAATTTTGATATTCAGAAGCCTAATGAAGTCCCGATTAATCGAGTCGAGTGAAATCAGTACACTGAAAAGTAAAGTTTTCTAAGTGTAAATTTTTTGAATAAGTTTATCTAGAGGTTGTTCTTCGATTTTTCAGTTTACTACTGTTGTCAATAAATAAATTGGAATATCAGGGAAAAGGGAAAAAAAGATAAATAAAAAGGGAAATAGTGATATACGCCGGTGGGAGAAGCAAACAAATTGCGAAATTGGTTTCACGAAGGGGAGTACAGTTTGTGTCAACGGACCCCAAAATTATTTAAATGCAGCGCAATTCTTGCTTGGGTTACTCTTTTTTTTTTTTGCTGAATATTGCTTGGGTTACTTTACCAGAAGAAGGCTCTCTCTCCAATATTATATTTTACCAATTATATTATGTATTTATATATAGTAATAACCCAAAAAAATCAATATAGCATAAATGCTGATATATACTAAAATAGCATCAAGATTACAATTCGAGCATGGAAATGAATATATTCACTTCACACGTATTAGGTCGATAGCTTATCAGAAGTGATTTCTTGAATACACAAATATAAGATATCATCAGGATATAATAATCTTGTCTCTCATATCGGAGCGCGTTTTTGGTTATTATTTATATGTTAATTATATATTAAATAAATGTAATAGATTAAGTGGAAAAAAAAACAGGCAAAGCAGAACGCTGCTTTTATTTTTGATGGACATTTTTAAATATATATTGGGAGCAATAAAGAAATAACAATAATAGATAAGAATTTTTTTTTAAAAAAAAGGTGAAATTGTTGTTGTTTTTTTTTTTGCGGCTTCTCCAATCATTTTTGTGCTCGCCTTCCATGGATTCTCTCTCTAAAAAGTCCAATTTTCTGCTCAGTTTCTCTCTCTAGATTCTCATCGTCACTCCCCCTCCTTCCCTCTTCCCTCTTCCCTCTTCCCTCTTCCCTCTTCCCTCTCTCTAATCTTCCGTCACTTGTTTCCCGGCGAGAGTGAAGGAAGTAGAAGAGTAGAAGAAAGAACTATCTCTGCTTCTACGAAACTCTCCCTCCCTCCCTTTCCCCCTCTCTCTCTCTACTCTTTCTCTCTCCATTTTGGTTTTTTGATTAAAGGCACAAACTTTGGGCTCAATCTGCTGAATTTCACTTCGGGGATGGGCTACCTTTAGCTGCTGCCTCTGGGTTCTTAACGATCTTCCTGTTCCTATTACCAGGTAATGCGACTCCACTCGCTCTCCTGCTCCTGTGCTCAATTATTGGAGGTGGGGTTCAACATTTATGGGCTACCCTTTTTCTTATTTTCATCAAATTGAGTTCTTTTGGGATGATCCTGTTCATTTTGTCGGTGATCAGTTGATGCTCCAGCTGAAGTTTGCATGTTTGGTGAATTTTTAAGTATTGAGTCCTGGAAAGGTCGATGTTGCTGCTGATACGGTAATGATTGGACCTTTTTCTGGTCAACATCTTTTTGGTAAAATTGTGACTTGGGGACTAAGTTGACTCTGTACCAACTGATGGTCCATGAGCTGTTCAGTGTCTATTTGATTGTTCACTGTCTGATTAATTGGGCATTCAGTTTTAGGCGAGTTGGCCCACAAGATCTTTCACAAATCATGCCAATTATCTTCTGTTGTTTTGCAGTCAAACGGAGAATGTTGCTGTTTAAATTTTTTCATTACTGCTTCCATCAGTGACCAGTTTTCTGGTAGCTTGTGTGGTATTTGTGGATGAGCAAAAGTGGGTTATTGATGTAAAAGAAGATCCCAGTCATTCTCTCAGTTTCATGATTATGAATGATGAAGATTAGCTTTATGAACTGTCTGTTAGACGTTGGGAAACAGAGCATAGAAACCCATACATCTGAGTTTGTCAGCTAAAAGGGACAGTTCCTTTTTTCTTGTCATGATGCTGCAGTCTCTGTTATCAGAATTGGCGAATATCTTTTTTTTCTTCTGTTGCCACTTCATTTCATAATATCCAGTCAGAAGTGCGTGCATTTTCTGTTGAAATGGTGCGGTACTAAGTTTCTTGGATTTTACACTGCCCAGGGTTCTCTTGCGAAGAGCATAGTATTTATCTTCGCTTAACTTCTTAATATATATATATATATATATATATATGCTCCTACAACAGCAACATGTCGAAATAGGTGTTGATTGTTTTCAGAAATCTGCGTTTAGATGGAGCAACGCCGGAAGGATTTGGTATCTGGCTTTTCTGAAGGTGAGGTTAATTTCCTTTTAAGTCATGATTAGAAATATGCCAGCATTTAACTTATTTTATATACATAGCAAGATAAATTTGTATGATGCGTAGGTCGTATCTCTTAATAGGTTTGTGATTGTTGTAGGTTGTCTTCCCTAACTTAGAGTATCTATTAGTGAAATAATAGGCAACTATAGGGAACATATATAATTTTCATGCTTTTAGCAAAAATAATGAATAAATAATTTGTATGCTACAGTATGTTATCCTAATGGTACATATCTTGTGTAGGCCCTTTTAAGGCTCCTTCAGTTAATATTCCTGGGAATGCAAGAAGTGGTGCATGGGGAATCCCCCCTGGTGGCGGTGGATATCATGGATCAGATGATACTAGCTTGTTTTCAAGTTCATTGCCTGTCCTTCCCCATGAAAAATGTACGTTTATAATTATAATACTTATGAAGGGTCCTGATTTTATGGAGATGATACTTAAGGACTGCCCTTCTGTCAAAATGCAGTGAACTTTACTGAATCTGAGCAACATGTTAGATCTATTGATGATAACTTCTCAAATTCAAGCAAGCTCAATCAGGATGATGAAGGTAGGGATCCTCTTGAAGACATTGAACCAACTGGAATTGGAAGCTTGCTTCCTGATGAAGATGACCTTTTAGCTGGACTAATGGATGACTTGGACCTAACTGGATTGCCTGTTCAACTGGAGGAGTTAGAGGAATACGATATTTTTGGCAGCGGAGGAGGAATGGAATTAGATGCTGATCCCCAAGAGAGCTTGAGTATTGGGTTGGCCAAGGTAGGCATATCTGATGGTATTGCTGCAAATGGAATTGGGCATTATGCTTTTCCGAATGGCATGGGAACAGTTGCTGGGGAGCATCCATATGGTGAGCATCCTTCGAGGACACTATTTGTTCGGAACATTAACAGCAATGTTGAAGACTCTGAATTGAGATCTCTCTTCGAGGTAATTCTAATGTTTACCGTTTCCACTTCGCCTATCTCTATTTAGTGCAATTATTTTTTATTTGAAGCGATGTCTGTTAGGTTTACTCTGGAATTTATAAGAATGGAAATTGAGGAACTGCTTTACTTGATGCTTTAAAGAAATCTTTTCCTGTTTAGGTATTCTATTAGAGCAGATCTCGTGATAACTAACTCGAGAGAGAATTGTCATGGAATCATTTGTTAAAACAATCAATTACTGATCAAGTTGTCCTCCCTTTTGGAATTATTACATGAGTTAAAAGCACAAGAGAGAGGCAATAGGTCATATGTGTAGAAGGAGATAAAACGAAAATTGAGGTTTTAATTCCTTTTAGACTAGTGAAGCATTAGCTGTTAACCGAATTGATTAAATATCTTGAGCTTAGAAGCATCACCTTCTAATTCTGAAACAAAGTTAGACACTTCAACTTAAACACACAAGGCCAACACCCTCAATCATTTTCTGCTAGTATGAGGAATAAAGTCCACTGGGTTTTGCTATGATCTACAATTTTGTTGACGATGCTCCAATTATTTTATATGCAACAAAGCCAATAAATCATTTCATTATTATTTGTAATTGACAGTGCAGCTTACAGTGTCCTTACCTTACTCTTAGCCAGCAATGCAAATGCCCCTCTCGAATCTTGATAAACTGCATATCATTGATGCATGAGATAAATGACTAGTTTTGTTGCTTAACAAGGTTGCTTCTCATTCAGGTGCCTTTGCTTGTTGATTTTTAAATTATTTCCATTTAAATTATTTTTTTCCTGTCTTTTTGTTTTTCCTCCACTGTAGCAATATGGGGATATTAGAACTTTATATACTGCTTGCAAGCATAGGGGATTTGTCATGATATCTTACTATGATATCCGAGATGCTCGAACTGCCATGCGCACTTTACAGAATAAACCATTGAGAAGAAGAAAACTTGACATTCATTTCTCGATTCCAAAGGTATGAACCAAGCTTTATAGTTATCTTCTTTGAATGTAATTCCACATTGTTGGCATATTTATTCTCTTCTTCCTCTATTATCTGTAGGATAATCCTTCAGAGAAGGATATAAATCAAGGAACTCTGGTGGTCTTTAACTTGGATGCGTCAGTTTCAAATGATGACCTTCGTCAAATATTTGGGTCATATGGAGAGGTCAAAGAGGTGCGGATTTTAAGAATATCCGTGCTATACATTTTCTTCGATCAGTATCTTAGCTATACATTATTCTGTATTTCTTTCAACCTTCATATCCACTTTGATCATTGTTATAATACAGATTAGGGAGACACCACACAAGAAGCACCATAAATTCATAGAATTTTTTGATGTTAGAGCTGCGGAGGCAGCTCTCAGAGCATTAAATAGAAGTGATATAGCTGGGAAACGCATCAAAGTTGAACCTAGCCGTCCTGGCGGTGCACGTCGAAAGTAAGATCTAAGCTCACTATTATTATTTTTTGAAGATATTATCATAATTGCAACTAATAGACCTTTCACCTGGAGCTTACTGTACTTGTTCTGGACTTACCTCAATTAGCTGTATGTTTTGGTGATCAGCTTGATGCAGCAACTAAATCAAGAGCTGGAGCAAGATGAAGCTAGAAGTTTTCGGCACCATGTGGGCTCACCAATAACTAGTTCTCCTCCAGGTTGGTATCTTTGTAAATCAAACAAATTAAATTCATATGATCGTCATAGTATTATTATGCTCCTTTGGGTTAACTCTAGTTTGTTTATAAAAAACTTTTGCAACTTTTCCTGATAGGTGCCTGGACCCAGTTTGGCAGCCCTGTTGAACAGAGTCCCCTTCTCGCTTTTAGCAAATCCCCTGGTCTGGGCCCCCTCAGTCCAGTAGGGAGTAACCCAATGCCAGGTTTAGCGTCAATCCTCCCACCTCACATTTCTGGTTCCCCGAAGATTGCGCCCATTGGTAAGGACCAAGGAAGGCTCAACCATGTGAATCAGATATTTGACAAAACACTTCCAGCTATGGGATCTGCATACTCGAATTCTCAGTCTCTTTCAGAGCAAAGTTTAAGTGCAAGCCCTGGACCTATATCCCCATTGGGTGAATCAAATCCGAAGTCTACTGGTATTGCAACATTAACAGGGCCTCAGTTTCTTTGGGGCAGTCCCCCTGCATACTCTGAGCATGCTAGCTCTGCTGCTTGGCCAGTTTCATCAGCAAGGCATCTACCAGGATCCAGCGGACAGAGTCGGGGACAGGGCTTTCCTTTTGCTAACAGGCATACCTCACTCCTCAGCTCCCATCAACCCCATCAAGTGGGCTCTGCACCTTCTGGAGTCCCATTTGATAGGCGTTTCGGATTCTTCCCAGAGTCGCCTGAGTCTTCATTCATGAATTCAATGGCAATAGGAGGACTGGGTTTAAATCGGAATAAGGGAAATTACGTGATGAATATGGGCATTCCAGGAAGCATAACTGACAATGGTTCTCCCAATTTCAGAATGATGCCAATGCCTAGACACAGTCCAATGATACTTGGGAATGGTTCCTTTCCTGGACCAGGAGCCATAGGCATCGAGGGATTGGGTGAACGTGGTCGAAATCGGCGGGTTGACACTGGTGGGGCTCAGTTAGACAGTAAGAAGCAGTATCAACTGGACTTGGATAAAATTATGAATGGAGAAGACACTAGAACTACTCTCATGATTAAGAACATCCCCAATAAGTAAGGACATTTTTATGTTTCTTACCGATAAAAGGTGTGGTTTTCACAATCTTGTGCTGAGTTCACTTGGCTCTTTATAATTGTGCTTACTTTTAGGTACACATCGAAGATGCTACTTGCTGCAATTGACGAAAATCACCGGGGCACTTATGATTTTCTCTACTTGCCTATTGATTTTAAGGTAATTCTAGTACTGGAAAGTATTTAAAAGGTTGCTCCGTTGGCATACTTATGCAAACTGCAGTTACTAGTAATGCAGTAATGCTGATGGTTGCATTTGTTGCTGCAGAACAAATGCAATGTGGGGTATGCCTTCATCAATATGGTTTCTCCCTCTCACATTGTTTCTTTCTATAAGGTGAACTTTTTCTCTTGTACAGAATCAGCCTTTATCTTTCTTTTGCATCATACAATCAAGATTTCAAGCCGTAGAGTTATTGAACTATAAATTCAGTTTTTTTTCCCCTTTCTGAAGTAATTGAAATTTGAAACTTTTTGGACAGACATTTAACGGGAAAAAGTGGGAAAAGTTCAATAGCGAGAAGGTAGCCTCATTGGCATATGCAAGAATCCAGGGCAAGGCTGCTCTTGTGACACATTTTCAAAATTCAAGCTTGATGAATGAGGATAAGCGGTGCCGCCCGATTCTCTTCCACTCAGAGGGTCAGGATGCCGGTGACAAGGTAGCATGCTTTAGCTTAATGTAATTCTTCCAAGTATGTTTTTGTAGCTGTTTTTTGATTTAGTATTGGGACAAAGCCAAAACCTACTATAAGAGCTCATCTTTCTTATGCTCTTTGAATTGTTTGTTTACATTTGCATATTGTGCAGGATTATCTGCTCTCGGGTAATTTGAATATCTGTATTCGTCAAGCTGATGGGTCATACATCGGGGATTCTCTGGATAGCCCAAGGGACGGCTTGAGCGAGAAGCCAGAGGATTATTAATATTGCTCCTGAGAGCACTACTGGTGGCTAGGAGCTGTTTAACAGTTGTATAGGGTGCGTAGTGTACATAGCTGAGAGAGAAGCCGAGTGGGAAGGCATATAATTTAAGTCACTTGGTGATGGGCAGTATCCACTTTTATGTGATGGATGCTTCATATTTATTTAATGACGAAAATCTGTAGGGAGAGAGAGAGAGAGAGAGAGAGAGAGGAGAAAACAATCAAGGGCAGGGAGCATTTTGTTTATAAGTAGGGCGACGTAATCATTATTTTAACTGGCTGATCGGAATAAAGCTGAAGCATATTGCTGGAACTGTGAAGTCTCTCTGCAGCCATATGCAAGCAGTCATCGGCTTGTGAACGGTCTCGGATGCGTCTATTCTCTTTAGTTGCCCATTTTCACTTAAGTGTCCTTCCTGTCCTTTCTCTAATTTGGGCGTGTATGTTAATATGGGTAAATATCGTGTCATGGGTCAAGGGACTGTTCTCGAACTGTATAGAAGCCGAGACAGACCCGAGGAACTAAACTAAGACTGCTTTTTATGTCTCTCTTACGTTCTGTGTATGGAAACTGTCTACTTGGTCCCTTTGAGGATTGTACAGATGTAATATTTTGTTCCCTTGAACTTTATGAAACAGGTCGGAAGCTCTCGACAGTAAGAATTTGATTTTGTGTTTTGCTTGATGGTTGTTTCTCCCTTTTGTATCCGGGCATGCTGGAGATGTTGACAGGATTAGCCTTGCGATGGGGACAGGACTCATTCTAGAATCTTATGTGGGACCTGTTAGGGAAACAGCCTGTGATCATTAACCTACTTGTTATATACATCGGCATGGTCGTAATCCGGAATTAAGTGTTTAGTTTGATGATTTTCATCCAAATGTCAGCTTAGATAAGGAAAAGGAGACTGGAAAACACAGGTTGAACGTGAATCCACTCATGAATCTTCTAAAGCTACGGAGAAAATGTGCATGACAATTGGACATGAAATATCAAATGATTGGGAAGTTCACCAAACAAAATAACGGGAATAGCATGAATTGGGCATCTCAAAAAAAAAAAGAAAAAGAATTTTTTATTATTATCATCGTTATTATCAAGTTTTTTTTTTTTTTTGGTTGAGAGGTAGTGCAAAATCAAGATCTGGGTATTTCACAATTCCCTCACCTGTCGGCAAAATGGCCAAGGAAGTCTTCAATCTGGTGAAATCTCGCCGAGAGTTCAACAACCCTTTCATGCTCCAAAACCAATTTAGATAAATGAAATGAATTTTTTTTCTTGATTTTTAGGTAGTATTATGATGGAAAAATATTAAGTTGACATTAGCCAAGAACAAGGGTAGAGGAACAGAGAAGAGTGCAGTTATGGTCATCAGCTCCACTTCACCACTTTCCATGCAGACGAAGGAAGAGGGAGAGATTACCAATATGGAATGACTCAAACAGTTCAGCACTTATCCCGTTTAAGTAAGGTCTTACGTTCAAGTCATTTTAATGAATAAAATTCATGCTTGACTAATTTTATCCCTTAGTGAACCGACCAGGCTCGACTGAATTAGTCGGGGTTCAATTAAACTTTCGGATACTAGGTTTTACGCCAAAAAAAAGAAGAGGGAGAGATTGGATGGATGGAATTGGTCTGTCTTTCCATTGTCGTACTTCAAGACTATCATCATCACCAGTGTCGGGAACAGCACACATGAGAGAAAGTCGATGGCGCAATTTATGGATGACAAAGTCAAAAAAAAAAAAGAAAAAAAAAGGAGTACACTGAAGTAGGTGAAACTTTATATGCTGATACAGATTTGCAGCTCGCCAGCCTCTGCTCTGCTCAGCTCTCTCATCCTCCCTCCCTCCCCATGAGCAGCTGCAGTTTTCGGTTTAGAATTGGTCCATGTAAGCGTCTTCCCTCGGTACGAGCCACTCAACTGCTCCCATACAAAGTCCGTTCAGTTCGTAGTCTATGTGAATCTCATGCCGCATATAAGCCACGATACGTGACTCAGTGAACAACTTGAGCGAATTCAGCACGTAACGGATATATTCTTATGCTAGGGGCACGCGATACCGATGTCAATGGAAGAAGAGACGGGCAAATTTTCAAACTTGACTAGGGAAAACAGGAAAAGAAAAAAAAAGAAGGAAAAAAAAAGAGATTGTAGGGGGCGGTCACCAGCATTACAACCTACTCAAGTTTTCCATGTTCAAGAAGAAAAATGGGCAACTCTACTTGCATGTGAAAATCACTGTACTGTCATGCATAATTTCAAAATTTATCCGTCTTATATATATATGTGTGTGTGTGTGTGTGTATTTATATATTTTGAAGGGGAAAAAAGCAAAATGGTGGAATTAAACTCCAGAGATGCGCCTTAACCAAAGTGTTCCATTAAATGAGCCCCTATAAATACTCTGCACCTCTTGCAATCCTCCACAAAGTATACCCATTTACTCCTTTCTTCTTCTCCTCCTCTAGGAATAGAAACGCTCTCTAGGAACAGAGCCATGGTCTTCTCAATGGTGCTGCTGAGGCTGATGGACTGGTTATGGTGGCACATCCTAGCAAACGCATGGCACAGGGCTGCAAGGAACATGAGAGGCTGCACTAAGATTCTCCAGAAGAACCAGTCTTTCAAGTCCCTTCAGGCTCAGTACCCTTCCTTTCCTAGCATCACCAAGTGTTCCCTAGAGGGCAGGGAGTCTCAGACCTTGGTCTGTGACATCCTCGGAGCCTTGCTCAGGACAGAATCCTTCTTCCCTTACTTCATGCTCGTTGCCTTCGAGGGTGGCAGCATTGTCAGAGCGTTTCTGCTGTTGCTCTCCTGTCCTGTCTTGTGGTTGTTGGACTTTGAGCTCCAGCTGAGGGTCATGATCTTTATATCCTTCTGGGGAATGAGGATCAAGGACATGGAGAGCGTGAGCAGGGCAGTCCTGCCCAAGTTCTTCCTGGAGAACCTCAACCCCAAGGCCTACGAGGTCTTATGTCGAGCTGGGTCCAGGGTTGTCTTCACCAGTGTCCCTAGAGTGATGGTGGAGGGATTCTTGAAAGAGTACTTGAGCGTCGATGCTGTTATAGGAACCGAGCTGAGCACGTACGGGAATCGCTTCACGGGATTCATATCTCGGTCTGGTTTGCTGGTGAAGCACCGGGCAGTGAAGGAGTATTTTGGCGACAAGAAGCCTGATGTTGGGCTTCAAAGTTCAAGCCTGCAGGACCATCTCTTCCTTTCCATCTGCAAGGTTTATGTCATGCACATTCTTCTTTATATATTATAGAGACATAATATGCATTAAAGAAACAAGGCAAGACCGCAAGGTATATGTTCTAATTGTTTGCATGTGAAGTATTTGGACAATTTGATTCATCAGATGCTTCTTTTCATGCAACAGGAAGCTTATTTGATAAACAAGGAAGAAGGCAAAAGAGGGAACGCGCTTCTGGCTCTTCCACGAGACAAGTACCCGAAACCTTTGGTCTTTCATGACGGAAGGCTAGCGTTTCTGCCTACTCCGTTGGCGACCCTCCAAATGTTCATGTGGCTTCCTCTGGGAATCTTACTGGCCATCTTCAGGCTCCTGGTGGGCATTTTCTTGCCCTATAAGGTAGCAATCTTCCTGGGAACCATGAGTGGCGTCAACCTGAGGGTGAAATTGTCTACCTTAGCGAAACCCGACCAGGACCGTAAGAAGGGAGTCCTTTACGTCTGCTCCCACCGAACTCTCCTAGATCCTGTCTTTCTAAGTACATCCCTAGGCCAACCTCTGACAGCGGTAACTTACTCCCTAAGTAAAGTCTCCGAGTTTATTGCTCCCATCAAGACCGTGAGGCTGACCCGGGACAGGACAAAGGACGGAGAGACCATGGAGAGACTGTTAAGTGAAGGCGACTTAGTGGTGTGTCCCGAAGGAACAACCTGCAGGGAGCCATACTTGCTGAGGTTCAGCTCGTTGTTCGCAGAGCTAGCCGACGAGATCATTCCTGTCGCTATGGACACCCATGTCGCAATGTTCTATGGGACTACTGCTAGCGGGCTCAAGTGCTTGGACCCTTTCTTCTTCCTGATGAACCCAAGACCGACCTACCACGTCCATGTTCTCGAGAAGCTGCCCAGAGAGCTCACTTGCGCCTGTGGAAGATCGAGCCATGAAGTGGCAAACTACATACAGAAGCAGCTTGCCGCTGTTCTTGGGTTCGAGTGTACCAATTTGACTCGAAGGGACAAATACTTAATGCTCGCTGGGAACGAAGGGATTGTGCATGACAACAGAAGTGACAAAGTCTCCACGAACTAGCTTCAATAATGGATTCTTTTTTTGTTTTCCTCTCTGTTTCGTACCTTCCGTTAGTTGCTTGGTCACAATAGAGATTCACATCCCGGCTTACTAAGATGTCATGATGTTCTTGAGCCTAGTCCAATGTCACATCCCGGTTGGATTAATTTGTGTTATTATGATGATGATACACTGCACATGTGGGACACTCGTGCTCTTGGATTCCGGAACTATACATTTGCAGCATTTATTTTATTCCAAATTTTTAACACTCCAGTACACTGTATTTTCAGCTTCCCTCTTCTGTATAACAAAAAAATGAGGCAGGTCGATTACGAAGAAAATTGGTATCTTATACGGCAAATGAAAATGTGAACGCAGCGATTATAATCGAACTTAATCTCATTCGAGCATCCCAGATCATCCAATAATTTCTCTGTTTCTACTGCTCTGCTGGCGTCCCCTTCGAAATGTGGGCATGTAATCGAGTGGTGACGGCTACCGCCTTTGCAAGTAAATCATATGTACTTGCAATAAATGGCACAATGAATGCAAATCTCTGCTATTCGAGGAGGCTGAGGTAAGCCGCAGAAATGGAGAAGGATTTAATTGTTTCCATTCTCCAAGAAACCACCAGTGGAATTCGATGATCGATAATATGCCTCCGAGATTTACAATGGAGTAGGATGGAATCACTCCATCAAGGTGATATATGCTCGACCGTGCCATCGGTAAGAGCTGGCGGTACTCATGGACTAACCGTCCCAAAACCATGTTCTAAGCATGCCATGCCTGGACAGGGACCACTTCGATTGAATGTTTTTCGAAAACCAAAATAATCATGGAAAGGAAACAAGCAATAGTTAATATCTTCAACATGATCAATGAATAAAGCAGAGCTACAGAAGGTTTATCTATGGTTGGTTCTTCCTGAAGCAGAGCTCAACAGTGGTGGAGGGATGATTACTGTGTGAGCGAGAGGCAATAATAGCTAACGTGTGCTCCCAGTTATTAAGTTAGTTCTTCGGTCCCGGTCGTGTTGGCGCCCATGCGTACATTTCCTGGGGCAGAGTCCCGTTAGTGAGCATGTTTGATGGCATTCCGTACAGATCCGCGACGTCAATTTGGTGCTGCTGACGGCTTTTCTGGTAATGCTGGCTCTGGATTGGCGCCGCGTCATCATCCTCATCCAATGGGAGGCGGTCGAAGGTAGCGTTCATGAAAGACGCTACCATGATCACCACAGGGCCTGAGGCGATAAGGGCACCCACGACGGCCCCGCCGACTACCTGCCCTTGCGCCCCGGCCAGGTAGATCGTCAGCCCAGTAATCCCTGGTGGGGCAGGCGGTGGCAGGATGGAGCCGAGCATGGAGAGGATCTCGAACCGACCATGGAGGGTCACGGTCGCCCCAGTGGCGGAAGGCTGCTTGAGGGTGACATTCGTAACGAATCCACTCCCACTCAGCACGCAGAGCCCCCGCTGCCTCTTCCGAGCAAATCCCGTCAAGCTCTCATTCACATCACAGCCCGAGCTCACCTCCATCGCATGGGCCCGGAGCGCGTTTGCACTGTCCCTGGTGATAATGATGGGAGGCTTAGGTTTGTTCTTGGAGCCAGCAGGGCGCCCACGTGGACGACGGATGGCCTCTGCCACCACCGGAGCGGAGGAAAGCGGGGGCACCGACTTCGGCAATTCGAGCCTCCGGAGATTGCTTACCTTGTCTTGCTGCTCCAGGCCTTGGTCCCCAGCTGGCTTCGAGCACAGCGGAAGCACAGCCAAATCCGCACCGCCTGCCATTGATAAGCTCAAAACTCACTCAAACTGTGTTCAATGAAAGAAGTAATCCTTGCTGAGACAGAGAACAGGAAAGCTGCGTTTTTGTAGCCGAATAGTTCTAATACTTTAACTGCAACAACCATAAGGAATGAGTAGGGATTAGGAGATGATTAAGTGACACCAACCTCTGCAAATTTCCCCATTTCTTAATTATACTCTGCTCATTTTCCTACCACCAACCGACTTCCTCTCCATGACAATTGCCTTTTTCTATATAATGAATGATCAAACAATAGATTAAGAACCGATGCTCGGTACGCCTGGTGGAACAATTAAAGAAGCTGATATTCATTCTCTGGGATTCTGGGAGAAGTTAATAAGCTCTCTATGAACAGAGAAGTCATGCCTCCGTTTGAAAACTCAAGTCAAAATTACACTTAGGAGGCAGAGAAACCCAGTAAATGTATGTACAGACCCTATTGAACATTGGAGCTAAGAGGCTTAGACTACTGTAAGGTTTTCAACTTTCCGAACCGCAAAATTGCCCTAAGTTTCTTTCTTCCTGTCCAGACTAGCCCGGAGGAGCCCTTCAGGAGTATAAAAAGAAGGCTTGAAAGGCAGAAGGCAGGTCAGTATCTTGGCTGTTGCCAGAACTGGTGTTGCTTCAACAGTGGGTCTGCACGGTCGTTTAAGGTCATGTCCCCGAAGCCATGGAGCAGCTGGCTTTCAGGTGCTGCGCCAACTTGAGAATGATTTGAGCCGAAGCCGCCTAGAGAACCATAGTCCCGAGGGAATTGCTGGTCCTGTTGATGCCTGAGATTGAGCTGCTTCTCTAGTAGCATATTGTAGTAAGCTTTTTCTTGAGCAGTCGACATTGCTCTGGCGCCTGGCCCGGAGCTCCACCCATTAGAGCTAACATCACCCTGCAATGTGAAAGGAATTATCCATCATTGTGAAGCGGGACATTTAATTGCAAAAGCAAGAAATATAATAGCAAAAGTAATTATCCATCATTGTGAAGCAGAACATAAAATTGCAAGAGCAGGACTCTTGATTGCATGGCAGGCAGCAATCCATATGAATAGGGAGAGAATCCTCACCAATCCGTGAGGCGGAAAATGATTCCTCTCCTGAATGATCTGATTTTGCAGCATATTGTTATACCCAACTGTGGAGAGACTAGAGGCAACTGCTGAGTTAGGTGTAAAGCCTCCAAGGAAGGTATTTGCACCCTGGAAACTATCAAAACCCGAAGAGCTGTAACCGTTCATCGCGAAGTTTCTTGCGGGGTCGTCCCTCTTGAACTGAGGCAAACCAAGCTTGGTGCTTCCAAGCGATTGATGGAGAGGGATTTGCCCGTAACTCTCGGGAATATTCTTGTAGTTGTTGAGGTAAGCGTATTGTTTCAACGGATTAGTTTGCTGAGAGTAGGCCTGATCCAAGAGTTGATGTGGAATCCCATGGCTTGCAACAGAGGTCCGTGATGATGGCTCAAAAGGATGGAAAGTATCTGCCATCAAAGTCTGTAAAAATTGGAAAAGGGGGTGAAAACTTGCAGTATCAATGGGGGATTTCTTTTTTCTATCTAAATGTCTAAGCGCAAAGCTGTACCTAGTTGGAATATAACACTACACATTATTGCTACTAAATTTTCCAACTGAGCTATAAAAGGCAGACCTCTGGCAGGGAAATAGCTGAACTCTTAAAGGAAGAGGCAGAAGAACGGTATCTCAATGGCAAAGGTGAGGCTTCAAGAAAAGTCGAGGGGACTGAGTCAGTTCTGAAGGATTGCTCGGAGGATGCCAGCAAGTTGCCCTGCATACCTATTGCCTGTGGCAAGTAAAACTAACATGTAAATTCCAATAACTAAAAGGAAGCTTAACAAATCCCAAAAGCCTGCAGGTTTCTACTAGCATCAGTAAAGGTGTATATCAATGGTTTATCCCTGCAGATCCTGCATTATACTAGACAGATGGACAGAGAAATGAGAATATGAATATTAACCATTACCGCATCACCATAATGCTGAGGAATCTCTTCCTTCCTGTATGAAGAAGCATAGCCTGGCTCCCGCATTAGTTCGTGGATTGAGTTTTGGAAGCCTCGGGAAGCTGAATCAGATATAACTGGTATGGTTGCCTCTCCAATGGCTGCTCCTACCATCTGCTGTCTTCTCAATTGACTAAATATAGATTCAGGCAACTCAGTCAGGAGCTGTACGGAAAAATTGATGAACTATGGACCACTATAAAACCAACAGAAAATCAATTTGCACCAACTAACTATATCCATACTTGTGTAACGGCTGAGCTGATAAACCATCACCAGTCATAGAGAGTCTTTCTGCGTTAAGTTGTGAGGAAGTAGGTAAACGAACACCCCCACTTTTGGAAGAGGATTTAGAATTGTAGGTACCGAAGCTCAAGTGTGAACAGTCAGCAGACAGAGCTTGCACATGACTGGGCAATACAACCGTTCCAATCTCCTCTTTGGTTTGCTCAGGCAGCGGTTCCCCCAAATAATTTACTTGGTGAAAATCTGAAGCAGCAGATGCTACAACAATAAATAAACTGTCATCATTGTTCAAAGTTTTCAAAGGATTAAAGAAGAGATCAATGTAACAGCATTAGTGAAGGTTCAGACATAGAAACAACAAAACTTTCACATCAATGATGGAAATGATACATATCATATCAGACTGATAATATGATGTCTACACAGAAAGAACCTCAGTCCAAATACATCCTTAATAACGGAAGAATCAGTAGGGTGAATAGTAAATTAATCTCAAGTATTACCTCCATGGGAACCTGTCTTGCATGTAATATCACCGTTGGAAGATACCTGTTCATCTGAGGCATCTTTTCGATGAGCTCTCAGCAGTCCTGTGGACGCAAAAGAAAACCCAACAGAACTGAAATTTTCACTATTGCCATGTGCATCTGATTCCTGCTCCTCATCTGCTTCACAATCCCAAGTCAGAAAGCAACTAAAAGGTCAGAACAAATAAGGTAATAATGACTGGTAATAAGGCACATCTTGTGCACCATAAACCCTCCACATTCTCATTTTCTAAGAGTTTGCCAAAATGAATAGATGCTGAACCACACCTTCACGGTGGAGAGATGTTTCAGCTAACACCGATGAGCCATTGTGCAGTGAACCTCTCCAAACAATGTCAGCAATTGAAGACCTGCCAATACCGGTTACTGCACCACATGGCTCAGATTTAGTAGGTGGCTGTGAAGACGAAAAAACGATACTGCCTGTTCCTGTCAACTGTCCTCTATTTTCAGCATTAAAAGAATCACTGTAGCAAAAATTCAGAATAACAAGTAATGAGCTACTGAACTTTTGATCAAATCAAAACATTAAAATTTATCAGCCAAATTAGTATGCAAAGAATCATTAATGCTGGAAGTAAATGATAGTATGCAATTTCCAAGAACAGGTGGTGGAAAGGAATTATGCTCATATCTGAGACCAGGTAAGATGAACAATCCAACAATCAATAGAGGACCGAAAACATAAACTATATAGGAACAACAAGAGACTCAGAAAGTTTCTCCATGCATCTTTACTTTCGGTTGCTGACAACTGAACAGCAACTATTCTCTAGCTCTAGGCAATCAAAACTCTGAAATAGATGAAATGATCACACACGAAAGAAGAGGTATCCATGGTTTCATAAAGATATGGTAATACGAAGTGACATCTAAGCATAAATAGACTACATAGTCTCAGCGCTACGTATAAGAAAAGACCACCAACTTTACCAACTTAAAGTAATGACATAATGAAAGCGTCAAGTCAAATCAAATATACAAACTGACCTATCTTTCGATAGCTGCTGGCTAACAGGTTTTCCGCCAGACTGAGTAGTTGAAGATGGATATGATACCGAGGAAGTGACTGAATCATTCTCCCTCTTGTAAGGTGCTGTACCAGGTGCTGATCATAAGTTGAACGGGACAGTTCAGAGAATAACTTTTGCTGAACTAGAATCATCATCAAATTCACCAAGTTGTGCACCAAACAGGCATCTACAGTCGTATATACAGTGAATCAAATATACCATTTGA
Organism: Punica granatum; assembly: GCF_007655135.1. Classification (NCBI taxonomy): domain Eukaryota; kingdom Viridiplantae; phylum Streptophyta; class Magnoliopsida; order Myrtales; family Lythraceae; genus Punica; species Punica granatum. Next base: position 40,815,473 of record NC_045128.1, on the reverse strand, counting down.
GTTGAGTTGTACTGTTGTTCTTCCATCATCCCGATCAATACTCCAACCCCCGTTCGAGACACCGCTACCGATTCGAGACCTTGTGTCTTGTGTTTCCCTCATCTACCAGAACCAATACATATGGGACCATAATTCAGAAAGAACAGAGAATCCCCTGCAAAACCAGACCTGCATAAGCAACCCAAATCAACCCCTCAACTCTTACCTCTTTCCTTCTGTCCCGCTTGCTCCTCACTTCGTGAAAAGTATCTGCACCATCAAGGACTGCCAACTCAACAACGATTCAAAGAATACACATGAATTACTACATGAAGAAAGACCCGAAACAACACGAAACAGTAGTCTGATTCGCACGATGATAATCTTGCGACCTCTTCGTTCTCGGGCAGCCATTGATTGGAGGCAAATTGCGCAGACATCACAGGAAAGCAATTTTTTGTTTCTTAGTCACATCCACATTATTTCACAATTAGAAAAAGTATTCAAACCACAAAAATTCTAAACACTCCCTGTCACTGTCGCTGAGGTCTTTTCCCATATCATGAGGATGGATGATGCCTCACCCAACAAAATCAATGTACCTTCCAACAAACTTCTGTTTCCCTACTTCGCCAATTATATAAAAATGAAAATCACAATAATAAAGCTTTACAACGGATAAAAGTCGTTTCTTCCGGCAAAATCAGACGTAGGAAATATTTTTCCGGCCAACCCCTCCGCTTTAAACCGATCAACCAAACAGTAACGCCCGCCGCAAAATGCTTTTCCCGGAGTGTTTTTTTTTTTTTTGAAAAGATCGTCCACTTCACACAACCGGCGACTGATTTTCCCGCCGGCCAAACAGTTGCCGACCAATCCGGCGTAAAGATAGCTTCTTTATTCTCGCTCCGGGCCACAGACGGCCAGTAAAAACCGAAGTAGCAAGGTAAGGGTGGGGGAGGACCACAATGCGACCTTGCGAGAGGAGCCTCTGGACGGCCTCGTCGGGGTCCATCCCGCATTCCTTGAGCATGGCGTAAATCTCCTGCTCCGGCCTGTCATGCAGTATCTCCTTCACTCTCTGCACCATCTTCCTCTCCTCTCTGTCACTCCCCATACCTCTCCGGCAAGCCACAGCAACCCCTCCCTCTCTCTCTCTCTCTCTCTCTCTCTCTCTCTCTCTCTCTCTCTCTCTCTCTCTCTCTAATGTTCTCTCTCCCTCTATTAGATCAAAAACTCTCTCCTTCACTCTGCAAATTCGCAGTTTTTGCTTTTTTCCCTCTCAAGCAACGGAGGGAGACGGAGGCGATTAAGTGCCAGTGAAAATCGGGATATTGATATGGGCGCTAAGCTCACCGGCCGTGACGCGGACTTCCATAACAGCCCGCTAGATGTCGGCGTGATCGGGAGCCTGGGGGAACCGCTATATCCACGTGGCGCATCTGACGGCGGACGTGGTTTTTAGGGTTGTTTGTGTGGGGGTGATGGATGGTTGGACTCGGGGCCTTAATCTCAAGCGGATAAATATGATAAAAAGGTTATTTTCCGGTCTAATTAGTCAGCGGGTCAGTGATTCTTGTCAAAGTGTTGGGATCAACTTTGGGAAAAATTCGTTTTCTCTTTATTTCTCCTTATTAATACATTTAAGGAAATGATAATCATCGACAAAAAAAAGAGACAATTAGAATTCGCGTTACGCTGTCGTTTTTCTCGAGTATGAAATTGTTAATTAATATCTTTCTGAGGTATAAAATCACATGTCTTTAAAGACTACCGATAGAATTGCTTAAATTGTATTCGTTGAGATTATAGACAAACGTGTATGCTTCATAAACATACGATGAAATCAAAACTGTACATACAACTCCGTGCATGAACGTTTATAAATGTTATGATTATTAGTTGAGGAATGATAATAACTCCTAATTTCTACCGATATTAAAGGAAAACGCAATATATATTATTATCAAAAGTGGAAATTTTGTTGATTGGCCTAGATATCAATGATTTGGTATTGGGCTTAATGTAATCATTGACGGCTCAAATGGGCCGGGCTTCGGTCCAAAGGTAAACATACCCGAAATTCAAATACGTAGGATCTTCCATGATCAATATGATTTCCCGTATAATTTCTCGCTTGATATAGAGTTATCGTGTATATCCGATAAATATATCGCGATACTTCGTGAATATAGCAGAAGTATACAATGGACCAAAGATCGTTGTTTCAAATATTGTGCCCATCGGGTGTGTACTTTCCTCTGCAGTCGGTAATTTGGAGCTTCGATCTCTACATTAGGGCCCGAATAATGAAAAGAGGGTCTTACGCACTTGTTCTTTTGAGATTTGGATGCTCGAATTCGGGGGGTGAGAATTCCCCAAAAGATGGCCGTTGTGTGCCCACTTGTTGTACATAAAGAATGCAATGAGCCTAAGGGCTCAGAATTCAAACTTTGAGACCGTTCTCTATCAGATCCAGAATTTCCTCTTTAACAGAACCTTTTGTTTTTTTTTTCTAATTATAATGAATAAACGTTAATTACTATTTTGGCTTTTACTCTCTGCAGAAATTAAATTAATTAATACCAAAAGAATAATAATAATAATAAAATTAGTTGAACTGAGCGAGTGAGTGGAGCCATATAATTGATTGCTCAGTCAGCTGAGCTCAGAGAGCGCCTCTCGTCGCCTGAGGCCTCCACTTTACCACTCTGCTCTCGTCTGAGCAGCAGCCACATGATCCATCCAATCACTGCTGAGCTAGAGACGTTGATTGAGCAGATGAAACCTACTGCACATCTCGATTATTGCTAGTGATGAAGATTATATAATGATAAACAAGAAGAAATAAAATATATATATGTATACATTATCTGCAACGGAAAATCTATATCGAGATTTGGCGTAGCCCTGCAACACTCTATAGAACACATCGAGCAAGCACATTGAGAAGAGCACATAAGTTAAGCATAACTGTACAAGGGTCACGCTCCCTCTCCTCGTACTATGTTTGGGGTTGGGAGCACATTCTTCGCGACTCTCTGGCAAGATCATTTCCGGTTGGCAATCTGAAACTCATGTCCTGTCCTGCACTTCGGAGTAGTTCTAGCAGAAGAAAACCTTGATATGTGTATATATATGATGAATATTAACTAAAGGCTATAGCTTTCTGTATTGAGAGCCAAGAAGTCAGTTCTTCGCCCGGTTCATGGCGTCGGATTTATCGGTCTCTTGAGTCAACTGCCGTGTTCAGCAATTCATTTGGATCCAAACCATCCCCATTTTTACTTTCGATGCTCGCTGCACGGCTCTTTCTGGTCCTACGATCCTGGAAAAATGACGCTAGTCAAGGCTACAGGATTCTCGACAATTTGCAATTCAAGAGCATCATATTGCATAAACACATAGAGATGACATCATGATAATGATAAGATACTTCCGAAGGCAAGTGATTTGGAACCTCGCGAGAAGGGTATTCATCTGATTCCAGCATGCGAACAACCTGGGTCATTCTGGGTCTCTGGTCCCACTCTGGATCAATACATCTAACTGCCACCACAAGGGCGCGCTTCAAAGCACGAGTCGGGGGTTTTACTTCGATGTTCAGGTCCACAACTTCCTCTGCTCTCTTCGTCCCCACCATCATCTTTAGCCATTCTACGAGATTTACCTGAAGATGAGCCATTCACATTTTGTAATTCTCCAGAGAGTGAGTCATTTTTGACGCAATTCCGGAACAATTATAGATAGCCAAGTTTCGGTTACCTCATTAGCCGGGCGCGCATAATCCACGGGGTCCCTTCCAGTAATAGCTTCGAGAAGGAGGACCCCAAAGCTGTAAACATCGCTCTTCTCATTTAACAAGCCAGTGTTAGCATATTCTGGAGCCACATAACTGCAATTCCAACAAGATTATCAACTTAGGAATCGAACACCAAGAATTACTAGTCTTCGCGACCAAACTTATCACGGATTCGGATTTCGACATTACCCGAATGTTCCCATTACTCTAGTGGCAATATGACTCTCATTCGTTCCCAGGACCTTTGCCAATCCAAAATCAGACACCTTTGCATTGAACTCCTCATCAATCAAAATGTTGCTGGACTTTATGTCTCGGTGAACAACCTTCGGTTCTATCCCTTCATGTAAATATGCTAGCCTGTGGAACAGAATGCCGAGTATCACCAATCGTAGGGTAAGATCCATAGCAGAGACATTCGCCTTGTAAAATAATTAGATGAAGAATTTGCTTACGCCTTAGCAGTGCCAAGTATAACCTTCATGCGAGCTTCCCATGTAAGGCTGCCATGCTGCCTCATACCCCCGTGGAGCCACTGGTCAAGATTGCCATTGTTCACATACTCATACACCAACATCCTGTACATTAAACGAAGGGCCATGCTATCAGACAATTAGGACAATGGAAGGATTGGAACAAAGATCGAGGGGGAGAAGCTTCTAAGCCGAAAAACTTGCCTGTGAACTCCTTCAATGCAGTAGCCAAGGAGCCGCACCAGATTCTTGTGTCGGACATGGCCAATGGCCTCGACCTCGGCCCGAAATTCTTTCTCAGCCTGCCCACTGAGAAAACACATTTTACGGTTACCTTAAAATAATTTGATAAAGATGTCAAGAAAATAACAGGGTTCCTCGAAAGCATTCTTACAGGTTGTTGAGGAGCTTCTTGACTGCAACCTCAGTTCCATTGATAAGTCTGCCCCGGTACACAACCCCATAACCACCCTCGCCAATCACATTTTCGGCTGAAAATCGATTTGTTGCCACCTCGAGATCCCGGAGTGTGAACCAGTGGCCCCACCCGAGATGGGAAATCTCAGGCAAGCCAATTAGAGGCGATGCCATTGCAAGTCCACCACAGGACAGTGTGGAGTGATGCCTCCTGATCGTGCCTGAGCTTCCTTCCTCTCCCGAGTGTGAACTGCCCCCTCTCTCAATACAATGAATTGAGCTGCACTGGCTGAGATTATCAGGATCGTTCGATTTGCTCATATGCTTATCACCCGATTTATCATCGACTGTAATTATGATGCTCTCGGGGTGATCCGGAAAGCTCCGCGCTCCAACCCTATCAATCCTGATCTCTTTCGATACATTGGGTATTTGAGAATGGGAAGAGAACTTGGCCACTCTTCTTTTCGATCTTTTCCGGAATGTCACCCACACAGATAGAATCCCGAGGATCAAGATTATAAAAGAACCGACCGTGATACCAATCAAAACCCACAGCTTCAAACCCAAAAGCGGCGTCTTCTTGGACAGTTCCACGTTCAAAGACCCCTCCGATGACATTTCTGCTACAACATAAACTCGTTAGTTCCTAGTACCCACATTAGACTGGACAGAACAACAGATGTCAAGGTCTTGAGTAAACTCCAACATCAGACCAAAAGGGTACTGATGAGAATTTCATCTCTTCAACTCAAATCACATGGGACATAAACCTGAAAGAACAACCTATCCACATTCTAGAATATAAATCCGTGCTGAAATCTACACAAAGGACAGACATTGCAAAAGAAAAGAAGAAAAAAGCAAGGAAGCTCAAAGGGTCTAAAGGCGAGGCTTCATCTGCGCAACATAGCAGAAGCAAGTTCTAAATCTACAGTGAAATCAGCCTGTAAGTTCATAAAGTGATAGAAATTAAGGAAGCATCACTTAGGATCCAAGCAAGACATGGAAACAGAGAATAATGTGAAGCCTCCAAAAGGGGGGAGGGTCAGAAAGAAAAAGCTAAAGAGGAGTGTGAGCCGAGCGCAAAGCCTAGCCTAGCCTTACCCCCCTTGAACTTCTTCCTCGAGAACCCACAGGAGCAGAGAAAGGGCTTCCTTTTGATGAGCCAACAGAGACTCAATAAGCATAGATAGGGAAATGTGGACCCGGAAATGCCTCAAAATCAAGAACTGGCTCCGACCCTAGAAGTAGTGGAGTGATAAAGAAGAGGAAGAGGACTTCTCGTTAGTGCAGTGTTGAAATGGAGCTGTACAGGGAAAGAGACGATGGGGGGGTGGGCAATGTGGGCTACTGATTCCTGAGAGGGGGGCCTTGTGAAAAGCTGGAAAGTGAAGCTTAGCTTGGTTTGCAATGGAGGAAATCACACACACACACACAAACAGAGAAAGGAAGAGGGGGGAGAGAGAGAGAGAGAGAGAGAGAGAGACAAGTAAATGGGAAGCTAAGCTACAGGATGAGGAAAGACGAGCTGTCCATTTTTTATTTTAATATTGTCTTTCTCTTCCTTCCATTTTTAATGGCTTGGAGATGAAAAATACAGGAAATATGAGTAGCCCACAAGGGACGGCAGATCATAGTGATAGGGTCAACTTAAACTTAACTAAACACAAGAAGTTAATTAAGCTAAACAGTGAACTTCCATTGGAATTGGATCAGTTCACTGTCAAACCAAAAATTTGTCGTGTCAAAGAAGACGTTTGTGGTACGGTAAAGTTCTTCTTGTTTTTTTTTTTTTTTTTTGCTGAATGGTTCAGTAAAGTGAGTAGTTGTTCTTGAAACACTGTTTTGTTTGACCATGCTGTCGAGTGTTGCAGAAAGTGAAGACAAAGGGCTTTAAGTTTGGAGAGAGGAAGGAGGGGACGAATATCCTTTTGGGCCTGCTCAGGGAACAGGCTCATGGTCATGGCCTGTCTGCTAAATTACAGCCTCTCTCATTCCAGTGTGGCCCAAGATGGGCGGAATGCTCTGCGCCAGGATCTTGCTCGGGTTGGCCGAGTACTTGAGCCCCCCCGCTCTCGCTGAATATTTGTGCTCCAGCAGCCTCCCCGAACATGGACCCCTCGCTGCCGGCGTGCCTGCAGTGTCCCCAGCCTAGAGTGGTCCGGAATGCTTCATGCTGCCAAGGGCCTCACCACACTATTAGCTGCCCAAATGAAACGGGCTTGGGTTTTTCAACGGTCTCATGGATTGTGATTTGGCCCTCACCAAGGGGTTCCCATGCCATGCCACCTTATGGAAGATTGCAAAAAATTGACTCTACCGGAGGCGTATAAAATGGGGCACCATGTACAGTTCCGTTCATCGTGTTAGCATCTTCTTCTGCTTGGTCCATTCTAGCTATTGCGCCAATTGTTTCCGAAACAATAATAGACAGAATCTTTGTTTCCTCAACTGCTGAAGATGAGGACATGGATGTGACTGAAGATAGCACGAAAACACAAAGAAGACGATCTGTTGGAATCGTTGGAAGACACTAAATCGAATTAATTAATTTAATTGGGTCAAATGTTCTTTATGTTCATCCTGTCCTCAAGACCAGAACTGATTTTGAATTGACCGTGAAGTCCACGTCTCTATCCTATCCATGCAAAAGACAGACATGGGAATATTTAACCACCGATGATTAGGACTCAGAATAGAGACACAAAAAGGAAGTAAACGTGTACCTTTGACACGCATGATGATTCGTGCGTTCAAGATAATCCTTTGCTATAGAATGACTCAGTTGTTTAGGGGGGGGGGGGGGGGGGGGGAACTCTTATCAATTCTTTTGCTGTTATGATAAGGATTTTACGAAGGTTATAATAATGATTTTTCACAGATCGATCATCATATTGATATTCCAAGATACACCCCACGTTGATCTTATGAACATTGAGGCTTCATGAATCGTCCAGCTCACAAACCGTAAAATCTTCCGAGATATTAAGTTTGAGTATGGGCATGGACTCCTAATAAGAAACGTTGTGGACTAATAATTGAGTAAGTTGTCATTAACAGAATCTGTATATTCTAAGACTTGTTGTGTTTCCCCAGCAACCTTAAAGCACATGCACATATAAATCCCCTCTTTTCGACTCCTTCCGAGGAAAAGCATCAAGAGGAAGTGTTCAAAAAGGGTAATTAAGAAAACCCCAGTTCTGGATTTGGGAAGAGAGAAAAAAAATCAATGGGAAAGAAACTGAGCTATCACCAGTCATCCCTAAAGATCTCCAAGCATGAGAACAAGAAGAGCTTCAGCCGCTTGATTAGTGCCCTGAGGCCTAAGGTCTACATCACCGAGAGCTCAAGCTTCAAGCAGCTCGTTCAGGAGCTCACCGGCAATGGGAGCCAGACCGAACCGCGAGAGGAACTTCTTACGGTGGAATTCAGTACTAGAGAATCTGATGAGAGAAGGATGATCGAGGCGGGACTGGCTGATTCGTCCGAAGGGTGCACGTGGGAACAACCTAATCAGGAAGAAGCCTACCAAATTCCATTGAATGATCAAGTTCCAGATCGTTCGGCGGACAATCCGGAACAAGGGGCGGACTTTGCTTACCGGCTTCTAGAGTCGTGGCTATTAGACACGGAGCACGATCAATTCTGCCATGGTTACGATCAGTTGGGATATGGGCTGAGCGTGTATGACTCCAAGCTGTAGGGCCAATATCATGAAAGGTGAACATGGATTGGCTAGTCGCATAAAACTCGTCCCCTTCTATAGATTTTCGCAGATCGGTCATCGTATTGATACTCTACTCGTGCGTAAATAAGCTCGAGTAGTTACAAATGCAATTGCATGCAGATTATGCAATGTGTATGCTGTGTACAGATAGATATATTTGACATATTCCTTTTCAAGCGCGATAAGTCTGTAATTTTGTGAAGATATACATGCAGCGGAATTGTTTCAGTCCCCTTAAACAACACTAACCAATTCATTTTTGTAAGGGAAGCCTTGCCAACAACAGCAGACTCCGTCGCCCAATGGATAAGGCGCTGGTCTACGGAACCAGAGATTCCGGGTTGGAGTCGTTCATTTTTTGCCCATTCCTACATTCCACGTTTCAACCATCCATTGGATGAAAGCCGTGCTGACCAAAAGTTTGACTCAAACAACTATGTACCTTTTCCTTTTTACTTGCTTCACAATTCTGAATTTCAGTAATACGAACATCTTATTTTGACTCAAAGCATCAGCTTGTATGATGATGTATGAAGATGAAAGTTGAACTAGTTAAGGAATAATTAAGATTAGATGGAAAAGGCCAACATGACAATTTCGTAGATTGCCATCAAGGTGCATTCAAGGAAAGCTCATGATCGTGATTTGCAAACGAGTTATTTCTACACCCAGACCGAGCCCGATATCAGGGCTTCCCCTGCGGTGTTGTGGTTGGACTAGAACCAGGGAGGCTGTACAGGGACTTGAGCTGCTTGCTGATAAGCTTGCTGCTGTTTAGAGCCAGTTGAAGCTCCAAATCGTCGGACCACCACTGCTCCAGCCCATGAGCCTCGAGAAACCTCTGCTTCCCCTTTGACATCACAAACATCTTCGCAGCCACTTGCTCATTTGTGGGAATGACGTTCTCCTTCTCGGTGACATTCGGTTCCGTCCCTGCAGGATCAGTGTAGTAGCAGCAGATGTAGTCGCTGTTGTTCACGTAGAGGTGCGGAACCCATTTCTGGAGTCCAATGTTTGATGTCTTATTCCTGTACAGATTAGGCATCCAGTTCTTTAGTCCTAGAACCGAGCCCATCGTCGTGTCAGCTTCAGCATTGCGGCCACTCTGATCTTGAGCGGCAGAAGGAAACATCGACTTGACCCTCTTCCAGACAAACCCGGCCTTTTCCCCAATGTTCCTGAGGCTCATTGCGAGGGAAACTGAAGGCGGGTTAAACAAATGCGCGTCCACGTACATTCCTTCTTTAGCCAGTGCTTTGCCCACCTGAAGAGCGAAACCTGCTCCCAACGAATGCCCCGCTATGCACACGTTGCTGCTCCCATACCTAGCAGCAACCAATTTCAATGCCTCGAGCGCAAGATTGAACCTGACAGAACCCTTTAGGCTCTCCCAGGTCAAAAACCGGAGGTCGTCCTCAATATCCCGGCGGATCGTGGGGCTCTTGAGCAAGGTCCCTCTCAGGGCCAGGACAGCTTTCGGAGCCCCGCAGGGCCGCATGAGTATGAAATCCGCCATAGCAGCAGAACGGTCCCACTCAAGGATCGCACCGAATATCGACCCATCCCGTTCATCGATCAGGGTCTGGGAGAGCTTGTACTTGAAGGGCAGCCACCATTTTGGGGCAAGCGCATTCTCCTCGGACCGGCTCTCTTGCCTATCGAGCTCAAGCAGGTAAACCCCTTGTATGAAGCAGGCGATTACAGTCCTCCTGTAGTTCTCATCCTTCCTGTACAGAGATGGTCATAGATCCAAATAACAGATCAAATGTTGGATCTCTTTTCCGAATTTTCTGGGTTTTGCAGTGAGCTACATATATATATTTGTGTAAAAAATTGAAACTTGGCCAAAAGCTTGAATAGATCTCCAAAGACTTGGCAATGAAATAAATCTTAATAATTTGTCAAAAGCCAAATATTTGATGCCAATCAGGAAAGCAAATGCGGCATTGTTCGAAAACCGGATGGATATCCTAATTCTGTGGATCAATCAACTCTTCACGAGAGTTCATATCACAGAATGGGCCAAATTCCAGAAATCGAACCCAAGATTTAATTTTTAAGGGTCATCCACTGTAGAAATCAAATACTTAGCAGAAACCCATGAAACCCTTTCAAATCCAAAGAAATCCAAGTACTGACAGTGAGCTTTGCAGCTCCTGGGTCAATCAAATTGCCGAAAAGCATCGATCTTTTTGTACCAAAAAGCTGAGGATTGATGAATAGGCACTGACCAGCTAGAACTGATGAGGTCTCGCCAGTTGGGGGAAGGAACATTGCGGGGTCCGGACACGTGAAAAGCATAAGGGTGAGCCTCTTCCTCCACAGCCGCCTCCTTGGTGATATCCTCTGCAGTTCTCTTCGCCATTGTTGACCTCGAATCAGAGCTCTGTTCTTCTCCCCCTCCTTTTCCTCTTTGTCGTTCGGGTTCTTTGCATGTTAGAGAGGACTTGGGCTCAGAAAGAAAGAGAGAGAGAAGTGCTCGAAACAACTTGCCTCAGGAGGAAGCCGTTTTCAAAGAATCTGATTCTCATGCAATATGGAGATGGCGATTTAATCATTTGTAATGAGAGGATTTAGTAAAAGCTTCGCTAAACAGCTTCTCTCTGTTCCCCTCCAACGGTCATATTTCTTTCATGCTGTCGGCCTCAAAGCTTGAAATGACTAAATTCTCCCTTGCTTCTTCAACTATGATATTTGGTTGTTAGGAAGGTCAACTCTACTCCATTTTAATTATAAATAATTATTATATTTATTTAAGGTTGTAATGATTATAATATTAAATTATGGAAAAAAATAATGAATAATTGAGAGAAATTAATGATTATATTGTTGAATTGTGAAAAAATGTAATGAATAATTGAGAGAATTAATATTAAAAATTGAATTGAATTGTATATAAAAAATTAAAGAAAAATAAAAATAATAATAATTCTATTGTTGAATTGAAAGTAAGTGGAGTACAGTAAAAAAAATTACTCTATTTTCAAATAAAGCCTTGTACTCTCATTCACATTCTTTTTTCCCCCTTTTAGTGATGAAATAATAACAAGGAAATGAATCACGTGTTTTATCTTTCTTTTCGCTCAATATTCAGATCTACAGTCGTAAAGGTACCGGTGGTGATAAATTTTAAGATTCAAAAGTCTCAAAGCGGACAAGGACTGTACCAAAATTACGAGAATTGTATCGTAACGAATAATCAAAAGGACGCGAAGTTTGAATTTTTTTAAGGAAAATAACTCTTCCTCCAAGGTAAATATAAAATGTTGTAAGTCATCCCATCTATCAAAGGCAGGAGGGCATTCTTGTCCGTTCACAGCCGGTTATCCTTCGTGGGGTGGGTTTAAGCGTTGAGCTGCACTCTGCCAGTGCCCGTGTGGACAGGACGAGGAGGACTAAGGAGTAAGGAAGTCAAATACGGTTGGGATGAGTTGTCCCGCGTTATTTCTCGTACCCCCAACTTCTTTGTTCTATTCATTTTGGCCCTTCCTTTGTCTGCCATTACTCACTTCTCACTCTGCCGGTCTGCCTGTTATTGATCCCTAAATCAATCGTGATATAATAACATTCCTAACAAGACGGACACGGGCCTTCAATAAGAATCATCTGAGCAACTATAGAGTTCCAAGCCGTGTATTATGCGCGTTTCGTCAAGTCCTCGTCTGTCGAAACTGTGTTACGAAGGATAGTTTTTATGCTAATCGTGCTGTTGCGACAGTATCCCGCCAAATCTGGAGCTGTGCCGCTGCCTTCCTGTTCTAATCTCTGTGTTGTGCTCGGAGCCGTTCCATCTGCAGTTATTTTGGTGAATGTCTCTTTGCCGTTTATACTGCATCGCCTTCTCGGCGATGTGATACTGATGATGAAGAAAAGGCAACTTTATTTTTATATATCTGTTTGACACAAATACAGTATATCTTCTCATTACAGAGGCGAAACTCGGAGACTACAACCCATAACAAGAATACTTTGCTCGTGTCTTTGGAAGAGTACTTGTTCAAAGCTTCAGTTTGCTCCATTCATGGAGATTTAAGGATGGATAAGGTGTGTTCTCGTACTTTCCTGACCACCTGTCGGACAATCAGGGACGTGAAGAAATCATCAGCAATTATGTGGCTGATTATGAAGAGATCAATTCCTAAGTCCAAGATCAGGAGCTACGGGTGTAGAGTAGACATATACCTGCACTCTTCCTTTCCTGGAATTTGGAGCTCGAGATTCTCCGGGAATGGCTTAAACACCAAATCCAACTTCTCGTCCTCCACTTTGTTGAGAGTTGATGGTTCCCACTGCATTGACAACCCGGGGAAAACAAGACTGAGTATTGAAACTAAAGTATCCTTCACAAGATTCTGTTCCGCCTCGAGTTATGATCCGCCACAAGAGGTTACCTTGGGGGCATTGTCCTTGTCAATGGTTAGTGCTCGGATGCCCTGTTTATTGAACAAGAGCAATCAATACATCAGCTACTGCCTTCAGTACATTAAAAGTTGACAGAAAGTCTAAACCAAATAATAATCACCTCGTAGACATCCTCAGATATTTCTGTTCTCAGAATGTTCATCGTCAGCCTGAATTCCTTCTTCAGACATTCTGCAAGTGTCTGATTGCGGCCTTCACGGATCTGGACATAAAACATTGGAAAAGTTAAAGCCCAACTTGTTCAAATGCTGTCAAATTGACAGAGAGACTGCAGAACCTCTCAGTTCTAGGATGATGTTTGCACCACTGAGACTCATTTCTCCCGGTAAAAAGAACAAAGACAAATTACCGATCTGAGTGTGACTTTCAGTCCTGTTGGGGATGATCTCTTCAACCCTTTCAAAACCGGTCCAATCCATCCATTTCCTTCTTTGCTTGCCTCTGCTTCCTGAAAATAAATATTCATTTCTAGCTCTGTATACTTAATTGTTTTCACAAAGCAACTAAGCAAGTTGCAAATTCTTCAGCAATCCACGACATCCTGAAATGAACCCATGAACTTACGAATGATTTTATAATTTCTTCCACAGTATCCTTGGAGAAGCACTCATCGATCACCAACTTTCTGAAAGGAGATGAAAGATTACTGTTCTCGATACACTTCTCTCAGAATAGAAAAATTAACCGAAATGTTTGCATGTTATCTTATTGACAGTCATTACTTGTTCAAAATGCTTTCTTCATCAAGCTTAACCTCCACAGAGAATTCCTGAATTGCCGACTTTACAGCAGCCTCATCACCAGAATTCAAGCTTACAAGGCGCTTCTCCAGCTCGGGAAATTTCTGTCATTCATGAATATTGGTAACCAACTCCTCAACAAACAACTAATTATTTTAACCAGAAAACAAGAAAATTACTCTTAACAACAGATTACATGGTTGTTACAGAACTAGTACAATCAGAAAACTGACATTCTCTTTCTAGGGTATTTGTGTGAGCATCTGATAGCATAGTAGACTTGCATATTCCTTTAGAAACCAATTACTAAAGACTCTCTTCTTTCTGATGAAAACAATTACGTCACATTTGGTACGCCGGACTAGAACGGAAAGGACTGGAATGGGTTCTATACTGTGAAACATAATTTAATTGAGAGAAAATTAATTCTTTTTCTAGTTGAACTTGAAAATGTGGATAAATGTCATTTTAAAAGAATGAACATACTAAGATTTCAATTTTTATCTATATAAATTTATTTATATATATGAACCTCAAAGAAAATATATTATACATAAATAAAAGCCAGTTAAAATGATGGAATGAGCATTACTTAAATTTTTTTAGGGAAACATCATTCCATGAAGTAAGCGAAGAAAGATCATCCTAATGGAAAGTACTTTTCAACTCATAAAAGAAACACTAATCAGAGGAAATGATGAAATATCCCATTCCATTCCTTTTGATTCCAGTGTACCAAACGTAATCTTAGTTGCATGCAACTTCTTGGAAATGGTTCAATAAGGATAGGATAGGATAGGGGACATTTTCTGCCACCTCGTTCATTCATATGGCAAGTTTCTGTAAACATTACACTGAGATAATTAAGTCAAGAGTCAATTGTCATTAAGCGCGAGGGAGGGAGAATGAGTTGTGGTCAGATACATGTGGTCGAAAACTTACCTCAGAAGGGACAAAATGAGTTGCAAGGCCAGTTGCCACCAATTCCTTACCATTAAGTCTTCCCCCCGTTAATGCCAAGAACTCCCCTGCAAAGCAGTAAGATACCACTTTAGACCAAACAAAACACGCACACCATCTCGATTTTGAAATCGATCTGCTCATGCGTTTAAATTATGAATATGCCATGGAATGATAACAGTCACATCCTGCCAAGCCAACACTTCCATCCATTTCAAATTTCCAAGTACTCTCAAAACAAAGAACTTGAATTGTCTCAAATTGAATTCCTTTGATTCAAGAATTCTTACCCAATCGTCCAGGGAGATGGGAATGCATGTATGAAAAACCACAATCTGTGTGGAAGCCAATACTTGCTTCTGGAGTGGAAAAAACCTGTACACGGCTCGTTAATTAGATGGAAAGTAAACCCCAAGAAATCTAATTGTTTCATCGCCTTCTGCATGAAAACAATGAAGCAAAGCATAAAAGACACACGGTTTTCTCCGTGACAACTGAGAACTTCATCGGGACCATAAACGATGCTCCTCCACCCATCGAAATTCCATGGACAAGAGAGACCTATATAAGCAACAAATTTAACTTAAACAAATCCATGATGCCAGCTGTTATGAGTTGGTTTAAATCAAAAGCAGTTTCGAGTATTACATGGGTTTTCTTATAGGTATGGATGTGATAGCAAAGCCAATACATCCTATAGACGACTTCAAGGCATGAATCCTCTGCAAGAAAGTGGCACGGGCATCCCAGTTAAGACACACGAACTGAGACCATATGGGATTTCTCAAAGAGTGTACTTACTTGTTTTTCTGCCATCATAGAACATTTTCAGATCTCCGCCAGCAGAAAAAGCTCGACCTGCTCCCTGTGGCAAAGGAACAGAGAAATGACAATTAGGTAAAGCATCAATGGAGTTGAAAGGATCTCCGCTGTTTTCTTAAAAAATAACGACATTATCTTGTGAAAAAACTGAAAAATGGTATTGGTCCATGTTAGACGAGTTCTCGAGAAATAGGACCAACCTTGATCAAAACAAGTTTGGCCTTGTCATCTTTCTCCCACTTCTCCAAGTATTCCGCAAGGATAGAAACCTAGTCCCAACAACAGCAAACGACAGCCCAGCTCAAAAAAATCAAGATTCTCAATACTCGGATTTGTCGAGGAAAGCCTAAAGGGTAAGAATCCAACAGACCACTTTTGACGAGATCACATTCAATTGACGAGGCCGGTTCAAGGTGATCAGCCGCACACAGTTGATCTCTTCCCCAAGAACAACCTAAAAATAGCAATCCAGGTAAATTCTCGTCAAGGCATGATCGCCGATCCTATGAGCACTTGCACGCCTGTAGAAAAGTGATAGCTTCCTCTCCTGCATATCCAAGAACTAATCACATTTCACTTACCTCTTCATCCTGCGAAACAGCTTCCTTCGCCATTTCAAGTTTGGTCTTTGATAGGCTGAACAAGGAGAATATGGAAAGCTGACAGGAAGGCAACCCCAGCACACTCAACTAACCAAGTTAGTGACGGCAATAACAGAGACTACCCCCAACGAGAACTACAATTGGGGAAGAGGGACCATAGAGAAGGGAACTGACAGCGGTGAGATATGCAAGGTAACTTGCTTGAATTGGGAGAGAAAATGGAAGAAAAGATTTTTTATATGGGGGAATGAATGCTTTGGAGGAGCTCCCCTTTTGGCAGAGTGAGCTGTGGTAGGTGGCGATAACTGGGAGTCGGAAAAGGAAAAGATCGCTACTTTTTCCATAGAGAGAGAGAGGGATGATGAATTTGTTTGCACCTACTACCACCATTAGTGAAGAGTGGGCGTTAGCTGATGGCATGACTGTCACCAAACCCCTCCAACCTCCAGCTCTCCGGACATCCGTCCAAGGTTTTTCGAGGAAACCGCTGTCTAATCTTCGCAATTGCAGCTTTAACGTAGCCAGTACCATGTCCTTTTTTTTTCCCGAATAAGATATTTCATTAATAAGTAATAGCTTGTACATTTGCAACTGAATTTTAAGTCCGAATATCTCTCATAAATACATAAAAGAAAAAAAATTTGACATTGAGCCAAATTGACCCAAGTCATGAGCGAAGGTATTGTTTGACCTAGAAATCCATAAGCATAATCATTCCAAAAGAAAATTGAGCGTAGAAATTATATCCTTAACTATACTCCTAATCTTCCATGGAATGGCGTGTGGATCCAAAATGGCTCCTCCTAATAACAAGGCCCCGCTTCATAAACAAATCTAGGTCAATCTTCTTTCCGCAGCTATGGTTAGGACGAAGAGGGCTGCTCAGACACCTGCCTGGAGTGATTTGTCTTCGTGAGAAATCTGAAACCACTACCATGTCCTTAATTTATCCAAGAAGGCTGTCTTTTAATAGTATTGAGGTTCTCCTGATCTAAAACCCGCTACATTAACAACCCGAGCAAGGTACCAATAAGCAGGGACAGTGAGACCATCATCTCGGAGACAGCAATCGGTCCAAATATTAACTCAGAGAAAAAGCAATACCGCAAATAGCTGAACTTCAATTTTTAAGCATTCACAACTCGAATTAAGAATGCAGCCAAAGCATTGAAAAAAAAGAGTCATTCAACTGTCAATCATCAAAATTTGGAGAAATTCAGGAACACAACAAAATAGACTACTAGAGCAGGCAATTCCTTTCTCTCTAAAAGGGACGGGTAACAGGTAGCAGACTTCCAATCCCGACCAGCAAAAGAAAAGAGTTACATAAATAAGTTAGGCCTCGAAGCCTTGTATGTGGTCTTGAGCTTCCTAGAGGGTGGCCTGACTTTCCTGAACACAAGCGGGAACTTGATCTTCGAGTTGTGGAACTGCTTGGTGCTCTCCCTCTTGCACAGCTTTGCTGGAACAGTGGCGGTCTTGATGATCTGGATGCAGGGGAACCTGACCCTGTGACGAGATGCCATCTCAGTGTACATCTGCTCCACAGCCCCGTTGAGAGTCGTGTCCCTGTACTCCTTGTACATATTGTGATAACCAGTACGGCTCTGGTACCGGAGCCAAATACCATAGTTATCGATCTTGGTCGGATTCTTCTCAAAAATCTGCAAATTCAACAGAGAAGAAAAGAGTCTTATTCCATTTCTTCAAGTGTGGGTTGGAACAAGGAACCAAAATGGAGTAAACAATACAGAGACCATAGCCAATCATTCCTGCACACCTTACCGTACTAGAAACAGAAGATGTAGTTCGCAGTAGATGTAAATGTCACAAACTGTCAGTACAAAATCATTAGGATGATGGGCTACTATAAATTAGAACACAAACATAGAAAGGTCGAGCCCATCAGAGGCTAGGACAGTGGAGTCGCTCAGCCAATTATTTTTATATCACTGAGTGGCAGAGAATTGGAGGTTGAGGGTCATCCAATTTTAAAAGAATGGCAAGCTATGTCTCGGTCAAATGCTGCAAAAGCGAGAGAGAGGATTTTTCTGTTTGATACTCTCTGTGAATCAGCAGAATTCTGGGGGAGGAATACTGAGAAGCTACTCACTGAAAGCCATATGAACAAGTAACAATTATCTCACTTCCTGTGTTGAAGTGGTCGGTTCAAGTTTGTTCCTTTAACATGAGATTAAGTAATACTACAGCAAATCTACACAATACAATCAAGCCCGATCACAACACCAGGCAATAAAATGAGAAATTCGAGGAGCATAAAAAATGGGTACCTCATTGATGGCAAGAACCTGACCATTGCTCTTCTTCACCTTCTTCAGCTTCCTCAGGAAGTACCTAAACACGCCATCAACGATCAATTGCATAACCGGACAGGAGAAGAAAACGAGAGCAACTGGGGACAACTCCCTCCTGGTGTGGCTAAGCCACCAATCAACAAATACAACTACATTCTACTCCAACTAGCAAACACCCTCAGTCGGCAGAAGCTGTAATCTCACAGATCAGAATCACAAATGAAACAAAAATAGAGCAACCTTGGAGAATCAAGCTCATTGCTAAAAGAAAATGTCTCGGATGCTAGAGAGAATGGAGAGCTCTTACCAAAACTTGGACTTGGCTCGGACCTCATTGGTTGCCCAGAGCTTCATCCTGTAGATCTTAGGATGCTCATCTCCCTCGGTGGGCAGTGCTCTCCCGACGACCTGGTACTGGTGAAACTGCACCATTTTCACGAAGACAAGCAAATCAATAAGCAGTCGAGATCAGTTTCACGCACCAAACGTACCGTATATTAGAGATTACCCTGAAAGGCCCCATTTTTCGGAGTGCGGCGGAGGTTCAGCTGCGCAAGCAAAGCCCTTCCCTCCCTTCTCCTCCCTCTCTCTCTCTCACGCGATGGAATGAAGGAGACGATGCTTTGTAGAAAAACCCTAGCCGTCTCTGTAGCTGCCGGGCGGTCCAACCAGGTATTGGGTTAACTGGGCCGTAAGGCCCATGAAGAAGACACCAAGTTCGGCCCATTATCTACCTGTCATGGGCTCATGGGGGCCCACATTGGCATGAACCCCGGACAAGAAGATGACACGAGCTCGATCCCATTTTTCATATGGAAAAATCAATGGCCAGCAATAGTTAGTAGTCTATAAATGTGCGGCTTACCTAGAAGTCTATAAATGTGGCATAAAAAGATTGACGCCATCTATGTACAACTAAAGCACGATGGCACGAACTAGACCAAAACCGCCGACTGCACTGTCAAAGGCTGGATTCATGAAACAGTCGATCTCCTATAAACAGATGTATTATCGAACTGATAAGCACTTCGGACTCATCCAACTGAAAAGGTTCCTCTGATTAGACTCCGAGTATCGCAATCATGGCTACAAAATAATTGCTTATTTACATAAGAAAATGGAAGCTGTTGGGACAGGGGGACTAATAAAATCAATCAAGAACTATGTATTAATGGACAAAGGCCCTCCCTGCCCTCGATGGTCCCACGTCACTGGAAATGTTAGTTGAGAGCCTCTCAATATTAAAAAAAAACCAAACCTAACAGTTGACTCCTCGTTTGTTTTCTTATTATGCAGACAAGTGTGATGTTATGACACGGCAAATCAAAGTTGACCATTCCCCATTATCACAAGCTCAGCATGCTTTTGTTTATTCAAACATTGCCAGCCAAAAAGGAAGAAACATCAGATCTTATGTACTCAGGTTCCATTGAATCATACATCTCCGAAAATGACGATAACTCGGAAAACATTCAATTCCTGAATCGGGATAGTTGCTCGCTAATCTGTGTATGTATGTACATATGTATGCGTGTCATCTGAACTCCGAGTTCGGGAGGAGGATGGCAGATAAATCAGGACTAAAAATTTCCATGTATGTTACACTTCTGTAATAAGGAATTACACAAAGAAAAAATTGTTACTTTTTGCCTCCTAACAGCCACCAGTTGTTTACAGCTCTCCCGGCCCTAAAAACAGCATTCCGTCACCAATCAAATCTCGGCGCACCTCATCGGGGCGTACCCGAGCCTCGATTTCTTTGTGTCGTACAGTATATGGAAGTTCTGCTGTTGGTAGTTCCCGATAATGGACAGAGCCGACTTGGGAGTCCCCATCAGCGCCAGACAGACTATGTCATCCGATAATGGGATGAAGTAGTTCTCCACGGGGAAGTTCCACACGGCGCCATCGGCGAACTCAATTGCAAACTCGGGCAAATCCACCTTTTCGACTCCCGACACATTGTAGCACGGGTAGAGGATCTCGATGTCCTTCACCAGAGGATACTTCTTGTTCACCTTCCTGATGAAAGCCTCCTTAATTGTCGTATTGGCAGGCTCTGCGAAGTAGCTTAGAGTAGTGCCCGAGTCTATGATCGTGCCACCGGACCCGTCCTGCGACAGTTCCCAAGTCTCTTTAGAGATGTTGAGAACTTCTCCCCCGACTATGATCGACTTTATCTGGACGTAGTAGAATGTATCGGCAGGATTCTCTTTCCCTGCCACAAACGATGTGAAATTCAGGTTCGGGTGGCTCAGGAGCTCCCTGTCCTCCCCGAAGATCAGCTTGCTACTGACGCTTGTGTCGCTGTTCCTGTCGACGAGACAGTACGAGAAAGAGTGGCCGTAGAGAGACTGAAGCTGGGATGAGAACGAGAGCGGTCCTCTCCCCAGGCCTAATAAACCCGCGGCCCCATGGAAGAGCCCGCGGTTCCAATGTCCGCACCCAAACATTACATTCTCGACCCGCCTGTACTCGGACTTCCCATTACGTGCAGTGAGATTCACCGTGAATGTCTCGAGGGCGAAATCCCCAGTTGTGTTTGAACTGTCTCCGTACCAGTAGAAATATGGACATGTTTGGTTCTCATCCTTGCAGGGCTGTGGCGGGTCCGGGGAGGAGACTAACTCGCACCGGGGATCATGGCAGCCAATGTGCTTGAAAGAACTTGAGTCTTTGGGGTCATAGTGAGGCCCGTTCTGCTCAAAACAGTCGTAACACGGGACGCACTGGATCCAATTCAGGTCGCTCCCGGTGTCAAGGATCAGCAAGAAATGCTTCGGGGGAGTGCCCACGAACACATCCATGAAGTACTCACCTGAGCCGAGAGCCACCCCGGACCCCAAAGTTGCCATCAACTGACCAGAGAGACCATCGCCATAAAATTCCGGCATTGGGGCCGGGGCAGGTGGATCGACCCGATTATAATCAGACCCCCAATTGGGTTTCTTCTCCCTACCTTTCTTTAGCCTTGAGATGGTGTTCTGGTTCTTCCTCTCAGTCATCCTCCTGTAAAGTGTATGAATCCTGCTCAAATCCCACCCGGTGAATTCAGCCACAGATTCCTTCGAGCCGGCATCGGAGCTCGCCGATCGGCGCTTGAGGTGGAGCTTCACGGTTTCTCTCTGCGATTTAGCCAACAAAAAGGAAGCATCCCCCTCAACTTCATCGTCATCGTCATCGTCATCGTCATCAATGTCGGAATAGGATGGAACAGCTGAATCCGTCTGTCCGGGCTGCTTCAAGGACGAGAGGCCGCACCCGGTTGCACCCGAAGAAGAGACGGCATTGAAGCTCATATGATCAGGCAGTTCGATCCCCGCAAGAGAGGAGCCGTTGGGATTGATGAGACTATCATGCTTATGTGCGGAAGCCCCGGCTACGAATGCACAGCCGAGGATCAGAAGAAGGCTAATAGGCAGAGAAATCTTTGCATCCATGGCGTTGACCTGCCCTCGATTGCTCACAGAGACAGTATTCCTAAAGAACAAAAAGGAAAAACTGAAGCTTCCCCGGTACAAAGAAGAATCAAGAATCCAAGAAAACCCAAGACCCGGAATCAGATCAAGCTCAATCTCAATCAAACAGGGAGACCCAGAAAAAAAAAAGAATATATAACACAAAAACCCAGAAACAGGAGACCAAAGAACTGGTGGAAGTTGAGTACTGTAATTGAGGGTGAAAATGTATCGATTGGGGGAGACGGTGGGTGTCTTTATGAAGTACATAGACGCCCACAAGACGGGGAGAGGAGAGGAGAGGAGAGGGGTGTGCTGCTCTTTTGGTACTCGGAATCAAAATCAAAGCTTGGCTAGGACTTTGAATTGAATGGGGAATTCAAAAGTCACAGTCTACACGCGGTTTCATGGATCATGGATGATATATACACTATACATACATAATCTACATGTGTAGTGTGAACATAACTTTATCCATCCTATGCTGCTGAAATGAAAAGTAGCAAATGAGTAGAAAATATTAACCTTTTTTACTTCAAAGATTTCTTTTCTTCTTTTTTTTTCCCTTCTTCTTATGGGTGTTGGTTGAAGTCCAAGTTAATGGAGCTGTGGAAATGGAGGTTTTTACCTGGTCGCAAGCTGGGTTTCTTCCTCCCTCTTTCCCCTCACCACCATTTCTCATTTCTCAGTCATGGCGGCAGAGAAGCTGACTGCAACTTCACACTGCTCTCTCTCTCTCTCTCTCTATGGGTGTGAGCACGGAATAGCAAGCAGGGCGGAGGGGAAGAGGGGTTTGCTGGGCGGGCTAAACACTTTTCCTTCTTTCTTTTGGTCCAAAGTGTTGGGGTTTGACCTGAGTTTTCTAATAAAAGAGCGAACTTTTCTAAAGGGTGGAAGGGCGATCACGTTAACGCGCTTCTTCCATGGACAAAGAAGTAATAAATGTTCAATATCAACCTTAATAATATTATTATTCAGGAAAAAAAAAAAAAAGAAACCCTTAATAATTTTATAATATTCTTCTCTATATTTCTCTCGGTTTTTGGCCGAGTCTTATTCTCTTTTTTTTAAAAAAATATATTTCGAGATATTTTCAATCTCCGTCAACTTAAATATCTAACTGGACATTTTTACGCTGCAAATTAATCACATATGAAATATAATTTGTCAATTATATTATACGTTTTTTTATTTTAACTTCAACAAATTATATTATATCTTGTGGTTGTTTCGGGTTGAACTTTCATTTTTCTTTAGTAAAGTCGGTTAATTCATCCTTGTTAGTCAACCGAGCAACCGAGTAAATGAGACCCTCAAGTCCATATATATATGCAAAAGAAGATATGATATCAAGTTATCAACCGTGTAAGTTCAGTGCCGGCCCCATGGTAAGACTAATAAAGCTACCACCTCAATAAATTCCTAAAAATAAATAATATTATAATCTCTCTCTCTCTCTCTCTCTATATATATATATGTAACTATTGTTCTTGCCCATAATAAATCAAGACCCTGACTTAATTTTATCAACTTACATGCTAGAAACAATTCCTGATAAATTCAGCTTTTTTTTTCTTGTTTGTATAGATTAGCCCACTAATAGCAGCATCAAACTTTCATATAATTTCTAATCTTTTTATCAATCTCTCTAATTTATTGCTCATTTCCTCACAATTTCTAATTATTATTTCGGTTACTATCAATAAGTTTCTACTAAATCAAATTTTTATATCCTTTTTTATTTTATTTGAATTTGCATGTTTGATTGAAGTTTTTTTTTGTTATATTCATCTTTTTTTTCCTTTAGTTGAACCACTGAACTTTCCTTTTTTCTTTTTTCTGAAGTTTCATTTTTTTATTCAATTTTTCTTATCATTTTTTCTCATCACTACTAAAAATTTACTGATTATCTACGATCTAATCCGCCGAATTCCATCGAAACCGTACGTTTTCCGATAGTATTCCCGCGGATTATCGAGGAAAATATTTCCTCGCAAAAGTGGCCCTCAAAAATATTTTTCACGGCTATATCGAGGATAATCCCTCGATTTTATAGATGGATTATCGAGGAAAAGTTCCTCGATATGTTAAAAAAAAAAATTGAATTTCTGGGTGGCAGGCCCACCGACTTTTTTCTCCCTTCTTATGCATCCGACCAGACGCATGCGTGCTCCAGCCTCACGTGCGGCCTGCCCTCTCCCCCAAATTAATTTGATGGTAATGTGCCATGGGGGGATTCGAACCGCGGGCCTACCCACAGCATGTGCTTTCTTGTGATGAATCTATGCATTCAATTATATTTATTAATGTTCTTTAATGCAATTAATATGTTGAATTATTTTTTAACACTTTTTTTGTTTATCGACAACAAAATTTGTTTACGCATTATTCTATTAAAATTAAAATAAAATTTTATTACTTATTGATACCATATAAATGTGCCATTCATGAGTACAACATGCACAATCTATTGATATGTTACTTGAAACATTTAAGATGCTATTTGTAACACTTATAATTTTTTGTCGATAACTAATATGTACGGTGAATGAGGTACCCTTCAAGAGGGAATTGGTAAAAAACTCAGTACTCAGCATCATTTATACATCAAAAAATAGTTTTAAATTTCAAACTAAATTTCGAATTTAATATTTCAGGATTCATAATTATTCAAAATTAATTTGTAAATATATATTTAAATTTTTTAATCGAAATATATATTTAAATTTTTTAATTGAAAAATTAAGCAATTTTAATTATATCCAAAAATTACAAATTTTTAATCAAAAAAATTATAATTTTTAATCGACACACTAGCTAGCTCTTTGGACCTCGGGTGCTCTGCTCTTTGTGATTTGATCGGGTTCGTGACACACTAGCTAGCTCTTTGGGTCTTTCTATAAAAATTAAAGAACTTTTCGTACCCTCGATATTATCGTATGAATATACCATTAAGACTTCACTTGAGAGTGTACTGACGGTTGAATAAGCACTCATTTTGTTGAATTTTAAGTAAAAGTAATATTTGGTGAATTCTTTCAAAATCATGGTTTGACTAATTTTTATGGTTGTAACCGTGATTTTCTCCAACAAGTTGATAAGTGCTTATAAAAATTAATTATGTTTATTCTCTATTTAAAATATTAATTTTAATTTCAGTAGTTTCAAATTGTTACCACCTAAAAATTTTTGCTTATTCTAAAATTAATATTTATTTTTTTATACTTTAGCATTTTTATTTCAGCAATTTCACTCCCAAATCAAGCCTAAGAGTTGTGGCAAAAAGGAGGTGAATCTTGCAGCTGCCATGTAGGAGTCCAACTGAGTTTAGAGAGCTTCTAACTCTATATTAGTCCATAACTTTAAATACATTTTAAGAATAGAAAGTTACCTTTTTCTTTTTGGAAAATATAAAATACTTCTTAAAAAAAGGGTCTCAATATTGTTACATATCTTGCGATTTTGAAAGAGCATATATTTATTCGTTTGAGTATAAGGGAAGCTCATTACCCAAATATACTGAAATAGAAATTCTAATAGTTAATAAAGAGGTATAGATATATAATTTCACTATTCGAATAGAACTTAAAACCACATGGTTATTAGATGGGAATATGTGATTATGTACTGTACTCTCTTTCTCGAAACTCCAAAGAGAGTATTTATTCAAAAAATAAGAGAAATTTCTAAAACTTTAATATAAATACTACGACAGGTTTTGTGGAAGGGAAATAAAGACCATGCATTTCGACTTATATGGATTAAATTATAAACAAGTTGCTTATAGAAAAGATATTATAAGTCCTCGTACCGTAAAAAAAAAAACATGGCATGCAAAAAATTGCCATACAGCAAGGAGAATATGTAAATATATATACACATATATATGTTCATGTTTCTTCTTTTTTTGGGGGGGGAAAGAACGGGTGCCTAAGCCCGTATATTCACTTAATTAATGTTACATCATGCAATGCATTATTAAACGATAAATCCAAAGGTATTTATTTACTCTAAAGGAAATTAATTGCACAAGGCCAGACTTCACTAAATTGAAAAATTCAATTGCTTGAGCAAGAAGGCCACCGACTGTCCGAGCGATCCTATGGTTCAGCATTAATTTTGTCTAGATCAAGATCTCACTTCCATATATGATGCACACAGTGTCAAAAGGATTTTTCATCGAAATTATTATTATTTTTTTCAATTCTCCGATGGCTTTCCCTTTTTCTCCCATTTATACGGGATAAGTCGATAAAGAAAGTCTTCATGATCGATGGCCTAATCTTATATATGAAATTAACGATAAATATCAAGTCCTCATCAACAGTATTATCTCATGACATGAGCGGTATATCAGATAACATCGAATTCTCTCTCATCAGAAAAATCTATTGGCCTATATGTCGCATTAATTCTTAGTTGGAATTCCGCGCTTGGACCATAAAAAGAAAAAACCTATAACATATATAGAAACGTGAAGAAACAACATACATATATCCGAAACATGTTAATGTATATTCGTATATGTATACATATAGATAATATATATTAGTCGAGAGAGGGAAGTGGAGATGGCGTGGTGGGGTTTGAAGCAGACATAGATATAGACATGCATGTCGCCGTTGCCGCCATGAAAACGGTATTTGACGACCAAGAAATTCCTTCTCTCATCGGTTAACGTTGTTGTTGTTGTTTGTTTGTTTTTTTTTTTTTGTAGAGGGGATTGTGAGTTAAATAAATATAGAATTAATTTGTTGACTCCCGAGGAATTTATAGAGAATTATTTATATACAATTAATTAATACTTAACGTTGAAATAACACGCATATGTACACTCGAGAGTTTCAAAGATGGAAGGTGGCTGCCTTTGGTTCCCCACCTCCTGCATGCGTTTTTGCGTGTTAGGGTTGCCCTTCGTCCGTCCATGCCCTTTTTGAGATTAATTCCATATGTGGCTGGAGAGAGTTATATCATCATCCACCGTATCAGGGCAGCCACATTTTTCGGGTAGATGAGAGGAGGCCTAATTAAGTAACCCGTCGGCCTAAGCACATGAAAACGAGAATGCGAGCACTGCGATTGAAACCCTAGCATATTTCATAAAAGGGACGTACATATAATGGTCATCTGCACGTCCGTTGGTAGAAAAAAGGAGAATATGTTATGGCCGGCCTCAATTTTTGCATTAGCAATATGCGATGGTGATCTTCTCTTTTTTTTTCCTCTTTAACCAATGGACAGCATGTACTTCTATTCGAATTACTAACAAATCGGAGCCCTTGAATTGCTCAGTCATTACCAATGCGTTTGTTTTCGGAGTTAAAGTCACGAATTTGTGATTGTAG
Source organism: Punica granatum (assembly GCF_007655135.1). Taxonomy (NCBI): domain Eukaryota; kingdom Viridiplantae; phylum Streptophyta; class Magnoliopsida; order Myrtales; family Lythraceae; genus Punica; species Punica granatum. The sequence continues at coordinate 40,788,408 of NC_045128.1, read as the reverse complement.
AAGAAGACAAAAATATATGGGACCCACCAGTTTGACTTTTGAAATATAAAATGAATGGAAGGTAGAGATAATTAATTATAATGGGATTGTATTTTAATAATATATGGGGTCCACCAATTTGACTTTTGAAATGTGTGTTTTGTTGTGTAGTGTTTTGAGTTAAAGTTAAAGTTAAAATCTTAAATCACGACTTTGAAAACAAACGGAGCAGTACGGCGATTAATTATGTATGTACATATATATATCTGGTCACTGTAGCAAGATCGGCCATCAATGCAATTTGCTCTACCAACTTGGGCGGGCAGCCTGGAACAAAAGGATATTGAGGATTTAATTAGTCCCCACTCTCCCTCTGTAATTAATTTTCGATGTTCATCAACTGCACTGCTACAGTACAGGTGATGCTCCAAGTATGATGCAGTTAGATTTATCTGCATCAATTACATTTACCTAAACTTATAACCATGCTTTTGGAAGTTAATTAATAAATATAGGAGCTGCTACATCAAAGTTCGCGTATTTTCTATACTTCAAAAAAAAAACTCCGATGTTCTTATGATCGTTCCTATTAGCATCATGAAGTTCCTTTATTACTTCTTAACGTTATAAGACGAATGGGTCATTAAGCAACCAAAAAAATAAAGAAGATCATAGTAAATACATATATATATATATATATATATTCCTACAGAAAAAAATACACACATATATACATAAATGAATTCCATAAACTTCGCTAGGAGTGCCATAATCGATAGGTAGGCATGCAGTTAGGAATACAGATCGTGCCATCTACAAATGGGAAAGAGTTTTAATTTGACACACAAATTGGAAAACAATTTATGCAACATATAGATGATCTCCCGTGGAATTCCCAACACGCAATCGCAACATCAAATTAAAAGGGTTTTTTTTTTTATTTCCTTTAGGTAAGCTAATGAGAAATGGCTGATCTTTGGAGGAAGTAAAAGATTTTGAAAAAAGATGCATTGCAAAGTTGTCTTCTTCCGCGACAATATTTCACTTCCTCGTTTTTTATTATTCCATTTGTATAAATTTAATTAAATTCATTTTGCAATTTCAAAGAGCACAGTCAGTCCATGTTTGCTTGGACTTTCGAACCCCAAAATACAATACACATGTCCGCATGAAAAGACTACAACACTAACACATTTTGTGATGACTCCAATGCTTTCCTCTTCACTCATTTACACCTACCCAGCTAGTAGAATTTTTCAACCTCATATGCATCACGAATAAATACATTATTAGACTATATTGACCGTAGAATTTTCCATATTTTATACTTAAAAAAATGTATACGTTATTGAACATTATTTGTATAGGCACTTTGATTCGAGCCGTGCGTATGCCTTTTCATTCTCGATCTAACTCGATAATTTGTCTACTCACTTCTAACAAAATATGAGAGAAAATGTAATAAATGCTAACCTATTGCTAGACTAGACCCATTGACCTAGGGGGTTCAGAGGAGGGAGGAAGCGTAAATAAAGAGACACGATGAACTCCACCGACAAAAATCGTTTTCATAAATCCTTTTTTGGTGATTACTCTAATATTCAAAAACTAAATGGTCGCGATTAATTCAGTTCAAGTAAGATTAAGGAAAGACGCTATGGTATGGATTGAATTCAATGTCTCCATCAACGACCCTGATGGGCAGGTTCCCAGTGCTGTCAATATGGGCCCAAATAATTCCAAGACCGGCCCACTCATTCGTCAAACAGATCCAATCACTATAGCCCATTGGGCCGAACTCTCGGCCCATTTTCAGCCCGCTGCAACTGCACCCATTGCTTCGCGAAGTCCGAGGTTGCGAGGTTGAAGCTGAGCGAGCAGAGGAAATGGCAATGGCTGAAGCTTGACTTCCTTTGAATGAAGAAAGCGAGGGGTTTGGTCAGAGCTATAAGCAGCAGCAGCAGAAGCTTCTCCTTAAACCTCCAAAACCCTACTAAGTCTCCGGTAAGGCTCACTCCTCATGTTCCTCCAAGATACGTAATACTCTTACGGTGCAAGTTGTCTAACGAGGTTGCAGAACTTCTTTAATTTTCAGATGGACGCGTCGGAGCGTTACTGCTTCAATCCTGTGCTGAAATGGAATCCTCAAGTGGAGGCGTACTTCGTCAGTGCTTATGGGGCGGAGCATTTCGCTCTCATCTCCCAAGCTCTCACGTAAAAAACCAAACTTTGCCTCTGAGCTTCCGTTGTTTCGACCGAGATCCTCTGTTTTGTTCTTAGTAGTGCAAATATCCTATCGGGGTTGCTTCTGATATGCAGCGAGTTGTGATCATAGTCGAAATTGCAAATGTCTCGCTCTTTTAAGTACTCAAAGGTCTGTATTGTTGCAATCCCAGGCGGCCCTCTTGCTATTCTTGCATTCGAGTGAACACGCTTAAGTCAGCAACTGATGCAGTCATTGATAAGCTGCGAGCTCTTCTGGGGGAGAAGTTTCATGGACTTGCCAATGGCAGCTCAAATTCAAGAAGAGAAAATGGTCGAGATTCGGGAGACCATGGTGGGGCAGTTTTAGGTTCTTCAGGGGACACAGTGGATCCTCTGAAGGAAAGCTTGGATAGTGGATTGGTTTCTCGATGTCAAATACCTGGATTAGAGTATGTTGTCTTAGTCAGAGGTTCGGGGCCGCACAATATTGATTATGGTCTTAATCCTGACAAGCCTTTGAAGGAGGTCATTGTCAGTAGGAAGTGTGCAGAATCAGTGCTCCGAGGTGCTCAGGTGGCCATCTATCTGAATTAATTCCATGACCTTTTGTATTGCGACCTTTCTCTGGGTGCTATACGCCTCTTCAAGTCCCCCCCAATACAACTCCAACGGAATCTTATCTTCAAGTTATTGAATTTTATGCTAAAGAATTCTTTATGATGCGACTCATTTGGCTTTTTATTCAATGAATTCATCTAAATGTTACTTTAAGATCTTGAAATCACATTCTTTTGTTAGAGTAATCACATTCTTTTGTTAGAGTAATTCACTAATTGATATTTTGCCTGCATGATAAGGATCTTTTGTCTCGTGTGAGGTGGAGCTCCTTGAATGGCACTTTCTACATGTTTTTCAGCTACAATGAATTAACATAGCTTCGTTTTTTGAAATATTTCATTGATTCTCTTGAGAAATATGTTTTGCCCCCAACAGATCAATCATGAAAATATTGATATGGTAATGCTCGTTTCGTAGCATTAGTCATACTACAAGGTTGATAGTGTTGTTTTGACCTTAGATAAGGATCTCTCTACATGAGTGGTTAGATTTTGTTTATACCTCTTTCTTCTCCTCATCATAGTTTTACTCGTAGGTATATGTTCCTGGTGTGATGGCATGCAGTGCTTATGTGGAGAAAGGTGATGCAGTAGCCGTCTCTGTTGCAGTGGAGCGACCTGTTCCAGGCGGTGGATGGGCCATTGATGTGACACGTGGGACTGTTCTTCAGGGAGCACAAACAGGTTAGAGTTTAGCTATTTTTGATAGTGTATATGACGTGATGTAGTAGCCATCTCGTAGGTATAAGTTTTAGCTATTTTTTATTTCCATTTTCTGTGTATCTGTATTTTGCTGTTGATTTCTGCTGAAAATTCAATAGTTACCCCAGTCGAGCTTCTAAGTTCTGTTTGTTACATACTTACGATGGCAGATCCTTACTATTTAGAAAGAAGTGGCCTATATATAGGTCAAGGAACAACGATGATGTCAAGATCAAGCATTTTCCGTGCCTCTGAAGGGGTGGCTGTTGACATGAATAATAAAGTATACGGGCTGCCTTCTTTCAATAGTATGTACTAGTCCTGCTTATTGGTGAAACATTTTTCTTCTGACAATTTGCACGCTGTTACAATTGGATTTTAGTTCAGTATTATGTCATTGCATGACCTGGTGGAAAGAAGTGTGACTTTACATTCCTATGCTCTATAGATGTGCTTGAGGGGGAAATATTTCTCCAAAATTTGCCAAGTATAGTCACAGCTCACGTCTTAGGTATGTCATCTCCTTCTTCCCTTCTCTTTTCTTTCCTTAATCATTTATCAATACAGCCCAAGGCCAAGAGGGTGCTTGCCGTATCGTCACTAGACTTCCCTTTTTACTGATACATAATGTAAAAATTTCTCAGATCCTCAAAAAGGTGAGCGTATTCTGGACATGTGTGCTGCACCAGGAGGGAAAACAACTGCAATAGCAAGTATTATGAAAGATGAAGGGGAGGTTGTAGCTGTCGATAGATCTCATAATAAGGTAGTGCTTCTTATTGATATTCCCAATTTCACTATGTTAGCTGTTATTAAAGTATGGATCTTAATTACCTGATCACGGGTTTCTCTTGATGAATGCTTCATTCTCTTTATAATAGTTCCAGAATTTTGATGTCAAATTGACGTTTTAAAGTTGGGGAAGAGACAGACAAAAGCAATAGAACTAAAAGGCATCACTGCATTAATCGTGAAAATACATAATAAATACAAAATGACTCATAACTGAATTCCTAAACACTGCAACCCACAAAGACACGTTACCAACTACTTACTTGACCAGAGAAACAGCAACTAACATTCTAAAAAATAGCCACAACAGCTAGTCACTCCTAAGGACTAGGACTTCAATAAAACAGAACAAAGACAGCAGTAAAACAGCTGTAAAAACAGCAGCTCTTAATTCACTAACACAAATTGATATTTGTGAAACTCAAATAGTTGTACATGTGAACTCTAATCTGGGAAAAAGGATGTTTAGAAATGAAGTCTAAAAGTATTGAAAATGAAGTAGATGAGAGTGAGGGCAATTTTCATGTTACCATCGGTTAAAATTCATACTAATGACTCTTTATGCCATATCTATGTTGACATATTTGTTCATTTTGAAACTATTGCTTGCACTTTGATGTACTCACTTTGATGGTTTTGTTGAATTTTTGTTTCATGGCTTATTTGTAGGTGCTTGAAATTCAGAAATTGGCTACTGAATTGGGCTTGAATTGTATAACCACATATAAACTAGATGCTCTTAAAGCTGTTTGCAGGAGAAGTGACTCTGACATTTCATCCTCATCTTATTGTGCTGAAGATACCAGCAATTCTGCTATTTCAAATTCTAATATGATGGAGTCGCATGTAGAGAATAAGTCAGGCAGTGAAATTGAAGGATTGAGTGTTGCTGAAACTTGCAGTGGCAATGGTAGGTCGACTTCAAACCAATACTGTTCTAATGTCATCTTTACCTTATAATTGTTCATTTCAGTTTGCAAATTTTATCGGACAATAAAAACTGATCAGTTTCTGTTCAAGTTCTTTGTTTATAAATTTTTATAATTTGGTTGCACCTCTTGTTCCTGCTTTAATGCTTTGCATTGCTTAAATGACAAAAGAGTTTATCTGCAGTCGTTTTTGATCTTGGTCAATATGCAAAATACTGTGATCTAGAATTTGGTCTGAACCAGTATCTTTAATGCGAAAAGCAACACTAGTTCATTTATATTATCTGTCTGAGTGATTGCATGTAGTGCTGTATCTTATACCTTTATTTGTGAATTGTCTCTAATAAACTTAATACTACAGCTAGCAATGGACAGGGAGAAGGAAAAGTTTATGTTAGTAGAGCTGAAATCAGGAAAAGCATGCGAAGAATGAAGAATGGGCCGGGAAGGAATCAAAGCACAGGTGGCAGGGTTGAGAAGTCAAACGGTTTCTTACCTCACAGCTTCGATCGTGTCCTTCTTGATGCACCTTGTTCTGCTCTTGGCTTGAGGCCTCGTCTTTTCTCTGCCGAGGTCTGATAATCTAACTAATACTCCAGCAGGCATTTTTCCTTTTATTTGGGCCTTTATTTCTTGCGCTTTTCTTCTCTTTTTTATTTGCTTTATTTTCCTTTTATTTTTAAGTACGGTGATAAAGCAACAGAAGCTATTGCTATATTTCCAGGAGACAGTTGAATCCTTGAGAAATCATGCGAAGTATCAGCAGAGAATGTTTGATCAGGCTGTTCAGTTAGTTCGCCCAGGAGGTGTTATTGTGTACTCAACGTTAGTACCCATAACCTGTTTTGTGCATTCTGTTGTTAAGAATATTATGAGACACTTATCATGGCCAGTGTCTGAGTCGTACGTAATGTTTTATTGCTTGAGAAAGGAGGAAGAAACCGATTTCTCTTTTTTAAATGTCTTTGTTCTTGTGAATTTGTTTTCTGGGGATCTCTGAATTGAGCTCTGGTCTTTGTTTGCTAGATGTACGATTAACCCTGGGGAGAATGAAGCATTGGTTCGTTATGCGTTGGACACCTACAAATTTCTGTCTTTGGCTTCTCAGGTTAGACTATAAATAAATGTGCTTTAGGTTGCATTTTTCTCAACTGAATATCGTTCGTGACAAGTGCACTCTAATCGAAGAGATTGCTTTTGTATTGTTCTGTTTTTGGCTAAGGCCAATTGAAGGGAAGTTTGTTAAATTACTACTCTTCACAATAGAAGCTTACATGTTCCCACATTCTGGTATGTTTCAGTATCCAAGAGTTGGAGGACCAGGCCTGGTCGGTCATTATGAATACCCCGATGGATTGGTTGAGTGAGTGCTGCTTTCCAATCTTTTGGTACTTGAAAATTGATGATTCTTAATCTCCGAGCACAGCTGTGTTGTTACGGAGGCATCTGATGTCAAATGCATTTGTCTGTTAAATTTTCCATTTAACATTCTAACTTCTAATGACGAGGGATAGAAATTCATGAATGGACCATAATAGGCTTTATAGATCATGTGTTGAAAAGGTTTTCGCTATATCTGGATAACATGCTGTACTGCCTGCATACAGGGAATGGCTGAGACCCGGCGAAGAGGAACTAGTTCAGAGATTTGATCCATCAGCACCACTTGACACGATCGGGTTTTTCATTGCCAAATTTTCCGTCAGTGCAGTATCATGAGCTCGTCAATTAAGGGGGTTGTATGCAACTTTTGAGAATTCGGTCTGCTGAGTCACAGGTGAAGATTTTTTGAGTCGCATATGAAGATTTAAAGCATCACATTGATCATCTACCATTTTCATGATCAACTGACTGAATTTGAGCTGAATTTGAGGGAGAATGAGAGATAGAATGAGAAAACTAACCGTGTTCATTTAAATTACCGTAATGTAATAATGGCTGGAGTTATCGTGGCTGCATCACATTCATGATTTTCGAGTGTACGATGGTTAAATATCAAGAGTCGAGACTGTTCCATTCGTAGTTGACTTCTTCCATTAATTTAAATTTTCACGTATTTGATATCAGACATTCTCGTATTCCGACTCTTATCGCAAGAAAAGAAATATATGGTTAGGCAATAGGAGACGTCTGATAATTTCCATGAAAAAGTATTTTATCTGATGTATCATTAGAAACCGTCTAGCTATCGTCCCACAGGCAATTATAGACCATTTCTTCAGTGTTAACATTGTTGAAATCAAACTCTACCAAGCCCGCCATGTCCTCTGGGTACCAGCCCGTGGTCTCGGCGCTCGGAACAACCGGGTTCATCTCAGCAATCTCATCAATCCAACCAAAGTTGTGGACAATGATGCCCTCTTCCCAGTGGCTGTCCCGAGCTTCCGTCACTTCTACACAGCTCAGACCATCTTTACTCTCCTGTGACTGAACGTCATCGTACTCTATTTTTGTACTGCCCGCTATGTCTATCTCGAATTCTTCGAGCAGCTGCCTCAGGAGCGCCCCGTCGACCTCTGTCATTTCGAGGTCCTGTATGTCATCGAGGCTGAAGCTCTCCAAAGCAGCCATGATGAAATATCGAAAGAGGAAGAGGAAGAAGGGGAAGCTAGGAAGAGGACTGATGCAGTGCATGGAATTAGGGTAAGGCGTGGACTTACTTATATATGGATCGTAGGAGGGGAGAACGATGTGGATATCGTAAAAGAAAGACTTATCTATCAATCAAATAGGTCATGATAAAAACTTGACAGCTACGGCTACCTAATATTGCCAAAGACATTATAGACACACATGTGGACCGTGAAAAGATAAAGCTCAACTCTTGCACAAAATAGAAGAAAGATTAGGTTTTCATCGCCACACGACTCTCCCGACAACAAGATAGATCAGATACGAAGCGTACGTGCTCTCTCAAAAACTACTAGATATATATGTGTACACCGCGATTCATCTATTTCGCAAATATCACTTGCGGTTTACGTATAAATGGGGTGGATACTCCGCCAAGCGTACAGTGCCATGAATGCGATAACTCGACGCGGAACCGAACAACCTTCTGCACGGAGTTGGAGAATTGCGGTTTTTGGTGCGAAGGAGGGGATGGAAAGGGTGCCCCACGCTTTGGCCAGAAGAAGATAAAGTTGCCAAAGGAGTTTGGCACTTTTTTTGCCATATAAGAGAAGATAGTTTGGTTATTGGAGCAGATGGGGAGGGAGGGAGACCCACTTTGCGAACTATTAATAGCAAAAAAAGGGGGGTAAAGGACCGGTCTTATGGGCCAAATTTCGTATCCAAACATTGCCAAAGCACATGTAATGTTTTTATGGCACATGTTTTGTACAGCTACAAGCTTTCAGTGTTTAATGTGTACGTATCAAATATGATCAGATACTTTTAAGTCGAATACCGATCTTATCAGATTCCAATTTTTTGTATTAAGCCCAATCTTTTTAGGCCCGATTATCTTATCAGCTTGAATCATTAAGTTCAATTATCCCGTGTTATTTTCGATATTCAAGAGCATCAATCAATTATAATATATAAAAATAAGAGGATAATATAAAAATGCAACGTGACTCGCTATTTTGAAACCCTCGGCGCGTGGTTTAATCATTTTTTTTTACTGCTCTTAGAATCTAATTCTTTATGGAAAATCGAGATTAATATTAAAAGGTTTTTTTGAAGGATAAAAAACCTATTAATTCATGAACAAAACAAAAATTAAATATTTTCTTGAGAAAGAAAAACTGATCGATTCACGAACGAATATTATATATTTTATTGGAAAATAAAAATTCGTTCGATTGATTAAACAATTAATGTGTGTAATAAGCGAAATACATGGACATACATACATCTGATCACGACAATTAATCATAATAATAAAATTTCAAATAAATATCAAAATTATTTATGAAAAATAAAAAAGCGAATAAATCTTACTCTTTTTTTTTTAAAAAAAATTTGTTTTATCATAAATTAGATAATTTTCTACAGATATTAATTTTCTCACGCACCCGAGCAAAATAAAAAGCCTATACCAAAGTTGGAATAATTTTTGTGGTGTGATGTAGGCCGAATGTTAAGAAGCATATGTCCCTATCGCGTTGAAAAACCGGGAAGCCTCTAGGTGCAAGGAAAGTAGTTCATTGCCTCTCTAGGTCATTCTACCTGGTGTGTGGCCCAAAACAATAATGGCATGGTCACGATGACTCTGGACGAATTCGATTATGATTAAGAATTTAGATGGACCGTACTCTTATCCAAAATCTTTGTGTATCATGTTGACCGAGTTTACACGGTAATGTTTCATCGTTAAGACAAATCCGAGTTCCAAATAGAGATTTATGATTAAATTTATTATTCCAATTTCTAAATTTCAAAAAAAAAATATAAATTATGAATTCCAATGTATTTCTTCTTTTTTTTGTTTTATGCTATTTTCTGATAATGAAAAACATTAGGCCTCTGTGGGGTCAAGTGAAAAGAGAGAGATCTTTTTGGGCCATAAGCCCATTGGGCTTATGGGCCCAAATTCTCGGATGTTGACCCCGCCGCCGTGGTCAACATCTATTTACGAGCGGGGCCACATTTACTTGGTCAATATTAGAATATCTTTCTTATATTCTCTCTTCTTCGAACGAGAATCTTGACAATGAGTATTTCAATTGTCGGGTCCTTATAGAAAAACAACCCGAAGATAATGGCCCGATCATCGCAGCGACGGCCACAGAAAACCTATTGCGAAATGGTAATACATGTCCATGATTCTCGATCTTTAACGAAATGCCTATACGAACGTTAATACAATCGAGAGCAAAGGAGAAAGAGGAGAACGAAACATTTATTCAAATATGATTTTTTTTTAAATGAATACCGATATGTTACAGAAAAATTTACATAAGGTCATAAGATTAAGAGGAAGATATATAGAATCTAGCCAAACAATCGTTTTTTTTTTTTTTTAAATAAATTTACTATTTTTATTTTTTAAGTCCTACTTCTCTGCCCTGATATTACCTAAACATGTATAAGGCTAAACACTGGTATGATTATTTCCAGGAAGTGATGAATCCAGATTTCTAATCCTCCAAAGCTCCGAAAACTCATAAGTCGTACGTCGATTCCAAAGATAAACTATACGTGCCTAATTAAATCACAAGCGCTCCCGTATCTACCTTTTCTCCTTTGATATCCTCTTCACCATCTGCTTGAAACAGTCGGCGTCGAACCTGATCCTGATCAGGCCATCCTGCCCATACCCGAAATCATCAGCCGACATGTCGAGGAGGGCGGCGATATAGGGATGCTCCACGAGCTTCGTGGGCACATGCAGTCTCTCCATAGCATCGCTGTCTCTCCCCACCAGCATGGGCACGAACCCTCTCCGGGCTCGAGTCTGCGAGTTTATCTTCTGGTAGGCTAGGGGGGAGTTATAAGTCCTTCCGAACTTCCCCATGTAGTAATCTTTATCCCGGGCGCTGTTGCATTGGTAAATCGAAGATTTGCAGCTTCTTATAGCCCTCACAAATGGTTATAGTTTAATATAATCCAAATGGTCTTATAAAATTATTTATAAATTTTACATGCGTTGAAATAAAAATTGGCGGCTGAGTGATGGCTTGTTTGCGTGTAATTAGCCTTAATTTTGCAATTTTTTTTATGGCAATAACCTTGACGGACTACTTTTTTTTTTTTTTTGGGTGGAAAACGGGGCAAATGCCCAAATTTAAACGAACTACTTTATTTAGTTTATAGCCATTTGTATGTAATTTAATGTTTCTATTTCGGTCGTGTATGGCAACATTAAGTACTAGCTAATGATATATATGACCTGGCTAATTAATCATTTATGAGTGAATTTTTTATTTACATAATAGAGAAACATATTAATAAGGACCCAGAATCAGAGAATATAGACCCAATAATATAAGAATGAGAGGTCGCTAACTGAGCCGGACTGATCAGTCGAGTATTCGCAAGTTTAAGTTTAGTTCACTTAAAAAAGATCGAGTTAGAGCTTCATCGTTCTAGCAATATATTTGAAGGAAAGCATAAAGACCGTACGATTTTTTATGTTGGCTGATGCACCTAAATTGATTCGCCCAAAAAATGGATATAAATTAATATGCTTAATTGTTGTATTATGTATTCATGGCATTTTTTGTGTGCATCATGATATCTGAAAGGTCAATAGACTCCTATAAATCCAATTCGAGCAAATTCACCCATGGATCATCTTTATTACAAAAGGGAGAAGGCTGAGAGCTGGTGCAACATTCAGTTTGATGAAATGTCTATACTGAAATAACATAAATAATTACCAGTCGTTAGATTAAGAAGCAGTTAAGGATAAATTAGTAAATTTATTTAACACTTTCAACGATCAAATAACTACTCCCATGATTTTCTCCTTATTTCTCTCCCTCTCCTCTTGCTCTCTCCCCTCTCTTCTCTCACGTTCAAAAACGCCTCTCCCTTTTCCATCTCTCATTTTACAGTTTCTTCTTCTTCTTTTTTTAGTTATTTTGATTAATAAATCATAACAAACAATCTATATACATATATATTATAAAATTGTACAAATAATTATATTTTAAGATTTTAAGTCTATTAGAGAAAAAAAGTTACGAGTCTTATAATATATAAAAGCTGAGCAGCGATATCGTGAAAGCTCCATTAACAAACTCTCAGTTTATGGTTGATCGTCATTTTGTCTGCTCCGAGAATTTCATTCTAAATCAGAGATTCGTGGTATTTGTCCATGTTACATTAATATTTCATAAATATATTGTCTCTAATCTACATATGTAAAATACCGACAAGACATTTTCTACATTCAATGTATGCAGGATATCGAGAAGTTTTCTTGATTGCTGAATATAATCCCTCGAGATATGTGTCTTTATTTTCCAAATCCAATGTTTCAACATACTATAAATAGAAGATATGAAAATTCATTTTACGCATCATATTTCGATTCAATATAGTTTTTCCAACACTCTAATGCTTACACGATATCTATCACTATGTCTATTCAATAGATAATACATTATTATTATCTCTTACTCTTAGTATATATTTTTTTTTTGTAAGAACAAATTAAATATTTGCTTATTAACATAATTTTCTCTTCTTCAACTCTCACTCACAATCTGTAATGTCTAATTGGTAGAATATATAGCTTTTGTTATTTTTTTTTCAATTTAAATTAATAGTATTTTTATATGTTTCTTTCTTAATTCTCTTTCATAAAAATCAACTTAGGTTAATATCTCGTGCAGCGCACGAGTATAACACTAATTATGTAATAAAACTCTCTAAGTCATGAATTTTCTCCATTCACAAATTTTACTTTAAAAGAACAAGTATCTAATCGTTTAAATTAACTTACATTAGTCCATATTTACAACTTTAACCCTTCGTTTGGAGTGAGGAAAACGAAGAGAACTAAGTAACTTTTCCTCTCACTGTTTTCATTTCCCTCCAATGCAAACAAAGGGTAAGACCGTAGGCTTGGCTAAGTATAGTTATACCTCAAGTAAAAATCGATCTTAATAAGAAATCCATAATTTAAAAGAACCTTCTCACATGTCTATCTAGCTATATATATATATATAATTAGGACTTTATTTTTCTTTATATATCTTACTAGGACCTTTTTTTTCCCTTCCTATTAGCCTATTAGGACTTTTTTTTCTTCCTCTATATTTTCTGTGTAATTTCGCCTTAGCAAACTTCCAATAATGAGAAAGAAAAATCAACCTCAGCCAGAAGGAAGAAAAAGACAGCAAAATTCTCGAGCTGCTTAGTGGGTCAAAGCATACGTGATCCCTGCACAAGCAAATAAAACTTATGATGAAAATGAATATAAGAACGATTTAATCATCATTCTTCTTTTCAGTTAGAAATGAGATTCATTGATTAAAAAAGACAATAAAATAAAATAAAATAATGGGTACAAAAAATTATATTGATGACAACCGATTGCAAAATTTCTTAGTCTCAAACCAATTACAAAACCAGTATATTAACTTTTATTTGATCTACCAATAAAATGTTAGGTGAGTGGTAAACTTCAACTTTTGGAAAGAGAAGAACACAAATTCGAGTCTTGGGAAGTGCACTTATTGAGATGGGTAATAATCTTTAATGTTCGATCTCCTGAAATTGTGAGGACAACGTCCCTCACAATTTTTTACAAAAAAACATTTTATTTGATCTATACATATAAATGAAGATTAAATTCATTATGTTTTAATTGCAAACGAAGATCATGCTATAGGACCAAAACTCTTTTTTTATTTTGGATTACAAGAGACATCCATGGACATGGTATAAATGAATTAGAAATCCTAATAACTAATAAAAAGATACAAGTAGTCTCATCACAAGTATTGTATAAAGCCTCTTAATTATGAGACTAAGACGTATGTCACTGTGCTACACCCTAAACAAAACGAAAAGCAAAATGACGTACAGGGAAATGACACTTGCGATATGGCGTCCACTTGATTGTATAACCGAAAGACGACGGTAGAAAATTTTGGCCAACTGAGATAACCTTTAAATTGGTTGGTGAAATAAACGATTCATATGGATGAAAGGAGTTTTTCGTGCTGTCAAATAAACGGAATTCGTGGAAATTTTTCCGTACAATTTCGAAATTGTATGAGCTTAGTGAATATCTTTAATCACGACTAACTGAATTTCGTATATGAAGTAATGAAGGTAACAGTTTAACATTAAATAATCCAAAATCATTGTCATACTAATGTATATAGGATTAATCACATAAAAAAGACAAAACCCTTATTTAAATTCTCAATTCTAGCACAACCTTTCGAAAATAGTAAAAAAATGCATGAGTTTTCATTTTAGTATCAAATCTTGCACACCGTTAAATATTCCGTCAATCTAATGGTATTGGTTGACTAGGTATTAACGGTGCCATGTGTCCTCATATTTTTCGTTAAGTGGATCTCACTTTTTTTAATAAAATAATTCTAAAAATTAAAAGAAAGGGAGGGAAAGCGTCGGCTGAAGACAAAGAGGAGATGGTCGGTGGTGGTGGCCTCGATTGCTGCCTCGGGTCTCCTTTGTTTTGGCCGTGGTGGTCTCCGCTGCGACCACCACCCCTTCAATCGAGGTTGCCACCAACCTCTCTGGTGGCCAGCGACTCCGATTGGTGGGGAGGTGGTTGCAATCGAGGTCACCACCGCCGGCCCCCTTCCTCCCTTTCCTTTTTTATTTTTTTTAATTTTCAGAATTATTTTATTAAAAAAAAAAGTGGGGTTCACTCATCAAATGATACAGCGACATGTGGCACTGTTAATGCATAATAAGTCAATATTGTTAGAATTGACGGGATATTTAATAGCGTGCTAGATTTGAGATCAAAACGAAAGGTCGTGTTTTTCTATGTTATTTCTGCAAGATCATACTAGAATTGAGAATTTGAATAGACATCGCGCCTTTTTATGTGATTAACCCATATATATATATATATATTCACATTATTATTATTGAATTTTAAAAATTATCCATCTTGATTCTTCCAGCTAGCTCGACTTCGTTCAATTTGCCTTCCTTGTCTTTTGAACTCGATAACCTTAAAAGTCATCTGACAACGGCTTGCATGGGGCCTTGGAGTAGGCGCCATGTCAATTGATAATGCTTCGGGGCCGGCCCCTTCCTACGAGCTAATTTTGAATCATGCGACGACCTCTTATCTCTACGGTCCATGCGTAGGACGACGACTGATTCATCATGTCATGTGACTGTTCTCTTATAAAATAGCCCAAGGAAGAAGAAAATACAAATCTCTATGGTACCTAATGGAATAATATGTTCCTGCGATGATAGGGATATTCTCCATTATATCATCCAACCTTTGGACAAATTGGTCGGGAGATTTTCATGGAAAGTAGGTCAAGAAATTACACGTAATAATATATAAATAACAATTTGGAATCGGCTTGGTAGGCTTAGCTTTTCAGAGACAACCTCGAACGAACGGATTATTATTAAATTAATTTGTCGTTTTAATTTCCACTGCATTATAAGGACATATATAAGTAGTTATATAAACCTACCCTCGGTTGAATAATTCTTTCTTAATCAATCGAAGGCACTAATGGACTACCGGTACTGTTTTATTTAGATATTATGATTTCTATTTTATTATACTACGCCCATGAGTCTTCATTGTAATTGAAAAAAATCGAAGGAATTAATGTTTTTATAAATGAATAAATAAATGAATCACACCTTGTTTAACAAAATTACCATTTAAGAGATTCATAAAAGAAAATTACCATTAGAGTAGATGATTGTGACACTTCGAAATCTCATATGATTTTGAGATGCCTTAGCATGCGTTTGCCCTCCATTTGATGAAATTTCACTCAATTTCACTCAATAGACTTTCAAACTATGCCGTATTTAATAATGTTAATTTTTATTTTTAAATTAAACGATTCCGACATGTCAAAATTTGAGTGTTTTGATTTTCTAGTCAATCTGACAATTCATGGTCGTGTTCAAGAGGTTTTGTTGCTGCATGTGCACGGGAGTTTTAAGAGAAAAAAGTTTATTTAATTTTATGTTAACCTTTTGCTCTACGAAGTCCAAGTCAGACAACAAGATAGAGACATGCTGAATGCGATTTGCTGAGGATATTATACTTTCACATGTTGAAATCGAAACCCGTCGATGGTCCGGTGACGATATGGTGATGACATGGTCATGGAAATTTGGGATCGGATAAAATTAAATCCGAAAATCGTAGTTTCTTGGAGATGAATTTGCTTGGGATATGAAGAGGGATGAGATTTTGAAAATTTTTGTCCTTTGTTTGGACACACTAGAATTAGGATCGGGTACGGTATAAGGTAAAATAAATTGTTAAGAAAATTATCGGGTAGATTAAAATATTTTATGTGAAAGGACGAAAATGTCCTAAGCCTTTCTTCAAATTTTCGAAAGATGCCACCTTTGGAAGATTACAGTGTGCAGTAGAGGCAGGGGCGAAAGGGGATGACGCCGGCCACTGCCGCTTGAAATTTGAAAAAAACAATAAAGAAGAAAAAGCAAAGAAGAGAGGGAGGAGATTGGGATTGTGGTGGCCTGACACCAACCACCATTATCTCAGTCGAGGTCGCCGGGGACTTTTGTGGTATCCAGCGACCTCAATTAAGGCAGTAGTGGTCGGCGTCGAGCCACGGTGTTAGGCCACCACAACCCCGATCTCCTCTTTCTCTTATCTTTTTTTTTTTAAATTCCAGGCAGTGGTGGCTAACGGTCAGGCAATCACCACACCCTTTTTTGTTCGACTTTTTTTTTACACATTTTTATTTTAAAAATAAAATAATTATTTTTATTTTATTTCAAAAATTATTTTAAGAAAATTTTTTGGGTAGTTATTTTAGGAAACTTTTAAAAAATAATTATTTATGGGCATATTTGTCATTTTACTTAATATTCTAATTCCAAATCTTGGTATACTCCACTTGATTATCATATTAAATATCATTGAATTCAAATCCAATTTCATTTTACCCCAATTCCTATTCTAAACCCGACAGACGAACATAGCCTAAAGAGATTAAGAGATTTAGGGATACATTTTGTAAGATGTACCACGAACCTCGTATATAAGAAGGAAGTGGGAAAATGGTCATCTTCTGCATCTGTTTTCCCTTAATTACTTATTATTTTTTTGGTAGAATTAATTATCATCATCATCATCACTCGAAAATCGGAAATAATAGATATATATTTTGGTATAACAAGTGAAAATTGCAATATATTGGAAAGAAAGACTTTCTTTTACAGTTATAGAGGAAAAAAGAATATATTTTTAGGTGAACTACGGGGCCATAGCCCCAAATATATATTTTCCTTCTGGTGATCTCTGACGCGTGCTGGTTTGCATGCGCATGCTTCATCATGTTTGTTCTGCTGTAATTATTTCTTCATATAGGTTATTTTAGGTAATTCTGATGCCAATTTACTAAGTGATATACATATGATATAATATAGAGGATATTAACTTATACGGTTTTCGGTTACCAAAATTCACACTGAAAAAATAATATAAATGATATGAAGAATAAAAAGTTATCCGTTGTAACTGAAAAAAAAAGTTACCTCCGTATTTTTTAATTTAAGGATTTTTTTCACCTTTTGTGGAGTATTTCAATTTTCAATTTTAACCTAATATATTGAAATAATAGTAGGGATAAAATGCATACAAAATAGAATAGAATAGAATAATTAAGCAAACGAATATGATACGGCATGATCCGTATGTAACTGGGCACGTTTCTATTACATGCATAATATGTAAACGTACAAGAATTGGAGCAAGCACTTTGGGTTGTCATAAATCTTACACACATTCTCTCAATTTGCTAAAAGATGAATACTTAAATAGTAATTTAACCATATTTCGCTTTTGTGGAATAATTGACCAAGATCAGGTAGGTGTATCATACGATTGATCATAAAAATCAACATACTAATTAATATTGTCTAACATACATAGGAAGGATAGGCATGCCCCCCTCGGCCTTCTTCTGATCATATCTTCGTAGTCAAACAGAAAATTTAAAAATCATTACATGTACCTTCTGTTGGGAAGAATGTCGATTGAGACCAATAAGTAAGAATAAGGAACAGTAGGATGTACATCGTAAAATTTTTAAACCTTGAGATCATAACATTGAGATCGTCCTCCTGTTTTTCAGCCCCTGTTACAAGATTCAGATTGAAGAGGGTCTCATAATCTTCTTAAATCTCACCAGTCTCTACTCTTACCAACCATAGAGATTAGAGACTCTAAAGTAACTAAAAACTGCTGAGAAGTTCACAAGAAAATTATCTGTGAATTGTAATTTCTAATTTCACAACCGTGTATTGATACAAGACCCCATTCACTTCATAGAGATACAGTACCTTACAGCTACATTCGACTTTCGAGTTAAGGATACGATGAGTTAGGATTTAAAATCCCTGGCATTACAATATTCTAATCAAATGTTTGGAATGTATTTGGATTTAGAATTTGTATATTCTAGGTAAATGACGAACATATCCCTTATCTATAAAAAAAAAATATATCTCTTAAAATAAGTATTTGAAATATTTAAAATAAAAAATAAAAAATAAAACTTTAACAAAAGAATTAAAAGTAAAAACAAAAAGAATGTAGAAGAAGGAACAGGGGAGGCAATGGCCACCGCCGCCCCCGATGAGGTCACTAGTGACCTCGCTTGGGGTGGTGGTGGCTGGCATTAGGCCGTCACCGCCCCAAATCTGCTTCTTCTCTCTCTTCACTGAAGAGAGAGAGAAAAAGGTAAATCGGGGCTATGGTGGCCCAACGCTGGTCACCACCGTCCCAAGTAAGGTCATTGGCAATTCCTGGTTATGCCGGCAACCTTACTGGGGGCAGCGGTGGCCAACATGTGGCCAATCCTGCCCCTCCCAATCTTTGGCCTCAAAACCTTAAAAAAAAAAAAACGCTGTGAGAATTCTGGAGGATTTGATGTTAGAATAGGCACATTTTCGTCTTTTGATATAAATACTAACCCCAATCCATACTTATCTGACCCTTACATGGGATTTGTCTCTTAAAAATTATATATCACCTTACCCCAATCCTTATTTGTATCCCATCGACACCAACTGCTGGATAAGGATTTTGAAATCCTAATCCCAATCCATATCCCGACGTTCAAACGTGGCCTACTAGTATAGAATATTTCTCATGGCAATATTACATTGATAATGTAGAACTATCCCCAAAATCCCATAGTAAAATTTCTTATTTAAAAATTCAAGAGATGCAACGAACTCTCTTCAAAATAAGAAAATAATTTCAATAGGATATTGAATTCTCTCCTCGCTGATTACCAAAAAGAAAAAATTCTCTCCCCGTTCTTTTTCATCCAATCTCAATATTATTTTCATATCTTCGGATTCTTTGTTAGAATACGAGATACATCTCAACAACTCCATTGCCTTAGCGTGGATTGAGCCATCCATTATTGGATCAAAATAATCCGATATGTAGTATATAAACAAAACATGTTATCCAAGTAATTTTCTCTCTCTCTCTCTCTCTCTCTCTTTCGGGCATGTAATTTCTTCGAGCTTTTCCTTTCCCAAATTGGTTGAATAATAATTGGTATATAAGTCAATTACGTCACCCATACGAGCGGGAGATGCTTCTGTTAGTTTGTTCAGTTAATCAGTCCAATTTTTTTTTTAAAGAGAACGGTTATCCAGTTGACTGCAACTCGGGAAGACGCTTCATAAGTATTCTCTTCTCAGAGGTACTTAAGTTAGCCGGACCGCCATGAATGACAGACCAAAATCTCCAGTAGAGACAGTCATCTCCGTCATCGTTGGCCTTTCGTCCCGTTAATTCCATCACCAGAAAAAAAAGAAGAAGAAAAAGACCGGACTTCTAGTTCTCAAAGTTGTAACTTTTGTAAATATAAACGAACTCCCAATATCCTGATATAGATATGTTGTGACTGTTGACGACCAAAGAGCTAGCTTATAGAAAGACTGCTGGAACAGTTTATAATGGGCGCTCATCGATCACTCACGATCAATTAGCAGCTACGTATTGGAGACTCTCTCAGTCTCTCTATTATATATCTCGAACAAAAAGAAGAAATTCCCAATCGAATCAGCAAGAAGAGGAGATTTGCCATTCTCTGTAATAACGTCTGGTTGATATTTTTATTAACATTGTACTACACCGATCACTTTGCATCCATGGAGGTGACGGAGCTCGATGATCGATCAACACTTAGACATGTAAAGTACATACGTAAATATGTGTGTGATCCTAAGCTAGCTTGTCAAAATGGGAAAGAAAAGCTTCTATCCAACCTTCTCTCCTTGGCTATCCTCTTCACCATCTGCTTGAAAGAATCCGGATCGTCCTGGATCCTTATCAACCCTTGCTGGCCGTACCCGAACTCATCTGCTGACATCTCTAGAAGATTGACAATGTAAGGGTGCTCGACGATCTTGGTGGGTATGTCCAGCCTCTCCATCATCTCCTGGTCCTTCCCCACCATGACCGGGACATAGCCCTTCCTCGGCCGGTTCTGATCGTCTTGGCAGGAAACGGAGTCCAACTTCACGTAGGATCGAGATGAATGAACCTTGCTTCCCTTCCCCATGCTCGAAAGTCTTCTTTCTTTTTGGGGATGAACAATCTTTTGGGAATCCTTGTATGTCTGTTATGATAATTCCATATTATTGGATTGGTCTAAAAGGCATGTATATGGGTTTTTATAGGGCCATCGCCATGGTCCAATGTTCTATAGGGCAATACAAATATTTAAATATAAAAATTTTGTTTTTTATATTTAAATACTATAAACTTTATTTACCGTTGAATCAGTATGCGACTTGACTTTTCATCCATGTTTAATCCAAGATTCTTCCAATGTCCTGCGACGACCCCCCCAATATACGTACCCTTTTGTTGGTCTTCAGTCCTTTTTTTGTACTCGGTGGTTTCTCTTGGAAAAATACGATGGTGATCAAATATTGAACAAGTTCATTGTCTTATCTTATGTAGGAGGAGAGGACTGGAAATTGCATATGTAAGAAGTTTGAGATATTGTTTGGTTATTTAGAAAATAGAATATTTTCGGAATAAGATCGTATCAATCGATTAGGTGGTATATTCTTGAAATTTCCTATATCCAACTTAGATATTATTCTGTATATTTGATGTCTATTTTCAGATATTCTACGGTCTATAAGTAGGTAAGTTCTCTATATTATTCGATCGTTCTATTCAGTTAATTTCTTATACTATATCTCCTTTCTTCTTTTCTCGCTATATTAAAAGTTTCATAAGATTACGCACTTAGTGTTCTCGAGTCTCAATTCATTCCGGCACTGTATTTTTTCTCTTGGTTCTAGGCAGTTCGGCGTAACGTATCTTTAAAGGTATTAGTTGTGCCAATTAATTGTCTGTGAATATTTTACATATAGAGTTAGCTAGCATCTATCAATTTTTGGTCTTGATGATGGGTCAAAGTTTACATCATGTATATGTAACAACCATGAAGGAAATCATCAAGATAGAAAAAAATATTAGATAAATACAAATATATAAATTTTATATGAGTGAAAGCTATTGATCTAATTAATAAGCATCATTCAGTCGAATCAATTAACTGACTCTCCTAATCCTTAATATATGAGCATATATTGATAACACATCTCTTGAGATCTTGGGGTCTCTACATCCCATGTTTCATGCTGTATCAACAATTAACTAGTGGCGCTCTCCATGCTACTTTGCTTGCCAATAGTTATATGATCAAACACACTGATCTTCAATCACGTTCCCACGCTTCAATCTTCTGCGATATTGTATAAAAATAACTAGTCAATATTTATGTAATTTTTAGCTTAATTTACAAGACGATTAATTGCATGCATAATTACCCGATATTGATTGATTAGTTAAAAAAAACATAAGGAAGGAGGTGTAGTAAAGTGTCACACATTCTCGCTTAATAATTTAAAAATTTCAAATTTAATTATCGTTAAGAGATTACCATTACTATTTTATTAAATTTTCTATATCGTTGTACCTAATTCATTGACCTGAATCGGTAAAAAAGAGAGTTACCAGAAAGGAATATTTTGAAGAGAGAATTTAATAATAATTAATAAGGGAAAGCTCAGATAATGCAATAAGCAGCGATAAGGTTGATATCTTATTATGTATATCTACCCTAAGAATAAGTCATTGTATAGATAAATTAATCCATCTTTCTTGGGCTGACGTTGAGCTAATAAGCGTAATTGTCTGTCATCGAAAAAAAGAAAGAAAGCGTAATTGTCAAAATTATTCCCATTTTTGTATTAATTCAATGGGCGTCTTTAGCCGTTAGCAGTCAAGAAAACGTTTAATTAGTCATCGAAACCTATGTCACATCTTCTTCTTTACAGTGTTATTATTTTTATGCTGATAAATCCTTGGACCTATGACTCCCGATGATGACACAATTTCCTACGGTGATGTCATAGGATGAAAATCTTGCATTAGATAGTTAAATTAAATAATTTACTAGTAAGCGGTAAATTTTAGGAAAATACCCTAAAAATAGACCGATGTATATATGTCCGGTTTCAGTACAATCGCAGTAGAGTAGTTGACATTTTGTGCTTAATTAAGATTTATTGTCATATGGTCATTCGGTACGCAGCTACATGAATGCTGGTCGCAAAACTACGCACACGCATATAAGCTCATCAATATATACGTATACGTACGGTATATACACAGAGATGAAATTAGCAATAATCCCTTGGATATGCCAAACGGATATCTGATATGTACATATATATATATATATATATATGTGAATATAAGAGTTTTGATTTGTCAGGCCGTGTTAATCTGAATTTCAATGTCGACGGTCGTCTCAGTCAACCGGAGGTTAATTGTGATAGAAAAATCAATTTGGGACATCAGTCTCATATAATTCCTGAGTTGTATATTGAAATTTCATAAAAGCCATCGTACGTATGGACGTAGCAGCAGGGGAATAGATATGGAACCACCTAAATCAACCTGCATTTGCTATGGTAAACGGACTCGGACTGACTGATGATGACTTGTCCATCGATTGAGCCACCATCATTATTATTCAATCTATCTATCAATCAATTATTGTATTTTTGACTAAGTGAAAAAAAAGAGTGCTTTAATTTGGAAATTTTGAATATCCGTGTTGATCATTGACCGTGGATATTGGGTCGATGATAATTGAACGTTATGCATTCACATTAGATCAATCATTTTCGTTTTTCTCCATCTCAACGAATACTAATAAAATCAGACAATATGGGCCATTAACACAATAGTTATCTATTTGACACGTTGAAATGCAAAACTAATTAAAATCTCACTTGACGTACTTAATAATGGTTTGTAAGTCGGAGCAGTCGTCCCGACTCCCAGACACTTGATTAGCGTTCGTAGGTCGGAGCCGTCGTCCCGACTCCCGGACACTTGGTTAGCACTCTATTGTGCAGTTTCTTTCCTCCATTGATCGTTGTGATCGTTCAGTTGGATACCATATACCCGAAGTTGTGTATAAGCCAGCCTGCAGGAGGATCGTTACTATTTGAGGGATGGCTCGGAGATTGTGGGCCTGAGGCCCAGTGGTGATGGGCCAATCGGGTGAAGAGGATGAGTGGTCGGGCATTCGGGTCAGACCCGAGCACTGTGTCTGTCATCGAGGAAAACGTCCGAGGAACGGAAGCCATTACCCGCTGCAAACTGCAAAGCTCCATTAAAGAACGAGAAGGGAAAGAAGATCACGAAACCTCCGCTACTCTCTCTCTCTCATGATCCTAATAAGCTGAGCTGACTAGCCTACTTCAGCTCGTACGGCTTTCTTGGGTCTTTATTGGGGATAAGCTTCATCTTTGCCATGGCCAGTAATGGCGCTTCCGCGGTCAGTTGTTTGCTCTCTCTCTCTCTCTCTCTCTCTCTCTAGTTCTCTCTAGTTCTTGCCTGAAACCTTTCTTTCATGAGCCAACGTGACGAATGGGGAAATGGGTTTCTCAAATTTCTCCGAAACTTCTGGCCAGCAGGAGCAGTCGCAGGAGAGAGCTGCAGATGTTGATTGGAACTTGGAGAAGATCAAACGGCGGTTGACCTCTACTTCCGACAAGACCTTGCTCCAGGGTCCCCTTCTCAAGCGATCCTACACAGTACCCCCTCTCCCTCTCTCGCCCCCTCTATAGCTTTGGATTTCTGATGATCTGTTTATCGTTTAGCTCTTTTCGAGCTTCAGCGTATTTTCATTTCATGCCATGAGTTTTGATCATTGACCTCGGCCCTCTTTGTTGATTTTATGACATGGGACAATTTGTCTAGTTGGTTCATGGATGGCATGCTGTATGGATCAGGTCACAGAATTATGGTAATTCGAGATTTATAATATGTTAGGAGTTCATTTATAAGAATCCACAGAGCAGTTCGAGAATGGGGTATGCTGGAACCGCAGTGTAGAGGTCGAATTGCAGTGTCATTTGTTGTTGAGATGAGGATAGTAGTTAAGTCGCTGAGTTTTTCAGTCCTATAGCTGATGAATAGAATGCTCATAAGGGGACGCTGCTTTAGGGTTGTGAAAGTGGACTTGAATATCTGATAGCCGAGAGCTTCATGTACTGGGAATATTGATTTGTTTTTAGATGTGATGCATTTGTTAGAGAAATGCAATGAGATGATTTTCGATGCATCTGTGCGGAAGCCAATGTGCGTGTTCACTGCTGCTTATAGAATTGAAGCTTGTAGTTTCGGTTCTAATATATTGTTCTGCTTGAATTCCCAATAGTTAAAGAAGTGGAATGAGCGTTGGGTGATCCTTGATCCTATCACTGGGAGAATGGAATACAAGTAAGTAATTTCACATCTGAGTATTCTTTGCATATATTACTGAATAATTTGATGATTTTGTTCTCTTCTGGTCTTTCCATGGCAGGGTCAGGAGAAATGAACCATCAGCTAGAGGAATCATTGAGTTCGATGACAGTAGCACCATCACTCTATCACCGGTGAACTTTCAGTAAGTTTTATAGTTTCGACTTTTTACCTTCTTTGCTGTAGTCTGATTGTAATTTTGCCCAAATGGAGACTGATTCAGCTTTCCTTCCATTTTGTTTTTTGTTATGTTTCAGTGGGTTGCCAAAGTATGATGGCTGCTGCTTCTGTATCCTTATCATGCTGCTTGATTTCTCATTATTTCAGCAACTGCAGTGTTGGGCATTTTTACTTCTCGAAAAGGAAACTTCTTAACAATGCATATTTTAGATATTGGAACCCCGTCAAGGAAAGATTACCTTTTTGTCGCTGAAACTCCTGGTGCCGCGAGAGCTTGGGTATCGACTCTGCAGTAAGACATGAAAACTAGAAGTTCTATTCTATTATTGTCTTGCTGCCTCGGAGTTATTAGCGAACAGCTTTGCATGCTTAGGAAAACTCAAATATAAAGTCACTTGATCGTTCTTTGAAAGTGACCTTTCTGCAAGAAGCTTAACTGGTCAGAATAAGCAACTGTAATGCATTTCAAACAGGGTTTTGGCACTCCCTCATCATGTAACCCGGAATTACCTGTGGACGGCTCTCATAGTTTCTCATAGTGAAGCAAAGTAACAAGCACTAATAAACAGGAATAAGGGGATTACTGTGACTGGAAAATAGGAACTTTAATCGTATACCATATAAAGAGAGTGGTCTCGCACTTTATGTTTCTAACTATCTCTTTATTGAACCTGGATTTCATCTTCACTTGTTCTCCTTTGTATGATCAGGGCAACGCAGTTGGTTCTAAGAGCACATAAAGAAGCTGTCAATGCCTTAAGCGGGGATGGTTCTTCAAAGTTTGGAACACTAGCAGCAGCAATTTCTGCTGCTAATTCAACTGCATTGGAATGTTCCAAGGAAATTGAAGCAGCAATGCAGATTTCCATGAGAAATGCCCTTGGGGTGACAACAAATACAATTATTGAGGGTCCTCTGGATGATTTCACAATTATGAAGGTACAGTAGCGACCCATTTGTCTCTAAAGTGATTACTAGTCAATGAGTTACCTTTTTCAACTCTGTCATCTGTTCATACCGAGAATGTATCTGCAGGAGACGCTGCGAGTAAAGGATGAGGAACTGCAGAATTTGGCTCATGATATTCGAGCACGGGATTCAACTATAAAAGATCTAGCAGGGAAGTTGTCAGATACTGCTGAAGCTGCAGAGTCAGCAGCATCTGCTGTCCGTACAATAGATCAACAACGGAAAATGACTCTCTCAGAAATTGGAAGGTTGACCCAAGTGTATGAGGAGCAGTTGGACTCACTCAAGCTAAAGGTACTTTGAGACTAATAAATTCACCTGACATGGTTTATGGATTTCCCTTATCTATGTTGCTGTGCATGTGGATTTTAATTCTCTATATGCAGCTTAAAGAGTCGGAAGAGATGGCCTTGGCCCTTGATAGAGAAAGGGAGGAACTGATTAAGCAGAGAGACGCTGCCCTTCAGGAGGCAGAGTTATTGCTATCTGAACTTGCAAAAGCTAGAGAGCATGCTAGTGCCCTCGAAGCAGCTCTTCTCAAGGAGAATGAGAAAGCACGAGTTGCAGAGGCAGAGACCCGGGCTAGAGAGAAGGAAGCAGAACAGAAAGAGTCGGAATCTGTGAAGGACAAGCAAGAGTTTCTGGCTTATGTGAATGGACTTCAAGCGGAGCTGCAAAGGTTTACAATCTCTCTTTCTTCTACTTTCATTTCTGTCAAACCATGAAAAGTGAGCCCCTTTATTTTTTCCATTTTGTGTTTCAACAGAGTGCGGATCGATCAAGACGGAGAACGGATTGATCAAGATGGAGCATCGGAGGAGAAGATGGAGTCTTGCTCTCAAAATCATGATAGTCTGACAAAGCATGTCAACTCATCTGAGGAAAGCGGGGATATGGCATGTGTTAGCGTCTCTAAAACATCAACTATTTCCGAAGAGAGTGTGGTCCACCGACCAGTTGATAGAATTGATTTTAGGTCAGTTGGAGAAGGAAGAACAGCCGATCAAAGAGATATAGATATCAATGCCGACAAGGGAGGATGCGGCATGGACAGTCCTGCTGTCAGCCAAAATGCTAATGACGACGACGACGACGACGAGGAGCATAGAGTTCAATTTACGAGCCTGAAAGATTTGAATGCCGATAACCAATGAATCTCATGTGTAAAAAAATGTGTCCTCTCATAATATTTCTAGATAATATATATATATATATATATATGTAAATAAAGTCGCAACAGAATTTTCAGACAATTCCACATGTATACACAAGTCCACTGCTTCAATGCTACTTGGCATCATTCAACAAGTCAAGTCGACTGGGTCCTGGGAGCTTTAACTTTCATCCACCAACTATCTTTGAATGGTCGCTACCTCATGAGAAGCAAAGGTAATATATACAATCCATATGGCACTGCCGTCTGCTGGGTCCTTCATGGTACATTTCATTAGACCATACCATATGGTTATTCACAGAAGAACTTTCTCGAACAAGCACGCATCCATTAATTGTTGGAATCGCGAAAAAATGGTGACCTTTGGACACGAAAAGTTGGCCCCTCGTAAGAAGCGAAGGTATATATACAATACATATGGCAATGCCGTCTGCTGGCTCCTTAATGTTACATTACATCTCAAACATAGTTCGATCGGGTATAATATGTGGGACATCAGACAATGCAATATTACCTTAAACACCTATCTTCATCTTCGCTGATAAAAGGGAGTTTCTGTATTGTTTTATTTCTATTCTTCTGGCCCCCTAAGCCTTTTTCAAAAAGAAAGAAACACCTATCTAGCTGAAATCATAACCGTAAACCTGAGACGAACTAATGGCTCTGTGTGCGACTGATCTTAGTTCATCCAACTCCTGATCTGCGAAGAAATCCTGATCCTCATTCACATCCCAAAAGCTCTTGTAAGGCTCCGAGTTCGAATAATTTCCAGACCAACAATATAGCTGTCCGCCAGCCGTCATGGGTTTTCTCTCTTTCTGCTGGTTGATGACTGAGTCTCCGAAGCTCAGGTAATGCTCACCATAGTCGGAGTCGAAGCTACAAGATTTAGAACTGGAATCCATTGTAGTGCTGATAATCATTGTGTCCTTGATCGCATCAGGCTTTTTGTCTTTCCCTTCTGGGATGTATTTTCTTGATGGCACCGGTGTCCGTTTGAAAATCCTGCAGAGGGTCCAAACTTCCTGCAAAATCGAAATCGAGCAATATTCCTGGTTCAGACTTTCGGCCAGGAGATGTGCATTTTCATTGATAAATACGTTAATGATCTAATGCATTGGATATACAAATCCGATTTGCTTCCCCTAAAATTATACTTAGACTTGTACAAAAGTCGAAAGAAATTATGCTTAAATCAGTATGATCTTAGAGACCACGAAATCTTTCAGTTTGTAAATACACAAAGGGTAGACGAACTTGTTTAAGAAAGACGTGAAAGAATTTTTGAATATCTATATATGTCTTACAGCTTCTTCTTCAGCAATGATTCTTTTGCTGGGCAAATGGCCACTCTTTCCGGTTGGTGGCAGTCGGAATTCATGCATCATCCAGTCAGTTTTTGTGCCTTTACCGGCGGTTCCGCGGTAGTAGACGAGGGACTTCTTGAGTCCGACACATTCATGGGATTCCTTGGTCGAATATACGGGCTTGTCGATGCCAGTGGCTTTCCAGAATCCCGATCCCGTCACCCGATTTGGTCTCACACTGTTCTTGTACTTCCTCCCTCTCATGCAGAAGAAGTACCATTCTTTGTCTCCCCCATTCACTGCTGATTTTCCATGACAAATTAAAACGAAGGTTATGCAATGGTAAAATTAATATAGTAGCACTAGAAATCATAATGCTAATATTATTCAACTAAATCTTCGGGATGTGCTCTTGTTCATGGTAAATAGCATATCGATGGGATGTAATGCAAATAAATTATACACACAATAATACTACTAAAGATCTGATCCCTTTCATGGATGCACCATCATCATATTAGCTTTTTCAATTCAGGCTAGTTAGACGATGGATTAGGGTTCATCTATAGTTGACGTGGTTACAACTTTATATGTTTTGTCTTAACCTCAATTCGATTTACTCTTATAACTTTTTTGAAATTTACCCAGAAAAATCACTATATGGCTCTCCTAACCTAATTAAGGTCACGTATGTATCCAGTGGTGATTAAATCTGCAATAAGAGGCGCATACATATACATGCACATGAGAAACCTGGGAAATTTGATGCTCGAAATATTACGTTAAGGATTCATGAAATTTGAAAAACCCAATATACAATTTCATCACTAAAAACCTTTTAAAAACAACCCTAATACCCGGAAATGAAGTTCTGAAAACTCATGCAAACTATGCAGAGATACTATAGCAAACTTGTTCGATAGCTATAACTTGCTTGATATCTTCTCTTCGTAGTAACTAGTTATGATATCAATCACATACAACTTACATATATATAAAGAAAATATAGTATGAAATCATGAAGAGTATGTTGTATAGCATGACTTAATTAAGGGGCCGGAAAGCTTACTTGGAAGATCCCATGGATTGTATTTATAGATGTCGATATGCTTGATAAGCTGATCTACTCGGAGGAGCTTGCCCTCGACCTTCCTACGTAAATAAAACCCTAGGAGCTCTTCATCCGTCGGATAGAACCTAAACCCGGGGAGTACAACTTCTAGTTCCTCGTCCTTCTTGTTACTAACGTCCAAGCTACTTCGACCTCTCTCCATTTTTGATCTCTCTCTAACTCAAGCTGGTGTCTTCCCGAAGTATACAAAACTTCATATGATTTTCGTGTTATATATACACAGACCTGCGAGTTGGAAGACGGGGGGTGTGGGTGATGATGGATCAGCGGAGCTTTGGTCAAAAGTCGAATATATTAATAATAATATGGGTTTATGATATATATATATTGACATTTTACAGGTCATGCAAAGAGAGTCATCATATCCCCTGCATCTCTTCGGGTGATCGGTGATGATGTTGACATTTACATGGTGAGTCCAACTTGTTGAACGAGTAAAAATTGATGTCTGAATCATATGTTCAGGTTCAGTCATGTCGGGGAAAATAGTGAACCAGATGCATAAAAAGTAAGTGAGTAAGTCAACTTTAACAGCGCTGATACTTTGACTTGTTCCAGACACAATTATAGGCTCTCTATATTTTTGGGATCTGAATTATTCTTCATCTAAACCATGACCACCGTTTGGTTCGGCGTAGATGACGCATTTAGATGGGTGACATGGGTATGTTATATGCCCTGTAAAATTATGAAATCACTTCAAATTATTCCACGGATACGACGGGCATGGATTCTCGTACTGTATTTGTTTGAGGGAGGTATTAATGTCTTTCCTGCATAGGAGGCTTCTAAAGCTGAACGTGAATATGTCGAATTGTTCTAGAAAGTGTGGAAAGAATTTGTGCTGCAAACTGGGCCAGGAATTTTTCCATTCCATGTGGTCCAAATTGCCATGGAAAAAGGAAAGCTTCCAGAGAAAGACAGAGAGAGAGAGATTTCCAAGTCAAACAAGTAGGGGAAAACAATGCAAAAAAGGAATTTAAATCTGTCGTATAATAAATAGCAATAACCGAAAATGTTAAAGACAAAGTCCAAGGTCGTTTACTTGACCGTGCGGGCCACCAACGAGAGTCAGTCAAGTCTTTGGAGTTGGAAGAAACTTCAGATGCAAACAAGATGCCACTTGGAATAGAGGCATCGCGTAATGGTCGATAAAAATTCTTAGCCATCGGATTGAGTTTCGGTCGATAAAAATTCTTAGCCGTCGGATTGAGTTTTGTTGGTGGATCGGTCTTGCGATTTGGTCAGAATTAATCCGACAGTCGGCACGTGCCAGATGTTTCACATCGCTTTCTGCCTTATAATCTCCTCTCTCAAAGAAGTGGTCTTCAATGGACCCTGTAGAAATGCGTTGTGTATGATTCCACGGCCAACGTAAAGATGGACTGCAAGATACATGAGCAAGTGGGAAACAATCCTCTATTCCTTTTCATACGCAGAATGTACAGGAACCAGCTGCAACATCTATCAGTAAACAAAGGGAGGTAAGAGACTCGCGATACAAGTTGTGAGGTGTCTTCTCAAATATATCTCCTGCCTGATACGACTCAAGTCATCGTCATAAGCAGACCGGGGTCGCGATATGAACTGGTTGATCTAATAATGCCCTGTGACTCCACACGATTGTCTTCCTTTCTTACCGTATATGGCCTTAAGAAACAATAACTTGGCCTCGTTTACCTGACCACATTGCCACCAAAGTAAGTATCAACACAAAGACCATCAGCAGCACCCCTTCAACTATAAACTGATACCTTAAGATGCGTAAACTTAACAACGTCACACACATCCTTCCGCTTTGAAGATTTAATCAAGATGGTGAACAATTGTTCTGCATCGGAAAGCAATATAGCAGCATTTCTGCTTTGAAGCATCCTTCTGACGAGGGAAAGTCCTGGGATGATCTCTTGAGATCTTCACTGCATGGGCTGACTTGACTATGCACAATGGTGAAGACTGCAGGGTTACTACTTAGTTTTTTTCAACAGAAATACTTCCACCAATACATATGAGACTCTGCCAGAGGAGGGGAGAGGCCCCTGCGAAAATTTACAAATATTGTCATGCCCTATGTAACAGGGCATCCGAGGAAATTTGTTTTTAAAAGAATTGATCATTATCTGGAGGAAAGGGACTCCCGATACCTACAAAGCACCAATTTGATTCAAAACGAACAAATGTGGGGAATGTAACATGAGTGGGACAATTATTCAAAAATCATGCAATCCAATCCATATAAAGAATTCTCTGATGGTAAAGAGAAGCCGCACGGATCTGCTAGAATACACAAGCTCGACAAAAGACCATCAAGAAATATGAAGTGACAAATCCAGTAAGAAGCACTCCTCAGAAATACCGTGATTCATACGCAAAACATGAACAGGAAAATTTTCAATCCTTGTCTTTTCAAAGCTCTGTAATAACAAATTTTCTGTACTTCAGAATAGCAAGAAATCAGAACTGAAGCAGACTAAGCAAGGCCCTCAAATATCTATCAGTAAACAAAAGGAGATAAGAGACTCGTGATACAAGTCATGAGGTAGGATCTTTGCCATCTCGAACACATCAGCATGAGGTAGGTACTGCAATGCAACATCTATCAGTAAACAAAGGGAGATATGAAGAGACTCAATATACAAGCCATGAGGTTGGATCTGTCTTCTTGTCTTGTACATATATCATGCCCGGTACGATTCAAGTAATCAGAAGAAGCAGAGAAGGATCTAGGATCACGATGCGGAACTGCATGATTTCACAGTGCTGTGATTCCATATGGTTCTGTATTCCTTTCTTCTTACCAGACATGGTCTCAGGAATCAATAAGCGGGCTCCTTTATATGACCATATTGCCACTGGAGAAACCATCAACTCAAAGACCATCACATTTAATCAAGATAATGAACAATTCTTCTGCGTTGGAAAGCACTGTAGCAGCATTCCTGCTTTTGAAACATCAGAACTCCCAGTAAGATATGGTTCTGCAATGATCTTTTAAGAACTTATACTCCACGGAATGGACCAACTTGCTAATGCACCATTGTAAAGGGTGCACGATAGGGAGCTGCTAACAAGTTAATTGTTTCAAGAGAAACTCTTCAAGTGAATCTCATGAAAAGGCACCAATTGGATGCTAGAGGCATATTTAGAAAACAAGAAACTGAAAAACTGCATTGCAACATCTAAACTCAAAGGAGGGGAGGCTTATTGGTATCCTTGCTTATCTAATTTTTTTTTCCATATCTCTGAAACAGGACATTGAAGGAGGAATAGTTTTCCAAGAAATGATCAAAATCTGGAGGAACTCACTCCCCACACCAAAAAGCACCAATTTGATTCTAAACAAACATATGCAGTGAAAGAAAAATGAGTGGGGCAATTTTTCCAAAAATATGCAAACCAAATCCATCGAAAGAATTTCTCTGATTGCAATGAGAAGTCGTTTTATCGGCTGGAATATATAGAATCGACGACATATTATCAAGAACTATGAGCAACAAATCCGGTAAGAAGCATGCCGACATGGGTAGGAAAAATTTCTAATCCTTTGTCTTTTTCAAAGCTTTGTCATAAGAAATTTTCCAGAACTTCGGAATAGCAAGAACTCAGAACTGAAGCAGAGTAACAAGGGCCTCAAATATGAACTGCACCATTATCATGCCTGAAGGAACAGAGCAAGCCGGAGGTATTCGGGCATAATAACAAGCCAGACGTATTTGGAGAGGATAGCAAGCAGTACAGATCACAAACTACTCAACTGAACCCTCGTTGTCCACTTATTTCTCAATTCAAATTTTCTATCCCCATTCATTTCCCTTTCCCGTCGACTGCTGGCAACAGTCGAACATCTGTCCATCCATTACAACAGGCAGTATCTCATCCCAGAACAAAGAAACATACGCAACTAAAGTTTCATAAATCTTTTCTTGTCGGACAGCAAGATAATAAAAAAAAGGACCTTTTTTGAAGTATCTGACATGGAAACAACTCTCGGGGGTTGAAAGGAGTTTCCTTTTACACGGAGAAAAATATGAAATTTGTACGAGAATTACAGAAACTTTACTCAAGTCTCGGAAGTCGGGCAAGAAATCTGATAACACTAACGCTAAAAAAACTTTGCCTTTTTCCCAATTCTAGTTGCTTTCAGCAATAAATTGTCAGGGAATCGAAATTTCAAAGGCAGGAACAGCATACTCCTAACAGGGCGGGAGAGAGCCCTCGGGCAGAGTGGCAACTGAGCCTTCAGATTCGTAATCCATACACCATCACAAGGCCCCAGAGGGAACAGAGAGCAACTCACCAGCCAAAGATCGAAGAGACAGGAGAGGAAGAGGGATCGAGAGATTGAAGAGGAACGAGAACGAGCAGCGACGTCGATTCAATTCAGATTGAAAACTATCTTGAGAAATTTGGGAAACATCACGATCCCCTCAGGACTCCTTGCTGTATCCACACGTTTGAATGACTTCGCCGCTTCAAGTTCTCCGTCCTCCCTCCTCCGTCTTCTCTCTCTCCCTCTGCGGCGGCAGAGCTCGCAAAACCCTCCGTGCGCCGTCGTTAGGGCGCCGCCTCCAGTTTATATGTAAAGGCCGCGGGGAAGAAGGAAAAGCTGATGAGGTAACTTTCTTTTTTTGCAAATAGATCCCCGAGTCCTCTTTTATTATGAAATAGTTCTCAAACATTGACATGTCTCAACTATCAGGAAGAGATACAATTACGTAGTCGTAGTCTACATTCTCAAGGGGAACTGGGAAAAAAATAGATTTATTAGAAAAGCAAGCATGATTTCAAACATTACAATATTAATATGGGTAATCATATATAACCAAGTCGCAAGACCAGAAAAATTCGGGAATCGCACATTGGAAGTGAGCGGGGTACTCGCTTTCTGCGCAGTAGAAGATCCAGAAACGTGGATCTCTCTGCTTTTCGCACACATCGCACCAGTAGTCATCGTCCGCATAGACTCTCAGAGAAGCCGAATAACGTGGTGCCAGGCCTAGAGGATGTTGGTGGCACTCGTGGTTGATGGTGAGAGGTAAGTTGAGAGCACACTTGGCATGCATTATGAGATCGCAGGAGGTCTTCCTGCAGCAGTAGTACACATAATCGCAGTAACCAGCACAAACATAGCACAGGAATGTACCCGTTTTATCGTTTGCATACAGTTCATGGGAAGTTTCGAGGTGCAGCTCATGCTCGTGGCAGGCGTAATTCACTTGGGCCGGAAGGTGGGATGTCACCACCTGCTGTACATAGGCCATCCGGCAATGCTTGCAGTTGCGGGACAGTTGCTCAATTGGCACGTTACTGTGCAGCTTTATGTTGAGGCAAGACGATAAACTTCTCCACCTTACTGCGTTGAATAAAAATGGGTGCTGTTGTGTCGACCGTTAGTCTTTTGACATCTCCTACATTAGAGTCGTCGTCTCGGTTTTCTTCTACAGTCGGTTTAATAGTATCTTCTGGTTTAGAGCTTTTGCCTGAATACTTTTGCTCTAAGTGCCGCCACCAGGAGTTGTCATCGGGTCGAGACTCGATTACCATGGGAATGATCTGCAATGAATTGGTGTTTGCCAGGGCCACCAGGCTCTCGAGATGGACCTGCTCAATCTGGGAGAATCTATGATGATGCTGTGGCGGCAATGGAGCTGGGTCTCAGCAACGTGCCACAGGACATTAAAGGAAAGGTCATCGAGCAGCTTAGCAGCAGCTTCGGGATTGGAACCACTGGCGATCATCAGGGGCTGCAGGGTGGAGGAAGCGCGGGACCGCGCTGCCTCAAGGTCGATGAGGGTGCAGCGGAGAGAGACAGATATTGCATGCGCAAGCAAGCTTTTGGCGGAGCAGGGGGAACCGTTTATGGCTATCACTATCCCCACCAAGTTCTCCTTACTTTGATGCCCTATGGCACGCCAATGTGCACAATGTCGCCCCTCCTGCATATTGTCACCTCCCTCGGCTCTGCTAGTCATGTCATGTGAGAGCTTACCGCTTATATAGAAAGAGAGATCAGAGCTGTTTAGGCAGTCTTTGAACCTTGAGCAGCCTCACATCACCATCTATCTATTGTATGGATGGATCTGCAGGTCGTTATATGTGAACGCTGTCACCAGGTCAATTAGGTCCTTAAAATTAACAGAAAACATAAGCTATGGTTGTTTGACGATCATTCACACATGCATGGGTGAGCATAACCTATATTCGTTCGTTGATTTAATAACGATAGAGGCCACCTAATATGGACTTAGTCACCTTCCCTACCTACCAATAATGTGGACATATGTAAAATTCCACGAAGTCTGGATGTAGCTGCAAGTACTGTCGGGAATTGTCTCAAGAAACAATGAAGATTAGCGGAAAAGAGAAAAAATTGCACAGAAGATATATGTGGTAAAAACAATGTTCACAGGCAAAGAAGGGTCGGCATTAACTTCTTATTGAGCAATAATAATAGAAAGTATAAAAGAGAGGAGTTAGCTCAAGGCATGAAAGCCTAAATCAAAATAGCAAACCTGAACCCTCAAACTTCCTCTCAAACTCATATGACATACTCACAACATCCTAGTGCTGTTGCCGCGCCTTATAATAAGCTCTCAACATCGATTTACTCTCAACATGAAATCCCCATTTTATCTCCAAACATCATAATGAATACGTCTCCTGGGATGACATCATCTTCACCCACATAATCCTCCTCATAATGAAAACAATCGTAGTTTTTTGCTGGATGAATTTTGGTCCATATGTGGGCGTGATACTCGCAGCTTTCACAATAATAAATCCAGTATTCAGGGTGCCTCTCTTCCTCGCAGATGTCGCAATAATATTCCACCAAACGACTTTTAGTAGGAGGAGTGAGGACAAGGGGGTGGCGCTGAGGACATCGATACTCGACATGGGTAGGTAAATGAAAAGTACAAAACCTGTGAAGCTTCAGTTTACACTCTGCACAACCATATGAGATATCATCACCATTGATACCGCAAGCACGGCACATGAATTGGTTCCGGTTCTGGGAAGATTTGTAGGTTTGGAGCTTCAGGGAGTGTTTGTGGCAGTGGTGCCGTACCTCATGAGGCACTTTGGCACATTCATGGTAGACGTACAAGTCATCGCACAGCCAACATCTGTAGATGGGTCCTGGATCGCCCGTACCATTACAAATGATACAGGTAACATTTTCAGTCGCATAGGACAGCACAGAGAGGGCGAGCAGGTGAAGGTGGAATGGAAATTTTATATTCTGGGGCAGCTCAACGCACGACTTATGTGTCGAGAAGTCGCATTGAGAGCAGCAATATGATGATGATTCCTAGATGGGTAGAAGGCAAATCCTGCAGCTGTCCTTGCTTCTTTTAGAGTCAAAAGCCAAAGGATGGTAGTGGCTGAAGGGTCGCCTTGCCTCCGTTTCTCCTCCATGTTTCGCCTCTCTTTGCAATATATTGCCTAAAGGCCACTTAGGCCTGCAGTTAGGTCTCAGGTTGCGCTTCTGGAGCAAGATGAATTGGAGTACGACCTCATCCATATCCTCTTCGGCAAGTCCATTCTGACTGTTGATGATGAGCTTGGGGACGTCATTTATATCATAATCGCAGCTCCTGTTCTTTAAGTCCTTCATAGCATACGGTGAGGATGGCAAAGCATCTCTCTCTCTCCGTGCCCTGAGCCGCCGGATCCACGAAGCCTTTATGGCCAGTCTGCACTCAATGGCAATAAGTGGTGTACCTGTTGAGTCCGCGAGATCGAGCAGCTTATCAAGGTGGGCACGGTGAGAGAGAGGGCTGTCGATAATGACGTCGTGGCCCTGAGCCAGCTGGGTGGAGGCCATCTGGTAAAGTAAGTATCTCGTACGAGGCGTCATGGAGGAGGCACTGGTCGGTATTGGCTGTGGATTCAGGGAGGGACGTTGAGAGCGATCTGTCAGTGGCAGTTAAGATGTCATCGAGGTTGAGGTGGGTGCACCGGAGGGCATTGGCTATGGTGGAGGCGCGCTCGCTCTTCCCGGTGCAAGGAAGGCCCCTGGTGGCTATTATGAGGGGTCCACCGTCGACAAGTGACAGCTGTAGGCGCTTTCTTCGGCCATGCTTCAAGAGTCGCGTGTCAAGTGAGTCTACCAAGTCCCAATCTTTCTCGGCCAGCACCTTCCAGAACTGCGATATAAAACTCTCCATGATCTCTTCTCCTCTCTTCACCCTCACCTAGCTTGTCCCTGGTGCTGCGCATATCAGCAGGCTGCCTGATACAAATACTTAAAAAACCTTGTAATATTTAACATTATTCAATGAGTAGGAATTAGTCTTAGTCCTACAGGCTGCAGCTTTGTCCTCTCTACAATGTGAACAACATGCTCCGCATGACTCTTTTCTTAATCCGGTGTTTTTCTTTTAGGATGAACGCGTCACAACTCACACGTTCGATTTCATTCTCCTGCAAATTGGCAAAGCGCAACAGACAATCTACTCTGCAATTATGATGCTCGAATGAGCTGTGCACTTCAATTCTGGCATGCTTGAGAGGACATCGCGTTTACACTCACAAGGAAGAAAGGGCCATAGCCCATAGGCCACAATCTTAAAGCCTGTCTAGATAAAGCAGCTTCAGTGAACAGCAGGTCTTCCTCAGATATTGAAGACATCAGTTTGTCCATGCTATCATATTTGTCGATATCATATGCTGATGCAGATTGAAGAAATTGTCTAGTATGATCAAATTCTTGGTTGATTACTATTCACATGAGAACGTTGATCCTACCATCAATAAGATAGCTGCAAAGCTGGCCTTTAATGAGAATGTAATGCTCACAGTGGCCTGATTTAATTCCTCATATTGTTAAAGAAGTAAACGAGTATGAGTGCGCATCAAATGATCATTAAAATACGGACGAGTTTCTAGTTCAGACAAAACAATATGAAGTACGGAAACAAAGAAAATTAAACGTGCTTGAAAATACAAATATAGGAGATTGGTCACAGAACAGGGGTGAATGGTAGCTCTGTATCTTTGATTCTGGTAAAAGAATTTGTATAAATTGCGAGTTACTGTACGAAGATTGTGCTGGCTTGAACTCGAAGGAAATCCTTCAGGATTCGGTAGTCACTTCATGCTTCTCAAAGCCACCCCTTTTGTTATTTTTATTCACTATCATCATCATCATTCTGCAGCAAATAATCATCATCATGTTCATCAAGATCATGATCAGACCAATGCTTATCATCATCATCATCAGACCTATGCTCGAACTCTCCATCAGATGTACTATAAGGGGAGTTATCAGCCTTTGCCATGTCGTAAGCCTGAATCTCGGGATTCACACAGTTCAGGTGAGCATGAAACTCGCAGCTGGCACAGTAATAAATCCAGTAGTCCCCGTGCCTCTCTTCCTCACAGACATCACAGTAATACTCATCATATTTATTATCTTTAGGAGGAGAGGCAAGAACAAGGGGATGGCGCTGGGCGCATTTATACTCAACCTCGTGTGGCAAGTCCAATGCACAAGTCAAATGGAGCTTGAGTTTACAGGCCGAACAACCATAAGAGATTTTGCCTCCTTTGTGACCACAAGCACGGCATGTGAATTGGTTTCTTGAGGGGAACAAGTCGTAGGCATCTAGCTTCAGGGGATGCTCATGGCATGGATGCTTCAGCTCATGGGATAACTGGGCGCATTTGTGGTGGACAAAGACCCCGTAGCACTGCCAGCATCTGTAGATTGGTCCGCTTTTGGCACTATTGCAAACAATACAGTTGATGTCTTCTTCGGAGTCATTGGAATAGGACAGCACGTAGAGCCCGAGTGGGTGAATGTGGAGAGGAAATCTTGTGTACTGGGGCAGGTCGATACATGACTGGTGTGCACCGAAACCACATTGAGGGCAGTTGTATGATGATCCTGTGATTGGTTGAAGGCATATTCTGCAACTGGAAGCTGCAGCAGCGGGGGCATCCTTATCATTATTACTTCCTTCAGGGACGAAAACCAGTGGCTGGCAATCGCTAAAATGCCGCTTCAGCTTCCCTCCCTCTCTTCCCGATTCATTGGCTGAAGAGGCAGTGACCTTGCAATTGGCTCCAATATTCTGCTTGTAGAGCAAGATGAATTTCAGTATGACTTCGTTCAAGCCATCTGTATCGAAGCGGTCCTGTGCTGTGTTTATGAGCAGCCTGGGGATGTTGTTGTCCTCACCATCAAAATATTGCTGGCCGCCTGCATAAGGTTCCCGACCTCAAGGTTACTGGAAAAATACGATAAATCAGGTTTGTTTTTAGGATTTTGTGCCATTAACTTACCCCATGTAGACTTGCTAAACACTGTGCACTCGACGATGATGAGTGGGACATTATTAGAAACAGCAAGGTCTAGCAGCTCGCTACTTACTGCAGGGCTCGCGAGGGGGCTGTCAACCACTACATCATGGCCGAGAAGCAGTTGGGTCGAGAGGGCTCGGTACGACAGCTCATCCAGGTCGTCGTTGTGGGCTGATGCGGATTCTAGCTTGGGTTCAGCTGAGAAGAGCAGGTGCTGCTGGTGAGTCTGTTGGGTGCAGGTTCGGACATCGTCAAAGTTCAGGTTTGCGCATCTGAGGCCGCTGGCTATATCGGATGCACAGAAGGTCTTGCCAGTGCGCGGAAGGCCCTTCATTGCAATGAGGGCGGGGCCGCTCTCAACGAGGAGGTCTTTGAGCATCTTGGTGCCTCTCATGTCCATGTTCCTAGGGTGGATGGACTGCAAGAGGTCCCAGTCCTTCTCCACAAGCATCCTCCACAAGGGCATTGTCATCTCTCCCTCTTCTTTCCCGGGCGAGTCAAGAAATTCCTCCATATCTCTCTCTCTCTCTCTCTCAGTTTTTTTGCTGATTTAGAATGACTAATGGAGCAGATAACACATCCTAGCAACAACAATCAATTAAATAAATGGTTTTAGCCCTACTGATCTTTGTTGATTTCTCTCTCTCTTTTTATTTATTTATTTTTTAAAATCAGCGATCGGGGGATAGAAAATTTCCATTAAATAGATAGGGACATGGAAGAAAATGAAATGCTTTTTTTTAGGCATAAAAAAATGCAATGCTTTTGATCTGACGATCTAATAGTGCGTGCCTTTAAATAATCGAATAAGGACAAATGTGGATTAGGAGGCTGGATGGCTGCTTTGTTTAGAGAGGTCAGTGCGGCTAATTTCTAAGAAATAATTTGTCTGTAATCAATCTCCATGTGCTACACGATTGAGATATCCAAAACTTTATTAAAATGGAATTTCAAATTCTATTAGTATAAAATTTAGGAAATCATAGTGTGTTTAGTTTTAGAGTTGAGTTGAGTTGAATTTTAATTTTAATTGATTTGTAATGATTGTGATATTGAATTATGAGAAAAAGTGTGAAAAGTAATGAATGGTTGAAAAAAATAATGATTGTATTATTGAATTGTTAAAAAAAATAATGAATGGTTGAGAGAATTTATTATTAAAAATTAAATTAAATAATTAAAAAATTAAAAAATTAAATAAAAATGAAAAAATAATAATTGTATTGTTGATTTTTATTGTATAGTGAATAAAGTTAAAATTAAAATTAAAATTTTAAAATCAAATTACAAAATCAAACGGGACAGATTGAATAGAATCATGGTCCGTGGGTTTTCATTTTCTTTTTCTTTTCCGTAACTTCTAGAAACAACCTCTATAATTTCATAATAAGACAATGACCATCATTTTGCTGACGTTTCAGCTGAGTCTATGCCACAT
Organism: Punica granatum; assembly: GCF_007655135.1. Taxonomy (NCBI): domain Eukaryota; kingdom Viridiplantae; phylum Streptophyta; class Magnoliopsida; order Myrtales; family Lythraceae; genus Punica; species Punica granatum. Next base: position 40,747,193 of record NC_045128.1, on the reverse strand, counting down.
GTGATTTTATTAAAATGTAATTTCAAATATTATTTGAAGTTTTTAAATAAAAAATAAAAAATAATTGTTAGAATGTATATTTGAAACAGTCTTGGATTCGTTACGTATGATTTAGGTAGATTCCCACATAATATTTTATGTATATCATTGCCCTATTTTGACTTTGATACCAACACAAAAAATACATACGTAAGCAAAAAAAAACTGACCTCTCTTGTATAGTCTTAATCATCTCTTGATATATATAAATCACTTATGTATTCTTCGTCAAATTGAAAGAGAAAAAAGCCTTGGGTGGCGGATCACCGGGCCCCCTCCCCTGCCGGCGAGGTTGCTGGCAGCGTAAGGGCCTTCAAAATTCCATTTAATGGGGACATGGAAGAAGATCCTATGCTAGTTTTCGAAGGCTTGATCTAACATTTATATGCTCTATAAATAACGAACAATGTGTTTAGGTGAATCTCTTTTCACTTTGAGCTGAAAAAATTGCACGATATATTACTCCCGTAATCTTGAGATTAGAGCACTTAAAGGTTACTCCTCTCAACAAATGCGCTTATTGGGCGCGATTGATGTTGATTATCACTCAATCAATAACTTATTAGTCGATGGATTTTTTTTTCGATGTGCACTTTAGTATTCGAAAGTTCAATAAATCCGGACTAATCCAGTTCGAATTTGTTGGTACATTATGAATTTTTTCTATTGAACTCTTCCCTTTTACGATAAAGACATCAAAAGTCTAAAGTGGATTTTTTTTTGTGTGTACCCTATATTAGGAAGCCGGATCGAAGTGTAAAGGAGATTTCATCTAAACGGAAACAGAGTACACCAACACTCGGGATGCATGCATTCATAAAGAAAGAAAAGGTCTCAAGAGAGTACAATGCTGCCAGAATTATCATTACAGCCTGCAGCCATTATTCAACGGGGAATACAATTTTATCTAATCATAAAAATAAAGGCAACGAAACTAAGTCGGGGGATTGATAAAATTCTGGGTTTGCACAGCCGACATGAACATGGTACTCGCACTTTTCACAGAAGTATATCCAGACGTCTGGGTGCCGTCTCTCCTCGCAGAAATCACACCAGCATCCCTCGGGAATGAGGGGACGAGGTGTGAGCACAAGAGGGTGCCAGTGAAACTCGGGGTTGATTGTCAGAGGTAGATTCAAGGCGCACTTGACATGTAACCAGAACTCACAGGAATCGTTGGTGCAAGAGTAATGCACATTCTCTCCTTCGCCTCCACAGCCCGTACATGGAAAAAAACTCGTCTTACCAAACGCATATATACGTTCACATGTTATGAGGGCGAGTTCGTGCTCATAGCATTGGTGTTTCAGACTTTTCGGTAGACCAGCAGTTAGCTTTCGGACATATGCCATCTTACATTGTGTGCAGCCCCAGGACGCTTGACCAATCGCCATCTCGCCATACAGCTTCTTGTCGAGGCACGACAGGATGAAATTCTCCATGTTTGTCACGTGCTCTTCGATCCCGAGTGGTGAAGTTGTATCGATTGTGAGTTTTGGAATGTCACTGGTATCACAGTCTTCATCTTCTAGAATCGTCCTTTCTGTTTCTTCAGGACTATAAGTCTTGCCCAAGCGGCGCCTCCATTCAGACTTGTCACGGGGCCAGCATTCGATGATGATGGGCATGATCTCATTCTTCTCAGAGCTTGTTAAGGCCAGCAAGCGATCCAGGTGAGCCTGTGCCTGGAGTGGGGAATCTATGATGACATTGTGCTGGCGGCAGAGCTGGGTCTCAGCGACTCGCCAGAGTACCTCATAGGACAGGTCATTGAGGTGGCTGGTGGGAGAGGAGGAGGAGGATGGGCAGGTTGAGGGGAGCCGCGGAGTGTCGGAGGTGCAGGAGAGGATATCATCATGACTGAGCAAAGTACATCTGAAAGATTTGGCCAAGGCTCGAGCCAGCGTGGTCTTGCCCGAGCACGGGCCTCCTTTCACGGCGATCACCATCCCGACTAGGTTGTCCTTGAATTCGCTTGCCAAGGCACGTTTGTGGGCACAAGATGAGTTTATCCGTTCCCCCCTCATCTTATTTTCTAAGCTTAATTCGAGCGGTAATAAACTCTGCGCTGGTAGCTGATATATTTATAACAGTAGAGTCAGAGATGAAGGGATGTGTAGCTCTAGTCAATAAAACATGTTACTAGCTAGAGTCAATGTCCTTCGTATTAATTAAATCCCAGTCTTTGGAGAATATCAAAGTAAGAGGAGCTGCCTAAGAAATGTAGAACTTGCTTGCTCGGTATGAGATATATATGTATGTATGCACATGCATGACACTGTCTCTGTCTTTCAACACAATATGGAATGGATGAATTAAGATGGAGAAGTTACGTTAGACAACGGTTAATGAGCAATTCGTTGAAGTTGACTGAGCAATTGGCATCCGGCAGGACGGGATAGGTGAGGACTAGGGAAGGTCTAGGAGATGCCTACGTCAGGAGATCATTAAACAATTGACAACTTGCATTAATGGAGATAAAATTACTTTTTCTTTAAGCTAGCTATTGCTCTTTTTTTTTTTTTTTTGCTGCTAGGTAAGTGTAATGCTCTTTCAAACTCAAGGCTGCTGGGTGCTGCATCGCTTTCCATGGGCGATATGCGCTCATGGGGGATTCAAAAAATAATTTTGTCATGTCTCGTTTCAATAGAGAGGCCTGTGCACTTGATCCATCAATGCAAATGTACTTACCAAAAAAAAAAAGAAAAAGAAATTAACGCAAAAGTACAAGTATCATGCTTGAGTGAGGAAAAGATCTAAAGTGCAATCACTTTGAAAATAATATAATGCTAATAAATTACTTAAAATCATAGTAAAAAAAAAATCTTGATTGGAGCGGTGGTGGCCGATGCCTAGCCACCACCACCATCTTCTCCTTCGGAAAGGGGAGTACGAGACCGAAGAGGTGGAGGCCCCATGACTATCACCACCATCCAGTCCACGTCGCTGCTGAGGCCGTTGACCTAGATGGGGAGGTGTCGCCATAATTAGGCCAGCAGCCCTAGCCAATGGCGATATTTGCAAATTTGAAAAGAAATCGGAGGCAGTAACGTCATACAAATTAAAAGTTATATTTTTGAGTGTGTACTCTAATATTCGTAAACTTTATGGACTTCGACAAATCCAGTTTGAGGGGATTAACCTGCTAAAGGGGATATGACTCTCTCAGTATGAGGCCGATCGGTCTATTAAGGGGATAGCAACTTGTGTTATTACACCAAATCTCCATCCTCTCGGCCAACACCTTCTAGAATAATATTTTCCATCTCTCCTCTCTATGCTGAGACTGAAACTCTCCCAGTATTGAATTAATAGGATGGGGAACCCAACGAGATGCATGGTGGGTGTACGCAAAGTGTCGCATAATTAACACACTGGCGTGGGGCTTGAGCCTATCTGATAATATGTTAAATATCCAACGGGCGTACAAGGGATTAGACTCGTATGTATCCTAAAATCAAAAATTGATAAGATGCAAAACCCAACTCACTTATAAACTCATTGGTTTCTCTTTATATTTTTCATGTGGGATCTAGGATCCTTGATATTATCTATTCACAAGACTCGAACTTAAGACCTTACTTAAGATGACCAAGAGGCGAACCGCTTGAACCAACTCATGTTGGTAGTAAAAAGTTATTTTAATCTATACATGAGTGAGGCATTTTCTGTGAACATGCTCCTTTTTTTTTTAAACTAATAATGAATGCCCATGAATCTAGTATAAAAATAAAAAATAAAGCAAAATAAAGTGACTCTTGAGTCTGAGTCCGTGTCTTGTGCTATTAGACCCCTTCCTCTGTGAACATGCATTTTGAGTCGCTTGTAGCCGCGGAGTGTTGGAGATGCAGGAGAGGATATCATCATGTATGGCCAAAGTGCATCTGAGGGATTTGGCCAGGGCTCAAGCCAGCGTGGTCTTGCCCGAGCTTGGGCCTCCTTTCATGGCGATCACCATCCCTACTAGGTTGTCCTCGTATTGGTGTTCCGAGGCGAGTTGGTGGGCACATGATGAGTTATCCCGTTCATCCAACATCTTAATTTCTAAGCTTAATTCGAGCTGTAACAAACTCTGCGCTGTTATGACATATTTATAGCGGCAGAGTCAGAGATGAAGGGACGTTAGCTCTTGTCAATAAAAGATGCTACTAGCTAGAGTCAATGTCCGTCATATTAATTAATCCAGTCTTTGGAGGATATTAAAGTAAGAGAAATTGCATAAGAAATGGACAACTTGTTCGGTATAAAATACATATGTGTGTGTCTTTATGGGCACTATAGTGGTTGATTGTCTCCTCTATCTGTCTCTACCTTTCTAACACAATATGTAGAACCAATAAAATAAGAGGAAGGTTAATTAGATGGAGGGGTTACATAAAACAAAGGTTAGCATAAGCAATTCCTTAAAGCTGACCGAGCAATTTGGCATCCAGCTGGGGTGGGTGAGGACAAGGGAAGGTCTAGGAGATACATATATCAACTCTCGGCTGTTAGCTGATCTATTTTATAGCAGCATAGATGATGGTTTGTATCTCTTATCAAATAAAAACTGTTAGGAGGGCCATTGTCCCTCATATTAATTAGTCCAGTCCTTGGTGAATAAAGTAAGAAGACTATATGGGAAAGGACTTGCTCTTTCGTACGTAGAAGGTGTGCTAGCTAGCTAACTACCAAGTCATAACTTGCCATTAACCTTAAAAAAGAAGTTGCCGGTCGTCTCAGAGGCCTCCACCGGCCCTCGCTCCCTGTGGTATCTGAGGCCTTTTAGCTCTTGCAATGCCTTCTAGAAAAGGACAGTATTGATTTCACCTGTAAAAGAGTCCCAGCTAATTAGTACGACTGAAAATGGAAATGCAGTCGTCGTTCTCCGAGGCCAGCCAAGTCAAGTCAACCATGTGTGTGACATGCATGGTCAACTCTGTGGAAAGTTGAAATATCTCCAATTCCACTCAGTTATCGGCTGCCTGACATACTGGATCCTAAAATACTGCAACATGCTGAGAAAGGAGATGGTCGCAGTTGCTAACCTTGCGCGAAGATGCCTACATTTGAATGGGAGGAGGCGACCAACAATGAAAGAAGTGGCAACCGAGTTGGAGGGGATAAGGAAGCCGCTGCCTCCTCCAAATGACATTCAGCAGAGTGAGGAGTTAAGCGAATGCACGAGCAGCGATCAATTAAGCAAAACCAATGAAAATTCAGGTGCTCTTTTGACGTCCACTTGAAGTAATTGCTGGCATTAATTCAATGTCTGATGTTGACGCTCGGATATATGGCCAAACATGGTGAGAGAGGGTTATTTTGTGATCGTCCTCATGTTTGAATGTCAAAACTTTTAGCTTTGGGTGTGTGTGCGTGTCTGTCTTGAAAAACATTTTCTGCATTGGAATGATTTAAGAGAACTTTCTTTCTTCACAACTATGAATTGTAGCAGCATGTGTAAGATCCCTTCGGTAATGGATCATCAGATTTTATAAAAGGCGGAGTCTTTAAGGAGTGCAAAAAGACTGTAATGGAACACAATATACTCTTTCTTTTACCAAGTTTAATTGATTCATGAAGTTTTGCAGTAAACAGAATAACATATGGTGGCTTTCCTCAGTTGTTACAGGGACTAAGGTTCCAGATACTGAAAGTTGCTAAAGGATATCGACTCCTGGAAGCAACTTATCTGCAATTTCTCTTGATAGAATCGTCAATTCACTCCTGAAAGTGATTATTCTCACGAACTAGTGTTTATAAGTTAATTATGATTTTTTGTGCCAAGTAAGGCAATAATGAATCCAAACACAGAAAACTTCTAATTCTAGGACGCAGAGAGTAGAAAACAGAACGAAAGAACTTTTAAATTATGCATGTTTTTTCTTGATGATCTCATGAGTATCCGATCAATAATCATACTTCCCAATGCCAATATAAGAGCATCACCATTCATTTGGATTCAGATCCTTCGAAAGTAAGTTTCTGCTATATTACGTAACTGAGGAACAGGAACAGAACAGCTTCAGATGACCGTGTGATCCGTGTTGTATGGGTGGACTTGCCATAATAAGAGTATTTCCTATTATTGGTAATTACTAATATATCTTTTGGCAAATGCCTTTGAATTCAAACTTTGGGTCGTGAAAATTTCATGATCCGGTTGCTTAATAAACTATAGAAGTTTAAGCTGTCCAATGGTTGAACAATTTGGACATACCAGTTGATTTACCAGTGGAAATGATCATTAATTGCGGGGATCTTTCATTCAGACATCTTTCGGCATTCAACTAAGAAAAGGGTGACAAACAATTCCACCACTCTGAAGCTCCGGCCTTCGATGTAGGTGAGTATTATCAGATATGCCCTGCCTAAGAAATGACCTGAATGATTATATGCACTGTAGGAATACCTGAACGTCCACTTGCTGATAAAGTAAAAGTGAGAGCAGGCCCTTCAAAAAGTTAGTAGATTGGATGCTTTCACATATTTATTCACGACGTGAAACAGTAAGTATATATGAATTACGCATTCACAATGCTCTGTCCCTCTCTTCTGGTTTTTCTGAACACAGCAATAGATGAATAAACTACATGTATGATAAAAATAATCTTGCGTAGGATAGGTCATGCTTGGTATTTTCACACAATGGCTACATGAAAGAATTAGCTAGCAATTTTCTAGCAACAAAGCACACACCAATCCCAACAAATGAAGGCAAAGTCGAGCAAATCATGCTATACATGTGCTGTTTGACACTGCGAGAAGTAAATGAATTTTTTATTCTGTGAGATCAGTGGATATAGGTTTGGCCTTCTGACTGCAAATGAAGGGAAACGATAGCACCCTTTTCTATTGAGAAACTTCTGCTAGATAAGTTCAGGCGTTGAGAGTCTTCCGGTCAGGAGTTTGCTGTGGTGTGTTTTACGTACCAAAAAGAAAGTATGAGAGATGCAGGCGGCAATGGTTTTCCAGTTGCTGTTTCTGCTCTGGTCATTGAAAATGCCAGCACTGCCAGTAGCAGTAGCAGCACCACCTCCACCACCACCATTCGTAAAGTCCAGTTGCCAGGACAAATGTCGGAAAGTGACAATTCCTCTTCCCTTTGGCATAGGAAATAGCAAGTGGTTCCTGATCTGAGTGGTACTAGATTGTCAACAAAATGGCATTATTCCCATGCTGAAGGCGTTCGATTTGGAGGTGCACAAGAAGAATGCAGTTTTGCGTTCCTCGCTGACAGGTCATGGTTCCACCCCGGCCATAGTAATTTGCATGATCTTGAAAAACAAGGTTATGTTCCCAGAGGGCTGAACTGTGGAATTTTCTATGACACGAATCTTGCAAGTCAGCTATACAAGATATGTTCAGATAAATCTATTTCATGATTCAACTCTGACATGAGTCCGGGTTCTCTCAATCAGCGCAGACATTCTTCTGCAGTGAAGACTATGTTAGTAATCCCTATTTGACAGACGGCTGTCCAGGTAAAGACAAGTTACTCACTGCTACCATCAAGGAAAAAACTAAGTTATTCTCAGCTTTCTTTTTATTATAGCAGAAGATGGATATCACTAAAAACCAAGATGGTGCAGAAATGAGCATATACAAAATTTTGAGCATGACTAAAGCCGACATTGTCCAGGAATATTAGTGATTTTCTACTTTGTGGACCATACTTCATACGATAGGCTCTATTCTGTTACTAGCTAGCAGGAAACTCAAAAATTCACTGTCCATCAATTTTCTCCAACTACTTTGGAATCTCTCTTGGCCGTTCCCATGGATATTAGTTTTGCAAGTACCACACATATATCGTTTTTTGGATTCTAAAAAGACTTGTCTTCTACTAATTGTGGCTCTTACACTTTATCTAGACGTTGATGAATGCCAAGATCCAAAGCTTAATACGTCCCGATATTTGCATCAATACTAAAAGGGGGCTTTCAGTGCAGGGAGAGCCATGCCAAATCCGTAATGATAGGTATGCAATTCTGTTCAGTCCATATATATACTGAACAGTCAACAATATTCCAACAATAGTCAACAGTATACAATTAATACTTCCCTCTCAGATGCTGAACAAATCTCTCTCCAACTTCACTCTTTATTTCCCCCTCCCACCATTTTGGTCACCCAGGCATTTGGGCAGCACTCGGGGCTCTTCTTTTACTTCTCTTCCTCTCGGGATCGTACTAGATCCTAAAGGAAAGAAGAGAGATCGCAAAGCAAATTTCTTCAAAAGAAATGTTAGGCAAGTTATTTAACTCCAAGGAGCTAGAGAAGGCTGCTTACAACTTTAGTGAAGACAGGATACTGTTTATAAAGGAATGCTTACAGATGGAAGAATTATTGCAGTTAAGAAGACTACTGCAGTGGATGAGGGACAAGTTGAAAAGTTCATTAACGAGGTTCTCATCCCCTCAATGATCTCTCACAGGAATGTGGTTAAGTTATTGGGATGTTGTTTAGAAACCGAAGTTCCTCTTCTGGTCTCCAAGTTCATTCCTAAGGGAACTCTCTATCAGTATCTTCATGAATCAGATAAAGAATTTCCATTATCATGGGAGAAACGACTGCATCTCCCCATAGAAGCCGCCGAAGCTCTTTCATACTTACATTCTACAGCCTCTATACGGATCTATCACCGTGACATCAAGTCTAGTAACATATTGCTAGAAGAAAAGTATCGAGCAAAGATAGCGGATTTTGAGACTTCAAGAACCATTTCCCCTGACCAAACTCGTGTAACTAAAGTAAGGCAGGGTACTTTCCTGTATTTGGATCCCATCTTTATAGTTTCGACATGGTCCTTGTTGAGATCCTGATGGAGAGAAGCCAGTCTCTTTAGAGAGTCAACAAAAGGGCTGAAGTTTGGCTGGTTACATATTTCATCCTCTCCGTGGAAGGGAATCCTCTGCCTGATATTCTAAATCCGGGAATACTGCAGCATGCTGAGAAAGAAGAGATTATGGCTGTTGCCGAACTTGCAAAAAGGTGCCTTCAGCCGAATTCTTGGAACCGAATCGCATGGGAATGGTGTTGGAGGGAATAAGGAGCCTCTCCCTTCCACGAATAATAATTTTCATACTGATATTGAGTGTCAGCATTGACATTAACCAAGCTAGAGTCTAGTGAAATTTTCAGATCAAAGACATACTGATGTCAGCATTGACATTAACTAAGCTAGTGAGACTAGTGAAGGCTGGCGGTGTTACAAACTTATACTTTACTACTTTCAAGCTTTGACGTAATAAATCAGATGAAAAGTAGGACAGTTTCCTTGTTAGTCGACCTTAACATAAATAGCCGACTCGTAACCAAAAGGTCTTGGATTTAATCCTCGCCAGTGAGACGTATGTGCCCCTTTATTTCGTTTAATTTTCTATCTTTGTACTAGGCTCATGGGCCTCCCTTATAACCAAAAAAGTATAGCCTATTCTCCAAGTTCAAACATTATGATTGATGATAGTTATGGAAGGTGCCTAAGCCCACAAAGGTTTAGATTCTCAATAGAAAGCATTTTCTGGATGGATGGATGAGTTAGCTTCAAAGGATGAGCATATCCAAGCTAGTGAGACAAGTAGTAGATTATAGACAGCAGACTAAAAGACTTCGAAAGACATAAAGGATCGTACAGTTGGTTAGAAACCAAAAGGCAGTCCTTAGAGTCCAACTAATACAACTAATTGAACAAACTGTGAAGTCTAATGTACGTGCCAGAATACTGTGAAAATGTTTCATTATTAAACCTCCTTACAAAAGCATGAACAGAAAGTCAAAGCAACCTTCTTCCCTCCCCCCGACCACTTGGCTTAGTCAACCCGTAAAAGAGACCATGCCTTCAGCAGAAGCACCTGGCACCTGCTATTAATTTGAGTAAGAATCAGCAGCATAAACGGGGTGGGGGAATAATCATCTATGGCAGTTGAGTAATTGATCACATCTGCTGTGAGTGAGCGCATAGTACCTGTCCCCGAACTTTGAATCTCTCCTGAAGTCACTGCACGGGATCTACTGCCATGTAATTCCTCGACATCCCATTAATCAAAGGGAAGCCGAATACATGCATATATACAGATGTGTTATTACATCTACCTAACAATATTAAATATTGTCCATGCCACACTCAGCCTTGTTTCCCAAGCAAAAACAACTGAGGAGATCCCCATCATAGCTTTTATATCATCTGCAAACTTCCAGCTTGTGAGCGAACAATGTTGTTTCCACTATGTCCTTGGGGTTTTAGTAATAGCAGGCACATAAATAGGCTAATAGGATATCAACCCCGCTTCTTACCGAAGGGAGAAAGAAGAAAGAAGCATAAACATGTACATATAGTTGACGAGGCAACACGCCCATTAAGCTCCTAATTAATATACGGGTCTTTCCCATGATAACTCCCTTGCAGAAAATTAAGGAGCGGGAACAAACCTTCTCTAGCTGGTCTTGGTATATCACGAGCAACCAAAACAAAAAAAACAGAAATATAAAATAAAATAGACAGCCCAAGAAAGCTTTTTCAATGTTAATTAATGAGCTCAAGAGGGTAACGAGAATTCACTCACATGGAAAAACAAGCGCAGAGATATCCGAACCGGTCGACCTTCCCAATTACATAGTGGAATGATTTAAGAGGGACATATTTGATAGCAGAAGCCACCAGACCGCTGCGCTTCCTCTCCTCCCATCACCAGCACTGGTTCTCTTTTCTAAGCGAACAACTTCCAAACTGAAGCGAAGCTTTCATTAGGCATGTGTTAATAGATCAACATGCTTACTAAAACCATAGGAGAAAACCACAGCCTTCCCACCCCCGCTGCACTGACCGGAAAAGATTTTTCGGCCACTTCTCCCGGGTGTCGGATGGTGAACTGGGATAAGTTTCCCTACTCCCTTCCCCTGTTTAAGAGGATTGTAGGCAAAGAGGTGGGCCCCATGGTGAAGGGATGGGGACGAAAACCATGGATACAACAAACCATCCACAACCTCGGACCCACATCCAAATCTCCAACTTTCGTGAAGCTCTGGTAACCAGTCAGTCCCCGAGATGGTCTTCCAGTCTTCACGTGGTTTATTGCTATCCAACACATAGACTAGCCCACACTGTGGGCTCAAAACTATGCAAGAGTCCACAACATGGAAGGATTTCACTTTGTAATGGCATGGCCTAGAAAAGGCTTTGATATCAGGAGGATCGATCGTTGGTTTGGGGAGGGCAGCCCACTTATCGGAGTCGGGTTGAGAACTTCACCCCGTGGTTTGAGATAGTCACCCGTATCAGAAGGATCGAATGAATTTGGGAGCACGTAAAACTTCCCAAGGTGAGTGATGACAATGGGGAGAAGTTTGGGGGCATTGAGTCTTGGCCCTTTCCTAAGATAGGCGAGGGGGTTTCCTAGAGGAACTGTGGTGGACGGGAGACAGTGTGTGTCAAGGATATAAACGTCGAGAGACGCGCCTCTATTTGGAGAAGGCCGATCCTACTCGCCTCCAATCATGCAGATTGAGGAGCCCAAGCAACCGAAACCCATCAGTTGTGGAAGATCATGGGGCTGGAGAGTGAGAACGGATTGTGGCGAGGGGTCATCAGGATCGCTATCATTGACATGTAATGCATGAATTGTGTAGAGGTCCCCGTGACAGTAGATGACATATGCTACGGTCTCATCACATGTAACAGCATCATCCGCAGGACGAAGAGACAAAGGATGCTGCTGCTTCTGCTCAGGCATCATTGCTTCTCCCTCCCGTGAACTACCTGAAAAATGTATAGGCAGCAATTAGAGACACGAAACGCGTCATTCAAAAAAGGCATGGATATGGATATGGGAGAAGTTGTAGCAAACAATTAATAGCTGGATGGGTCCATGACACATCCTCGACATTTAGTGAGAAGGGGCATAGAGCTCAAACATAGAGCAAACGGTACTTGGATTTAATTCAGAAGTTTGTTTGTAATTTACTCGAAATTGTGGTATTTGATAATCTTATGAAAACGGGCAGCAAAGCAACAACCGGAGAGACAGGCCAGTTTCAATTCTACATTAATGTTGGAAAAACAGTAATAAGCAAAGCAACAATCACGAAATCAATCAATCAAAAAAAAAAAAAAGGGTTACAATCAAATTACAAAGAAAGACCTTAAGTGAAAATCATTCGTCGTCTACCTTTCTCTCTTCAAGACCGCTGCCTTTCGGATCACAGCTTTGCCTTCCCTTTCCCTTTACAATTGAGTTCCGATAAAAAGGGAAGGGATTGGATCGTAGTAGACGTTTATTATTATTATTTTTTAATTATTGATAGATACTTTTAGGGTTTCAATCAATTCAATGTGATGAGAGGCCGCAATGAAATTAATAATAATAAATGATGATGATGATAAAAGGAAAAAAATAATCAGAAAAGGAAAACAAAAGCTACCAATAAAGAAATCATTTCAATTGGAATGAAATTTAAATGAGAAATCAAGTTTCTTAAGACTATACTTCTACCTCGTTGAAATACTAGCAAGAAAAATATGGTATTCTTAATTAATTCGTCTGGTGTCCTCATTCCATTTAAGGAATTTTCTTTGACACAAACTACCTGAGGAAGTCTTGAGCTGATTTGATCACATCTTGAAAATGGTTTGGTGTAATTAACAAAAGTACTTGTAACCGAAGAATTGACAAAACTACTCTTGGCGTAGCAGTGAACACTGAAGACATTTCGTTAACGGATTGAACAATCACACCAGCAACAATTTGTGAGATAGCATGCGTCATTCAGTTCTCGTCTTCAGATAGACATGAGTTCAGTAGTGTACAGCTCTCACTAAAAACACCCACGGTTCTTTTGATCTCTTCAGGTCTACAAATCAATATCTGAAAAGGTGCGGATATATGTTTCGAAAGCTAGTCCCAGCACAATCTTTAATGACTCGAAGGTCACGACGATGGGTTTAAAGCAATATGCTTCATCCTTCTGAAGAACTTGAAGCCTTGTTTGTGTCTCAGTCTATTTGTGTCTGTCTGTCTTGAAAACTATATGTAACACAAATTTCTCTAATTACAACTGTAATTAAACTATGCTAGCTTCATTATTTCTCTTCGATTATCTTTTAGAGTATCTAGTCAACTATGTTCCTGTTTGATACCGGTATAAGAGCATCATTGCACTCTGCAGGTATTAGTACATCTATAACCATGGAATTTGTTAAGGATTCTTTAGATGTGATTTTGCTCGATCAAGGAGATGAAGAATTGTGCCAACAGTATATGGTGAATCTAACAGAGCAGTCCTCGAAGTCCATCAGGCCTCGGATATTAGCGGACTTCAGTTTTCCAGGCTAAGGAGTACATATGATGTCCTGTTTGTATAGTAGATGGGCTTAAATCACTTTTCTCCTCAGATCCTTCCAAAGTAAATGCTGCTATATGTTTTAACCAGGAATCAAACAACCATGATAACCGAGTAAATGCAACTTATTAAGAGTCTTTCTTGGTCATCTAGTAATTTTTTTTGGTAAATTCATCTGCATTTCGATTAGAGATTTTTCTGTCCAATGGTTCATGGAATGACTCTCGGCAATTAACAAGGAAAAGGAAGACCGAACAATTCCACCACTTCAGATAAAGCTGGGAACAGTAAATGCAGGCCCTATAAAAAAAATTAGTAGGTGAGAAACTTATTGAAGGTCTCATTAGAAGGAAAAGAAACAGAGATGAAGCACTAAAATGTGTGAAAAAGTAATATTCTGAATGATAGCTTCCACTCGATAAATTTTTAAACAGTGGTGACATGAAAAATGCAGCTGATAAAAATATCTCAGCAACAAGCACGTTGTAAAGCAGAGGCTTCTAATTTTCCGGGCTATGCATGCAGTACGGCGTACGGTTTTAAATGCTCTTATGTTTTTGAACCGTAGAACAGCTTCTGAACGGCCGTGTGACTGTGATTCATGCAGGACAGAGGGACTCGCCGCAAGAGTGTTTTCCATTCTTGGTCATTAACTAATCATTCTTTTCGGTAAATGTGCCTCTGAACTCAAACTTTGTGGTGAGGAAATTTCATGATCCGGTCACTTAGAAATGATCGAAGATTAGCTGTCCAATGGTTCATGGACGCAAGAAGAGATTGTACGTAGCCGTTGCCGAACTCGTGAAAAGGATGCCTTCACCTGAACTGTAGGAACCGACCCACAATGACAGAAGTGGCGATGGTATTGGAGGGTATAGGGAAGCCTCCACCATCCATGAATGATAATATATACAGCCCAGTGACGTATGGAGCGTGAGCGCTGATATTGAACAAGCAAGTGAAACCAGTGAAAGTTGTGCGATGCTTTAGCATCAAAAAGCTCTGAAGTGATCGTTCATGTTAACCCGTCGTTCGGAAACATGGTGAAGGGCGGACTCACTTATTCTCCTCCTCCGGAAGTGCCATACAAACTAATGTTTTACTCTCTATTACGGTTTGATGTAATAAATCTGATAAAATGTAGGACATGTTTCCTTATTTGCAACCTTCAACCTTGTACCACGTTCGAAACGACAGTAAAATCAAGTTTAGTCTGTTCAACAATTTGAAGCATAATCGTAGTTATCAAGAGCATAAAGCCCACAGGTATTCCAACCCTCAATACAAAGCATTACAAATAGCAAGTGATTTTTATCTGCAATTTTAATAAGTTATAGTTGAGTTGGCTTTCCCAGATGTAGGTGAAATGTTTGTTATCAAAGAGGTGACGGTATTGTATCTTGAATTGATTTTCAAGGTTGAGTAATATACTGATGCCTATAGATGGACAAAATTTCTATTGCCATGCCAACAAAAAAACCAAAACTATGCAGGTTGCATTGGTTTCATTGGAGATCTGAAGAACATCAGATCGTTCTGCTCAATATCAACATCATCTCCATCGTCTACTTCCTCATCATCATCATCATTGTCATCGAACCCCAAAAGCCTATCTAATGTTTGCTCGTTTCCACGACTCTGTAGCCCGACAAGTTGCTCAGCTTCCTCCTGCTCTTCGGCTGTTTTAGCCAGTGAGAGAAGTATATTCGTAGCCTTTTTGTCTGGCCAAAGCCCGAGAGACTCCATCTCCTTGAACCATACCACAGCACTGTCAAAATCACGGTTTTTACCATACGCATCCATGATTGTTGTTAAGACAGTCTGGTTTGCCCTGATGCCAGACGCCCTCATATCTTCGTATTTCTCCATCATCTTTTCAAGATTGTTTGCCCTGGCATAACCTTTGATCAATGAGCCGTAACTGACCACGTTCGGTTTGAAGCCATCTTGCTTCATCCTTCTCAAGAACTTCTCTGCTCCCTCCATGTCTGATGCATTGACATAAGCTGATAACATGGTCGTGTACGAGCAGAGATCCGGCATGCATCTGACCACATAAAAATTACAGCAAAAGCAGAATTTTAGCATCAAACACTACAGAGTCAAACTAGTTAGGACAGCTGATCGGGAATAATCACAGCGTTAAGGCAATCTAATCAGTCAACTGCAAAGATACCGATAGTGGATCTGAATAAAAAGAACATATCATGAAGAAATGGATACATGATAAAAGTGCCCACAGCAACTCCCTTTATAGATATTAGATATTATTAATGCAGACCCAAGCAAGAAAATAATCCACCTGTCCCTTCTCATGCTCTTGAATACAGTCCGAGCTTGCTCTACCATTCCAGATATCGCGAATGCATCAAGCAATATGTTGTAAGCTTTGTGAGTTGGCCTGGAAAGGAGTAAAGATTGTAATCTCACAGGGAGTGTTTAAAAATGTAACAGCGACGTAATAAATATTTATCAGAAAATGGTGACTAACTTGTCCAAATCAACAAAAAGCTACAAATTGTGAATTAACTCTGAACTAGAATAACATTTTACTAGCCCTAAAGTTCTGATAGAACTAAACACGTACTGAAAGTGAAGCTGACAGGAAACTCGCATACCTAACACCAGCATCTAGCATCTCCTCGAAAACAGCGAGAGCTTCTTCATCCCTCCGGGCCTTTCCATAGGCTTTAATAAGTAAGGCATAGCTCACGACATCAGGCCGAAGACCCGCTCTCTGCATCTAAAATTAGTGACTTACTTCAAAATCTGATAAACATATAAATGACTAGAGATAAAAAAAATAAAGGAGAAAATTCAATAAATGAATTTCAAAATTGCACCAATTAACATCGATAATTTTTTTTTCCTTCTATTACTGTGGCAAGTCTTCACACCCACGGGACCACATATAGTGAAGCAATTCCATAATATTTACCTGCTCATAGATCTTTGAGACCTCCTTGTAATTGGTCTCAAACGACATTAGACTATTGTACGTAACAGTAGATTGCTCAATGTGCCTCTCGGACATCAGAGCAAACAGCTTTCGGGCCTTTTCATAATTTCCAGCTTTCTTGTGCATGTAGATCATCATATGAAACATTTTCTGGTCAGGGGTCAAGGGGGACTTGTCCTTGTCCAAAAGTGTCTCAAAGACTTCTTCAGCTTCCTTAAATTTGTTTCCCTGCAGTGAGCCAGATAACAATCATGAAGTTGTAAGATATAAAAGCATCGAACAAGTGTCAATTAAAAAATAATCACCTCAACGAATGTTTTCAGTATAATTTGATATGTCAGAGCGGAGGGTTCAGGGCCTGAAGATTGCATTCTTCGAAAGATGGCTTCAGCATTGTTATATCTTCTTCCTCTCCCATATGCTTCCATGAGGGCAGTGTGGGAGATGACATTTGGAGCACATCCTTTTTTGTTTAGAAAGCCCAAAACTTTTTCAGCTTTATTGAAGTCCCCCAGCTTCCCATATGCAGTTATAAGCATAAGGAAGTCCATTTCACTGAAGTCCCACCATGGTTGAATCCTGAGCCATTCAAGAATCTACAAGTACAATTAAACAGCGCTGAGCTTCCATAGACTTGTTAACTTGTTGGTAGAAAGAGTGTATTGCTGATGCTTTTCGTTGACAGCATAAGGAAGAGCTCTTATGCAAAATAATATAGAACATAATGACACGCTTTTACCATTTTATTTACGTATCAAAGAAGGTCAGTTCAAAACTTAGAGCAAAAACCCATACATAGGATAGACAGCCTTGAAAATAGAAATTGACTTTAAGAAGAATAATCTGCATACCTCGCTGACAAGATTCCATTTCCTAAGTTGCTTGAATCTTTTCAATGTGCCCAAGATAGTCTCCCGAGGGATCACCTGGTTCTTGGCCCTCTCACTTCTAAGAACTGCAACTGCTGAGCCTGCTTCTTCGATTTCTTTCATCAGTCTCCTCCAGTTCATTTGATCAGCTTCATCAGCTGCATCTTTGAAAGTCTCCACTTTCTTCCTCTTCTGCAGAAACTTTCTTGGGGCCAACATACCCATACAAATCACCACCCCTCTCCCCCGTACTCTGACATTGACATAACTAAGATGTCTATGCACATCTGATTTACTGAAGAAAAGAACAAGTACCCGATTTTCAGCTTCAACTGAACTCAATAACCAGTTCCAAGAATGCATAACCCAATAGTAACATTAGAATACGACTAGCTGTCGAACTCCGCATTTCAGGCACAAAATAAATCTTGTGAATTAGCCATGAGGGAAAAAAATATTGAAGAGCCATTTAACCAACGACTCCATCAACAAGGGTAAAAATTCGCAAGTGCCAAGCAATACAAGAATATCCGCAGTTCAGCTCAGTATCCCCACTAAATGATCGAAAAAACCCAACTTTGCTGATGTAATCGTATATTCATCAAGAACAAATTGTAACCCAGAATTCAGTCCGGGTTCTGGAGAGGTTTAAGAGACTGCAACGGCGGAAAGAAGCGCCCCCAATAGAAAAGAAAGGACAAACCTGTAGTCGCTTACAGGAGCCGAAACGAACGGCTTGAGAAAGAGGGCTTGCGGCATTGAGAGAGATTCCGCTTCAGCAAGCGCGGAGTGTGTGTCGAGTTAATTCGTAGAGGCGCCAATGTCGGAGCTCTGAGGAAGGAGCAGGACCTGAACTACTGAAGCTTGTTGATATTTCTGCGATTTTATTTATGCAAAAATGAAAAAATCTTATCCGTTTGGGAGATGGATCCGACCAGAATCTCGGTCGGGTCGTTCGTTACCGGTCATCAGGGGCACCGTGGACCTTTTACCCCTTTTCGGTTAAATGGACTAATGGTCCCCAAAGTTTAGTGTTACTTGCATCGGGTCCCTAGATTTCGAATTAACGGTAATTAGCAGGGAAAATTACTTGAATGATACAAAACCTTTTACGTTATAACGTGGACAGTACAAAATATTTTTTTTATAACAATTTGATGCAAAATGTATCAAATTATTTCAATCAAGTCCAATCCGTCAATTTCCGTCGATGCCATTAAGAATTTCTAACGTGGCATGTGACGTGGCAAGTCGTATGACACGTGGCTGAAAGCTTTTAGCATGATGTAACAAATGGGTACAAAAAATTTATTAAGATGTAATAAATTGGTACAAAACTTTATTAAGATTTAACAAATGGATACATAATTTTTATTAAGATGTGACGAAATGACATAAAACGTTTTGCATGATGTAATAAATTGATACAAAATAGCGGAACAAAAAATAGCTACGCCTAATCACAATAATAAAAGGGAAGATCGTTCATTCCAAAATGTTTTGTACCATTTGTATCAATATTTTCTTTCTAGATTTTAGCTTCAGAATGAGCTTAAACTTATATAGGCCCAGTAACAGTTTCATATGGTATGTGAGTGAGTTATATTCAATTGTGCGAGCTCACACCTGAGTTTAATTTACATGCAACAAAGTGCATTTTTTGTTAGCTAGCACGAGTGTGGAACTTATGGCCAATTTTTTATTCGAGCGCGAACAAGAAAGCCTACCTCGTGAGGGTCAATATTCAGTAAGTTCGATTGCGAGCCATCTCTTCAAGGAATGGGACATCCCCTAATCTTGTCCATAATTGTGGAGTTAATTGGATTAACTTGTCATGTCATGGAAAATCGCAAAATTCCCAAAAGACGAGATCGTTACGTGTTTGGAATGAAAGATTTCCATTTATTTTCTTTTTTAATATTTCCTTTCGAACTTATGTACTTCTCTCGAAATCCAAGAAGGAACAAAATTTATGATGCAAATCATACTACCACATATTTTTATTTCACTCATGGTAATATGACTCCATATTATTGTAATACGGGTCTCCCCATCATTGGATATGCATAGATCCCGCTACATTATTCAATCGTAGGGGAACTTCATATGACCATGACATGGAGTCAGAAATTTGTAAAAGGGGAGATCGTTCATTGCAAAAAAATTTGTATCAATTTGTTACATCATGCAAAATGTTTTGTACCATTTCGTTACATCTTAATAAAAGTTTGGTACCCATTTGTTACATTTTAATAAAGTTTTGTACCCATTTGTTACATCTTAATAAAGTTTTGTACTCATTTGTTACATCATGCTAAAAGCTTTCAGCCACATGTCATACGACTTATCACGTCTGAAATTCTTAACGGCGTCGACGAAAATTGACTGATTGGACTTGATTGAAATAATTTGATACGTTTTGTATCAAATTATTACAAAAAAAAGTTTTAGTACCGTCCGCGTTAAAACTTAAAAGGTTTTGTATCATTCAAGTGATTTTCCCTAATTAGCCCCCTAAACTCTGTCTTTTGGGCAAGTTACTACCTTACCTCGATTTCTTTTGTTGTTGGAAAGAGGACTCTAATGGTCTTGCTTGAAATCATGTTTTCCGATAAGCTATTCATGCTTTGATTGTGCAATAGTATTTATTTGGCTGCAGCTTTGGCTTCCCCTAAAAAATCACCGAGTCTAGATGATCATCGGCGGTTACTTTAAGGTCAAGATTTGAGTTTGCACCGGATAAACGTGGCAAGATTGATCCAGTTTGCTCCACTGCATTTTTTAATGACCATACTGAAGAAGAGGCACATGAAGCGTATAACCTCACTCAACAAGTTCCATTTGTAATTCTGCCGGGAGGAAATCAAAACAGCAGCTTTTGTATGAACAGTATAGCTACACTGGAGAATACAGCAGCAACTTATTTATTAAACTCAGTGCAGTCAGAAGTACTTTATTACAATGGTAACGGCTGAGTCAAGTTCCATCAGCTCAGGGGATCTGTCTTAAGAAATAAACAAAGAGATGACCCTACTCGTGCTTTTTGCCCTTGAACCGTCCTCTTGTGACCCTGCTGAGGACACCGTCATTGAGCTTCCCGTAGTGATGTTGAAGCTGACCAAGGACCTGGTACACAAAGTCATCGACTTGATCTTCGTACTTCTCGTACAAAACAGGTAGCGTATGGGCAGCAATGAAACCTTCAGCAGGAAAGCACAACTTTCAGCTCCAGAATTAGCATTAAATAAAGGAGCGGGGGAAGAGAAGGCCTTGCTAGTACAGGAGTAAATTCAACTGATCCAATTTGCAATCCTTTTTTATGCATAATGATGATCTCAGATTCATTAAGAAAGCAGCATATAATTCATTAAGGTTTCCTTTTCTTTTCTTTTTTTTTTTTGGATAAGTTAAGGTTTCCTTTTTGATCTGATTCAGCGACTTATATAGTAGGTCGCTGAACAGATGAACAAGACCTCTATGAAAGTCATATATTTTGATGATGAGATGCACAGTTGACCGATACTCACCAATATACAAAACTGTCAGAAAATTGAACCAGCTACCTATGATTGCAGCAGCAAATAAGCTTCCCACTACCTGCAAGTTTTGAAGGGAGCTCTCACTTTAGATATAAAATAAAGTGATTTTGCTTCTTTGGATGACGAATTAATGGCCATGCAAAAGCTTCCTCTACAAGACATTACGAGATGAATAGATATTGCTGTATTATCTTAAAAATGGTTAGAATATTGCTGACATAGATGAGGAGACTTATATCGAGCAAAGAAGTTGAGACCTGTCATAGTCTCAATATAGGAGAATGTCACTTAGTACAGCAGCACCCAGATGAATGCATATATCTCCTTAGCCAGTCTTACGAGGCTATGACTTTAAAGTTAATAAGATTGGAGAGAATTTTTAGAAAGAAAATTGTAAAATTGCATTTTTGTCACTTGTTAGATTTATACGTACCGCAAGAAACTGTTTGAGATTTCCTCCCACTGCAACATCCTGAAGAAATGCCAGAGCTCGGTTAACTTCAATACCAACTGAATGACCAATGTTGATGAACAACTCATCAGGCAGGACAAGCCGAGGGACTTCCTTTGATGACCTGCTGCCACGAAAACAGATCAACTATGGTGTGATATCCACGGACACTTTTGAAATCATGGAGCTGATAGAGATGACAGAGCATCTATCTGATTCACCTGTTCAGAAAGCCACTGGCATTTGCCCAAAGGAACTGGGCGAGCATGCCCAGAATGAGGAGAAAACACACGATACTCAAGAAGTTATAGTTAAGCCATTCGAAGAGAATCCAAACAACTGTTGCACCTACTAAGACACTTCCCGAGATTTTCTTGTTTCTCCACAGAAAGACATCGGCGGCTGCATGATTTCAGGAAGACATGTGTTTCAACTTTCAAAGCTACCTCTTGTTACAGGAATATGAAACAACGTAATAACTCGTACACTTTCCACCCCCAAGAACATGGTGGATGGACTTCTGGCGCCCAAATAGCCTATTGAATTGGCTATTAACTGACTTTGATATCTCCTCCTGAATCGCTGACGCAGCCTCCTGCTTCTGGACACTCTCGCTGAGAGTTTCCATTATGTCGCCCAACAAATTTTCGGGCATGGTTGCTCTGTTCAAAAAGGAAGCAAACGGCAGTCAAATGATGTGATACAAGTCATTAGGGCATCTGCAAACGCTGGAACAACTAAATATCCAATTTCTGAGCGGTAAGCAATCAATGATTACTTAATCAGAAAAAAAGGCATCAGGCTAATTTCGATGCGTTTATCAACATGTCAATTCCCATATTTATATTTTTAAGAGTAAAAATTAATCGGAGACACAGATTATCTTCAGATAGGATCTCGCACTGGAGGATACACAAAACCCGAAAACCATTGGGGCAGAATCAATCCAATTTGTTTATGAACTGAAGTACTCAAAGATCCAGCTACACATGATCAGGAGACATTTACCAAATGAAACCCGACAGTAAAGCATATGCAGCAGTTCATGAATTATGTAGAATCAACCCAAACAAGATGAGGAAAACAGCGAGGCAGGGTACATGAACACGGGCAGGACAAGGATATCTTGACCTCGAGCAGTAAGCAGCAATGAAATTCCGGAAACGAACTTAAAAATCAGTTGCAGGGAGAACACAGACAGAGAAAGAGAACTCACGAGAAGCTTTGCGATCAGATGAGCCGTATGGAGCAGAACAGAGCTAGGGGTAGGTTTGGGTTCTCCTCCTACCAATGGCGGAAGAGAAGCGGTTGCGTGAAAAGAATTGGATGATGAAGTCCATGGTTCCCTGTAGCAACGGTAAAAGTTCTTAACTTCCTGGGTTTAGACAGAAAACCAAGGCCGACTTTCTCTGTTTGACGGCTGCTGTTCAGATTACTGAGATCATTACGATGTAAGATGGTCGTTACGACATCTGTAATTGGTCGGATTAGATAAAGCTTTCACCTTTGCTAGTTGTTGGGCACGTGTCCATGCACGGCTGGGGGCCGGCCCGAGCACGTGGGAAACGTGGTCCCGCGTCGCACGTGGAGCGGCAATATCTGCAGACGGGACCCACACAGTCTGTGACGTGGCAAATGCCAGCGCAAGCCTACGCCCGCCACGTGTCACCAATCACAGCCTCCACAGCCTTATCCTCCAACCCGGAAACGAAATCTCCTGCATCATCCCGATATCCACAACCGGACAATTCCCCTTCACTCGTTGGATAAAGAACTCAGTTTAGATGAGCTCCCAGTCGCAGAAAGGTGGGAGCTTTGAAGTGTTTTGTGTTGGGCGAAGGAGGGAGAGAGATAGAGAGAGAGAGAGAGAGAGAGAGAGAGAGAGAGAGAGAACAATGGCTTCCACTTCCTGCTTCTTGCACCACCACGCTCTCACCACTCCCGCCAGGACTTCGTCCCAGCGCTACGCGGTGAGCTCCAGGCCCGCCCAGATAGTCTGCCGGGCCCAGAGGCAGGCCGCCGGAGAGGAGGATGTCGCCGTTGTTTCCCGTCGTTTGGCTCTGACTGTCCTCATCGGGACCGCCGCTGTCGCGTCCAAGGTTTCCCCTGCTGACGCTGCCTACGGTGAAGCTGGTACGTCCGTACAGCCTACTCTCTCTTGTGGAGTGGGTTTTGCTAAAGTCTGCGTTTTTTGATGGCCTGATTGATGATCAATTGGTTGGATTCTTGAGTGGAATTGAAGTTTGTTGTTAGATCAATCTTTGTCGGGTCGAATTTCTCGTAGCTGGTTATTGGAAAGTAATTCATGCATTACTGGGAAAAAGTTGCTTCTTGATCAGTCGTATCAATGAGAATCTTTGTCAGAGCTAGTGAGTCACCCGAATTATGGTCTCTGATAGGCTAAATTGCAAGGTGGTGAAGCAGAAAGGGGTGCGTACGAGTTGATTTTGTGTTGCCAAATGGCATGAGAAGATCCGGATTCATGATCTGATTGCTGCTCTGTTATTGTAGTATTGGATTAAATGTGTATCACCACTGTGATGTTTACCTAGGGCTAATCTCGATATTTGTTGCAGCCAATGTGTTTGGGAAGCCAAAATCAAACACCGACTTCTTACCCTACCAAGGAGATGGGTTCAAGTTGAACATCCCATCAAAGTGGAACCCAAGCAAAGAGGTTGAGTACCCGGGTCAGGTGCTCAGATACGAGGACAACTTCGACTCCACCAGCAACATCGCTGTCATGGTCACCCCAACTGACAAGAAGTCAATTACCGATTACGGCTCCCCTGAGGAGTTCCTATCAAAGGTGGTTCTCATCTTTTTGGAAGTCATAAATTAGCCATTGTCCAGAATTTTAGATTGATCAAAGAATATCTGATCTTGCTCTTCGCAGGTGGACTACTTGCTGGGCAAGCAAGCATACTTCGGAAATACTGATGCTGAGGTAATGTGAAAACTGTGCTACTGTGATTTTGTGATCCAATTAGGCAGAAAAATAACAGATGATGGAGAGATGCAATTCCCTTGTGAGTCCTCGGATTTGTCCTTTGTTCTGTTAGTCTTCAACTAGTCTTCTTTCTTGAGCTTGAATAACTTGGATGAAGAAAAGGTTTACTGGAGAAAAGGGTCAGTTGCAAATGCAGATGGATTGATTTGCGAAAGATACGGTAATTTCCAATAGTTCCTTGATGAACATGAATATGTTTGTAACGGGCAGGGTGGCTTCGACTCCGGTGCTGTGGCGACTGCAAATGTCCTGGAGAGCTCCAAATCTAGCGTCGGCGGGAAAGATTACTACTTCTTGTCTGTCCTAACAAGGACTGCTGACGGAGATGAAGGTGGCAAGCACCAGCTTATCACAGCCACCGTTGACAATGGGAAGCTATACATCTGCAAGGCTCAAGCAGGAGACAAGAGATGGTTCAAGGGAGCAAGGAGGTTCGTGGAGAGCGCCGCGAGCTCATTCAGTCTCGCTTGAGCATGCTTTCTACCATAGTTTGTATGTAGATCGCTTGTATGCTTATGGTTTCTACTCTGAATGGCCAACGCTTTTTGGAGAAACTTGTTGAAAATGTAACTGAGAGAGCTGATTAATGAAGGGCCTGTTGGACAGTTGTGGATACTGTGTAATGCTTAAGATTGTGTCGGCTGCTTAAGTTACCTGTGGTTTATCTAGTCCTTTTGGATGCATTAGCATTGACGGGAACTCTTAAGTATCCATCCAATGGAAAATAATCAAAATCTCTGAATTTATACGATTTTGAAAACCGAGTCTAGGATGTCGATGAGTTTATATGTGTTTTCCTTCATTTCATGGTGAGTTCCTATTGGTTCTTCTGTTTTGCCAGAGCTAGAGGAGACGCCATATGCCTATAACATAGTGGCCGAGTTATTCTGTTCGTGCAATGGATGTCCATTGCCTTCTCATTTCTCTTCTGAGTGTAGGACAACCGAACCAAGCCAAGCTCGAGTGTAGTTGTTAACTCGACTCAACGTGACTCGAAAGAGCTGAGCTGAGCTCGAGCAAGCTTGAATGTCCGAACTCGAGATATAAATGAGCAACACAAATTCGATGAGCCTGTGATTGGAGATAGCTAAACTGTACTTGACCAGCAGGTGAGGGGTAAGCTATCATATGAGTATGAGATGATGCCAAATGGATAAGAAGATAATGCAAGACAAGATTTAACGGTACAAAATCCATGACATTGACGGTATTAACAAGAGGATTAAAAATTGGGGGGAAATCCAGATTGCAAGAACAATAATACAGCAAAAATGAGAAAGGGAGTGGACTTAATTGGCTCTCACAATCAAGGGAGAATCCTCTTGCTCAATTTCCTCTCCATCCTTATCTCTCAATTTTCCTCGATCCAAACATTGTGTAGGATCTTCAGTTTGTTGAACATTGTGGGCGGCGGATGATGACCAGGATTTTCTTATCTCTTCCAATTCCATTGCTACTTCATTCATTGTAGGTCGTTTCCTTCCCTTTAAATTGAGACATCTTTTCACGACGTCAGCAACAGCCATGATCTCTTTTCTCCCGCCTTGCTCTGACACTTGAGGATCCAAAATATCAAAAAGACGTTCCTCTTTCATCGACATCATGAAGTACATCGCCAAATTCATCCCCTCTTCTGCTCTGGTTGAGCAAACTGGTGTCTGTCTGGTTAGGAGCTCCACAAGAACCACACCAAAACTATACACATCACTTTTATCTGTAAACTGACCTGATTGGAAGTATTCGGGATCAAAGTACCCAAAAGTTCCCCGCACCAGCGTAGTCACGTGAGTTTTTTCCAGAGGAACCGATCTTGAAATTCCGAAATCTGCCACCTTTGCTTGATACTTGTTGTCTAGGAGTATATTACTAGACTTAATGTCCCTGTGATATATGGGGATGGATGCTGAGGAGTGCAAGTATGAAAGGGCCCCTGCAACTTCTGTGGCAATTTGTAGGCGTGCCTCCCATGATAAAAGAAAGTCCTCTGTCGGTTTGTGAAGATAATGGTGAAGCGTCCCTTTAGGAATAAACTCGTAAATGAGAAGGGGGACTTCAGCCTCCAAACAGCACCCCAATAGCCTAACCACGTTCCTATGATTGATCTGTGAGAGAATAAGGACCTCATTAGCGAATTCTTCAAGTTTTGCCTCATCCACTGCAACCGACTTCTTAACTGCGATAATTCTTCCATCTGTGAGCATTCCCTTATAAACAGTTCCTTGACCACCCTTTCCGAGTATGCGATTCTCATTGAAGTTGTCAGTAGCCTTTCCTAACTCCTTGAGGTTGAAGAGTTTGCCTTTCTCAACATCTACTTCTGGAGAAGATAATTGCTGTTGCAGGATGAGTCCACCATTCCTCTTAAAGAACTTCTGTCTGAGCTTGATCTCTCTTCTTTCCTGAATGGTTCTATGTAACCACCACGGGAGAAGAAGTACAAGTAAAGCCCCAAGACCAGCCCCGACACCTGGGTAACCAAAACGGAAAAAATAGATGTGAAATTGGAGCATATAGTTTGCAAGCATGTAAATGAATATGATGATTGTACTTGATGCTGTCGTTTGATCTATTCTGAAGTGTATTTGTTTGGAGGAATATGAACTTCGGAAAACATCCTCATGCTGTTTCTAGTGAGCTTATTGCCATTCTAGATGTTGCAATTAAGGCAACATAAAAGAGCTTGCAATGCTATTTGGAGAGAAATCCTCTATAAGTGGCAAGTTCCACATGTAATGTACTTGTTGCATTTTTGTAATAACCTGACCATCCGCAGAGGGGTTAGTTGGCAGCCGGAGTGCCTTCGATCTTTGGAATTTCCTTTAATTTGGTAGCTGACTGAAATGACTAATTAGATTCTAACCTATTATTATCTAGCAGTGCCATGGGGACTTCAATAGACCGATGCCAAGGAAACAAATGCTACCCGAAGACTCAGGAGGAAAAGACTTCCATAGGAGTTTCGTTGATGTCTGTCGGTAGACAATATAAATTGTTCTTTTGATTCTGATTAAAGCTAAATTACCAAAGGAAAAAAAAGTCAGCGAGCTAGTAACATTTATGAGATTCTGTTTGAATATGCGACATACCTATCATGATGAATTTGGTCTTTCTGTGCTTACAGACGAAGCCCCCCAGTTTATTCACACAAATATCTGAGCATGTATTGAGAGACGCATCTTCACATTCATTAACGTCTGAGACAAAGGATGAGAGCCGTAATAAGTATAGGCTATAATCATCTCTAGAATCAATGCAATTGCCCATCATAATTAATCTTCACAATTAAGCGTCTCGGGAATAAATCTAAATGACAGAACAACAAAGCATTAACATATTAGATGTACGAAATCGAATATAAAGTCTTCTGCTAGCAACAGAGTCAGTTATATATGTCCGAAGTCTTGTTTGATTCCAGAAAGAGAGGAGCTTCAAACTGAAATTTCTTTACGAATTTATAAGGTCTTAACCAAAATGGATGTGGGGAGGGAGATGGAGGCCATCAGATGTTTGTATCTTTACCGAATTTATAACGTCTTAACCAAAAAAGATGCGGGGAGGGAGATGGAGGCCATCAGATATTTGCATTTACCTTGGCAGCCATCTTCGAGATAGGGATTACCATTATAGCCCAGGTAACAGCTGAATCTGATAATACCCCGGTAAATATTTATCCACGCGAATTTGCTGCAGATAAAAAGTGCACCATCTCCTTGAAAATCGTTGGCAAGATTTCTACAGTATAACTTGTCAAAAAGAACCGCGAGTTTTGTATCTCTAAAAATTCCCCACTCTATCACTGCCGGAAAGTACCCCTCTGTTATCAGGCCATCTATGAATTTGGGCTGAAACCATGAGTTATCGGCCAGGAATCCGTAACTGCACTTCTCGTCCAGCCCGGTTGTCACTCTGTCTTTGGGTTTCAAAAAGTCCACGCTGAAGTCCTGAAGAATATCTGAGTCTATCGTGGTGTTGCAGCAGCCATCACGACCTGAACAATTGCCGTAATCATTCAAGTCCCTTCCACCTTTGCAATTGGACCTGCACCCCAGAAGCACCGAGCCTGAGGCGGTACTGTTGATCAGCGCCGTGCCACAGTTGACTGCGAAGAAGCTGTTTCTGTCCAGAGAGTAGAGAAATGGACTTCCTGTCAAGTTTGGTGGTGCTCGTGTGGCGCCACTCTTGCGGCTACAATTCGGACTTGAATAGACAATCGGGAGGTTGACTTCAATATGTCCACCACCGTGGCCAACACCTATGATGCCTTTTCCTGCATCTGGCAGTGAAATGCTCAGCACTTCCAAATCGAGTTTCTTCAACCTGGGGACGGTGCCGTTCTTGTTCTGCTGGCAGACAATCTCGTACCAGCCATCCAGGAAACAGTGCTGAGATCCCACGCCAAACGGAAAGGGAATTGTTACCTTCCCACAACTTTCCTGGCAATTGGGTTGTGCTAATGCTGGCGACAGAGTAGCAGTTGCCAGATGCTCAAGTAGCAAAAGTATCAGGAACACCAACTCCACACCCATGATTGTGCTCATGCCTCCCTCTGTTTTTACAGGAAAACACAAAAATGAGTCGCACTGAACAAAAACACAAAATACACAACTCTCCAAATATAGGATGATGAGGCTTTTCCTGATTCCTTATATTTTTCTGCAGCTCCATTTAAGAGCTAACAGTGGAGAGAATTTGATTAATAATTGCGTGGGCCGGCCTGTCACATCATGATTGACTTGACTTGGTTTGGCAGTAGAGACGTGCGCTTCATTTCATATGTAATTGTCTTTGTTGGTTCAAACAACCAAATGGTCCCCGCCATAAAGAAAATCCCAACTTGGGCTCGCTCACAAATTGGAGGATGTTGAATCAAGCAAGCTTCAATATGCATTTGACCTACAATGAGTTCAACGTCCTTGGTTGAAACGGAATCATCACCAGGGTGCTGGAATATACATGTCGAACCGGGTAAAGAAATTCCAACTATTAAGGAGAGATTAGAATTTGACACAACAAAATCCACTATTGCTCTTAATTTGTCTTTCACTTATTTCACCACAAATACATATGAGAAGAACAAGAATGATGACATCTGTAAACTTTCACCATGTTTGCGCATGTATTTTTGTGTCTACACCTGATATCAAACTAACTTCAGATATTACTCCAGAGAATGTCGACGTCGAAGCAAAATCATGAGTTTCATCTGCTTGATCAGTGCCTGAGCATCCCTACCATATTCCTGTTAGCTGGATATCAACAGGAGACCGGGAGCTCTGTATGGCCTCCAACTCCATCGCTACTTGTCTCACCGTGGGTCGTTTCTTGCCCTTCATATTTAGACATCTTCTTGCAATGTGGGCAGCAACAATGATCTCCTCTTTACTGTCCTGCTTCAGTATTTCAGGATCCAAAATATCCAACAGATGATCCTCTTCCATTGAAAGGATGAAGTATGAAGCCAAACTTCCCTTGTCATGCACTCTTAATGAGGACACAGGCTCTCGTCCCGTTAAGAGCTCAACAAGGACTACTCCGAAGCTATAGACATCACTTTTATCTGTAAGTTGATTTGATTGGGAGTACTCTGGATCCAAGTACCCAATTGTCCCCTGCACCAATGTGGTCAGACGAGTTTGGTCAAGGGACAGTGATCTCGAAGTTCCAAAGTCTGCTACTTTTGCTCGATAATTCTCGTCTAAGAGTATATTAGTAGACTTGATGTCGCGATGATAGATCGGGATAGATGCTCCTGAATGCAAGTATGAAAGGGCTCCTGCAACTTCTGTGGCAATTTGTAGCCGTGCCTCCCATGTCACGGGTGATCTCTCATCAGGCTCATGGATATACTGATACAAAGTTCCGTTTGGAATGAACTCGTATACCAGATGTGGGACTTCAGTCTCCAAACAGCACCCTAATAGCTTAACCACACTCCTGTGATTAATTTGGGAGAGAACAAGAACCTCATTGATAAACTGCTTGACATTTCCGGCATCTACTGCAGCAGACTTCTTGACCACGACAATTCTTCCATCCGTCAGCATTCCTTTATAGACAGTTCCTTGATGACCTTTCCCGAGCACCCTATCTTCATTAAAGTTGTCAGTAGCTTTCTCTAACTCCTTGGAATCGAACAATTTACTTCTCTCAACGTTGCCTTCAGGTGCAGATAATTGCTGTTGAAGCAGAACACCACCATTTCTTTTGAAGAACTTCTCTTTACGCTTGATTTCTTCTCTCTTCTTTCCGATCTTGTGCAACCACCACCCAAGAAGAAGTAAAAGTAGAATCCCAATCCCGGTCCCAATACCTGGATAACAAAAATTGAGAACAAATAATTGATTTGCAGACCTTTTATATTTAGAATTCAATTTGATTTGCTGCAAGAGTGCCTGAAATTAAATCATCCCGTCTAGAGAAACAAGTGAGGTTGCAATTTTACAAGTACAAGACATCTGTCTTAGAAATTCAACAGCGGAGATTGTTGCGAGATAGCTGGCTTCAAAATCCTTATCTTACAAAGACCTGGGGGAGACAGAAGATAGATGAGCACAAGCCGAATGAGTTCCACTGTTTCTTTTTACTTTCAAGAGGAAATTTATTTAATCTCTGCTGAGGGGAGAAGGGAATGCATCGAGGCGGCCGAAAACATTTTGTGTACCCATAGAGCACAAGACAAAAGACAGTAGCATCATATGATCAGAAGAGACAGCCTAGGGTTAACAACTGCTTTATCCAAGATGCATTCTCTTCTATCGGCCTTTGGGCTTCTAAGGACTTAAAATTATCAATAGAATTGATAAAGTTATATGGCAGTTGAACCTCGTTCTTCACATGTTATGCATACAGTGACAGCATATCCAAAACGTATGTGCAGGTCCTATTACTTAAAAGAGAGCACCAAACCTATCATCAGAGCGAGTTTGATAGTGTTGCTACTGTGCTTGCAATGAAAGCTTCCAGCAGTATTTTCACACCCGATAGGGCAATGATTGAGATCCGGATCTTCACATTCGTTGATATCTGCATACACGATAAGAGAGTGATTGGAATGTTATAAACCTCCTCATAAAGAATCAACACAATTGGATGAATGTAAACTTCCTGGATTAGCATTTTTACCTTGACAACCATCTATGAGATAGGGATTACCGACATAGCCTTTGCTGCAGTAGTATATCCGTAGTCCATCGGTTAATTTGTCACTGTGGCCTCTGAAGCAGGACCCAGATGGATGTGAATCATTTTCTCCACATGTCACTTGGAGACCCCCATTGTCGGCAACTCCCCAGTCCAGCAACCCCTGCATGTAGCCTCCACTAAGCAGCCCGTAAATGTCCGTCTCTTTCGTCAATGAATCCTTAGCAAGGAATGCATAATTACATGCCTGGTCTCTCCCAGTTGATAATCCATCTTCGTCAAAACTCACACTAAATTCCTGAAGAACCATTTGAGAGTAGATGCTCGAGCTGCAGCAACCATTACTACCGGTACAATCACTAAACTTGCTGATGTTGCCTCCTGGGCATTTGGTTCTGCAACCAACAATTCTAGATCCAGTGTTGTTGATCATTGTGAGGTGGTTACAACCGATTGCGACGAACTCATTTTCATTTGAGTAGAGAAAGGGGCTTCCCACCAAGCTTGGCCCCCCCCCCACTGGTACTCTTGCTACCAGTACAATTTTTTGAATATACGATAGGAAGAATCACATCAACAGTGCCGCCGAGACTGATATTCTGGATTTCACGATAAATAATATATGGCAGTGTGATGTCGCGCAACTCCAAATCAATCTTCTTCAGCCATGGACTGGTGCCATTCTGTCGGCAGTCAATCTCATACCACTCATTTAAGAAACAACCATCACTTTCCATTCCAAACGGGAAGTAAATCGTTACATTCCCACATTTGCGCTTGCAGTCGGGATTTGGTAAGGGTGCTGATTGCATACTACCACTCAGATGCCCCAGTAACAAAACCATCAATGATACAAATTCTATGGCTAGTAATTTGCCCATGCTTCCTCTGTTTGCTCAGAAAGAACACCTCCGGCACTGCAAAAACACAAGGAAAATCTTTGAAATAGATGAAGAACCTTAACCTTTCTAGTTCAAAGGTTCTCTTTTCCTGTTCCTCAACACCCCCAATTGAGATTTAAGAGTAGCAAAAAAGCTTGTACAGTTAATGATAGGGTCCTGGAAATTGGATGAAGAGCCATCCAGTTTCTCTGTAGACACATCATATGAAACGACACGTGGGACTCAAGATACCGAAATGGCCATGAAAATGTAAGTTTAAAGAATGTAAACATACATTACAGGAACACTAGTTTGGGATGGATTACTCACCTCAAGGATTCCTTGAATCTAAAGAACTGCAGATAAGCCTTGAAGAGCTTGACAATATGCACTTACCAATCCGCTTCCGATTTTGAACCTCCTCTCTGGTCTCTCTCTCAATTTTCAATCCTCGGTTGGCTCCTCCCCCCCCCCCCCCCTTATTCACAGTAGATAGTGGGAAGGTTGATAAAGAGCAGCAATAACGTCCCTCGAGATGGCGGAAAGCTCTTGATTTACTGACTTTCTGTATGTATTGCATGAATGAAGCAGCTGAGATCTGCAAAACAGTAACCTAAGAAATTGTTCAAATGCATTGTGAATGATGTTGACACGTTGATAATAGAATAACAGCGACATTCTTTGACGGAGACTTTTTCATTCGAGCCAAAGAGGGGTAGATGACAAACAATCGCCAATTACTATTCAATGAATCCTTTGATATCTATTACTTAGAGGTTTCTTTTGGGTCATTGTCCATGATGAGATCATCCGGTTTGGACCGAGAAATCATGAAATGGGTGCCTTCCCATCTGTTTTCGATTTCCTCATTTTGAAAGGCCTTCCTCAATAATTCCATGTTTTAGCCGATATTCCGTCGAAGGAAGTGACCGCTCTTCGTTTATCCTTCATAAAATTTGGCAAGATAGATATTGTCTAATTATAAAGAAAAAAATTAACTAGTACGTATGAAACTTGACTTATGCAGCACAGTTTTATCATCAACGGTTGCTGCCCATCGAAGAGACCTTTACTTATGGACTCGCTCTTGTATCACTGGGTTGCCAAACTCAACCCATTCCCGTTTCAATTTTTCAGATGGATCATTTTGGAGTTTCGATTAGAACAGAATGTTAGAGTGTGCAACGAAAGCCTTTCTTTTATCGTGTATTTTATGATTTATGAAATTGTATTACGAATTATTTATAGAAAATCGTGTATTATTGCATTATTTATAAATTTGATGGATTTTGATTTTTGAGTTTTTCGAAGCCCGGAGCAGGGCGTTGCCAGAATAGCCAGCTCCTTGTTCCCAGAGCGACAGGGGAAGAATGGTAGGAAATTTCTAAGATGACTTCAAGGCATTGGGACAATGGCACCTCAGACATTGGATCTTTGTTTCCAACATCCAACGGCTGAAATAGGTCATCGACTTACAAGTCGGTCAACCCGCGCCGCCCCCTATCTCGCCTACTATGAACTTCAAATGTCCTTTTCCTTTAAAAAATTTTCTTTGACTTTTAAATATTAAAAAATAGTGAATGACCAAGAATAAGTAGACACATACAAAAATTTGGTATTTCGAGTCAAGAAAACAAATTCTTTAGTATTTTAGTTCAAGCCTTTATTACTAAATCGATCTACTTATTGTACTTCGTTGATGCGTGAAGTATCAAAGTTTTCAATTTTGCAATATTTTATTTTGAACTTTTAGTACTGTTTAAATACGTAAAAAATACCCATCTTATAACGACTAAAAACTAGTTAAATACCCGTGCATTGCATGAGACCGTACAAGTAATCTATTAATTATTTTGGTAGAGAAAAATGTTTTAATATATATGTGAATAAAAACTCATTAAAGAAAATTGAGACATGCGTGAAAAGAATATAAGTTAATTAAAATATGTGAGCAAATATATCAATCAAAAGAAAATAAAAATTATCATATAAATGTGTGAAAAGATTAATTGAATGAAAATATGCAAGCATATATATCAACCATAGAATACAAATGATTTCTCCAAGCAAAATATCAAGATAGAGTAAGTGAAGAGAAAATTTGATAAATACTTATTGAAACAATTAAATTGACATAGATTGATCGGTGTTGGTAGTGGATGAGTGTGTAACAAAATATACATATAAAGTCTACAAAGACACCAATACGTCTTTGCAAACGAAAACATAATGATAAAAGTTCTGTGTAAATGGCGTCTATATATATATATATATCTCCAATATATAATGTAACTTTATATGTGCAATATATATTTTCAACTATATACACGTTATTATAATATATCAAACAACTATATATATATATATTTATATCACTGTCAAAATAAAAATTACTATACATATTTTATCGTATCACATATATATATTCTTACAATGCAAGATTGTGTTTTATCTTTAAATTCTATTATATAATTCATATATATCGAATATATATAAAAAAGGGGTTGGCCTTATGTATACTATCAAAAGAATATTATTAACATATTTCGGTGGCTGTTTTATTGTTCCATTTCTATAATTAAAACAAAATGCTTTCATTACCTTCCTGATAAGGCTAATAACAAAATATTCTTCGAGCTTTGATCAAATCCATGAGAAGCCACCTGATATGTGGAGGTATTGTCTCAATAATTAATGACTAATTGAGAGAAAATTTCATCAAACTATAAAAAAAGTCGACGCACCGATTATGCCACAGAGATTAGTAAAGGCCACCCCGTATAATTGAGACCAGCATAGCGTTCCTCATCAAGTACAGGGGCCTCCCTCGGTGCATTTCAATATCCTGACAGCACCACAACACATACATGCAATATCTAATATCGCATATTCCACTATATATAATATTTACATAATTAAAATAATGACATGGGTTTGCGAGAGGGACCGGATATTGTATTTTGATGACGTAGCTTCCCCACTTTTCAACTTTAGGAGGTGGCTGTGCGGGAGACAGGAAAATCTTTTGCTTATATATATATTGATAATATATATAATCTACATATAATTTCGTAAAATTTAATAGCATCTATATATGCATTCCACGTATATATAATCTATATATATGCCAACCGCATATATAGTCTATCAACTGCAAACATCACATATAAAGATTATATATAATCTTTCAAACTGTATCTTATAATTCTGTGGGGGATATATTCATATAATTTATATATTATACTGCATAATTAATGATAAAAGAATATATTTTTTTTTATTTAATAAGTGATGACGTGGTAAAGCGAGAGAGCTCAATTTCTTATTTTTGATGATGTTGCGGCGTGAAATTCGGCTCAGACTTTGTTTTCTTATATATATATATAGACACATACATATACTAATTCGGTCTACTTATTGTACTTCATTAATACGTGAAGTATCGGGACTTTCAACTATGTATATTTTACTTCAAACATTAGTACTGTCTAAATATGTAAAAATACCATCTTATTACTACTTAAAGTACTAAATTGATCTACTTGTATATTATTAGTACATGAAACCAGGCTGCCTGTCGTGACCCATCGTTAGAGAAGGAAGGACCAGGGGAGTGGTGGTTAGAGCCCAGAAGGGTTGTGTGAGGTTGGGTGCGAGCTGAGGTTCTTCTCATAGGGAGTGGGCTCCCAGTTATAAATTATTCACAAAAGCAAAAACCCGAACAACCGGCCGCAAGCGGTCAGCTATAGCAGGGCAAAATGGGTTAGCTATTTTCTGAAATTAACCTAGAACCCGTTCATTGTACATGGTAAAACGTGATCAATTTTTTCTTTTTGTTAATTTTATTACATATCACACCTGTTTTCCTTCTTTGCATTCAATAAAGTGCTGTCCCCATTAAGTGCTCAACAAGCCACCCCTCAAAAGCTGCGGACATTATTATCTCGACTCGAAAACCAAAAAGTTCCTTGCCCCGTGTGGCTCTGTACTTGTTTGATTCCTGGAAGCAAGAAACCATTTGATTCCTGAAAGCAGGAATATTTGATCCCTGGGAGCAAGAAACTAACACTGAATTTGTAGGGCCGTCGGTTTAATTTGGTTTATCAGCGAGTTCGTCCTAGAATCCCTTCTTGGGAGCTCTTGGGCTATCTTGTTTGGCTGTGCACTTAGGGAGGTTCTTGGTGTAGTTTTTAAAGGTGCGGGAAGACTTTTAGTCGTGTCTTCTGTTAAAATGGTGAACTGATTAGATTCTCGTCCCACGAGGAATAAGAAAAACAAGAGTCGATTAGTATTCGAAGACCGATGTGATACATGTGTCTTCATTCTCCATGGGCTGATAAATCAGCTAGCTAATGCTTTATCCTAAAGCATAATTTTATGGGTCCAGGCGACCTGGACATGAGAAGCTCCATTGTTTGCTAGTCTCCTCACAGTGAAAAGTCTCTCTCGAACAACTAGTGATCAAATTCTCTGGAATCTATTTTCTAAAACTGAACATAGGATGTCGATCGTGAGCATATATGCAATTTCCTTCACTTTGCGAATGGAAAAAATAGAGCTGTATGTCTGGTTAAAGGGACATAACACTGGGAATTGATTGAGGAGAGGCTTCTATGAGCCCTCTGTAAAGATAAAAAAAGATGAAATGAAAAACTGCTCTGCTTTATTTCATCCCATTTTCCTTATAAACACTAGCTTAAATGCACTGCAGGACAGTTGCTTAAGAAAAATAAGAACGTGACCATTGTAAACTTTCACCAAGTGTGTCCACGATTTATCGGGCTAACATCCAACACTGAATTAGTAACACCGGAAAGCACTTGAGAGCAGGTTGATGTGGAAACAATACTGCAAGTTTCAAATGCTTGATCAGCTTCACAGCATTCTATCAGTTCATCAATCTGTTGGACATTAGCAGGAGAGACTTGCCTCCTTATCCCTTCTAACTTCATTGCCACTTCCTTCATCGTTGGCCGTTTCCTGCCTTTCAGATACAGACATCTTTTCGCTAAGCTTGCTACAGCCATAATCTCCTCTTTCTCCCCGTGCTCTAGTATTTTAGGGTCGAGCATATCAGAGAGAAGACCAATATTCATCGCGAGAATGAAATATGCAGCCAAACTTTTGCCCTCTTTTGCTCCTACTGCAGACACCGGCTTTTGCCCCGTCAGGAGCTCCACAAGGACTACCCCCAAAATGTAGACATCACTTTTGTCTGTGAACTGACTAGACTGGAAGTATTCTGGATCCAAGTACCCAGAAGTTCCTTGAACCAGCGTCGTCAAATGAGTCTGATCGAGGGAAACTGACCTTGAAGTTCCAAAATCTGCCACTTTCGCTCGATACTTCTCGTCCAATAGTATGTTTGTACACTTAATGTCACGGTGGAATATGGGTATGGATGCTGCAGAGTGCAAGTATGAGAGAGCCCCTGCGACTTCCGTGGCGAGTCGTAGGCATACCTCCCATAACACTGGAAATTCCTCATTTGGTTCATGGAGATACTGATAAAGAGTCCCGTTTGGGATGAACTCGTAAACCAGTAATGGAACTTCGGTCTCCAAACAACATCCCAATAACTTAACCACATCTCTATGATTGATTTGTGAGAGGATGAGAACCTCGTTAATGAACTGTTCTACTTTTCCTGCATCGATTGCTGTAGACTTCTTGATGGCAACAATTCTTCCATCAGTTAGCATCCCTTTGTAGACAGTTCCTTGGCCGACTTTCCCAAGGATCCTATCTTCATTGAAATTGTCGGTAACCTTCTCCAACTCTTTGAGAACAAATAGTTTACTTTTCTCAACACTGCCTTTCAGTGAAGACAGCTGCTGCTGCAGCAAAATTCCGCCATTCCTTTTAAAGAACTTCTACTTAAGCTTCATTGTTCTTCTTTTCTTGAAAAATTGGTGTAACCATACCAATATCCAAACTAAGGGCACAACCCAAAGCCCTGCTCCAATTCCTGGGCAATAAATATGGGACAAATGTCGAGTTATATGCATGAAGCTCCTAAACTATTTCAGCTTATTTATGTCTTTTCAGATTATTATCGCCAATTCATGCATGCCTATGAAAGACAGAATGCATTTGTGAATTTGCATATGCATACTAAGTGATTCTGGAGCTAGTAAAATCACGTACCTAACATAACAATTCTGGACGTTCTTCCACTATCAATGCAGTGAAAGCCCCCTTGAGTATTTATGCACAAGTCTGGGCAATAATTGAGATCCCATTCTGCACATTCATTGACATCTACAGGTAGGAAGACCATCACGATCAATTAAATGCCCATAAGAAAGATCTGAACCGTATTTTAATGTCTAATTTTTCTTTTTTCAAGGTATTTAGCTATTGGTGGCATGATGAAATTGCTGAAATGGATGTAGGGAAGCGATGCAGTACAATAATTGATCTGACCTTGACACCCATTCACCAGATAGGGATTACCCGCATACCCATGACGGCAATAGAAACTCTGCCGTCTAAGAGCGAGCTCATCGGAGTATCCCTTCAAGCAGGATGTGTTTGCATCCCGTTGAGTATAAACTTGACTGGTTCGATTTAGCTGAACTGCAAGATCTGAATCGCCAGGAATCCCCCAGTCCAGCACACCCCGAACATAACCTTCCGTTATCAGCTCATGTAGATCAGTAAACTTGGGCCGGAACCAAGACTTCTTGGCTAGGAAATCGTAGTTGCAGTCCTTGTGCCTGGCTATTGATCCATCTTCTTTCACGAAGGCGACGCTGAATTGCTGAAGCTCTGGGGAGGAGATTCTCATCTTGCAGCAACCCTCGTGACCTGAACAATCGCTGTATCTACTGAAGTTCCCTCCCCTGCATCTGGATTTGCATCCCATGAGGATCGAATCAGTGTTATTGATCACTGCGAGGTGGCTGCAACCAATTGCTGCGGAGACGTTATCATCTGTGGAATAGGCAAATGGGCTTCCTTCCAAACTCGGGTGTATCCTAGTTGTTCCATTCTCATGGGCACAAATCTGGTTCGAATAGACAATTGGAAGCCTAACTTCAATGGTGCCACGACTATATCTGTAATCTTTATAATGTGGTAGAGAAATCTTCAGAACCTCCAAGTTGATCATCTTCAGCATAGGGACAGTGCCGTTTTTTAGGCAGAAAATCTCGTACCAATCGTTCAGGAAACACCTGCCACCTCCTATCCCAAATGGAAAAGGAACCTGCACTCCTCCACATGTTTCCTGGCAGTTGGCTTTCGCCAGGGCTGGTCCTGCTGCCACAGTTTGCATATTAAATGCCCCGAGTAGCACAAGTATCTGAACAACCAATTCTACTACCATGATCTCTCTTTCGACGATCAAAAGATAATCCTAATTCATGAATTATAGAAACAGTTAGAAGAAGAGCTTCTTGAATGGAGGCATGCTATATTCTTGCCTCTATTGAGTGCACAGGCAAATGACGAAATGATTGAATGGAGGACTAGCTTCTTCAAATGGATACAAAAGTTTGTCTGCTTAAAATTTTTTTTGCAGTGGCGAACAACACATGCACCGCATTGTGGACTCAAGCTAGTTAGGCCTTAGGGTCGGCAATAGATGACATAATATTGCTGTCTATTCGAGAAATTATCATTTAATTAGTCAGAGTCTAAGGGTACATCGATATTTTGTAAAATATAGTTTTAGTGCGTTTCATTCTGTTGCTACAGGATACTGATGAATATTTTTCATTCACATACTGTTAGGTTATTGGGATCCAAATGGCCCTTTTCAACTTTTCATAGCTTTACCAGAAGTGGATGTCCAGACATTCTATAGTGCAGTTCTACAGTGAATATCCATGGACGATGCTTCCTGCAAAGATAATGGTGATTTTAACGGTTGAGGTTCAACTCAGGAACTATGAGAAAGTTTCAACTCCGTTCCTTTGATCAAATTGCATGGTTGAGATTAAAGATATAGAATGCGGTCCTAATTGGGATATATACTGTGTTTGTTTGGAATGAATCCACTATATCCCTCAAGAAAAAGAAACACCAGAATCCATTGCAAAGATCTGCATGAGACCTACACTGCAGAAAAATAATAAAGTGCCTCTGAATACTGAATCATCTAGGAAGACCTTAACTAGTGCAGAAATGAGCATTTGAATAGCAAATCCATTAGTGATGGAACAAATGAGTTTATTGCTTGGTACTTGAACTTATGGGCTTGAAACTATTATCTTTCCGTAAAATGCCTTTTTAGAATCTTATCCATGGCATGGAAACATTTACAGTGATAGAGCAGTCAAGGGTCACTCTATGGAATATGCTCAGTGAAGAACTAATTTATAGCGAAAGGTAGATTAAATCGAACTTATGCTATAGCCTGCTTCATATCTTGCTGATCTGAAGGCAATATTGTGAGCTTCAATTCCATCAGTTTCGAAGTTCCCACTCCTTTCTTCAGTAGAGGAATGTGATGGCTTTCTTATTGCCTCCAACTCCATTGCTACTTGTTTCATGGTTGGCCGTTTCCTTCCACTCAAATTTAAACATCTTTTAGCTAGATCAGCGACCCCAAAAATATCTTCTTTCTTTCCTTGGAGAAGTACTTGAGCATCAAGTATGTCGAACAGGCGATCCTCCTCCATTGAGACAATGAAATATGTAGCCAAACTCCTTCCCTCTTCAGCTCTTACTGAAGAGATTGGCTTCTGCCCTGTTAAGAGCTCGACAAGGACCACTCCGAAGCTGTAAACATCACTTTTATCTGTGAACTGGCTTGACTGAAAATATTCTGGATCTAAGTAACCGAAAGTTCCTTGCACCAATGTGGTTAAATGAGTTTGGTCAAGGCCAACAGATCTTGAAGTTCCGAAATCTGCTACTTTTGCCTGATACTTTTAGTCTAAAAGTATATTTGTTGTCTTTACGTCTCGATGATATATGGGTATAGATGCTGCAGAGTGCAGATAGGAAAGATCTCTGGCGACCTCTGCGGCGATTCGTAACCGTACATCCCATGGAACTGGAAATTGGGTACTCGGATCATGGAGATACTGATACAGTGTTCCATTGGGGATGAACTCATACACCAGAAGAGGAACTTTAGTCTGCAAACAACAACCCAACAGCTTTACCACATTCCTATGATTGATCTGCGAGAGAATGAAAACCTCGTTGATGAACTGTTCGACATTCCCCTCATCTAGCTCTTTAGATTTCTTGATAGCTACAATTCTTCCATCTGTCAGCATCCCTTTGTAAACAGTTCCTTGGCTACCTCGACCGAGTATCCGGTTCTCACTGAAGTTGTGAGTTGCCTTTTCCAACTCTTTGGAGTCGAACAATCTGCTTCTCTCAACATTGCCTTCGGGTGAAGATAATTGTTGCTGCAGCAGAATTCCACCATTTTGTTTGAAGAACTTCTGCTTAAGCTTCATTTTCTTCCTCCTCTTAATGATTCGGTAAAGCCATCTTTGAAAGAGAAGTAAAAGCAATGCTCCTAGCACTCCTGCAACGGCTGTGCAATGAATTGCAGAAACTGGATTTAATCAGAACTGATGAAATTAATGTTGAAGCCATAGTCGGTCACATTGCACAGACCTCTATATGTATATATCTAAGAAAACAATTGCAGTTCTTGGAGTGACGCAATGTGTAATGGATAACCCACAAGCTTAGGGGCTAAATTGAAAGGACCAAGATGAAAAAATAATTTCGTAGGGGACCAAATGGAAATAAATAGAAATGAATATGGAAAGTCAATTTGCATGAACAGCTCATCGATGGCAAGCTCATATTGGACCATGCATGGAGTCACAGGAGAAAGAGATAGAGCAGAGAAGAAGAACGGAGAAGAGCGCATTCGAGACTACCCAGCCGAGTATTAGACCAACTGAGCACGAGACTTGTGACCAAAGTGCATTATTTCTTCGTTTTGGTGAGTTATCAGGACCTGTTTTCATTGTATCTCTCCATTGTTTAGCTTGGTCTAAGAGTTTTGGAGAGTAGATGGCCAATTTCAGTAGAGCTCTTTACTGTTCCTGTCTGCTTGAAATTATTAGATTATTTTGATGCTCAAATTAGTAACACGTTGGCTTTTAAGGAGTTTGATTTGGTTGCACCATTTTGGAAGTGTAAAATACCACTTGGGCCTATAAGCGATTGGGCTCATCTTCAACCTAAAAGTTCTAGCTAATAAATTGTGGTACCCAACCTCTTATAAACTTGTGGAATTCTTTATATATTTCCGACGTGAGACTTAACTCATTCTTAACTCTCAACAGAAAGTTATTGAATTGCAAATTAAAAAAAAAAAAAACTACGATGAACAACGACTTTTGGGCTGATTTTCCATCCCGATTACTTCACCTTTTTATGCATCGTTTGTCCTAAAGCATAGTTCATTATTCAAGGTTTCCCTAGACACCGCAATCACACAGAATTTTGAAGTCAGTAGAGGGAGAACCGAGCTCTGTAATTTAGGTTTGTGAGCTGCTCACGACTGCCATTCTTAACAACAAACAGTCACTTTGTAGGGCTCGTTTGGCTTGATATCCTATCTTAAAGATTTTTTCGCATATGAACTCATATAAGAATTTTCTATTTCCTTTAAATTTTTGGGATTTTTCTGAAATAATTAGTATTTTTCCGAAATTTGTGTGCTTTATGGAATTTTGGTTTAGAGATATGTCAACTCCTCAGTACCTGGTTTTAACCTATTCTGAAATCTATGTTTTCGGGGCGGTTGATTTAGCTGGCTTTGATATTTGTTAAAACCGAGAATACTACTTTCCAAATATTTGATTGGCCGATAAGTGGTTTTAGGTGATAAATACTCACAAGGATATATTTTCGAGTCATACTAGGTGGATAGGTCGATTTGTCACCATAGTAGGAAATCAATAGTATTTTGGCCATTTTTGATTAGGGAATTTTTCGGACCTCATAGAATAAGTTAGATCATACGTGTGAATCAGTAGTAATGATATACTTGGGGAGCACCCCGCGCTCTGCCGTGGGTTGAAAAAATATTCTTTAAGTTTTCGTGTTTATCGTAATAATGATGATGATGATGATAAAAACAAAAACTACTTGTATATACTCTCCATTGATAGTAAATAATATACATTAGTTGAATACACATGCGTTGCACGGGGAACTGTACAAATTATCTCTTAATTATTTCGATAGAGAAAAATGTTATAAATATATGCACGAAGTATAAACTCGTGAAAGAAAATTGAGGAAAAGAATATAATTGAATTAATATATGGAAGCAAATATATCAATCAAAAGAAAATAAAAAAATTCTCATACAAATATGTGAACAGATGAACTGAATGAAAATATGCTAGCAAATATATAACCATAGAAATACTAATTCTCCAAGCAAAATATTATAATAAAGTAAGTGATGAGAAAACCTGATGTATACTTTTTAAAACGATCAAATTGAAATAGATCAATTGATGTTGGCAGTGGATGAGTATGCAACACAATATACATATAAAGTCTGCAAAGACACCAACCCATCTTTGCAAACGATAATATAATGATAAAAGTTCAGTGTAAATGACATCTATATATATAGCTCAAATATAATTAAAATCTCGCAAAAAGAAAAATCTCTTTTTATTTGCCTCTCTTTGTTCAACTCATGCAGTAGGTAAATACATATATTATATGTATATATAAACAACACAATATGAAAAGCAATATAAACAAATAATACTATATGAACAGGAATTTAATTGTGGTTAATATTATAAAAATATATTCGCCATAATACAAAGGGCAACTCTATGGATATTATAAACTCTTGTTATAATTGCTTTCCAACTCTTTGTTACAATATATATGAACGACAATTCGATTGTTACAATATAGAAAATTTTCTAAATAGCAGCTAATATATATAATATATACTCTGTTGGCCGATGTGCAAATAATATATATATATATTTTACTGTATAATTAATGATAAAAAAATTCTTTGGTACAATAGTGATGACGTGGCAAAGCAAGAGAGCTCCATTTTATTCTACTGTATTATTATGTGACGACGTGAGAATTCGGCTGAGAGTTCTGCTTCTTATTTTTGATGATGTGACAGTATGAGAATTCGACTTAGGCTTTGTTTTAATATATATATAGAATACAGATTTTTCAAAAGAAGGTAATAATTAATATTTCATAAGCATAAAAGCTAACATTTCTCTCCGTTAATCTTAATTTGAATTTTCAATATTTCCAACTAGTAAAACATGATCACAATATAAGATGCCTTAAGAGGCCCACTAATTTATGTAGATGAACTTTACTTGTAGTAGGGGTTATATATTCATTAAAGCATCTTGTCATCACATCCAAGTTAACCAAGCAAGAATTAGTTTCAATCAACCGGTTGGTGTAAC
Source organism: Punica granatum (assembly GCF_007655135.1). NCBI lineage: Eukaryota > Viridiplantae > Streptophyta > Magnoliopsida > Myrtales > Lythraceae > Punica > Punica granatum. The sequence goes on along the minus strand of NC_045128.1, from coordinate 40,702,593 downwards.
CTTATGACTTGCATTCACTAACAAAATATAACTACATTTAAGGTCACGGATAAAAAAAAGATAACTTAAAAATTGGAGACATTTTGAAATAGGCTTTTTACCAATATACATTGATTTTAGGTGGTTAGGCGCTTGAGGTTGAAGAGAGAGTTTGAACCTTAGTGGATTGACTCCACTTGAGCCTAAATTAATTGGGCTCGTTGGAGTTACGCGTACCAAGTGGTGCTTATCAGGAATAAAAAAGATTTTTATACTTAAACTAAGCCCCATTAACTCTCATATATCAACTGGGGTCACCGATGAAAAGACAAAGACTTTTTATACTTAAATATTAAAAAAATTTAAAACTAAAAAAGAAGAGAACGGGGTGGGGGTCCCCGGCGAGTGTGAGAGGGACGAACCTCCTTTAATGATTTAGTATAATTTTAAACTATTTTTATATAGGATCAATTTGCAATATATACATAAATTTGGAGGAAAAAAAAGTTGATGGGGAAAAACTTTTCAATATAATTTATTCGGGCCATAACGATCCCAACGAGTCAAACGAATTACTTGCTACATTATTTTTACATGTTTAAAGACACACAATAAGAGGAAGAGATTTTTTTAAAGTAATTTAAAAGTAAAAGTAATCAAAAATATTTTAAAAAAGGAAATAAAGAAAAAATGAAAATGGGAGAATCCATGCAAATGGGGAAATTTCCCCTACTCACCGCAAACGAAGGACGGACCAACTTTAATGTTTTAGAGACGATTTCGATTATAGATTTATCTCTTGATCCCAATATATCGAGCTATTAGTTTAGGGATGATCCACGTAAGTAACTAGGATTCACTTATGTTGTTTGCGAAAGATCGAAATGGTAGTTTTTATTGCATGTCATGAAAATTATTTGAACTATTATGTGGTTGAAAATAAAATCTTTATAATTGTTTGAGCATGTGCTAAATTTCATGATTCTTAAATGAGGATCAAGTATAAAAAATTTAAGGAGATGATTATGATCTTATTATTGAAGGGTGATGCTACCACAGTTGGCTCATTGTGATTCTTTTTTTAACCGTTGCTGTACACTGTTCTAATTCTTTTTATTCATCGAAGTACCAAAATACAGGGAAATTGAATTCTTGATTTGGTTTTATCTGAATGTGCTTTATTGGAAATTGTTCCAATTCTTTTTATCCTTTTTTTCCTTTTGGATCTTCCTATTGTTCAGATATTTCAATTATTGATTTTATAAAATCCGAATAATTGACCTTAGAATATGAATTATTTGAACTTTGACATCCAAAATTATTCGAAAAGTTATAAAATTTGTTGAAAATTGATATATTGGAATTATCATGTTTTTTAAGGATCATTTGTTTATTCCATTATTGGGTATGGGGATATTGTTGATGGACCATTACCAGTGGATTGAACTAGTACTAGTAGATCGTTACCAACGGTTAAGCTAGTAAATATATAGTGGACTGTGCAATAGGATGAAGTGTCATGATACGTAGTGTCATGAGCATATTTGGAATTATTGAATTCATAATGCATATAAGCAAAATGGTGTTGAATGCGTATTATTTGAATGATTTATGAACTTCAATATTATATTGGGTTATATGCTTATGAAATTTTGTTATTGCATGGTTTAAAATAATTGTTAAGAAGTATTTTTATGAACAAGTTGTCTTTCTTGTACTATTTAGAATCAAGATTATTTTATCGATACTTGATCGATCGAAATAAGTGTTGGTTACTTGCTGCATGTGGAGCTCGCTCTTTTATTAACTCAAACCCCCCCCACCACAACAAATATAGAGCCAGGAGATCAGTACGGTAATAGAGCCGCTTTCGGAGGTGTCTAGAGGCTCTCGAATTCTTCTAACTTTATATTTTAGTTCCAAGACCTTCTAAATTCTATTTTGATGAGGAAGTTAGATTTGGATCTTGGATTTTATTATCAGCTCTTATCGCGATGATTATTAGCTTTCTGTTGGAGACTTTTTTCCAATATTAAAGTTGTAATTATAGAACCTTTTTTCCGTTGGAGGCTTCTCTTGCTACATTAACTTAGTAGCTTGCGGCCGTTCACTCCCAAGAGTTCGTCTGAAATTTTATAGAACCTCATAAAACGTAAGCCTCAAGATTTCAATTAACTCATAAATCTCAAGATTTTTCGTTAATAGTCTGAAATTGGCACGTGACATTATGTATATTAAAACAAGCAAATAATACAATTTATCGAAGGACAATGAATAATGCTCGTTTATACATAAGATTCGGAGATACATACCGATCATTGCCAATTTAGCTATTCTGTTGCCGTCCGGACAGGAATAGTGGCCTGGCATGTTCACGCATCTCCAAGGACAGCTGTTGAGCCTTGGATCTTCACATTCGTTAATGTCTGTAAAGATCACATAACCGATTTGAATATTAGAAACCAGGAATCCAGCAAAAAAGAATTTTAGAAGTTAGGATTCTTTCATTCGAAGTTCTCGATAAATTAGTTTGATTATACACATAAGTGATTATTCATTTACATACGATTGATATCGGAATGGTTTTATGCTTTTGAAACTGTCTTTAACATGTACCATAACGGTATGCTGGATAACCATGAGCCGTGATACTCCCACGAATTGACTGAATAAAGCAAGAGTTATCAACCCATGATTTCAAAGCACTCACCTTGACATCCATCGACGAGATAAGGATTACCACTGAAGCCGGAGGAGCAATAGCATTGTAGATAAAGCAGTTCGTTGTACCCGTACGCATCTGAGCTAAGCCATGTACAATTATAAACACCGTAAATTGGATTCAGGTCGATCCCAATATTTGTATTATTGGGTATGCCCCATTCTAACAACGCTGGCACGTATTCCCTAGTACTTAGTGAATAAAGATCAGTAGCATTGGGTATGAACCAGTATCTGTCACCTAGGAAAGCATAACTGCATCCACTGTCATATATCGAGGAAGCATCTATGTTCTGGAAGTTGATGTCGAAGGCCTGAAGATTCGACGGGATTGTGTTCTGGCAACAGTCGACGCCTGAGCAATCGCTGAACCGACTTGTGCTGTTGCCATTCCTGCACTTGGACTTGCATCCAACGATGGTGGATTTGGTGTTGCTCATGAGAGCAATGACGTGGCATCCGATGGCAGTGAACATGTTAAGAGTCTGGGAGAAGATGAAGCTGCTCCCAACCAGGCTGGTGGGGGCAATAGGTCCCTCTTCAACCATGTCGATGCAGTTTGGGCTCGAATAAGTTATTGGGAAGCTGACGTTGATTAGCCCATCAGTTCTTTCCCTTTCATCTGGTAGCGATATGTTCGACACTTCTAAGCGGATCTTCTTCAGCCAGGGAACAACAGTGCCATTCCTCCCCTGCTGGCAGACCACCTCATACCAATCGTCCAGGAAACAGCCGGCTCCGATGCCAAATGGAAAGGGGATGGTAACATCTCCACATTTGTCCGTACAATGGGCCTTTGCCACCGGGAAATTTCCTGCTAGTGCTTCTACACGGGACGAACCTAAAAGCAGAAGGACTAAAAGCGTCAACTGCACGATGCCCATTACCATTTTTATGCTTCTTCTTTTAGATGAAGATATATTCTGACCTTCCATTATTTATTCTCCAGGTTTAACTCAAGGTTTGGACGATTACTACAAAGAGAGAAATTGCTTAACGAAACAAAGAAACCTAATTGCGTTTCTAGGATAGCGACTCCTCCGTATTGACATATGCAGAATTAGTCAAATTCTTCATAAGGGGCCATATATCTAAATGAGAAATTATTATCGACACTATAAGATTGGAAGACGATATAATCAATAAAGCCGACGTCAATATCAAGAATGCTTGAAATCTATTCGATCAGATGAACTTTAATGGAATAAATATTGGAGTTGAATCAACTCAGAATATAGAATTAGACCAGCATGGGACCGTTTGGTGTGGAAAACGATGCCTTGCCTCAGAGTCGTGTGCTGGCATTTGCTGCTTATGACCTTGTGTTACAAAGTTTATTTTAAATATAATCCCAATAAGATAATGGCAAAGGACCATTCTAAATTTATATAGGTTGCCAAAGAGGAGAAACCCAAATGATCTGTTCACCATATGTCACTGGACAGTAGTGGGTACACGTTGGTCGTCGAACTCATACCATCAGCTGCTTCGTATTCTGCTGATCTGAAAGCAACATCGTGAGCTCCAATCCCATCCATTTCGAAGGTCGCATGCCTTTCTTGATTGATCTGTTGTTCATGCCTTACGGCTTCCAACTCCATCGCCACTTCCTTCGTGGTTGTTCGCTTCCCCCCATTCAGATTTAAGCATCCCTTTGCGAGATGAGAAACTGTGATTATCTTGTCTTTTTTTTCCTTCGTTCAATACTTCTTCCCTCCAGTGCTCTCAGTGAAGAATTGGCTTCTGCCCAGTCAAGAGCTCAACGAGGACCCCTCCAAAGCTGTATACGTTGCTTTTGTCTGTAAATTGGCTTGGCTGGAAGTACTCAGGATCTAAATACCGAAAGTTTCCTTGCACCAACGTGGTCACATGAGTCTGACTGAGGGCCACCGATCTAGAAGTTCCAAAATCAGCAATTTTCGCTCGATACTTTGCATCTAAAATTATATTCGTTGTCTTTATGTCTCGATGGTATATCGGTATAGACACTGCAGAATGCAGATAAGAAAGAGCTCCAGCAACCTCTGTAGCAATTAGCAGGTGTACGTCCCACGGAACTGGAATCTCCTCATTGGGATCGTGGAGATACTGATAGAGCATCCCATTTGGGATGAACTCACACACGAGAAGAGGAACTTCGGTCTCCAAACAGCAGCCCAACAGCTTAAACTCATTCCTGTGATTGATCGGTGAGAGAATGAAAACTTCATTGGTGAACTGTTCGACATTTCCCTTGTCCAGCACTTACATTTCTTGATAGCAACAATTCTTCTGTCTATCAGCATCCCCCTGTAGACGGTCCCTTGATCGCCCTGGCCAAGTATCCTGTTCTCATTGAAGTTATCGGTGGCCCTCCCAAACTCCTTGGAATTGAACAACTTGTCTTTCTCGACGTTGCCTTCATGTAAAGATGACTGTTGCTGCAGTAGAAGACCACCGTTCTGTTTGAAGAACTTCTGTTTGAGCTTCATTTTCTTCCTTCTTCTAATGGCTCTGCATAGCCACCTCACACAAGAAGGAAAAGCAATGCTCCAACAAGTCCTCCAATAACTGCAGAATGAGAAATTGACAAAGGTGAATCAATACCGAATTGTTAATTCTTGATATGAGAAGTAACATGAAGCACCTTAACATTATACATTTGCAGGAAATCAATTAATAAAGATTCAAGAGAGCATTCCCATCATTGCCAATTTAACTTCTCTACTGCCATCCACACGCTTATAGTACCCTCGCTTATTCAAGCATTTCCGGTGACAGTCGGTGAGCTTTGGATCTTCGCATTCATTGATGTCTATGGACATGAAGATCACATGGCAAAGCTTAAGTTCTAAAATTGGCATCAGAACATCAAAAGCAAAATAAATTCTAAATTATTCAATTATTTGAGCAAAAATATTCTGCCATTAGCAGTATATGGAATAAACATTCAACCTGAGATTTTGAAGTACATACCTTGATATCCTTGTCCAAGATAGGGGTTACCATTAAATCCAGAGTAGCAACGGCATTGCAAATATGGCAGCCTGTCGTAACTGTCAGAAGCTAAGCCGTAACTGTTGCAAGAGTATCCTGTAGCAACTAAATTGTCGTTCATATATATATATTGTAGCAAAATATAGAGTTGGAAATCAATATTAACTAGGGTTTATAATATTTATAGAGTTGCCTGTTTCATTGTGGGCAAATATATTATTATAATATTAACCACAATCAAATTTCCATTTACATAATATCCATCTCTCTTTCTATATATTTATAATAAAGTCTAGAGTTGAATTCTCATACCACCATATTATCAAAAATATAAAACGTTCTTTCGCAATACCATGTCATCATTTATATAGTAAGAAAATTTTTATATTCTTTTATCAAGAAGTATTTATTCACCGAGAAAATATATTCATAATATTTACTTATATAATATATATAGTAGAATATGTAGATTATATCTTGTTCATTTTAGAAATATATATATATATATATATATATTTGTAGTATATATCATATATTGAGACTTAGACTGCTGTTATAAATTATATATATGACATATATATAGTATAGGGGAACTTAGACTATTATTTCTTGATATGAAAATTTCATTATATTGGAACTTGATATTCGATAGGAAATTTTCTTATTAGTTTGTATGATGTTTGCACTATATATAATGTAAATGTTTATTCGATATACTAACACCAGTATCTTATATATATTTGGTCGATTTGCAAGACTGCACCAGTATTGCAATAGGCTTCGTCATGTTTCGTCAAGTTTTCTCGAAATCCATAATCGTTAAATACATGTATTTTTTTTTATAAAAGTAATTTATTTAGGATGTTATCTTTTTAATTGGATGTTAATTTGTCTAGTGCGTATTTAGAACTACTATATTTGCATGAAATTTTTCTTTATAATTTATTTTTAATCTATATCATAATAGATTTTGAAGTGTTACAATGATTTATCATATATTAAAAGAATTGAGACCGGAAGAAATAACGAAATTATCAATTCTGATATGAGTTTCCTTTATAAAGAGGTATACTTTACGTGTGTGACAGAATATATTCTTTTACTAATCAAAATTAAATTATTACTAATTTGTTATTTCTAATGAAATTAGGAATCATTGAGGCATATAAGTAAAAGAAAGTCTCAGATTGATCTGTTTCAGGCCTTACTTTGAAAAGAAGTTTATGCATAATTAATAATTTCAAGATAATTACATTCTTATCAAAGTATCGTTCAGTTGATGTTGAAATAAAGATATCATTTTTGCTTAGTCGATATGAATGATTTTTTTAATTTATTGATATCCTTAGCATAATTCATTCGGTTTAAACTAAATTTTATTTATGCATAACCTGTAAAATTATTTAGATTATTAGTTGCAATAAAAAATTATTCAATTGCGCCCGCTCATCAACTAGTTTACGTGAAAATCGGGAAGAGCAGAGATATATGTTCATGGAACATGAATTCACCTCCATGTCCCTAATTAAACATCCGTGTACCTCTCCAATCAAGCAAAGTGGAGTAAATATTATGCCAAAAGGTTTAGTTTGGGGATCAGGACATGATAGACTTATATTATACGGCATGAAATTAAAGTGTCTCAGTAATTAAGAGTTCCTCTGAAAAAAAAAAACGTACAGACAAACAAAGAAAGAAGGAAACATGCTCAAAAACTTTCTGGGACATCTTTTAATTAAAGATATTTCTCTCGGGTCTCGGGTCTCGCGTCATATCTACTGCAGTATATATGGTGGCACTTGTTGACCACCGTTTCCTTCTTTCCAATTTTCTCAATTCGCCATTGGGGAAGTGCCTGCTCCTGCTAATGCTTCTGAACTGATGAACAAACTCAAGAGCAGAAGGATTTGCACTGCTGACAGCATAATAATGACGGGCAGCAGTTTTATGGTGCTTGTTTTAGACAAATCCTAGATAGGGCTCTCAAGATATATCATCGATATGATCGGCGTTATAATTGGTTTTTATGTGAGTATATATGAATTAATTATGGTAAACAAGAAGATAAGATATATTTCATAATCTGCAATTCAATTGGCCGGAAAATTAGTTCCCAGGAAAAGAATTCTTTCATTTTCATCTTGACTCAAACCAAAAGACACCGCAAATTTGAAATATATACATAAATTTGGGGGAAAAAAAAGTTGATGAGGAAAAACTTTTCAATATAATTTATTCGGGCCATCGCGACGAGTCAAACAAATTACTTGCTACATTATCCCTACATGTTTAAAAACACACAATAAGAGGTAGAGATTTTTTTTAAATAATTTAAATGTAAAAATACTAAAAAAAATTTAAAAAAAGGAAAAAAAGAAAAAAGAAAATGGGAGAACTCCTGCAAGTGGAGAAATTTCCCCTACTCGCCGCAAATGAAGGATGGACTAGCTTTAAAGTTTTAGAAAAGATTTTGATTATAGATTTATCTCTTGATCCCAATCTATCGGCTTTGAGCTATTAGTTTAGGGATGATCGATGAAAGTAACTAGGACTCACTTATGTTGTTTGCAAAAGATCGAAATCATAGTTTTTATTGCATGTCATGAAAATTAATCCAACTATTATGTTGTTGAAAATAAAATATTTATAATTGTTTGAGCATGAGCTAAATTTCATGATTCTTTAATGAGGATCAACTATCAAGTATCAAAAATTTAAGGAGATGATTATGATCTTATTATTGAAGGGTGATGCTATCACGGTTGGCTGAAAAAATAACCGTCGTGGTTCTTTTTCTAGCTGTTACTATACAAGTATTCCAATTCTTTTTATTGATTTGAGTACCAAAATATAAGAAAATTGAATTATTAATTTTGTTTTATCTGAATGTGCTTTATTCTTTTCTCCTTTTGGATCTTCCTATTGTTCAGATATTTCAATTATTGATTTTATGAAATCTGAATAATTGACCTTATTTGTGAAGTTCCTCTGAGAATATGAATTATTTGAACTTTGACATCCAAAATTATTCGAAAAGTTATTAAATTTGTTGAAAATTGATATACTGGAATTATCATTTTTTTAAGGACCATTTGTTTATTCTATTATGGGGTATTGCGATATTGTTAGTGGACCGTTACCAGCATATTGAACTGGTATGGTATAGTGGAGTGTTAACAGTGGGTTAAACTGGTATTAGTAGATCATTACCAGCGGTTAAGCTAGTAAATATATAGAGGGTTGTGCAATAGGATGAAGTGTCATGACAGTGACAAGACAGTGAGCATATTTGGAATTATTGAATTCATAATGCATATATGCAAAATGGTGTTGAATACGTATTATTTGAATGATTTATGAACTTCAATATTATATTGGGTTATATGCTTATGAAATTTTGTTACTGCATGGTTTAAAATAATTGTTAAGAACTACTTTTATGAACAAGTTGTTTTTCTTGAACTATTTAGAATCAAGATTATTCTATCGATACTTGATCAATAGAAATAAGTGTTGGTCGCTTGTTGAGCATGTTAAGCTCGTTCTTTTATTAATTTTTTTTTACTCCAAATATGGGGCCAGGAGATCAGTAGGGCAATAGAGCCGTAAGAGAGTGGCTCGAGAATTCAGAGGTGTCTAGAGGATCTCGAATTCTTCTAACTTTATGTTTTAGTTCGGAGACCTTCTAAGTTCTATTTTGATGAGGAAGTTAGATTTGGATCTTGGATTTTATCATCAGCTCTTATCGCGATGATTATTTGCTTTCTTTTGGAGACTTATTTCCATTATCAAAGTTGTAATTATAGAAACTTTTTTTTTTTCCGTTGGAGGCTTCCCTTGCTACATTAACTTACTAGCTTGCGGCCATTCACTCCCACGAGTTTTAGTCTGAAATTTTATAGAACTTCATAAAACGTAAGCCTCAAGATTTCAATTAACTCTCATAAAATCTCAAGATTTTTCGTTATAGTCTAAAATTGGCACGTGACACAATGTCTATTAAAACAAGCAAATAATACGATTTATAGAAGGACAATGAATATGTGAAGTCCCGAATTTTCCATAGGAATATATTTAGATTTTTCAATTTAGATTTTTCTGTTTTTTATCATTTATTGGGTGTCAATAATTTATTTGGAAATAAATATTAAAAATCTTATGATTTCTTAAAGTTTGATAATCAAAGTTTAAAGTTAAAATGAGTGGGGATTAAGTGGTGGCTAGCATGCACCATAATACACCCAATAATTTCCCCAAAACCCAATCTTCTCCACCGCCACCAATTTCTTTTCATAATATTCGTTCCTTTTCTTTTCTTTTCATCTCTTTGGCTGAAAAAAAAAGGGAAAAAGAAAAAACTCAGAGGCAGGGGGGTTGAGAGAGTGAGCGAGAGAGAGAGAGACTCGGATAGTAAGGGGGAGCGCCAAAGGCTCCATCTCCGTAATATCTAGTGAGACTAGTGATTCGACTCCATCCTTCGTCCAAGCTCTCCTTCTCAGGTATTGTCTACTCTCCTCTTCATTATGTTTGATTGGTCTCTAGCCGCAAGCAACACATCACCAAACAGAGGTGACAGATCAATTCAGTTTGATAGGGTACAAAAGCCCGAAAAGCAGTAAAACTTCTGTTCTTTGCTTTCGTTTTTGATCACTTATGAAAACCCTTTTTGCTTCCTTGGTTGTTCCAGTTACTAGGCTTAAATTTGAGCTAAGCAATCTTTGAAATTTATGATTTAAATGTTAAAAATCGTTTGGCTTTGAATTCCATCGATACTGATTCTTTTATGTTACATTTCGGATAGTCTATATTCCTTATTTTTCTGGCCAGCCCTTAATTGTTTATTTTGGGCAAAAAATTAATGTTGTGGGTTATCCTGTAATCGCGGTCTAGGCATGGTTTTTACAGCTAAAGGGACGGAGGTGTTTGAGGAGCAATAAGTTATGATTTTGGGCTCGGTTTTGAGATAGGTGTCTCGAAACTAATCATTGTTAGTTTGTATTCGTCAATTCCAAGCTCGAACGAGTTCTTTTTGTTTGTTTCGTATGAAAGGTTTACTTAAACATTCCTCGAGGACCTTATGTAATATAAATATGTTCATTGTGAGTTCCCCATGAAATTTAACCCTTAAGCATTAGATTCAATCTTTATTTAGATGCATGTCTGGTGAGATATGAAAGCCCTTATTAGAATATAATTTTTATCTATCGTTGACATTTAGCTGTTCTTGATTGAATCTTAAGTGGTGGATAGTTCTTGTTCTTGACTTTATTCTGCTGGGTTTAATTGGTTTTGTGTATTTAATTTACATGGCTGAGTTTCTTATCATTGGGTTGTACACTTTAGTAGATTTCATTTCTTGTGGGTTAGTCAATGTGATCTGAATGACTGTGATGATTGGATCTTTATGGAATTGATTGGGATTGCAATTGGGTTCTTGTGTGCTGTAAATTATTCCTTGTGGTTGACTTTACTTAATCTTGTTTTTTGGATTTCACATATAAGGGTGCGTGGTGTGTGCTAAGTTTTATCATTGATGGCTGTTGTGGTGCCAGATGTATATTATAGGAATGGATTAATTGATATTGGTCAATTATCATGTTAAGGTTATTATTCTATAAGTTAAATTACGCATACGAGTTATATGTTAGTGTGTGATTTTGTCTGTTGGACTTGGCGGGATATGAGATGGATTGACAAGCCGTTGGTCCAGCGGAATATAAAACGGACATTAGGCCGCTGATCCAACGGAATATAAAACGGACATAAGTCTAAAGGTCGAGATCGGGATTGATTATGGGTGATTCGGAGGTTGTGGGGGAGACATATGGAGATAGACTATAGATTCATGACGAGTCATGGTACCGTTATGAATGGAATTTCATGTTTATCTTTAATGAATGCAAATTCGAGTGTTGCAATATTTATTCGTGATCGTGTTTGGAGTGTGAAAGCGACATCTATGATTGTAGAATTATTAGCTTGATATGGTTGATTTGGAAATATGAATGTGGGTGATGTGTTTACCGAAGTGGGCTTAATGTAAAGCATATGTTTATTCTAATTATATATTTAGTCTAGAATTTATTTGTGTGTGGTAATTAAGTTAGACAGCTCTTGTCAGTTTGTCTCTGGTGGTGTACCTTGAGTCATTTGATAATTCTTCTTGTTATGCCTGATTTGATTTTTACTGAGGAGTTCTGACTAACTTGGTTATTTTGGTTAAACTTGCTGAGCTATGTAAGCTCACTCTATTTCCACATCTTTCACGGGGAATCATTGTCAAACGAGAGCTTTTTACATGATTTCTTGAATCGGAAGGCGCGTGTCTTACTTGACTGTAAACTTACTTAATCGGGGCTCAAATGATTCTGGGATATTCAATTGACATGTATTTGAAATTTACTGAGATGATAAATCGGACCCTGAGAGGATTACGATTTGTATAGTTATTTGATCGAAGTTCCAAACCGTTCACATTATTTTATATGGTAATTATGAAGGACGTGTTTTCCTGTGTTTAAAGGTTTGAGTTTGTCCTTGAACAAGGAGTTAAGTTCGAGAAAATTATTGTAAAACACACAGGTAATTTTAGGTATTTTAAATTTTGGAAATTAAAATTTTAATTGGTTTTGTATCTTGTAAAAGAGACGTTATAGAATACATTTAAGTTTTTGTATAATGGAATGTATTTATGGATTTTATTGTGGAAAAATGCAGGATTTTATAGAATAATGCTCGTTTGTACATAAGATTCAGAGATACATACCGATCATTGCCAATTTAGCTATTCTGTTGCCATCCGGACGGGAATAGTGGCCCGGCATATTCGCGCATCTCCAAGGACAGCTGTTGAGCCTTGGATCTTCACATTCGTTAATGTCTGTAGAGATCACATAACCGATTTGAATATTAGAAGTCAGGAATCCAGCAAAAAAAGAATTTTAGAAGTTAGGATTCTTTCATCCGAAGTTCTCAATAAATTAGTTTGATTATACAACATAAGTTATTATTCATTTACATGCGATTGATATTGGAACGGTTTTTATGCTTTTGAAACTGTCTTTAACATGTATCATAACGGTGATACTCCCACGAATTGACTGAATAAACCTAGAGTTATCAACCCATGATTTCAAAACACTCACCTTGACATCCATTGACGAGTTAAGGATTACCACTGAAGCCGGAGGGGCAATAGCATCGTAGATAAGGCAGTTCGTTGAACCCGTACACAGCGGAGCTAAGCCATGTACAATCATAAACACCGTAAATTGGATTCAGGTCGATCCCAATATTTGTATTATAGGTATGCACCATTCTAACAACACTGGCACGTATTCCCTAGTCCTTAGTGAATAAAGATCAGTAGCATTGGGTATGAACCAGGATCTGTCACCTAGGAAAGCATAACTGCCTCCACTGTCATATATTGTAGAAGCATCTACGTTCTGGAAGTTGATGTTGGAGGCCTGCACATTTGATGGGGATTGTGTTCTGGCAACAGTCGACGCCCGAGCATTCGCTGAACCGACTTGTGCTGTTGCCATTCCTGCACTTGGACTTGCATCCAACGATGGTGGATTTGGTGTTGCTCATGAGAGCCATGATGTCGCATCCGATGGCAGTGAAACAGCTGGCTCCGATGCCAAATGGAAAGGGGATGGTAACATCTCCACATTTGTCCGTACAATGGGCCTTTGCCCCCGGGAAATTTCGTGCTAGTGCTTCTACGCGGGACAAACCTAAAAGCAGGAGGACTAACAGCATCAACTGGACGACGCCGATTACCATTTTTATGCTTCTTCTTTTAGATCTCACAGAGATGCTATTGATGAAGATACACTCTGACCTTCCATTAATTATTCCCCAGGTTGAACTCAAGGTTTGGACGATTATTATTACAAAGAGAGAAATTACTTAACGAAATTAAACAATTTAATTGCATCTCTAGGATAGTGACTTCTCTGTATTGACATGCAGAAATGATCGAATTCTTTATAAGGGGCCAACCATATATCTAAATGAGAAATTATTATCGGCACTATATGATCAGAAGACGATATAACCTATAAAGCTGATGTCAATATCAAGAATGCTTGAAATCTATTTGATCAGACGGAAACTTGGAATTAACTATTAGAGTTGGATCAACTCAAAATATAGAATTAGACCAGAATGGGACCCTTTGGCGTGGAAAACGATGGCCTGCCTCAGAGTCGTGTACCCGCGCCTGCGGCTTACGACCTTGTTCACCATGTGTCACTGGACAGTAGCGGGTACACATCGGTCATCGAACTTATACCATCACCTGCCTCAAATTCTGCTGATCTGAAAGCAACATCATGAGCTTCAACCCCATCGATTTCGAAGGTCGCCTGCCTTTCTCGATTAATCTGTTGTTCATCGGAGGGATGTGATGGCCGCTTTATGGCTTCCAGCTCCATCGCCACTTCCTTCATTGTTGGTCGCTTCCTTCCGTTCAGATTTAAGCATCTCATTGCAAGATGAGCAACTGTGATGATCTCGTCTTTTTTTCCTTCGTTCAGTACTTGAGGATCAAGAATATCGAATAGACGATCCTCCTCCATTGAGATGATGAAGTATGTAGCTAAACTTCTTCCCTCCTGTGCTCTCAGTGAAGAGATTGGCTTCTGCCCAGTCACGAGCTCGACGAGGACCACTCCAAAGCTGTATACATCACTTTTATCCGTAAATTGGCTTGACTGAAAGTACTCAGGATCTAAGTACCCAAAGGTTCCCTGCACCAATGTGGTCACATGAGTCTGATCGAGGGCCACCGATCTGGAAGTTCCAAAATCAGCAATTTTAGCTCGATACTTTTCATCTAAAAGTATATTCGTTGACTTTATGTCCCGATGGTATATAGGTATAGACGCTGCAGAATGCAGATAGGAAAGCGCTCCAGCGACCTCTGTAGCAATTCGCAGGCGTACATCCCATGGAACTGGAAACTCCTCATTGGGATCGTGGAGATACTGATAAAGCGTCCCATTTGGGATGAACTCATACACGAGAAGAGGAACTTCGGTCTCCAAACAACAGCCCAATAGCTTCACCACATTCCTGTGATTGATCTGTGAGAGAATGAAAACTTCGTTGATGAACTGTTCGACATTTCCCTCGTCCAGCACCTTAGATTTCTTGATAGCAACAATTTTTCCGTCCATCAGCATCCCCTTGTAGACGGTCCCTTGACCACCTTGGCCAAGTATCCTGTTCTCATTGAAGTTATCGGTGGCCCTCTCTAACTTCTTGGAATCGAACAACTTGCTTTTCTCGACGTTGCCTTCCGGCGAAGATAATTGTTGCTGCAATAGAAGACCGCCGTTCTGTTTGAAGAACTTTTGTTTGAGCTTCATCTTCTTCCTTCTTCTAATGGCTCTGCGTAGCCACCTCATGGAGAGAAGGAAAAGCAATGCTCCAATAAATCCTCCAATGACTGCAAAAATGACAAATTGAATAATAGCGAATTAAAACTGAATGTTTAATTATGATATGAAGAAGTAACATGAAGCACCTTCACATTATACATTTGCAGGGAATCAATTCATGTGAAGATTCACAAGAGCATACCCATCATTGCCAATTTAACTGCTCTACTGCCATCCACACACTTGTAGTACCCTTTCGTATTCACGCATTTCCCATGACAGTTTTTGAGGATATCATGATCTTCGCATTCATTGACGTCTATGGACATGAAGATCAAACAGAAAAGATTAACTTCTGGAAAATTAGCATCAGAGAACATCTGAAGCAGAATAAATTCAAAACCATTCTCAATTTTGAGGACAATTATACTGCAAAAAAATTTCTATAATAAAGTAGTTTCATAAACTTTGATTAGATCAGGCCAAGGGAAGGACAAATGATGTGGAGCCAAATTAAAATAAAATATTCATTTTATTAAAATTGAATTAAAATAAATATAATAAAAAAAACCTCTCTCTCCTCTACCCCTCCCTCCTCTCCCAGATCCCTCTCTCTCCTCTTGCACTCTCCCTCCCCGTCGTCTGGATAGTCGGAACCAATAGCTCATTGGTGGATCGTCCAAATCGGCAGCTTGTGGTCGTTGGAAGCTTGGAGGTTTTGGCTGTTTGGGGAAGGGGGACGGGGGTGGTTGGTGGGAATGACAGAGGGGCTTTCTGTATGGGCTTTTTGTTGTTCACGAGCAAGAACTCGGATTGAAAGCTTTTGAATGCTTTAAGCTTGTATAAAGGAAAAGGGCAGAAGAAGGAAGAAAATCATCATGTAATCTTAGAGGAACTGTGTTGCCTAATCATACTTAAAAATAGATCAAGAGAAACATAGGCACATTACCTTGACATCCATTTCCCAGGTAGGGGTTACCATCATAGCCAGGATAACAAAAACACTGCATGAACGGCATAACTATATAACTGTCAGACATGCTTCTACTTGAGCAGTAATAGTGACCATAGCCACGACGACTATCATGCAGGAGATTTATTCCAAAGTGTGTAGTGTTTGCCACGCCCCATTGTAACACTGCCGGCACATATCCTTCCTGTTCCAAAGCATGCATGCGAGAAGGAGAAAACTCAGCTCGATCGACCAAAGCTGCATAACTGCATCCCTCCACAGCTCCGGAGGCAGCTTCGTCTTTTCGAAAACTCACATTAAAGGACTGCAGTCCAAACGTTGTCGTTGTTTGACAGCAACCCAAACCCGAGCAATCACTATTTGGGCGGATGCTTGTGCCATCGGCTCTTGAGCTGCATTCTGACAGCTTACATCCGACAACTGCAGACTTGGTGTTCTCGATAAGGGCAACTCTGCTACACCCGACTGCAGCAAAGATGTTTCTGTCCTGAGCGATCACAAATGAGCTTCCTTCCAGCATGACCGATTCACGAGTTTGGTTTCTGGAGCAGTCTCTGGAGTAGATTACTGGGAAATTGACTGTGATCATGGCATCACCCCCTGGTCCATAGTAGAATGGAAGTGTTATATTCAGCACCTGCAATTCGAGTTTTTTGAGTCTGGGAGTGTTTGTGCCATTTGGGCAAGCAACCTCATACCAGTCATCGAGAAAACAACCGGCTGGTCCAATTCCAAAGGGGAAAGGAATGGTAACATTCCCACATTTTTGCTGGCAGCCAGTTTTAGCAAGCTGATCAGTGGCAGCCTGCCCCTGAGCTTTTATGGAGCCAAGAAGCAAAAGAATCTGAAACATGAGTTTCGGAATCATCTCTACCCGGCTACTTGGTTCATTTTTGGTTGAAGAAAGCAAGGATGGCTGTGGCCAATTCTGACTCGAGTGTGCACATATATAAGGGTACATGTATAAGTCTGAGCTGATGACTTAGTACAGCAGAAGCCAAACTTTGATTAGTAGTCCAACGAGCAAGTCAACCGAGTCAACTAGAAGATTAAACACCCGTGTACCGCTCCAATCAAGCAAAGTGGAGTAAATGTTATGCTGAAAGGCTTAGCTCTGGATTGGGACAGGATGAGATTATTCGGTGATCCTATCTCGTCACATGACATGAAGAAGAACCAATTAAATTACAATAAACTAAACAATAAGTGCTAATCACTCGATTAATTGTGATAAGCCTTCTTAATTGAAACAATCTTACTGATTTTTTCTTACCATATTAATATGAGGAAGGATCATTTAAAATTTTCTCGGACATGATAGACTAATATCATATGGCATGAAGTTAAAGTGTCTCAGTAATTAAGTAGACTTCCTCGGGCGTGATCTTCGGGCAGAGAAAAAAATTGTACAAACAAAAAATAAAGAAGGAAACATCAAGATTGTTCGAAGACTTTCTGTGACATTTTTAGTGAAAGATATTTCTCTCGGATCATATCAGCTGTTAATATGGCACTTGTAAATGACAGTTTCCTCGCTCTTTCCAATTTTCTCAATTGAAAATGGAAAAGTCATCCCCAATAATTCCGGACATGCTATTTAATGTCTTGTCATTGTCAGTTTCTTTTATCCTTCGAATTATCCCTAAAACATTTTCTTCTACATGAAAATAAATCGAGTTACTGGACAGGTTGAAATTCGATTTCTTTAGCAAAAGTCCTATAATTGACAGACATAATTATCCACGTAGATGTGTAGGATGGATTCATCAGTTGCGCGGTCCACCCACCAAATTGATCAGAATTTAGTGTCTTGTTTGGTTTGTAAATGTGATTTTAAAATCACACTTTAATCTAATTCTATCCATAACAAAACAAAATAACTCATATAAAGTCAAAGAGTAGGCCCCATTTATATCACTTTTTTTCACAACAAAACAAAATAATTCATACAAAGTTAAAGGGTGGACCATATTTGTACCATTTTTTTTCAAAATCAAAATCTAATTTTAAAATCATACTTTGAAACCAAATGCAGCATAACTTTCTAAAACAAGAAAAATCAGAAAATGGCATAATTGTAGAATGTATATATGGGGCATCTAGAAAAATCTGGGACTTTAATTGGTACAATCTCCTTGAAGATGTTTCTGCAGTTTTGAAGCATAGCATATCGATATCACGGAATTAATAGGCAGCATTGCTGTTTGATTAAGTTATGTGGTCCAAAATTAGACGGTGCGATTGGAAGGAAGAATAGATTATTCTCCTTACATTGAAAAGTCAATTGGCCACATTGCGAATTAAATTAGAACAGGCAACTATCTATTTCCTGAAGCTTCAAGGAAAATATAATACTGACCACATTGAAAGTTGATTGATCCTGAGGTGGAAAGTCTTTATTGTCTCACACGCTCAGAGCAATTTATCATCTTCGTCGGTCCTAATATTGCACGAAGGGACATAAGCATTAACATCGATCCAAATTACAAATTTAATCAGAACAAGGAGCAAACAGCTAATTCCCTGAAGCATCAGAGGAAATATGCTATGCCCTATTAAATCCAGCATTACTGGAACAAAGTAATTGTACTATTTATTCACCGTAAGAGCTGGTCAATGTCCGAGAATGTAATTACATCAGCATCCATTCTAGTCCCTATCAATGTAAACCAAGCAATTCAGATCTGCTTGGTCTTCTGATAGGTTCTGTAGCTTGGCAGGATCGCGGAAGTAAAAAAGAGATCAATCTCCTTAAAGTAATAAACGAGAGGTCGGAACAATCAACCACTTATTCCCGGAAACTTCAGGGGAAGAATAATGCTAAGTAGATAATTTAATATGAGATTGTTGTTCCACATTAGAACCTCCCTGGATTGATAAATAGTGCAGCCGGTGCTGGGAAAAAAAATGATAGTGGATTCTTTTTCCAAGACTTCTGTGATATTAGACCGCCCTTTCATTCTCTCCAAGCTGATAAATAAGCTGGTTTATCATAAAGTATCATATATATGGACCAGGCAACTTGGACTACGGGAACCCAATTTCTCTTCTTTCATCAATGGTTCAGTAGAACGACCATAATACTACTAATATGGTGAAAAGCGGTGCACCAAGCCAAGCTCCTGCACCTGGGTGACCCAATTAATCCACAATATATATGCGTACTAGTCTGGAGATAAAAGACATGAATGTAGCATCGAATGCGGAGGTCTAAAGCCTGCCATAATAAATTTGATTGCGTTTCTTCTGTTTATGCAGCGGAAGCTGCCATAATTGTTCTCGCAAGAGTTAGGGCAATAATTGATTTTTGGATTAGCACATTTGTCATAGTCTACTACAAAGGGATCATGATTACAGTCTCCCGTTGCCTCTTGAAGTGATCAATCTCAGCTCTCGACTAGCTGAACCAGTCAAGATTCTATAAAATCAGAGTGCAATTAGGTTACCATGGATCATTGTTATGTCAGAATGATCCAGTCGATTTTACTTCAATAAGAAAGATGTAAAGGCAAGAAGAAAACAATATCTTTCTTAAATATGCATAAATTTATCGTCGTAGTATAAGGATTTTCATTGGATATTAACTGTGGGATCGTTCCCAGTACAGACATTGAAATGTTACTACATATAAAATCAACCGGAGCTATAAATTGCAAACTCTTGCAAGCACAGCAAGAATAGGTTTATCGTAGATGGATCTATTACATATCGGAGAATCGATCTGTGAGGCCTCCCTGAAAATTTGAGTAAATAACCACTCTTATCAGTTTTTTTTTTTCATCATCTAAATTATTTCTGAAACATTTTATTCTATGCGAAAATAAATTGAATTATGGACAAGTTGAAATTCGATTTCTTTAGCAGAAGTCCTATAATCCACAGTAACAATTGTCCAGGTAGATGTTTAGGATGGATTCATCAGTTGGGCTGTCCACCCACCGGCCGGTAATTTGAATAATCAGAATTTTAGGCTTCTGAAATAGGAAAAATCAGGAAATGGCATAATTGCAGAATATTGTACAAATGGGGCATATAGTAAAATCCGGGACTTTAATTGGTATTATCTCCTTGAAGATGTTTCTACAGTTTTGAAGCATATGGCATCAAGACACGGCATATCAATATCCCAGAATTAATAGGCCGAATTGCTGTTTGTTTAAGTTATGTGGTCCAAAATTAGACGGTGTAATTGGAAGGAAGAATAGATTATTCTCCTTACATTGACAAGTCAATGGGCCGCATTGCGAATTCAATAAAAGCAGGCAACTATCTTTTTCCCGTAAACTTCGAAGAAATGCAGTTCTTACCACATTGAAAGTTGATTGATCCTGAGATGGGAAGTCTTTTTTGTTATTATAACATTGATCCAAGTTACGAAATTAATCAAAACATGGAACAAAAGCTTGTTCCCCGACACTTCGGAGGAATATGCTATGCCCTATTAAATCCAGTGACACTGATTTATGGAACAAAGCAATTCTACTATTTATTCACCTTGTTTCACCAGGTAAGAGCGGGTGTATGTCGGGCGATGTAATTACATCAGCAACCATTTCAGTTCCTCTCAATGTAAAGCAAGCATTTCAAATCTGCTTGGCCTTTTGACAGGTTATGTGATCCAAAATCAGAATCGTGGACATTTTGAATGGTAGCTAGTAGACATCATTGAAGAAGTCCTTCCCATAGCTTGGCCGAATCAGAAGCAAAAAGGAGATCAATCTCCTTAAAAGTAATAAGACGAGATATCAGAACATTCAACTAATTATTCCCAGAAACTTCTGGGGAAGAATAATGCCAAGTAGATAATACAATATGAGAATGCTGTTCCATGATAGACCTCCCTGGATTGATAAATAGTGCACCGGCCAGTAGTGGGAAAAAAAAATAGTTGATTATTTTCCAAAGACTTCAGTGATATTAGACGGGCCTTCCATTCTCTCCGAGCTGATAAATAAGCTGGTTTATCATAAAGCATCATATGGACCAGGCGACACCATAATACTACTGACGTGGTGAAAAGCAGGGCACCAAGCCCAGCTCCTGTACCAGTGTGACCCAATTAATCCACAATATGTGTACTGTGTGGAGATAAAAGATATTAGTGCGAGGTATATGTAGCATGGAATCCGTAGATCTACAAACCTGCCATAATGAATTTGACTGCATTTCTTCTGTTTATGCAGTGGAAGCTGCCATAAGTGTTCTCCCAAGAGTTAGCAAGGGCAGTCAGTAGAGATGACATTAACTCCTGAGCGCCTGTTTGAAATGCGACACGGGGATCACGATTTCAATTTCCCATTGCCTCTTGAAGTGATCAACCTCAGCTCTTGACCAAGGAATTAAATTGCAGTCGCGGCTCGTGTAACAGTCACGGTAGTTGATTTCGCAGTATTACGCAATAGAATCGCAGCCGTCGCGGACAGAATTTTCCCAAACAAGCAAAGAAAAAACTGACTCATACAGAACATGTAATAAATGACCAATTAGATTAGATACAGTGTTTAGACCAATAAAAATAATAGGTACAACCCATATAAATCATTATATGATGGTTTAAGAAATTTTAAAAATATAATTATAATATAAATATTGGCTTATTAAATTATTTTCTACCTTAAAATTATTAACGACACATTAGAAAAAACAGGTTTTTACCCAAGTAAGCCAACAGCCCATTTAAAAAAACTTCTTATTTATTTTATTTTATTATTTACTGTTTTTCTCCTCCTTCTTCCTCGCGGCTGGGCGAGACCTGAGACAGACAGAGAGAGAGTGGTTCTATCCTCAGTAAATTCTTGTTACTCTCCCTATTCTCTCTTTATCAATCAACAATTCAAATTTGCTTCGGCTTAATCAACAAAATTTGGAAGTTCAAGGTCGTTTCTTTCTCCTTCCCTTCTCCTTCCAACTTCTAAAACCCTTAAATCAGCTGTAACGGCCGCTATTTTGGCCGTTACAGCTGCTAATAGTGGCGCTACAACATAGAAAAAAAAAACTCACCCCGATATCAGCCCATAACAGTATCGGTGGCCATCGATACCATTACATAGAGGCCGTAGCAGCCACAACGCGCTGCTATTTAATTCCATGCTCTTGTCTAGCCTTCGAGCTATTCCAGTTCACACTTTCTGGGAGAGATTATGACTTGTTTGGTTTGCAAATGTGATTTTAAAATCACAACTTTAACCTAATTCTACCCACAACAAAACAAAATAACTCATACAAAGTCAAAAGGTGGACTCCATTTATACCATAAATAAATGGTATACATATACCATAAATGAAGGTGTTTCTGCAGTTTCAAACCATAAGACCAAGACGTAGTATATATATTGATATCACGGAATTAAAATGCAGCATGACTGTTTGATTAAGTCACGTGGTCCAAAAATTAGAACTTCTGGTATAAAAGTTAGAACTGTGGACCTCCTTTTGCGGACAATACTAATTTGTGGAATTGGAAAGAAGAATAGATTATTATTCTCCTTAATTACATTGACAAGTCGATCGACGGAACACATTGTGAATTCAATAAGAACGATCTATTTCCTGAAGCTTCAAGGAAAATGTAATATTTCAGCACACGGAATGTATGTCGGACGGATGCTGAGATGGAAAGTCCTTTTGTTTCGAAAAATGACATCTATAATGCATGCCCTCGTAATTTATGCAAAACTCATATTATCGGTCATTTGTAGTTTTCTAAAAAATAAATTCCTGCTTTCGGGACAATTTCAACTCTATCATTCTGAAAATGTATCATTCATAATTGTATAATTATGTATATTACTTCCCTGATTCTCTCTTTTTCTTTCCTTTATATTTTTCCTTCCTTTTACCACTAGTAGTCATCTTGTACATATACGGCATTGTACTATGCAATTCAGTGAGAAATATACAGAATCGTTTTCATCTATTGTCCCTCTGTTTATGATGTATCATTCATAATTATATAAATAATAAGATAGAATAGTTTGAACATCAAAGAGTTACATGGACTCCAGCCTGTTGCATCTCAATAAAATCGATGACATCATTTGAGCACCATCTAATAAGCTAACAGCCAAATAGGACACGCGGTTTGACTTGATAAATTCTTTTATAAAATTCTTTTTCTATCATCCTTTTCCTGGAAATGTAAAAGAAAAATAGAGTGAGTTAAAAGAGAAATAATCGCGTTAGTTCGAAACTCCTCAACAAACACTAAAATGGCTCCATGGTCATCAGAGAAAACAATGAGAACACCTCGAGCCCAATCAAAATATTTCTCTCTTTTTTTTATATATAAATATCATTCTATGACGATGGACAGATATGAATAAGGACAAGTAAGACAACCGAAAAAAAAAACGTAAAATAAAACATGGAACACCTCTCAACAAATAGAATCCCACTATACGTCCATTCATCAACAACGTAAAAAATTAGTCAAAAACATCTCACGAGCATACACATAACCATGGCATTTCACTTCTTAGCACTCATGAAAATCCTTAATTAAGCGGATCCTTTACCCTGGATGCTGAACATTTCCGTTACACATGGAATTTTCCTCAATAGAATAATTGAATTTTTGTGAGGTCATGAGCAACCTTATTTTGGTGGTGGTGGGGGCTAGGACTTGAACAAGATATTTTTGTGAAAAATTTCAGAGTCAATCCAGTCAAAAGATTATAAAAAATCAGAGTGGATTTCCATTGCGGATCAATGTTATGTCAGTATTAAGAAGAGTTATTGTCCAACATCAGAATATTGATTAGAAATCCACTGGGTCTATAACCTATTTCCAATCCTTCTTGGTTATGCCAAAAAAAAAAAAAGGAAAAGAAAACCTTCTTGGTTAGAAATCCATGAGTTTATAACCAAGATTCCGAAGGGGACAACATCATAATTCTCGATAGTCAGAATGCTTCAATAAATCACTGTAAGTCCAATTAGAAAGACGTGAAGGCAAGGATAAGGAAGGAGAAAACCGTATCTAGTTAAGATATGCATAAATTTATCACCCAAGCAAAAGAATTTCCATTGAATATCAACTGTGGTATCGTGAGCTCCACAGAAAATCTGAGTAAACTTCACTTTTATTAGAAAATATATTTGTTTTATTCAACGTAGGCTTCTGACCCATCATGGACAGAGAAAGAAGTGACCATCAGATACGAAAAAAAAGTCAACCGGGTCAACTGCCTGCTTTTTCAGGGAATCTTCGCAGGAGCTTGTAGGAAGGCTCGTAAAGAGCAGCAATAAATAATTGTCTCTCGAGATGTTGGAAAATCGAGGATTTAGTACATATCGCTTCGGGTTGTATGAATCAAGCTGAGCTGTGCAAAAAAATATGCCTATGGTAGGTATTAAATTGCATCATAAATAATATATATTCTCATATGAATAGAGCACGGAGCTTAATTAAGACTTTTCAGCTAAATCCACAGTTGAAACTGTTCAAAGACGGTACATGGAAACGGCCCCGAGCTGTGAAGAAGACGGAAGCAGAGAAGAAGACATACAATATTCAGTTGATTGTTATTATTTTCTCGGATGACATGTATTACTTGTTGAGATTTTTCCTTTGGGCCATTTTTCCATGGTGGGATGATCTCTACAGAGACAAAAATGATATTAGGGCCAGGGGACAAAGGACATCAGGAAATGGGTGGGGGTTCCATGGTCACAGTGCATCGGATCCTTATGAACTCATTCTTTTGATTCTCTCCGACCAGCATAATTGGATCGATCAAAACTGACGTCTTTTAGAACAACTAAATCAAGCCGATGCATGACCTATTTCCTAAAACTGAGGATCGCGGAAGCAAAAAAGAGATCAATCTCCTTAAAGTAATAAACGAGAGGTCGGAACAATCAACTACTTATTCCTGGAAACTTCAGGGGAAGAATAATGCTAAGTAGATAATTTAATATGAGATTGTTGTTCCACAGTAGACCTCCCAGGATTAATAAACGAGAGGTCGGAACAATCAACTACTTATTCCCGGAAACTTCAGGGGAAGAATAATGCTAAGTAGATAATTTAATATGAGATTGTTGTTCCACAATAGACCTCCCAGGATTAATAAACGAGAGGTCGGAACAATCAACTACTTATTCCCGGAAACTTCAGGGGAAGAATAATGCTAAGTAGATAATTTAATATGAGATTGTCGTTCCCCAATAGACCTCCCTGGATTGATAAATAGTGCAGCCGGTGCTGAGAAAAAAAAATGATAGTTGATTGTTTTTTCAAGACTTCTGTGATATTAGACCGCCCTTTCATTCTCTCCAAGCTGATAAATAAGCTGGTTTATCATAAAGTATCATATATATGGACCAGGCAACTTGGACTACGGGAACCCAATTTCTCCTTTCATCAATGGTTCAGTAGAACGACCATAATACTACTAATATGGTGAAAAGCGGTGCACCAAGCCAAGCTCCTGCACCTGGGTGACCCAATTAATCCACAATATATATGCGTACTAGTGTGGAGATAAAAGACATGAATGTAGCATCGAATGCGTAGATCTACAACCTGCCATAATAAATTTGATTGCGTTTCTTCTGTTTATGCAGCGGAAGCTGCCATAATTGTTCTCGCAAGTGTTAGGGCAATAATTGATTTTCGGATTAGCACATTTGTCATAGTCTACTATGAAGGGATCATGATTACAGTCTCCCGTTGCCTCTTGAAGTGATCAATCTCTGCTCTCGACTAGCTGAACCAGTCAAGATTCTATAAAATCAGAGTGCAATTAGGTTACCATGGATCATTGTTATGTCAGAATGATCCAGTCGATTTTACTTCAATAAGAAAGATGTAAAGGCAAGAAGAAAACCATATATTTCTTAAATATGCATAAATTTATCGTCGTAGTATAAGGATTTTCATTGGATATTAACTGTGGGATCGTTCCCAGTACAGACATTGAAATGTTACTACATATAAAATCAACCGGAGCTATAAATTGCAAACTCTTGCAAGCACAGCAAGAATAGCTTTATCGTAGATGGATCTATTACATATCGGAGAATCGATCTGTGAGGCCTCCCTGAAAATTTGAGTAAATAACCACTCTTATCAGAACGTTTGTTTGTGTTCACCATAGGCTTATGATCCATGGACTAGAGGGTGGCCATCCGATACTAAAAGTAAGTCAACAAGGTCAACTGCCTGCTTTTTCGGAGAATCTTCTCAGGAGCTTATAGGAAGGTTCGTTAAGAGCATCGATATATATGTCCCTCGGGATTTTGGAAAATCGTGGATTTAGTACATCCCTACGCATTGCATGAATCAAGCTGAGCTGTGCAAATTAAATTGCATCTTTTATCATATTCTCATTTGAATAATACAGACAAAAATTCTAAAGACTCATGAAAGCTTTTCGGCTAAATCCACAGTTGAAACAATTCAAAGACTATACATTGCGACATCGACATGGGAACCGGCCTCCGAGCTGTGGAAAGAACTCAAGCAGAGAAGAAGACAAACAATATGCAGTTGATTGCTATTTCAAGAATTTCTCTAACATGTAATATTGAGATGTTGCTTTTGGTTCCATGGTCACTGTGCATGGGAGAGACCTTTCCTTATGGACTCATTCTTTTGGTTCTCCACACCCCAGCATTAATAGATCGATCAAAATTCAGGTCTTTCAAAACACGTACATCAGGCCAATGTATGATCTAACTCGAAGAACTCATTGTTGGGAATTCTTGGAAGACATTACTGCAATTGAGCAGTAGCATGGAGAGCTAGATACATCTATATGACTATATGACGCGGAGCAAAAGATCTCCATGTCTTTCTGATAGGTTATGTGATCCAAAATGGGAATTGTGGACATCTTGGACGGTTCATAGCTAGTAGACAACATTGTAAAAAGTTCTTCACGTACTTGAATATGACATACAAGACTTTTTGGGTACACGCATAACTTCCCCGTTTTATTTTATTTTAATTTACTTTTAATTAATAAATTATCAAATTTTAGCGTTAGGGGAAGGAAAATTACAATTTCATTACAAATTAAAAGTTTTTTTTTTTAGTAAATCTTGCACGTAGGCAATGAAGCCAGCACCGCTCCATGTCTCTAAAGGATTAAACATCCGTGTACGCTCCAATTAAGCAAAACGGAGTAAATATTATGCCAAAAGGCTTAGCTCTGGGGTCGGGACATGATAGACTCATATCATACGGCATGAAATTAAAGAGTCTCAGTAATTAAGTAGAGTTCCTCGAGCGTGACCTCCGAGCAGAGAAAATAGTGTACAAACTAACAAAAAAGAAAAAAGAAAAATGAAGATTGTTCAAAGACTTTTTGTGACATCTTTTAGTTATAGTTAAAGATATATATTTCTCTTGGATAATGTCAATTGTTAATGTGGCACTTTTTGACGACAGTTTTCTCACTCTTTCCAATTTTCTCAATTGGAAAAGTCATCCCCAATAATTTCACGCTATTTGATATTTTGTCTGTCAGTTTCTTTCATCCTTCGAATTATCCTTGAAACATTTTCTTCTACGTGAAAATAAATCGAGATACTAAACAGGTTGAAATTCGATTTCCATAGCATAAGTCCTATAATCGACAGTCATTATTGTCCTAGTAGATGTTTAGGATGGATTCATCAGTTTCCAACCACAGGCTGGTAATTGGATTTATCTAAATTTAGGTTTCTAAAACGAGAAAAATCAGAAAATGGCATGATTGCAGAACGTATAAATGGGGCATCTAGCTTAGCTAGTAAATTCTGGGACTTTAATTGGTATAATCTCCTTGAAGATGTTTCTGCAGTTTTGAAGCATAGCATCAAGACATACAGAAAAGGTGCAGAGCACCTTTTCTGTATGTTTTTTTGTGTTTATTCATGCGCGCATATATAGTTGATTGGTTTGTTTTCTCATATCTAACATGCAGTTATCTTAATTTCTGCAAAACAGGTACTGATTGTAGGAGCATTCTTGAAGAATCAAAGAGAGGTGGCACAGTGTAACTGGTCATGTATGTTTGGGGAAGTGGAGGTTCCAACACGAGTTTTAGGCGATGGGCTTCTTTCTTGCCTAGCTCCAAGCCACAGTGTTGGACAAGTCCCTTTTTATGTTACATGTTCCAATAGGTTGGCTTGTAGTGAAGTTCGTGAATTTGATTATCGAGCAGGCTCTGCGAATGTGGATGTGAGAGATGTGTACAGTTTTTACATGAATGAGATACACTTTCATACGCAACTAGAGAAGCTCTTGTCAATGAGTTCTATCAGAAATCTGGACATTTCTTATGAGGGCCTTATGGAGAAACGGAAAATTATTAACAAGATCATAGCATTGAAGGAGGAAGATGAGAACGTGCAGGTGTTAGAGGCTGCATCTGAGAGTTCCTTTCAGAGCCAGACGAAGGAACGGGCTCTTCAGACAATTACAAAAGAGAAGCTGTACTCATGGCTCCTTCATAAAGTTGTTGAAGGTGGTAAGGGACCTTGTCTATTAGATGAACAAGGGCAAGGTGTACTACATTTAGCTGTTGCTCTTGGTTATGATTGGGCCATTAGACCAATTTTAGCTGCTGGAGTTAGTATCAATTTCCGTGATGCTAATGGATGGACAGCACTTCATTGGGCTGCATTCTATGGCAGGCAAGGATCCTCCAGCTCTGTCTCTTCTTTTCCCCTCCCTTATGCACACGCACCTTATCCGGATATTTTGTCGGGAGAGCTTGTTATTGCCCATTGCTGCTATTGTTCTCTGATTTTATGCTATTGCTGAGCATTTCATCTTTTTATAGTTCATAATCGTATAATGCATCATGTAGTCTATTCCATTTCATGTCCAAGTGAGGCATGCTTTTAAGCTTCAATAGCAATTTATTGGGAAGACAGAGACTCTGAGTCATCAATTTATATGTTTCAAGTTTTTACGATATGCCTCTCTTGCACTTTTGCTATTGGAAGTTTCAGGCTTTTAAATATGTTATTATTTCTGTTCATTATTTTTGTATTGGTTTCTTATTGAATACGTAGCCTTAAAAATAAGCAAACCATTTGTTAATTTTAACATTGAGCCTTATCTTGTTTATGCAGGGAGCAGACAGTTGCTGCTCTTGTCTCCCATGGCGCTTCTCCTGGTGTTCTTTCAGACCCATCCCCAGAATTTCCCTTGGGCCGAACGCCTGCTGACCTTGCTTCAGTCAATGGGCACAAAGGAATTTCATATGAGTAAACCACTTTTAAAAGTAAGTCAACCGGGTCAACTGCCTGCTTTTTCGGAGAATCTTCGCATGAGCTTTTAGGAAGGCTCGTAGAGAGCACCGATGAATAATTGTCCCTCGGGATGTTGGAAAATAGAGGATTTAGGACATATCGCTACACGTTGTATGAATCAAGCTGAGCTGTGCAAAACAATATGCCTATGGGAGATATTAAATTGCATCATAGATCATATATATTCTCATATGCATATAGTACAGAGCTGAATTAAGACTTTTCAGCTGAATCCACTGTTGAAACTATTCAAAGACGATACATCGCGACATGGAAAAGGCCTCCCAGCCGCGAAAGAAGACAGAAGCAGAGAAGAACACATACAATATGTAGTTGATTGTTAGTAATTTCTCTGATGACATGTATTAATTGTTGAGATTTTTCCTTTGGACCATTTTCCATGGTGGAATGATCCGTACAGAGATAAAAATTATATTAGGGCCAGTGGACTAAGACATCATGAAATGGGTTGGGGTTCCATGGTCACCGTGCATCGGATCCTTATGAACTCAATTCTTTTGGTTCTCTCCGACCGGCATAATTGGATCGATCAAAACTAAGGTCTTTGAGAACAAGTAAATCAAGCCGATGCATGACCTAGCTGGAAGTTTTCCTAGGGGCGGCATTCTGGCATTCTTGATGCATGACCTAGCTGGAAGATTTACTGCATGCAAATTGAGCAATAGCAGCGAGAGCTAGATCGATCCACATGACGTACGTGGAGATAAAAAAAAATCTGCATCACTTTCTGGTGAGTTATGACGTCTTGGACATCTTGGACGGTAGCTAGTAAGACAAATCGTAAAAAAGTCAATAGTTTCCTCGTTCTTTTCAATTTTCTCAATTGGAATAGTCATCCCCAATAATTCCAAGCGATTTGATGTTTTGTCTGTTAGTTTCTTTCATCCTCTGAATTATCTCTGAAACATTTTATTTTATATGAAAATAAATTGAATTCTGGATAGGTTGAAATTCGATTTCTTTAGCAGAAGTCCTATAATCAACAGTCACAATTGTCCAGGTAGATGTTCATGATGGATTCATCAGTTGGGCTGTCCACCCACCGGCCGGTAATTGGATTGATCAGAATTTAGGCTTCTGAAACAAGAAAAATCAGGAAATGGCATAATTGCAGAATGTATAGATGGGGCATATAGTAAAATCCGGGACTTTAAATGGTATTATCTCCTTGAAGATGTTTCTACAGTTTTGAAGCATATAGCATCAAGAAATAGCATATCGATAACACCGAATTAATAGGCCGCATTGCTGTTTGTAAAGTTATGTGGTCCAAAATTAGACGGGGTAATTGGAAGGAAGAATAGATTATTCTCCTTACATTGACAAGTCAATGGGCCACATTGAAGGTTGATTGATCCTGAGATGGGAAGTCTTTGTTGTTATTATTCTCACACAATCCAAGCAATTTATCATCTTCATCGGTCCTAATTTTGCACGAAGGGACATAATCATTAACATCGATCCACACTAAAAAATTAATCAAAACAAGGAACAAAAGCTTATTCCCTGCCGCTTCGGGGGGAATATGCTATGCCTTATTAAATCCAGTGACACTGATTTATGGAACAAAGAAATTCTACTATTTATTCACCTTGTTTCACTAGGTAAGAGCGGGTGGATGTCCGACAGTGTAATTGCATCAGCATCCATTTCAGTTCCTCTCAACGCAAAGCAGACATAAGCTTGGTCTTTCGATAGGTTACGTGATCCAAAATCAGAATCGTGGACATTTTGCATGGTAGCTAGTAGACAACATTGAAGAAGTCCTTCCTATAGCTTGGCCGAATCGGAAGCAAAAAGGAGATCAATCTCCTTAAAAGTAATAAGACGAGATATCAGAACATTCAACTACTTATTCCCAGAAACTTCTGGGGAAGAATAATGCCAAGTAGATAATCCAATATGAGAATGCTGCTCCATGATAGACCTTCCTGGATTGATAATTAGTGCACCGGTCAGTAGTGGGAAAAAAAATAAAAATAGTTGATTATTTTCCAAAGATTCTGTGATATTAGACGGCCCTTCCATTCTCTCCGAGCTGATAAATAAGCTGGTTTATCATAAAGCATCATATGGACCAGGCGACACCATAATACTACTAACGTGGTGAAAAGCAGTGCACCAAGCCCAGCTCCTGTACCTGGGTGAACCAATTAATCCACAATATATGTACTGTGTGGAGATAAAAGACATTAGTACGAGGTATATGTAGCATGGAATCCGTAGATCTACAAACCTGCCATAATGATTTTGACTGCATTTCTTCTGCTTACATAGTAAAGACGAGAGCGCAGTTAGTAGAGAAGACATTAACTTCTGAGCGCTTGTTTGAAATGCAACACAGGGATCACGATTTCAATTTCCCATTGCCTCTTGAAATGATCAATCTCAGCTCTTGACCAAGGAATTAAATTGCAGTCGCGGCTCGCGGAAGCAGTTGTCGCAGTAGTGAATTTCACAGTATTACGCAACAGAATCGCGGCTGTCGCGGACAGAATTTTTTCAGACAAGCAAAGAAAAAACTCTAACTCATACAGAACATTTAATAAATGACCAATTAGATGAGATACAGTGTTTAGACCAATAAAAATAATAGGTACAACCCATATAAATCATTATATGATGGCTTAAGAAATTAAAATATATATATATATATAATAATATAAATATTGGTTTTGACCCAAGTAAGCCAACAGCCCATTTAAAATTTTTTATTTTATTATATTATTTACTGTTTCTCCTTCTTCTTCCTCGCGGCAGGGCGAAACCTGACAGACAGACAGACAGACAGAGGCTCTATCCTCAAACCTCAGAGAGCTATTGCAGCAGTAAACTCTTTCATACTTTCCCTATTTTCTCTTTATCAATCAACAATTCAAGTTTGCTTCGGCTTAATCAACAAAATTTGGAAGTTCAAGGTCGTTTCTTTCTCCTTCCCTTCTCCTTCCTCCTTTGTAAAACCCTTGAATCGGCTGTAACAGCCGCTACGGCCGCTATTTTGGCCGTTACAGCCGCTAATAGCGGGCGCTACAACATAGGAAGAAAAACTCACCGCAATATCAGCCCGTACTGGTATCGGTGGCCATCGATACCATTACATAGAGGCCGTAGCGGCCTCGACACTCCTTTATTTAATTCCATGCTCTTGTCTAGCCTTCAAGCTGTTCCGGTTCACACTTTCTTGGAGAGATTAAAGCAAACTAATTAAATATAAGGTTGGAGAGTAGACGCAGTTCTTTATTCATGATCTTGGCATGTAGAAAACAAATAATTGCACCCTAGGATTTCCCTGATTTTCTAAATTCACCATAAATTGAGTCGCAATTACACACCATACTAAATATCGACTGTCACACAAACATATGCAGAATAACACAGCAGCCTCTTGCACTCGTTCACCAAGTTTCGCCGTATCTCAGAGGGTGAACATCTGATGTCATTGAAGTGTCAGTAGCAATTAGTTCGAAGCATGATGATGTGAAGAGACCGTCGCTTCTCTCTGTTGCTCGATCAGACAAGACAAACTCCATGGCATTTTCAGTTTGCTTGATTTTGAGAGGATGTGACACCTTCCTTATGCCCTCCAACTGCACTGCTACTTCTTTCATTGTAGGTCTTTGATTTCCAGACGAGTTTAAACATCTTCTGGCAAGGTCGGCAACTGCTTCAACC
Source organism: Punica granatum (assembly GCF_007655135.1). Classification (NCBI taxonomy): domain Eukaryota; kingdom Viridiplantae; phylum Streptophyta; class Magnoliopsida; order Myrtales; family Lythraceae; genus Punica; species Punica granatum. Next base: position 40,669,611 of record NC_045128.1, on the reverse strand, counting down.
TCTTCCTTAGGAGCTTGCTCCAACACTTGCTCATCAAGAATATCAGACAGGTTACCGTGTTGCATCGAGAGGATGAAATTGGTTGCTAAGCTTCTTCCCTCGAGTGCCCTCAGTGACGAGATAGGCTTTTGTCCAGTTAATAGCTCAACAAGGACAACTCCAAAGCTATAAACGTCGCTCTTATCAGTATATTGGCTCGACTCGAAGTACTCTGGATCCAAGTACCCGAAGGTTCCCCGTACCAATGTGGAAACATGCGTCTGGTCGAGGCCAACTGAGATTGACGTTCCAAAATCTGCTAGTTTGGCCTGATATTTCTCATCCAAGAGTATGTTCCTCGTTTTTACGTCGCGATGGTAGATGGGCACAGTTGCAGCAGAGTGCAGATAGAAAAGAGCTCCTGCGACTTCACTAGCAATTTGAAAGCGCACGCCCCATGAAATTGGGAACTCTGCATTTGGATCATGGAGATAATCGTAGAGAGTTCCATTGGGGACAAATTCATATACTAGAAGAGGAGCTTCTGTATCGAGACAACATCCCAACAGTTTAATCACGTTCCTGTGATTTATTTGCGAGAGGATGATGACTTCATTTATGAACTGTTCGATGTAGTGGTCATCTATAACTTTAGATTTCTTCACTGCAACAATTTTTCCGTTGGCTAGCATTCCCTTGTAAACAGTTCCTGGCGTTGAGGATATTAATCCCAAATATAAAAGAGGAATCAAAATTCATTAGTTTATATGAGACTTGGGTACCACCACTTATTAGCTTGAGCTTTTAAGTGGAAATGGGCCAAAGTCCGTATAAATCAAATGGAAATTTAATATGGTATCAGAGCCTAGGTTACGCGTATTCGTGCCTACGCGCGTGTGCGCACCCACACCACGCTAGGCCCAGTATGTCAAGTGCAGCCAAAGTGCTCCTCGTGTTAGTCCCCCTTCGCCTGAGCACGGAAGAAGAGTCCGGCTCGAGGTCAATTGTTGAGGGCAGGTGTTTAAGGGCACGTGACAACGTGTAGTCAAAAATAGACCACACGTTGCACGTGAGGGCGGGTGTTGAGGATATTAATCCCAAATCGAAAAGAGGAATCAAAATCCATTGATTTATATGAGGTTTGGGTACCACCATTTATTAGCTCGAGGTGGAAATGGGCCCAAATCCGTATAAATTAAATGAAAATTTAATACCTGGCCTCCCCGACCGAGTACGCGGTCCTCGTTGAATTGGTTTGTAGCCTTGGCCAGCTCCACCGACTTGAACAATTTGCTCCTCTCTATGTTTTCGCTGGGTGAAGATAATTGTTGCTTCAACACCGGACCTCCATTTCGCAGCCTTTTCCTGAAGAAGTTCTCTCTTTCCTTGACCTTCCTTCTCCTTTTCATTGAACTGCACAGCCAACCCGAGGAAACAAGGCACGCTGCAATACCTACAATACCTATATAACCATTGAAAAGGTGGTGTGTCAGCATCAAACGTATTATTGTAATGAATATGTAAATTCAAAGTTAAGAATGTTGATCCCCTTCACCTATTAGAAGTGCAATATATATGAATGCTGTTATGTATCTGAGATCAATCCTGTGCCGCGAGCCTGAGGCAAACGTTGTGAAAGGAAATTTGGTTAGAAGTTACCCAGAAAGAGGAAATAATCATATGTTGATGATCAAAAGAGGTAACCTATGCAAGAACCTAAAATATTGTTGAAAGAAATTTAATTAGACGTTACCCAATAAAGGAAGCTTAAAACATGCTCATGATATATATAATAAACTTAGTTCGATGGTGAAATTCAATTAACGGCAGTACATAATTGATTGTAAATTATGATTTATGATAGTTTAAAACATTCATGCATATGACATAAATTATAAAATTGACAAAAAAAAGGATCACGTTCTATTATGTGCAATGCACGGGCTGCATAACTATTCTATATCTATATATCAATATATATATATATATATATGAAAACAAAACCCAAGTTGAATTCTAACACCACCACATCATCAAAAATAAAAATCAGAGCTCTCTTACGTTGCTACATCATTGATTTACATTAAGAAAATTATTATATTCTTATAAAGGAAAGAAACATTCTCATATCGATTTTTTAAAATTTGATTAATTAATTATGTAATAATAGAATATATGAATTGTATGCATATAGCTCAACAAAATATATACAAAAAGTTTCCTTATTTAATTATAATTAACAATTTATATAAGAGATGATCCGATTTTTTTTTGTATATATTTCTTAGGAGTTTTGGTCAACAATTCAAATTTTCATTAGGATTTTTGTTACGATATTGATAACTATATTACATGGAGAAAATATTATATGACCAGTTAGACATAGTTTATTTTTTATTATTTTGTCCGAAATAATTATTTTTATATAATTATTTCATTTTTATTCATTAAGAATAAAAAATTCCTTATTTTAATATTTAACTATTTCACAAATAATTTTCTAATAATAATGAGATACTATATAAATATATTGAAATATTTATTTTTGATATTTTGAATTGATGATTATTTTTGTCTTATTGGATATCGTGTAGTTTCGAAAAATTTTATTTTGCGCTAGACATCATATCCGAGAAATCGAGATTTGATAATTATGAAGTTAAAGATATACAATGTCAAATATACATTATCCATTAAATATTAAATATAAATAAATATCATTTCTTCTTTTTATTTTTTTATAATATATAATAATTATATAAATATATCCAACTGCAAGTTATAAAATATTTTGAATATGTTTTATTTTCCAAAGCTAATATCTTAAATTTTGTTTCTTCTTTTTTTTCAATTCAAATATATACTTTCCAATTATTTTGCTTTTCTAAAATAATATTTTAGATTATGTGATTTCAACATGGAACAGAAGGACAATCAACCTATATTAAACTTATTTGTTTTCACTTTGGCAAACTAAAGGTAATACTCCCTAACACAAACTAAATTATGACAATGTAATATAATTACCATCAATATGACATTATAACATGATTATTTTAATTGAGAAAATTAGAAATATTTCCCATGCAACTCGCAGGCCTTCATCTAGTATATAAGAAAAGAAAGCCCAAGCCGAATTCTCACGTCCTCACTTCATCAAAAATAAAAATAAAAATGGAGCTCTCTCACTTTAACACGTCATCATCATATAGTAAGGAAATATATACATATCGTCGTAAATTTTATTAATTAATTATATAATAGAATATATAGATTGTATACACGAGGGAAGAAAATATGCAATAGAATATATAGATATAAATTATATACAATGGAATATAGCCCAATAAGGACATACAAATAATTTACTTGGCCATATGCATATATGCCTTAAAAGTTTTATTGGTTACATCGTTTACGTTATATCAGTATATATTTGCATTTACATCGTTTACGTTATATCAGTATATATTTGCATTCTCAGTAAAGAATTTGAGAATTTGGAGGAGTATTATATGTGCAAGCGCCATAAGCTAATATGCACAAGCTTAAACCAGCCAAGCAGAACAGAGCAGCGGCAGACAGAAAGAATAGAGGAGAAAATCATATGTCAAACAATAGAGGAACTCCGACCAGCACAAGATCAAGCCTCGATCGGGATATCAATCGAACTCCTGTTGAGATGAAATTTTGGCAATGGCCTCACAACTTATGGGGCTAGGTTTTGAACCGTTAAAATTTTAGTTTGAGCTTTATAGGTGTTGTTTTGGCTGAGTTTGTGAACCGCTCTTTTTGGGTGACAAATTTCTTTTTTTGTGATCCAAAAGAGTGTGCCTCTTGAGTTTGGATCCAAGGGTTTGTCCTTGATGAAAAGCTATGTGTAACCAACATTATTTTAATGAAGTTGATTAGGAGTTGGTCCCGTAGTTTTTCCCACTTTGGGTTTTCCACGTTAAAAATATCGGTGTTTGTCTATTTTCCTGAGATCCTATTTTGATCACACAAGGTGAGAAAGATTAACTCGCTGTGTGTAGATACTCGATGATCCTTTCCCAACAAGTGGTATCAAACTCTACACAAAGGTTCCTCTCTACCTTTCAAACTTTATTGGTTATTTATTATACACAATCTTATTAATTTTATTTTGATGAGTGTTAGCATATTGTTAAAGAGTAGTTTTAAGTAGGTTTAAATTTTTTACGGATAATATATTTTGTCTGATTGAAATTAGTATGGTTAGTTTTTATACTGTTTGGTGAACAAACTATGGTCAAACCTATACTTTGGGAAGATTGATGGAGTTAGCATTATCTTTTCAAATTTCTTTTATTTTTAAGAATATTTCTCTCAAACATTAACTATTTTTACCTAATTTATACAGTTTTATGATTTATTTTAGTTGTAGCTACAAGATTTATATTTAAATATATTGATTTCTCTATAAAATTCTTTGAACGAAGAAATATGTGATAGAATTTAAGTCACTTCCATCACTCCCCGTTATAAATTTTGTGTTTTTGAACTGTTTTAGTCGCCAATAATTCTTTTTCTATGAAGTTTCAATAAAAATTGATGTACAATATAAACTTTGTGTTAATATAATCTTACACGGTTAATTTTTAATATTATTCTTCGTATTTTTTTTAATCTTATACTAGATACTATTTATTAGATAAATATTCAAACTATTATCTTGCAAGATATATTTTATTTTCACCACTGGTTGGTTATACATGAAAATTACACAGTAATTCCATTTATGAGAAATGTTCACTTACTGATCGTTTTGCTCTCCTAACATAATTATCTTAAATAGTATGTATTCCTTTAATATTTAGGAAAGATATTTCATGTGTATATGACCTAAATGCTTTCTATATGTACATCAACTCATATTTAGAAAATATACTATCTATTTTTGGATGGAAGATCAGTAATCCTCCAATTAACTCATTCAATTCATAATATATTTAATTTAAAATATTACTTTCTATCAAAAAATTATTAATCATTCCTGCGTAACGCATGGGTTCTCATCTAGTTAATGTAATAGTCACTAGCTAGATGAGAACCCCACACGTTGTGCAAGCAAACGGGTAGATGAAATGTGCAATTATTTTTAGTAATTAATAATGTTATGAATAGGTACATATAGAGGAATAAATATTTATTTATGTGAAAGTTGAATTATCTATGTTTAAAAAGAAAGAAGAAACTAATAGAGATCCAATTACTGTGCATAATAATATAATAAACACAACTAATAGAAAAAAAAATAAAAGAGATAACCACAACTTAATTATATTACGGAACCTTAATAGCTAAAGAGTTCGTTACTCCTAATGTTCATAGTACCAAATAATCTTTCAATCCTTTTTTTTCGCTGAATAAAAAGGCTAGGTTGGGTTATTAGCCCGCTGTGGTTGCCCCAACTAAGGGAACCTAACCGCCATGGAATGTTCCTTTCGCCATACATTGCAGAAACTTTAGCCCAACTTGGTCATCGCAGCCCCACCAAATAATCTTTCAATCCTACTCTAATTGTTGGTCCTAAATTATTCAACGATAAGCTATTGCAGCATCTCAAAAGCGACTAGAGACACAAAAACTTAGTATATCATCAAGTATAACAAATTATTTCAAACCAACCTTATATACGAAGCCATCGAAGTCATATATCAAAAAACAAATGTAAAAGAAAGTTTACAGTACAAATATAAAAAGAACAAAAAGGAAAAATAAAAAAAATACTCATTGATAATTGAATAGAAAAATCAATTTGAGTCGGGGAGAGATATGCATAATATATACACAGTAAGACAAGTAAAAGTTTTATCTGAGGAAATTAAGATGTCAGAATCACAAGAAATATATCGTTAGTTGAAATTACTATTATGAATATGAGTAGTAATATACATGTAGAGAAAATATAGAATGGATAACTTGTATTGAGTAATTTCACCAGAAGCTTTTTTTTTTCACTTAGATATATATTAGAAGTATACCCGCACTATACACAGATTTATTAAATTTAAGGAAACATGTCCTGATTGAGATTGAAAGATTTCGAACAAAATCTCGTTATTGATTTACAGTGCCATTTTATTTCATTTTCTTCTAGCTTCAGTAAATTCCATTATACTCTTTATAATAAAGGATAGTAAAAAACTTTATCAAAAAAGGGTTTCTAAAATTTACACAAATAATAATAATAATAATAATAATAATAATAATCATAATAATAATCATATTATCAATGATAATTTAATATCGTGTTTAAAAAAAGCTTATATTTGCATTTAGTGAGGGAGAGTGTGAAAATGGTGTAGAAATATATAAAAAGATAATTTTATCTCCAACTTTTTTCTGATCCAATGCTCCTATTTTTTTTATTATAAATTATTTACGATGGGTATTATTGGAATAGGAATGTTAAACAAAGTTTTTTTTTTGCTCACTTTCATAGTAGTATAGATATAGATATTATTATATATTCTTAGATATATATATATACATATTCATATTATTATATATTCAATATATATATATATATATTAACTTCATCTATAAGGGAATCCTCCGGTAGGACATGCCTCGAGGGATACCAGCGTTACACAGTTCAATTTTTAACTTAAATTGGATAAAAGGAGTTGCAATTAAGTAGACCCATTAAGTAATCGCAACCATATTGAGCAGATTATATATTTTATTTATCAAATAATTTTTTGAATATATTACACTAGAGATAATCACTGCTATGCACGGACAATTTACAACATAAACAAAATGACATATATATTGATAATATAAAATTTATTCTTAGATAAAATCTGATATTGTAAACTCGATAGATCTTCGACTTTATCAAGTATTTTATCAAAATAAAATAGATATATCGTTGAAGAAAAAACATAAAATCTAAAAAAAAAAGGAATAAAAGAAAGAGTGGCGGAGAAATGAGGAGAGATGAGAGAGGGAGTGGTGGAGAGAAAATATAGATAAATTTTCACATAAAATTACTATAGTATTCCATGATGGTTGCTATTAATTGTAAATATTTTGCTAAGGGTATTTTTGGAAGTTAAAAGTTACATCACAGGAGTTATTCAGTATAAGTATTATAGATCAAATAAAATTAATATAAAGAGGAAACTTTCATAAACCACAAGAAATGAGGATGATTTCCATAATAAATAATTTTATAATATTGTGAAATCGGTAAATCTTTTCACACACCGATACATAAATTATAGAATCATGGACTTGTGAAGTTAGTATGGGCCATGAGCCCAGCCCAAACCATGGATTTTATTAATTTCCCCATCAACTCCCTTCCCGCTGCCTCAATAAACTCTTTGCCTTTTCTTTTTTAATTTTTATTATTATTTGGTTTGAGGTCTGTCCAATTGGATAGAGATAGAAGGAGAGGAAAAGAGTGAGAAAGAGAGAGAGAGAGAGAGAGAGAGAGACGGTGTGAGCGACGTAGTGCTCGAGGCGGCAGCTCGCCTGAGACTAAGCAAGAATGTGATCGAGATCTCGGGGCGATGAAAAGAATGTGAGAAAACAGAGAAGGGTATGGAGAGAGATCGGGGCGATGACTTGAGGAAGAATCAAGAAGAGTAAATGAAGTGGAATCGAGAGGGCTGGTGACGGGAATAAAGTAAGCATGTGTTTGTTTCAATTTAATTAAATAAGTGTTTATAAGTATTGCAAAGTTAGCTTTAAGAGAAAATGAATGGGGAAAGGGGGACACATAAGAGATGATGGTCTAAACTACTTAATCATTAAGTCAAAAACCACTTAATGAATAAGTGACAAAACTTGACTTAATAAAATAAGGTTATTTTCACTTATTAGTACTCTTCGCTCCTCACAGAATAAGGGAACTACAAGGATACCTCGGGTAAAAGGGATTTGTACATTTGATTGACAAAAGGAAAAGGGCAGAAGAAGGAAGGAACTCATCATATAATTTTAGAGGAACTGTGTTGCCTAATCATACCTACTAATAGATTAAGAGAAACTTATGCACATTACCTTGACATCCATTGTCCAGGTAGGCGTTACCAGCATAGCCATAGTCACAGGAACACTGCATGAACGGCATAATTGGATCATTGTCAGACATGCTTATATTTGAGCAGGAATAGTGATTCTCGCGACTAGTATGACCCAGGAGATTAATTCCAAAGTGTGTAGTGTTTGCCACGCCCCATTGTAGCACTGCCGGCACATATCCTTCCTGTTCCAAAGCATGCATGCGAGAAGGAGAAAACTCAGATCGATTGACCAAAGCTGCATAACTGCATCCCTCCACAGCTCCAGAGGCAGCTTCGTCTTTTTGAAAACTCACATTGAAGGACTGCAGTCCAAACATTGTCGTTGTTTGACAGCAACCCAAACCCGAGCAATCACTATTGGGGCTGATGCTTGTGCCATTGGTTCTTGAGCTGCACTCTGACAGCTTACATCCAACAACCGCAGACTTGGTGTTCTCGATAAGGGCAACGTCGCTACACCCCACTGCAGCAAAGATGTTCCTGTCCTGAGCGATCATGAATGAGCTTCCTTCCAGCATGACCGATTCATGAGTTTGGTTTTTGGAGTAGTCTCTGGAGTAGATTACTGGGAAACTGACTGTGATCATGGCATCACCCCCTGGTCCATAGAAGTCTGGAAGGGTGATATTCAGCACCTGCAAGTTGAGTTTTTTGAGTCTGGGAGTGTTTGTGCCATTTGGGCAAGCAACCTCATACCAGTCATCGAGAAAACAACCGGCTGGTCCAATTCCAAAGGGGAAAGGAATGGTAACATTCCCACATTTTTGCTGGCAGCCAGGCTTAGCAAGCTGATCAGTGGCAGCCTGCCCCTGAGCTTTTATGGAGCCAAGAAGCAAAAGAATCTGAAACATGAGTTTCGGAATCATCTCTGCTCCGGCTACTTGGTTCATTTTTGGTTGAAGAAAGCAAGGATGGCTGTGGCCAATTCTGACTCGAGTGTGCACATATATAAGGGTACATGTATAAGTCTGAGCTGATGACTTAGTCCAGCAGAAGCCAAAATTTGATTAGTAATCCAACGAGCAAGTCAACCGATTGGGACAAAAAAGAGATCAATCTCCTTAAAGTAATAAACGAAAGGTCGGAACAATCAACTACTTATTCCCGGAAACTTCAGGGGAAGAATAACGCTAAGTAGATAATTTAATATGAGATTTGTTGTTCCACAATAGACTTCCCTGGATTAATAAGCGAGAGGTCGGAAATCAACTACTTATTCCCGGAAACTTCAGGGGAAGAATAATGCTAAGTAGATAATTTAATATGAGATTGTTGTTCCACAATAGACCTCCTGGATTGATAAATGTGCTAAGTTGATTCTGATCCAAGACTTCTATGATATTAGACCGCCCTTTCATTCTCTCCAAGCTGATAAATAAGCTGGTTTATCATAAAGTATCATATATATGGACCAGGCAACTTGGACTATGGGAACCCAATTTCTCTTCTTTCATCAATGGTTCAGTAGAACGACCGTAATACTACTAATATGGTGAAAAGCAGTGCACCAAGCCAAGCTCCTGTACCTAGATGACCCAATTAATCCACAATTATATGCGTACTAGTGTGGAGATAAAAGACATGAATGTAGCATCGAATGCGGAGGTCTAAAACCTGCCATAATAAATTTGATTGTGTTTCTTCTGTTTATGCAGTGGAAGCTGCCATAATGATCTCGCAAGAGTTAGGGCAATAATTGATTTTCCGATTACTACATTTGTCATAGTCTACTACAAAGGGATCACGATTACAGTCTCCCGTTGCCTCTTGAAGTGATCAATCTCAGCTCTCGACTAGCTGAACCAGTCAAGATTCTATAAAATCAGAGTGCAATTAGGTTACCATGGATCATTGTTATGTCAGAATGATCCAGTCAATTTTACTTCAATAAGAAAGGTGTAAAGACGAGAAGAAAACCATATCTTTCTTAAATATGCATATATTTATTGTCGTAGTATAAGGATTTTCATTGGATATTAACTGTGGGATCTTTACCAGTACAGACATTGAAATGTTACTACATATAAAATCAACCGGAGCTATAAATTGCAAACTCTCGCAAGCACAGCAAGAATAGGTTTATCGTAGATGGATCTATTACATATTGGAAATCGATCTGTGAGGCCTCCCAGAAAATTTGAGTAAATAACCACTCTTACCAGAACGTATGTTTGTGTTCACCATAGGCTTCTGACCCATGGACTAGAGGGTGGCCATCAGATACTAAGAGTAAGTCAACAAGGTCAACTGCCTGCTTTTTCCGGAGAATCTTCTCAGGAGCTTATAGGAAGGCTCGTTAAGAGCATCGATAAATATGTCCCTCGGGATTTTGGAAACTCGTAGATTTAGTACATCCCTACGCATTGCATGAATCAAGCTGAGCTGTGCAAATTAAATTGCATCTTTGATCATATTGTCGTTGTGCGCACCCGAATTTCATCTCGTCGGGGCACGCATGCGCGGAGCCTATGCAACGCGGCTTGGGAGTATCCACCTTCCCGTGGGGATGCGCGACGGACACGCGTGAGAAGGAGTCGCCACTTACTGTTTACGACCCGTAGGTCGAGGGCCGTTGAGTCGCCCGGGTCTAGGGGTACGGGGTACACCTAAATGCTAAGGCAATGGTCGTACGGAACCGGAAATTCCGAATTCGGGGGTTCTATTACGTGCGGGCCTATATCCCGCACGCCCTTTCGGTACTCTAGCTTGCTAGGCTTGCCATTTTGTTTATTTACCGCGTGATTTAGAGTTGCGCTCGACTCGCCCGTTTTGACACCGTAAATTCGATGAATTGATCAAGTTGGGCCAAGAGTTCGAAAGATGAGTAGGCTTGTGCATCGAGGAGTCGGTTCACTATCTTAGCGTTACAGTTCATCGAACCGTGATGGTCGATTCCCTGCGTGAACCGAAACCACGAGTATCCAAGCTTACTTTGGTGGCGATAGACCAACTTAACCGATCCAGCACTCGGACCTCTCGCTCACCGATCGGGGATCCTTACAAGGAGATGAATGAACATACAAATAGAATCCTCACAATGTTCTCTCGAACAATTACAAAGTATAACCGAATAAGTAAATGGATCCCGATCGGTTTGCATTGGGCCACTATTCCGCTCCGGCTCACCGTGTATTTTGAATAACCGATAAGTGAATTAAGGCAACGCGGGCTCAAGGAGCCGGGGGTCGGGTCCGATCGATCCAACGGTTTGCAGGAGAATCGGTTGATTCCCACTGTAACCGTTGGGCCGATCGAGCTCCCGAGTGATATCTAGATCCGTTTCACATGCCCAATCCAAATTGTCTTCCACATAGGCCGTGTTCGGAGTGTAACGGTGAATCGAGGCTAGATCCCATTCCGCACTCAGGTTGCACGCGCTCGGTGAATTAGGAGGCGTTGGACCTCGTGTTCGGTGGTTTGGGGCGTTGGACCCCGTGTAACACGTAACCTATGGGCTCGGGCCCGATCGTGACAAATCAGCAAAAGCAAGAATAAAACAGAAGAAAACTGATAAAACTGATGAAATACAGACAACAACTGATAAGTATCGGTGAATACAGACGAGTTGTGTATTAGGCCGAATGTACGTGATTTAATCAGTTATTAACCGGGGTTGATTAGCAAACAATGTATCTAACCTAGGCAAACATAGATGGTGGATTAGAATAGGGTTCTAAGCCAATTACACGTGTGTGTTTGTTTTAAGACTCTTATTCAGTGAGGTGACACTGCGATTTCACCGAATTAGCCAAACTCGTGTTTTGACTCTAGGTTGGAATCTATCATTCCGCTTATCCATTATCTAATATTTGATTAAGCCAAATGCATGATTAATCCAGTTTTTCGTGTTTTGTAACTGAAATAAAATGTTCACCACCGAATCTACTATAGGAAGATAGAAATACCGAAAGTGAACGGAATGGGCCGTGCGAATGAAACTCGCACCCGAACGGGTTGCCCTTTTCTTTCATAGATCGAAGTGTTTCCAACTCCCTAACGCCTAGGGTATCGGTGAATCACGGAATGACGATTATGCCCTTGGATGATAAAATTGCAATGTTCTTGTATAAATTGGAGATCGCGTCACACGAAGAAGTCCAAGAAGGACTCGCGCGTCTTGACTCGAGCCGCCTCAAATCGGGCCCGGACTCGAGTCATAGCACGCGAGTACTTGTTAGACGTCTATTCTATTCGTGTTACGTGTCTCGGTGTTTTGAAATTGTGAGCTTTTAATGGAAAAGGGCATTCTCGCCGTTCCGTAAATCATTGATGCGTTTATGAATTAATAATCAATTTGCCCAATTGTTTAGTCCAAGTGTTTTAATTAGCCGAATGATACGTCCCGTTTGACCCGTTTGTGGGATTGGTTTAATGATTGAGACCTCAAACCTCAATTGTTATGGATCAATGAAATGATTGTTCGATATTAACGTATCTAGCACATGAATTAACATGAAACCAACGATTAAATGAAAATTGTGATTACAATCAATTCCAAGAATCGGTTTTGACCGTTTCTTGCATGCATAAAACATCAAACACGATGATAACGTACATTTTTTACATAGCCTGTGCCGCCATGATCTTAGGAACGCAATTAAGCATACAAACAAGTACAAACACGATATTTAGAGGAATCGATAAAACGGCACCGACTCATGGAAAGCGAAAAATGTAAAAACTCGGGAAACGACTTGAGTCGGGGAAAGGAGGCCATCCATGGCCCGAGGAAGCCAAGAGGGGCTCTCGGCCACCTCCATTGGGGTGAGGCCGAGAGGTTCCTTTGGCTTGCTCGAGCCAACGAGGTCTCCTCGACTCCGATTCAAACTATTTCCCGACATGCTAGCACTATATACAATGAATACATGCATAATACGATGTAAAAGACACATAAAAACATGAACTTGCATTCGAATCGGTCATGGACCTCCTTATCTCCCCACAACGCAAAGAAAACGTAAAATTCCTAACTTCTCTAAGTCGGGAATGATTATACCTATCCCCGGGATGCGGGAAAAGTCGAGGAAAGTCGGAAAAACGGCTTCGGGAAGTCGATTCTGCCCCCTGGAACGAACAGACCCGAGTCAGTGAAGTCGGGTCGGCGACAGACCCGACTGGCAGTCCGGCTTGTCGGGGCTGTACCGGTTGATCGGGATGAAATTTTCGCGCGGGGCCAGTTGCGTTGGATTCCCAAGAGACTAAGGATCGCGCCTGTGGTGGTTTCGGAAGGAGAGTATGCGTAGATTTTCTGGAAATCGAAAACAAAGTCGGGTTAGCTAGCAGAAAACAGAACCGACTGGGCGGAACTGACCCGACTGGGCAGGTCAGAAAGAAATGGCTGTCCCGGAGGCTCCCGGTGGTATTTTGCTGCAAGGTCAGTGGCATTGGACTCCTAACTCACTGAGGATCATGCCTACGGTGGTTTCGGAAGGAGAGCATGCGTAGATTTTCCGGAAATCAAAAACAAAGTCGGGTTAGTAAAAAAAAACAGATCCAGTCGGGACAAACAGACCCGACTGGCACCCGGCAAAGAAAAGGCTCTACAGGAGGTTCCCGGTGGTCTTTTGATGCAAGGTCGGTGGCATTGGACTCCTAACTGAGTGAGGAACACGGTGATAGGTGGCTCGTAGCGAGATTCAACCCGAGCTGACCTGTGCGTTCTTGCGAAGTTCGGGTTAGAAAAGACGACCAGAGGAACAAACCCGACTGGCACCCGATGAAGAAACGACTCTACGGGAGGCTCCCGGTGGCCTTTTGGTGCAAGATCGGTGGCATTGGACTCCTAACTGACTGAGGATCATGCCTGCAGTGGTTTCGTGAAGATTAGACATGTTGATTTTCCTGAGAGATGCAAAGAATACCGGTAAAAACTGGAAAAAATATGTGAAGGGAGAAAAGAGAGAAACGGCGGTGGTGCGCGGTTGAGCGGCTCTCGGCATGCGACCACCTTGTCACGGGGGAGAGTGAGGGTCATGAGGAACCCCTAGGAAATGATGGCACGACTCGCCATAGTCGTGAGGTAGTGGAAATGTCCGGGAAGCCCGGGAAGCCCGAGAAGCCGTGAAAATACCTACGGAACCCGGTTCTGGACAGAGCTGGTTCGGGCTGCTGGGAGCTTCAAATCGCAAAACTAACACCGGAAATGGACTCGGGAGGTCGAATACATGTGGGCAGGGGCGGAGCCAATGTGATCCCGGGGGGGCAATTGCCCCCCTTGAGATTCTCCCAAATCCTCCACCACACGTTAAAATATTTTCCTCACCAATACATTTCTTTTCTTTTGCCCCCCCTGACCAACTCCCCCTAGATTCTCCCAAATCCCCCACCACATATTAAAATATTCCCCTTACCAACTCGTTTCTTTTCTTTTCTTTTCTTTTTCCTTCCTGTCCCTTTCGGTTTCAGTTTCTTCTGCAGGTAGCAGTAGTAGCACCGTAGCAGGTGGAAGATGGCCATGCTTTGCAGTCCTACAAACGCAACGTCAACTCATCCACCTTCTCCTCTCTGCTTTCGATCTTTGCTTCTTTCGGATCCTTACGCCAACACACGCAATCAGAGGTCCATGCCCTACAAACTGTCTCCCTCTCTCTCGATATCTCCTGTACCCTCTGCAATAACCTCTCACTGAGTATTTCTTTTGTGTTTTTTGTGGAGGTACGGCTTCATGTTTGGAAGAGAATCAGCTCGCAAGTCGCAAGGAGCTTGGGGACTTGATCGAAGACCTTTGCCAATCGCCGAAGGGTAACCAATCTACTGATCCATTTTCTGGTTTTTTAGTTCATTGTTTTGATCAGCATTTCTTCTGCAATCGATGCTACACATGCCTGAATCCTTAACCTCCTGCGGTGCAAATTGATCATGCATGCGAAAATATCCTTTTGACAGTTTTGGATTGTAATGGTTTTTTAGTTCATTGTTTTGATCAGCATTTCTTCTGCAATCGATGCTAATCATGCTACACATGCTTGATTATATCTTTCTGTTTTTTTTACAGGGATTGATTGTTAGTTCTCGCAAGGAATCCTTACAGCACTTTAAAAAGCCCTGGGCCCACGAGCATGAACCAATTAGGGATCTCGTTGATGCTGTTAAGGTTTGTCTCTCTTGCACACGCTTCCCTCTATCTCTAAGAATCAATGCACTCAATCTTATACTTTGCGGACCTTGTTAGGCAATGAAACTAACTGATGGCGTCATGCCTTTCAATCAATAATACTTCCATTGTTTGCCCCGTTGATGCACAGTTAATATACTTATTGTATATAGTCTTTTGCTCTATAGTGGACAAGGCTTAGATTCTGTTTATTATCTCGAAGATAATAATTGAAAATTGTTTGTCGAATTTCGCGGCTGAGATACACGAGTCATCATTCTTATCAGCATACCTAGACTGTGGAATCCTATTTTCAACATGGAGTGAATTTTTCAACACAAGTATAAACTATTCTTCTTGGCAGAATGTTCGCAATTTCAGCTATAGATTTTGCCTCGTGATAAGCGGTGTCTAAGTGTCTTGAATCATTGAGTCATTACATAAGTATTGAGAATTTGAGAGCTATGATTTGGTTATAAAATGTGATTCAAATTGCACTATTTTACTTTATTACTATTATGTATTGGTATGTTTGATATCACTTAATTCATGTTTGAAATTTTAGAGTTCAGACGTGGAGCATAATTATCTCCGCTTCTCTTAATTCTCATACCGTATAAGAGTAAAGATTGAATTTTTTTGGGTGCTCTATTTAGATTGATTTTTTTTTCTTATGTAGATATGGATAAGTATCTCATAAAGAAGAAATCAACTATAGAAGAAACATCAACGACCAGAGCGAATAATGATTGCTCAAAAAGAAGACGTGTGGAAATCAATTTGGAAGATCTCCCTTCGGATCCCGGGCTAAGGAAGAAAATTTCCGATTATCATCCTAATGTTCGCGATAGAATTAGAAGGCATTATTTGCAACAGGGTCCATGTCAACCGCAAGGACATGATTTTCCTCAGAAGAAATTTGGGAATATATTCCGGCGCTTTATTCCAAAATGGTTTGAGGAGCATAAAAATTGGCTAGAATATAGTATTGCGAAAGATGCCTCCTTTTGTTTGTGTTGCTATCTTTATAGGCCGGATATTGGAGCGCAAGCAAGTGGTGAAGTATTTGTGTCGGAAGGATATACAAATTGGAAGAAAAAAGAAAAATTCAATGAGCATGTTGGAGGTCCGGATAGTGCCCATAACAAAACTTGGAGAAGATGCGAAGATTTGATGAATCAACAACAACATATACAATTTGCTTTTGAGAAGCAATCAGAGCAAGCACGTACAGATTATCGACTTCGTCTGACTGCTTCACTTGACTGCATTCGTTTTCTTCTATCTCAAGGCTTGGCATTTCGTGGGCATAATGAAACAGAAGAATCGCATAATCAAGGCAACTTTCTTCAGCTCCTCTATTTTGTTGCTAATCACAACGATGCTATAAAAAATGTTGTCTTGAATAATGCTCCAGGAAATATGAAAATGATATCCCCAGATATTCAGAAGGATCTTATCCGTGCTTGCGCTATGGAGACCACTAATACTATTCTTCATGAGCTAGGGGATGAATTCTTTGCTATTTTACTCGATGAATCTCGTGATGTTTCGGTCAAGGAACAAATGGCAGTTGCTCTAAGATTTGTCAATTCAGAAGGGTGTGTTGTTGAGCGTTTTCTTGGCATTGTTCATGTTAGTGACACCACCGCTTCCTCACTAAAAGCGGCTATTCAGCTTCTTTTTTTGAAGCATAATTTGAGCTTGTCTAAAGTGCGGGGGCAAGGCTATGATGGGGCAAGTAACATGCGAGGGGAATTTAATGGACTCAAAACTTTGATCATGCAAGAGAATTCTTCTGCTTATTATGTTCATTGTTTTGCTCATCAACTTCAACTAGCTCTTGTTGCCGTGGCAAAAAAAAAATCACAAGTTGCTGCATTTTTCAACTCAGTGGCTAGTATAACTACTCTTGTTGGAGCTTCATGCAAGCGTAGAGATCTTCTTCGAGAGAAGCAACAAAACAGAGTCTTGGAAGCATTTGAAACTGGTGAATTCTCAATGGGCAAGGGTTCAAATCAAGAGAGAAGTCTTCAAAGAGGAGGTAATACACGTTGGGGATCTCATTATAGGTCATTGATAAGTTTGACTGTCATGTTCTCATCGGTTATTGAAGTTCTCCAAATCATTGAGAAAGATGGCTCAACTGCAGATCAAAGAGGTGAAGCATTTTCCTTATTGAGTGTTATGCCAACTTTTGAATTTGTGTTCATCTTGCACATGATGAAAACTATTTTGGGAATCACGAATGAGTTGTCTCTGGCATTGCAAAGGAGAGATCAAGATATTGTGAATGCTATGGTTTTGATTGAAGTGGCAAAGCAACGTTTGCAAGATATGCGGGATGAAGGATGGGACTCTTTGATAAGCGAAGTATCTATATTTTCTGACAGAAATGACATTGATATCATAAATATGAATGAAATGTATGTGGCTCCAAGACGATCGCGGCGGAAAGGTGAAGCCTTAACAAACTTGAGTTATTTCCGGTGTGAGCTTTTTAACAGTGTGATCGATTGGCAACTTCAAGAACTCAACAGTCGCTTCAATGAGGTGTACACAAATTTGCTTCTTTGTGTGGCTTGCTTAAGCCCAAATGATTCTTTTGCCTCTTTTGATAAGTCAAAATTGATTCAACTTGCTCGCTTTTATCCTTCGGAGTTCTCTGAGGTTGATATTCAGTTGCTTGACAATCAACTTGAGACTTACATTCTTGATATGAGATCTCATGAAGAGTTCTTAAACCTAGAAAATATCGGAGATCTTTCTCAGAAGTTGGTTGCCACAAGAAGGCATATTGTCTATCCACTGGTTTACTTACTTATGAAGTTGGCGTTGATATTACCAGTTGCTACCGCATCGGTGGAGAGAATTTTTTCAGCGATGAAAATTGTGAAGAACCGCCTCCGTAATAAGATGGGAGACTCTTGGATGAACGATTGTTTAATAACTTATATTGAGAAAGATATTTTTTGTAACATTGACAATGAAAGAATCTTGAATAGCTTTCAAGTTATGAGACCTCGAAAGGGACATTTGTAATTATTTAGTTTATAATTTAATGAATTTCGTATATCTCTATCGTTAATATACATTTGATACAGTTTCATATATGCGTCTATTTTCGTTTTATATTTTGCCCCCCCCTGACATAATTTCCTGGCTTCGCCCCTGCATGTGGGATATGAAGTTTGGTCGAAGTTGGCTTAGGTTGGGTGGCGGTCGCCGGAAAACGGTTGAGTTTTCGGACAATTTTGCCTTGTAACCGGGCTGAGGTGAGGCTATGCGATTTCTGAAAAAATGCTGAAGTTGAGAGGGCTTGGAGAGGGTTTCCTAGAGTGAGAAAGCTAGAGAGATGATAGAAGTTGAGTTGTGATTAAATTAATGACCCAAGAGGCTTATATAAGAAGGCTAATGATGCAAAATTAGTGAAATTAAGTGTGATTTTGGGGGGGTTTATGGGGCTGCCGAAATTTTGGAGAGGGGTTAGGATGGGGAAATGTCACTTAGAGTGTGGGGGAAGCAAGAGGAGAAGTGATGGGAAGTGATGGATGGGAGATATGTGTAAGAAGGTGTAAGAGATATTTGAATTTGTGTGGTGGAGGGAGCTTCTTGAGTTTGAGCCACCGAATTGAGCCGTGGCTTAGGGATTGAGCCGTGGCTTGGGGTTGAGCCGCGGCTTGGAGGCTTGGTTTGGCTGAGCTATGGGTCCCATTTGACTAAGAGAAAAGCCGGGAAAAGCTCGAAACTTGATTGAATGCGCGTCCGATCTCCGATGTCCGATTAATTTATAGATTTGGAATGCTTGAACGACGAGGATTTGAATGAGCCTAATATCGCCATACATCGTGTGAACGAACGTTCGGGTGACTCGACGTCCCGAGAGTCGGTTTTGCCCTGTTTGGACGTTCGGAGTGGAGTTTAGTGCCCTTCGGTCCCCGATTGCTCCTTGTGCACCTTGACATTCGTTTTCGGTGACCCTTCTGCCCCGTGGGGGATCGTTGGCTCGTCACCCTCGGCCGAGGACCGTTAGCCCGGGGAGGCCTAGGGACTTGTGACCGGGATTTTCTCAGTGTTCCCTGAATGTCTCGAGGTGTTCGGGAATCGCTGCGGTCTCTGTTTTCCGTGAATGTGCCCCGAAGGTTTGTCGGGGGTGTTTGCTACCACTGAAACGTCCCTCGGGGAGCCCTGTAGAGTTCCGAATGGTCGTCTGAAACTTGTCCCATGGCCTTGATGGTCCCTGGGTGCCTGTAGGCCCGTTTTAGGGGGCCGTCTGCTTGTCAGTGGAGCGGGCCCCGAGAGCTCTGTCAGAAAAGGCGTCCGTGAGAGATCGGGGTGTCCCGGCTTATGTGGCATGCCTTGGGAATGCGCTCGGACGTGTCGTTGGTCACTTTGGCACTAAGAGAGATTTTTAGAGTCCCATATTGGGCACCTTTCGGTGCTTCAGTGATTCGGTGATGAATAGTGCCACAGTGCCAGCTCCGTCGTTTTCGGGATTCCTTGTTTGTCTGTTCTTCTGATGGCTCTCCTCCGCCTTCCTCGGTGGACCATGCTTTTCTTCCGCGATCCAGGACTCTATGCCCGCCCATTTGCCTCCGGTTTCCCGATGGTGAATAATGTCCCGAGCTTTGGTCGGAAGTCCCCCGTTGGAGCCGGTGGACCAAAATGGGTGCTGACAGTCGTATGAATAATACGAAGAGAGATTCTAAAGACTCATGAGGACTATTCGGCTGAATCCACAATTGAAACTATTCAAAGACCATACATTGCGACATCGATGTAGGAACCGGCCTCCGAGCTGTGGAAAGGACTCGAGCAGAGAAGAAGACAAACAATATGTTGTTGATTGCTATTCCAAGAATTTCTCTAACATGTATTATTGAGAAGTTTCTTCTGGGTCATTTTCCATGTGGGATGATCTGTACCGAGGCAACACTGATATAGGACCAGTGGACTAAGACATCATGAAATGGGTGGGTTCCATGGTCACTGTGCATGGGAGAGACCTTTCCTTATGGACTCATTCTTTTGGTTCTCCACACTCCAGCATTAATAGATCGGTCGAAATTCAGGTCTTTCAAAACAAGTACATCAGGCCGATGTATGATCTACCTGGAAGAACTCATAGTTGGGAATTCTGGAATGGGAGTTATTTGATCTTCTTGGAAGACATTACTGCAATTGAGCAATAGCATCGAGAGCTAGATACATCTATATGACTATATGACGTGGAGCAACAGATCTCCTTGGCTTTCTGATAGGTTATGTGGTCCAACATGGGAATTGCGGACATCTTGGACGGTTCATAGCTAGTAGACAACATTGTAAAAAGTTCTTCACTGACTTGAAATTTACCTTTTAATAAACAGACAAGATTTTTTGGGCACACGCATAACTTCTTCGTTTTATTTTATTTTAATTTACTTTTAATTAATAAATTATCAAATTTTAGCGTTAGGGGAAGGAAAATTACAATTTCATTACAAACTAAAAGTAATTTTTTTTTTAGTAAATCTAGCACGGGAGCAATGAAGCCACCACTGCTCCATGTCTCTAAAGGATTAAACATCCGTTTACCGCTCAAATTAAGCAAAACGGATTAAATATTACGCCAAAAGGCTTAGCTCTGAGGTCGGGACATGATGGACTTATATCATACAGCATGAAATTAAAAGAGTCTCAGTAATTAACTAGAGTTACTCGAGCGTGACCTCCGAGTAGAGAAAATAATGTAAAAATGAACCAAAAAAAAAGAACAAAATTAAAATGAAGATTGTTCAAAGACTTTCTATGACATCTTTTAGTTAAAGATATTTTTCTCAGGTTATGTCAATTGTTAATGGCACTTTTAGACGATAGTTTCCTCACTCTCTACAATTTTCTCAATTGAAAAAGTCACCCCCAATAATTTCACGCTATTTGATGTTTTGTCTTTCAGTTTCTTTCATCCTTGGAATTATCCCTGAAACATTTTCTTCTATGTGAAAATAAATCGAGTTACTGAACAGGTCGAAATTCAATTTTTTTAGCAGATGTCCTGTAATTGACAGTCATAATTGTCCGCATAGATGTTTAGGATGGATTCATCAGTTGGGTTATCCACCCACCGGCCGGTAATTGGACTGATCAGAATTCAAGTTTCTTAAACTAGAAAAATCAGAAAATGGCATAATTGTAGAATATTGTATAAATGGAGCATCTAGCTCGTAAATTTTGGGCCCCAATTACGGCCACTGCCAGCTCAATCCGGGCTGCTGGCTACCTATGCTTTTGGGGAGGGGGTGGTGGTCGCCAGTGTGGCCATTACTGCCGGCCCCTTCCCCCTTTCCTCCGATTTCGCTCTTTTATTTTAAAATTTATTTTTCTTTTTCTTAGAAATTTTAAATTATTTTTAATTGAATAAAAACATGTAGTACGCACTCGTCCAATCAAGTTGTGCCACGTGGCACAATTAGCTTTTCGTTAGCTCTTACCATTACATTTGACGGAATAATTGACGTGGTGCTAGAATCACAACTAAACCCACATGTCATACCTTTCTATGTTATTTTTCAAAGGTCATACAATATTTAGGAAAAAATGCAAATATCGTGCATTTCTATGATATTTTCCAGAGGTCATGATATATTTAGAAAATGGGATAAAAGCAGTTTGCTCCCTGGCCTTTGAGACTCGACAAGTTTTGCCATTTGACCTTTAAAAAGTTGCATGTTACCTCCCCAACCTCCCAACCTCTATAGGAAATGAACGGGGGGCACTCTAATCAAGGTCGCTGGTGATTAGATTGGCATCACCGAACACCACCGGCCTAATCGAGGTCGTCGGCGACGTCAGAGGTCATCGACAACCTCAATTCAAAGAGAGAAGGGGGCTCAACCCTCTATTCCTAAGGTGCGGTGGTGGCCCCGATCTCAGCCACCACCTCCCAGGAGAGGTCATTGGTGGCCTATGATGTTGTCGGCCACCTCGATCAGGGCGGTGGTGGCCCCACCACTACCCCTTCTCGTAATCACCATTCCCCCTCTCTCTTTCTCTAGGATTCTGAGGAAAAAAAATGGATGAAACTGAACAGTCGAAAAACTTCAAGGTCACCGCTGCACATATTAAAAAATGTCCCTGAGCTAAGCGAATTAAATCATAAATAAGTAAAAATTTTCTAGTTAATTCATTAAGACTTCACCTGTAACACTTTGTACTTAATTAATTAAGTCAATTTGAATTGCATTTACTAAACAAGTTGAATTGAATAAAGTTCTGAAAAATTAATTTCAGAACTTGATTTTAGTTATTAAACAAGCCCTTAGTACAACAGAAGCCAGACTATGATCAATAATCCAACCAGCAAGTCAACCAAGTTAACTTGCTTTTTATAGAGAAACTACAAATTCATGATCTCCATGTCCCTAGAAGATTAAACACGAGTGTACGCTTCAATCAAGCAAAGTGTAGTAAATAAAGTCTTAATTCTACGGTTGGGACGGGATAGAATTATATCAATCAAGCAAAGAGGAGTAAATTAAAGTGTTTTGAGTAAGTACAGTTCCTCGATCGTGACCTCCATGCAGAGAAAAAAAATGTAAAAACAAACAAACAAAAAAAAGGAAGGAAAAATGAAGATTGTCTAATGACATGCTGTAGCATCTTTTAGTTCAAGGTATATGTATATTTCTCCTGCCAGAATTAAAAAAAAAAAATAGTAAGCGAGAATTGTTGGAGTGATGATTTGCTGAAGTCTCATCCTCAAAAAAAAAAAGATATTTCTCAATTGCCACTTGTAGACGTCAATTTTCTCAATTAAAAAAGCCATCCCTCAGTAATTTCATGCTATGCAATTATTTTGTTATTGTCAGTTTCTTTCATGCTCCGAATTATCCCTCGAACATGTTCTTCTACGTGAAAATATATAGATTTCTTGGGCAGGTTGAAATTCGATTTCTTTAGCAGAATTTTATAATTGACAGTCATATAATTGTCCATGTAGATATTTAGGATTGATTCAACAGTTAGGGTTGTCCACCTACCTAGTTGAAACTGGTCAGAATGGTTTCTGAATCAAGAAAAATCAGAAAATGGCAAAATTGCAAAATGTATGATTGGGGCATCTAGCTAGTAAATTCTGGAACTTTAATTGGTATAATCTCCTTGAAGGTGTTTCTGCAGTTTCAAACCATAAGACGGAGACGTAGTATATATATTGATATCACGGAATTAAAATGCAGCATGACTATTTGATTAAGTTATGTGGTCCAAAAATTAGAACTTCTCGTATAAAAATTAGAACTGTGGACCTTCTTTTCGGCACACTAGCCAGAAGACAACACTAATTTGTGGAATTGGAAGGAAGAATAGATTATTATTCTTCTTAATTACATTGACAAGTCGATCGATGGAACACATTGCGAATTCAATAAGAACGAGCAACTATCTATTTCCTGAAGTTCAAGGAAAATATAATACTTCAGCACGATGGGATGGCATAATCACTAACAACGATCCCCGTAAACAGCGTAAAATACTTTTGAAAAATGACATCTATAATGCATGCCGTCGTAATTTATGCAAAACTCATATTATCGGTCATTTGTAGTTTTCTCAAAAGTAAATTCCTGCTTTCGGGACAATTTCAACTCTTTAATTCTGAGAATGTATCATTCATAATTATATAAATAACAAGATAGAATAGTTTGAACATCAAAGAGTATGTCCATATATCAGAATCTCCAACCTGTAGCATCTCAATAAAATCTCTAAAACATCTCAAGTGTCATCTTGGGCTAGCTTAGGATCACATCATTTGAGCACCATCAAATAAACTCACAGCCAGATAAGACACGCAGTTTGAGTCGAGAAATTATTTTAGAAAATTCTTTTTCTGTCATCCTTTTTCCTGGAAATGTAAAAAGAAAAATAGAGTGAGTTAAAGAGGAATAATCGCGTTAGTTCGAAACTCCTCAACAAACACTAAAATGGCTCCATGGTCATCAGAGAAAACAATGAGAACAGCTCGAGCCCAGTCAAAATATTTCCCTGTGTTTTTTTTTTTTTGTTATCATTCTATGACCATGGACAGATATGAATAAGGACAAGTAAGACAACCGAAAAAAACGTAACATAGAATCCCACTATATACGTCTATTCATCAACAACGTAAAAAATTAATCAAAAACATCTCACGAGCATACACATAACCATGGCATTTCACTTCTTAGCACTCATGAAAATCCTTAATTAAGCGGATCCTTTGCCCTGGATGCTGAACATTTCCGTTACACATGGAATTTTGCTCAATAGAATAATTCAATTTTTGTGAGGTCATAGGGAACCTTATTTTGGTGGTGGTGGGGGCTAGGACTTGAACAAGATATTTTTGTGGAAAATTTCAGAGCCAATCCAGTCAAAAGATTCTCGAAAATCAGAGTGGATTTTGATTGCGGATCAATGTTATGTCAGTGTTAAGAAGAGTTATTGTCCTACATCAGAATATTGATTAGAAATCCACTGGGTCTATAACCTATTTCCAATCCTTCTTGGTTATGCCCAAAAAGAAAAAAAAGGAAAAGAAAATCATCTTGGTTAGAAATCTATGAGTTTATAACTAAGATTCTGAAGGGGACAATAACATAACTTTCGACAGTCAGAATGCTTCAATAAATCACTATAAGTCCAACTAGAAAGACGTGAAGGCAAGGATAAGGAAGGAGAAAACCGTATCTAGTTAAAATATGCATCAATTTATCACCCAAGCAAAAGAATTTCCATTGAATATCAACTGTGGTATCGCGAGCTCCCCAGAAAATCTGAGTAAACTCCACTTTTATTAGAAAATATGTGTGTTTTATTCAACGTAGGCTTCTGATCCATCATGGATAGAGATAGAGAAAGAAGTGACCATCAGATACGAAAAGTAAGTCAACCGGGTCAACTGCCTATTTTTCAGGGAATCTTCGCAGGAGCTTTTAGGAAGGCTCGTAAAGAACAGCGATAAATAATTGTCCCTCGGGATGTTGGAAAATCGAGGCTTTAGTACATATCGCTTCGGGTTGTATGAATCAAGCTGAGCTATGCAAAACTATATGCCTATGGTAGGTATTAAATTGCATCATAGATAATATATATTCTCATATGAATAGAGCAAGGAGCTGAATTAAGACTTTTCAGCTAAATTCACAGTTGAAACTGTTCAAAGACGATACATGGAAACGGCCCCTGAGCTGTGAAAGAAGACGGAAGCAGAGAAGAAGACATACAATATTTAGTTGATTGTTATTAATTTCTCGGATGACATGTATTACTTGTCGAGATTTTTCCTTTGGGCCATTTTTCCATGGTGGGATGATCTCTACAGAGACAAAAATGATATTAGGGCCAGTGGACTAAGACATCATGAAATGGGCGGGGGTTCCATGGTCACAGTGCATCGGATCCTTATGAACTCATTCTTTTGGTTCTCTCCGACCAGCATAATTGGATCGATCAAAACTGAGGTCTTTTAGAAAAGTAAATCAAGCCGATGCATGACCTAGCTGGAAGATTTCCTAGGTGTGGCATTCGGGACTTATTTGGTCTCTCTTTGAAGAGGTTACTGCATGCAAATTGAGCAATAGCAACGAGAGGTTATGACGTGGAGCAAAAAAAGTCTGCATCACTTTCTGGTAAGTTATGACGTGTTGGACATCTTGGACGGTAGCTAGTAGACAAATCGTAAAAAAGTCGTTCCCTGATGGAATCGGCCATAAAAATCTGTGTCAGGTGTACAAACAAAGAAACTGACAAAGAAGGAAAAATCAAGATCGTTCAAAGACTTATGTGACATTTTTTAGTCAAGATGTTTCTTTCGGGCCATATTGACTGTTAATATAGCGCTTGTAGATGATAGTTTCCTCACTCTTTTCAATTTTCTCAATTGGAATAGTCGTTCCTTATTCATTTCACTCTATTTGATGTTTTTTCTGTCAATTTCTTTCGTCCTCTAAATTATTCTTGAAACATTTTATTCTATGCGAAAATAAATTGAATTCTGAACAGGTTGAAATTCGATTTTTTTAGCAGAAATCCTATAATCGACAGTCCCAAGTGCCCAGGTAGATGTTTAGGATGGATTCATTAGTTGGGCTATCCACCCACCAGCCGGTAATTGGACCGATCAGAATTTACGCTATTGAAACAAGAAAAATCAGGACATGGCATAATTGCAGAATGTATAGATGGGGCATATAGTAAAATCCGGGACTTTAATTGGTATTATCTCCTTGAAGATATTTCTACAGTTTTGAAGCGATATAGTATTAAGACATAGCATATCGATATCACGGAATTAATAGTCAGCATTGCTGGTTGTTTAAGTTATGCGGTCTAAAATTTTTAGAAGTTTTGGTAATTGGTATAAAAGTTTATGTGGTCTAAAATTCTTCTGTTGGACACTAGCCAGTAGACAACATTAATGCGTGGAATTGGAAGGCAGAATAGATTAGTCTCCTTTCGTTGACAAGTCAATGGGTCACACCGCGATTACAATAAGAACAGGCAACTGTCTATTTCCTGAAGCTTCAAGGAAAAATATAATACTTTAGCACGGTGAATGTTGATAGATGCTGAGATGGAAAGCCTTTCTTTTATTACTCTCACACACTCTGAGCAATTTATCAATTTCATCAGTCCTTACACACGAAAGGGCGATGTAATCAATAACATCATCCACATAAGTAGAGTAAAATAGTTTCGAAGATCGATTTAATGACATCAATAATTCATGCCCTCGTAATTTATGTAAGACTTATTACATTTATGTGTCAGAATCTCCAGCCTGTTAACATCTCAATAAAATCTCCAATACATCTCAAGTTTCATCTGGACTAGCTTAGGATTATTTGACGATCAAGTAAGGTCACAACTGAACAAGACATGAACTTGACTAAAGAAATTCTTTTAGAAAATTCTTTTCCTGGAAATGTAAAAGAAAAATAGAGTGAGTTAAAGAGCTCACTAAGTTTAATTCGAAACTCCTCAACAACAACCAAGTGAGATGACAAAGGAAAATGAACTAAATGGCTCAATGATCATCACACAAAACATCGAGAACAGCTCAAGCCCGATCGGGTTTTTTTTTTTTTGTCAACCTTCTATGACAATGGACAGATTTAAATAAGAACAAGTAATACAACCCAAGGAAACGTAAAATAATACAATCAATTACTCATAACTTCAAACCAGCTAGCAAAACTTGATTTTAGTTCAAAGTGACTCTAATAGACCTGACTCCCTTCACGGAACACCTCTCAACCAATAGAATACCACTAAATACATTCATCATCAACGACGTAAAAATTAATCAAACATCTCACAAGCATACACATAGCCATAACATTTCACTTCTCAGCAATCATGACAAGCTAATAACTAACACTCATTCATAATTCCAACTCCACAGCCAAACACAACATTGCATGGAATTTTGATCAGGTACATCGACATCCATAAAATATATACCATTCAATTCCATTCAAAACAATAACTCTGAAGGGTACAGTGACATAACTCGATCTACATCCTATATCATCATTGCCACAACCTACACAACAGCAATAATCATATCTCATCTCACACTTTTTATATTCCGTCGGTTGAGCGACCGATCAGGCCCCTTTTTATATATATTTCGCCAGGTCCAGTGGCCGATCGACCTCTTTTATTTTGTCGAGTCCAACAGCTGATCCCGCCCAATTTGTATTCCATCGGGTCTAGAGGCCATTCAGTCTCATTTTTATTCTACCTGGTCTAGTAACATTTAACGTATCTAGACACAGAAAAAGTCTGAAGGTATAATTTAATGCATAATATAACTCAGTTTTAGCTATAGGATATACACACACAAAACACAAATATACTATGCAAAACAGTAGTCAGATCATATTGGATGACCCGAGCTTATAAAATAACACTTCCAAATTTATACAAATAATGATAAGAGAATCAGCCATATATACACACCCTTTCACCACAGCAAACCAAGTAGGAAGCAAAGCTCAACCAGAAATCAGAAACAGCAAGGAAAACATGTCATCAACTGACTAAAGGCAACAAAAAAGACCAAAACACAAATTAACTCATGACCACTCAAGCCTTTCAATCAAGGAAACCGATCCAAAACCTCTTCCAGGCTCTGGTCAAGAACCCAAATTCCTCCAAAAACATGATATTAAAAGGGCTGGTCACGAAACCAGAAATATACGGAAAAAAAATAGTAAAAGAGAATTCTTCAAAATCGAAGCTCAATATAAAGCTGCCCCTTATCTTTAAACAATCAATTTAGGTTCATCTTTAACTCAAAATAAAGCATTGATAAAGTTGAGCAAAAGTGTGGCAATAGAGCTCCTCAGAACTGATTGAAGGTATGGCCATTTTGGGACAATTTTGCATTTTTGGGTTCTATTCCATCAGAGGAACAAGCTAACTACTCAGCTCTGGACAACCAAATGCCTGAATGGAGAGAATTTAAATGAAACCTCGACCAGTATGAATTTAACGGAGCAAAAGAGAGAATCATCTATCTGCCTCCAACACTTCGATCATTGATTTGGAGTTATCCTTAGCTCAAATCAGAGCCCTTTAATTTTTAAAATTCCAGGGAAGTACGAGATCAGTTTTCCTGGCTGATCAGAAACAGGACGATAGCAAGGAGATTCTCCAACCTTTATAGTGTGTATGAATGGGAGGGAAATGGAGGGAAAGAGAGGGGAATTGGTATAGAAAAATCGGAAAATTATATACAAAATCCCCTTCTCCATTTCCTTTCCCTCCATCCAAACAAAGGGTTATGGTCGGTTTATCTCACCGAGTTTGTTTGAATTCTCACCTCTGTTCATTAGGTGTATGGCAATCAAAGAGGGTGGAAGAAGCGAGGACAAGAGCACAGTGGGAATGTGAAGAGAACCAAGAAGGTGAGGCTCAGGTGGAGGAAGGATATTAGAGCAGAAGTCTCATACATGCCGTATATGAAGACCGAGCCTCTGGCGCTCCCTTGCACTCCAGAGTCTCTCTCTCGCTCACTCCCACGGCCTGTTCTCTCCAAGGTCTCTCTCTATCTATGTTATTCTTGACCAAAAGAAAATGATGAAGAAACGTAAATGAATTGCAAAAGAACATTTTTCGACGTGGTGGTGTTTAGCTAAGCTTAAACTGGGAAATAATTCAATGGGGGCGCCCATAGGAGGATAACAGTTAAATGAACAAAATTAAATACTCATTAGTAACTGACTTAAATCTGAAAAATAATTATATACGGATAATTCCATTAAAAATTTTCGGTAAATGAGAAATGTTGAAATAATGTAGTATCTTCATATTCCCAGTCACTCTGCATTGCCTTGTACTTCTGTATCTCAGGCCTGTAACCTCTGGAAGGAATGCTATATATGTGGAATCTTGTGGATTGACGGAATCCTATACTTTTCGGGTCAAATCGAGTTATGTGAATGTGAATCCAAGCCCATGGACCGTGGGGCTCCCGAGAAAGGAAGGTTTTCTTGGGATACTTTCCTAAGGTTCAAGATTTCCACTACTGGGTTCCTTCCATCGAAACAGCAAAGCAATGAGATTAATTCTACTATTACGTATATATATATATATATATTTTTTTTGGATAAATGGTAAAGACTTTTATTAATCAAAAGGGTTTACATCAAGAGACCATTTACCATGTACATCATCAATAACATCAAATAACTCCCAGTCTACACCTCAAAAGAAAATTGATTAACTATTAGCACTATCAAGAGGGTAAAAGATGTGATGGACTATGACAGAGTTTACAATTTTGTGAGAGAAACGGGAGAGCACATATAACTTTGCTTTTACATCTGCAAAGATCTTTCGAACCATAGCCGCTGTAGATGCGGCTTGTCCTTGATAGATTCTAGCGTTCCTCTCTCGCCATATGCTGTAAATGTAGTGTGTCCAAAATAACTTTAGGCAAATCACATCAAGTTTCTTGCCTCGAAGAGAGGATATCCAACGAAATTCCGTACTCCAGCATACTTGTGTTCGGTGTAAGCCGATTCGAGCCAACAAACTTCTCCAAATTCCTTGGGTGACTGGACAATCAAAAAAGAGGTGGTCGCGAGTCTCCCACTGCATATGACAGAAATCACATTCAGTTGCTTGAAGCTGAATCCCCCATTTGAAAAGACGATCCTTCGTTGCTAATTTGGTATGTATACAGAGCCGACTAATAAAAGATGAACGAGGAAAGTGCCCATCAAACCAAATTGCATTGCTCCATTCAATTCTTGGACTGCTGGGCCTTAAACACTTCCAGGCATTAGCAAGAGAATATTGCCCCGATTTGTGAAGAGACCATAAAACTCTATCCTGGTTGGAAGGTTCGAGATTAGCGGCCATGTCTCGGATCAAAAAGGCTTGTGGGTCAGAGCTCCTCGGCCAATGCCAATGCCTTCCGTTAGAACAGCGCTAACATTTACATGCTCGCTAAGAGAAGGGAAGCATTGAAGTCCTCTGCAGCAAAATTTGATCAAAGGTCCGACTGGAAGCCAATTATCATGCCAAAATGAGACTGTTGTGCCAGAGCCAACTTCACAACTAACATAAGGAAACATCAGAGGTCTAAGTTGCATTAGTTTCCTCCAATTCCATGAGCAATCTCCAGGTATACGTAAAGACCAAAGACTTCGGCCTTTTGTTACGTATATTACGTACAGGAACAGAGTAATTCTACTATTATTCACCGTGTTTTGCTAAAAAATAGCCGGTGACCATCTGCCGACGTAATTATATCGATGTAAACCAAGCACTGTTGTCCTCTAATGTTTCAGCCTCAATCTGATCGCTCTTCTCTTGATTCTGCTCGAGGTTGGAAGCTGGTGGAACTGGGTTTCTTATCCCTTCCCATTCGATCACTACTTCTTTCATGGTGGGCCTTTTCCTCCCTTTTAAGTTTAAGCATCGTTTTGCAAGGTTTGCCACTGCAGTGATCTCTTCAGCGCTGCCTTGCTCCAGAAGACGAGCATCAAGTATATCGAAAAGATGATTCTCCTCCATTGAGATGATGAAGTATGTTGCTAAACTTCTGCGCTCTCATTTGCTCGCTATGATGACACTGGCGTTTGCCCAGTCAGTAGTTCAACAAGAATCATCCCAAAGCTGTACACATCACTCTTGTCGGTAAACTGGCTTGATTGGAAGTGCTCTGGGTCCAAGTAACCAAAGGTTCCCTGCCCCCACTGTGGTCACATGAGTCCAATCGAGGGCGACTGATCTCGAAGTCCCAAAATCAGCTATTTTCGCTTGATATTTCTCATTCAGGAGTATGTTTGAAGACTTGATATTACAGTGGTAAATCGGGATTGATGCTGATGAATGCAAGTAGAAAAGAGCACCTGCAACTTCAGTAGCAATTCGCAGGCGTTCCTCCCATGAAATAGGGAATTCTTGTTCGTGGAGATATCGGTGAAGAGTCCCATTTGGGATGAACCCGTACACAAGAAGAGGAACTTCACTCTCCAAACAACACCTCAAGAGCTTCACCACATTTCTTTGACTGATTTGCGAGAGGATGACGACTTCATTGATGAACGGTGAGACATTCTCCTCTTCTATCTCTAAGGACTTCTTGATAGCGACTATTCTTCCATCCGTTAGCATCCCTTTGTAAAGTGTACCTTGCACACCTTTTCCGAGAATCCTATCCTTGTTAAATTGGTCAGTAGCCTTCTCTAATTCCTTAGAATCGAACAACCTGCTTTTCTCGACATTACATTCTGGTGAAGATAGTTGCTGCTGCAAAATAAGACCCCCATTCTGTTTAAGAACTTCTCTTTGAGCTTTGCCTCTCTCCTTCTCTTGATCAGTTTGTACGTCCACCATGCCAGGAAAATCAAGACTAGCGATCCGAAGCTCGAGCAAAGACCTGTTCAATCCAATTCCCCCCATATGGACAACCACCCAGCCCCTTGGGACTTTTTTTTTTGCTGATTTATTATTTTTGGTGTGTACTCTTATATCTAAAATTTCAATGGATCCCGACTAAATTATTATTAATTAATTAATTAATCATTTTTAAATTTCAACTAATAAGAAATTGCCATGTGTATAGAATTAACGGCGTGAAGTCCACTTCAGTAGCTCCGTAACGGTCGATTACGAAACGGACCAAAAGTGTCTAACGAACCAAATGTATGTATAGGACTGATTTGGCATTTATCAAACTTATAGGATCAAAATTAAATAATTCCCAAACTTACAGGATTAAACCCGTAATTTTCCCCTTAATTAATATGAGCTTTTAAAATAGTAGATTCAATAATAAATAAATAACTCCCACCCAGGTTTCTTTTGCCCTTTTCTCTTGCCTGCCCCCTTTTTTTTTATCTTTCTAAATTGTTTTTTTTTTTTTTTTGCATTTTTGTGTGAAAATGAGTCGATATAATTTTCACACAATACAACAGAATATTAACTTAGGACAGGTATGGTTCTTTTTATCTTGCAATTTTGCACATAGGGTGAGTTCGTTTTCTAGTGTACATATATATGGGGCTAATTAGTTTGGGGCACGTAGCTAATATTTACGTTTTCTCAAAGGACTTCCTCAAACATGAAGTTTGACTTGTTAAACAATAAATAGTAAGACTTAAATCTATAATACATAAATTTGTTATGCATTAAATGATTCAATCTAGATAATTAATTTTATTTTTATAAAAGGTTAATGAATTCCAGTTTTGGAACCATTTTTTTATCCTATGTGTTGCATGGATTCATATATCTCTACATTATTTCTTATTGTAATTATTTACAATTTAAAACGCCAATTTTCTTATCAAAGTAATAATTCTCAATCATTATTTCATATTTTAAATAAGAATCTTCAATGACTTTCATTAAAATCTTAGAACGAGTGAGTTAAATAATTCAATAATGATTTGCAGCTATCCCACATAATTTTTGTTAATAAAGAGTTAACCCATATAATATCATATTTAGAAAAATTACATGTGAGTATCAAGATGATACTCCACTAACTTTTATAGGATGTGGCGGATTTTATTTAATTGTATAGATAGATAGCCAAGACACGCTAATTTTAAAATTTTTTTGAGTGAATGTAAGGAAAAATAAAATGAATCGACAAGAACTAAAAAGAATCAAAGTTTATAAGTAAACTAAAAAAATAAAAAAAATAAAAGGTTGAAAATGAAAAAGAGAAAGAGGGCACGTGGCTTCACAAAGAGTGGTTATAATAATAATAATAATAATTCCCATTTTGTCTTTATTATGCAAGTCTGCTGAAAAAACTTTCCTGTTGACCAAAGAATTTTGTATTACCACACATAGAAAAATGAGGAATTCTTTTTCCTGAAAAATACTTTTCCCGAAGCAAACGAAGCAAAATTATTAAACTTAATATGTATGCATTTTTGCGGCAAGAAAAGTTAACAGGAAAAAGGAAAGTCAATAGTGTACATTTATAGACTTTTTCTTTAAGATAAGTAAAAACTCGTAGATGGTGGGGAAGAATTAGAATTAGGCATCAGTGGGAAATAGAGACTTAAACCAACAAACTCCAACTTCCCTAATAAATTCATGCCTATACCCGGGGCGGAGCCATGATTTTCATTGAGAGGGTCAAAAATGTTACTTACATAATTTTTTTTTGGAAAAAATATTAATTTTACATAGAAAAATATATACTTTTAGGATAAAATTTAAAAAAATTCAAAGTTCAGTGGGCTAGCCATACATTGACTTTACCTTAAACCATTTAGGCAACAGCAATGTTTTTGCCCATTTGAGCCTTTTTTTTTCCTCTCTTTGTACCGATTACATGGTAACAAAAGGAGAAAAAGCTTATGTAGAATACATGCTTTCATTCATTATTTTCAATATTTGAATTATTGTGTATTTATATTTGAGTTGTCATAATTTTTTATAATAATACATTCATTATTTAATATTTAATTAAATGTGCGGTTTGACCCATCGAACCCTTGATTGGACCTATAAATCCATGAACCCATACCGTAACCAGTTCAACGTCAGGTCTGGTTTTAATAACATTGCTACTAGTTATTATGATTTTTATTTCATAATATTTGGCCATGGACCTCCATTGTAGTTTGGGAACACATGAAATAGTCAGAGAGAACAACATTATTTTCTAAAAGTGACATCTAGCAACATAACAAAACGAATCAGAACAAGCAACTGCTCCTTCCCAGAAGATTCAGAGCAATTTCACGGTTTCTTTGCCAGTTTCACCGAGTGAGAGCGGGTGACGATCCCATAATGTTAAATGAGCATCATCTCAAACTGTTGCCAATTCATACTTTTTATTAGGTTTGATTCGATATGTCGCCCATAAACATCATACTATTCTTATAAATGGAAAAAAAAAATTGATGCTTCAGAAATTTCTTCCTTTATGATAACCTTTCAATAGAATAAGATATATGATGGAATTGGAAGGTTAATATACCATATTATTACAATCAATCACTTAAAAAATAAAATCAAGAAGAAGTTGCAACCTGCTTATTCCCTGAAGCTGCAAAGGAAATATAGTACCCAGTGTTAAATGCAGTGGCAAAAACTACAGAAACGGAGTAATTCTACTGTGATTCACCATGATTCGCTAGGTAAGAGGGGGTGAACGTCCGACAACGTAATTACTTCGGCATCCATATTAGATTCTCCCGACGTTAACCAAGCATTGAACCCCTCAGATGCCTCAGCCACCAACAAATCGCTCCTCTCTTGATTTTGCTCAGGGCTGGAAGCTGGTTGCCCCAGGCTCCGTATCCTTTCCAATTCGATCACCACCTCTTTCATCGTGGGCCTTTTCCTCCCTCTTAGGTTTAAACATTGTTTTGCAAGGTTTGCAACTGTAGTAATCTCTTCTGCTCTGCCCTGCTCCGAAATACGAGCGTCGAGTATATCGAAAAGATGATTCTCCTCCATTGAGATGATGAAGTATGTCGTCAAGCTTCTACCCTCATTTGCTCGCAACGAAGACACTGGCTTTTGTCCAGTCAGGAGTTCAACAAGAACCACACCAAAGCAGTACACATCACTTTTATCGGTAAACTGGCTTGACTGAAAGTTCTCCGGGTCCAAGTACCTGAAGGTTCGCTGAACCAATGTGGTCACATGAGTCTGATCAAGGGAAACTGATCTTGAAGTCCCAAAATCAGCAATTTTCGCTCGATATTTCTCATCCAAGAGTATGTTTGAAGACTTGATGTCACGGTGGTAAATTGGGATTGATGCTGACGAGTGCAAGTAGAAAAGAGCACCTGCAACTTCAGTGGCAATTCGTAGGCGTGCCTCCCACGAAACAGGGGATTCTTTGTCATGGAGATAGTCGTAGAGAGTCCCATTTGGAATGAACTCGTCCACGAGAAGAGGAACTTCACTCTCCAAACAGCACCCCAAGAGCCTGACCACGTTTCTATGATTGATTTGCGAGAGGATGACAACTTCATTGATGAATGGTTCAACATTCTCCTCATCTATTCCTATGGATTTCTTGATAGCAACTATTCTACCATCGAGGAACCCTAGATGCTGTCGGAGTAAGCATCCCTTTGTAAACGGTACCTTGGCCACCTTTTCCAAGAATCCTATCCTTGTTAAAGTGGTCAGTAGCTTTCTCGAGCTCTTCAGTATTGAACACGCTGCTTTTCTCAACATTACCTTCTGGTGAAGATAGCTGCTGCTGCAAAATTAGACCCCCATTTCGTTTAAAGAACTTCTCTTTGAGCTTGGCTTCTCTTCTTTTCTTGATTAGTTTGTATGCCCACCATGTCAGGAAGATCAAGACTAGCGACCCAAAGCTCGAGCAAAGACCTGTTATTGCATGAAGGAAAGCAAGATCAGTATAACATGCTGGTAGCAACTTGTAGTCCTTTGGATCGTTGCATGAATTCAACTTAAATGCGTGAGCACCAGAAATATTTATGGTTAATAATTGAACGAGTACTGAGTTGATTATTCAGGTCAAAATCACTTTATGAATGACAGGATTTAGCTTATACCTATGACTATGAACAAGGTCGTTTTTTTACCCCTTACGCAGTTGTAGGATCCTGGCGTATTTATACACCTATGCGAACCACATCTCGTCCGTCCATCAGGTAGAGGAATCTCACATTCATTGATATCTGATGGACAGTGAATATAAGATTAGGAACAGAGAAGAAACTTAAAAGCATACATGATAAAGAGGGTTAATTAGTCCTGAACACCAAGCTAAGGAGTAAATTTGTCAAAATGGTCCTTGACATTTGGGCCGGCAACCAGGCTATCAGTTTGATTCTCAAAAAAGTTTTTCCACCAATATAGTCCATGAACTTCAATTATGTCTATCAAAATGGTCATGTATGAATCTGGAGTTGAAAGTCCGATGTGGCCTTCTAATTGGCTCAACAGTGTCAGAAATATTAATAAGGAAAACAATTGTAATCAAAACGATGTCTAACTTGTCTTGAAAAATTTATTGCTTTTCAAGGAAAATTGGGAGAAGGGAGATCAACAATAACCCCCCGGCTGGTCATCGACCCTCATGCGAGGTCGTTGAAGAACCAATAGAATTATTTAATGAATAATAATTATGATAATTATCCGAGTAATTAGCACAAAATCCCTAGTTTCATGCTTTTCGATTGGTGCTTCCTCACTTTATGTGGTGAGGTAAAATCACCCAATAACATCCCCTTGAATATAGAGTCTTTCCCAAATTCGCTTTTTGAAGGGCATAGTTTGTCACGACAGGAAATTTTAACAGCGTTTCCCCTAAAATTTCAATAATCCAAAACCTGCTAGAAACTAGATTATTCATAATTTCCACTGTACCAGCTGTTCAATCAACTCAAGAAGCTTCTTTATTAATTAATATCATATAAAACATGTCAATAATCCTAACCTCTCATTTTTTTTGTCATAAATTCCTCACCCTAATAAAAGGAGAGCTAAACAAAATATATCGGCTTGTAACATATTCAGACACATTCTATATAAAAAGAATACCTACAAATCAGTACCCAACAATTGGTTACCACCCATACCAATCACTCTTATATCTATTATTTTCTATCTTCTATCTTCTTCTACTGTAAAGGAAAAAAACGCAGCCTCAGTCTGACTGAATCACGCAGTAAGTGCCTGTTCACAAATCTGAATCAACGTGACCGTTGCTTAAAGTTCCAAACCGCCCGTTTTTAAAATGTTGGTGCGCTCATGGGAGCCTCGACCCTTCTTTTTCTACTTTTGTAGCCTCTGTTTGACGTCATTCAGTAGTTGTCCTATTGTGTTTGACTCGGCGCCTCCAAACTGTCCGATCATTTGCTTGTTAAATTCATCATCAACTCCATGGCAAAAGGTTAGTGGAGGCACGGCATAAGGGTCCTGACCAGGCTACTGTCATGTGTCCTATGAGGGTCTCTATATGTACATCTTATAAGGACAAGGAGAAAGTATAGCATACGAACATAGCTTACGTGATTGTTAACCAGATATACGTTTCACTAGGTTTTGTAAACACATGCTTGTATAGCCTTCGCTTGAGATTTTTCGAGTTTAGTCTGTCACATTGTATGCAGGAAGATAGATGAAGATAAACCGAAACCAGAGGCACTCTACATGGAAGAGGCAAAGAATTAATCGGCTTTTGTGAATCAATGCTTGGCTGAGGCATCAGCGCGAAATGTTAGTGTTCGATGAAATTTCTGGTGATTCAGCATCATCTTGTTTCATATGGCATGTCTATGCAATGAAAGATAATCAAGAAATTGTTTTTCAGGCAATACTATTATGGAAAGAAACTTTGGATTCATTCGCTTTACAAACTGGGGGGCCAAAATAAAGGAAATTAGCGCTAGACCTAACATAAAGTGCCCGGCTGAAATCCAACAGCACAGTTCAAAGCGTTCCGATAACACCAACATAAATTACCCGTAAATGCTCGTGATGCTTCAAAGCAGTCCAGAATGCCCCTGGACCACTTGAAATTCCTGAGGCAGAACAACATTGGGTTAGATCAAGGTTCCCAATGGGAAAGCCCCCACCAAAGTTGCCCCACTTGCACTCTCTCACCGATGACCTCGAGGAGC
The DNA here is from genome assembly GCF_007655135.1 of Punica granatum. Taxonomy (NCBI): domain Eukaryota; kingdom Viridiplantae; phylum Streptophyta; class Magnoliopsida; order Myrtales; family Lythraceae; genus Punica; species Punica granatum. The sequence continues at coordinate 40,631,362 of NC_045128.1, read as the reverse complement.
CCCACCCGAGCTCTTTTATCCTCTTAAAATGAAAATGAAAGATTTTTTGGTGCCTTTTTAAATATATTTTAAAAGAGAAAACAATGTCATTTTGATAATTTTTAAATTATTTTGATAGACTAAGGTTATGTTTGTTTGGACTTAAAAGTAAGTGCTGAAATTTTTAAGTGCTTAATGAATTAATCTAATCTTACATGGTTAATTTTTAATATTATTATTCGTATTTTCCATAGATTTTTTTATCTTATACTAGCTGCTATTTATTAGATAAATCTTCAAACTATTATCTAGCAAGATATATTTTATTTTCACCATTGGTTGGTTATACATGAAAATTACATGGTAATTCCATATGTGAGAAATGTTCACTTTCTGATCGTTTTGCTCTCCTAGCATAATTATCTTAAATAGTATGCATTCATTTAATGTTTAGGAAAGATATTTCATGTGTATATGACTTAAATATTTTCTATATGTACGTCAAAGAAGATTTAGAGAATATACTTTCTATTTTTGGATAAAAGATCAGTAATCCTCCAATAAACTCATTTAATTTTCAATTAGAATATATTTTAAATCCATAATTTTTTTGGAAAAATTCGTGTTATATTTAACTTAAAATATTACTTTCTATCAAAAAATTATTAATCATTCCTGCGCAACGCGTGGATTCTCATTTAGTTAATGTAATAGTCACTAGCTAGATGAGAACTCCACGCGTTGCGTGAGCTAGCGTGTAGATGAAATGTGCAATTATTTTTAGTAATTAATAATGTTATGAATAGGTAAATAGAAAGGAATAAATTTTTATTTATGTGAAACTTGAATTATCTATGTTTACAAAGAAAGAAGAAGCTATTAGAGATCCAATTACTGTGCATAATAATATAATAAACACAGCTAATAGAAAAAATAAATAAATGAAAGAGATAACCACAACTTAGTTATAGTACGAAACCTCACTAGGTAAAGAGTTCGTTACTCCTTATGTTCATAGTACCAAATAATCTTTCAATCCTACACTAATTGTTGGTCCTAAATCATTCAACGATAAGGTATTGCGACGTCTCAAAAGTGACTAAAGACACAAAAACTTAGTATAGCATCAAGTATAACAAATTATTTCAAACCAACCTTATATACGAAGCGGTCTAAGTCACATATCAAAAAACAAATGTAAAAGAAAGTTTACATTACAAATATCCAGAAGAGTAAATGAAGTGGAACCGAGAGGGCTGGTGACGAGAATAAAGTAAGCGTGTGTTTGTTTTAATTTAATTAAATAAGTGCTTAAAAGTATTGCAAAATTAGCTATAAGGGAAAATGAATGGGGAAAGAGGGACATATAAGAAATGATGGTCTAAACTACTTAATCATTAAGTCAAAAACCACTTAATGAATAAGTGATTAAGTCAAATAGGTCATTTTTCATTTATTAGTTCTCTTCGCTCCTCATAGAATAAGGGAACTACAAGTATACCTCGGATGAAAGGGATTTCTACATTTGATTGACAAAAGGAAAAGGGCAGAAGAAGGAAGGAACTCATCATGTAATTTTAGAGGAACTGTCTTGCCTAATCATACTTAAAAATAGATCAAGAGAAACATATGCATATTACCTTGACATCCATTTTCCAGGTAGGCGTTACCATCATAGCCATAGCGACAGTAACACTGCGTGAATGGCATAATTGTATAACCGCCAGACATGCTACCACTTGTGCATCGATATTTATTCTCGGGACTTCTATAATCCAGGAGATCAATTCCAAAGTGTGTAGTGTTTGCCACGCCCCATTGGAGCACTGCCGGCACATATCCTTTCTGTTCCAAAGCGTGCATGCGAGAAGGAGAAAACTCAGATCGATCCACCAAAGCTGCATAACTGCATCCCTCCGAAGCTCCAAAGGCAGCTTCGTCTTTTCGAAAACTCACATTAAAGGACTGCAGTCCAAACCTTGTCGTTGTTTGACAGCAATCCTAACCCGAGCAATCACTATTTGGGCTGATGCTTGTGCCATTGGTTCTTGAGCTGCATTCTGACAGCTTACATCCGACAACCGCAGACTTGGTGTTCTCAATAAGGGCAACGCCACTACACGAATGAGCTTCCTTCCAGCGCGACTGACTCACGAGTTTGGCTTCTGGAGCAGTTTCTGGAGTAGATTACTTGGAAATTGACTGTGATCATGGCTTCACCCCATGGTCCATAATATTCCGGAAGTGTGATATTCAGCACCTGCAAGTCGAGTTTTTTGAGTCTGGGAGTATTTGTGCCATTTGAGCAAACAACCTCGTACCAGTCGTCCAGAAAACAACCTGCTGGTCCAATGCCAAAGGGGAAAGGAATGGCAATATTCCCACATTTTTGCTGGCAGCCAGGCTTAGCAAGCTGATAAGTGGCAGCCTGCCCCCGAGCTTTTATGGAGCCGTGAAGAAAAAGAATCCAAAACATGAGTTTCGGAATCATCTCTGCTCCGGCTACTTGGTTCATTTTCGGTTGAAGAAAGCAAGGATGGCTGTGAGACAATTCTGACTCGGGTATGCACATATATAAGGGCACATGTGTAAGTCTGAGCTGATGACTTAGTACAGCAGACGCCAAACTTTGATTAGTAATCCAATGTCACAACCCAAAATTTCAGCAAAAATTTCCCTATATCTCCCTCGATATCCATTATTACATAAACTATTCACATGAATAAAATCCTGCTTTCCATAAATTCCCAGAATATATAACCAATCCAGTAAATTCTAATATGTATACCTATACTCCTCAATAGATTTTTTTTTCCTCACCTCAGTAATCCAATTAGATAAAAATTTCAGGTCGTAACATATTCAAATGCATCCTATACAAAAATAATACTTATCCAATAACTAAGGTTCCTACCTAGTCCTCCGAGCTGATCCCCGATGTCCAAAAAGTTCTCCTGTGCTGCTAGTCTAACTCCTAACTTATCTGAAAAATATATGCAAAGTGTGAGCTGCATCTCAATGAGTACTAAATTCCAAAGCAAAATGAATTATTATTAAATAAATATTTAATTGAAAACAACCAATTATTCAATAAATAATAAAATCACATCCAATGCAACTACCAACTCACCGCACACATAATATATATATATATATATATATAAATCTATACAAACTATATTAATAATTATATCCAATATAGTTGTCAGCACCCAATTTTGGTCCACCGGCTTCAGAGGGGCAGAATCGTCATTTTTTTGTCACCCGCGAGGGAAGTATTTCCGATTAATTACCCGAGTATTCACGACTTTTCGGAGATAGCACATTTTCCCAATCTAGTACCAATTTTATGATTTTTCAAAATAATACTATTTGGGACGTTTTTTTTGAATTTCGCATACATCGACGTCAATTTTCAAATTCGAGATTTGAAAATAATTGTAGTGCATAATATTGATCAGCGAATTTTTCTGAGCACGATGGCGGTCTCGTTATATAAATTATTGAAGAAGAATATTATGATAGTTAGAGATTAAGAAATTGGTCTTGCTATGTTGTGTGAATTGATTTGAGAGATGTTGTCTTTTATGTTTCATTTTAATTTGGGATATGCAGTGTGATTGTGAACGCTGATTGTGATGATAACTTGCTGTCATTGTACTGTGATTGAGATTGTGTTTGTCTATGATGATATATGAGGTGAGATGGCATGATTGCAATTGTTTACGCTTGTGATTGTTGTTTCATTATAGCCATGGGACCGCTGATCCGGCGGGATATAAAAAGGGATGCCCAGACCGCTGATTCGGCGGGATACAAAAAGGGATGCCTAGACCGCTGATCCGGCGGGATATAAAATGGATGCGTAGACTCCTACTGCCGGAGGATAATGGGCAGCCCCCGCTTATGAGATATGGATATTGGGAGTTGAGTATGATATAAATGAGATGTGCGGGGTCACGGTATCGTCATAACTCTGTTGCGAGGAAATGCAACCTTATGGCTATATTGATTGGTTTTGTTGTATGTTGTTTGTCTTGTTTGATTGCTGGTGATGTGATGATTGTTGAAATTATCTGAGTTATTCTGTGAAAATCGCATTGTTGCTGAAACTTGATTTGTTAAGTGATTGTATAGTGACTTTTTATGAAACACTAAATGAATGGATATTTGATGTTTATGTGCTATTGGATATTAGCGAAATGGTTGGAAGAGTTATATGTATTTGATAGTAGGATTTAAATTTAGTTACTATATTGAATAAAATTATTTTTTGTATAATATGTATATATATACCGTATATGTGTGCGAGGGAGCGAATAGTTGGATTAGATGTGATTGTACTGTTTATTTGAACATTTGATTGTTAGTAGTTAAATATTTATTTAATAAATAATTCATTTTACTTTGGAATATAGTTCTCACTGTGATACAGCTCACACTCTGCATATATTTTTCAGATGACCTAGGAGCTAGACTAGCAGCATAGGAGAACTCTTTTGATATTGGGGATCAGCTCAGCGGACTAGGTAGGGACCTCAGTTATTTGATAAGTATTCTTTTTATATAGAATGTATCGAATATGTTACGACCTGAAATTTTTGTTTAGTTGGTTTAGTGATGTAATTGAGAAAAGATATGTATATTCATATTAGAGCTTGCTGGAGTGGTTTAATATTTTTGGAGTTTATGGAAAGCCGGTTTTACATGAACAGTTATGTGATAATGAATATAGAGAAAATATATGGGAAATTCAGCTGAAATTCCGGGTCGTGACATTAGGACATATTGCTACGCATTGTATGAATCAAGCTGAGCTGTGCAAAACAATATGCCTATGGGAGATATTAAATTGCATCATAGATCATATATATTCTCATATGCATATAGTACAGAGCTGAATTAAGACTTTTCAGCTGAATCCACTGTTGAAACTATTCAAAGACGATACATCGCGACATGGAATTGGCCCCCCAGCCGTGAAAGAAGACAGAAGCAGAGAAGAACACATACAATATGTAGTTGATTGTTAGTAATTTCTCTGATAACATGTATTAATTGTTGAGATTTTTCCTTTGGGCCATTTTCCATGGTGGAATGATCCGTACAGAGATAAAAATTATATTAGGGCCAGTGGACTAAGACATCATGAAATGGGTTGGGGTTCCATGGTAACCGTGCATCGGATCCTTATGAACTCAATTCTTTTGGTTCTCTCCGACCAGCATAATTGGATCGATCAAAACTAAGGTCTTTGAGAACAAGTAAATCAAGCCGATGCATGACCTAGCTGGAAGATTTCCTAGGTGCGGCAGTCTGGCATTCGAGACTTATTTGGTCTCTCTTTGAAGAGGTTACTGCATGCAAATTGAGCAATAGCAGCGAGAGCTAGATCGATCCATATGACGTACGTGGAGATAAAATAAAATCTGCATCACTTTCTGGTAAGTTATGACGTCTTGGACATCTTGGACGGTAGCTAGTAAGACAAATCGTAAAAAAAGTCGTTCCCTGATGGAATCGGCAATAAAAATCCTTGTCAAGTGTACAAACAAACAAACTGTCAAAGAAGGAAAAATCAAGATTGTTCACAAGACTTATGCGACATCTTTTAGTTAAAGATGTTTCTTTCGAGTCATATCGGCAGTTAATATGGTACTTGTAGACGACAGTTTCCTCGCTCTTTCCAATTTTCTCAATTGGAATAGTCATCCCTCAATAATTCCACGCGATTTGATGTTTTGTCTGTTAGTTTCTTTCATCCTCTGAATTATCTCTAAAACATTTTATTCTATGTGAAAATAAATTGAATTATGGATAGGTGGAAATTCGATTTCTTTAGCAGGAGTCCTATAATCAACAGTCACAATTGTCCAGGTAGATGTTCATGATGGATTCATCAGTTGGGCTGTCCACCCACCGGCCGGTAATTGGATTGATCAGAATTTAGGCTTCTGAAACAAGAAAAATCAGGAAATGGCATAATTGCAGAATGTATAGATGGGGCATATAGTAAAATCCGGGACTTTAAATGGTATTATCTCCTTGAAGATGTTTCTACAGTTTTGAAGCATATAGCATCAAGAAATAGCATATCGATATCACAGAATTAATAGGCCGCATTGCTGTTTGTAAAGTTATGTGGTCCAAAATTAGACGGGGTAATTGGAAGGAAGAATAGATTATTCTCCTTACATTGACAAGTCAATGGGCCACATTGAAGGTTGATTGACCCTGAGATGGGAAGTCTTTGTTGTTATTATTCTCACACAATCCAAGCAATTTATCATCTTCATAGGTCCTAATTTTGCACGAAGGGACATAATCATTAACATCGATCCACACTAAAAAATTAATCAAAACAAGGAACAAAAGCTTATTCCCTGCCGCTTCGGGGGAAATATGCGATGCCTTATTAAATCCAGTGACACTGATTTATGGAACAAAGTAACTCTACTATTTATTCACCTTGTTTCACTAGGTAAGAGCGGGTGTATGTCCGACAATGTAATTACATCACCATCCATTTCAGTTCCTCTCAATGTAAAGCAAGTATTTCAAATCTGCATTGGTCTTTTGATAGGTTATGCGATCCAAAATCAGAATCGTGGACATTTTGAATGGTTAGCTAGTAGACAACATTGAAAAAGTCCTTCCTATATCTTGACCGAATCGGAAGCTAAAAGGAGATCAATCTCCTTAAAAGTAATAAGACGAGATATCAGAACACTCAACTACTTATTCCCAGATAGACGATGATAGACCTCCCTGGATTGATAAATAGTGCACCGGCCAGTAGTGGGGAGAAGAATAATAATAGTTTGCTTCAAGGTCTTTTTTTCTCCTTCCCTTCTCCTTCCTCTTTGTAAAACCCTTAAATCGGCTGTAACGGCCTCTACAGCCGCTATTTTGGCCGTTACAGTTGCTAATAGCGGCGCTACAACATAAGGGGAAAAGAAAAAAAAAACTCGCTGTGACATCAGCCCGTAACTTTATCAGTGGCCCCCAATACCATTAATAGAGGCCGTAGCAGCCATGACGTGCCGATATTTAATTTCATGCTCTTGTCTAGCCTTCGAGCTATTCCGGTTCACACTTTCTCGGAGAGATTAAAGCAAATTAATTAACTATAAGGTTGGAGAGTAGAAGCAGTTCTTTATTCATGACCTGGCATTTAGAAAACAAATAATCGCACCCTAGGATTTCCCTGATTTGCTAAATTCACCATAAATTGAGTCGCAAGTGCACACCATATTAAATATCGACTGTCGCAAAAACATATGGAGAATAACACAGCACCCTTTTGCACTCATTCACCATGTTTCGCCATATCTCAGAGGGTGAACATCCGATGTCATTGAAGTGTCAGTGGCAATTAGCTCGAAGCATGCTGATGTGAAAACACCGCCGCTGCTCCCCATTGCTCGATCAGACGAGACAAACTCCACGGCATTTTCAGTTTGCTTCATTTTGAGGGGATGTGACACCTTCCTTATGCCCTCCAACTGCACTGCTACTTCTTTCATTGTAGGTCTTTGACTTCCAAACGAGTTTAAACATCTTCTGGCAAGGTTGGCAACGGCTACAACCTCTTCCTTAGGAGCTTGCTCCAACACTTGTTTATCAAGAATATCAGACAGGTTACCGTGTTGCGTCGAGAGGATGAAATTGGTAGCTAAACTTCTTCGCTCGAGTGCCCTCGGTGACAAGATAGGCTTTTGTCCAGTTAATAGCTCAACAAGGACAACTCCAAAGCTATAAACGTCACTCTTATCAGTATATTGGCTCGACTGGAAGTACTCTGGATCCAAGTACCCGAAGGTTCCCCGTACCAATGTGGAAACATGCGTCTGGTCCAGGCCAACTGAGATTGACGTCCCAAAATCTGCTAGTTTGGCCTGATATTTCTCATCCAAGAGTATGTTCCTGGTTTTTACGTCGCGATGGTAGATGGGCACAGTTGCAGCAGAGTGCAGATAGGAAAGAGCTCCTGCAACTTCACTAGCAATTCGAAGGCGCAAGCCCCACGAAATTGGGAACTCTGCATTTGGATCATGGAGATAATCGTAGAGAGTTCCACTGGGGACAAATTCATATACCAGAAGAGGAGCTTCTGTATCGAGGCAACATCCCAACAGTTTAACCACGTTCCTGTGATTTATTTGCGAGAGGATGATGACTTCATTTATGAACTGTTCGATGTAGTCATCATCTATAACTTTAGATTTCTTCACTGCAACAATGCTTCCGTTGGCTAGCATTCCCTTGTAAACAGTTCCCTGGCCTCCCCGACCGAGTACGCGGTCCTCGTTGAATTGGTTTGTAGCCTTGGCCAGCTCCACTGACTTGAACAATTTGCTCCTCTCCATGTTTTCGCTGGGTGAAGATAATTGTTGCTTCAACACGGGACCTCCATTTCGCAGCCTTCGCTTGAAGAAGTTCTCTCTTTTCTTGACCTTCCTTCTCCTTTTAATTGCACTGCAAAGCCAACACGAGGAAACAAGGCACGCTCCAATACCTACACTACCTATATAACCATTGAAAAGGTGGTGCGTCAGCATCAAACGTAAAATTCTAATGAATATGTAAATTCAATGTTAAGAATGTTGATCCCCTTCACCTATTAGAATGAGTGCAATATATATGAATGGTTGTACGTCTCTGAGTTCAATCCTGTGCCGCGGGCCTGAGGCAAATATTGTGAAAGGAAATTTGGTTAGAAGTTACCCAAAAAGAGGAAATAATCATATGTTGATGATCAAAAGAGGTAACCCATGCAAGTACCTAAAATATTGTTGAAAGAAATTTAATTAGACGTTACCCAATAAAGGAAGCTTAAAACGTGCTCATGATATATATATATATATATAATAAACTTGGTTCGATGGTGAAATTCAATTAACAGCAGTACATAATTGATTGTAAATTATGATTTATGATAGTTTAAAACATTCATGCATATGATATAAATTATAAAATTGACAAAAAAAGGATCACGTTCTATTATGTGCAATGCACGGGCTGCATGACTATTCTATATCTATATATATATATATATATATGAAAACAAAGCCCAAGTGGAATTCTAACACCACCACATCATCAAAAATAAAAATCAGAGTTCTCTTACGTTGCTACGTCATTGATTTACATTAAGGAAATTATTGTATTCTTATAAAGGAAAGAAACATTCTCATATCGATTTTTTAAAATTTGATTAATTAATTATGTAATAATAGAATATATGAATTGTATGCATATAGCTCAACAAAATATATACAAAAAGTTTCCTTATTCAATTAGAATTAACTATTTATATAAGAGATGATCCAATTTTTTTGTATATATTTCTTAGGAATTTTGGTCAACAACTCAAATTTTCATTAGGATTTTTGTTACGATATTGATAACTATATTACATGGAGAAAATATTATATGAATAGTTAGATATAAATTATTTTTTATTATTTTGTCTGAAATAATTATTTTTTATATAATTATTTCATTTTTATTCATTAAGAATAAAAAATTCCTTATTTTAATATTTAACTATTTCACAAATAATTTTCTCATAATAATGAGATACTATATAAATATATTGAAATATTGATTTTTGATATTTTGAATTGATGATTATTTTTGTCTTATTGGATATCGTGTAGTTTCGGGAAATTTTATTTTGCGCTAGACATCATATCCGAGAAATCGAGATTTGATAATTATGAAGTTAAAGATATACAGAGTCAAATATACATTATCCATTAAATATTAAATACAAATAAATATTATTTCTTCTTTTTATTTTTTATAATATATAATAATTATATATATATATATATATCCAACTGCAAGTTATAAAATATTTTGAATATGTTTTATTTTCCAAAGCTAATATCTTAAATTTATTTCTTATTTTTTTCAATTCAAATATATACTTTCCAATTATTTTGCTTTTCTAAAATAATATTTTAGATTATGTGATTTCAACATGGAACAGAGGGGCGATCAGCCTATATTAAACTTATTTGTTTTCACTTTGGCGGACTAAAGGTAATACTCCCTAACACAAACTAAATTATGACAAGGTAATATGATTACTATCAATATGACATTATAACATGATTATTTTAATTGAAAAAATTAGAAACATTTCCCATGCAACTCGCAAGCCTTCATCTAGTATATCATAAAAGAAAGCCCAAGCCGAATTCGAACGTCGTCACATCATCAAAAAAAAATGGAGCTCTCTCATTTTAACACGTCATCATCATATAGTAAGGAAATATATACTTATCGTTGTAAATTTTATTAATTAATTATATAATAGAATATATAGATTGTATACACAAGGGAAGAAAATATGCAATAGAATATATAGATATAAATTATATACAATGGAATATAGCCCAATAAGGACATACAAATAATTTACTTGGCCATATGCTTATATGCCTTACAAGTTTTATTGGTTACGTTGTTTACGTTATATCAATATATATTTGCATTCTCAGTAAAGAAGTTGAGAATTTGGAGGAGTATTATATGTGCAAGCGCCATAAGCTAATATGCACAAGCTTAAACCAGCCAAACAGAACAGAGCGGCGGCAGACAGAAAGAATAGAGGAGAAAATCATTTGTCAAACAATAGAGGAACTCCGACCAGCACGAGATCAAGCCTCGATCGGGATGTCAATCGAACTCATGTTGAGATGAAATTTTGGCAATGGCCTCACAACTTCTGGGGCTAGGTTTTGAATCGTTAAAATTTTAGTTTGAACTTTATAGGTGTTGTTTTGGCTGAGTTTGTGAACCGCTCTTTTTGGGTGATAAATTTCTTTTTTTGTGATCCAAAAGAGGGTGCCTCTTGAGTTTGGATCCAAGGGTTTATCCTTGATGAAAAGCTATGTGTAACCACCATTATTTTAGTGAAGTTGATTAGGAGTTGGTCCCGTAGTTTTTCCCACGTTGGGTTTTCCACATTAAAAATCTTGGTGTTTTTCTATCTTCCTGAGATCCTATTTTGATCACACAAGGCGAGAAAGATTAACTCGCTATGTGTAGATACTCGATGATCCTTTCCCAACAAGTGGTATCAAACTCTACGCAAAGGTTCCTCTCTACCTTTCAAACTTTATTGGTTATTTATTATACACAATCTTCTTAATTTTATTTTGACGAGTGTTAGCATATTGTTAAAGAGTAGTTTTAAGTAGGTTTAAATTTTTTACGGATAATATATTTTGTCCGATTGAAATCAGTATGGTTAGTTTTTATACTGTTTTATGAACAAACTATGGTCAAACCTATACTCTGGGAAGATTGATGGAGTTAGCATTATCTTTTCAAATTTCTTTTATTTTTAAGAATATTTCTCTCAAACATTAACTTTTTTTTTACCCAATTTATACAGCTTTATGATTTATTTTAGTTGTAGCTGCAAGATTTATATTTAAATATAGTGATTTCACTATAAAATTATTTGAACGAAGAAATATGTGATACAATTTAAGTCACTTCCATCACTCCCCATTATAAATTTTGTGTTTTTGAACTGTTTTAGTCGCCAATAATTCTTTTTCTATGAAGTTTCAATTCAAAAATGATGTACAATATAAACTTTGTGTTAGTATAATCTTACACAGTTAATTTTTAATATTATTCTTCATATTTTCTTTTTCTTTTTTTTTAATCTTATACTAGATACTATTTATTAGATAAATATTCAAACACTTATCTTGCAAGATATATTTTATTTTCACCGCTGGTTGGTTATACATGAAAATTACATAGTAATTCCATTTATGAGAAATGTTCACTTACTGATCGTTTTGCTCTCCTAACATAATTATCTTAAATAGTATGTATTCCTTTAATATTTAGGAAAGATATTTCATGTGTATATGACCTAAATGCTTTCTATATGTACGTCAACACATATTTAGAAAATATACTATCTATTTTTGGATGGAAGATCAGTAATCCTCCAATTAACTCATTCAATTCATAATATATTTAATTTAAAATATTAGTTTCTATCAAAAAATTATTAATCATTCCCGCGTAACGCGTAGATTCTCATCTAGTTAATGTAATAGTCACTAGCTAGATGAGAACCCCACAAGTTGTGCAAGCAAGCGGGTAGATGAAATGTGCAATTATTTTTAGTAATTAATAATGTTATGAATAGGTAAATATAGAGGAATAAATATTTATTTATGTGAAAGTTGAATTATCTATGTTTACAAAGAAAGAAGAAACTATTAGAGATCCTATTACTGTGCATAATAATATAATAAACACAGCTAATAGAAAAAAAATAAATAAATAAAAGAGATAACCACAACTTAATTATAGTACGGAACCTCAATAGCTAAAGAGTTCGTTACTCCTTATGTTCATAGTACCAAATAATCTTTCAATCCTTTTTTTTCGCTGAATAAAAAGACTAGGTTGGGTTGTTAGTCCACTGTGGCTGTCCCAATTAAGGGAACCTAACCGCCACGGAATATTCTTTTCGCCATAACTCGCTGAGACTTTAGCCCAACTTGGTTACAGCAGCCCTATCAAATAGTCTTTCAATCCTACTCTAATTGTTGGTCCTAAATCATTCAACGATAAGCTATTGCAGCATCTCAAAAGCGACTAAAGACACAAAAACTTAGTATATCATCAAGTATAACAAATTATTTCAAACCAACCTTCTATACGAAGCCATCTAAGTCATATATCAAAAAACAAATGTAAAAGAAAGTTTACAGTACAAATATAAAAAGAACAAAAAGGAATAATAAAAAAATACTCATTGATAATTGAATAGAAAAATCAATTTGAGTCGGGGAGAGATATGCATAATATATACACAGTAAGACAAGTAAAAGTTTTATCTGAGGAAATTAAGCTGTCAGAATCACGAGAAATATATCGTTAGTTGAAATTACTATTACGAATATGAGTAGTAATATACATGTAGAGAAAATATAGAATGGATAACTTGTATTGAGTAACTTCACTAGAAGCTTTTTTTTTCCACTTAGATATATATTAGAAGTATACCCGCACTATACAAGGATTTATTAAATTTAAGGAAACATGTCCTGATTGAGATTGAAAGATTTCGAACAAAATCTCGTTATTGGATTTACAGTGCCATTTTATTTCATTTTCTCCTGGCTTCAGTAAATTCCATTATACTCTTTATAATAAAGGATAGTAAAAAACTTTATCAAAAAAGGATTTTTAAAATTTACACAAATAATAATAATAATAATCATCATCATCATCATATTAGTAATAATAATTTAATATCGTGTTTAAAAAAAGCTTATATTTGCATTTAGTGAGGGAGAGTGAAAATGGTGTGGAAATATATAAAAAGATAATTTTATCTCCAACTTTTTTCTGATCCAATGCTCCTATTTTTTTATTATAAATTATTTACGATGGGTATTATTGGAATAGGAATGTTTAAAAAAAAAAAATTTTCTCACTTTCATAGTAGTATAGATATAAATATTATTATATATTCTTATATATATATATATATATTCATATTATTATATATTCATATATATATATATATATTAACTTCATCTATAAGGGAATCCTCCGGTAGGACAAGCCTCGAGGGGATACCAGCGTTACACAGTTCAATGTTTAACTTAAATTGGATAAAAGGAGTTGCAATTAAGTAGACCCATTAAGTAATCGCAACCATATTGAGCATATTATATATTTTATTTATCAAATAATTTTTTGAATATATTACACTAGAGATAATCACTGCTATGCACGGACAATTTACAACATAAACAAAATGACATATATATTGATAATATAAAATTTATTCTTAGATAAAGTCTGATATTGTAAACTCGATAGATCTTCGACCTTATCAAGTATTTTATGAAAATAAAATAGATATATCGTTGAAGAAAAAACATAAAATCTAAAAAAAAAGGAATAAAAGAGAGAGTGGCGGAGAAATGAGGAGAGATGAGAGAGGGAGTGGTGGCGAGAAAATATAGATAATTTTTCTCATAAAATTACTATAGTATTCCATGATGGTTGCTATTACTTGTAAATATTTTGCTAAGGGTATTTTTGGAAGTTAAAAGTTACATCACAGGGGTTCTCCAGTATAAGTATTATAGATAAAATAAAATTAATATAAAGAGGAAACTTTCATAAACCACAAGAAATGAGGATGATTTTCATAAGAAATAATTTTATAATATTGTAAAATCCGTGAATCTTTTCACACACATATACATAAATTATAGAATCATGGACTTCTGAAGTTAGTATGGGCCATGAGCCCAGCCCAAACCATGGATTTTATTAATTTCCCAATCAACTCCCTTCCCGCTGCCTCAATAAACTCTATGCCTTTTCTTTTTAAATTTTTATTATTATTTGGTTTGAGGTCTGTCCAATTGGATAGAGATAGAAGGAGAGGAAAGAGTGAGAAAGAGAGAGAGAGAGAGAGACAGGGTGAGCGACGTAGTGCTCAAGGCGGCAGCTCGCCTGAGACTAAGCAAGAATGTGATCGAGATCTCGGGGCGATGAAAAGAATGTGAGAAAACAGAGAAGGGTATGAAGAGAGATGGGGGCGATGACTTGAGGAAGAATCAAGAAGAGTAAATGAAGTGGAATCGAGAGGGCCGGTGATGGGAATAAAGTAAGCATATGTTTGTTTCAATTTAATTAAATAAGTATTTATAAGTATTGCAAAGTTAGCTATAAGAGAAAATGAATGGGGAAATGGGGACATATAAGAGATGATGGTCTAAACTACTTAATCATTAAGTCAAAAATCACTTAATGAATAAGTGACAAAACTTGACTTAATAAAATAGGTTATTTTCACTTATTAGTACTCTTCGCTCCTCACAGAATAAGGGAACTACAAGGATACCTCGGGTGAAAGGGATTTGTACATTTGATTGACAAAAGGAAAAGGGCAGAAGAAGGAAGGAACTCATCATATAATTTTAGAGGAACTGTGTTGCCTAATCATACCTACTAATAGATTAAGAGAAACTTATGCACATTACCTTGACATCCATTGTCCAGGTAGGCGTTACCAGCATAGCCATAGTCACAGGAACACTGCATGAACGGCATAATTGGATCATTGTCAGACATGCTTATATTTGAGCAGGAATAGTGATTCTCGCGACTAGTATGACCCAGGAGATTAATTCCAAAGTGTGTAGTGTTTGCCACGCCCCATTGTAGCACTGCCGGCACATATCCTTCCTGTTCCAAAGCATGCATGCGAGAAGGAGAAAACTCAGATCGATTGACCAAAGCTGCATAACTGCATCCCTCCACAGCTCCAGAGGCAGCTTCGTCTTTTCGAAAACTCACATTGAAGGACTGCAGTCCAAACATTGTCGTTGTTTGACAGCAACCCAAACCCGAGCAATCACTATTGGGGCTGATGCTTGTGCCATTGGTTCTTGAGCTGCACTCTGACAGCTTACATCCAACAACCGCAGACTTGGTGTTCTCGATAAGGGCAACGTCGCTACACCCCACTGCAGCAAAGATGTTCCTGTCCTGAGCGATCATGAATGAGCTTCCTTCCAGCATTACCGATTCATGAGTTTGGTTTTTGGAGCAGTCTCTGGAGTAGATTACTGGGAAACTGACTGTGATCATATGGCATCACCCCCTGGTCCATAGAAGTCTGGAAGGGTGATATTCAGCACCTGCAAGTTAAGTTTTTTGAGTCTGGGAGTGTTTGTGCCATTTGGGCAAGCAACCTCATACCAGTCATCGAGAAAACAACCGGCTGGTCCAATTCCAAAGGGGAAAGGAATGGTAACATTCCCACATTTTTGCTGGCAGCCAGGCTTAGCAAGCTGATCAGTGGCAGCCTGCCCCTGAGCTTTTATGGAGCCAAGAAGCAAAAGAATCTGAAACATGAGTTTCGGAATCATCTCTGCTCCGGCTACTTGGTTCATTTTCGGTTGAAGAAAGCAAGGATGGCCGTGAGCCAATTCTGACTCGAGTGTGCACATATATAAGGGTACATGTATAAGTCTGAGCTGATGACTTAGTCCAGCAGAAGCCAAAATTTGATTAGTAATCCAACGAGCAAGTCAACCGATTGGGACAAAAAAGAGATCAATCTCCTTAAAGTAATAAACGAAAGGTCGGAACAATCAACTACTTATTCCCGGAAACTTCAGGGGAAGAATAACGCTAAGTAGATAATTTAATATGAGATTTGTTGTTCCACAATAGACCTCCCTGGATTAATAAGCGAGAGGTCGGAAATCAACTACTTATTCCCGGAAACTTCAGGGGAAGAATAATGCTAAGTAGATAATTTAATATGAGATTGTTGTTCCACAATAGACCTCCTGGATTGATAAATGTGCTAAGTTGATTCTGATCCAAGACTTCTATGATATTAGACCGCCCTTTCATTCTCTCCAAGCTGATAAATAAGCTGGTTTATCATAAAGTATCATATATATGGACCAGGCAACTTGGACTATGGGAACCCAATTTCTCTTCTTTCATCAATGGTTCAGTAGAACGACCGTAATACTACTAATATGGTGAAAAGCAGTGCACCAAGCCAAGCTCCTGTACCTCGATGACCCAATTAATCCACAATTATATGCGTACTAGTGTGGAGATAAAAGACATGAATGTAACATCGAATGCGGAGGTCTAAAACCTGCCATAATAAATTTGATTGCGTTTCTTCTGTTTATGCAGTGGAAGCTGCCATAATGATCTCGCAAGAGTTAGGGCAATAATTGATTTTCCGATTACTACATTTGTCATAGTCTACTACAAAGGGATCACGATTACAGTCTCCCGTTGCCTCTTGAAGTGATCAATCTCAGCTCTCGACTAGCTGAACCAGTCAAGATTCTATAAAATCAGAGTGCAATTAGGTTACCATGGATCATTGTTATGTCAGAATGATCCAGTCAATTTTACTTCAATAAGAAAGGTGTAAAGACGAGAAGAAAACCGTATCTTTCTTAAATATGCATATATTTATTGTCGTAGTATAAGGATTTTCATTGGATATTAACTGTGGGATCTTTACCAGTACAGACATTGAAATGTTACTACATATAAAATCAACCGGAGCTATAAATTGCAAACTCTCGCAAGCACAGCAAGAATAGGCTTATCGTAGATGGATCTATTACATATTGGAAATCGATCTGTGAGGCCTCCCAGAAAATTTGAGTAAATAACCACTCTTACCAGAACGTATGTTTGTGTTCACCATAGACTTCTGATCCATGGACTAGAGGGTGGCCATCAGATACTAAGAGTAAGTCAACAAGGTCAACTGCCTGCTTTTTCCGGAGAATCTTCTCAGGAGCTTATAGGAAGGCTCGTTAAGAGCATCGATAAATATGTCCCTCGGGATTTTGGAAACTCGTAGATTTAGTACATCCCTACGCATTGCATGAATCAAGCTGAGCTGTGCAAATTAAATTGCATCTTTGATCATATTGTCGTATGAATAATACGGAGAGAGATTCTAAAGACTCATGAGGACTATTCGGCTGAATCCACAGTTGAAACTATTCAAAGACCATACATTGCGACATCGATGTAGGAACCGGCCTCCGAGCTGTGGAAAGGACTCGAGCAGAGAAGAAGACAAACAATATGTTGTTGATTGCTATTCCAAGAATTTCTCTAACATGTATTATTGAGAAGTTTCTTCTGGGTCATTTTCCATGTGGGATGATCTGTACCGAGGCAACACTGATATAGGACCAGTGGACTAAGACATCATGAATTGGGTGGGTTCCATGGTCACTGTGCATGGGAGAGACCTTTCCTTATGGACTCATTCTTTTGGTTCTCCACACTCCAGCATTAATAGATCGGTCGAAATTCAGGTCTTTCAAAACAAGTACATCAGGCCGATGTATGATCTACCTGGAAGAACTCATAGTTGGGAATTCTGGAATGGGAGTTATTTGATCTTCTTGGAAGACATTACTGCAATTGAGCAATAGCATCGAGAGCTAGATACATCTATATGACTATATGACGTGGAGCAACAGATCTCCTTGGCTTTCTGATAGGTTATGTGGTCCAACATGGGAATTGCGGACATCTTGGACGGTTCATAGCTAGTAGACAACATTGTAAAAAGTTCTTCACTGACTTGAAATTTACCTTTTAATAAACAGACAAGATTTTTTGGGCACACGCATAACTTCTTCGTTTTATTTTATTTTAATTTACTTTTAATTAATAAATTATCAAATTTTAGCGTTAGGGGAAGGAAAATTACAATTTCATTACAAACTAAAAGTAATTTTTTTTTTTAAGTAAATCTAGCACGGGAGCAATGAAGCCACCACTGCTTCATGTCTCTAAAGGATTAAACATCCGTTTACCGCTCAAATTAGGCAAAACGGATTAAATATTACGCCAAAAGGCTTAGCTCTGAGGTCGGGACATGATGGACTTATATCATACAGCATGAAATTAAAAGAGTCTCAGTAATTAACTAGAGTTACTCGAGCGTGACCTCCGAGAAGAGAAAATAATGTAAAAATGAAACAAAAAAAAAAGAACGAAATTAAAATGAAGATTGTTCAAAGACTTTCTATGACATTTTTTAGTTAAAGATATTTTTCTGAGGTTATGTCAATTGTTAATGGCACTTTTAGACGATAGTTTCCTCACTCTCTACAATTTTCTCAATTGAAAAAGTCACCCTCAATAATTTCACGCTATTTGATGTTTTGTCTTTCAGTTTCTTTCATCCTTGGAATTATCCCTGAAACATTTTTTTCTATGTGAAAATAAATCGAGTTACTAAACAGGTCGAAATTCAATTTTTTTAGCAGCAGTCCTGTAATTGACAGTCATAATTGTCCGCATAGATGTTTAGGATGGATTCATCAGTTGGGTTATCCACCCACCGGCCGGTAATTGGACTGATCAGAATTCAAGTTTCTTAAACTAGAAAAATCAGAAAATGGTATAATTGTAGAATATCGTATAAATGGAGCATCTAGCTCGTAAATTTTGGGCCCCAATTACGGCCACTGCCAGCTCAATCCGGGCTGCTGGCTACCTATGCTTTTGGGGAGGGGGTGGTGGTCGCCAGTGTGGCCATCATTGCCGGCCCCTTCCCCCTTTCCTCCGATTTCGCTCTTTTATTTTAAAATTTATTTTTCTTTTTCTTAGAAATTTTAAATTATTTTTAATTGAATAAAAACATGTAGTACGCACTCGTCCAACAAGTTGTGCCACGTGGCACAATTAGCTTTTCGTTAGCTCTTATCATTACATTTGACAGAATAATTGACGTGGTGCTAGAATCACAACTAAACCCACATGTCATACCTTTCTATGTTATTTTTCAAAGGTTATACAATATTTAGGAAAAAATGCAAATGTCGTGCATTTCTATGATATTTTCCAAAGGTCATGCTATATTTAGAAAATGGGATAAAAGCAGTTTGCTCCCTGGCCTTTGAGACTCGACAAGTTTTGCCCTTTGACTTTTAAAAAGTTGCATGTTACCTCCCCAACCTCCCAACCTCTATAGGAAATGAAGGGGGGCACTCTAATCAAGGTCGCTGGTGATTAGATTGGCATCACCGAACACCACCGGCCTAATCGAGGTCGTCGGCGACGTCAGAGGTCATCGACAACCTCAATTCAAAGAGAGAAGGGGGCTCGACCCTCTATTCCTAAGCTGCGGTGGTGGCCCCGATCTCAGCCACCACCTCCCAGGAGAGGTCACTGGTGGCCTATGATGTTGTCGGCAACCTCGATCAGGGCGGTGGTGGCCCCACCACTACCCCTTCTCGTAATCACCATTCCCCCTCTCTCTTTCTCTAGGATTCTGAGGAAAAAAAAATGGATGAAACTGAACAGTCGAAAAACTTCAAGGTCACCGCTGCACATATTAAAAAATGTCCCTGAGCTAAGCGAATTAAATCATAAATAAGTAAAAATTTTCTAGTTAATTCATTAAGACTTCACCTGTAACACTTTGTACTTAATTAATTAAGTCAATTTGAATTGCATTTACTAAACAAGTTGAATTGAATAAAGTTCTGAAAAATTAATTTCAGAACTTGATTTTAGTTATTAAACAAGCCCTTAGTACAACAGAAGCCAGACCATGATCAATAATCCAACCAGCAAGTCAACCAAGTTAACTTGCTTTTTATAGAGAAACTACAAATTCATTATCTCCATGTCTCTAGAAGATTAAACACGAGTGTACGCTTCAATCAAGCAAAGTGTAGTAAATAAAGTCTTAATTCTGCGGTTGGGACGGGATAGAATTATATCAATCAAGCAAAGAGGAGTAAATTAAAGTGTTTTGAGTAAGTACAGTTCCTCGATCGTGACCTCCATGCAGAGAAAAAAAATGTAAAAACAAACAAACAAAAAAAAGGAAGGAAAAATGAAGATTGTCTAATGACATGCTGTAGCATCTTTTAGTTAAAGGTATATGTATATTTCTCCTGCCAGAATTTTTTTTAAAAAAAAAAAAGTAGTAAGCGAGAATTGTTGGAGTGATGATTTGCTGAAGTCTCATCCTCAAAAAAAAAAAGATATTTCTCAATTGCCACTTGTAGACGTCAATTTTCTCAATTAAAAAAGCCATCCCTTAGTAATTTCATGCTATGCATTTATTTTGTTATTGTCAGTTTCTTTCATGCTCCGAATTATCCCTCGAACATGTTCTTCTACGTGAAAATATATAGATTTCTTGGGCAGGTTGAAATTCGATTTCTTTAGCAGAATTTTATAATCGACAGTCATATAATTGTCCATGTAGATATTTAGGATTGATTCAACAGTTAGGGTTGTCCACCTACCTAGTTGAAACTGGTCAGAATGGTTTCTGAATCAAGAAAAATCAGAAAATGGCAAAATTGCAAAATGTATGATTGGGGCATCTAGCTAGTAAATTCTGGAACTTTAATTGGTATAATCTCCTTGAAGGTGTTTCTGCAGTTTCAAACCATAAGACGGAGACGTAGTATATATATTGATATCACGGAATTAAAATGCAGCATGACTATTTGATTAAGTTATGTGGTCCAAAAATTAGAACTTCTCGTATAAAAATTAGAACTGTGGACCTTCTTTTCCGTACACTAGCCAGAAGACAACACTAATTTGTGGAATTGGAAGGAAGAATAGATTATTATTCTTCTTAATTACATTGACAAGTCGATCGATGGAACACATTGCGAATTCAATAAGAACGAGCAACTATCTATTTCCTGAAGTTCAAGGAAAATATAATACTTCAGCACGATGGGATGGCATAATCACTAACAACGATCCCCGTAAACAGCGTAAAATACTTTTGAAAACTCATATCATCGGTCATTTGTAGTTTTCTCAAAAGTAAATTCCTGCTTTCGGGACAATTTCAACTCTTTAATTCTGAGAATGTATCATTCATAATTATATAAATAACAAGATAGAATAGTTTGAACATCAAAGAGTATGTCCATATATCAGAATCTCCAACCTGTAGCATCTCAATAAAATCTCTAAAACATCTCAAGTGTCATCTTGGGCTAGCTTAGGATCACATCATTTGAGCACCATCAAATAAATTCACAGCCAGATAAGACACGCAGTTTGACTCGAGAAATTATTTTAGAAAATTCTTTTTCTGTCATCCTTTTTCCTGGAAATGTAAAAAGAAAAATAGAGTGAGTTAAAGAGGAATAATCGCGTTAGTTCGAAACTCCTCAACAAACACTAAAATGGCTCCATGGTCATCAGAGAAAACAATGAGAACAGCTCGAGCCCAGTCAAAATATTTCCCTCAGTTTTTTTTTTTTGTTATCATTCTATGACCATGGACAGATATGAATAAGGACAAGTAAGACAACCGAAAAAAACGTAACATAGAATCCCACTATATACGTCTATTCATCAACAACGTAAAAAATTAATCAAAAACATCTCACGAGCATACACATAACCATGGCATTTCACTTCTTAGCACTCAAGAAAATCCTTAATTAAGCGGATCCTTTGCCCTGGATGCTGAACATTTCCGTTACACATGGAATTTTCCTCAATAGAATAATTCAATTTTTGTGAAGTCATAGGCAAACCTTATTTTGGTGGTGGTGGGGGCTAGGACTTGAACAAGATATTTTTGTGGAAAATTTCGGAGCCAATCTAGTCAAAA
The DNA here is from genome assembly GCF_007655135.1 of Punica granatum. Taxonomy (NCBI): domain Eukaryota; kingdom Viridiplantae; phylum Streptophyta; class Magnoliopsida; order Myrtales; family Lythraceae; genus Punica; species Punica granatum. The sequence goes on along the minus strand of NC_045128.1, from coordinate 40,609,197 downwards.
GATTCTCGAAAATCAGAGTGGATTTTGATTGCGGATCAATGTTATGTCAGTGTTAAGAAGAGTTATCGTCCTACATCAGAATATTGATTAGAAATCCACTGGGTCTATAACCTATTTCCAATCCTTCTTGGTTATGCCCAAAAAAAATAACGGAAAAGAAAACCTTCTTGGTTAGAAATCTATGAGTTTATAACTAAGATTCCGAAGGGGACAACAACATAACTCTCGCCAGGACCACGGTCTCAAAATTTCATGAACTTCAGAAGCATTACTCTGAGCCTTGCTCATTGCGGCTCAGAGAGTGGGGGGCAAGTGATAGGCCTCCCACATATGAATATGTAAGGAAGACCGTTGTTGCAAGGGGGGAGGAAACATATTGGGCACCCTGATTTTACGATCTACATCATCACTGAGTGAGAGCGGGTGTCAATTTGACGATGAAATCGCATCAGCATCGGTGTTGGTTTCCCTTGACATTAAATGAGCATCGCGCTTTGACTATATTCAAGTGCTTTGCTTTTGTACTTTTTACTAGATTTGATTTTATAAGTATACTTATACATATGAAAAAAAAACGAATTTTGATGCTCCTAAATTTTCATCCTATATGATTTTCACAATAATAAGATATTTGATGTAATGACAAGGTAAATATAGCATTCTACTATAATGCTTACAAACAGTCTTTCTAAGAAATCAATCTTGTTACAAACTGCTTATTCCCTGAAGCTTTATAAGAAATATAATATGCATGTGAATTACAGCGGCAATAGGGAGCCCTTACGAGTGAGTAAATTCGTTTGGATTATAAAAGACTCCAAAAAAGGAGCTCTTACATTTTAGTAAACTCGTTTTTTGGATTATGGAAAGACTCAAAAAAAAAAAAAGCTCTTGTGAGTAAGTAAACTTGTTTGGATAATCAAAAGACTCAAAAAAAAAGAGCTCTTACGAGTAAGTAAATCCGTTTTGGATTATAGACAGACTCCAAAAAAGGAGCTCTTACGAGTAAGTAAACCCGTTAAACCTATTTAGATTATAAAAAGACTCCTAAAAAGCAGCCCTTACGAGTAAGTAAACTCGTTTGAATTGTCAAAAGACTCCAATAAAGGAACCCTCGCGAGAGAAGTAATGCGCTGGGCTATCGAAAGACTCCCTGTAGGGAGCCCTTGCGAGAAAAATAAACTCGCTCGGTTATTGAAAGCCTGTTCAAGTGCTGCCCGTGCAAGAAATTAAACATGACACAAAGAACCGCCACTCATACAAGCCTCTAAATAATTTAAAACCAAGGCATCTTATCTCTTTCAATATCTATACCTTTGGCATATTAGATCTTTCAACGTCTATATATATAAAAATCCAGCAGTAGTAATCTCACCCAATCGGCTGGCCAACCGCATATGCTCAACCACCTCATCATGAGGCGACATTTTGCTTTCAGAGTGGGGGGCAACCTTCGTGCTCGAGGAACCCCCTTCGCTTAACTTCCGCAATCTGCAACGCTGCTGCTCACTTGCATCAGCAGCATCACGAGGTGCGCTAACCTCTGGCAGTCCCCTTGCCATCATCAACACAAAGCGGGAATATCATCAACTAAACTCAATAACAAAGAAATCTATGTAAACGAGCACACAAGATACGAACAGAGAAGGAAACAAAAAAAAAAAAAAAAAAAAAGAAGAAAAGAAAAGCTCCAAACGAGCCTACCAAGGAACTTCTTCCGTTGAGGTGTTCTGCTGGCTAACTGAGTTTCACTATCCCAGAACTTGTGTGGGGGGCAAGTGATAGGCCTTTCTCATTGCGGCTCAGAGTGGGGGGCAAGTGATAGGCCTCCCACGTCGGGGGCCCAAAAGGATCCAAACCAAAGAAGCCCAAGAGAGCCCATTGACAGAACAAGGAGGCCCGGCCCTTTGTGAGTGTCAGTTACTGAGAATTATCTGTCCGACACCTCTATAAATATGTAAGGAAGACAATTGTTGTAAGGGGGGAGGAGACATCTGGGCACCCTGATTTTACGATCTACATCATCACTGAGTGAGAGCGGGTGTCAATTTGATGTTGAAATCACATCAGCATCCGAGTTGGTTTCCCTAGACATTAGCATCGTGTGCTTTGACCGTCCCCAAGTGCTTTGCGTTCATACTTTTTACTAGGTTTGATTTTATAAGTATACTTATACACATGGAAAAAAAAAATTGATGCTCCTAAATTTTCATCCTATATGATTTTCACAATGATAAGATATTTGATGGAATGACGAGGTAAATATGGCATTCTGTTATAACGCTTACAAACAGTTTTTCTAAGAAATCAATCAGAACAAGTTGCAAACTGCTTATTTGCTCAAGTTTCATAGGAAATATAATATGTGTGAAATACAGTGGCAAGAACTCGAGAAACAGAAATAGAGTAATTCTACTATTATTCACCATGATTCGCTAGAAATACAGTGTACGAGTGTTTGATGGATCCAGAGCACAAAGCTATTTGAGTTTCTATATTCGAGTTTTTATATTACTTATATATAATATTTTATATTATGTCGGGTTGGGTTCTGGGGAGAGAAGATATCGTGATTGCAATACAATACTTCTCGTGGGCATTATATCTTGGGGTTAGAGACTTTCCATTGAAGCCGCGCTGCAACATTGAGGGGATATCTTCAATCCAAATGATAGCTTCCTGGAAATGCCTTATCCATTAATCGTTTTTGAGATTTCCAATTCTTCAAGTTTTCTATAGAATCTGATCTCTTATCTTGATGTATTATATAAATTTGATTTCTTATAACTGTGATGTCCATAAAGCATAAATACTTGTGTAAAGTTTATTTTCATGAATATTGTATATTCTCCACATTTCAAAAATTCCCACAACAATCTTTACCACGATGGTACTCTCCGTCTCGGGAAAAAGTGATTTGAGGGACATGTAGAGAACCCGCAGATCGAGCTTCTTCAGCCGTGGGACGGTGTTATTGACTTCGCACTATCCAGTAGCTGCTAGGAATCTGCATAGAAAGAGCGATTGAACTGTCCAGTCAGAGAAAAAATGCCGTGCTTTCACGTCACACGTTCTAGCTTTTCTTGACAGAGTTGATAAATCAAATTAATTAGCAGATGATGACACTGAGGGTGAGTTCATCCAAGTTTGACTCCCTATTGATGCGGAGAGAATAATCTCCCATACAGGAGTAAACATAAATTAGTGTACTATGGTCGGTCTCCATAAGGAGATATATGATTATTAAATCTTGGCGGAGCATGCAAAGATAGGGACCAGTGTCGACAGTCGTCTTCTTTTGCTTAAGAAATTGATATATGCAGTGGATGGACATGCTCGCACCAATCAGCGGGAAACTGGTCCGAGCTTTGTTTAATTAATATCAAAAGGAGACCACTCACCCAGAAATATCATATGCTAGTCCGCGTTTCTCATATGGGGAGTTCATTTATGAAAGATAAAAGTAAATATGTACTCTTCGAAGTAGAAGACAGGTTGCATCTGCATAATGATAAGAATTGTTGGAAGCCGTCTTGACCCGATTCTTGACCTGTCTACTAGGACTTCTGTGCGTATGAGATTTTTGCACTGTGAACAGGACAGTCTGGTGTCTACATTGCTATATTCTAACCGTGAACAAGGGCAGGTGTCAAAACTCGTTGTTCATGATTAGGTGGTCCAGGATACCCGAAGCTTACATTGTCCATGGATCGTGGTGACCAAGGCTCCTGAGATCGTGTTGGCTGTTCTCGGGGCCAGTCTCGCCATCAGGAGGGCACAGGTGATTGCCGCTCCAAAATTATTAGACGGGGACTTCTCTGCAACTACTGATTCTTTCGGATTGGGTAGAGTCCTTCTCTGCCCGCATAATAGGGTGTGATTTGGTCGCATCTCTCGGACTAATTAACTATAGAAGATGAAAAAATGATAACTCCATCAAAGAAGCACCTATCGATTGCTCTTGAGCCGGCCAGACCGAATCCGGCCTTGGTGAGGCCTTAATGTCACTTAGTCAGATCTGAGTCTGCGGTCTCTCAGAGGTTTCGAACCCTCCACCAGCTCAACTCCCGAGCCACGCCTCTAGGCTCCAAGCCCCATGGCAGGGTTCGCAATGGCTCGTGAACCCAGCCACGGGGCCCGCGAGTCCTGGGTTGGTCGAACCAGGGCTCGAGGCTAGAGAGAGAGCTCAAAATGGGGCTCGGGGCCCTGGGCATGACTCCAAAGCCCCCGATTTCGCAGGAGCAAACCAGGGAAGAAACGGTCATCTTCTTCCACTTTTTAAGCAAAAAAAAAAAATTATTTTAGTTTATATTTTTTTAATAAATATTACTTATTATTTATATTTTAACAAATAAATTTTAATATTTGTCGATGGGGCATTTCCTTGTTTGCATATGAATACCTATGGGCCTAGTGCAATAAAATGTCGATCCTAAATATCTAATAAAGGGGCGCGGGTAGTCCCATTTGAGTACCGAATTTGTGATTCACAATGACTCGAACTCAAGATTTTACTTAAGTAAAACAAACGTCGAACCGCTTGAACCAACCCACATTACTCATTCATGACCAATTTTATAACATAGAGCTCCTGTCTGTTGACATATTTGTCAACAGAGAGCCTCTTCCTGGGGCGGAGGAGACGCGAGGGATGCTTTCCTTGCCCATCTGTAGTACTCCGGTCGGTGACAGAATCTTGATGTACCACACATCATTAACAGACTCCCTGCCATTGTAAAGCAAAAACAAAACGATAAGTTAGAAATGCAGTATACATTGCTTCCAGTTTCTAAGAATTGTATGATGATTCTCTATTTCCTTATTTTCCGAACAAAGGGAATGGCTTTCAAGAGGGAAATACATCAGCTCGAGCAGACTCCAAAGAATGTATTCGTGACACAAAAAACAAACACTGGAACTCTCTGCCAAGGATCATCGAGGCTGACATCATTCCCTCAATGGACATATACAAGCTGCCAGCGTATCCAGTAGGCCTTTGAGCACAAACATGCGAGTGAGCGAGCTCACTCCTTAGCTCATCATAGCTGCTGAACTTGGAGATGTCCGATGACCTCCCAAAGTAATCCGACTGTTCAACCTGTCAACCATTGTAATTCGAACTCAAATGGGCAAAGTTAGTGAACTGGGAAACAGAAAATAATAAGAAATAAATGGGCCCGGAAATTGCGCCAACCTTGGTCCACATTGTCAGGGGACTGCAAAAACATCCCATCTTATCCGCACAACTCGAGGTTGTCATGCCTGAATAAATCGGGAATTCCATGCCCAGGGTATTGCTATAATAGAAGATGTTTGCATTCATTAATCAGTCTATGAGGTTGTTGGGGTTAGGGATGTACTCAACCAAACAATAACGCAGCGATTAATCTTCCTCCCCTTCTAGTGTAATCGAGATAGGAACTAATCAAATCAACCAACAAGCAGTAAAGTAAAACAACACCAAGAATTTTACGTGGAAAACCCCAATGTGGGGAAAAACCACGGGACCAACTCCGAATCAACGATCCACTATGAAGGTTATACAATGTCTTTCATCAAGGGTAAACCCTTGGATCACCAAACTCAAGAGAAACACTCTCTTGGATCACCCAAATACTAAATTCGTCACCCACACCGGGTGGTTCACAAAATCAGCTGAAACAGCACCTACAGAGCTCGAATAGAAATTCTGACCGTTCAGAAGTTAGCCCCACGTGTTGTGAAGCTGTTGTCAAAATTTCGTCCCAATCGGAGTTCGTTTGACGTCCCGATCGAGGTTTGATCTCCAGCTGCGCGCTGCCACTGTTAAGCAGAATTCTCCTCTGCTCTTCCTCTGTTCTGCTGTCTGCTGTCTGCTTGCGGCTGCCCCTTTTCTGCTGTCTGCCACTTCTTTCTTCTACAGCCTTCTCCTATATTCTTTTATGCCGCTGCTGCTATATATATATATATATATATATGCCGCCTAACAAATATAAACCCTAACTAAAATGAGTCTTGGGCTTATTAAGGCCCGATAAAAGCCCAATACAATTTGAGCCCAACTTCCTCCAAATTGGAGGGATAGCCCAACAAACTCCCCCTCCCGACTATTTGGAGGCTTCAAGTATACCGGCTATACTTCGGCAAACATGAAGTTTCTCCCTAGCGAGAGGTTTTGTCATCATATCAGCTCCATTCTCATCAGTGTGCACTTTGTCTAGCTTCACCAGCTTGGACTCCAACACATCTCTAATCCAATGAAACTTGATATCGATATGCTTCGACCTCGAATGGAAAGTGGGATTCTTGCAAAGATGAATGGCGCTTTGACTATCACAGTGTAGAACATACCTTTCTTGCTTCAAGCTCAACTCCTGCAAAAACTTTTGCAACCACAACATCTCCTTGCAACCTTCGGTCACCGCAATGTATTCAGCTTCCGTTGTAGACAAAGCGATGCACTTTTGAAGCCTTGATTGCCATGAGATAGCTCCCCCTGCAAAAGTCATCAAGTATCCCGAAGTGGATTTCCGGGAATCGATATCTCCTGCCATATCTGCATCCGTGTAGCCCACTAACTCCGGCTTACCAGTGCCAAAGTGTAAACACACCTTGGATGTTCCTCTGAGATACCTCAGAATCCACTTAACTGCATTCCAATGCTCTTTCCCCGGATTGGAGAGAAAACGACTAACCACACCAACAGAATGAGCGATATCTGGTCTTGTACAGACCATGGCATACATCAAACTTCCTACAGCTGATGAGTAAGGAACTTTCTTCATCTCTTCTTTCTCCTTCTCACTTGTAGGACATTGCTTCGAGCTAAGTTTGAAATGAGAAGCAAGTGGTGATGAAACTGGTTTAGCATTACCCATGTTGAACCGATCCAAAATCTTCTCGATGTATTTCTCTTGAGAAAGCCAAAGTTTTCCACTTGATCTGTCACGAGAAATATGCATCCCAAGGATCTGCTTTGCCGGTCCCAAATCCTTCATGGCAAAGGACTTGTTGAGCTCCTTCTTCAACTCTGTAATCTTGCTCATATCATGACCAACAAGTAGCATATCATCCACATATAACAGTAAAATGATAAAATCACCATTCGAGAATTGTTTCACGAACACACAATGATCTGAAGTTGTCCGTGTGTAGCCATGGCTCAACATGAAAGAGTCAAACTTTTTATACCACTGCCGAGGTGCTTGCTTAAGCCCATACAAGCTCTTCCTCAGCCTGCACACCAAATGCTCCTTACCTTTAACTCGGAATCCTTCAGGCTGCTCCATATATATTTCTTCCTCCAAGTCACCATGTAGGAAAGCTGTTTTTACATCGAGCTGCTCGATCTCCAAATTTAGACTAGCTGCCAGTGCGAGAACAACTCGGATCGATGACATCTTGACAACAGGCGAGAAGATCTCCTCGAAGTCAACTCCTTTCTTCTGGTTGAAACCTTTCACTACCAGCCGAGCTTTGTATCGAGGTCGCGAGTTCTCTGTCTTCAACCTGTAGACCCATTTGTTCTTCAATGCTCTCTTACCTTGCGGTAGCTTCACTAGGTCATACGTGTGATTTTCAAACAAGGAGTTCATCTCCTCATTCATCGCCTTCAACCAGTGCTCCTTGTGCTCATGTGCCACAGCTTCATCATAGCACTCAGGTTCTCCCCCGTCAGTCAGTAGCACATACTCATGAGGCGGATATCTTGTAGATGGTTGTCTTATTCTATCAGATTGTCTAGGTAGATCTGCAGGCTCTAACTGTAACCGCGAGCCTGTATCATTCGTAGTCACATCATCATCTACCTGAGGAATCTCACCCCCAGTCGTGGTTTCTTCATACTCACCAGGTACCTCTTCCACTGGATGCTCTACATCAACCGGTACAGGAATAAAGATCTCGTGAGGATTGCCTACTTTGGCCTTCTCTAACTTTTGCAAATCCTCGATTGTTTGGTCCTTAAAGAAGACAACATCCCTGCTCCTGATGATCTTCTTGCTATCAGGGTCCCAAAGCCTGTACCCGAACTCTTCATGTGCATAACCCAAGAAGATGCACTGTTTTGCCTTGGCATCAAGTTTTGATCTTTCATCTCGAGGAATGTGAACAGATGCCCTGCACCCGAATACTCTGAGATGCTTGTATGATACTTTCTTGCCGGTCCACACCTGCTGGGGTACATCTCCATCAAGTGCAACTGACGGTGTAAGATTAATAAGATCAACCGCTGACCTCATTGCCTCGCCCTAGAAAGGCTTAGACAGTTTCGCTTGAGAAAGCATACAACGAACTCTCTCAACAATTGTGCGGTTCATTCTCTCTGCAAGCCCGTTCTGTTGTGGTGTCTTCGGTACCGTCTTCTCAAGTTTGATACCGTGAGTCCTGCAATAGTTCTCGAAAGGACCTCTATACTCACCACCATTATCAGCTCTGACACATTTCAGCTTCATGCCTATTTCTCTTTCCACTGCTACATGGAAGTTCTTGAAAATCTCAGTCACCTGATCTTTAGTTCTCATAGGGTAAGCCCAAACTTTCCTGGTGTGATCATCTATAAATGTCACAAAATAGAGAGCACCACCAAGAGATCTATCCGACATAAAACAAACATCTGTATGCACAAGATCAAGTATATGATGGCATCTAGAGGGACGACTTCTAACAAAAGAAACTCTCCTCTGCTTACCAGCTAAACAGTGATCACAAGTGCTCAAGTGCATACCTTTAACGGGCAAAGACTGCTTTCTAGCAAGAATTTGAATACCTTTCTCGCTGATATGCCCAAGTCTCCTATGCCATAGCTCGATAGGATAATCCTCAGCAACATTAACCTGACCGGAATTGTGTTTGGCACGCAGCCTGTAGAGAGTGTCGGTCTTCTGACCCCGTGCCACAATCAACAAACCCTTGGAGAGCTTCCATCTCCCATTGCTGAATTCATTACTGTAGCCTTCATCATGAAGTTGACCCGTCGAGATTAGGTTAAGGCGAATTTCTGGAACATGCCTCACCTTCTTCAAAAACAACTTGCAGCCAAGCTCGGTCTCTAGACAGACATCACCAATACCGACAATCTTGCATGATTGTCCATTCCCCATTCTCACATAACCATAGTCCCCGGTAGTGTAAGATGAAAAGAAATCCCGATGAGGAGTGACATGAAACGAGGCACCTGTATCTGCAACCCAGGTAGAGTCCTGACATGTGAAATTCACATAAGCTTCATCACAAATGATGTAGGTCTCTCCATCACATGCCACTGCTGTAGTGCCTTCTTCCTTCTTGCTCTCACCGTTGCCATTCTGATTTTTCTTCAGAGCTCTACACTCCCTTTTGTAGTGTCCCTCTTTTCTACAGTGATAGCAAGTGACCACTTTCCTCGTCTTCGACTTTGATCTGCCCCTCGATTTGCCACGTGAGTTACTATGCTTGGAAGAGAAATTTCTGCTTTGACTTCTCCCCCGTTGTTCAGTAACTAAAGCTTCAGACTGAATGGAAATTCCCGTGCCTTTCCTTCTAGTCTCCTCATTAAATAAACTGTCTGTCACCGTGGCCAACGATAGCTTCCCGTTTGGCGCAGAATTGCTTAATGCAACCACGAGTGTGTCCCAATTATCCGGTAGAGTCCCTAAAAGTAGACAAGCCTGCAACTCATCGGGTAATATTATCTCCAGGTTCGTCAACTGGTTAATAATATCCTGGAAATTACTCATGTGCGCAGCCATATCACCTCCATCCTGAAAACGAAGATGAACCAGCTTCTTCACGAGGAATGCCTTATTTTGCGGTGTCTTCCTCGCATAGAGATTTGTCAATTTATCCCACAAAGCTTTTGCATTTGTCTCCTGAGCAACATGATGATAAATACTATTGTCTATCCACTGCCGAATCAAACCAATAGTCTTCCGATTTGTGCGTTCCCAAGCCTTGTCATCCTTATCTTTGGGTTTCGCGGAATCCCCTTCAATGGGATCGTACAAATCCCTGCAAAATAGAAGATCCTCCATCCGAGACTTCCATATAGAGTAGTTGGTTGCATTCAACTTGAACATAGATCCTGTAGACTCCTCCATCTCGAAAACACCGAAAAAACTCAAACTTCTCTAACCCGAAGCTTTGATACCACTTGTTGGGGTTAGGGATGTACTCAACCAAACAATAACGCAGCGATTAATCTTCCTCCCCTTCTAGTGTAATCGAGATAGGAACTAATCAAATCAACCAACAAGCAGTAAAGTAAAACAACACCAAGAATTTTACGTGGAAAACCCCAATGTGGGGAAAAACCACGGGACCAACTCCGAATCAACGATCCACTATGAAGGTTATACAATGTCTTTCATCAAGGGTAAACCCTTGGATCACCAAACTCAAGAGAAACACTCTCTTGGATCACCCAAATACTAAATTCGTCACCCACACCGGGTGGTTCACAAAATCAGCTGAAACAGCACCTACAGAGCTCGAATAGAAATTCTGACCGTTCAGAAGTTAGCCCCACGTGTTGTGAAGCTGTTGTCAAAATTTCGTCCCAATCGGAGTTCGTTTGACGTCCCGATCGAGGTTTGATCTCCAGCTGCGCGCTGCCACTGTTAAGCAGAATTCTCCTCTGCTCTTCCTCTGTTCTGCTGTCTGCTGTCTGCTTGCGGCTGCCCCTTTTCTGCTGTCTGCCACTTCTTTCTTCTACAGCCTTCTCCTATATTCTTTTCTGCCGCTGCTGCTATATATATATATATATATATATATATATATATGCCGCCTAACAAATATAAACCCTAACTAAAATGAGTCTTGGGCTTATTAAGGCCCGATAAAAGCCCAATACAATTTGAGCCCAACTTCCTCCAAATTGGAGGGATAGCCCAACAGAGGTTACCTCTGGTCTTTCTCTGCCACATTAATCCTAGTCTGTGAACTGTCAAATTTATTTTAGTTATTGTTGCAGAGGGGAAGATCACTTGCAGAGGGGCCCTATTGCCCAGAAATGGTAACTGGAGTAAGAGGATGAGAGTGATATGGGAAAATTAGATAAACAAATGCAGTATACATCGCATGGAGGATAATAGTGGTAGACAACAGAACCATCCCACGGTGCAAATACAACCAAGGATTACAGACTCAAAGTAACTTTGAACTTTATCACCATGTGTCACTAGATAAGAATGGGTGACCATCGGATAACTGAACAGAGCCCACATCCGCCTCAGATCCTCTGGAGATCGAAAGAGCATCATCACCTTCGAGTTCGTCGGGGTTGGCATGATTGGCCTTTTCCTGGTGTTGTGCGAGGCTAGAAACTGGTTGTGACCGGTTTCTTATCGCCTCCAACTCAATAACTATATCTTTCATCGAGGGCCGTTTCCTGCCTTTCAGGTTTAAGCATCGTTTTGCCAGGTTAGCCACCACTATGATCTCTGCTTCACCACCTTCCCTTCGAACTGGAGGATCGAGTATCTCAAACAAGCGATCCTCCTCCATTGCAGTAACGAAAGAGGATGCCAAACCTATACAGTTCTCTCCTAGAAGTGAAGCGGTTGGCTTTTGCCCAGTTAGGAGCTCAACAAGGACGATCCCAAAACTGTACACATCACTTTTTTCCGTAAATTGGCCCGACCGGAAGTATTCCGGATCCAAGTACCCAAAGGTGCCCTGCACCACTGTGGTCACGTGAGTCTGATCCAAGGAACCTGATCTTGAAGTTCCAAAGTCGGCTATCTTTGCTCGATGCTTCTCATCTAGCAATATATTTGAAGACTTGATGTCACGGTGGTAAATCGGAATGGAAGCGGATGAGTGCAAGTAAAAGAGTCCACTTGCAACTTCAGTGGCGATTCGTAGGCGTGCCTCCCACGAAACAGGAAACTCTGGGTCGTGGAGGTACTCGTAAAGAGTCCCATTTGGAATGAACTCATACACTAGAAGTGGAAATTCACTCTCCAAGCAGCACCCCAAGAGCTTGACGATATTTCTGTGATTGATTTGTGAGAGAATGACTACTTCATTGATGAAAGGTTCTATATTTTTTTCATCAATTGATATAGACTTCTTAACTGCAACAATCCTCCCATCCGTTAACATCCCCTTATAAACAGTACCTTGGCCACCTTTCCCCAAAATCCTGTCCTTGTTGAAGTAGTCGGTGGCTTTCTCTAACTCCTTGGAATTGAACAATTTGCTTTTCTCGACGTTCCCATCAGGTGACGTTAGTTGTTGTTGCAATATCATGCCTCCATTCCGTTTGAAGAACTTCTCCTTGAGCTTGGCCTCTCTTCTCTTCTTAATCAGTTTGTACATCCACCATGCTAGGAAGATCAAGACGAGCGATCCAGAGCTAGACGAAAGGCCTGCACAGGGGATAGTGGGATGTATTTATCGCATCAGCAACATCGTATTGCATGAGTAACAAATATGTAATTTATATATGCATATAGATTTATATAAATATGTATCTACACGCCAAGCCAAAAAAAATAGAAAATTAAATAAAATATTATTAATCGCGAAAAAGTTCAACAATTTTTGTATAAAGTATTTCATGAAAAAATAAATATTTAACAATAAAATTAACTATATTTCTAAAAGAAAATTATTTATAAATCATTAAAACATAGTAATAACAAATATATAAATTCTACCTTATCATATCTGTTATAAATTTGATGTTATGAGCATGACGACATTTGGTGGTTGATATGAATCCGAGTTGTTTTTTTGCTAAATAAAATGGTAGGCAGCAGTAATGGCAACATTCTTGCCCCTCGGTACGCAATATTCGAGCTTTCGTGTTTAACCGCGAACATATCAGTCAAACTGAACAACCATCCCAACCACTAGCCCTGTCAGTTTAGCACTATCAGGGGCCTGGTATAGTTCACAAAAGTCAGAGATGACCCTAGGCCCAAAACAAAGAGCCCACCCTAGCATATGTCCCTCGGGAGATTCGAACTCAAGAGCTAAGGATCTCCAAACCACATGAGAGTGAGCTTAAAACCACTAGACCATCACCCTAATGGTTATGAATCCAAGCTGATGGATTAACAAAGTCTTACCTATTATAAGGGACGTCACAGTTCTTTTACCATTCGAGCATTCGTAGTTTCCTGGGATATTCACACACTTTTGTGGATAACAGCTCGTTTGCCAGTCTGGGAGTTGCCATTCTGGAAGTTCACACTCGTTGACATCTGAAAGGAAAGTAAATCATAATTAAGTTTAGAAGCTCAGTAATCACAAATTATCGCTATAACTCGCATTCTTTAGCCATTGAGAGTTGGCAGATGTTCCAGTATCAGGAAGGTCAGAGGGCTCTATAAGAGATTTTGAATACTCGAAGAGACTAAGATAACCATACCTAGGCATCCATCGCGAAGGTAAGGGTTACCAATAAACCCATCATTGCAGGAACACCTAATAAGAGGGGCTGTGCTCTTATTGACATAGCTTGTTGTTCGACATTCTGCAGGCTCATCACCAGAAAGCACTGTCCAGTCGAGCTGAAGTCCAAGAGACTTGGGGAGGCTGGAATCCAGTATTCCCCAGTTCAGAACCACTGGACCATAATCTCCATCTCGCAAGGCGTATACATCCGTCTTGTTGGGCTGGAACCAATCATTAGAAGCGAGAAATCCGTACTGGCAGTCTTGATCTCCACTACTTGCTAGAATAGTACTATTCTCAGGTCGGAGATCGACGTGAAATCCTTGGAGGTCGCTTGGGATCATCGATTGACAGCAGCCAAAGCCATCACAAGCACTGACCATGCCGGTATAATTAGCTCCAGCGCAATGAGTCTTGCAGCCTACAAATGAAGAGTTGGCATCTGTCTCCATTATGGCAACACTGTTGCATCCCACTGCAAGGAACTTGTTGCTGCTGGAGGAGAAGGTAAACGGGCTCCCTTGGAGGGACACGGGATCACGAGTATCATTCCGCTTGCAACTTGACTTTGAATGGATTATCGGGTAATCGACCGTGATGACACTATCGGTGTTAAAAAATTTTTGCTCGTTGAGGGAGATGTTGAGAACCTGCAGGTCCAGCTTCTTCAGCCGAGGGACTGTGTTGTTGACTTCGCATGAGATCTCATACCAGTCGTCGAGGAAGCAACCAGGTCCAATGCCGAAGGGAAACGGGATGGTGACGGTGCCACAGGTGGGCGTACAGTTGTGCCTTGCTAGAGTTGTATTTGGGAAACCTGCAGCTTCAACTGCTGGGAACTCCAACTGCAACGAACACATGAGCAGAAGCAGAAGGATCTGCGGGGACATCAACTCTGCCATCTCCAAATCTCCCTGATGAGTTTGAACCTCAAATGTCAATAGACCAAGAAGAAGAGTGGTTGCTCGAAGAAGAGATCATATATTGTCTTTGGCCAGACAACTGAACGGTGGAAGATCCTTTTATGGATTCCTGGAATGGGAGCGATGTGCCCTTGCTGCCTGGAAAGTGCAGAGAAAGAGAGTTATTTGAGCTGTCTAGTCAGAGCCCACACACCCCGGAGAAAATGCTGCAGCAGTTTCACATCAGATATTCCAGCTTATCTTAACAGAGTCGATTAATTAAATCAGCAAAAATAATATAAAACAAGATAAAGTGGTTATAGTCCTTGAGGTTGTAAGTCCGGCTCCCCATTTGTCCGGGGAGAACATAAAATAAGATAAAGTGGTCGGTATCCATCAGGAGACATAGTTTTTAAATCTTGGTGGAGCATGCGATGGTAGGGACCTGTGTCCACCGTCGTTTAGTTTTGGAAGGTTCTTCGCTCTTGAAAGAAAACTTTTGTTTAAGGAATTGATATGTAGGGGACAATACATACATGAACTGTACCCACCCGGAAATATATAATATCCTAACCCACGTTTTGCACCTGGGAACTTCTTTAATGAAATTGACCAAAAGTGAATGTGAAAGCCTGGAAGTACCAAGACAGGTAACTTGCATGCTTGGACTCGATGCATATCCACCAATGTGGGACCCGATTCTTGACCCGTCTAGTAGAGAAATTATTAGGTGAACTTAGTGTACCACATCAGCCATGAACTTAGTCTACTAGAACTAACTTTTGTGTAGATGAGATGAGATTTTTGTACTGTGCACAGGATGAATTGCTGGTTTCGTGATTAGGTAGTTCAGGAGCCTTTAGGGTGCGTTTGATTTTAGAATTAAAGTAAGTTTGATTTTGATTTTGATTTTAATTGTGGAAAAAGACAAATGAGATGGGATTATAAATTTGATTTGGGAAACGTGTATTTTTGTTGTGTAGTGGGTTGAGTTAAAATCAAAATCATGATTTTAAAATCAAACTTACAAATCAAACGGGGCCTTAAGCTTACGTGGTCAGTGGATCATGTCAACCAACATTCCCGAGATTGTGCCGACGATTCTCGAGGCCTGGTCGCATCGCCAGGTGGGGAGGAGCTCGCCTTTCCCATATTTATGAGAGAAAACATGGACCTTTCAGTAATGACAGATTCTTTCAGGTAGGAAAACCAAAAATGAGAGCTAATGGCTATGTCCAAACAATTCCTAAATTCCACTTAATTGAGGATATTGTTTGTTCTCAAAGCGGCAGATCAAACCTTTGGACATAGACAGTCGCCATAAGAGAGACACATATGAAACAACTCACAATGTAATAATAGACCCCTAACTGTCCGCATTTATGTAATTTAACTAGTCAAGACATAACCACCAGCACAGTGGTCTAGTGGTTAAGGATCAAAAGCTCCACTTGAAAACATCACGAATTCGAACCTCACTAAGGACGTAGAGCTCGCCACTATGTGGGTGTATTATGGGACGGCGGTGGCCAACCCATAATGCTTGATCCAGTGGGCCTTGGACTTAATTCACTAGTGTGTTGGTAAGGCTGTGGTGACCAAATTGGGCTAAAGTCTCAGTGAGCCATGGCGAAAAGAACATTCCGTGGCGGTTAAGTTCCCTTAGTTGGGGCAGTCACAGCGGATTAACAACCCGACTTAACCTTAAAAAAAAAAAAAACTAGTCGAGACATAGGCATGCATACAAAGCACGTCTTCAATTATCGGGGAGAAGTCGGCTTCAGTAGTCAAGAGTGTTGAGATATGTTATCCCACATAGAAAATTTAAGAAAGAAACCACAATGGTATATAAGCTTGGATTTAGCAACCTATCAGCTTAAGCTTTTGGGTTGCAGACGGGCTCAAGTCTGTACAGGCTCAGTGGGTATTTTTCCACATGGTATCGGAGCGGATTATGTTTCCGCGCCCTCGTGTGGGCTCAGACCATGTCGGATTCAATTTCGAGGCAGCCAGGAGTGCACCTCATGTTAATCAGGCCCGAGAGTGGCCCGGTCCAGTTCTGAGATAGATAAAAATGCACCTCTAGTTAGGCAGGCCCGAGTGTGGAGTTCGAGGCTAGTTTGGTATTTGTCCCCCCTTGCCCAAACACGGAAGAAGATGTATGGATGTTGGTCCGATGTTAAGGGCAAGTATTTAAGGCACGTGGCACTTGTCGGATCACACGTTGTCACGTGAGGGCGGGTGTTGAGATATGTTGTCCCACATATAAAATTTAAGAAAGAAACCACAAGTTTATATAATGATTGGGTCTAGTAACCTATCAGCTTAAATTTTTGAGTTGCAAATGGCCTCAAGTCTGTGTAAGCTCAGTGGGTATCTTTTACAAATAGACCCTATGGAAGCAATCCCACTGCTCGAGTTCGTCAGCTCTTGCTGGCTCACATAGTCATCACAGGTCTTGCGGATTTTCGAGTGCCTCTGGCTCAGGGAGAGGACAAGGGAGGGATGCCTTCCTCGCGCATCTGTTGGACTTCGGTTAGAGACAGAATCTTGATGTAATCATTAACAAACTCCCCGCCATTGCATAGCAAAAACAGAATGACAAGTTTTTCCAGACCTCCAGTTTCACAGCAATGTCTAATCCTTTGCCAGATACACGGGACTATGAGTATCTATTGAAGCAAAATCTAAGGCATTATGCTCTCTGCTTCTTTATTTTATCAAATTATTGTAGAAAATCATGTATTGTTGCTTGCAGATTTTTTTTTTATGGATTTATTGATTTGTATGGATAATTTATGTCTTTTTTAACTCCTTGGATTTCGGGTTTCTCGGCGCCCAGGACCAGGTGTTACATTCTGTCATAAGTAGAAGCAGAAGGATCTGCAGGGACATCAACTCTCCGATCTCGTTCTCCTTGATTGAGTTTGAACCTCAAATGTCAATAGACCAAGCAGAAGAGGGGTTGCTCGAAGAAGAGATCATATATTGTCTTTGGCCAGACAACTGAACGGTGGAAGATCCTTGTATGGATTCCTGGAATGGCAGAGATGTGCATTGCTGCCAGGAAAGTGCAGAGAAAGAGAGTTATTGAGCTGTCGAGTCAGAGCCCACACACCCCGGAGAAAATGCTGCAGGCAGTTTCACATCAGATATTCCTGCTTATCTTAACAGAGTGGATTAATTAAATCAGCAAAAGTAAGATAAAATAAGATAAAGTGGTTACAGTCCTTGAGGTTGCAAGTTCGGCTCCCCATTTGTCCGGGGAGAACATCAAATAAGAGAAAGCGGTCGGTGTCCATCAGAAGACGCATAGTTTTTAAATCTGGGTGGAGCATGCGATGATAGGGACCAGAGTCCACCGTCGTCTACTTTTGGACCATAATAATACTTAAAAGAAAACTTTTGTTTAAGGAATTGATATGTAGTGGACTATACGTACATAAACCGTACCCACCCGGAAATATACGATATCCTAATCCACGTTTTGCACAAGGGAACTTCTTCAATGAAATTGACCAAAAGTGAATATGAAAGCCTGGAAGTACTCAATGCATATCCACCAATGTCAGACCCGATTCTCCACCCATCTACTAGAGAAATTATTAGGTGAACTTAGCGTACCACATCAGTCATGAACTACCCATTAAAGGGGCGACAAATATCAAGATGGATTTATGCCTAAATTCAAAAAAGTCCATATCTTTATCATCTTCACAAATGTGCCCCACCCACCCGCACTCTCATTTTCTATGTCCTCCCTGTTCGTATTCCCTCTCTAGAAAAAATTGGGCTCGTTTTAAATCATGGGTGGGACCATTTTCTGACGCGAGCACACGTCTATCAGTTATTGGGTAAGTCCATATATGACATGGTGAACTAATTTCATGTAATAATTTTTCCATCTACTTAGACTGACTTTTGTGTACATGAGATTTTTGTACTGTGTACAGGATGAATTGCTGGTTTCGTGATTAGGTGGTTTAGGAGCCTTTAAGCTTATGTGGTCAGTGGATCGTGTCAACCAAGGTTCTCGAGATTGTGACGGCGATTCTCAAGGCCTAGTCGCGTCGCCAGGTGGGGAGGATCTCGCCCTTTCCAAATTTATGAGAGAAAACGGGGACCTTTCTATAATGACAAATTCTTTCAGATAGAAAAACTAGAAATGAGAGCTAACGGCTGTGTCTAAACGATTCCTAAGTTCCACTTAATTAAGGATTTGTTTGTTCTCAAGGTGGCAGGTCGAACCTTTGGACATAGACATTGCCATACAGACACACATATGAAACAGCTCACAATGTAATAATAGACCCTTAACTTTCTGCATTTACGTAATTTAACTAGTCGAGACATATGCATGCATGCAAAGCCCGTCTTCAGTTATTGGGGAGAAGTCGGCTTCAGCAATCAAGAGACCCTATGGAAGCAATCCCACTACTCTAGTTCCTCAGCTCCTGCCGGCTCACATAGTCGTCACGGGTCTTGTGGATCTTCGAGTTCCTCTGGCTCGGGGAGAGGACAAGGGAGGGATGCCTTCCTCGCGCATCTGTTGGACTTCAATTAGAGACAGAATCTTGATGTACGATACATCTTTAACAAACTCCCCGCCATGGCATAGCAAAAACAGAATGACAAGTGTTTCCAGACCTCCAGTTTCACATAAATGTCTAATCCTTTGCCAGATACACGGGACTATGAGTATCTATTGAAGCAAAATCTAAGCCATTATGTTTTCTGTTTCTTTATTTTACAAAATTATTGTAGAAAATCATGTATTGTTGCATTATTTGTAGATTTCTTTTTTGTGGATTTATTTATTTGTATGGATAATTTGTATCTTTTTTTTAACTCCAGTTTCTTTGAACTCTGCTCAAGCTGATGTGTTTGCCTCTTGAAAGCCATTCCCTTTCTTCGGCTTTTCTAACCTTGGAAAATAAAGAAACAGAGAACATAATCCGTTAGATTCTGCTTCAATAGAAATAGATTGAAGCCGGACATAGACCCGAACCCGGAAATAGATCCTGACCCCGAATCGGGCTCGAACCCAGACCCATACCTGACAGGCCCAAAGCCGGACTGGGGCATAGACCTGGACCCGGATTGGGCGGGCCCAATCCCGGGCCCCAACTCCGACCCTAGCCCAGACCCATGCCCTCACCCGGTCCAAATGTAGACTCGGACCTGGGCCCAAACCTGGACATGTACCGGCGGACCTAGACTGTAAATTGTAGTTCTTATATGGGAAAGAAAACTGCACTACTGTTTTTTATGAATGTAGTAAAAAACTCCTTTGAGTAGCATATTAAATGGGCCTAAGTAATCAAAAGAAATCATTTTCATTTTCGAAATCAAAAAATTACTAATCATATATACATATAATTTGAAATGCATTTAAATGTAGTTTGAAAAGTAACTAAATCCCTTAAAAATTCAAAAAAGAATGACCGAACAAAGAATGATAATTGAAGACATGTAGTAATTAAATTTCACAGTAAACGAACTAAATTGCAACCGGATAAAAATATTAAAGGAAAAATCCAACATTAAACATAATTGGTTCATAGAAATCATGAATTTTTAATCAAAAGTTAAAGTATGACCCTAAACTACAACTCAAAGAATGATAATTAAAGCAAATGGTAATTATATTTTTTTAATAAATGAACATAAATAAAATTGAAAAATTAAAAGGAGAATTAATCATAAAAATTATAATAAAAGTACTTGATAAGAAAAAAAAAACCAAATAATTGTTTCATAGGAATCATGGTATTTGTAATAAGATGTTAAAAGCTAACACTAAATTAAAACTAAAATTTAAAAATAAAAGAAATAATTAAATACGTAGTGATCGTATTATAAATACTCAAAGAGACTAAAATAATCATAACTAGGCATCCATCTCGATTATCGATTGACAACAGTCAAATCCATCAAAAGCACTGACCATGCTGGTATGATTAGCTCCAGTGCAACGAGTCTTGCAGCCTACAATTGAAGAACCGGCACCTGACTCCATTGTGGCAAGATTGTTGCATCCCACTACAACAAACGGGTTGCTGCTGGAGGAAAAGGTAAACGGGCTCCCTTGGAGGGACACTGGCTCGCGGGTATCATTCTGCTCGCAACTCTACTTTGAATGAAATATTGGGTAATTGACCGTGATGACACTATCTGTGCGTAAAAATCTTTGCTCGTTGAGGGAGATGTTGAGAACCTGCAGGTCCAGCTTTTTCAGCCAAGTTCGAGGAAGCAGCCAGGTCCGATGCCGAAGGGAAAGGGGATGGTGCCGGGACATTACCACAGCTGGGTTTACAGTTGTGCGTTGCTACTGTTGTATTTGGGAAACCTGCAGCATCAACTGCTGTAGACTCCAACTGTGACGAACACGTAAGCAGAACCAGAAGGATCTGCAGGGACATTAACTCTGCCATCTCCAATTCTCCCTGATGAGTTGGAACCTCAATGTCAATAGAGGAAGAGTGGTTGCTCTCAGAAGTGACCATATATTGTCATTGGCCAGACAGCTAAACTGGGGATGATCCTTTTATGGATTCCTGGAACGGAAGAGATGTCCCCTTGCTACCAGGAAAGTGCAGAGAGAGAGTCATTTGAGCTGTCTAGTCAGTGCCCACACCCCCCGGAGAAAATGCCGAACTTTCATGTGAGATATTCTTTGCTCGTCTTAACAGAGTCGAAATAATTAAATCAGCGAATGGTAACCTGAGGGGATCATAGTCCGTGAGGTTGTAAGTTCGGCTCCCTATCAATCCGGAGAGAATATTCTCCGTACTGGTCGGTGTCCATTATGTAGTTCTTAAATCTTGGTGGAGCATGCTATGATAGGGACCAGAGTCCACTGTCGGCTACCTTCGGAAGGATCTTCGCTGTAGAACGAAAACTTTTGCTTAAGAATTTGACATGTAGTGGATAATACATACATGCACCCACCTAAAAACTGGTCCAAAATATTATATCCTAATCCACGTTTTGCACATGAGAAATTCTTTAATATGATCATAAGTAAATATGAAAGCCTGGAAGTACAAGACAGGTTGCATGTTTGAACCCAATGCATCTACTATGCGGAGACATGTAAGTCCAGTCCAGTCTCCGACCATGCAGATGGCCCGATAAAAAATATTCTCTAGCAAAATTCCTGAAATGACTTAAAAGCTGGAACTTCTTGATGAAAATCACAGGTTTTAATTAGCAGGCCGACCCTATTGATGGTTCAATAAGACTTCAATGTACATGAGATTCGTGTACTGCACACAGGATGGTATGCTGGTTTCCTGATTAGGTTGCTCTGGATCCTCCAAGCTTACGTGGTCCGCGGGTTCCCAAGATTGTGCCTTCTCTTCCCAAGGCCAGGTCTCCCGATTAGGTGGTTCAGGATCATCCAAGCTTATGTGGTCCGTGGGTTCCGAGATTGTGCCTGCTCTTCCCGAGAGCAGGTCACATAGTCAGGAGGGGAGGAGCTCGCCCTTTCCAGAATTACAAGAGAAAACGGGGACCTTTCTGTAATTACTGATTCTTTCTCGGGTAGGAAAACCAGAAATGAGCAGTAACGGCTCTGCTCCTGGAGAAAGAAGCAGTTCAAGATTCCTACATTCCACCTAATCAAGGATACTGTTCTCAATGGTTTTGTAGTAATTATAGGGGGGGCATAGTATCCTCCTGTCAGCGCCATAATTTACAAATCAAAGCGGCAGGTCGAACCTTTGGACATAGACATTGCCATAACAGAGACATATGAAACAGCTCACAATGTTATAATAGACCGCTATCTGTCCGATTACGTACTTTTAACTAGTCGAGACACGTGCTCGCATATGAAGCCTGTCTTCTCAATAGTCTTCAGATATCAGGGAGAAGTCGGCTTCAGTAGTCAAGAGACCCTATGGAAGCAATCCCATCGCTCGAGTTCCTCAGCTCCTGCCGGCTCACATAGTCATCATAGATCTTGCGGATCTTCGATTGCCTCTGGCTCGTGGCAGAGGAGACAGGAGGGATGCCTGCCTTGCCCATCTGTTGGACTTCAGTTGGAGACAGAATCTTGATGTACCATACATCGTTGACAAACTCCCTGCCATTGTAAAGCAAAAACAAAATGGTAAGTTTTTCCAGCTCTCCGGTTTCAAAGACACGTCCTGCGATTTGCAAGATATGCCGGAGTATAAACATCCACCCAAAGCAAAATCTGACGCATTCTTTTCTCCTTTTTCTTTATTTTTTCAAGGCTAGAAAAGCCAAAGAAAGGGAATAGCTTTCAAGAGGCGTATACATCAGCTCAAGCAAACTTCAAAGAACATGGTTGTCACACAGAACAATCACAAGAACTCACTGCCAAGGGTCGTCGCCGAGGAGAAGGACATCATTCTCCCGGTCGACAAATACAAGCTGCCAGCCTGATCTCTGAGGTTCCTCCAGTAGGCCTTCAAGCCCAAACATGCGAGCGAGCTCACTTCTTAGCTCATCATAGCTGCTGAACTTGGAGATATCCAATGACCTCCCAAAGGAACCTGACTTGTGAACCTATAAAGCATTGAAATTCGAGATTTAAATGGGTTCAGATCAAGTTACTGAAGTAGATGGAAAAAAAAAAAAAGAGGCCGAAAATTGTCCTCACCTTCACGAAGGTTCGTGGTGGAGGGTTTGCTTGGTCCACGTTTTCAGAAGACTGCAAGAACCCTGTCTCATCCACACAACTTGATGTTGTTATGTCTGAATTGATTGGGAATTCTGTGCCCACAGCATTGTTGAAGTTTGAGGCAGCAAATGGCACAGATAACGTGTCCCTCTCATTGCCTACATTCCTCAGCTGGGCAATTCCATTTTGCATCATGAGGGATGAAGAATCTATGTTAACCCCAAAGAGGACGCTGCTTTGTGGATCATTAGCACCATGGAAGACAGAATATTCTCTTCCTGGGAATGGAGGCAACAAGCTTGTGAGTTCAGAGACATTTGAGCGTGGAACTCCCAAATGGTCCACCTGAGGAATCGTGCAATGAGTAGCCTCAGAAGGAAGTGCAGGTTCAACAGGTATGTGCTTCTGCAACAATGGAGAGGAAGAGAATGAATGATTGGGTCCAGTCAAGCTTGGTATCGGCGATGTTCCATCTTGGGATAGTGAGCCTAATATTCTTTGCATAGCAGAAACTTCAGAAGCTCCAATAGTGTTCCCGATTCCATCCGAAAAGTTCTGCTGCAGAGAAGTTAACTGAGCTGGGGCAGTTGATGTATAATGTGGGAGAGAGATCATGCTCGGGACTTGCTGGTGAACTTGGTTAACTTCTCGCGGTTCTTGCTGCTGCTGGCGATCATTATGAGATGGATTCCGCTGTGGTTGCTGTTGGGGAAGCTGGGGCTGCGATGGGCCCTTATTTTCTTGGAAGTTTTGGAGTAATGCACTCTGAGAATGGGAAGGATGTGGGACCTGCCTTTGAGTGAACGAAGAAGCTGCTAGCGGATCTGTGACAACATTCAGTGGTTGCTGGAACTGGAGAAGTGATTGAGAGGCGATTTTCATGGGATCCACTCCCCTCATCTCATTAAGCGCAGTGGTCATCACTTGGTATAAGTCAGGATGTAGGCCTGCCATGGAAGGATCAAGCCTCGGCTGCATCCAGGGTGTCCCACCAAAGTTAATGGATTGGATCCCTTGATCTCCCATTCCCCCTTGAAGCCACATCAACGGAGAATTAAAGTTCAGATCTCCATCCTTCATAGCTATAATTAGGGGGGGAAAAACACACAGAGAAAGCACATTCATATGAAAAGATTTTCATCTCAATCATGAGATTCACGTAATGAAATCATAGCAGCAAGCTTTATCTCAATAGCATACCAGGAAAAGTGGGCAGACCAGTAGGCCAAGGGCGTTTCAGTCGTAGTGGGAAAGGAGATGGGTACATAGGGAATGTTGTCAGAGGTTCAATTTCCCACAAAGACACTCGTGGCTGCTTCTCACCAGCAGTGGACTCATCCCATCCAACCTAACTCGAGGACATTGTGTCATCAATTTAAATGGTGTATTCCATATATACATAAAAATAAAATAAAATAAAATAAATCCAAATACAGAATCATAAGGAGTGTGAGACTAGCTTTAAGAATCAGATGAGTACAACAAACCTTCACGGAACGCCAGTGGGAGTTGGGCCAGCGAACAGGGTCTAAGTCACCAATACCAGTTATTGTTCCCATGTATCTGAACAAAAACTAGACTTCGTAAGGAGGTAGAAGAATCTGGACTTTTACACAGAATAAAGTCACTAACAGGGAAAGAAGTGTAGAAAAACCTAGGAACACGAGAGAAACAACTAAAGTAAATTTAGAATTACCGCCATAAAACCAGTCAAACTAAGTTATATCCTCCTAAACTAATTTTGGTCTTTTACCCCAATTTCTAACAATCAAAACGATAAGGCTGCCATGAGTTAGATCTTTATAACCACTAAAATAACTTTATAGCACAGCCAATCCCCCCAATAAAAACCACTACCCTCCTTCAGAAAGTATCACGCGCTGCTTTCTCCCATTGCTTAAGCCTAAACTGATTGCTCATGAATATGTTTAAACAATATACAAACTTGATCAAGTTTAACCTAAAAAGCCATAAAATACAGATCATTGAGGAAATAAAGGATAAAAGAATTAGTCCATACCGTCGGACACTCGACTCCTCTGTCTCAAAGAGCATCCTGAACCGCATGCCCACGGAGACCCTTGTATGATACACAGCCTTGACATACTTCCCAAGAGGAATCACAAATTCTGATGGGCTAGCTCTGCATAGGAAAATCTCACATTAATTAACAACATCGATTAGCTATGCTCTGGATCAAGTTTATTACTAGCTCTTCCTGCACCTTGGGTTGTAAAAGATGGTAAAGCGACTGTTTGTGGCAGCTGCATGAGCTGCTGCTGCAAGAAGGCCAATATGCATACTGTCACTTGATAGAACTGACGAAGGCATGACAGTCTGAGGACGACTTGCACGCCGAATTCCCAGAAACAATTGATTCTTCTCATTCCTGATGCAAGGGTTTAAGAATAAGGAACTCTGATACTACTACATTTTGTACAAAGGAATGAAATAGAATCATCACTCAGTTTTATGGCAACTCCATTCCTTTAAACCAGACAGGACAAATTTTTTAGGAAGAAAGAAATTTGTCAAATTGGGAAAAAGAGCGAACATTTGTACCAGATAAAAAGGACAGAATCACCGGCGACTAGTCTCTTTGCACTAACAAACACACTCCAACCAGTCGTGAGGAGATGTCGTTTGGGCTGACCTGCATATTTGGATAGAAATAATCATCACGTATAAGGGACATGGTTGAATAATATCTAAGTTATCGGGGATAATAAGTTTCACATATTTTGATAAAACTATGTTGCTTTCTCACTTCTTCAGCCTAAAGGAAACTTTCTTTCAGTTTTGCTTTTTCAATTTAAAGATGCTGTATGCCTGAAACCAGCAACAACCTTGAGCCAAATGCCTAATGAAGATGAATGGTATGCGAGAAAATACAAAATTATCAACAAATAGTTGAAATACCTTTTATGAAGACACAAATTAAGGTAAAGAGAATTATATTGTGATACATGCAGAGCAAGAACTTTTAAGACTCGTAGCAATATCACTGATATCGCTAGAAAAAATGGGCTGCCCAATTATTCTGGAAAACAAAGGATTAAACCTCGAAAGATGTGTCTGAACTTCCATTCATTATCATGAAGATCCCTTGCAATTAATTCTTGACAAGGAGGCTGCTGCGAATAATCCTGAATCACAGCAAACCAATAGATCGACAGAACATAAATTTTGCGGACTGTTCGAGAACTAGAAGCATAAAATATAAAAGACGGATTAACAAGACATACAATCGATGGATTAAAGAGAATAAACTATAAAAGACGGATTAACGAGACATACAAGAGGAGGAAAGACTTTTTCAGCTGCCCGGCGAGGAACAGAGAATCCTCCATGAGTGCTGGTATCACTTGCAGTCAAAGTCTTACAGAAGTAGTTGGTCGGCTGTTTATTTGCGGTACCTAATTCTGAAGGCAGTAGATATACTTCCTTTTGCTCTTGCTAAACGGGGGAAAATTCTTCCATGAGTAAGATTGCGTATCAACAAGTGGAATATAAAACAGAAAAAAAGTCAAAATACCTGACTAAGCGGCTGCAGGGTCATCTGAGCATAAACTTCATCTGTCTCCACATCTGCCTGTTTTATTCACGATATCATACGTAAGCTTCATCGAGAATATCAGAACAAGGACATCTCAAATGAAACTATGAAGTTCTATGACATACATGCATAGTAACATTGTGAAGTTGACAGATGAGCTGTGGGGGTAAATTTGGATAATTGGGGATGTGAGAGTCAACTTCCTTGTTGGTTGAAGCAGCCACCTGGAAAAGAAATATGAACTAATGCCACATCAGCAGCTTGCTGAAAATTAGACATTCAATTACTAAGTGCATTGATTGTATCCTTAAATTCTTAGCTGTCTGCAAAAATTTCAAATTCTTTGGCCACATAGTCTGAGCCATATAACATGTCCAGGTTCAACAAGGACAATATTGCTGCATCAGTATTTTAAACAGCTAGCGAGATGTAATAATCAGTGAAAGATGAAACATTTTCTCGTAGGTTGTAAAAGGATCAAAATCTCGACAAGGTTTCTTGGGACATATAAGCCAAATAAATGAAGCAAAAGAACCCTCAAATTTAGGACGCAAACAATCCCCTTGTACCAAGGACTTAAATTCTATTAGGACATAAAAAGAAAACATCACCCAATTAATAGGGAAAAACAATAAAAATTTCCATCAACCTGCTCACTGTGTCCCTGTGGAAAGTAGACTACACGGGTTCCGACAGAAGGCAGTGAAACAAGAGGCCCTGCACATGCATGCCACAGCTCTGAGTTCAAGCATTTCTTCTCCCCTGCAGTTGCAATGCACATATCCCAGCAAATAAGACTTAGTTACGACAAAATCACCAAAGTATGGAAGTATATCGACAGGTTCAAATGAACCATTCAGCACCAGAAGAGCAATCTTGCTTATCTGTTGTTGCAAGCACACCTAAACATAATCAATGCGACCCAAATTTTTGTGAATTATGCATGTGACTGAGAGCATACACATGTTGCGGAAAGGCAGGTCATTTCCCCAACCCGAGAACTAAAGATTAACTTTGACAGTGTCGTGTGAAAATACATAGAATCAACCCGACCAAAGATGGCGAGGGAGATGGTACACAATTTGTCTGCGTAATTAGATAATTTCCTCAATTCAAAGCTCCAGAGCCTTCTAGCAAGTGTTCGTGCAGTATACTATCCTCTCAATTGGATAATTCATATGAAACCCTCTTAAGACCATACTTAACAAGCTGCTAGCATTCATCTTAAGTTGCAGAGAGGGCACATACTTGTGGACCACCAACAAACCAGTAATTAATCTCGAAAAAAGTCGAGCACTAGGAAACCGAGAAACTTACCCTCTTGAGATTGATGGTTCAGCCCAGGCGAAGAGAGCCTCATTCTTCAAAATTGAAGCTTTTGCTTCTTTCACAGCTAAAAAGAACACCACCCTTTACCACAACTTAACAGTCCCCTTCCCTTCTTATCTGAATATATTCAGCAGGCAACTGAACCCCATGACTGACGAAATGCTATCAGACCCCACCCACCCACCCCCACAAAGCTGCAGAATCTCCACGAACACCCTTCGAAAACAATCATCCAAAACCACTACAAATCCAACACAGGAGCCCCCTAAGCCTCATAAAGCCTCAGATCTTCTCAATCACAGCCCTCAAATCCAGCAGAACTACCACATTCAGCTAAAAAGGAACCCCCAACAGGCAAACCCCAGAACATCAACAACCCAGCAAGCAGGACTGAAAGCTCCAGCTGAAAACCCTCATGCACCGAGATCTCAGGACTGAGCTCACGGGAGCTGAATTCGAAGCGGGCCCAGCTCAGGGGAGAGGTAGAATGAGTGAAGGAGCTTCACTGAGCTTGAGAACGACATCTGATAAAAAGCTTTCTTTTTGAGGGATTCTTGAGCTGGGAAAAGCTGAAAGATGAGATTTTGGGGGAGAAGAGGAGAGAAGAGAAGAGACCTCTCAACTCAGCTAAGGTTTTCTTTGCTCTTCTTGTACTCCGTATCAATTAATACAGGGGCTCATTATTGTGGGCATTTTTATATTCAAGAACTTAAATGGGAACTGTGCTCTCTAGAGAGAGAAAGAGAAGGTAGCAAAAAGGGACACGAAAATGGGGAAAATGGGTAAGAAAAGGCTTACAAGGAGATGTGGGTGCATGTTATGTAGGCCCTCTGTGTTCCTTGCAAGATCAATATGTATATCTGCGTGTTAATGGTTAAAGTGAGACTGTGAGAGAGAGAGAGAGAGACCTCCTGCTGATTGATGATCATCTTTGGGGTACAAAAGTGAAGTCCTTTAATGGCCACTTGAACATTGCAGAGGCAGAGAGCGCCGTGGGAATGGGAGCAAGTGAGATTTTCGGGTGATAATGACGTTGACATCCCTTCTTCTTTCTCCCTCTTTTTTTTTTTTTACTTTGACATAAATTTGTTCATATTTTTTTGAAATTCGAGTAGACTACCACTGTCGCCATTCACTTATTCATTTGTAACCGTTTTTGCCTCTGATATATTTTTGCCATCAATTTGTCCTAAATATGGACATTCTGTCTAATATTTATACCCTTTCGTTAATCTTCGTGACGGAAAATTTATGGACGGTGTTATCTTATCTGTCACTTTTCCTTCACGGAAGGGTATAAATGTTAGACGGAATTGTATCGTTTGAGACTAATTGGTGATAAAGATATGTCAATGGCAAAAATGATTACAAATGATTAAGTGGAGAACAACAGTAATAGTCTACTCTTTCTTAAATTGTTTCTTTAAATTTTTTTTAATGGAGGAACACAACAGAAATATGTGCCTGAGAGGGAGGAGGGAGTCTGAGTCTGTGAGTCTGTTCTCTACCCTTTAGGCGCATGATAAAGCTCCTCAACTTCAATCATACATGGCAGCAAAGGATATAATTATTATGCATCTTTTATGAGAGCACAGAGCTCTCATTTTCTATGTTTAAGGTTTTACCTCATGATGGGGTTGAGCATGTCTCCTCTCCCGTCTATTCGCCCGGAGACATTGGACGAAAAAACTGAAAAGATATGTCATTTGAAATCAATTCTTTCACTATTTATTATGGGATTATAACGTGTTTAAATCTTAATGAAATATATAATGCAATCTCTCATATTCCTTAGAAATTTTACGTTTCCACCAAATTTACATATACGTACATGATTATATATATTAGTAATGCATTGCCTTCACTTACTTATTACTTATTATTGCTTGTAAGCTACGTGGTGTTATCTTATTCACTTAGCAAAATCCATTTATAATTAGGCTTTACCTCGCCCACCAGAAATCCTACTCAGCTCCATGGCCCGTTGCCAATTTCCTCTCCGTGATATGCTTTCGGCAATCGAATGAATCGGGTATATAAAATCTTCCATCTAATGCACTAGAGGATGTTCAGGACGGCCTCTAGCCCTTGACTTCTCGTCATGATTAGATATTGGAAATCGCAAAAAAATACACACGAGATAAACCTCAGTATGAGAAGACAAGAAGTTAGGATTCCTGACTTGTTAAATATCATACATATTCATTTGGAAAGTTTCGACCGCCACAAGCATGCCTATAATCACGGTTTCGGCATCCGACACCAACCCGAGTAACCCATCTCCTCCGGGGAGGCTTGCAATGAGCGCAAGGGCACGGCAGAAGGTTTTCTGAGTTCTTTAACCCCGAGGGAGAGTTCTATGTTTCTACTCCCCCTAATTAATTGGACCTCACGGCCCGGCCCAACAAGATACGGGCCTGTCCAATTACGATGATGGGCTGGCCCAATCAAGAATTTTTTTTTCGCTTTTTCAACCAATGGGAGAAGAGAAGGGTAGGGCAAGTTTTCGTCACCTAAAAAGAAAAATAATAAAATCAAATCAAAGGAGAGAGAGGAGATTGGCAGCTCCCATCAAAATGAGGATCAATTGATCCCTGCGCCTTTGTGAGATTGGCAGCAATATTCTTATCAGGCGGCGTGTACTCATAAATTGAGAGGATAAAATTTTTATATTTTCTTTCTCGGTTTCACGGGGAGAGGGCCAAAGAGATCTCCCAAACAGAAATGTTGTTTTGCAAACTATAGAGGTCTTCATTGCTGAGAGTAAGGAAGAGGTGCACCAAATGATGGTGAGAGATTTGGGGGAAAAAAATGGATTATTTCTGGAAAAAAAAAAAACAAAGGTTTTATATCCATTTCATGGGGTTTTCTCTTTGGAGAAAACATATGCTCAGAATGAGCTCAATAAGGGCGGAATAGAGAGAGGTGTTCAATCATCTATCTATACATGGTCGAGGTTGCGAATTCAGTCAGGGAAGAGACGAGCCTCATTCTTAGTTTTCTGCATATTTGTATTGGTGAAAATAATTTTAAAAGATGTGAAATATATCCTCACTTTCAGCTTATTTCCATTGGTTTTCTTCACGTTTCGTGAATGTCCATTGGACTTTTTGTTTCCTTTTCCCTTTGTTCTTTTTCACTTTTTTCCCATCAGCTTATTCCAATTGGATTTCTTCATGCTTCGTGAATTGAAGTGTTTGATTGATGGATTCTTCGTTTTATATATTGATCCTCTAGGCTGGTAAGGTCATTTCAGTTCTTCTATTAGTGTTTTGGCAACTCTCGATTGGAGGAGATATTTCTATTCTGTTGAGTTTGAAATATGTAACTAAATATTTCGCATTATAAATGGTCTTTTACATTGTCAAATAGTTTCATATGTTATGTATCCAGCACGTAGATGAATATACAGTGCTGAACAATATGCTTATATTCTCTTCAATTGCAGAATGCACATATTAGTTTGAAATACGTAACTAGATATTGCAGGTGCCCAAAGAGGAGAGTTTAACAAGTCCATTCTAAAGAATTTATGGGACAGGTTGCGTATAATGGTGTAGAGGAAAAAACATGCCAAATTTTTTTCAAGTAGAAGAAAAAGGGTCAGGCAATTATTGGAGTAGGTGGTGGTATAGTTATCAAGCAATTGTATACAAGGAGTTTTTCTTCCCAAGTTTTATATGTTACTAGAGTTTGATTGATCGAGATTCGAGTCAAAATTTTGTTGAAGGTGGGATTAGTCCTTGAACTTTATCCATATATTCATGCAATTACGTAGAATTTGACGAGATAAATGTAGAATTGTTATACAGTGACTTTAAATTTGTCAAAAACATTGGTCGTATTATAAATATTGATAAGATCGTCCACCTTAATTCCTGAATCAACTTTTTTCCAAAATTGAATTTCGTAATATTTTTAAACTGCAGTAACGCGCGGCGAGTCAAGGCTAGTATAAAATTATTGCTAGTTTGTCCATGGACCGGCGCTTTGTATATAGATTTATTTAGGGAAAAGTACAAAAACCTTCAATGTGGTTTGGGCTCGAGACAAATTGGATCATGTGATTTTTTTAAGGATAAATAATATCACGTGGTTCACTTCGTAAGACATAATGAACTTTGCCGTTAATTTTTCGTCACTTTTGGTCCTCAAACTTTTTTTACAATTGGATCCTAAAATTTGGGGGAAAAAAAAAGAAGAAGGAAAGGGCTTGGGCCGCAGGTCGGCGACCCCGACCCCACCACCGAGGTTGTCAACACCCATAGAGGATGCCAGATGCCTCGAAGGTAGGGTCGGGGTCTCCAATTGGCGGCCCCAGCCCCAGAATTGACTGAGATCTCGAGTTCGCTAATCGGCGACCCCGACTCCACCTTCATGATTGTCGGCATTCTTTGTGGGTGCATGCGACCTCGATGGTGGGGTCAAGGTAGCTGACTAGAGACCCCAACCCATTTCTCTTCTTTTTTTTTCGAATTTTATGACCAAATTGAGAAAAAAATTGAAAGTTTAAGGGTAATAATGGCAAAGAAAAGTTTGAGGATTACAAGTGATGAAAAAACTAACGGTAAGATCCATTATGTCTCACGAAATAAACCACGTGTGTTATTTGCCAAAAAAAATTACATAATTCAATTTGTCTCAAGCCCAAATCACATCGAGAATTTTTTTTATACTTTTTCCCATTTATTTATTAACACTCTAAGCCCCATCCATTATTTATGAAAGAGCTAAAAAAATTATAAATGCAATTATCATTTTATTACTTATATTAAGTGTGGTCAAATAAAAAGACTTCTTCTTAATTTAAAGAAAACTAATTATCACACTGGATTTCGGGGTCAAGAAATCCGTACTCGGAAAAGATCTCCCCCCCCCCCCCCCCCCCCCCCCCCCCCCCCCCAAACACACATATGTGTACGGAAAAGTCCACATTGTTCAGTCATGGGAAAGGTCAGTCATACATGGAGCTGGGAATATAAACCCATGGAGTGGAATGGATCGATCTAATCGCATGCTAATACCGAGATATCGCGCCTTTTTCCATGCATGTGTTCCTTCTTTTGTCCATAGATTGGGTACGAATTATTTTCCACATGGACATTTGACTTCCATTTATTTTCCTCACCTAAAAAGTTAGGACAGCCCACCTATATAAGAATCAACATTTGCACCGGGTTTCATTTATCAGGTTCGAGGGGAGGAAGAAGAAGCAAATTGAAACTCGTGCAGTAATAAAATATACAGTACGAGCTGAACAGTCTATTCTGAGAAAACGGCATGAAATTTCTGTTGCTGAGAGGTACATGAAGTATGAATGTACCGTTTTCACGTCTTGTCAGATCACTATGCCATGGGCAGTCCGATATATTTCTCTTGAGACCGAGGTTCTAGGTAACTGGTATTAGGCTCAAATCTAATGTATCTATGCTTCCGTGCAAGAATAAACATAGAAGTCGGTAGATTTTCTGTATTTCATCATGTAGGTTGTCATCTAAGCTTCGCACGCTTAACCATTTCAAACCAAAGGATATATATTACACTGCAATACAATATTTTATTAAGCGGTCAATTATTGAATGAGAATCTATTTTGAAGTGGCCCTTTCAACTTTGAAGAAAAACCAATACTTCTAGCTACTGTATCCGATCGAGTCGATTCGCTAGCTATGACACGATGACATACATATCATATATCTCCGGCAGCAAGCAATACTCTGTTGTACGAATGGGAGACCGTACACTTGGTAATTCAGTCTTAAACGTTTTTCTCTATGCTTCCGTGATGATTCAAATCCATTAATATACGTAAACGGATAATTGCAACTTGATGGGCGTATCCCGTAAATTACGCAACGATATATGTAGTCAATTAGTATGAACATTTACCTAACACCTCCACGCTTCTCTCTTTTTTTTTTTTTTGGGCGGGGGTTCTCTTATTGCGTTTAATTTTACACACGTGAATCATACTATGCCTAGGCAGAACTAATCTTCTTCAATAATTTTATTTCTTATCGCTTTCTCCTGAAAATGAAACCGAAGACAGCTCATGTGTAAAAACATGGACACGTTTGTCGCACAGCTATTCAATGCATTCCCCTATTTTGTTTTTTCTTTTCAATGATACGGGGCCGAAGCCCTAAACTGAAATAAAAACTAAACCTCACGAGAGCTGGGTAAGAAAATTACAATAATTATTATCTTCAGGAGAAATTGAGATATACTCATTTGAAAAGTAAATTGAAATAATGGACGCCCCGTGAAAACTCCAACAACTTTTCGTGCCATCCCGTCAATATATGAAATGCCTTCCTTGAATGCCTGAACCACCTGAATATGCCAGTCCTTCTCTAGGAGTAGACGAATCGAAAAAAACGAGATCTCGCATGCGAGGATTGCACCAGCAATAATCCACGACTAAACGCCGCACCATCTCTGAATCAACCTCTGCAATAACAAATCTATGTCCACTTGCCCACGCCAATTCTAAACTAGTCTTGATGCCCAAGAAAATCAGCGATGACTGCAGTTGCGATACCTCTGCACCTATATTGTTGTTCTACTACTTCATCTTTTTTTTGGATAAAAATTATAGAGAGAGATCAGCAATGACCGCGATCTCTATCAACCTCTGCAATAACAAATCTATGTCTACTTGCCCACGCCAATTCTAAGCTAGTCTTGATGCCCTAGAAATCGGCGACGGCCCCAGTCGCAATACCTCTGCACCTATGTTGTTGTTCTACTACTACATCTTCTTGTTTTTTTTTGATACAAATTATAGAGAGAGAGAGCTCCATTGATGCGTTGCTTTCCTCTTTTTCTTGTATAGCCGTTAGTTGACAATTATGGTTAGGGCAGTTAGCTCTAGGGAGAGAGAGAGAGATAGAAAAGGAAACCCGGGAAAGATCAGCCATAATAACACATATAATTCCACCAAATCAAAAACGAAAAGTCATATATAATGGCTTAGCTGTTAGTGTAAATCACAATTAGGTCCCGCCAATAATAATAGTTATTATTATCCAGTGGAAAATTTACAGCATGTGATTTGATTATAATTGTATGACTAATTAATTAATAGGATTAAGAAAAGTGGCTGTGTCTTTTTCAAGGTGACATGGCAGCTTCTCATACAAATACTTGCAGGAAGAGAGCCCATAAATTCCATCCAATCTGTCCCAATCGCAGCCAACTGTCTCTTTTCTTGGGACAAATAAATTAGTAATAATAAGCTTCGTTTCCTTATTCCTTTAGTCTTAAAGTCTCCCCTTCACTAAATATTTTTTAGGAGAGATATTGAGATTATTGAATTATGATTTTCCATTGATTTCACAATAAAGAATTAAAGACAAGGGCAGATGAGATATTGTCAATATATATGATTGTGATACTTCTGATTAAGGCTAGCTATAGTTACTATAATATCTATTCTCATATAGACAAGATATATATATATGTGTGTGTGTGTGTGGCTTATGACACTCAAAGCCGGAAATGATGTCGCACGTGATGGATCTATGGGATATAAAAATATTTATATATATATATGATCGAGTGGAAGATGTCGATATAAGGGCATATGGGGATATCTGTATATTGTGGGGATCTGGATGTAATTGTGTATAATTCACACGTTATAAATATATCTCGAGACAGCCCAATTTGGTTACAGTCCCTCACATTTTCATCGTATCACAGCCGTCAAACCCCCAATCGGATAATCTATCCGGCGCAAACCAGTGCACCGACGAGACCATTAATTAGATTGTGGTTCTTCCCAACATTCTCTCTGGGTTTGCTTGAGAAGTACATGATATGCCGTCTGTCCAAATAGTTTGGAACGATGAAAAGGATTACTCGCTATTATTTAGCTACACCCCGCCCAGAAAATAATTGCAGGTATTGATCTTTGAACTTGCACATATCGTAGGAAATTATTTTGACAGAGAAAAACGGTTAATGATAAGACGGTTTCCTTTCAAAATGTTATTCTGCATAAGTTACTATTGATAAATATACTGCGCGAGTTGAGTTCTAACTACAGTAAGGGAGTTGGATGCACTGACAATAACTATATTTCATTTTCTTTTTTCGGTGAACAATAACTATATTTCATTTTCATTCAATCATTGCAAAACATTATACGATTTGTATCCCTAATCGTCCACGTAATTGGAATTTCCGATGATCGCGCGTGGATCGCCCTTGCTTCCCGTTCAAGAACCCTAGATAGCTGCCACCTGGGACATGACATGGCAAATTTTAGCAAAGAATATAATGTCGTCACAAATCGTCAGCAGTTATATGCGTGCGTGGGATTGGCAATTTATTTGCACTTTCTTTGTGCAAAAGTCAAGGAGAGGGAAATTTGGGATAAACACTTTGTAAAGCCTTATGTTCCAATCTCCCGCTACATCGTTTAATGGGTCCACACGGTATTTTATATATATAATAATAATGCATCGCATCTATTTTATTATTGGAAGAAATAATAAATTAGTTAAACTATTAGTTCCTTCTTAATATGATAATAGGTATACCAAATTAAATCAGATTGTTAGTTTAGTTCCATATCCTTCCTCATACATCTCATTCCAAAGAGATCCTTTATCCGATCTTCCAACAATTAAAGAAATAGATAAGCTTCGAAGGAGATGGCGACATGAAAAACCTAATTTCAGAGCAGAGACGTGAGCATACGATATTTTTGACGTTTTTCCTCACAGAAGTGAGACAAATGCGGAGAGATGCTCGTTCCGAAGCATATTCTCGGTAATAGAGAGATTGGCTCGTACAGTATTATATATCCACCTCATCATCGTTAGATAGAGAATGTCCGCACACATGGTGCGGATTTAATCGACCCCATACAAATGGTGATTAAATGATGGATACTTCATGTTAAGTTTAATTGATTGGTTAGCTAATGGAAGATTATATGAGTTTTTTTTTATATCTTTCAATTCGGTATTTTTTTCTTTTTTCTTTTTTTTGTCCACTATTTATTTATTAGATTGATATGTTAGAAAAAGTGAGCTTTTGGTAATGTTGGAGTTTAATGTCAAAAGCAAGGGGAGAGTTGGTGTTGGAACAGCCGTTAAAGCTGGCTCGTTTTAAGGAGTCGGCGCCGGAAAGTTTACCTTTTGAGCTGACTCCGTCCATCGCCGTCTCCGCGTATGTGCGAAAGTCTTGCCATTGGGTGGCATGTGCGGCTCCCTGGCTTCAGCCAGCTAAGAGGAGCCAAGCTTATTAATTAAAAAAATGCTAAAATCTCAAAATAATGTAATTGTGATTAAATATTTAACAAAATTAATAATCCACAAATAACATATAGAATACTAACTAAAAGGAAGTAAAATATGATATATCACGAGGCATGGATCAGTGTGTGTTGTGTCCTTTTTTTCAATTTAACATTATGTAAAATATAACTATCTTTTATATATATGTGTGCATGTGTGGTGGTGTAAGATCGCCCGACATCATTTTATAAAAAAAGTATTAGATTGCTCAGAAATACAAATTTTGAGTATCTTTAATAATTCCATAAGTATATATATCCATGAATTTTGTGTTGTAATTTTTTACATGGCTTTTTGCTTAGTACCTCCGACAAGATTAAGAATTAATTGTTGCTCTTTTAATTTTCCCTTGATATTATTAGCAAAACTCATAATGAGATACAAAGAAAAATTAATTATTAATCTTTATCTAGTCATGCTTAATTAAATTTTATTAATCTTCATCTAGTCATGCTTAATTAAATGTTTTCACACGAATATTTGACCAGCCTTTTGCTTTCACTTTCACATGATAAGGAAAAGAGTCTAGAAGGTGTGTAAAAGGCTTTTTTTACTCACTTTTTTAAATGCCCTCCATAGTCCATACTTATATATGCCATTTTACCAACTATCCCTCACTTTTTCTTCAACTAGCTTAAAAAGAATATATATATATATATATATATGAGCTTCTACATATGGAGTATGATTAACTTACTTCTTCTTCTTTTTTCTCCCTTTGGCTATTTACAGCTTATTTAGCCGAGCCAATGAGAACCAGCTTGAATTAGCTGAGCCAATCTTTTATGTGAAGTTTGACAATTAGCATGAATTAGCTGAGCCAATGAAGATAAGAACTACGTGGAAAAAGGAAGGAATAAAAAATCATATATGTATCGCACTTTTAGGAGACGGAAGCTTCATCCGAAGCTCTGAACATCCTTAATAGCAATTTACCATGCAGTCGTCGGAACATGCGGTTGTGCTCGTAAAAAGCAATATTATCGATCCATATATAGTTCTCAACTCCGTGCCTCAATAAGCCGGTTGGAATGAGGTTGAAGTTTTACTGAAACCTTTAACCATTTTGAATGTGAAAGGGCATATGTTTACTGCCCACTATACTTCATTTTCAAATGGGTAGATAGCTCTGAAGCCACGCAGCAACATCAATAAAATATTCCAAACAACTGAAAGGAGAAGAAGAAGAGCTTCTTTTCTTTTTTTTTTTTAAGCAAAAGTCTTCTTGGACAAGTTCCTTGAAGCCTACGGATCTTTCAACAGTGGAGAGGAGCCATTCCATTAGAGCTGTTGAAGAAGCTCCTCTCTATTTAAGCCCCAATTTCTCCCTTCTGCCTACTTTCTCAACTGCTCTCTCCTCTGTATTTTTGTTCATATAATATACTCTCCCTTTCTTTTGTTTTCGGGGTTGAGAGAATACTGGGTTTATTTTTGTGTTCTTCAACCCGCATCGATCTCATAGAGGATATTACGTACAATATAGTCTGTTTGATCTTGTATAGAGAATACACATATACAGTTGTTTGTGCGTAAACAAACATATGGAAGAAGCCCTGTCGATGAGCGGAGGAGACCCTGAGATCGTCCACTTGCCTCCGGGCTTCCGGTTCCACCCGACGGACGAAGAGATCATCACTCACTACCTCTCCAAGAAGGTCATGAACAGGAGTTTCAGTGCAAGTGCTATGGGAGAGGTCGATCTGAACAAGTGCGAACCCTGGGACTTGCCCAGTAAGTCCTTATTCATATAATAATCACCAAATCTATCATTTTTCACTTCTTTGTTTTTTTTTTTTTCCTTTTGGATGAAATTTGTTCATGTTTGGGTTTGGAGTTTTCTTGCAGAGAGGGCCAAGATGGGGGAGAAGGAATGGTACTTCTTCAGCCAGAAGGACAGGAAGTACCCCACCGGCATGAGGACCAACAGGGCTACCGAGTCGGGGTACTGGAAGGCCACGGGGAAGGACAAGGAGATATATCGAGGAAAGAACTGCCTGGTCGGGATGAAGAAGACCCTCGTCTTCTACCGGGGGAGGGCCCCCAAGGGGGAGAAAACCAACTGGGTCATGCACGAGTACAGACTCGAGGGGAAATTCTCTTATTCAAATCTCCCGAGGGCCGCAAAGGTATGTAGATGTTATTGATGGATTAATTTCTCTGGATATCCGTGCTTCCTTCCGGCATCGCCAGAATCTGAATAGATGGCGAGGGCCGTGTTGAATCTGAGCTATGGATGTGAATCTTAACAGCTAAGAATGAGAATATGATTCTCAATCGAAGTCAAATGATAAAGAAGGACTAGAATGTTGGCCAAATATAATTTTGACTTTTCTGATTGGAAAAAGTAAATATGATTTTCAAGCTTTTCCACTTTATCTATTTTCTTTTTTCTTTTTTCTTTTCCTTTCCCTTTCTTTTCTGTTGTCTTATGAAGCAAGGAAATCTAAAATGGAAGATTGGTGAATATTCTGTTTGCAGGAGGAATGGGTTGTATGCAGGATATTCCACAAAAGCACAGGGCTAAAGAAACCGTGGAGTCCGATGATCCAAGGTGGCATGCCGAGGATTGACGCTTTGATGGATGATGATCTCTCCAGCGGTTCTCTCCCGCCGCTCGTGGACCCGGCTTCCTCTGCCGGACCCAGCTCAAGCTTTACGGATGCTGAGGACTACGAGTTCAAGGGAATGGCTAATCACAGTTTATCGGCATCGATGTCAAGATCTTCTGGTGCGAACATCCCCTACTATAATATCCCACCAAACCCATCCCAGAATCCCGTCACAAGCAATAACCCGAGTCCCAACTACCCTTTGAACCCGAACCCGAACTTCTCCATGATGTACAACCAAGTCCAAAATCCAAGCTTCTTATCGGTGCAAGGGTCGTCTCCGCTCAATCCCGCTCTCTTCAACCAACTGGGGACGATTATAAGGTCGGACCAACCAAAGTGCAAGGTAGAGCTAGAGCCATTCTTGTCTCAGTCAATAATCAGTGGCCGCTCACAGGAGACTGGGCTCAGCACCGACATGAACCCCGAGATATCATCATCTTCAGCTGCTTCAAAGCAAGAAGTCGCAAGCACCAGGCCGCTCAATGATCTAATCGAGGGCTCATATATCGGCCCCATTAATTCATCGGATATACTCGATTTTTCATGGGACTACTGAAGATGATTGATGCAGAACGGGAGCTTACTAACCGAAGAATCCAGGATAATTACTTCTGTGGATTGTTTTTCATTATATACAGGCAATTAATAGGTAGGCTTCGATCACATTTACCTATATTGCAGGTTCATTATTTTGGGTGAACACATAAACGTACTGCAGGTTAAATATAGTCATTGGTTGATTGGATTTATATGTAGTTTTGTATATATCCTGTATACATTTCTTCATCCTAATGATATGTGATCATTTCATACTTCATTTGTAAACATCGATTAGATTGCACAAAGAAGTCCTATGTATGGTTCGTGAATCTAATGTAAACTTCTGCTTTAATTTCTTCAATAATAGTAAAATTCAGCTCTAGAAGCTGCACTTTTCGGTGTCCTAACGCTCCCATAACTGCTTGTGTTTGACAAGAGATAGGTACTAGTCCTGCCGATAATAATAGCACGGAATAAGGTGGACGCATTCACCAATAACACCATTGTTAAATTTCCTCCCTGAGGCTGATCACCAAATTATAAAGAAGTACATTGTACGTAATATCCTAACACTCCACCAAAGAAGAGTGTATGTAAGAAATTTTGCGATATGTTGTCAGAAGCTGCATGACAAAAAACTTGACATGTTCGAGGTCGTCAGATGAGGACATGAGGTATACAAGTTGGAGATGGCCGAGCATTATGACAAGCAAACTGGTCTCGATCAAGCATGGAAGTTTGTACAGCCAATAAACTAAGTATAGCTCGACAAGCTGGTCCAGATACGTACTTTTGCATCCCAACTGGAAGAGGCAGAAGTTAGCTCTCGAGTACGAATGATAAGGTTGAAGAGGCAAAAGATCTTAGGAAGTTACTCGAGATGGGTCCTAGAAAAGTTTTACAATTTATCACAGTTGATGTGCACCATTGATACATAAATTTAATATGTCACACGTTGAGGTCCAGTCGATCGGGTGTAGGTGGACCCAATATTAATAAATATTGGCGTAGGATGATGCAACTGCTCATCCCTTCCATATATGGGAACATTCATATCCAGACAAGGCAAAGGGGATAACAGAAAGAGCTGAGAATTTATGGTGGTGGGAATAGGATGAAACTGAGATGGGGGATGGAGAGGAATCGGTTATTGTAAGAAGAAGAAATGTCCTTATTAGGGCCTCTCTGCTGATTCCATTTCTTGCTTTCTTTTCAAAGCAAAGCTTCTGATGATCTGTTCGGTTTCAGGCTTGCAGAAGAGTTTGGCTGCTGCTGGGCATGCTGTAACTGTTACATACGTGTCTTTTTCTTCATTCTGAAAAACTCTCATTCATTCAGTTCATCTGTACATGATGATGATGATGATGATTACAATATGTAGCAAATAATCTTTTTTCTTTTTGTTTTTGTTTGGTGGGTTTTTGAGTAAATTAAGGAAGCAATAGGAACCAGAATGGTGTTTTTTTTTTTTTTTGGGGGGGGGGGGGGGGGGGGGGGGGGGTGTGCGTGGGGAGGTCGGATGATGAGTAACCTAATTTGTTGCATGAAAATATGGGGGGCCACCAACCACTATGGAGCCAACACCTCATTAATCCTACCCTACCACCAAATTTAATTTGATTTATTATAAAATTAAAGAATGAGTTCCTTTGCTTTCGGTTCTTCCGTGGGGCTTAGCTCATCTTTTGCATCATCCCCATTTTTCTTACGATTCCATCATTTCTCAGTAGTGCACATGCATTGCATCCAACTGAGAAATCAATCGGGTGATCTTCTGAGACGCGCGTGTACTCATGATCAGTTCTCCCAAAGACGGGTTCCATCGATCCAATGCACGGGTTATCGCTAGCTGGGAATGGGATATTAATTAGTGACTTAGACTTGGTATAACTCTACTTGAACCCGGAGCATCAGCGTAATTGCAATACTATCAGCTGATCAATAGTGAAATAAGCTTTTTGTACGTAATTGAATATAATGAGATTGATCAGGAGACTGTACCTATATAATCTTTTGAAGCAACATTAATGCGATAATAATAATTAAAACAGTAGTTAAATTCCAAAACCAGTATAATATTGGCCATCCTTGAAGTCAAGATCTGATTGATACATACATACATACATACATATATATGTATATGTATAATATGCAATTTCTCTTTATTTCGTCGATCGTATTTATGACTTGAAAGTGGCTTTATGGATAAGAGCCCACTGTATTGGTTGGGGACGTATGCATAGGACGAATAAGACCAGAAACTTCAATGAAGTTTCCTCCCGCAAACAAAGACATTATTTGGTCATTTCCATTCTTTGAAAGAAATAAACGCTTTGCTCCGACATGAATTAGATACATAACGTCCATTATGCCGTGGACACGGACCATGGTTATTTGACAGCCCTCGTGTTTGCTTGGAAATTATACCCCGACTTTATTTGTTCTGAATTTTTCTCATCTAGCATATAAATATGTGTGTGCACGCGCGCGCGTGTGTGTTTCCGTATATATCTGGTCATTCGATCCTAGCAGATCGTGTTAGATGGACCGGGGATTACTACAATTCGTGTTAACATGAAAATTGGCAGTCTTTGTTTTGATATTGTGGAGTGTCAGCAATGGTGACTATCGTCTCCTGTTCATGGTGGACTTGACGAGGCAGCGTTATCATCTTGGATGGAAGTAAGATAAAATAATACAGATTCAAGCTTCAGCTGTTTGACATAGAAATTAATCCCTCATTTGCCTAACCGATCACATTTGCCTTTTGATCATCCTTGCAAATCATTGGATCTAAATCGGTTTGATATTGTTATGTTTTCTGAACAAAAAGGTTGTTAGGTAAAGTTTGGTAGAAAATAATGAGACCGCCCGGGTTGATCATGCTGCAGTTGGATTCTATTTTAATCCCGGCTTAGTTGATAGCTACAGAGCTCTGCTTCAGTCTATGTCCCCGTTAGGAAGAGCTAGTAACCGAAACTTCTATCGGATTCCATTAAATTAATAACAATCAGATCATTAGAACTGACAATAAATTTTGAGAATGATATGTCAGCTACGATCTTGGCAAGGAAATGAGGCAATTCAGAAGACCATAGCCAAAATTTGCTACTTCAATTAAACTGTAATTCAGTGTACTGCAGTTTAGATAAGAAGAGCGAGTGGCAACCCAGGGCTCGAACTTGAAATACGAGCATCGATGTTGCCGTCTAAAGAACTATTACATTTACAACTTCTAAGCACATAAATGCCTCAATGAATCGAGAAAATCCTTCAATGGAACAGGACAGAGACACTTTGAGTGGACTCTCCTCCTAACAGGGAATGTTCCAAGTCTTAGAAAACTTTCGCCAGCCAGAGAAGCTCTGGTTCAGCATCGCGATTAATCTCGCCCATGAGATCACTGATCACTCATACTGTGCGCTAAGTTCCTAGAAGAATCCCCGGGACGCTCCTGGAATGATTAGCAACATATGGCGCAAAAGAATTATGCATTGGTTTGCCAGATATGCTCTAAAATCTTCGTTGACATATCTTTCTAGTGCCAAATAGCCAATGCCACCGCTACACTGAAGAGCAACAATAGTGTCACGTTCCCTCCCGGGACAATAGTTGACCTGGGATTCAGAAACATTACATTCAGTCACAATTAATCAACTGTGCTTGCTGAACATCGAATCATCAACAAAATAATTTAAATAAATAAATAAATCTATTAGACAATCCATGTAAAACTACTGGTATGATGGCGTCGATGATTTTAAGTTTTAGTCACCAGAAATTGTTCACTGTTACATTGTTATCACTTGCTTAGGAATGTTATTTGATTTCCTCG
Organism: Punica granatum; assembly: GCF_007655135.1. NCBI lineage: Eukaryota > Viridiplantae > Streptophyta > Magnoliopsida > Myrtales > Lythraceae > Punica > Punica granatum. The sequence continues at coordinate 40,565,104 of NC_045128.1, read as the reverse complement.
TGAGAGAGTCGAGATTATACCTCAGCTTCTTCCGGGACAGCTGAATGTACGCCATCAACGGAGGAAGGATTCCGAATAGGAAACAGTTAGCGTAGACTCCGGCAAAATCAAGTGCCTTCGCAAAAGTCGAGTGGAAGAGGGAGGCTATCAGAACTGGGGCACCCAACACAATTGACATTAAAAGAGCTTCACTGATAGAATTGAAGCCAACTTGTTTGCATTCTTCTGAGGCGGATAGACCCTTCTTCCCACTGAACCAAGCACTCCCAGAGTTTCCAGCACTATACTCTACAAAACCAACTCTTCCACCACCGGTTTTATGGAAGATTTCCCCTTCGTTGTTGCTCTTCCTAAAGATCAGATCGACGGTGTCCAGAAGCTGCTTTGGGAAGCTGACTGCGTAGCCTATCAAGCTCGTCGCTAGAGCAGAGAATGCAAAGCCTTGAACTGCCGGTAGAGCACTGGGATTCACAGAAAGCAACAATGTAATGGGATCTGTGGAAGAGGCAACAGAGTTTATCCTCCCAGACAGGCCCAAGACAATCAAATTCCATGACAAAACCATAAGCAGTGGAACCACCCCGCCCATCAAAACTGCCTTTCGTGCCTCAATGACAGTTTCTCCAGCGAGTTTACAGATAAAAGGGGTGATTACATGGAATCCTAGTGTGAGTACTGCCACAGGTATAGCAGGTAGAATTGATGACATGCTCCAAGAGGCATGGGAAAATGACTCGACCACATTTGCTCTCGCCACTGATGAACCGATCACAACTAGTGCCGTTATCGAGATAAGCATCAGTAAACATAGTAACCGGTTCACGGAATCAATCGCTTTAAAGGGGAAGAACCCGAGAATGATCCCAACAGCCAGCGGACAAAATGCATAGGCTAACATTGGATTCATGGAAGGACAGCACTGCGAGATTATCGAACCGATCCCCGAAACGCAAGCAACTAATAGAGCAAAGCTCAAAGAAGCATAGATGACCGCAACAAAGGCACCAAACCGGCTCCCTAATGATTTAGTCGCGAGGGAAGTGAAGCTCACCTCCCTGGCCCCGTCTTCCTCCAGTGCAGCGAAGGTGAGCTCCGCCACCAGGATGATTGATGAGATGACATAAACCCATGAGAGGAGAATCGCAATGGTCGAAGGGAGTGGGCCCGATTTGATGGTCAGGGCCGGCAGGCCCAGCATTCCGGGCCCCACAGCTGTCCCGATGATCAAAGTGACAGCACCCCAGAAGTTGAAATCCTTCCCCTGAGTAGATTCATTGTCCCCTTCAGATCCTTGTGGGTCCGCGTCCGCGAGTTTGGCAGTAAAGTTGCAAACTTTCCTGCTCCGACAACTCGTGGGATTGAGAGACAGAGTCTGAGATTTGTCGGGTTGTTTCGCTTGGGGGAAGGGGACAATGTGGAGCTGAAGACGACGGTGGGGTCCGAGGAATGTGGAGAATCTTGAAAATGGGACACGATTGGATTTTGATTGGAGGGGGAGAGGGAGGAGCATTTTCAAAGAGCGGCCTCTGAGATATTGGTGAAGACGATTAAAGGGAAGGGAATCCTTTGTAATGTGGGGTTAGAATCTTACGAAGATTCTGAAATGTCTTTGGTTCTGCAGAGTTGGGAATCTGACAAGGTGAAACACTGTCGCTTGGCAACCAGAGAGGAGAGAAGGAGAAGGTCAGCTCGGAGCCGTCAGACATGACGAGCTGAATCATCAGAGAGCAGGAAGAGGCCAGGGCGCTGCCAATTGGGCTCGGCCTTAGGGCCTTTTTTTTGGCAAATAACGAAGTCTTTGTTAAACAACTTCTAGGAGATCATTACAACATTACGAGGATAAACCAAACTCCGAGCATCTCTAGACAAAAATTCTAACAGAGATTCAGGGATGGGGGCGTCCTCTAGAATGACTAGCTGTTCTTGCTGCTCTCCACCAAAACGAGTCAAGGCATCTGCACGTATATTTGCTTCACGGTAAGCATGTCTAGGGACAATGGCTTAAAACCTACGGCTGAGCATCCTACAATCATCAATAAGATTGAAGATATGAGCATTCGGGAGGCTGAGCCCACGTTAGTCCTTAGCATAGGATATTGGTTCATGTTGACTGAATGGGTTCCCATATGATTTGGGGAACAATGGGCAAATTAATATATATTTTTCTAAAAGAAGGTATTAGCATATGAGGAGTAGAAATACGATAGATAAAATGAATTTTGTCAAGTATTTATAGAGAATTTAGAATATTTAACTTAAAGCATATCACGTATTTCGATAAGTTCATTTCAATTATCGAGAATACTTTTAATTTTTCAAAAATAATTTATTATATATTATTACATACAAAAAAATCTAGAGAAATTTTTTAACACTAGTTGAATATAACACCAACAAAATATAATGTAAGTTCATTTAATTAAAAATAAAATGTTAATTCACGTGGAGTTAAGGGTCATCAAATAGAGTAATTCAAACAATCGAGGACATCTTTCCGAGAGCCGAGGGCTCTCGAATGGAGCTCCCAACGATTCCTCACTTCCGCTCTTCTACTTTTATATATTATATATAGAGTAAAGTAACAATTTGTCTCTCGAAAGATTAATGTTATATCAAATCCGACATCAAAATTTTTTTTACATCAAATTGGACCATGATAGACCAAGTATACATTAATTGACCCCTTCCGTCAATATCTTCGTTAACTTTAACCGGAATTGCTGACGTATACATAATAGTAACACGTGACACATGATGATTAGCTAAGTGGGTTCCATATGTTTTTTTTAAAAAAATTGAAATTTAAAAAATATTTTTTAAAAAAAAGCCAGAAGGCCCAAAGTAAGGAGGGGAGGTGGCTAGCAACTGGGGGCCTCGACACCGGTCCCACCACTATCGCTAATGACCCTGAATTTAAAGAGAGGGGGGCGGGGGTTGGCTGGCGTCGAGGCCCCTAGTCGCCAGTCACCTCCCCTCCTTACTTTTCAGGCAATGGCCTTTTTTTTGAGTTTTTTTTTATAGAATATTTTTTATTTTAAAAAATATGTGGGACCCACTTGATCAATGATTGTGAGTCACGTGATACGGTTATGTACACATCATAAATTTCGGTTGAAATTAACAAACATATTAACGGAATAGATCAATTGATGTACACTTAATCTGTCAATGTCCAATTTGATATAAAAAATTTATTGAGGGCAGTTTTCATGTAACACCAATATCTCGAGGGGCGGATTGTTAGTTTACTCTTATATATAAGATTGTGAATCCCCCATAAGGTGTCAAAGAGTTTGGTCAGTCGGATGTCAATTTGTTGCGCGTATTCATTCATATGATTATTTAGGCTCCGTTTGTTTTCAGGATTTGATTTTAAGATTTTAAATCCAACTTTAACTCTATTCACTACACAACAAAAATCATCTCTTCAAAGTAAAAAAGGTGGGCTCCTTACATAAATCTACATACAACTTCATTATACTTAATTCAATTTTTAATATTAAATTATCATAACTATTCATTACTTTTTCACACTTTTTCTCATAATTCAATACCACAATCATTACAACGCAATTAAAATCAAAATCAACCAATTAAAATCAAAATTCAACTCCCAAACCAAACGCAGCATTAATGTCCCATACGTAGTACGAATGCACCTCCAATTTTAATAATTTAATTCTTATATTTAAATTACAACGATCAATTGGTTATCTTGAAAATTTTCATTGAGAACTTAAGAATTTAGAAAAAGAAAAGGTTTTATAACAGTTCATTATTGAAGAGACAGATTTAATGTATCAATAGATAGATGCTTCTCTCGATGAGTCGCCTATATATATTTTCCTTTTCCCCTGCTTCGGCCTATCCTACTTTCAGTGGATCGTATAAATTATTAGGTTTATTATGTGCTTGTTTACACCTATTTTCTGCACCCCGCGAAGATTGCTGAGTTTTGACATACAATTGGTGATCCTGATGGTTTTTCCGCATTTTTTGACATAATTGGTTCGAGTTGGAGAATCGAGTCGTGATCATTCTCGTGCGGTCTGAACTGATTGAAGGTCCACTAGAGAAGAAGGCCCACGGTTTGGAGTTGGCCCATTAAGAAGTCCATCTATGGTCAAATATATATATATATATATATGGACGCGCATACATGACCGTGGCGGTGAAGATTTGATTTATTTTTCTTGGTAGTCCATTTTGCTTGTTGTGCAATAACGTAATATTTTATCTTCGATTTTAGGAAGTCAAATAAGGCAGATATTTTTCCAATATGATTTGATATTCTATCTTTTAAGGAATTTAGATAGGCTAAGAGTCAATTTCACGTTCGGATATTATCTAAATATCGTATATTGCGACGTATTCGATTGTAAGAGATTTTCTAGAATTTCATATAAAGCTCATAAATACGTGTGTCGAAGTTTGTTTTAAGGGTCCCGACCAACCTATCAATCGTACCATTTACTTATATTTTCATTTTCCGCCCTTTGTTTTTAACTATTCTTTATTTTCCTTGCACCTTCACATTCCAAGCACCTTAGTTTTATTCTACTTTACTTATCTCACACTTTCATAGCTTGTTTGATTTCAATATGTGATTTTAAAATCACACTTTAACTTAATTTTATTTACAACAAAACAAAATAACTCATACAAAGTCAAAGGGTGAGTTTCATTTATGCCACTTTTTTTTCTACAATAAAACAAAATAATTCATACAATGTCAAATGGTGAATTTCATACATAATCATTTATATCACTCATATTCAAAATCAAAATTTAATTTTAAAATTTTACTTTAAAACCAAACGAAATATCAATTCCTTACCCCTTACCCCTCACTTTACCACGCCTTTCAACTCTAATTCCCGTTAGAATTTTTCCCTCTAACCGATTCTCCGTGGATCGAAGTGCTTTCGCTCTAGGAGCTCCTGAGTGTCAGACGAGGATTTTCAACTTCTTCGGCAACATTTGCCGAGGCTACTCTAAAGAATTGGGATTCACTTATGTAGTCGGACTTTCTCAAGTTAAGATAGCATTTTGATTTGAGTTTTTAGGCGAGATATTAATAAGCACGCTCTATAGCCACTTATTTTGTTTCGGACTCGGATTCATATTCGTGGGCAGATATTTGGTGGAAAACTCAAAACGGTTAAATCTCCGAGCCGCGAATCGTCTGAAGCGCATTATCTTTTAGAATTTGAAAACTTAGTTACCATTCAATCCCGCGAACTCTCGAGATCGTAGTACACGCTTTGTTTTAGTGAGACCGAATAGTGATACGTCAATTCTTGAAATCGCTTTTTTGATACGTCTACAATTATCACACACGTGGCGAAATTGGGGTCTTAACGTTTTGGACGCAATCAACAGTGCTGATTTGAGTCCATAGATAAAATTTTACGTGTATCCAAAGTACAAATACAGAGACAATATGATAATCTCAATTTTTTTAATTAGTGGAGGAAGAAGAAGGAAAAAGGAAAGGGATAATGAACGAGACCAAAGGAAAGAAGGAACGTGTACGGTAGAAAATTATTTCCGGTTACCGACAGGGGCATTCCGGAAATTCAGTCTCGGTGGGGCCCACCAAGGACAGTCACGTGGCAAGGCAGCTACCTTTTATCCGAAGGATTATCCACTTTCACTTTTCCTTTTCTACGAAACAAAAAAGTCCCGATGAAGCCAAGTGTGTGACGGCAAAGGGTTCACGTGCCCTCCCTCATACCAGAACAGGGCTACCTCGCTCTATGCACCCGGCGTATGAACCACGAATAATAGTTTAGCGTCGGGTACGCTTCCGATCGCATGTGACGGGCGCGTCTAGAAAAAGGACAGCATTATCCTACAGTCACAGTTAACGCCTGCATCAGCGATCACCGTCCAATTCTCATCCAGTTAACTGCCAACGACAGATCCAACGGCCGTCAGCGGAGCTTCTAGAAATGTCACAAACAGCACCGTCTTATATTTGCCCTTATCCTCTATCTGATCCAACTGTTTGAAATTTCCTTCACCTAATTTCGCTGCAAAGCTTCTCTGGCAGGCAGATTTGAACGATTCCTTCCGTCAACGCAAAACCATCCGGATTTGCTTGTAGGGTAAACAACGTCGGTTGATTTGATCGAAAGCCCTTTACTTTTTGGAAGGGAAAGTAGGGTTCTTGGTGAAGACGATGGAGGCCATTAGCAGGGCGAGCTTGTTTCAGTCGTCGAATCGTGTAATCAGAGATGAAAGTATCGTTTCCGTGTTCCCGAGCAGATGGAGGGGTGTGAGACTGAAGCCTGTGAAGCTCAGATCTTCGATTTCTTTGTCAAGGAGTGATTTTTATGGCAAGAGGATCGTGGCGACCCGATCTGAGGGCATCCCGAGGAGACCCAGCTCCCGGGCCTTTTCTGTTGATGCCCAGGTGTGTAAAGAACTGAATTCTTGCCTTTCTTTATGTGAAAATTGTTTCTTTGACTGTTCTCTGACTCTGTAATTTTGGGAATATGGGTGGTGTATATGTGGTCGGGTTATGGTTGATTCACGGGAGATTTGGTTCTTTCTTCAGATGATACAGGGCAACCTAGGGCTTGCAAAAGCCCAGAAATGGTGGGAGAAGGGCCTGCAGCCGAACATGAGGGAGGTGACTGGTGCACAGGATCTTGTAGACTCTCTGCTAAATGCAGGGGATAAGCTCGTGGTCGTGGATTTCTTCTCGCCGGGGTGCGGTGGCTGTAAGGCTCTGCACCCGAAGATATGCCAGCTGGCGGAGATGAACCCGGATGTTCAGTTCCTTCAGGTGAACTATGAGCAGCACAAGTCCATGTGCTACAGCCTCAATGTTCATGTCCTGCCCTTCTTCCGGTTTTATAGAGGAGCTCAGGGGAAGGTTTGCAGCTTTAGCTGCACCAATGCTACGGTTAGTACTTGCTGCTTTCTAGTTCTGGTTCTCTTTGCTCTGGTGGTGATTGCTTATAGCTGATCCATATTGGAAGCTGTTGGTCTTCGTGGCCTAATAAATGCTCTGAACTGTTATGCTCTCTGTACATAGGTTTAATCTCAGTATAGATTGTTACGAGAAATCATTTGTAGTTGCAGTCTAGTATGGTTATGGGAATTGGAATATACAGTGTCATCATTGTTGCTCTGGTTAGAAGATATCGGAGAAATAGTGGACAGAGAGAGGAGGAAATTTAGGGCAGAGGACAGAGCAGAGAGTAGGGACAGTGATGGGCTGTGAGAAAGCAAGAGACAAATGAGAGTGATCAGACAACAGCAGAATTTCACTCTCTTCAATTTTACGAATACCCCCATGAGAATACGATATTACAGTGCTGAAATTTTTGATCCATTGCTCCATTGCTCCATTGCTCCATTGCTTATTTTATGTTAGCAACTTATGCTGAATGGGTCACAATTCCACAGATCAAGAAGTTCAAGGATGCATTGGCTAAGCACTCTCCTGACCGATGCAGCCTTAGCCCCACAAAGGGTCTGGAAGAGAAGGAGCTCCTCGCCCTATCTGCCAACAGGGACTTGTCCTTTACCTACACACTAAAATCGGTTCCTGTTCCTGAGCAGGAGGCAGCTGTTCCAGAACCAGCACCATCTCACCCAAACTCGGACACTCAGCTTCCACTTCCTCTGGGAGGTCTACCGTCTGCTCAAGAGTCCAAGGAGAAGAGGACTCTAGTCAATTCGGGGAGATAATGCGGGACAGTTTTTAAACAGTCCCCTTCATCTACGTGACTCCCCTGTACAGTCTTATTTTTTTCACGTGCTTGTATCACTAGGTACGGTGCCCCTAGTAAGCTCACCGAGGAGTTGCAGGCTTCTGGATTTATTTTTTGGGTCCAAGCTTGCTTGAATAGTGGGGCTTAAGATAAATTAGGTAGGCTTGTTTCCTATTTCCTGTTTTAATTAGAATGAGGAATGCCAATTGTGGCCCTGCTGTATATCTATATGTTCCAGTTGTGTTTTCTGATTCTACTATCAAAAGGATCATGTTCAGTGTAAGCAAAGTTTTTGCTTCCTGTTCGCTGGCATTGATGTATGGAATGGAGAATATTAAGTTATCGACATTTTAAGCTGGTATCGTGAGATTTGTGGAAGAGGTCGGTTATGCGATTATCTCCTTTCATTTTCCTCTGGTGTGATCTGCCCACAAGTAAGGTATCCAATGTCCATTCATCCTCATCCTTGTTCACGGCACTTCTTATTTTATCCTTGATGATGAGAACAAGGTATATGAGATCTTTACCTGTCGGTTTCAGTTCTTCTCTTGGTATTATCTCTTCCTCCTCTCAGAATCCAATCCTACCTTGAGCTTGAACTAGAGCATACCAGTAGAACTTTGCTGTTATCCGTGAACCGTTATAGCATTAACATATTGAGTATACTACAAATTCGGAGCCTAAATTCAAAGAATAGCCTATTCAAACATGTGCTGCATCACTGCGTAGATCAGAATATACTTGGTTCTCTCAACAGCAGTACCTGGAGGGGAACATAATATCAAGATCTTGCAGCTCCTTTGTCCATGTTCCATGTGGCTGCTTGTAATATCTTGAAGAATAGTGGGTCAATCGATCACCAAGAACCTAGCAGGAGGATCGAAAGAAGCATGTTGTAGCAAAGGACAACTTGCCGATCTGTTCATGCACAAACTGAATGTATATGCAATTGAAATTGTCCAGTGGATAGATTTGCCGGCAAGTCATCCTTGGCTGCATCATCCTTCTCGATCCCAAGTTGCTAGGCAGTTAATGAGCAGTAGATAACATGTGAGAGCTGAGACAAAATCTGTAAGCTAAGTCTGATATATATAGAGAGAGCAAAAGAGAGACCTGAGCTGATGAATCAGTCAGCACATAATCTGATTGGAAGAGAGAGAGGTTGCAGCCTTCTTTCTTCTATGCATAGTGTATACACACACACACACATACTATGATGCATATGCATGGTTGGTTTAACCCAGTTAATATATTCACATTTTTTCTTCAGTTCCATGAGAGAAATAGCCTGTGGTTTCGATTTTGCCAGCAACTGGCGCTCAGCTATAATTGATGATTCAGTTAATTAACACAAGAATATTATCATATGTTTCGTAGCTGTAATTAACCTTTTTGATTGATTGCACGTGCATGTCATTTCCAGTAAAAGATCTCGAATTTCTGAAAGAAGCCAAGCCAGAAACTCTCTCCCCGGTGTTGTCAGTTTTAAGCATCGAGCAAATCACCGTATTCTGCTTTGTCGGGACAAATATTATAGTGTTTGATCTTGTAACTTGCATACACACATCCCCAAATATATGTATATGCAGCACACTCATCGATCCTTTGCTAATTTCTGTTTTCTTACTTAGAAAGGAAACATAATATATATTGCCATGATACAATGTGGAAACTTGCACTCTCAGTCTCTGTCTGACTCTAGTGTCAGTCAGTGATGATTATTTTTCCAGTTGAGAAGAGCATCAAATCAAATCTGATAAATCTTCGAGTAAATGGATCTGAAACACAAAACGGTTCCTGCATGAATTGGGCTCAAAGGGATAGCATATAAGGATATAAGCGGCCTGTGAAGGACGATTACATGCTTCAACTCTTCGTGGCCCTAAGTCCAGACGGAACGCGTGCTCTCTGAGCCTGAGGCAACCCGATATGACTGGAATAGCTTTTAGCTATCACTTTGTTTTATCAGATCTCAATATCGGTGTTTTTTCTTTTTTTATAGATTTTAGTTTCAAGTATTGCTCCCATCGGACTTCTTATGTCAAGATATGGATCAAATAATATATATTCCTTTATAGGTGGTCTACAAGCTGCAGCTCAATCAATTAGTTATGAAATTCCATCAACTCTTTTGTGAGTTATCATGCTCCAAGCTTGTTAAGGGATTCTATTATGTGTGTACTTTCATCAATCAATCTTGCAGTTCGCACCAGGCCACGTTTATAAGTATAGCTGATCTTGGATCAACCAAACAATTGCTCCATGATTAACAGGTGTGATTATAGTTAATTCTAATGATATGAACTAGCAAATTATCCTTTTCATGTCCCATTACCCGGGAAACAATCAACATGTGCATGCTTTATTATTATAATGGTATAAAAATGTTTACTGAAATGTTTATAAGGTATTGATCGTATTTTAGCTCCAGAGAATTCATAGAATAAATGAATCAATCTCAATTCATATGCCACCCATTTGTGTTTGGTTTTTGGGCAATTTAAATGCAAAATTATATATATATATATCTATATCTATATCTATACTATTATATATAAAAGTATGATAAGTTTCTACAATTTTTAATATTCAAAAAATGCTTATATACCCTCATGACTTTTTCTAGTATTTTTCGGCTCGCGACTTTTGGTCACACATTTGAAATATATATATATATATATATATATCGGCTCTTTTTATTCATTATTCATTTTTTATGTTTTATTGCCTCATATATCTCTCAACCGAGTTAGCTTTCATCACATATATGTTTGTTCTATTATTATTTCATAGTGAATTATAATTTCAAAATTTCTCACGCACTTTCGACTCTCTATTCATCGCTCATTCTGAATATTCGTTGCTTTGCATGTTCTATCATATATTGTCTCAATCAAGTTAAACTTTTTACATATCTTTTATAGCACGATCATTTTCAAAGTGTTTTTCCAACCTTTTTTTCCCTTTCTACCCTTGTAAGTTAATAATATTACTATTTTACCTTTTACTCAAATAATACGAATATTACTAAACATTACATCTTTTCAATAGCATGGCATCATTTCATTTGTTTTAATAGAAAATCTAACTTATACGTATTCTTTCTCACGACTTTTTGAGTTCAAGGTATCATTTCATACTTCTTCACTATAAAAACTACCTAGCATGTTTTTTCTCATAATTATTCACTCTAACGAACGCATTAAACATGAAATAACTTTTCCATTTAATACTGACGATTCCTCTCCCCCCTTCTTATTTGCATTGGTAATTTTTTCAATTTTCTCTTTCAGTTTTTAATTACTTCTCCTTTTATTTATTTTTATTCTTTGACTTTGCTAATCGTTGAAAAAACACTTCCCGCATTCTCTTTCTTCGACTATAATCCTTTCAGATTTTTTTCAAGTTTCAAAAACCAACTTATACCTATTTTTTTCTCACGACCTTTCGATTTCAAGGCACCCTTCCATACTTTTTACCTAGCATGTTCTTTCTGATTTATATTTGTATCAATGGATTTTCAAAATTTATATTAATAATTTTTAAAAATTATTTTATAGATGGATATTTCTTATGAGTTACTGACATATATCCTATGATTAATTCCTATAAAAAATATCGAAGAAATTCAAACAATTTTTCTACAAAATTTTCAAAATTTATATTAATTTATTAAAAAAATTATTTAAGACATTATGTTGTTGGTAATTTGTTTCAAAGTCCTAGTCAATTTTTTTATGGGATTCTATGCATACAAAAGTACGCATTAAAGAAAAAAGAGAAGAAGAGTTTCAAATAAAAGAGATACTACATCATTAATTTATTTTTATTTTTATTTTATTTTCTCTTATCTCATGTTTTTTGTTCTCTCCTTATTCTTATTCTCTTCTTTTTCTTCTGACCACAGACATCGGCTACTGTTCTATCCATTACCACTATAGTGGCTGCCGCCACCACCTGCTAACAATGTTTACACAAGCTCAAAGTCCTCATGCTGTCAATGTTCTCCCTTCATGAGCTCTAGGTGCATTTTCATTCGTACTCTTCAATGGTAGTTTGTATTGCTTTCAATGTAAATCTAGTATCGATTATAAATACAACTTATCAGTTTACAACTGAAATTAAATTTACTCTTGTGCCTTAAATGGGATCTAAAGTGTATTTTTTGTTTTCTTATTTTATTTATTAAGTATAAATTATAATATATAATATGAACTAATAAAACAAATTTAAATACATAAAATCGAGTTCAATCAATTTGATTGCAATTTTCTTTCTTTCAAACCTAAACCCGACCCTTAAGGTCTTTAACTTTAGAAATTTTTTTGATCGATTTGGGTCGGGTTTTTTGAATTTTGAGTTATGGGTGTGATTGCAAGATTATTAGTAAAAATAATATTTCTATTAATTATTATGTAAACTTTTGTTGAAAATTTGAATTCACTTCTCTATTTTTTCTTTAGGATATTCTAAGATCAAGTAAGAAAAATATATCAACTAAAAATATTTCCTTGAAGTAAATTATTTTTAATTGCATTAATTTCATTTTTTAAAATCATTTCTATTATTTTAATCGTACTTGTCAAATTTTTATTATTCATACACTAGATTCTACACCAATGCTATACGCAATGTAAAAAAATATGGTTTAAAATATTGTCTCTGTATGTTCGTCATTATATACCGTCTGTAATTCTACACAGTTGTGCTATTATTAAAAAAAATTAAGAATTTGTGATAAAATTTTTAAAAATAATTTTTTCAGTGAAAGAAAAAAAAATAACTTAGGTTGAGATAGAGATAGAGTGAGGGTTGGAGAAATAAGTAAAAAGTAGAGAGGAAGATAATCACGTGTGAATCAATAAAAAAACTAGATAAGAGATATGAATTTAAAATTTGAGTAGTTTTATAGTTTTATTTTTGCTTTCAGTTTTATTTTTCTTCAGTAGAGTAAAAATAATGGAAATAATTTCATAAAATTATACAAAAACTGATACATATACTTTAATATAGTGATTTGTTATTAGTATGCTAATTTTGTATATATTTTTTTATGTTACACATATGTAAATGCTATTATCAATATATATGCATGTATATGTTTTCATTGAAATTAATATTATTTATTTATTTTATTAAATTACATGAAATATTTTTTGTGAATATTATTAGTTACTTTTAATAATTTTTATTTTGAATTTAATATTTAAATACCCATGGGGTCTACTTGGTAGATTTTCATGTGCCATGTCTGCAGTGTTAGTACCATGTTAGAAAATTCCATTAAAATTGATGGGAAAATGATGGTACGTTAGACATGATACGAAACTCAATTTGTAATTTTTCATGCTATTAAAAAAATTCGCGATAGAAATAATAAGAACGGAATTTTTATTTTATTTTTTTGCATTACTAACCGTCATAGATATTATTAACTATTTTTTATTTTATTTATTTATAACTTAAAGTAAGGAAATATTTTTTACTAGAAATGGTCACAAATCCATTCAAAATGAGATACTATTAATTTATTTATAATATATATATATATATATATATATTTTTTTTAAAAAGAGTTTTCTTGATTTTGAACTTATGAATATCTTGTGGTCCATTAATTCTTATATTTTTACAAGCATATATTATGTCCTTCGAATATTATGTATTTTAACCTTATCAAAGAATATTTCACGTGCAATGTACATGTAAATTTACTTGTCTGTATAAATATATATTCTCTGTGGAGACAAAAGTGAATAGTGTTTGGGGCAACACGAGTTTTCTTTTGAACTGAAAATTATTCGGATCATCTTTTGCTTGAACCCAAGGGACAGATATATTTCATATAGCTAGCAACTGACGTCAATCACAGCCCTCCAAAAAAAAAAAAAAAAGAAGGAAAGGCCACAAGCTTCATGCTTGGACCACCACCCCTAGAACCATGGACCTATTATTTCTTTCTTTTCTTTTCTTTCTTTTTCTTATCCTTTTCTTTTCTGGAGTTTAGCATTGTTATTTTATACAGGATTTCGAGGAATATATGCATGAGATGGACACCTTGACTCATGACAATGATATTAAAGATATAAAACTGAAAAAAAAAAGAAAAAAGAAAAAGGAAAGAAGGGGGAGGAATAAAATTTTTGAACTAAGGCCATGGGCATATATCACAAGTGCCATTTATGGAATGAATGTTAAAAGATGAGAGGGATGGCTATGAAGAAGAAGCTACCCTTTCTAAGGAGCGCGTGCCCTAAAAAGAGGATATAATATAATGATGCATATTTTCGCCTGATAATAAAAAAATTTCAAATTCAATATTGAGTGAGATTCGTTTATTGACTATTAGATTTCTATTTCACTCCACAAGTCTCATTTATAATAAAAAAAAGAGTGCGTCGTCTAGCTACTCCTCCTCTCCCTCCTTCCTTGGTAAAATGTTATCACAATGAACCAACATTTCCCTATACATCTTTTATATATATATACCTACATGCTCCATATGCATGCATGCATGTATAAAAAGCCGGGTAAAAGTTTGGGTGAGACCACGTTTGTTACGTAATTTTATTGTTATAATTCTTCAGTTACAGATCACAAAGAGTAGGTAGTGTTTGTTTACACCAAGTAATTGCTTAAATTTATTTTTTCAGCCCTTAATTAGTTTTTTTTCCTCAAAAGTAATGACTAAAAACGAGTATAAGAAAAAATGCTCAAGATAAAAAAAAAAAACTACAAAGACAAGAGTATCGGAGAGATCCTCGAAGCTTATTAGGAAGAAAAATATATGTATAAAGCCCATATCAGATAAACACAACACAATTCCAGATACAGGCTAATCTTCAAAATCTTTTACTCTACACCCTACCAAACAACATGGACCTTGGTGAAAACCGAAATAGGAGGATCCCCGAGTCGAATTCATGCAGTTAGTTGTCATCTCATATAGAACAACACTTAATTGGATTTAACTAGTTTGTCTATCACAAAAGAAATCAACTTAATAAGAAGTTAAAAAAGCACTTAATGATTCAGTAGCTAAAAACCTACTTATTTTGTGACATAATGGCTTGGTCAACCAGCCACTGCTTCAGAAATCGTAGTAGTACCCCCAAATTTTTTTGTAATTGCTAAGCGGTCCCATTTGAGGACACCCACCATAAGAGGGAGAGAGAGAGAGAGAGAGAGAGATTGAGACGAAGACTGAGGAAGGCGGCGGTGGAGGCTCCAATCCCGGTCAGTATTGCCACAGACTCGGTCGTCAGCCACCTCAAGAGTCACTGGCAACCTCTGCTGCACCGGTAGTGGTCAGTCAGTGAGCCCCCACCGCTTCCTCCTTCTCTGATTAGTTCTTTGGGTTTTTTTTTTCTTTTCTTAATTTCGAAATATAGCGGCAAAAGAGAAAACAAGTAAAATATAGTGGTATCAATTAAAAATAACAGGATTTTGTAGGTTTGAAAAATTTACTAAACACTTTTTTCTAGTATGCACTTTTGTATTCATAAACCAAATAGATCTTGACTAATTTAACTTGAACCAGATCGGCCCAATAAGAGGTAAAGCTCTTGTAGCATAGATTTTCTCCATTCACAAAAAACTCGAGACTTTACTTAAAAGGAATAAATGCCTAACCACTTGAACCAATTCGGGTTGGTGAAAATTGTGAGAGATATTGCTCTTGTAATTCCAAGAGATTGAGTATTAAAATTTATTCTGCTTTCGTTTAAGTGCGCACTTCCCGAACACCTTTTTACTTAATATTCTAAGCACTTGTCGTTTTAATACCTAAATTTTAAGCCTTAAGTTTTTAGCACTTTATATTAAGTTCAAACAAATACTAAGTCAGTTTCTTTATGAAGATAATTAAAATAAAACTGAAAGTTTCCGAGGTCCGATAAACTTTGAGCGGGTTCTTAAAGATGAGAGCTTAGCCGTCCTTTTTTTTGTTTTGGGGGGGGGGGGGGGGGGGGGGGGGGGGGGGGGGGGGGGGGGGTGATGCCTGAAAAGGAAACCTTGTGTGATGATATTTTCTCCAGTATTGTTTGCAATTTGTGATGTTAACTATAGCTAGTTGAAAAGTGTGTTCAACAGATATTGTGTTTGAAGATGCTTTTCTGGTATGTGCATCTAACATAAAATAAGTAATAACATCGTAATCCTAAGGAATATCGAATACAAATGTACATATCCTAGTACTGTGTGGCTGATTATTTTTTGTTGTTCTCCGCCTTCCTCAAAGGTCTAGCCGTCTAGCGATTAGTTAATAACAAATTGCATGGCCATCTTTGTGGGACGAAGAGAGTTGACACTTGAATATATCTAGTGGGAAGCAGAATCAAACTAATCATACATATACAACGATTTTTATTCCCAGGTGCAAGACAGACGTGAGATTCCCGCTTTGACGATCGAGCCTCATAATCAGATACGCATCCATACGATTAAAAAATGAACGAAGAACCGTAGGATTTGATTTGTATATAGTTAGACTAGGTTGAGTTACTTCAAACACCCTTCGCATAGGGGATAGGAATCGTTTTGAGCCTTTCTATGTGGTGGCTTTCTTTTATATGGAAAATAGTATATGATTGTTAGAGTTCTCTTAGTATATGATTGTTAGAGTTCTCATATAGCAAGAACAAAAATTTATGACCATCTGGTACGAGAGTCTTGACGGATAGCCTACTCGTGGCGCCAATGCCTAATTTACCCTGGAAATTTCTATTGGGGTCATCGAGAGAGAGAGAGAGAGACCAGGAAATATTAGCACTTTTTGGTTGTTGATATCAGCATATATGTTTTGTGTCCTTTGGTGGTAATGTCTTCTCTCCTTCATGCTTTTCCCAGAGCATGTTTCTATCTTTTCCTTTTGAGCTAAAGCTGGTCAGTTAGTACTATTTAGGGACATCTTCCTTTTGTTAAGTGTTATCATTGGGCAAAGTAACCGAAAGTAAAATCCAAGACATAATTGAGGACGCATACCATGGGAACGATCTAACCACTTTGCAGCACCACGAGACAAGTTATAACCGATGATGGAATTGGGAATTCATGATAATTGGACATCAGCCAGCGGAACTGTAAAATGTTTCCTGAATAAGCATAGGAAATACAAAAGTTAAATCGGAGCTTTATTGGTAACCATTTCCAAATCTTCCTTGATCTGTACCTGATTATAAGGACATGATACTATAATCATGGGTGTTGAATGAGCATCTAAACTATCGTTACTTAAAGAGTGCAAAAAGGTTTGTGCTGCGGGGAACCCATTTTTTGTGGCCTTGCAAAGAGAGGAATAACAAGAAATTCTTGACTTGAGAATACGACTCATTCGCTTTGGTTTGAGTTAAGATTCTCAAGTTCCGATTCCCACTGGAATCTGTACAACTTTTTCCACGAGGGAATAGCATTCCGTGGTCATTTCTCACTTTCTGTTTCGGCCAATGGAATTCACGACGAGTTTGAGAACATGTTGTGCAAGAATTTTATCGTAAATTGGCACGAAAATGGAAATGGACTGGCGTCCCTCGATCAGTTGCCTTATTCAGATGTTGTGGTGGGAAGATCACAACCTGAGGGTGTTTCGTTGTTGTACGTGCAATATGTCGCTCATGATTGACTAGGTTGATTCCCTACTTCTCTGTGATGTCTCTCTTTTCAGGACTTGGTTCTCATCTCCAAAAGCACTATTTAAAATTAATCATAAAATTCCATAAAAAAAGCAGTGCAAGTACTAGGAAGAACAGCAGACCACACAAGTCCTTGTTCCATGTAAAGTCGTGGAGAATAACATTTATATGTGGATAAGGGACAGAAAAGGTTTACAAACAAGAGTTATCGCAGCCGGGAAAAAGCTGTCAAATTAATTCGGAGGTTCCAATTGCAAGCCTAGCTGTGCAATGATCACGAGCAATATAATTCATGGAACGAACTGATCATAGCTATAAGAATTTTGGCATCTGATATATATAGCTATTAGATTTCCAAGAGAAAACGCGTGTTTCTGCAGATGATTAATAAGTGAAAGGAGAGAGAGCTCGAAGCTCAGGGCAGTATTGACAACATCATAGGACAGGAGCAGTATACTTGAGGTTGTAGTATCAATATTGTTCGCAGACAGCCAAAGTGTTTTGCAGATACATGAAATGATATGAAAATCTTGACATACCCTTGTTGTCCTAAATATGTGACTACCTGAAATACCCTACTGGCTCTATTTTTAACTGACTGCTCTCTTCTCAGATAAGCCATCTGTTTTACGGTCTCAATCCTCGTAACTTACAGAACTTAGTAAAAGCATTACCCCGTTGCATGATATAGTTCAAAATCTCGTGTTACTCGACGTTTATGCATATATATAATGCAATTATCATGTTTCCAGTCACCGACTTTCTTGTACAAGGAGCAGAGGTATACTCTTTCTCTGTTCGGTCAGTGTCTTATTTGGTTACATTTATAGCTATGATCACATAAGAACGCAGCTCTACTGTGATGATCATCTTCCCGGAAAAATAACTTGTGATGACGTTGAGCTTACATACAATGCAGCTGTAACTTATGGTTATGAACTTGCAGGGCACTGAATCATGGCTCGACAAGTGAGATTTATTCCTATCCACATGCCAGAAAACTATTGAGGAATTCCCCGCCTTTAATGCTTTACGAAAAAGGCTGTCACTTCATGGATTCTTCCAAAACTGCACAAATATCTCTGATGTATCAGAATCAATCGATCTTCCTCCAGGTAAAGGCTTATAATCAGAACCAATGCGATGATATATCTCACTAGATTGGGGAATATGATTTATACACATAAAACTGGGGGTCGCACATGATTTAATTTATTTCGTTTGACAATGTCCTCATTCTTCATCCTCTCAATCGTTAGTGGGTTCTAATGGTGTAGCAGGTCGCATCGCAGCCACTTAATGTATGAATTTATTCCATATTAGTTCATGATGCTGTGCAGATATTATTCTTCAATTTCCTTTAATCTCGAGAACCTGTAAACAGTAAATATTTTTCTCGAGTTATCAAACTGATAAGTATACAAGACATTCAAGTTCTGTGCAGTATAGGTATTTATGATGGAGCAGTAAGTAATAATAACTAGAAAGTAAATCGAAGTACCTGAGGAGCTGACAGATTCATACGGAGAATCTACCAAGCAAAACAGAGTCAAGAGATAAGAGGGAAGGTCTCTAGGTACTCTCTCCAAGGCCAGGAATTGTCCTGCCTTTGATCGAAATGCAAGTATAGAAGCAAGTACAGTCCTTTTAATCATATTTCATTCCAACCTTGATCTCCATACTGGTGGGTCCCGAGGAGCCGTCTCGGGATTAATTCTCGAATCCTTCGATGCGGGGAAGGGAGGCTAAAGCTAAGAAATATTATGCCCATTGAAGTAGGAAAAACATCTCTGGGACCCCCTCGCCTTCTGTTGTACAACACACTATGTGGGGCTGAATAAGTACCAAACTTCTGAAGGAGACAAAGTAGGAATGTATTCCTTATTCCGTTCTTTAGCCTCCCAACACTCCAAGGAAGAGCATCTCTTTTCCACCAGTTTATAGTGTTTCTTCTTCTTTCGGAAACTAATGCCCCGGTCAACAGAATCTTCCTCCACATTATTCAAATTTAACCAATGGAAACAATCGTTTGTAAGTCGCCGTTAAACTGTCATTTACTTTCTGTAAACATCTATGAGGAGTACGGACTTTTTTCCGTCAAGTCCAAGTTGAAAGGATCAAAGATTTGGAGGGGAGTTCTGAGAATCTTCCATGAGGTTTCAGGGACAAACAGAGATAATGGATTCCCCCCCGGAAAAAGGTCCGGGAGAATGAGATTCCTGCCTTTGCCAGGAGGACAAATACGAACAAGAAATTAAGTCTTTTTATCTGGGTGGATAAATTCAGGTTCCGGTCTCAAGGTGGTGTCGCATAAGAAGTTGAAAGTGGAAGGTGAAGAAGAATTCAGGGGGAGAGGCAGTATCAACTTCCTGGGAATGGAAAGTGAAGCTGGAGTTCCCTGGGCCCCGCAGTTAACAAAGTAAGGAAGGACAATATCTCTTTTCGTGTCATTGTGAATATTGGATCGGGTCCGGTCCTCCTTAAGATTCTTATTCACCGAAAATCCTTGCCAGCTGTGATCTGTCGTGCTTATAAAACCCAGCCCTACGTGCCCTTTTGTTCAGTGAGAACTAAGCTAGACTCGAGACAGCAATACTAGAAGTTGGATTCAGTTCACATATCGGGATTCGGGAAACTTCATATTATTCAGCGAGGAAGAGCCTCTATATTTGCTGAGTTCGATATCGTCTTCAGGTAACCTCAAGAGCTCATTTTGAAGAGGTTATTTGTATCCAAGTCCCAGAAAATTGAGAGGGAGTTGATACGAAGTGAGTTGTCTTTGTTGCATAGATCGAAGATGTACCCTCACAAACCAGTAAAGAGCATCCACCCGTCTTCGAGAATGCCAATGCCCAGCTCTGACAGGCATTTGTTTCTACAAGGTGGGAATGGCCCCGGGGACTCGGGCCTTGTCCTCTCCACCGATGCTAAGCCCAGGCTAAAATGGACGCCTGATCTTCACGAGAGGTTCGTGGAGGCAGTCAATCAGCTCGGAGGTGCAGACAGTAAGTTTCCAAAGAAAGCAACGTGAAATCTGTAGAGGTGCACCGAGAATTAATACGTTAGTGAGCATTAGCTGATGTTTGTATTGTCTCCCTTTGCTGCAGAGGCTACCCCAAAAACGGTTATGAAGTTAATGGGGATTCCGGGACTTACTCTTTACCACTTGAAGAGTCATCTTCAGGTAAAATATTTGGGACGGGATTGTTTCGATTTCAGTTTTCTATCAGCAGTTTTCCCAGACTAGTGGTGTGTATTTACACTCGCACGCTAACAACCTGATTTTCTGTGGCAGAAATACAGGCTTAGCAAGAATCTGCATGGGCAAGCAAATAATGCAACCAACAAAATAGGCAAGTAAAAGTTCGATAACTGTTCATGAGATTTCATGCAATGGGACAATTTTCGAATATGACTGATCGTTGTTTACTCCCATACAGGTGCAGCTCCTCTTGCCGGAGCAGACAAAACGCCAGAACAAAATGGAGCTCATGCAAGCAGTTTGAGCATTGGCCCTCAACCCAACAAGTAAGAATGATGCAAAATACTTTGGTTATAAGATCGTATTCGCCTTCCTTACAACCAAACCCAGACCTTGCATTATATGTGCTAAGGGTGAAAAATTCATATTTGCAGAAGCATACATTTCAGCGAAGCCCTGCAGATGCAGATTGAAGTGCAGAGAAGGCTCCACGAGCAGCTAGAGGTACGATATTTTCTTAATCTTCTTCGATGAAATGATCATATATTCTCCAAATGGTATTAGCAGGTAAGTGAAAGAACGTTCATATAGCACGAAAATCCGAAAAGTTTTCAAATTCTTAGTCTCATAATAAAGTCTTAAATGACAAACTTAGATTCCTTTCCACAGGTACAGCGGCACTTACAGCTCCGAATAGAAGCACAGGGCAAGTACCTCCAAGCGGTTCTTGAGAAAGCGCAGGAGACTCTGGGGAAACAGAACTTGGGTTCAGCCGCAGGCCTGGAGGCTGCTAAAGTCCAACTTTCCGAACTCGTGTCGAAAGTCTCCACTCAGACCCTAAACTCCGCATTTCCAGCCCTGAAGGAACTTCACGGCCTGTGCCCGCAGATGAATCAGCCCAACGACTGTTCAGTTGACAGCTGCTTAACATCTTGCGAAGGATCCCAAAAGGAAGACCCCGTGATGGAGCGGATTGAGCTCAAGTGGGGCCCTCCAGACTCGAGGGGTAATGCAGTGTTTCTCTCCCCGAACCCTAACGAAACAGCTGACAGGAGAGTGTTCTCCATCACAGGGCAGCCGGGTTCAAACACCAATTCCAACAATCTGTCCATTAGCATCGGGCTTAAGGGAGGGACAAAGGGGCCAGGTGAGGACGAGGATTTCCTAGACAGAGTGGAGAGTGACAGAATGCCTTACTTCGGGACTAAGCTGGACCTAAATGCGCACCAAGAGAACGAGGCCGCTTCTAGCTGCAAACAGTTTGATCTGAACGGCTTTAGCTGGAGCTGAGAATGAGTACCGCTTATCTAAGCACTAGCAACATCCTAGCTGTCTGGAGGAGAACGTTTCTTCGATTTTTATGTTCCTGCACCCATGATAGAGGCTTGTAGCCAGTGAGTGCAGGGATATCGGGAATAACTCGATCGCACCAGATAAGAGCCTGATGATGGTGGTGTTTTACGGTCACGGTTGTAAGCAGTGCCGGTGCCATCAGTAGTGATGAATGCACCTTAACAATCCCGTTATCATAAAATTTGAGTAACTGCAGAAACTTCTCTACGACTAACTGAATTAACTGTATTGATGGATATGAGAGCAAAAGATTATTTTTCTTGCATTTTTTGGCATCCATGTGATAAAAAGGAGTTTTATTAATTTGTCCAGAACTACGCTTCTATTTATTCAAAGTATCGGATCAGAATTTATAGCATCATCGATAGCTTGCAGCAGTGAAACTTAGAAAAAGAGTCACAGTTAAGTCGATAACAAGTTTTCGTAAGGTTGCTTCTGCTGCAAGTCTTACATTGAATCCGGATGATAAGTCTAGTTTATGCGAACTCATAACGGAAATTGACCAAATGTTCTCCCACCACCCCAAAGCTTTCTACCCATTTCTTTACACCTACGTTTCGAAAAGTAAGCCATTTCTCTTGTAAAATACCACTGGGTCTATAAAGTGATTGGGCTCATCTCCAACCCAACAGCTCGAGTATGTTGGTTATGATATCCAATCACTTATAAATCCATCGCATGGCAACATGTGGCTTTGATACTTCATCGAGTCGGGACTGGACTTTCGTGCTCGGGATTTAACCACAAGTTGGACTTCTTCTTACACCTCGAGCGAGATGAGGTGATAATTGATAATGAAACCACACTTAGGCCGGACTAAGATGATGCACAGTTTGGTTGCCTCGAAACTAGACTTAGCATGGTGTGAGTCCACATGTGCGCGCAAAATCGTAATCTGCTCCGATACTATATAAAGTATTACTGGGTCAATAAGCGATTGTGCTCATCTCCAATCCAAAAATTCGAACTAATAGGTTATGATATCTAATCATTTATAAATCCGTGAATTTCTCTTTAGTTTTTCCGTGTGAGATAATATGTCTCGACAATTTTGACAACCTGTATGAAGCACATGGTCAGCATATATTGAATAGAATGCCTGCAGTTACCAAAATGCAACTTATACATATATTCAGTCCGCAGGATTTCAGTAAGAGTTTGACATAATAGAAAAACCACGTAAGATATATTCATCGATGAGAAAATCTCTAATTACAGGCAACATCAGATAACTATGGAGAAACCATACCTAGTGCCAGTGCTGGCCAAATGCGCATCTTGTCGTCAATAGGACTTCTTGCAACACGTGATTCTTTCTTGTAACCGAAAATTATAAAAATGCATTTCAACGAAACCACGAAAAAGCAGAGGGTTTGTGGGCAGGCACAAGAATCTTCAGGCCCTGTGTACCTCCGAGTGGGCCCAAGTTAGAGTAAGAGAGCTATTTAAAATAGGCCTTGGGCCCATTTACGCGCAAACTTGTTGCGGCTGTCTTCTTCATCATCCTCTCTCTCTCTCTCTCTCTCTCTCTGTTTCGTCCCGCCGCAAAATCGAATCGGAAGCTTTTCTGCTGTCATCAGTCGGCGTCATTTCATCGATAGTGACGTTCCGAGCCATTAAAAAACCCTAGCTTCAGCGTCAACCCGGCATTTGATGATAAAAGCTTCAACCTGATTTCTCCCCCAACGTACCCAACTTCGCAATGGGGGCGAGCCGGAAGCTCCAAGGGGAGATCGACAGGGTGCTGAAGAAGGTCCAGGAAGGCGTCGATGTCTTCGACAGCATCTGGAACAAGGTCCACAACATCGCGCTGATTGTTGATTCTCCCATGATGACAGTCTCATTGTGTCGGATGTTGATCTTCTGTGGCCGCTGCTGCAGGTTTATGATACCGAAAATGCGAACCAGAAGGAGAAGTTTGAGGCGGACTTGAAAAAGGAGATTAAGAAGCTGCAGAGGTATAGGGACCAGATTAAGACGTGGATTCAGTCCAGTGAAATCAAGGACAAAAAGGTCTCTGCTTTGTCCCGGTTTAGTTCAATGCTGCTTCTCTTGGGGTTCTTCCAATGATGTAACGTGTTGTAAAGTTGGCAGATTTATCAGTACTCTGTGCCTCGCGATAGGAAGTGCTACGAATGAAGGGATTGGAGTCGGAATGACTAAGAATTTGGCTCTCATTTATGGCATTATCACCGGCAATTTTGTCCCCCGGCCTCATCTTCCTCATCTGTTTGTTTAAGTTGTATTGGCTCTCTTTTAAGCTGGAAGTTTCAGGAGACCCATCTCTGTCCTGCAATCATGCGTTGCATCTACACTAACATTTGATGGGACAAAATGCACGTGTGCCTGAACGTCCCGGAATTTTGCATTTGGTCATAAGTTTTTTTTACTGTGTAGAGAATTTGTCTTATGTAGAGGAGGCAGTTGTTGCTCATGTGAAGTCTAAATGTAATACCTGATAATTAGCCTTCGATTATCTTGTTTCATCCTGGTGCATGCTTTCATTCTGATGTTCATATTCGTAAATGCACTGAGTTTCTTGTTTCATCCATTCCCTGGATTTTGTGTGGGGGTCTGTGACTCGTTGATGTTGAGTACAAGTAAATGTATTTACTTCTTCGATTTGAGTTGATGATTGATTTGGTTTTTTCTTCATTATGCATTAATGTAGGTGAGCGCCTCCTATGAGCAGGCTCTCGTGGATGCCCGAAAGCTCATTGAGCGTGAAATGGAGAGATTTAAGATATGTGAGAAGGAAACCAAGACAAAAGCATTCTCCAAGGAGGGGCTTGGACAACAACCTAAAACTGTGAGAAGACCATCTGCAGTGCCTTGTTCACTTGCCATGTGTATTTCTCATTTAGACAGGTAGGGAAATCAATATTCATCTTTTCTCCTCTTTCTTTCTTTTGTGGGGGGCAGGACCCAAAGGAGAAGGCCAAGTCAGAAACAAGGGATTGGATAAACAATGTGGTATGCAACTATAGTGTTCTATGTTTAATTTCATAAATTTTTTTTACTGAAATGTCTTTCAAGGTTGATGCTTTTTCACTATCTCCATTTCTCAATATCTCGATAGTTTTGATATGTTTAAATAGTTGCTTTAGTGATAATGTCTCACTGATACTTATATGCTTTTGACAGGTTGGGGAGTTGGAAACCCAAATTGATATCTTTGAAGCTGAAATTGAGGGGCTCTCAGTCAAGAAAGGAAAGACAAGGCCCCCTAGATTGGTAGTTCATCAAGTTGAAGAGTTTAATACGAAAGCCTTAAAATGAAGAATGGCCTTTTTACCGATATTTTGATAAATATATGTATTTTTGGGCAGGTACATTTAGAGACATCAATTGCTCGACACAAGGCCCATATAATGAAGATGGAATTAATATTGAGGCTCCTGGATAATGATGAATTGAGCCCTGAGCAGGTTAATGATGTCAAGGACTTCTTGGATGACTATGTGGAAAGAAATCAGGTTCATAATGATCACACATATAAGCCTTTCCTGTACTATCCTATATTTGAGATCTTGCATTGGCTTATGAATTTCACTGTGGAAATGCCCTAAGTGCCTGAGAGGATCCAATTATTCATGCTCCCTGAAGCATATTTATGTTTATTTCGTTTCAAATTGCTTTTGCTTCAGTATCAATAATGTTTCAATACCTGTCTGCATGTTTTACCTTGGTTGTTATTGTTCAGAAGATAAGTTGATAACCTGTTGGTAATGTTGGTTTCCTTATTGGAGAAATTATTGTTGTAGGAGGACTTTGATGAATTTAGCGATGTTGACGAGCTTTACAGCTCACTGCCACTTGAGAAGGTGGAGTCTCTTGAAGAGCTGGTTACAATGGGACCCTCCAGCCTTCTGAAGGTGAACTATGTTGTCGTTGCTATTGCTTCATTCCTTTATTGATATACATCTACCTATTAAATTTTTTTTTTCTTGTATGTTTTGTTTAATAAACATATGGGTGCGGCAGCTGATCTTATTTGTTATAAATTCCTATACTTCATATCTGCTGATGCTAAATTATCTTCTTGATCTTCTAGGATCTGAGTAAAACTGTATGTTGTCTTTGGCAGGCAACACCTCTTAGTTTAAAGACTTCTTTGGCAGCATCAGCAGCCCAGACAATGGCAAGTTGCAGATATTCTGTTTCTTTTCTAATTATTAATTATTATAGTAAAATTTTTACTATTATTCACTAGTGCGATGATAGTCGAACCAATCAATTTTGTATTTAGAGTTAATTTTATGGTAAAAATTTTCTATCCCACTTTTCTGATGGGCCCAAGCTGATATTGTCCTCTCAAGGCCACAAGTACCACCAGTCATCAGCAGAGTACGTCAGTTCAGGAGCAAGCTGAAGAGCCAAGTTCTCAGGATGCCAATCCTGATACAAATACAATTACAGGAACACCACCTGCGAAAAGTAGCACAATTGGTTCTGCTGCTACAACTCCCACAGGGGGGCGCAGTACATCAATTCTATCCAATGCTCCTGCTAATACATCTGGAGCCCCAACCACATTGACCACATCAGTTCATGCTATCCTGGAAAATGCTGGGGCTGCTAATTCTTCATCTACTGCAAACCTTTCTACTTCTTCCAAAGAGGAAGAAAATGTAAACTTGCCTGGCCGTAAACCATCTCCTTCTCTTACTGATTGTGCAATTGCTAGGGGATTGGGAAGGGGTGCTCTTTCGAGCCAACCATCAGCAAGCGCTCCTCTAACTTCAATCGGTGCATTACCAAGTAATGGTGGGCTTGTTTCAGTACCCTCTGCTTCTGACATAAAGAGGAATGTTTTAGGAGCTGATGACAAACTTGGTGGTGGTGGCATGGCACAGCCTCTTGTATCCCCACTAAGCAATAGAATGATCTTGCCTCAGGCTGCAAAAGCTGCTGATGGAACTGGTTCGGTTGATTCTGGTAATAGTGGTGACAATGTAGCCATTGCTGGCAGAGTTTTCTCTCCTCCTATGGTTTCAGGGATTCAGTGGAGGTCAGGAAGTTCTTTCAACCAGAATGAAGCAGTATGTCTCCCCACTGATATATTAATTCTTTCTTGCATCATGTTGTTTTATCTGGTCCTCTGTATGCTTTTCAGCTTTGTCAGCACTAGATTTGGAGAATTTATCTTTTCTAAAGCTCATAACATAATAATGTATTATGCTTCATGAGTGTAATAGTCTAAGCTAATCGGCATCATGGTCTTGGATTAGTCTTTGGCTGTTTTCATCATCAGCTAAACTTTATATTGGTCCTGGATATTTCGCTTTTCGAAGTTTCCCCCTTTTCCTTTGTGATGCTTTCTCATGCAGCTAAATAATGAATGTTCTTTTGCCAGGGACAGTTACGTGGCAGAGCTGAAATAGCACCTGACCAGAGGGAAAAATTTTTACAGCGACTCCAGCAAGTGCAACAACAGGGTCATAGTTCACTTTTAGGCATGCAATCATTGGCTGGAGGAAAGCAGTTCTCTGCATCACAGCAAATTCCACTCCTGCAGCAAGTATTTTCTTGATTCCTTTCTCTTTGACTTTCCCTTCTTCTCAAAGCTCATAGACTTCATGTGGACAATGCATTTGCCTCTACCCTAGTGTATAATTTTTGTATGGCGGTGGCTGATACAATATAAATCATTGTACCTTTAATTTATGAATTGCCAGTCTTTCCGAGTTCACGACATTCTTCAAATTCATTTATTGAAGATTGGCAGTAGTTTGCGCATCAATTATTTCACGTAAGCTGGAGGGATTATAATTTGTATCGTTCATTTTGGTATGGATTCTATGGAGAATTCAGTTTACTGCAATAGTAATTCTCGGTCTTTTATCTCCATTTACTGTTATTGTGTGATATTGATATCATGGCGTCTAGACCGATATATTGATATTTATCTTAAATCTGTGCAGTTTAATTCTCAAAGTTCATCTGGCCTTGGACTGGGATTACAGGCACCAGGTCTTAATACTGGATCAGCTGGCCATTTGCAACAATTTGGTCAGCAAGCACTTATGGCTGCAGCTCCAAAAGATTCAGGTATGTTGTTTAAAGAGTTTCTGCACTTATGATACGACTGCCATATTCTTATGAAGCATCACTAAAAAAATTATGTGTGATTGCAGAAGCTGTCCATGAAAAGGTAGATGAGCCACAGGAAGAGCAGATTATAGCTGATGATTCAACAGCTGAATCTGGTACCAGCCTTGGTGTTGGCAAGATCACTATGAATGAGGATGATATGAAATCCCCTCATTCCGTAGACGCTCCTGTAGGTCCCTTGTAGTTTTAATTGACTGATTTTTGCTCTACTTTGATAAATTGGAGAATTTTTAGATATTGGGAAAATACATATGAATATGGCCTTGTGATAAAATTTTTCTGTGGTGCAAACAGGCTGGAGTATCTGGTGAGCCCACTCAAATTCCTAGAGATACTGACCTATCCCCTGGACAGCCATTTCAATCCATGCAATCTTCTGGAAGCCTAGGTGTCATTGGGCGTAGGAGTGTTGCTGATCTCGGTGCTATAGGGGATAATCTTGGTGGACCAACTGTGACTGCAGGGCCAATGCATGATCAGCTATACAATCTACAGATGCTCGAGGCTGCATATCACAAACTTCCTCAGCCGAAGGACTCAGAAAGGGCAAGGAGCTACATCCCTGTAAGGATCTTCATCTAAGATAAGATTTACAATTATCATGGAGCATAGAAGGTTTTAGGAATATGTAATGCATTGTTTGGCACAAACGATGGAACTATGTTGAGGAGTGGAATAGCCATGTAGAATTCCTTACCATACGTGCTCGAGGCTAAATATTTGTTGATAGTAAACATGTTTCATACTTGCAGAAGCATCCTGTGGCAACTCCTTCTAGCTATCCTCAAGTACAGGCTCCCATTGTGAACAACCCAGCCTTCTGGGAACGGTTAGGGATGGAGCCTTATGGTGCTGATACCCTTTTCTTCGCATTCTACTACCAGCAGGTATTGTCTCTGTCCATTTTTCTTATTGCAATGATTGTCTGTTAATTGATTTAAACTTATCATGTTCACGGGATTCCCTGCAGAACACTTACCAACAGTATTTGGCCGCGAAAGAACTGAAGAAGCAGTCTTGGAGATTCCACAAGAAATACAACACGTGGTTTCAGCGGCATGAAGAGCCAAAAGTCACCACCGATGAATATGAGCAGGGGACTTATGTTTACTTTGACTTTCATATTGCCAATGACGACCTACAGCATGGATGGTATACTTCCAGAGTCATTTGTGTGCTGATTTTTTATGTGACAAAGAAAAGGTTGTCTTTTTCTAAGTTCTGGTTGATTCAGTTCACGAGTGTTGCATTTTATGTGAAATGCAGGTGCCAGAGAATTAAGACAGAATTCACATTCGAGTACAATTATCTGGAAGATGAACTCATGGCCTAACCATCATCATCGAGATGTTCTGCAGTGTTAATATCATCACTGACCTAATGGTATGTGATGCCAACTCACCTCGGAAGCTGAATTAGACCATCCGTCAATAGTATCTAACTCTTTCTCGCATTGCTTTATGGTTTTCTAACTGCAGGTAACCTGATCCAGCGTCCTTGTCATGGAGGACTCAAGCCAGAGCTAAATTAGGCTTTCCTTCTTTCTCGGACCTATATTTACTCGGTATCTCTATAATTATAATAGTCCCGATTCTACAAAATTACCGGTTTTAGTTGGCAAATGGCACACTAATTTAAATTTAATTATCCTCTCGATGGAATTTGCAATGCATCGGTAAGCTTTCTTGACGAGTAGAACTGCAGTCGGCATGAGGGAGTGTGGTGGGAACTGAGACGGATCCCCCCTTACGAATGCGAATGAGACGTTGTGGCCCATCTCGTGGACGGATGTAATAATTGAAGCCACCAGTCCTTATCCATAACATGTATTCAGACAAACCCAGTTGCTTCACTGGACAAGAAATGCCCATCGACCTTTGGTTTGACATGGAATTTAACACTTCCGGATTTTGTTGGCAAACCTGGAAAGTTCTACCGTACCCGTCGCAACATGAACCCGGGTCTCGGAAAATGAAAAGATGGGGTTCTTTCATTTAATTTGAGCTTGAAACAATCGCAATGCAGGTGATTCGATGGGATAGTGAGCTATCCACCGCCGTCCCACAATGTATCATGAAGAACTAGTAGGGCCTCGTCTTCACCCAACGACTCTGGTGACACCTCTCGACCATACAACCTACCGCTGCCAAAAAGCAATCAAAGCACGTGAAATAGCCAGCAATGGAGGAGAGAAAGCAAACGAAGGTGGGGACGGGGGGGACATGTTTTCCACTTATTATTATGGACTTCGGCTATGTTTTTTCACTGCGTGGCCGTCATTCTGAAGAGGAAGAAGACAGCTGCGGTGGTTTGTCAAAAACAAAAACCAAACCATAGACATCAATTGAATCGAGTTCATACCATATGAACTCATCGACAAGACCAAAGAGACATAGGAGAGAGGGAGGGAGGGTGTGTGTGTGTGTTTTCTGAGTGCTCAGTGGGGCCATGGATGGAAATTGAGTGAACAAATGGGGTGGAGGGCTTTCTAGGCTCAAAGCCTTCTCGAGAGCCGAAAAACTCTGCTGTAGATCATATAGCCGTTGGACGTCACAGTCTGTGAATTGGTGTTTGGACAAAATTTCCCAACTTCAAAACAGACGATCTCATTGAAAAAGTCGATGATCTCTTGTCTTGTCCTAAATCCGCTGTCCCTTTCCCCAAACCCCAACTTTTGGTCGCTTTTTTTCTGTCGATATGATAATAATGTTTATAATTTGGAGAGCTGTATTTACCTCAAAATCCTCATCATAATTGCCCACTCACTCGCTTTTTCCCCAGCAACGCTCCCCTCCTCCCTCCTTCCTCCTTTATCTACGCGTTATTATCACCTGTAATTGCCATATTGGCCCCCGTTCCTCATCTCTTCGTCTTCTTCTCTCTGGGGTTGATGCTCTGTTTCTTCAAACTCCTCCTCCTCTGTTTCTCCATTGATTCCTCTCCTCTCCCCTTCCCCTCCTTCCCCTGTTCTTGAACACTATATTCATTCGAATGCCCCCGTTGTCGATCCTGTAACATTTTTCCAGATTCCTTGTCGAAGAGGGAGAATAACCTCCGAGCTCGACATCTGTGTCCGCTTTCCTCATTAAAGGATCAAACACTTTGCACACAACCAATCTGTCCTCGGATTCCCCATCTTTCTTCTTCTTCTCGAGAACAAGTGATACCAATTTTTCATTGCCCCGATTTCATCTTCGTCGCGTCTGTTCACTTTCGGTTCGGAAACGTCCACGATCTCAGCACTCGTGCGTTAGTATCCCTTAATTCTCGCCACCTTCAGAAAAAGGGAAAAAAAAAAAAAGCCGTTTCTTTATATAAAAGCTCCTACCTTGCTCTTCCCTCCCTTTTCCCTCACCAGTTTCCCGGAAAAAGATCGAAACTTTCCGGGGGAAAAAAAAATGGATCCGGCAAAATTGTTCCTCGTTCTTGCCCTTAATGTCTGCGTATTGGGTCGGCTTGCTTTGGGGCTCGGTGTGAATTGGGGGACAATGGCGACGCACAAGTTGCCCCCGAAGACGGTTGTTCAGATGCTGAAGGACAATGGGATCAAGAAGGTGAAGCTGTTCGACGCGGACAAGTCGACCATGAGAGCCCTAGCCGGGAGCGGGATCGAGGTCATGTTGGCCATCCCTAATGATCAGCTGGCTGCTATGAACAGCTATGACAGGGCCAAGGATTGGGTGAAGAAGAATGTCACCGAATACAATTTCAAGGGAGGAGTTAATGTCACGTAAGGTCTCTCCTCTTTGTCACTTTCGAAAACTGTTCTCCTTTTTTTATTTTACAATTTCTTATGATTTTGTTTGCTGAGCTGAGGAATGTGTGGCATTGTCGTGTTTTTTTACTATGAATCAAACAACAGTTTGTCTGATTTAAGAATGATATATCTGTCAGAAATGGGGACTTGTTTATTGAGTTAGTCAGCTCTTAAGTTCTTCTATCTGAAAAATAGAGGAAATAATTCATGAGTTTGCTTTTATCTTATTGGCACTCTTCCTTTGTTTATGTATTGAGATCTGCAGAATTTTACTTCAAACAACAATGTCTGTAAACTTTGTCCAATTATGTTTCTCGACAATATGGACAATACAGTTTTTCGCTTAACTGAAATGTTTCATCGTCAGTGCCATAAGCTGGATTTCAGCTCTTCTAATGATTTCCAGTTGATGGAATCTCACACATGTTTGGGTACAGATCGGTGATATAGATGTTTGTGGACACATCTCATTGTAAAAACTTCCAAGTACGAATGCTGTTCTCATCGTCTTCATTTTTCGAATGCAGATACGTTGCAGTCGGGAACGAGCCCTTCCTCACGTCCTACAACAACACCTTCAACAATTTGACTTTTCCTGCCCTTCAAAACATCCAAAATGCTCTAAACGAGGCGGGCGTTGGGGAAAACGTGAAGGCCACTGTACCCTTGAATGCTGATGTTTACTTTTCCCCCTCGAGCAATGCTGTCCCTTCGGCTGGTAGATTCCGAACAGACATTAACGGACTAATGACCCAGATTGTGGAGTTCCTTGCGAAGAACAACGCCCCCTTCACTGTTAACATCTACCCCTTTTTAAGCCTTTACGGAAATAAGGACTTTCCGTTCAACTATGCCTTCTTCGATGGTGCCACCCCTATCGTTGATAATGGGATCCAGTACACGAATGTTTTTGATGCCAATTTCGACACTCTCGTATCGGCCTTGAAGGCAGCTGGTTACGGGAACATGACAATACTCGTAGGGGAGGTGGGATGGCCAACAGATGGAGACATAAATGCAAACATCGGCAATGCGTACAGGTTCTATAATGGGCTTCTACCGAGACTTGCAGCCAACACGGGGACCCCGCTTCGTCCAGGCTATATTGAAGTGTACTTGTTTAGCCTAATTGATGAGGATGCTAAGAGCATCGAACCAGGAAACTTCGAGCGGCATTGGGGATTATTCCGATATGATGGGCAGCCCAAGTTCGCACTTGACCTATCAGGGCAGCAGCAGAACAAGTTCCTCATCCCTGCCCAGAACGTCCAGTACCTTCCCCAGAAGTGGTGCATGTTCAACCCGAATGCAAAAGACATCAGCAACCTTGCAGACAGCATAAAATATGCCTGCAGTCGCGCGGACTGTACTTCTCTTGGGTACGGATCATCGTGCAACGGATTGGACACAAACGGTAATGCCTCGTATGCGTTCAATATGTACTTCCAGGTACAGAACCATGACCCGCTGAGCTGCAACTTCCTAGGTCTGGCGACCCTTACAACTCAGAACATCTCAACAGGGAACTGCAACTTCACGATCCAGATTGCCTCAAGTTCGGCTCAGGCATTCCGTCCCACAAGCTTGCTGGTTTGGCTGCGGTTTGCGATGGTGGCACTGATTACAACCTCGATGCTATAGGTCTTCTTTGTTCTTGTAGATATCTTCAATTACTTATCGTTCTTCCTTACTCGATTTCTATTAGTTCACTGCTACATATGTACCTTAAATTTTTTCTAGATATATTTTTATAGTCTGGGGTTCATGTCTTTCCGGAGTAGTTTGTTTTGAAACATCGTCATGACGACATAGTAAGAGCAAATACATTGAAAAAAAATAAAAAAATAAAAAAAGATAACACCATGAGAATGTAAGCCCCGTTATGTTAATTGAGGTCGATCCATCAAGGATCAGCGAATGACTGTTGGTAACGGCCAAGGTAACTTGGGCTCGAGGATTATTGGGCTCCGCACTCGTCTCAGCCCATCGCCCAGGAGAGCGAACAAATTCCAAGCCCAAATCTTACCCGTTTCCAGGTCCGCATCTCTGCGGTAATTGGCCCGGGGACTTTCCAGAGCCCAGCTATTGGCATGTAGGCCCAATCACTTCATCTCATGGTGTTGGCCTGCGTAGGAGAACATACCTTTATGAACTAGAATGGTTTTGTCTGTAAAGGCGATGAGGGACTTAAGGTTTCTCCTCAACACTGCAACTAGAGGACCCGTGCTTCCTCAATTACTAACGTGGGGCACATGACTCGTCGTCGAAATCAATGACTAGACCAGTATCTTCCGCAAAGTAAATCCAACATTGTACTGATAAGATAATAATACATCAATAGTTCTTGGAATATAGATATGAACTAATTTGGCAATACGAGGCCATCCCGCGAATGATGATGATTTACAGGTCCATGACTGTCAAATGATCAATGACTCTGGTATTCCTGGCAACTTGAGGGCACCATATCTCTTCAAGATTTGATCATAGTATCAAACCGTGGAAAATTCTTTTTCACGATGAAAGCAACACCTCTTCGTCACAAATACTACAGAAAGTCTTTAACTGCACTAACATGCATTATTGATTCAAAGAAATCTTCACAAATACTGGCGCCATTCTTCCGGAGTCCCTTTCGTCAACCTCAGCATCTTTACTGCTGCACTTGTCAGTGGTATGGCGAGAATGTCATAGTCTTTTGGTGCCTGTGGGATTGAGAACCAAAGGTCCTATCATTCTTTGCCGAGTGAAGTAATTAACAATGCCCACCATTCTCAAGGCATTTTTTCTAGACTGACATATTCCGAAACATTCAACAAACGTGCTCAATTACAAGATCAAGAACTCACAAACCATTGCCTCCTTCAAAAGTTCATGCAAACTTTCGACTACATAGTGCAGAAGACAGATTTTGTTTGGATCTAGAAATTAAAACCTGAACATACCTTGGGAACCTTAATCAGCTTCATATTGGCTTCCTCGAGGGTCCTTTGCCCTTTCTTTGAGTTGCATCTCGAACAAGCAGTGACCTGTTCTTAAATCCATATCATCAATGACCATGTCTAAATTACTCGAGCACGCCATCAAGTAGATCATCTTACCAGATTTTCCCACTCCCATTTCCCGCCCTGTGCAACTGGAAGAACATGGTCAATGGTCAGATTCTCACCGGAAGAACAATACCTGAACCGAAACAGAAGGTTCATTAACATCATAATTTAATATCATACAAACTTGCAGCCATGCTAGAGTGATTATCACATATTTTTCTTCTCTTCTCCAACAGCTCTCCGGCCTTCAACTCAATATCAGGAAGCAAATCAAGATAAATGAGAAGATTAAGATTAACGTCCTAATGCAATAGTAAGAGCCCACTACATGAAGCAACTACTTCAATCTAATTTAACTCACAACGTTAAATTGCAGGAGAACAGCTCAATTTGAAAGAGCCGAGTGGAATACTCACTGACAAGTATACTTGTCTCGATGAAGTATATTTTTCTTAGTAACGTTATGTATTACCCTTCTCCTTTTAATGACTTGAAGCAAATGCGGAACCTGCAGCAGGGGACACATACAAGTGAACAGACATCGCCCGAGGCCACAAAGAGTCAACTGAAGGCAAAGAAACCAGAAGCAATAAAAACACATCAAAAGAACCTCAGGCGGTCTATACCCTTAAAACGGCAGGAATATTGAAGGATCCGCTCGGAGAGTTCACTGTCTGATCATAATATTCTAGCACATCAGCCTGGAAGAAAACGAAGCAAAAAACTGAGTACACGAAAATCGAACAGAAACACTCGCTCAGACAAGGAGATAACTAATCGGCTCATGTTTCTTATCGCTCCATTCAAATTCAACGCCGAAACCAGGTTTCAATAACCATTTTCCAGCATGAAAAGTTCGCAGCCATAAGTGCCAAAGAAGAGCTACAACTACCCACCTTCTCCATGAACTCCAAACAGAGAGCACGTCTCCAGCAGACAACATTCACTGGTCTGAAGCCGGACAACAAACAAGAACCACGACCTTATTCAAATCGAAAGTTCAAGATTTTGCTCAAAAATGAACAATTTCCCAAGAAAAGATTGAAAATTGGGCACCCCTGAAGAGAGAGAAAGATTCTGAGAGACCTGTAAGAGATGTCCAAGACGAGGCCTCTAAAGCAAGCGAGCTCGTCCATATCAGCCTCGCTGTCGTAATCGTACTCATGAAGAAGCAATTCGCTGCTTGCACCATAGCGGGTGGCCAGCCGCACGCAAAGCTGCGACCTTTCCGATGAGGAGGAGGAAGAAGAAGAGTAGAGACCGAGTCTGAGTTTCTGGAGGTGGGTTGTTGATTTCAACTCAGAGCAGCAGCGAAATGGTTCTTTGGGCTCCGACCCAAATAACGCTGCAGGAACTTCCCCATTGAAGAGCAGCCTAACACTTCCTTGAGCTGCTGCCACTTGAGCCATCACTGAGGCCTACCCCCCTTCTCAATTCCTACACACACACACACACAGAGGGACGGAGGGAGAGTTCTGCCCACAGTCCCCTTCTCAGCCTAGTCGACTTGCTCCGTTGGGAGCAACTTCACCTTCGTCGGCGGAGAGGATAAAACTGCTTCACCGCTCAACGATAAGGACGGCATCCCCATCAGTTACCCAAAACGGCAAAGTACATAATCCGACCATGAAGACCCCTTAAAGATTGGGCAACTATCGTTAGATTCTGTAGAATCTGTGTTCTTCCATTTAAAGCTTAAAGGGGACATCTTCCTCGGCTGAAAACATTATCTTTATTTGTGTCCCAAAACATGGTCACATGATGAGTGCATATTTGTTATGACAACATCATAACAACTGAACTGGGACTCGAACTCAATCAATTTTTAACCATGCCCTGCAAACGTCGGCAAGGAGGCCTAATTGCTGGCGGAATACCAAAAACCTGTTTTTTGAATAGATAAGGTACTAGCCGTAACTGAATAAACTTATATTGCCTCCATTTAGCAGCGAAGGAACAAAACAATCGAATGCAAATCTGATAAATTCTTTGCTTACGGCCAAAATCATTGTCAACCCAAAACTGTCTCAGTCAAACATAAGGCAAGGGGAAAAAGACTCTCAAAAAATCACTGTACATGAAAGTCTCAAAATCAACTGTATCTCCTGACACATTAGTATCACTTGACTGCCTTCTTTCTAGGCTCTTGCCGCTTTTCCCCTCCCCTTGATCCTGGGATGATCCATATCAGTCTGTGAAGCAAAGAGATGCGGTGAAGAACCTCGAAACCCGGTTGACTTTTCGATTATCTGATATCCAGTCTGTGAAGCAGCCAAGGACTGGTCCCGAACTCAAGGCCTCCCACTCAAAACTTCCTCCTTCCATAGCTGCTGAACAGAAGTTCCCGAGCCGATCGTACCCGTTCTCTGGGGAAAAGAGATAAAGAGAAACAGTCAAAGACAAGGCCTCAGCATTATTCACACACCCAGAAATAGAGAAGGGCCAATTAGAGGCCATATCAAGGGAATCAGTTCACAAGGCTGTCACTGACAATAAGCATCTAGATGACATATTGAGGACAATAAAAGGGGATATAACAGATATACAAGATCGGGTTGCATACCACTGTTGGACCTTTCTGAACTCTCTAAGCACAGGGTAGATATTCTCGAAGGCAGTATAGATTTCATCTCTCACCTAGTAAACAGAGAAGAGATGTTAGTTCACTGACCCTGCTAGATTATAATATCAGGGGAGGGATAGCTGAGAAAAGCACATAGATTACCTTTGCACCGGTGAGCACAATTTTCCCCGAGACAAATATCAGAAGTACAATCTTCGGCTGTTTCATGCGATAGATGAGACCAGGGAAGAGTTCAGGCTCGTACTGCA
Source organism: Punica granatum (assembly GCF_007655135.1). Taxonomy (NCBI): domain Eukaryota; kingdom Viridiplantae; phylum Streptophyta; class Magnoliopsida; order Myrtales; family Lythraceae; genus Punica; species Punica granatum. The sequence goes on along the minus strand of NC_045128.1, from coordinate 40,527,440 downwards.
CCGACCAATATTAGGTAGGGTAAGTCCCAAACATTCAGAGCAAAGCCTTGTTCTCAGCTATTGGAATTGAAATTTAAGCATCAATGATTATAACTTATCACTCACACTTGAAAAGGCACCATGAGAGTATGCAAGACCTTCAAGTCTGATGGGAAATTTAACATCGCAGGAGCCGACAATGTTCTGGACCTTGAAGTCCTAAATCACAATACAAGAATGTCACATGCAACCAGTTTCTAAGGCCAGTCCTCATATTGAGGATCGGTGTCAATCATGTATCGAGACTGAACGAAGCGAAATTGTTGAAATTGCATGCGTACAAACAAGTGAGAGTCAGAAAAGGGAGGGCAGAATACCTTAAACTTCGCTGGAAACCCAAGCTTCTGAATAATTCGAGCATACTGCAAGAGAACATAACATCACTTTAAATGCTTTATAATATTCAAAATAATAAGCTAAAAAATTGAAATTAATTAGAGCCACTTTTCTGACACGGCACGAGATAAAAGCTGAGGGTTTACCTTCCGGGCAGCCAGCTTTGACTGCTGTTCACTTTTGGCCCCAGTACAAACCTGAAGCAGCAGCAGTTAGAACTTTCTCGATACCAACAAAAGAAGAGCATTTAAAGGGTTGTGGAAATGAAATTAATAACTTATTAAAGCGAATGCTTACGTGTTGTCTACATCATTCAGTTTGCATATTTGAAATTTTAAACAACCCGAGTAATGCACTTACCATCTTTCCGGAGGCAAAAATCAAAGCCGTTGTTTTTGGTTCCCTAATCCTCATGATGACAGCAGCAAAACGCTGCAAGGCAAAAAATAGACTAATTAAAAGGGGCTCATTTTATCAACAAGTCATCAAGTGAAAAAGTCGCCAAAGCATAAGAAACAGGTAAGTGCTAATAAAGAATGTGTAAAGAGTGAAATAAATGTCAGAATTTCTATGCCCCAATGATGTCATTGTCAATTAGCTAGTGTACAAACTCTCACCACCCACCTTTGGGTTATATTCTGCATTTCGAGCTTGCAAGGCAATTGCTTTCAGGTCCAATTTGCAATCCAAATTGACAGTCGAGACAATGTTCCTATATACCAAAAAAAAAAATGTGATGCTATGATAGGTATAAGCATCAACCTGATAAATGGCCAGCTCAATAGTACGTTCTATTTGATCTACATTAATTAAATATAGGTTTTGACACATCCCAAATTCATGAAATCAGTCTGAGTAAAATGGAAAATTTAAGTTTGGAAACTCCATACTGAAGCAGTAATTTCCAGCTTTGAGCAAACAACAACAATTGATCTAATCCAACAAGACATACATAAACCGCCCCCTTCTTTCAGCAAAGTACACATTTTTGAAAGGCAGTCTCACATGTCCCGATTAGTTAAAAAATCTCTGAAAACGGAGTACTCTGGCAAATTATAAACTTCTCTGCACCTGTCTCAGCAAAAGAGTGCGCATACAAAGCCACCTCCAGAAACATATCACTAATCTCAATTCTAACTCTCCTAATAGCTAGCTTCAGGTATATCTGGCATACATCGTCAGTTAGTGCTAGGCAGAATATGATATCAATTGAATATATGGGCAATCGAACAAAAACCAATGCATCCCTAAATTCTTTCAGAAAAAATTTTCCTACAAAAAGTCAGTTCAGATGTTTTTTGCCTTGGGAGTGAGTATGCAGCACTTACTGAAGAGTTGGGACAATTCCAGATGGATGTTTTAAGAGGTCCACCGGCTGGCTCCCTTCTAGGCCGGCCTGTTCCGCCATTTCTTGCTTTTCTTTAGTTCGTTCGGAACAGACTCAGCAGCAAAGAGATGGAAAATTCTCCGGCAACAATGGTCCAGGGTATCAAACAGCACAGGTTCGTCACAAAATTAGACCCCTTTTTATCTGGGCAACATTCATTTTCAGCACTGAAACAACCTTTAGCATTGAAATCAAAAACCCTAATCAGTTTCAGCCCAGCTTTCCAAGATCGCTGCTTTATCGCATCAAACAAATCAACCCAGCTGAAAAACTTCTGGGCACCGGTCGATCCAAGGAAACAGGTCAGGGCGCGGCTCAATCCCGACAGGCGTTGACTCTAACGTCCCCACAGGAACACAGGAATCGAAATCAAGAACTCGTCAGGTGGGGAGCAAGCATGCGGATAAGGGCTGTCGGGCAGTATATATAGGCGAGAGGAGTGGGATCGGAGGAGGGAAAATTTTTAAGGACAGGAGACTTTATATAGGGAAGATCGAGGGGGGCTATCTAATGGGGATTATGGGAAGGCTGAAAGTTTGGGAGTTTGCGGGGTGTTATCGCAGTGCCGACCACGCGGTTGGGGTATTTGTAGCCTTGCTGGTCTGTAGCCGGTGGACGTTACCGGTTTACAGGCTGCTGCCGGTTGGACCTCGTGTCACGAGGAACCTTCGGCTCCTTCTTTTGAATTTGTATTTTGTATGCCATAAATGGAAAATCATTAATTTCCTAAATTTTTCTTGATGGTAAGTTAATTAAGCACTTTTCATAATTGTCCGTTATTATAAAGCAAGTGCATATTTATGATCAAGGATGATAGTCGTACCAATTATGTAAAACTTATCCTAGGATTTTCCTAGTTTCATTAACGAGACCGTTATTGATCTATGTTTTCATAGATGGAAATGTTCATTTGTAAACAAGCGCATGTGGTGCCATCTGAATAATTACCCGACATGGGAACTGCATCAGGAAGAATTGACGAATCTTCTAAATCAATAACATTCATAGAAAAAAAAAGAGCACTGCATCTCGTTTTTTTACAATGAAAAAGCACTGCATTTTGTTTTTAATTCACGATTTTTGTGATATTGATGAATTTTTCCATTAGTAAGATGGTAAATGATTCTTTTATATCAAGCAACTATATATATATCTGATATAATATTGCACAATACTCCTATCCGTGTAATTACGCACGGATATTTAATGAGGCCACTACACTGCCAGGTGATATATTTGAGGTATGACATTTCTCTAATAACTTTTTTCCGGTAAAGATGCCAGTAGACTGTTTTGGTAACTCGCATATCTTCAATCTAAACGAAGCCACCATTAACTCGAATCACTTGCCCATTAATCCCCTCGCTTGCATCAGTGGCCAAAAAACCAACGACTGGAGCAACATCCTCCGTCTCACCTAACCTGCCCATCGGGCATGCGTCGATCACATTCTTCACGTATTCCTCGCTTCGACCAGCAAAGAACAGATCAGTCGCAATCGGGCCAGGAGCAACACAGTTCACAGTTATCCCGGTGCCTTTCAGCTCCTTTGCCAGAATTTTGGTCATCATCTCCACTGCAGCCTTAGATGCAGTGTAAGCTCCATACGTCGGCTTCAGAGCTCCAACCAATGAAGATGAGAGTAAGATTATTCGACCGCCACCTCCACGTTTTAGGCAATTTGCAGCTTCCCGACAGCACAGAAATGCCCCTCTTGCATTCACACTGATCGTGCACGCAAAAGCCAAGAGGATTGACTAAGACGAGCAAAACTACGGTTCGAAAATTATTTACTAGAAACAAAAGTATCGGTAGTTGGATTATTTTAGCTCTGAAAAAACTATGGCAAGTACGACCTGACATATGAATATATAAAAGAAGACTCTTTAAATCATATATGTTCTCTGGTAATTTTCTAGTTTTCATCCGAAGTTTAACACGGTTGCCTCAAACTTGTCAGAATTGACCGTGCTGCTTTGGCATAAAATGGACTAGTTCAGAGGTTAATTACCTGAAGATCTTATCAAATTCTTCTACGGGAGTTTCAGCAATAGTCGAATGAGCAGAATCCATAACCCCAGCAGAGTTGACCAGTACAGACACAGGGCAGCCAAATGCTTTCTCAGCTGCATCAAAGAGGGATCTGACATGGGTCGGATCATAAACATCAGCTCGGAAAGTGGTGGCGGAACCAGGGGCCGTGGAATTGATCTCATCAGCCAGGAGATCAGCTTGTGAGCCAGTGGAGGTGTAGTTGACAACGACTTTGGCCCCAAGCAATGCCAGGTGAGCTGCAACAGCCCGGCCGATTCCTCGGGATGAGCCGGTGACTATGGCAGTTCGGCCGTTTAGAGGCCGAGGAGCAGCTAAGGGAGCCTTCATGGTCTCCGATGCTGCCATATGGGTAGTGGGAGGGACCTTTTCTACGAACAATGATAGGCCAAGCACTGTTGGTATTATGTCAAATAAATGCTCCGTGGAGATCACAATTTTCAAAGCTTGACAATGACTTTATGTTAATTTACAAGGTTGAGGTAATCAGAACTGATTTGGCTTCTCTCATGCCAATGAAAGTGATCCCTCTGTACTCTGTAGTCCAATTCAAATCATTGAACAGACTTACCAGCCCATTGCTGCAGACGTTGCCGCCACCGCCCCTCATCTCCATTTGATGTGGCCAATGTGGCTATTACTGTGACTATGAAATTGAAAGCTGCATGGAATCATGAATAAATTGCCAGAAACTTTCGATTTCCTTCAATAATGAAGAAGATCTTCCCCCGGAGAATCGGGTATTTTCTCTATTTGAATCTGATCAATCAAAAACTTTATCATCTGCATCAGCATGTTCATCTATATCGATAGTAAGATGCAGGAAATAACTAAAAGCGGGAAAATTACAGATCGATATTATTTTATACACAAACCAAGGCAATTCAAACAACTCACATGGTGAAACAAGGAAATGCAAAGTTGGAGTTTATAGCTCTATTAGAGTTTCGATGAAAGTAGCATTACTTCGAAGTTGTGTGTGCACCAAATCCAGCTTCAGCAAGCCCACCTTAAAGGATGAAAGTATTGTTCAATCAGCCTCCTCTGCGCTGATTGAGCCAATTTGCAGCCTCTTTACAGCACAAGAATGACTACACCATGAACTGGCACTGGGGACATTAGAAGAATTATTCATGTCCTCTGCGTGTGCTCATCATGTGACCATGTCTGAATTAAGATGTTATTAGCTGGATGTCTAGTCGACAATGAGGTTCAGCCTCTCCATTATGACATATCGCAACCGGGCCTCGGAGCAGCAGCAAAAAGGGAATGGCTGTAGGTGACAGCAGTGCCACAAGGAGCTTAAGGGCATATACATAACGTACGGTTACCGATTAATGGCATATATCGCGAGGCAACAATACTATAAAGAGTACCGATTCACCTGATGGGACCGCAGCCTTCTCTAGCTGCTGTAATCAATGCAACCATCTGTAAAAGACCTCTTCGCGGCTCTTTGCAGCTCTTGTGAATGCTGTTCATGGTAATGCTCATTCTCAATCGATGGAAAGAATGAAAGTCATGCTCGGTAACAGAGAGACGAGAACGGAATCGAAACACTAAAATAGAAGGGATCGAACTTCGGATAGCAGTTTCATTTATTTTCAAGTGAATGGGAAACTTTTTCCCCTCTTTTGCTATTCAGCAGTTCAGAATAATTGTTACAAACAATAACATCACAGGGCAATCAGTTCCTCATACAATTCCCCCATTGACCCCAATGACCTGCCCATTGATCCATTCACTGGCATCCGATGCCAGAAACCCGACCACCCTGTCGATGTCATAGGTTTCTGCAAGCCGACCATGCGGGCAATCTTCGATTGCCCTCTTGATAATCTCTTTTGGCATCGCGAGGAACATGTCGGTTGCAGTGGGGCCGGGGGCAATGCAGTTGGCCGTGATCCGAGTCTCCCTCAGCTCCTTGGCAAGTATCTTGACCGTAGTCTCAACTGCAGCCTTCGAAGCTGCATAGGCTCCGGCATTGGGCTTCATCGTCGCCACCGTCGAGGACGACAGAAGAATGATTCGGCCCCCTCCGCCCTGCTTGATCCGATTCGCCGCCTCTCTGCAGCAGAGGAATGCTCCCCTCGCGTTGACGCTGGGACCAAGAAATTGAACAACGGTCATTTCTTGATTCCCTGTCAAGTTGATACTGCTGAACCAATGAAGTACCTGAAAATTCTATCGAAGGTCTCGATCGAGGTCTCGGCAATGGAAGATCGACTAGGGTTCGCCACGCCCGCGGAGTTGACCAGAATGTGGACCGGGGAAGCGAAGGCCTGCTCTGCCGCGTCGAAGAGGGACTGGACTTGGCTTGGCTCAGACACGTCGGCTCGGACTACGATGGCTGAGCCAGGGGAGGAAGAGTTGATCTGGGCGGCTACGGCGTCGGCCTCAGCGGCGCTGGAGGCGGAGGTGTAGTTGACGACGAGCTTGGCCCCGAGGGAGGCCAAATGGAGGGCAATGGCCCGGCCTATCCCGCGAGAGGATCCCGTGACAATGGCCACCCGGCCTTCGAGCGGCCGCGAATGGGTCTGATGGGCGGTTGGGGCGGCCATGCGATGCTCTGCACTGCGGCAAGGGAATGGACGGACGCCTGAAATGGTCTTTGTTGTTCGACTTTAGTTCGACTTTAGCGGAGCATTACGTTGGAGGGGGGAGAGAGGGAGCTGACTGACTGGAAATAATAATTACTTTTTTATTTTACTTCAACTTTTTATTTATTTAATTTAATTTTTAATATTAAATTCTTTTAATTATTCATTTTTTTCATAATTTAACAACACAATTATTATTTTCTCTCAATTATTCATTATTTTTTTCACAGTTCAACAGTACAATCCTTACTTTCTTTCAATTATTTATTACTTTTTTACATTTTTTTCATAATTTAACAACACAATCATTATTTTCTCTCAATTATTCATTACTTTTTTCACAGTTCAACAGTACAATCCTTACTTTCTTTCAATTATTTATTACTTTTTTACATTTTTTTCATAATTTAACAACACAATCATTATTTTCTCTCAATTATTCATTACTTTTTTCACAGTTCAACAGTATAACCATTACTTCATTTCAATTATTCATTATTTTTTTATATTTTTTTCATAATTTAACAACACAATCATTATAAATAAATTAAAATCAAAACTCAACTCTAAAACAACACATAACATTAAAGTCCAATCATATTTAGTCGAATAATTCGTGAATAAAGTTTGTGCTATTTATTGTCGGGAAAATCGAACAATTTTACCTTTTTTCCCTTTCATATCGAATTAATGGAAATTTAGGTGATTATCGCTCATTCATGGCATTAGAACATTATGGATACGGTCTAGATGGATATAGTATATATGAACACGACAAGAAAGATCTGATATCGATAACTTATTCAAAAGTATGTTAAATGGAGTTAGATACATTTTATCAAATATCATGCACAAAATTTATCTAGAATTTACTTATTAGATTTTAAAAAAAGGCGTATCAGATGAATTATTAGCTTATAAGATTTCCTTCCATCGGCATATTATTTGGTCATGTTATTGATGTGGATTCTATCTGTAAAATTAACTAATATATATGTTTGAGTAGTAGGTCCAAAAAGTCCAGTTTGCTCTTGCACGTGATGTGGAGCGATGAGTCTCCGACGAGTCGACGATCCATATATCTCGTGTTCAAATTGTCGTATCGTTTTTTTTTAATAGAAAAATTCTCATATTATTTTACAAGCATTTTATTCTTCTCTTATTTTTCGTACAATAGAGTGATAAAATGAAATGTTGCATCATATCCTCATGATCTATGCATCGACCCATTCCATCCTCCGGTACCGAGCGGAAATTCCTACGCATAGCCACCGTTAACACCAAAAATCTGCCCATTAACCCATTCGCCGGCATCTGACGCCAGAAGCCTGACAATGGGAGCAACATCTTGTGTTTCGCCAAGCCTGCCGAGCGGGCACATATCGATTGCTCTCTGGATTTCCTCCTCCGACCTCCCCTCGAAGAACATCTCTGTCGCAATTGGTCCTAGGGCCACAGAGTTCGCGGTGATCTGAGTACCCTTGAGCTCCTTGGCGAGAATCTTGACCATAGTCTCCATCCCGGCCTTTGAAGCCGTGTACGCACCAAAGTTTGGCGTCGGAGCTGCCACCAGAGAGGAAGATAGGAGTACTATTCGGCCTCCTCCACCGCGTTTCAGCCGATGCGAGGCCTCTTTGCAGCATAGGAACGCCCCCCTCGTGTTCACACTGAATCATAATTATAGATCGTTAAGGTTCTCTCCATGCTCGGCAGATAAAGTTAATAAATATGCATATACACCTGAAGATTCTGTCGAAGTCCTCGATGGAAATGTCAGCTAAGGTAGAGCATGTGGAGTCCATAATCGCAGCAGAGTTGACCAGGATGTGGACCGGCGAGCGTCCGTGTCGAAGAGAGACTTCACTTTATTCGGGTTGGAAACATCGGCTTGAACCGCGATGGCGGGGCCATGACTCGAGGAGTTGATTTTGGCTGCCACTGCTTCGGCTTGAGCCGAGTTGGCTGTGTAGTCAACGACGACCTTTGCCCCAAGGGAGGCTAGATGGATGGCTAAGGCCCGTCCTATACCGCGGGATGATACCGTGACTATGGCCACCCAGCCATGCAGTCGATGAGGGAGCTGTTTGGCGGCTGTGGCTGCCATCTGGGCACGGACTTAAACAATAAATCTGCGGGCCATTGCTCAGTGGCTGGGGCATAGGGAATTTATCGTGAGGAGCAGCGGCGTACCAAATTTGGTCACATCAGCACCGATGCCGTGGCCTAATTCAAATCTAAGAACATATTTACTAGTCGATCACTCATATCCATTTGACTGGGTTAAGGTGGCAAATCCTTAACCCATGAAAAGGAAAGCCACTTGTAATCACCAAAATTATTACCAGAAACTTTCAATTTAATTTCGAACAATCGGGCGATAAAAGGAAATACCGCGTCATATCATTGTAACATAATCTATATGTTGGTCCATTCGATCTTCCAGCACATTCTCGGTTGAGACTCCAATACATAATCACCGTTAACATTTAGGAAAAGCTATATATTCGGTCCTCTAAGTTTGATTATTTTTCTATTTTAGTCCTTTTAAATTATTATTTTTACCGTTTATATTCTATACCTCTAAAACTTTTCGGTTTAAGTTCTTTTCTATTTTTTTTACTTCGTTTTCATCCAATATCTTCTATTTTCATCATTTTATCAAATTATTTATTAAAGAAAATTTTAATTTTGATCCTCAATCTTTTGTAACTATTTGTTTCATCCTAAATCTTTTTTTTTGTTTAATTTCTCCTTAATATTAAACGTTTTGTTTCTTATAATTATGCCGCTCTATTTTCCATAAAATTTCCACACGACATTTTTGAAAATAATTGACTTTTTAGTTTCCTAAATAAAAATAAATAAAAATAAATAAAAATAATAAAAGGATATAGTGAACATACTTAAGAAAATGAACAGGGGCGAGCGTGTAGGCCATATGCAATCTTGACAAGGACAGTGGTTGTTTGCGTTGGTAGCATCGGTACTCGAGTTTACGAGTAAAGAAATGAAAAATATATGGGAGATAGAGGCGATTGTGACTCGATAACCACCAACCACGCTTATACGGTTGGCTAGGACACTAAAGAAATAAACGGTGACCCTGATTTAAGGAATGTTGTTGTAAAGTGCAATAATAGGTGTGATTGTGAAGAGTGATGTTAACAAATCTATAGTCGTAGACCTATGCCTCTTCTTCTCAATTTATCATCCTCCTTTTAATAATTAATACCACTCGAGTTGAGGTTATGAATATCTCAAATTTTAAGTAAATTCACTAACTAAATGTTATTATTTTAATTGTTATCAATTTATTTTTATAATTTTGAAAAAAATAATCTCTTTAAGACATGTCATGCCAGTATTCTTTACAAAGAGAGAGTGGTATAATTATGAGTATCAATAAATTTAATGTTGAGGCAAAATTAAACATAAGAAAAAGGAATTAGGACAAAAGTAATAGCAATAAAAGACTGAGGACTAAAATTTAAATTCCCTATTGATTATTTTGATAAAAAAACAGGAAAGTATTCAAATATATTGAGCGAAATTAAATCAAGAAAAAAAATGATTAAGATAGAAAACATTCAGAATATAGAATGTAAACTATAAAAAAATATATTTAAAATGGACAAGTAATCAAAGTTAAAAGGATCAAATGTGTAATTTTATCGTTACATTTATTATATGTAATCAATATGTCAGTCCATTCGGTTTTCCAATACATACTCGGTGGAGATTCCTATACATAACCACCGTTAACAGTTATTATCTGACCATTAATCCATTCACTGGCATCTGATGCCAAAAACCCGACGACTGGAGCAACATCTCGTGTTTCGCCGAGCCGGCCGAGCGGGCACATGTCGATCATCCTCTGGATTTCCTCCTGTGACCTCCCTGCGAAGAGCATCTCAGTTCCGATCGGTCCTGGGGCCACGCAGTTGGCAGTGATCTGGGTGCCCTTGAGCTCCTTGGCGAGGATCTTGATCATAGCCTGCACGGCTGCCTTCGAAGCCGTGTACGCGCCATTGTTTGGCTTCAGGGACGCCACCAGAGAGGAGGATAGGAGTATTATTCGGCCCCCTCCACCGCGCTTTAGCCGATTCGCAGCCTCTTTGCAGCAGAGGAACGCCCCCCTTGTGTTCACTCTGAATCAAATATTGAGGATTGCTGATTATTCATGCTCGACAATGACTACGACACAGGTAAGTCTTTAGATATATAAATTTCATAAGGTACCTGAAGATTCTGTCAAAATCCTCGACCGAAATGTCAGGCAAGGAGGAGTAGGTCGGGTCCGCAATCGCAGCAGAGTTGACAAGGATGTGGACCGGCGAGGCAAAGGCCGCTTCAGCCGCGTCGAAGAGCAACTTCACGTGGCTTGGCTCAGAAACATCGGCTCTAACCACGATGGCGGATCCAGGAGCAGACGAATTTATCTCAGCGGCTACAGCATCGGCTTGAGCCGAATTGGCCGTGTAGTTGACGACCACCTTGGCCCCAAGCGATGCTAGATGAAGGACTATGGCCCGGCCTATGCCGCGGGAGGATCCCGTCACTATGGCCACCCGACCTTGGAGTGGATGCGGGTGCTGCTCGGCGGAGGCGGAGGCGGTGGCGGCGGCCGCGGCCATGTGGGTATGGAAGCAGCGAGAAGAGTATCGAAGCTGCTGTGCTTTGCCCACGCGGATCGAATGGAGGAGGATCCGCCATCAGTATATATTTATTGTCAAGATGTGCCTCCACGAGAAAACACGTGCTCCAATCTCTGGCAAGCACAACACCACGTGTCTTCTCTGTAATGGCCGGTCCCGCCTGACAAACCGATGATTTTCCACCTTATTTGATGAGAATAAAATGGATTTTTTAAAGGTTATTTGGAAATTGAGTAGAGTTAACTCTATTTTATTTTAATTATATTTATATATATTTAGTTGAAATTGTAATAATAAGATGGAAGGAGAAAATAAAAGAGTTGTGTTGTTGAATTATGAAAAAAATGGGAAAAAAGTAATGAATAATTGAGAGAAAATAATGATTGTGTTGTTGAATTGTGAGATAATTTAATATTAAAAATTGAATTGAATTGTTAAAAAAAATATAGAAAAAGAAAAAGTAATAATTATATTGTTGAATTGGAAATAAATGGAATCAAGTGGAGTAGAATTAAAAAAAAAATTACAAATTCAAACAAAGCCTAGTCATCTTCCAGAACTTGTCACTCCATCAGTGTAAGATAAGTGAAAGCATTTTCTGGAATTTTTTTGCTTTCGCTTTTCCTATCAACTGGAAAGACTTGGGATTAGATTCCCAGGAAGAAGTCAGTCGATCGCATGTCAGGTAGATAGCAATGTCAAACGTGAATGACATAGCTAACGGGTAACTCGAGACTTCATTAGAATAAGAAATCGGACAATATAAGAATCCGGCAAGAATAATTTTTCTCGGAAAATTGTTAGGAAGGGAGAGATTGAAGTCATTACCAGGATTAGGAAAGTCTCTTGTAAATGTAACTTCTGTTGATCCGGAAGGTCGTTCTTTCCTCCAGTGTTCATTTACATGTTGTCACCAGTAATCCCTACAGGAACAGGCCCCGTCTTTGAAATGGTGAAACCGGTACGCATCCCTCACGACGATTGTCCTTTTCGTTGCCTTAGAGATGAACTTGATCCAGTTATGGCAATCGTTACAGACACGGAGATTCTTAATCACGCGTATAGGTATTATCTCCGACAAGCTCAGAAGGCCAAAAGCAATTGCCAGTTTCTCACTGTGGACATTTTGTGCCGGTTCCATCCCTCCCTGCTCTCCTTCTTTGCGGAGGCTATACTGTTGCTCCACATAACCAAGTTCCTGTGCCCGAGCATTCAGATCAGCTACAGCTTTGTATATCTTATCTGAAAAAGGGTGCAACTTATCGCCCGCGAAGAATGCATGAACTAAGCCCTTAGCCTCGATCCAGCTCTGGCCTGGTTCTTTCTTCACTCCTCTCTCCTTCATTGCCTGCCTTGGCCTATCCCTCTGAGTCCATTTTCCTGCTGCTGCATACATATTTGATTGGAGTACATAGGCTGCCGAGTCTTCAGGTTCCATCCCTTGAAGTTTCTGAGCAGCAAATTCCCCGATCTCCACATTCTTGTGAACTGTGCAGGCACTTAATAGAGTCCGCCAAATCATTGCATCGGGCTGTATTGGCATCTCCTCAATAAATCCTTTTGCGCGGGCCAGAAAGCCCGACCGACCAAGAAGGTCCACAATACAGGCATAGTGTTCAGGCTTAGGCACCAGTCCATAATCTCGATTCATGGACTGAAAGTGGTCGAGCCCTTCGTTCACCAAACCCACGTGACTACAGGCTGATATAGCTCCGAGGAATGTAACATAATTCGGTCTTAAGCCTAATCTTTTCATCTCTTCAAACAGTTTCAGAGCTTTGTTGCCGAGCCCATGTTGAGAATAACCCGTTATAATGGCGTTCCAAGAAACCTCATTCCTTTCGGGCATTTCTTTGAACTCTTTCTCGGCATCTTCTATGCTCCCACACTTCGCATATAATGTGATAAGGACGTTTGAAATCTCAGTCTCAGAACTGTACCCAGTTCTCATGACCAACCCGTGAATCTGCTTCCCCAATATCATATTGGTCATATTAGCAGCAGCACTGGCAGCGGAGCAGAAAGTATACAAATTCGCCTGGATTCCAGATTTATTCATCTTAGAAAAGACTCGAAGTGCTTCCTCTTGTAAACCGCTCTGAGAAAATCCTGATAGTAATGCGTTCCATGATCTTTCATCTTCGTCGTCGATGTTCTCAAATGCCGAGTATGCTTCTTGGACTCTGCCACATCTACTGTATAGACTAATGAGTGAGTTTCTTATAGAAAGGTCAAATGAGTAGCCACGGACCCATGATTGGGCATGAATCTCCCGCCCACAATCAAGGGCATGCATGCCTGCACAAGCGCTCAGTGCACTTGCTAGTCCGATGTTGTCCAGTTGGATTCCCCTGCCTTGCATTTCTCTGAAAAGCTGCAAAGCTTCGGGAAATAAATCATGCTGAACATGCCCTGCAATTAGAGCCGTCCAAGATACAAAATCATCTTCTCTCAGTTTATTTAGAATTCCTCGAGCAGTTTTGAATTCGCCATGCTTTGCATACATATCTATGAGCATACCAGAGACATACAAATTCTGATGGAAACCAGTCTTAGTGAGATGAGCATGAAGCTGCTCTCCTTCTTCCAGAGCTCCAATGGAGGTGCAAGTCTTGAGCATGCTCGGGTACGTGAATTGATTTGGAATTATGCCTTCGAGGTTCATTTCTCTGAGTAGACAGACAGAGGTTGTCAGATCACCCAACTGACCGTAAGCAACCAGCATTATATTCCATAAGACAACATTCTTTCTGTCGGCTCTGAGAAAAAACCTGTGAGCAGTTTCTATATCACAGCATTTCGCATAAAAGTCCAGAAGGGAACCTTCAATGACAGTTTCTGATAAAAAACCTGCTTTTACCACGAAGGAGTGAAGCTGCACACCTCCACTAATGTCCCCCGCTGATGAACAGACACTCAAGAGGCTTGCTATGGTGACAAAATCAGGTTTCAAGAAATCAATTTGCTGCATTCTGCGAAATAGATTGAGAGCCCTATCACTAAATCCCCGCTGGGCAAGCCCAGAGATCAGTGAATTATACGAGACCCTGTCTCTAAACTCCATTTCAAGAAAGATACGTTCAGCGGAAACCCAATTCTCAACATGGCAGTACAATGTAAGGAGACTGTTGCAGACGAAAATTTGAGAGGAAAATCCCGACTTGAAAGCAAGCCCATGAACCTGCTTCCCAATCTTGAACAACTCCACCTTAGCACAGGCACTGAGAACGCTTGAGAAAATGTAGGGTGTAGGTGTAATTCCTGACTTATGCATGTGACCGAATAAAAGGACAGCTTCTGTTTCTTGTCCATTGTGAGAGAGCCCCGAGATCATTGCGACCCATGAAACACTGTCCTTCAAGCACATTCGGTCAAAAACCTTTTTCGAATAATTTATAAATCCGCTTCTGAAATACAGATCTATCAAATAGTTGCAGAGCAGGGAACTAGCATCGAGCCCACGAGAAACAATTTTAGCATGAATCTCTCTGACAGAACCGAGCGTGACATTGTCCCCTCTACACGCCTTTAGAAGCAGAGAAAACGTGCTTTCATCCGAACATGAGCCATCCGCAGTCGTCCAGGAAAACACGCTCAATGCTTTAGTTGTGCGATTCTTTCCCACATGGCCAGGAATGAGCTTATTCCACAAGGGCACGCTTCTCTTAAGCATATCATCAAACACTTTACTTGCACCATCAAAATGTAAGAAAAGATAGAGACTTTAAAATGTGAGCAGCAGAAGACACTTCCATGAATGATCTTCCAAAGCTTCTCCCTGAAGTAAAGAGAAAATTCGTTTACGCGGGAAGCAGCAAAATCGAGCTCCTGAACAGTTTAGCAAGCTCATTCTCAACAGTTAAGGAGCTCGTGTCGCCTGGAAGACCCGAAACGCTGTCGTTTTGGTGAACTTTTACCTGATAAAAAAGGGCCAAGAAATTAGCGCCAATCAGCTTGCCGCGCCGTGATACGACACCGTTTGCTGCTGCTTCACTCGTTCAAACCAGAACTACAGACGGTCGGAGAAACCCTAGCGGCCAAATCGACGACGACGTGTGATCGGAAAACATGGCAATTGCTCGAACCGGCGTCTACGTCGATGACTATTTGGAATGTGAGCTTCCTGAACGATCACGTATTACCGTAAAGTTTAGATTTTGATCGAGTTGGTTTCTTGCTCAGCTCAGAATCGGAAGTTTCCTCTTATCTACAGATGCGAGCACGTTGCCTGCTGAGCTCCAGAGGCTCCTCAACACCGTCCGTGAGCTCGATGGCAGGTCCCAATGTACGTCCCCGACGTTCAAACCCTCGTTGGTTTGTGAAATTTGTGATTGTGAATGTTAGACGCGATGTGTTCTCATTGATTTTTGTTGGTTTGAATTGTCGGGAATGAAGCTATGATAAACCAGACGAGGCAGCAGACGAAGTACTGCCTAGGGCTGTCGTCGCAGGGCATGAAGAAGGGGAACGCCAGCCATGAAGAAGACGATGCTGCGACCGAGAAGCTGAGGAAAGAGATTGAGGCTAATCAGGACAGCGCGTTGTGTCTGTGCACGGAGAAGGTTCTGCTTGCACGGCAGGCATTTGACCTCGTGAGCTTCTTCTTTCTCTTCATTTCGCTGTTACTGTTCAATTGGTTGGACTGAAATTAATTGAAGCATCGAGAGTGATCGGAATTCATGGCTGTTTTTCGTTCATTCTCAATTCAGATTGATGGCCATGTTAAGAGACTCGATGAAGATCTGAACCACTTCGCTGAAGATCTTAAGCAAGGTATTGAAGCATGTAGATTAAACTCCTTGTTACGGGATTCAAGTAGTGATCTTTTTGTACTATTTTTTTACTACATTGGAATCTACAAGATAATTTTCAGCCTTTTGAGGTCCTTCACTTAGATTAAATTCGACAAAACATTCATAGGATGCTTCGTTTGTTAGCTCGTGGACACAACGGGATACCTTTGAATTGATGAATGTGAAAGTTTATCGGAGTGGCAAAGTTGATAACCATGTGTTAAGTGGTTGCTAAAAAGATGCAGCACCCTTATCTGTTCTTGTTGTCCATCTGGTTCTATTAAAGTTTATGTTTATTGTCTAACTTTCGTGTTCTCAGAAGGAAAAATCTCTCCAAATGAACCAGCAATTCTTCCCCCGTTACCTCTTGTCCCTAAAAGTGAGAAACGCAAGTCCTATTTTGGAACATCTCAATTCTCCAGGAGGTTTGATTTCAGGGACTGGGACCATTATCGGGACCGAGACAGGGATTTCGAGCTCATGCCCCCTCCAGGAAGCCATAAGAGAGAATTTGCTAATCACCTGGACATCGATCAGCCCGTCGATCCAAACGAGCCTACATACTGTATCTGTCAGCAGGTTTGACTCAAAAGTCCCTCAGTCAAGCACATCTGGTTCTTCAGTAATTATATGACAATTTTTACTCCTCATTCTTACTGATTATCATAATTACAATCTGTTTTTCAGGTGTCTTTTGGAGATATGATTGCCTGTGACAATGAAAACGTGAGCATCTCTCCTCTTTATTTTCCCAAAAGCCTGTACATCACCTGACACCATATACCTGGTTTCGAATGCCTGAACTATGTACATCAGCAGACACCATATACCCAGTTTTGAATGCCTGAACTATATATCACTGTATTACTGTGGTTATGTTGTACCTAAATATTGATTCTCGATTAACCAAACATGTTTGATTTGGATGACTTTGACAGTGCCAAGGAGGTGAATGGTTCCACTACTCGTGTGTTGGCTTGACGCCCGAGACCAGATTCAAGGGGAAGTGGTACTGCCCGACCTGCAGACTGCTTTCACAGTGCCAATTGTAGTATATGTACATATAAAGAAGGTTGTCATTTTCTTGGATCTCTTATCAGCAGATGGTAGCATTGCTGCCCTATTCATAGTTCGAGTTGGTTTACTAGCAAAATCCTCGAACACGAACAGGAAGAGAAGGTGGGGGGTGGTGTGGGTGGGTTAAAGAAGATTTAGATTATGATGTTGGCTTTGTTTTATCATCTATATAATATGAATAGTTAAGATGAACTAGAAAGGCGATTGTTGCAATATATTTGAATGGCTACTTTGAAGAAAGAGATGGATTCATGTATGATGCTAAGGAGGCATTTGACTCCAGTATTCTTAGAGTTAGATTGCAGCAGAAGTGGATTACAGGAAAAATTAACCGTTGAATCATTTTGTGTGGATCGTAGGTCAAAAGGTGTGATCATTGTGTTTGGTACATGTATTTGATTATTGAAAATATGAGTGATAATATTATATAAGATTACTTTTATAGAGATAAAATGTAAGTTCCAAGACCGTAATTTCATTGTAATCTAAGAATTACGCATGTTTCAAATGAGAAGTTTTTACCGACTACAGTTTAAAAATTTTAATTCAAGGAAGTGATTATAATGATTAGTTTTACAATGAAACATTGTAAAATACGATGTGTAATTTGAATTTTCTCCGTAAAGTTTCAAACTTTGTATCCAAATTGTTAGTCCCGGTTGAGGCGTAGACAAGTCGAGGAGAAGTTACTTTCATCTAGTTTGGCACATTCCTCTACTATCATGTTCCACGAGCAATGGATAAATATGACATCGAGTTAATGATGTTTGAATCGCGGGTGAGAGTTTCAGCGACGCAAATCCATCTAATGATCCTTCTTGGCTATGAGGAAATTAATAGGCGGAACGGAAATTTGGATAGGATTCTTTCCCCAATTCGATATGCCAATATTTTCAAAGGGACAAAACTCATAATTTTAATCCTTCTGTTGAAAGATGCAATTGGTCCCTGATAGAAAATGATGATATGACCCGTTATCCAGTGACATGGAACGTTAAGTTCCACATGGGCTTTTCTTTTTCCAAAATAGCTGAGTAAAGAGGACAGCCACCTCTCCTCCTTCTGCTTTCCTCAACCCTCAAATTGAGCACATGAACCCTAAAACCCAAATCCTCTTCGTTGTTCTCCCATCCCATCTCATTCTCCTCACCTCACTCGGAAGACAAGAACAACTCTCCCATTGGGTGGTGCCACAGCCATCTTCAGTTCTGCTTCGATTTCCTGATGGCGATTAATAGGAATTTCAAATAGGCACCTCTTGGACTTGTCCAGGGGCGAAGATTCCTCACGTAGTCCTGATCTCAGGAAGACAGAAAGAAGCTCGAGAAAGAACCAGCACAGTGTCTACAATGGCAGAGTGTCTGCATCTCTGCTGGTCCTGACCTCCAGCACATTGTCTGCAATGACAGAAAGAGCCCGAGAATAGATCACACTGGTCCAAAAACAACTAAGATAAACAAACAATATAGCAAAGGAGACTTCGTTTACCACAGAAGGCGCACATTGAACACCAAACATAGGAAAATCCCCAGAATATGACAGCAATTTAGTCTCTCGAATCACACTAAACTACTGCCTTAAGCAATATGGAAGCGATGATGTCGGGCTATTGTTCGGTCGAACGGACAAACCGAACAATAGCTTTGGGCTTTGCGAGAGGGCCCACTGCATCACGAGGAAGCTGTTGAAGGAGGAAAGAACAAAAAGTTGTGCGAATTTCAAAATTCCTCGAAAGGCGGGAAAAATTGAATATTTGTCTTATTACCTTTTTTCTCCACAGTGAGCGGGAAAGTATGGCGCGGAATGACGTAACTGCCCCTCGGCGCGGACCATCGTGGCCTTTTCCGACAGGCACCAAAGATAAGATTTTTATATAAGAAAATTTCCTCACCTGCAGCCAGTTTCCAGATTGGGCGGTTCGGTTAGAACGGCAGTTGCCCGGAAGAAGAAAACGATCTCACCGAGGGGCCCATCAGAGAGGGATAGCGGCGGGATTTCATGAAAAGATTTGAACTTTGACGATCTTATCTCTTTTTCCCTTGCTTCACTTCCGCCTGAACAAGCGGGGCATAAAGAAGGAGAAGCACTCGCCATTTTCCTCTCCTTCTCAACCCCTTCTGGTCAGTGATTCAGTGTTGCAGCAAGTTCTCAAGCAGCGCTGCCTTGTTGATTCCGGTGATTCTTCGGAGATCTGCTTGATCCTGGGCAGAATCAAGTAGAGGAAGTAGCAAAAGGAAGCAATTTCGACGCCGTATCCTGCGGGTAAATATTTCGGTTTCGTAAATCCTCATTTTTCTTTTTTTTTTTTTTTTTTTGCTTTCGAGTGAGTTTCAGACATGTATGCATCAATTTTAAAGTTCATTGCATAATTTGGTTTTCCAGAAAATAAAAAATCTTCTGCCAAAAAAAATAAAAATCCCTTTTGTTTTTGTAACTAACTTTGATTAATGTCGACGCCGCTTGTTTGCAAGAATTTGGTGATGTGCTTGATGGAAGTCTCAAAAGATGTGATTTTTCACTCATGCCGTTTACTATTTCTCGATTTATGTGAAATTAAAAGTAAAGCAGTTAGTTGAGTTGGTTGAGTCATGAAATAACATAATTTACAGTTGATTGAGTAGTTAGTTCTGTTATTGATTCTGCATAGCCTTCATTTTCAACTTCATTGTCTCGATAATCTCCTGGGTCGAATTATCTCAACCTTTTCGTTCTGTAGGGTATTGGGTATAGGCGACAAAGGAAAGTGCAAAATGACTCGGAATTTCTCCCCAGTTCTATGCACGGAATTGGCCAATCTCGACAAAGATGCTGACAGTCGTAAATCGGCCATGAGAGCCCTGGAGTCTTATGTGAAAGAGATGGACTCGGGTTCTATCCCTCTCTTCCTTTCACAGCTCTCGGAAATCAGAGAGACTGGTACTTTGTCCGAGGAATTTGGAGTTTCTCTCTATGAAGTTCTTGCTCGGGCTCATGGAGTTGATATCATTCCTCACATTGACAGCATCGTGGAAGCTATTGTGAGGACCTTAGGTTCTAGTGGAGGGTCGTTCCATCTTCAACAGGCATGCTCTAAGGTAATTCCCGCGATTGCAAGATACTGCATCGACCCTGTAACAGCAGAGGACAAGAAGAGGGATATAGTCCACAGGCTGTGCAACCCTCTCTGTGAGTCTCTTCTGGGTTCACAAGAGAGCCTAAGTGCGGGTGCAGCCCTTTGTTTAAAGGCTCTTGTGGACTCGGACAATTGGCAGTTTGCTTCTGATGCAATGGTGAACAAGGTATCTTTGAATGTTGCTGTGGTTTTGGATGTGAAGTCGAATCAGACTAATACACACATGGGACTTGTGATGGCATTGGCAAAGAAAAATGCCCTGACCGTGGAAGCTTATGCAAGATTGTTGATAGCGTCTGGTTTGAGAATCTTGAATGCTGGAGCAAAGGAGTGTAACTCGCAGAAGAGGTTGTCTGCTATTCAAATGGTGAACTTCTTGATGAAGTCCTTGGATCCTCGGAGCGTATACTCCGAGCTTGATCTGATAATTGAAGAGATTGGGAAGTATGAGTCTGCTGATCAGATGGCTTTTGTCAACGGGGCAGCCTCTGAAGCTCTGCAAACTGCGAGGAGAATCATCGCCGAGAAAGAAAGGAAATCTGAGAGGGATTCGACACCTAAATCGAAGTCAAATTTTGTTAATTCCTCGAGGAGAAACTATCTTGGCTGTAGTAACCAATCGCCCGAATCGCACAGCCTAGGTTCCCTTTCCGGGTCTGACTCTCCGCTGGGACTACCAAACACACCAAGTCAGGTTTCTTCAGAGTTGGACTGTGATAATAGGTCTGTGAAGCAGAGAGTACGGAGGTTTGAGAATGGACTTGTCGATGTGTCTCTAAGGGATGGATTGTTTTCGGAGTTAAGTCGCGGGAATGATGGATATACAAATTCTGAGAACTGTAGAAGTCAGGAGACGGATGATCATGGAGGAAACTGCTCAGAGGAATTCACTGGGTTTGCACTAGGAAGCCCCCTAAATGGGGAGGTATCAGAGAGCCTGACACCGAGTCCAAGAAGTCAGGAGATGGATCACAGTAATGGAGGAAATAGCTCGGAGGAAATCGTAGAGTTTGTGCAAGAAAGTGCCTCAAATGGAGCAGATTCTCGAAGTCTGACACCAAGTCTCCAGGTAAACTTACTTGGTGTTACATGTTAGAATCATCTAAAATGCAAACTTACAACTATTACGTTGTTTCTAAATTGCAGTTATGGCATTCTTTGCTGCCAATTATTTTTCAGCATTTTGAAAGTATTTCTACTGCAAAAAAGAAATTAATTAAACATTTCCAATCTCAGAAATTTTCCCTCTCTTTAAATTGTACATGTGATGATGACATTTAAATTTATTCTTCTGGTTTTTCAGAGGTTATCATCCAAATTTTATATTGGGAACACTCATATGTTCACATCTCCAAGAATAAATGTCCACTCACTTCAGCATACAAGTCACAGTAATTCTGGATCATCGGAGGAGAAGCAGAGTGAGATGTTTACAAGCTCGCCTTCGAGCAAATGTGACTGCAGTCAAACAGGAAGTAATGACTTCAATGCGTATCTAAGTGATCCCAATGGAGAGCTCGTAGAGCAAGAGAATGGAAATGAACATCTCGGTGTAGAGCAGATTCAATTTGGCTCAGAATCAGTCTTGTCAACAGACACGGCTGCTGCTGCTGGCTTAATGCATCAGCTGGTGATCCTTGATGATAAGAAGATAAAGCAAACACTCGACATAAAGACTCAGAGGAGAAGTTATACCCGGATCTGCAGCATATTATTTCTTCTGCTGGCAGTGATCATTTCATTGCTCTGGATCAATGACAACAAAGAGGTTCGCCATGTTGTGCCAACTTGAGTCTCGGTCATATTATATTGCATAAGAGAGGTCAGCAGTCTACTATAGAGCATTTCTTTTGTCATGTAAGCCGTAATATGTACTACCATGTATGCTCAATAAAGGAAATCTTTATCATAATCTCGTATACCTTAGAAGAAGTAGCTGTATATTATATATATGCTGTTGTCTACCTTCGCAATGAAAACAAAAACGAAACAAGAGAAGATTCCTGACTATCGACCTTGCCTTTTCTTACTGGGCCTTAATGCTTTTCTAAGGGATGCTTGAAAAGAGATAAATTAGTTCCACATACATGCAAACACCAATAACGTTTTGCACAGAAGGATTTTGAGATGATTCTCTGAACAGTCCTTGAGGCTTTTCCTGGAAACTGGGAGGGCCTCATACCTGACCACGACTTAGAGGTTTGGGTTATGTAAATGCTGTGCTCCTCTCCACACGTCTCCTGGACCGACCATCATAGGTTTAAGTATCGCGGAGGGTCCAACAGAAATGTATGCATACTTGCTGTAGAACTCATGTCTGGAACCAGGGCTGTGCATGTATAGTTCGTCGAAACCTTCCCTCCCCACCACAACTGAATTTCTCCTACCCTGTTCAACGGAGGGAAAACAAAAGAGAAATTATATGAAATCATAGAGATAGCCCGAGTAACTGAATAGCCTCAAAAGATTGACCGGTATCGTCTAGTTTTGCAAAGGTATACCCTGTCAATGATTGTCAAGTAGGTAGGCGCGCTCGTGTAGACCAGGCTCATCTCTTCAGTTAATCGTTTGTAGTTTTCTTCTTCGCCTTCGATATCTTCCTCTTCCTCAGATTTTTTCCTTCCCGCATTGTCATGAGGATACAAAAATCTCTTGAGCGGCAAGTCCTCCCACAGTTTTCCAAAACTAAGGTCCTGGTCCACGTCTGGTGGAATTATCACAAAGTTTGACAAAATCGGGGGCCTCATGTAGAAATTGGATCCTTCTAGTCCGATCGCATAAGTTGCATCGGGCGTGCTCACATTTAGATGGTCTATGATCGATCCCCTCAATCGGACTGATGATGACGAGCTGGAATTAGAGACCTCTATCTCAGAGCTCAAGGTCTGTTCTTGAAGAGACAATATATATTTTACTTCCACCATACTTCTCGGATCACTGCTGAGAAGCTCTACCTGAATAGAGTCCTGAGAACTCCCTCTGATATCAGACAAGGCCCAGTTTCTGGGAGACCATGAAACTCCATCTTCACCTTCAAGAGTGAACTCCAAAGACAAGCCCCCTTGAATCAGAGCTTCCCCATCTTCTCCTTCTGCGACAAATGTCTGCAGAATCTCGAGTTTCTCCCCGTGCCACATTGGAGCCTTGTACGAGGTCACAAGACCACTGGGCAGCACCAAGGTTGCTGTGCTGCCATTGTCAAGGCCCAGCTTGGCAACACAGCTCTCACCGATCCCTTCAAAGGTGACACCGTGCCCGCTGAACTCTTCCTCCAAGTAGTTGACGTTAATGGGCGGGAAGGGGATTGCCGGAGTCGAAGCCACTCTTGGGAGTGGCAGTGAGAGTGAGAGCTCTCTGTTCTTCAACCGAAGAGGACTTAAAGGAAGATGGGTTCTTGAGAATACTGAATCTTTTGGGAGCTTTGAGGTGGGAGTTGGGTTCAAGTTGAGTGACAAGAGAGAGTTTGAAGCCATGGTTATGGCGTCCAACTGGCTCAGCTCCTGCAAATCTAATCTTCCTATGAGACGGAGAGAGCTCTGGTTCACCTTTCACGGGCCAAAGCAGTGGGGCCCGCATAATCCTCCATTGGCCTTTTTGGAGTTTCTTGACAGATATTTATCATCATCATTATTGTTCTCCCATTATTTGCTCAATTTTCACTGCAGATATTTTATGGGCAACTGAAAACCATCTGTTTTGCTTTAGCTTCAGATGAATTTTGACAGATCCTGCAGCAAACAAGTATTCCAGCTTTTAGTGCCCTCTATACGGGCATAGACATCGTAAATATATTGCATTTGATGAGTCGTGTCATTACATTTCTTACAAGAAAAACAAAAAATTGAAAATGAAGAAGAAAATCCTAGAAAGCTAATTGGAAACAAAGAAGGGGGATAGCCCTTCAATCTATAAAAAATTTGTAGTTACAAATTGTCGTGCTCAATGACCTGTGCTCCTTTCCAATGCTCACCGGGCTGTACCACCTCAGGGACCAACACTGAGGCAGGGCCCGTGCAGATGAAGTATTCCTTCCCAAACTTCTCGGAGAAGGACCCGGGACTGGACACATATATGTCTTGGAAGCCGATCCGGATCATCCGGAAGAAAAGCTCGCGACCCTGAAACATGAAGATTTGAGTTAGGAAAGAAATATCTAAGGGGATAACTTGCACACCATCAGCAGGACTTTGGTGCAGAGTGAGCCGACAATGTGAAAGGTCTGGATCTACCTCTGGAACACTAAATTCTATAAAGCTCACAGCGAACACACAGTAAATTTTGTAAAGCTCACGAACAATCTTCCCTATCAC
Organism: Punica granatum; assembly: GCF_007655135.1. NCBI lineage: Eukaryota > Viridiplantae > Streptophyta > Magnoliopsida > Myrtales > Lythraceae > Punica > Punica granatum. Next base: position 40,503,076 of record NC_045128.1, on the reverse strand, counting down.
TCCACACGGATTCATTGGATTCTTATCAGTAAGTTCCAAAAGATGTCAGATCAGACAATTTCCGATTAGAAATTATCTCTGAGTAGCCTCCATCTCAATTCTTTAGGCGGGCCAGTCACAACCATTTATTACTGGGAACCTATCTTGATTGACAATTGTCATTGAACCAACATCCATCAATAGTTATGACCAATTTGGTCTAAAAGAATTTTTCTAGACCAAGTTGAAGCTAAGATCTCCCTTAGAATCCTTGACGGGCTTAGTTCAGTTCCCCTGTTATAAAATACGAAATATAGAAGGCTCTGGTATAAAAAGATAGGAAATTTCAATCTACCTGATCGATAGCTTCGTATTTGGAAGGAGGGGTATTGTAGAAGGCCTTGAGTCGTTCCTCGGGTGGAGCAGCATATATTCTGCTGACCTTATCCTGCAGTATCGTTATGGGCACGTCCTGCATACTCCAAATCCCTGGTTTTGGTTCAGTCTCAGAAGAAAACCACCCTGAAGACTCGGTCTTCATAGCCTCTCCAGGAGACAGGAGCTCAAAGGGAGAAGATGGAGGAGGGTGGGAGCAGTAGGAGCAACCTCTGAGCCCTTGAATTGCCGTCCCTCCTCGCTTTTTGGACCGAAGATGGCTCAATATCGCACTGGTCAGAGTCACGGGCTGCCGGCCTTTGTTCTTTACTATCACTGCCGTCGCCATACTCAGTGGGTACAGCGAGATAACATAGGTTATATCCAGGGTTCCACTGGTGCTGCTGAGCTCAACCTGCGGATGGAACACAGTAAAGAAAAGACATGCTTATGCCCGCTTGTCGGAAAAATAGAGATCAACGCAGCAATGCAAAACATACTATTTGGAGTCTTTCATGTTGCCTGTGTAATTTAGCGAGGATGCTGTTTTCAAACTACTGATGTTCATACATTTCGATCCACTACGAGCAATTACAGCCCCATATTCTTTGTGAACAAGAATGCGGAGAACCTTGATTCATTTTTTCGGGGCTGTCAATGGAATTTTCATCTCTTTGACGAAAAAACCCACACCGAGTCTCGAGAACAGCCTTAAGAAGTCCATATATGGTGGAAAAAAAAATTGAAATTTTGCTGCAAAATTGTGTCATATCAACAAGAAAGTCAGCCAATTTCATAGCTTCCCAGTCAGTCCCAGCATGACAATCAAGATTTCCCACCAAGGCATCCGGTGAAATGCGGAAACTGTCATGAAAATGCAGAGTGGTGATTAACGACACAACTGAACTCAAGGGCCGCACCTGCAGGGCATCAATGGCGTCAGAGTCCACATCCTTCACGGTCCACTCAGACCCGGACACAAGCGACCCTTTGGAACCTTCCCCTCCAGACATGTCATTGATCACCAGCCCAACCCCGCCCTTGAACTTGGTCGGGTCCGGGGCGGAGGAGGAGGGGATCGTGTAGAGGACCTCCTCGAACCCATCTTCCTTCCAGGACACCTTGGGCTTATACGAGGTGACATGAGCATCAGGTATATGGACCCTGACAGAGCTGCCATTGCGGACCTTGAGGTCGACAACTGGGACACTGTTGTGCTGGGAGAAGTGAATGCCCTTGCAGGCGAATTTCTCGTTGAGAGCCTGGGGGGTGGACGTGGAAGTCGTGGTCGAGGTGGAGGGAGTGGAGGAGGAAGAGGCTCTGATGAGGGTGGTGGGTTTGGGGAGGGTGAAGGAGAGAAGGGAAGCCATGGGAGCAATGAAGTCCACTTTCTTCTTAGCCTGTTATAGCTAAGAAAAGAGCAAAAGCTCATCCTCTGCCGTGTCCCTGTCCCGCTCTGCTCTGTTCCTACTAACGATCGTTTCTGTGATTTTTGTCTGTTCTTTGGAGAATCGATGCATTTTTTCCGTTTCCTTCCAACTGGCCGTTAATATCTTTTGCATGACATGTCCGAAAATTCTGGTTAGTCCATGCTGACACCAGAAGATGTCACGCAGCCCCAACCATCAGGTGATCTACCGGTGAGACCAGATCGAATTATGGATGGGTTCGGCTAGTTTCTTCCTTAATTAACCAAGCCGACACCAAATACCGCTTTTCAACACATCTCGTGGATGCTATGATCACAGCCCACACACTATACTCACAGCCTAGGTGATCATAACAATGAATGAATTCACTCCCGGACTCTTTAGAATCAGATTAACCCACTTCAGCTTGAATGAAGTAGTGCTTAGATTGAGCACAAATCGCAACACCAAGCAAGAAAGCAAAATTTATCCATCGTGTTCAGGGGATATCATCAATTTATAACCGGAAAACAATGGCAGCAACAATTCGCTAAAATACAGAAAGAGAGGGAAATCTGGATCGCATCAAAAGCTCAAACCCATAGCAAAACTAAAAATCAGCTCAGCGACAATCTCAAACACATTCCCACATTTGTAGTGTTACATATACAAAATGCAAACTCTTCAGCTAATTCTTCTGGATACTATCAAAATTCACGGAGATTTTGGCACTTGCTCTTAAGGAAAAAATGAAGGAGGCAGCCAAATCCGATCACAGGAGTAAGTCTCTAAAGTTGACAATACCATTTGAGATCGATAGATGGTGAGGGATCATAAGACTTGGGTTTTCGGGCACATGCCTAATCTTCATCATTTCCAGCAGGCTGTTCTCTTCTTGGGCCACCAGCCGGCTTTGCCATTATAATCTGCATAGAAATATCTGACAAAGATCAACAAATATTCTCAAATGCTACACCTTGTTTTCTGTTGCCCAATGATAGAAACAGCTCTCCAATCTCCCTCTAAAGTAAGAAATGCAATAGAACAATCTGCATATTGTAGACAATAACTTGCCTGGTCAACCCTCAGAACAGTGCATGCAGCGTCAGCAGCAAATTTGAGGGCAAAGAACCTGAAAGTCACGATAAAGCCAAACCCATCAGTTAACACGAGATGCATGTGTATGAACATAAATGTAGGGAATCTAAACAGTGATTTGGTTCCGGGCCATATCACTGTATACTATGGCACACAATTAACTTTGACATGCAAAACAGAAGATCCAGAAATGAACTAACTTGGTGATGTAAAGATCCCAGATATTCAGAGCTGAGACGTCTTTCCAGACACCTTCCTCCAAATCGATGCCCACTTTATAATTTCCATTTGCATGTTCAGCATACAAAGAGGATATGATTTCCATAGCATTTAGCCCAGCATTCTCAGCTAAAGTCTTCGGCACCATCTCGAAGGACTCAGCAAATTTTGCAATAGCATACTGATCCAACCTGCAACAGCATTAGAGAAAAGTAGAGTTGAGTAGAGTTGAATTTTGATTTTAATTGGATTGTAATGATTGTGTTATTGAATTATAAAAAAAAGTATGAAAAAGTAATGAATAGTTAAGAGAATTTAATATTAAAAATTGAATTGAGTATAATGAAGTTGTATGTTGATTTATGTATGGGGCCCACCTTTTTTGCTTTGAAGAGTTAATTTTTGTTGTGTAGTGAGTAGAGTTAAAGTTAGAGTTAAAATCTTACAGTGTGTTTGATTTTAGAGTTGAATTGAGTTTTGATTTTAATTGGGTTATAATGATTATTGTATTGTTGAATTATGAGAAAAAATATAAAAAAGTAATGAATAGTTGAGAGAATTTAATATTAAAAATTGAATTGAGTATAATGGAGTTGTATGTGGATTTATGTATGGAGCCCACCTTTTTGACTTTGAAGAGTTAATTTTTGTTGTGTAGTGAGTAGAGTTAAAGTTATAGTTAAAATTTTAAAATCTAATTGCGAAACCAAATGGAGCAAAAATCCGATTGCGAAATCAAATGGAGCTATTACTAGCCACACATTACAATAACTCCTTACCAAACAGGAATAAAATGACAATCATCCAGAAGAAGATTGAAACCGTGAGGAAGCATACTACTAGCGGGATGTAATACTTACAAAAAGCACTGAATGTAAGGTTCTTTTTTTTTTTTTAGTTCATCAGAAAAATTTAAGTTCAGTATTTTATTCCCCATGCCAGATGGAGTGTCATACACTTTCAAAAATGGTAAAATCTACATGCACCACGTATATTGATGAGAAGCAAGATATATTACCCAGTTTCCTTGAGTCCGAATTCCTTCACTTTTCTAGCCAACTCAATCTCAGTAGCTGCCCCTCCAGGAACCATACGACTATCCTTGCACATGGCCTGCGACATGGATCCAAACCATAATACAAAACTAAGTGCCAGAATCCCAACCAATAAAAGAACAATAAAGTCATGAGATGAGGAACCAAAATTGGAAAAATTCAACAAAAAGCACAAACAAAAAGCGAGAGAAATCTTGAATTATGGTCCTGATAGTTCATCTAAGTACCTTGTAAGTATTCACTCCATCATCAACTGCTCTTTCAAGATCATCTAATATGCTGTCAGTACTTCCCCTTAAGACCACAGTGGATACAGAGTTTCCACCTTCCTCATTTTTCACTACAGTGACCTACAGGAGGAGAGAGAACGACCATTATAATGAAACATAATAAATGAAAAACCAGAAAGATTGACATGACTGAGTTGCCATGCTCATCTTACCCTAACACCACCAATTTCCTCAACAGAAACAGAGTCTACATATCCCAAATCATCTGGGTTGGGATGGCAAAGCTTCAACTGCAGCACAAATTCAAAGTCTCACAGTGGAGTCAACTTTCCATCAAATTCTTATTTTCCATATGATAATAAAACTCAAGAACTACTTTAACCATCATCATCAGCCTTCTGGATATCTAGGTAATTATAGACTTACCATTGCAACAGCTCCAGTAGTACGGCAAAATCGGCGCAATTCAAACTTTGAGCTAATTTTCAAGACCATAAGCCTGGACAGGCAATACAACACAGGAATCCATGAGTATAATAAGAGAAGCATCTACTATACAGAAGTCAGTGAAACAGATTTAAGCAGCAAGGGATAGAGTACATCATCTCATCCTCAGCATCACCAAAGCATAAGGAGAAAGTTACCAATGGAGAAACATTGGCTTACTTGTAACGCTCACAGAAATGCAATGCCATCTCTCCAACAGCAGCCCCACTAACAATAACCTTGGCACCTGACTCCACAACTCCTCTTATGAGCTCCTCAACTTTAGCTTCTTCAGTTTTAGCATAGTTTTCCAGCTAGAAAATCATATGATTAGCAACAGGTCATTTCAACATATAGTAGAGAACCATGAAGAGATAGGCTCCACAGGACCTCCAGTTAATAAACAAAATTTATCATGGGACCTCCAGTTAATAACAAAATTTATCATGGGACCTCCGGTTAATAAACAAAATTTATCATGAAAAAGAATATTATTCAAGAATGTATCTCATTATACCTGATCAGCACTGTGTATGAGGACAGTTCCTTTAGTCTCAGTAGCAGAGGTATCAACACCTCCAGCAAATACGGCAACCTAATGCATGAGATGGAGATATAGATCAGGTTCCCATCTGGATATATTTCTACTAAAAGAATCAGTCAAAGACACAATGAAATAACGTAATATTCAAATATATTTATACTGTCATCTCCTATCTGATCCATGATACTTAAAATAATACAGCAACAAGGCATAGGTAAATGTATGCAAGCCTATACCAAATTCATTAGGAATCCGCATATGAGTTTATGCTTATTGTTTGAAAAAAACACTGAGCATAAATATAGAATAACAGGTTCACTGTATTGATAAATGTATCAAGCCCAATGGCACACAAGTTTTAAGAAACCTATTAAAAATCCTAATGGCAATGCCACTAATAATAAAATACTAACCTTTGCCTTCTCTATTCTCTGTATGCTACCGACAGCAGCATTCTTCAATACCATACCTCGAACCACCGTGCTATTGTAGAGACCTCCTCCCAAGAGTTTAGCAACACGGACATTATCCACATTAAAGTTTGCCGGGTTCTTAGGGCAGACTTGGATGCATGCCTACACATAAAAATGGCGAAGATTAGGATCTCATTTGTTTTTATTTTTTTTATTTTTTGTTGGGGGGGGGGGGGGGGGGGGGGGGGGGGGTGGTGGGGGGTTGGGGCAGGGCACGAGGAGTCTATATGCAAGGAGAGAGCAACTATCTTTACATCTGCAACAAGAGGACACAGAATATCTTCTTGTCCAAACTGCTTGCTGGCAACAGCAGCTTTCATCCGTGTGATAACTTCCTCCTTATTCCGAACGTCCATATTTTCAGAGCCTTTCTCGACCAAATCTTCTAAAAGCTCAATCGTCTGGACGTTTCAGAAACAACATGAGAAATTTAGCAGGGACGCACAGGAATCCATTAAAAGAAACTAGTCAGCTATTTGTTCAGTGATATTAAACCTTGTTTATTCCTTTATTGTAACCGCTGATAATCTCACTGGGGTGCAAGCCCATCCGTATGAGCTCCTCCGCATTTTGAAGAAGCTCCCCGGCAAAAGAGATTGTCAGGTTAGCACCATCACCAATCTCCTCCTGCTGAGCCTTCCCAGCCAAAACTAAAATCTTGGCTGCAGGATGCTGGACCTCAAGTTCGTTCACAATAGTGGCAGCATCATTTGTGACGAAGAGCTTGTCCAAGTGATTTATGACCATCTTGTTCATACCTGAGCAAAAATGAAATAACATAGGTAAGAAAATACAAAGCAACTCGGAGCAAAGTCCGAAATTTTCCAGCTGAAACGCATTCTCAGCCAATCAGAAACTGGCAATTGATTCCAAAATCTCCATTTCTGCATGTGCATCAACAAAAGACTCATTTATTGCAGGATCAAAAGGTCAGGCAGGAGATCGGGGAATGTCAATGTAAGCTGCTTAAATTAGAAATGAACGTCTTTCGACAATCCCGGTCCTTTAACTGAGCGACAAAGAACAAGCTACAGCGCGATAGAAAAGCTGAAACTCAATACAGAGATTCCTTTGCATCAAGAGACAAAACCGGCAGAGAAAAGCAAGCAGTGAATCCGAGAAAGACAAGAAAATGCCGATCCAAGAGAAGCGCGGGGTACCATTGGGACCGAGAGAAGTGCGAGTGATAGTCGAGAGCTGCTTGCAAGCATCGATGTTCTTGACAACAGCCTCATCGAGGCCTGAGAGGTGCTTGTGCCCCTCCTTGAGCATGGATTGAATCCCATACGGCTGCATCGAGAATCCCATTTCCCTCAGCTCCTACCCTTCTCCTTCCTCTACTTCTAGCTCCGCACAGAACCAATGCCAGCAACGGAATTTGTGCTCACGATCCAACTGTCTTCTGAACACAGATGTAAATCTGCTCCTGGAAAACCCTAGAAGAACCTCTTGCAGTGTGGGCAAGAGAGAGAGAGAGGGAGAGAGAGGTGGCAATGCTTCAGTGACCCGACCGTGACGCCTTTGAATTGACAGATGGCTAGCCGCGCCCAGTAAGCTATAGAATTCCATCGAAAGAAGTCCATTGGGCCTTAATCATGGGCCGGGCTTTCTCAGAAGATACCGACCCAACCCTAATCCTGTCTCATACATATTCAAATTTTCAAAACACGGCTTGATTTCTGTATAAACCCAAACAAAAAAGGAAAGTTTTAGGCATTAAAGTGCAATTGTCCAAAACTTAAGACCTCTTAATGCAACTTATCCACTATATGTAAGTTCCTTATTTTTTTTTTGTCTTTTTTTTTTATGCCAGACCACCAAACCACTAATTCACTGTGCCACTCCTTTTTTTTCCATTAAATTACATTAAAATAAATAAATAAAAATAAAATAGTGGTAAAACTAAAGAAGGAGATTAGTACTTGATATGTCATCAGATTGCATTGTATATCATCCTATCTGATTTAACTACGAGATAATCTCAATTTATTTATATTACATTATTCAAATCGTCTTCTTTCTTATTCATCAGTCTCTAAAAAGGAGAAAAAGGGAAAATAAAATGAATATGGATAATTATTAATGACGATGGGTGGATGAATATCAGTTTATTATTTTTTTTCCAATAATTTATTTATTTATTTATTTACCGGCAGATATATATGAATGCTGCGTGCTTCTAGTTTCTACCTATAATTTCTCGCAAATTTCTTAATTTTATTATTATTTTGAAAAAGATAGATTTTTTTTTTGGGTTTATTATGTAATAATATTTTTCGGGCAGGAGGAGGGACAGAGAGAGGAAGGGATAATAATAATGCAGAGGAAAGGAGTCTCCACATGTACGTACATGGTTATTGTGCATAGTGAAGGAGGAGGAGGGAGGAAGGAGGAAGACCGAAGAAGAAGGAGGAGGGGGAGATCGATCTGAGCTTGCGATCCATCATCATCGCCCGAATGCGCCGGTTCTTGCTCGATTCCGCCCCCGATCGTCTTCCTTTCCCGATTCCCGAGGATCGATCCGTGAGTGATTTCTTATTTTATTTATTTATTTTTTTTGAGCTGCCGCTTGAGCTCGCTCGATCATCGGTTTGAGCTGCTGATGTTGTTTTCCGGTTCTGCTGGACGATCGGCTGTTGTTTGTGCAGCTGCTGATGTTCTCATTCGGTTTTAGGTGAGGTAAAGGTACCTGCTTGTTGAAACATTTCTGAACGAGTTCGTCGGTTTCAGTCGGCTGTTTGATTTGGCATAACAATCGTTGAGGTGAAGCTTGGTTTTTTCGGTCGATGATGATTTTACTGATTGAAAACAAGGATTGAGACGGTGCTAAGAAGGTGTGAAAATGCGGAGGCGATGATCGTTCCTTGTCGGTGTTTGATACATTTGGCTCTTTTCTTGGTTTTATCTCGGGGCCAATGAGCTTTCTGTGACTTCTCAGCCAAATTAGTTCGTTTCATTCTGTTGCTATGCCTGTTTTAGCTCGCTGCTTCTTGGATTTCTTCTTTACTTTGATCATATCTGTCGTGGGTGCTTGCAAGTCATCGAATCATATACTTTTTGATTTTCAAATCTGATCTTTTTCTAGTATAATACTGCTGTGTGATAAATTGATTTATGCATTTACTGACGCTTTGTGACATTTGGCTTCTGAATAACAGGAGGACTACAGGATTAGCAGGTGAAGTGAGTGGAATGTAATTTGCATGGGGTGAGGATGCCAGAGTTGCGAAGCGGAGCCCGAAGATCAAAACGGTTGGATAATCTACAACCTACACAGCCCTTTGAGCAGCCTGAGGATTGTGCACTGCCTGCTCAGACTCGGACCCGGAGGAGAGGTGGTGGTGGTGGTGGAAGAGGGAGGGGCTCTAATGCTGCAGCTGTAGGGAAAGGGCGTACTCCTGCTACTAAGGCAACTGGTGCCGGTAGAGGCCGAGGCATTAGGATTATAGATTTAGATCCAGAACCTTGTGAAGTCATTCCTGAAGCAGCAGCTTTGGGAGCTGCAGACCCTGCTTTTAATCAAGTAGAGGTGGTAGGAGAGAAAGACATTGCAATGGAGGGTGGAAGTGCTGACAAAGCGATGGGGGTTGAAGAAGAAGCTAGCACGACCCCAGTTCCTGATAGGGTACCTTCTGCTTTTGCAGCTTAATTTGTCCTTTTCTTTTTCTTTTGAAGCATATATCTTCAAAATCTTCAGTTTCCTGTACAATTTACTAGGATTTGTATAGATCTTTTTACAGCCATTGCTATGGCTACTAAACAACCTTTTTGCAAGAACACAGCGGGAAATTTCCTATGGTTCTTCATCATTTTTTTTTTGAGATATATCGGAAAAGTTAAGACCTTTAAACTTGAAACTTTGTCGAACACATTGGGAAGTATGAATTTTTCCTGGTCAATTCATCTGACGAGTGTTATGCATTTTCTCTTTTTCGATGCCTCTTCAGGTTCTTTGGCATCAATAATACTGTTTTCATGTAAAAATGGCATGTCGGATGCAGGTACAGGTGTCTAATTCTCCTGTATACAAGACTGAAAGGAAGTTGGGAAAAGGTGGTTTTGGCCAAGTGTATGTTGGCAGAAGGGTAACTGGTGGGTCTGATAGAACTGGACCAGATGCAATAGAGGTATCACTTGGCTTAATACTTCTGTTCAGTTTTGAAATCCCATTCACTTCAATGTTGATGCTTCAAAATCAATGCTCCATATATTGTAGGTTGCATTGAAATTTGAGCACCGAAATAGCAAAGGTTGCAATTATGGCCCTCCTTATGAGTGGCAAGTGTACAAGTACGTACAGACTTTTTATCTTTATCTTACCAATTGCTAAAAGCTTAAACGTTTCCAATCATTTTAGTTTGTGAAAATCATCACCTGATTGATTCATTATTCTGTTTTAAAGCACCTTAAATGGATGCTATGGGATCCCTTGGGTTCATTACAAGGGTCGACAGGGAGATTTCTATATTCTGGTAGGATTCTTTATTGGTGCTTCTAGTGATTGAAATTCGACTTTGGTGACTTCTGTAAATTCACTATACTTTTCTTATTAGGTTATGGACATGCTTGGCCCTAGTCTTTGGGATGTCTGGAATTCTCTGGGACAATCGTAAGATCTGAATGCTTACCATCCCTTCATCTCCATTTCCCTCCTCTTCATCTACTTCTTTGCTATTCTTATTTGCTGACTCAAGTGTCTGTGGATCCTCTTTATTTTATAAACTGAAACAGGATGTCACCAAACATGGCTGCTTGCTTCGCAGTGGAAGCTATATCAATTCTTGAGAAGCTACACATGAAGGGGTACCGCTTTTGACCCTTGTCATGATTTTTTCTTTCCATTTCAATGTAGCATTGCAACTGTTTTGGCAACTTATACCGACTTATAAACTAACTCCTGTTTTCTATATTCTTGCAACTCTTGACTAGTTTTGTGCATGGAGACGTGAAACCAGAGAATTTTTTGCTTGGTCAGCCTGGATCACCTGATGAAAAGAAGCTCTATCTCATTGACCTTGGTCTGGGTATGTTGACTTGACAAAGTTATTTCAGTTATGTCATTAGCATATGTTTTCCATCTCATCAAACAATAAGATATATCTGTGTATCATTTCAGCATCTAGATGGAAAGATGCAACTTCAGGCCAGCATGTTGATTATGATCAGAGACCAGATGTTTTCAGGTTTGTAGCTTTAATTTTTGATATTCTTCCAGTCTTCTACACTTAAGCTGCATATTGAAGTATCTTTTTGGCAGGGGAACAATAAGATATGCGAGTGTACATGCTCATTTAGGGCGTACTGGAAGTCGAAGGGATGACCTTGAGTCCCTGGCATATACGTTGATTTTCCTCCTGAAAGGAAGATTACCATGGCAGGGTTATCAGGTATTTTTGCTTTGCTTCAATGCGTATGAGATGTTTCATCTAATGAACCTTTCCTAACATTTTGTTTTCTGTGACAGGGGGATAATAAGAGCTTTCTCGTTTGTAAGAAAAAGATGGGCACTTCTCCGGAGCTTATGTGTTGCTTCTGTCCTGCTCCATTCAAGCAGTTTCTTGAAGCTGTCACCAACATGAAATTTGATGAAGAGCCAAATTACTCAAAGTTGATATCTTTCTTTGAGAGCCTTATTGAGCCATGCACCCAGATGAGACCAATTAGAATTGATGGAGCTTTGAAGGTGGATCGTCATCTTCCTCTTGCTAGTTTGAATTAAATAAAGACTTTCAGTGAGGCACTGTTGAGTTGTCCTTCACGTTTACGAGAGACTGTACTCTTCAGTTTAGTTGGCACATCACCTAGTGGTCCATCTTAATTTTGATGAATCAGAGAAATAACAGGAGAGGTACTGCTTAGATTAACTTCTTTATTTAATTTTTTATTATTTATGTTAATAGGTTGGTCAAAAACGGGGAAGATTGCTCATAAACTTGGAAGAAGATGAGCAGCCAAAGAAGAAAGTTCGTTTGGGAAGTCCTGCTACCCAGTGGATATCAGTTTACAATGCGCGTCGTCCTATGAAGCAGAGGTTAATATTTGTTTCCCCTTCCAGCATTATGATGTCGGATTTTCAACAATCCACCTCTAAGTTTCTTGATGGTTAATTATTGGTACTGTTTCTGGAAGAATCTGTCAGCAATGAAGTTGATTATCTGTTAGAGCAAAGATAAACTTAGTATAATTGCTGTTTCCATATGGTTTTTTTTTTTAAAGGAAACTCCATATGGGTTAAATAGGATCTCATTTTTTTGTCTTTTGCTTTTATCAATGCTTTGTTATTTGTCATGACATCTGACTTATATTACATGTGTAGTAATTATTTTCTTTGGACTTCTAGATATCACTACAACGTGGCGGACTCGCGATTAAATCAGCACGTAGACAAGGGCAATGAAGATGGGCTATATATCAGCTGTGTGGCATCGGCAGCAAATCTGTGGGCCTTGATTATGGATGCTGGGACTGGTTTTACTTCCCAGGTTTATGAATTGTCAGGTGTCTTCCTGCGCAAGGTACTATGCTACAAGGCTTTCCATAGAGCTGTTTCTGCCCTGAAGAAACTGTTTGTCCTAATTTACTATTGTTTCTTACAGGATTGGATCATGGAACAGTGGGAAAGGAACTATTATATCAGTTCAGTGGCAGGTGCAACCAATGGGAGTTCCTTGGTTGTCATGTCCAAAGGTGAGTAGTCATTGTTATCATTTTAAATATTTTTCCTTCTTTTCTATTAACTCACCATTTTCATGTGTTGGTATGTTAGTTATTATGCATTTACATCAATAAGTCAATGACGAGTATGGAAATATCAGTTAATTTTCAGAGTGCTTAGGAAAGGTGTTGTGCGGATTGAGACATAATATTGTTTATGGTAAACGACCCTGAGACATAAATACGAGACTTCCAAAAGGCCATTCAGCTGAAATGCATTTCCTTTCTTAAGTTATCCTTCATTTTTTTCTTGGGCGTAAGCTAGTATGTCCAGGGAGTTGCCCTTGTTTCTCGAAGAGGTCCTTCACTTTAGCATAACGCAACAAATATAATCCATTTCTTTCCACAACTGCACAAGGTTTACAATGGAGTGCTGTACTCGACCTTGATTGTTGAACTCTCTCAATTTACAAAAATGCAGGAACACCTTATACCCAGCAATCCTATAAAGTAAGTGAATCATTTCCCTTCAAATGGATAAACAAGAAGTGGAAAGAAGGGTTCCATGTCACATCTATGACAACAGCAGGTAGTCGATGGGGTGTGGTTATGTCCAGAAATTCTGGGTATTCCGATCAGGTAACGGTCCTTAAAATTCTAGACAAAACTCTCTTTTATTCTATGTTCTCTCCTGAAAGCAGTTGATGGGTTTCTTTTATTCTATCTTGAATCCACTAGGTCGTGGAGCTCGACTTTTTGTACCCGAGCGAGGGAATACATCGGAGATGGGAGAATGGTTACAGGATAACAGCTATGGCCGCAACTTCTGATCAGGCAGCTTTCATATTAAGCATTCCAAAGAGGAAGGTGATGGATGAAACTCAAGAAACCCTAAGAACATCTGCATTCCCAAGCACACACGTAAAGGTATGGTCCACTATTTGAAGCTAGCAGAACTGGATCAATTAATTGCAGATTGATCAATTGGAACTACCTCGAGGATTGTTCTGGGATACCATGAGTTATAAATCATAGATTTACCTGCTGGTTGATAAATTAGGAGGTTCACAAGACTGAATCGGCATAATTTGTCTGGCAATTGTTTTCATACATATCTATATGAGAAATTGAACCAAATCGTTCTTGCTTGCTTTGTGTTTCCACCGTTTGTTCTTGCAGATCTCAAGTTGACGTTCTCCATTTGTTTTTCTTGCAGGAAAAATGGTCAAAGAACCTCTACATTGCTTCGATTTGTTACGGGCGAACCGTATGTTGATAAGGGTGTACCATTAGCATCCAAGTATTCAAGTTCACAAAATTTTCAAAGCTGAGACGGCTTTCATAAATTTAAGCCGATTAATAGGAAACCAACGCATCTCTTGCAAGATCTCTCACCTGGTGAATCAAAAGAGGGAAGACATGCATGATGCGATGAGGCGAGCCTGGTGCCCCAAAGCAAAACTAAATTAAGCGGGGCCATAAGATTATTAAGAGAGACATGTATCAGTACCCTTTGTTGACAGCCATTGTTGTATGGAATTAAAGCTTCTAATGAGTGATGATGAGTTGCAAATATATGGTGAGCTGTTCCATGCCACCGGAGACCTTTCCTTGGTCGGGACATTCTTCGATCGTTATCATAATCCAAAGAAAGTGTGATTTCTATGCATTTTATTCCGTAGCCGACCACTGCTGCTTTCTCAAGAATTCAGTCGGGTTTTGAAATATGAAGTCGTGCTCCTATTTGAAAAATATGACTTGTACTAGCCATTTTTCTAAGGACATGCTAAACGGTCTGATGTTAGAAGGGAAAGGATGTTTTGAGTTGTTGCAAGTCGAATCCAGTCATGCTGGCTTCAATCTTGGCTTCAAAATCATAAAATGCGACTGTGTTTGGATCTCAAGGAATATATATCATATTTACGCGATAAGCTTGTAATTAATAGAATAGGGATTGGTTTCACCCATAAAAAAAATAGAGCAGGGATTTGTCCGCGGACTGACTGTACGAGTGATTTGATGAAGTATGAGGGGCATTTTGGTCATTTTAGATGTGCCACGATTGATCCACAAAAACCCTACAAAGAACCCTAAAACCCCCCGGCTTCTCAGACACAGACACTGTCCCTGCCGGCTCCTCTCCTAATTCTATTCCCCCAACTGTGTACTGTGTACTGTGTAGAGAGCCATGCGACCACCAAGGGGCGGCGGTGGCTTCAGGGGCGGCCGAGACGGTGGCCGAGGTCGCGGGGGCTTCCGGGGTGGTCGTGGCTTCGGAGGAGGCCGAGGTGGTGGTGGGTTTCGCGACGAAGGGCCCCCAAGCGAAGTCGTAGGTTTGTGTTTTTGGCGGTTTGCTCAAATCACTAGCTTCCACTTTCCATCTGTCGACATGTCGAGCTGAAGTTACAAAATTACGATAAAGTCAGAACTCTGTGTTCGTGTTTGTATGCCTGTGTTGTTCGAGCAAGTTCACTGATAACCGTCTCACTGCACTTATATAT
Source organism: Punica granatum (assembly GCF_007655135.1). Lineage (NCBI taxonomy): Eukaryota > Viridiplantae > Streptophyta > Magnoliopsida > Myrtales > Lythraceae > Punica > Punica granatum. Next base: position 40,488,053 of record NC_045128.1, on the reverse strand, counting down.
TCTGGTGTTATGATAGCTGAAAGGCTCGTCCAGGCTTCTTGAACATGATGTCTTGTAGCTGATAAAACTGTAAACAAAGGGGCAAACTTTTCTGTCTGCTTCATAGTTATAAGATGTTCCTCTGTGCATACCAGTGTTCGTCGTTGATTGTTTGATGACATGGTGACCAATCTAGACCAAATGGGGGCCTGTTTTGATGTTCTTTGAGTGAACTGCCTGTATTTAGTCGGATTTGGTGATCTATTTTATGCAGAGATTTCGACCTTCCTTCATGCGTGCGAGGGCGACGCAGTCACAAAGCTCACCAATGAGAAAATACCATACTTCAATGCTCCGATCTATCTGCTGAACAAGACCCAGATCGGCAAAGTCGACGAAATCTTTGGTCCCATCAATGAATCTGTGAGTTCATTTGTGATATTTCTTTTCACTGATTTGCTTTACTTATTCGTTTCTTAGTGTCTCTCAACGGTTTTCTCCCTTGCAACTTGCAGTACTTCTCCATCAAAATGATGGAAGGCATTGTGGCAACTTCGTATAATCAGGGGGATAAATTTTATATTGATCCTGCCAAGCTTCTGCCGCTTGCTAGATTCCTTCCACAGCCTAAGTATGTTGATTTTCCTTCCCTTGCTCCGTCCCGTGCTCTTGATGTGTTGATAGCTTTTGGTGTATTGATAGATAGCGTTTGTTAATAGCTAAAGCCTGGAATTATGAATGCCTCAATATTTTTGAGCTTGTTCTGAAGTATGTTTGCATGTGATTGCTCTCTCCAAAGACTGTTATGCTTAAACTTCTCAATATTCTGCAACTGGCAGGGGCCAGCAAGCTGGTGGTAGAGGTGGAGGACGTGGGGGAGGCAGAGGCGGTAGAGGTGGTGGCCGCGGACCTGGCGGATTTCGTGGAAGAGGTGGCCCAAGGGGCGGTAGAGGTCCTCCGAGGGGTGGTGGGCGTGGTGGTGGCTTCAGGGGCAGAGGAAGGTCATAGAAATAGAATTTGTAACCTTAACCGTGCTCTTCTCGTATGTTGTCATTATGCCGGGGACAGTTTTCACAAAGATGATTTTACTGGTGGATTTTGGTTTCTAGATGGTGAACTATCGATATTGCAAATCATTTCGGCCTAATCCTTTTATTCTTGCTGTTGAAATTGATGATAACTTACCTTCTTTGAAGTGAAGAGGTCGGCCGTGTTCCCCTCTTAAAAGCTGAAGGCCCAAATGCGAATCAAGCTGCAATGTGTATAAAATGGTGCCTCATGTTTTAGAAGATACGAATTATAAGAACTATCTAGGCGATGCAACAAGTTATTGATTTTGTCATCCTCTTCCAAATTTATACTTGTGACTCTGCAGATTGATTTTAACTCATTGTATGTACCATCTTGGTATCGCTTTCAAAGGGACTGTTTTCTCGATGTTTACTTGGGGATTGTATGCGCTTACTCTTCCTTTTAAGAGAGCAGGGAATACGGCTTTACTGGCGTTAAGACAAACATTCCTGGCATGCAAATGTGATTCCACGCATTATCCTTAATCAAAGGTGGTAGTAGGAACTCATCATTCACTCACTATTCAACTGTCAATGAATTGAGCTACTTTTTCCAGTACTGCATACACTTGCCAATTGCTCCTCTTTACATCATCTTCAAAGAAAAGAAGCAAGCAATTGCCACGATCCTACTAAGCATCAGTCTATGTACAACCTTTCTACGGAATGAATAGCCCCCTTCACTGGTAATGTTGATTAATAATAAGAGGAACTTAGTTTAGATCAACCTGAAGCTTAATGGACATGTACAGGAGTGTGAGAAGCGCGCCTTGTGGAAGTGGTGCATACCTCGCCAGATTAGAACCGACCCACATAGCTACCACCACAAGAACTACGACACTGCTGCTGGTTTTCCCGCATACCCAACTTGCGAAAGAGAGGCACATCGTCAATAAAATGCCACCTCTACCTCCCAAAATCCAGGCAATTAGGTAACCAATCTTATATCCCGCATCTAATTTTCGGTCTAATAGTGCCATAAAGCTGCTATAGGTAAGAGAGAACAAGCATCCGAATGTCTGCATCAGGAAAATGGAAACTAAGGCAGATCTGAGTACTTCAGTGAAAGCGCCCCTCTCTTGATCATCAGTTTTTTTCCCTTCTACCTCCTCATCTTCTTCACTGTAAAATGGAGATTCCTCATCATCCGTGTCATACTTTTCCCAGTATTTCTCTCGTTGCATTCTCTGCCTAAATTCAGCCCACCGATATGTCCTAATCCCATCATGATATTCGCAGCAGTCACTCCATCTTACTCTATGTTGCGTGCCCCTGTCTTCCTGAAATTGAAGTTCCGTATCATACTGAGTTCTTGTAGCGTCATTTGACAGCACCTGTTCAATTGAGCAATGAGGTGGCTGCTCTTAGTTTGGGACTTTAGAAAACACGTACAAGAGCAACAAAAAATTGAAAACAGGTCACGATCTGTGTGCCAAGATGAATAATGCTGCCAAAATCCCCGTTGTTCTCTTTACTTTATCCAAACCAGAAAATATAATTTGGTTTTCAACTTTCATTTCTGAGGCTTTGCGCTCTCCTTAGCTAATCTCCATTTTCCTCTTTACTCTATCCAAACCAGAAATATAATTTGGTTTTCAACTTTCATATCTGAGTCTTCTTTCTCTCCTTAGCTATCCTTTTCTAAAGAAGAATCACCAGTAGATCACAATGCTCAAAGAGATTCATGTAACTGCCTAAACTGAAACTTTTGGATTTTAGAACAACAATGCAATCCCGTCAATTTAACTCCCAGAACCAAAAACTGAATCAAAAGGTAATGAATAGGACTCAAGGATAGCTCACTTCATATGCATGACGGATGCTCTTGAATGCCTCACCAGATTGTGACTCCTTGCTTACGTCAGGATGATACTGTAATCACAGGATGAAAACACAGAAGCCAACCAATTGTTAGTGATGTTTGCCAAGGAGAAGCAACTGCAAACATCAGTGACAGGAAAAGGAAGAGAAGGAATTCACAATAGTGCATAAACTATACAGGCAATTCAAAACTTTGATAGAAAAGCAGCTATCTGGATCGAAATCCAGTATAGTTCGGCATCTTTTTAAGAAAAGAGTTCCCATTTTTGTCGACTACAGAAATTGTTCTCCTCAACGGGCAATCGTGGTTGACATTATGTTCACGATCTTTTCGGCAAACTCAATGCGGCAAGAGGGCCAGCGCAAGTCTTGTATGATGCCTTTATGGTTATGCATAAAGAAGTACAAACAATTTCTCCTGCAAAGCATCTTGAAGGCACCATATTATCTTCTTACTTGTTCTACACTTCAAAATCTAATCCATTTAAGGATCTTCTAAGAACATTTCCTGTATCAATGGACCGAAAGCCATAACTAAATTGCTAAAAAATTTGTACTTTCCACTCGTTCAAGATCATAGCAGGTCGAATTGAACGAACCGCGCCTCAACCACGCCCGAATTCCACTGGAAAAACACAAAGGTAGAATAATCTGCCCAAGATCCATCATCATACGAGCGAAAGGGAAAATCTTGACGAGACCGACCTTGCGAGCGAGGAGGCGATAGGCTCGTTTGACATCGGCGGTGGTGGCGCTCTGATTGAGGCCGAGCACGTCGTAGTGGTTCTGCTCGCCGCCAAACGCCGTCCGCGACGACCGCCACGACGAAGACGAGGATGCCATGGGCCGCCACCGGCGGCGGTGATTCGGGGTTCTGGAACTCTGTTTGGGGACCCAGGAGCCGGAGGCTGGGGTGGGTCCCACGAGGAGCTGCGCCTGCGCCATAACTTCATGCACTGCCCACTGAACCTCTCGAGCACGGAGAGGCACGATAATGGTATGTCGGGTCGGGTCGGGTAACCGGTATTTTTCATAATACCCGGACCCTACCCTATAAGGGACAAGTTCCAAAATTTTGGAACCGGACCCTACCCTGTTGAATCATGGAATCGAAACCTACCCGGAACCTGTATTATACCACAAGTTCCGGGCACGATAATGGTATGTCGGGTCGGGTCGGGTAACCTGTATTTTTCATAATACCCGGACCCTACCCTATAAGGGACAAGTTCCAAAATTTTGGAACCGGACCCTACCCTGTTGAATCATGGAATCGAAACCTACCCGGAACCTGTATTATACCACAAGTTCCGGGTACCCTGTTGGAACCTGTAAATTTTTTCCTCTCACTAAATAAAATCGAAAATATCACATACATAATCAGTAATCATGCCAAATAGATTATCAACAAAATTTAGATTAATCCACAACAATGAAATAATAATATGTCTCATCAACCCATCGACAAAATTAAACATCCATAATACGATCTCACACAACAAAGTGCCTATGTTCTGATTCATTAGAGGAGATAGTAACTTTACTCTTTCCTCTCTTTTTTTAATAAATAACCAGTTTTGGGTACCCTGTAGACAGGAACCGGAACCGGAACCGATTTTCACAGGTTCCTAATTTTAATACCCGGAACCTACCTTATTTTCAATACGAGCTACCCAGACCCTATTTGTTAGGGTAGATTCAACCGGTTCCAGGTATACCCGATACCCGTGCACACCCCTAATAAAAACGTTTCGCTTCCCATTTTTTTTCTAATTACAAAAGAGGCCATGAATCGTATAATAAAAAAGAATTCATAAAGAAATTCATATAACTAATAAAAAGATACGTATAGTTTTAATCACTGAATATCAAATATGAAGATCCTTGATTTACATCATCTTTTGATCGTTCGTCCTTTCCTATCACAATTTTACAATTGATATATGTGCGTGTGCAGACAATGTCCTAGATAGAGGAGGGATTTTTTTGTTTTTCGATTTTAGTGTTTTTCAACGAGATCACGGGTTGTCTTATTTGGGCATCAATTTGACCATTTTCAAGAGATATTTTGATTATATTTAGAACATATGCGCTGCAAGTAAAATTAATCCACAAATAGTTTGATTTGTCGTTTGAATCACCTCCCGTGATTTAAAAGAGCGTCTTTCACTTCTATTATTCACTCTCTTATTTGCAAATTATCGATATCAAGACGAGTCTGCTTGATGGAGAATATAAATATGATATTCGATAATTCATCCTTTTCTTTTTCTAAGAGCAACTAGAAAAAAGAACTCGGAATGGTATACAGGAAATTTTTTTGATCTCTAATGCGAGTTCATAAAAAATAGAGGGCAGAAAATACGTTTTCGGAGAAAATGAGACCATAGAGCATGAATTTGTTTTCAGGTTTTCATGATTCATGAATGAAGGAAACCCAATTTTCCCACGCGGGAAGAACATTTCCCATGTTGGTGGTTCCTCAGACCAGTAATATAGAGAATGGTTTTCATGTTCTTTTCTTTTGGAAAACGTTTTTCATTGGTCATCTTCCGAATTTATACTTCACGACGGAAAACGTTGAATTTTGGAAAACGCGTTGTTGACGGCGATCGCCTTCGTGTTTCACGGAAACCTACAAAACAGCGAACAGGGAAGAAGACAGCGAAAGATCCGAATCCAACCACCGCACAGAGAGAGAGAGAGAGAGATGGTGCTGAGCGCCGCGGTGGTGGCGGCTGTGGCGGACGTCTCGGCCAACCTCTGCCAGTACATCGCCTGCAACCCCGAGCGATTCAGCAGCGACCAGGTCCTCCGACTCCTCTTCTGTTTCCCCTTCCAGCACGTCCGCCACTTCGCCCTCTCTCTCACTGCTTGCCTCTGCTTCGTCCTCTCCTCCGACACCTCCTCCTCCTCCTCGGACTCCGACTCCGATCTCTCGGCCTACAGCAACGATTCCCACTCCGATTGAACCCTCTTGAATCAGATCCAATGCATCTCGTCCAATTATGTGTCAGTGGCATTTGATCCTCCAATTAGACAGCGGGTCTATTCCAGCTGCGACAAATCGATTTTCGCCGGCGTCGCAACTTCCCCGGCTCCGCCGCGGATTCATTCAGCTCCTCCAGGGGCGGTGGACAGATTCATCCACACCAATGGACAGCCGCTGCCGAGAGCGCACTCCGGGTCGGGTCGGGTCGGGATGGAGCATTCCGGCCCAATGGATAATTGTGCCTCTCTGGGGCACACAAATGGGCTTCGGAAACTTTTTTGTAGTAGCCAGTCGAAGTATATCTCTTTGTAATGTTGTAAGTTGTAGCGAACCATAAATTTTCATTGAATTGAAAAACATACTCGAATTTATCATTGATTTCTGGGAAAACCGAAAGGTCGATCTCGACTGACCGAGTTTGTTCATTACACGAACATGAAGAAAAAGCCTGAAATCGGCTCTTAATCAGTAATGGACATCACTCATTTTTTGATAAATTACACAATTGGTCCAAAAACTAAAAAAATATAACAATCGAGTACATTTTTTATCCAAAAATATTGGATAGATCATCAATTTGTGGCTAACGGCGTTAGTCGGTGTCGCATGGATCCTTCATGACTATTGGCAACGTTAAGCCTTGCTTATGTGACTCTTGCATGGCATTGACATGTCATTTTAAATTAAAATAAATAAGATGAATTAAAAATGATATTAAAAATATTTAATAAAAAATAAACCCGAAGTTTTTTCTTTTAAAAATTTTTAGGAACACTCATTCCACTTATTCTACCAAGTTTCATATAATCGTATAATTTTTTATATTTTTTATATCTAAAATTATATCTATACAAAATGATATTGGTCAAGTAAGTTTTTTTTTTTGAATCAATCTTCAGATTCTTCCATTCAATTTAAAAAGTCAATATTCTCAACATAACTACAGAAAACTGTCAAATATACTATGAAAGATCGATTTTACATCAAATGTACCCTCGAATTATTTTTTATATCACATAAAACCTAAATAGTTAGAAAGTACACCTAAGGAGCCCTTCCATCTGGCTTCGGTCGAGAAATAATGGAAAGTGCTGATGTGGCATCTTTATTATTATTATTATTATTATTATTATTCTTTCTTTCTTTCTTAATAATAAAACATAAAAAAAAGTCGAAAACCAAAATCCATCTTGCTTAGAATTAAAGGGAGGAAGGGATGGAGGGGGTAGGCTTGGGGGAGAAGATCGACGATGGGGGGCACCACGCCGAAGCGACGTCTCCGGATGCGTAGATGGAGGTGGTGGCCGGCGGGGTTGCTATCAAGGGAGGCAGATACCTGGGGTGGTGGTTTCGAGCTTCAATTTTAGTCTTCTTTCTCTCTTTTACCGTTTCTTTCTCTCTGTTCCATTTCTTTTTTAAAAAAGAAAAACACATTCAACAAATCACAGAGAAATGACGAGGCTGTGTGGGGGAGGATCGGCGATGGGATGATTGTCAAACTCTTCCAAAGCTTAATATCTGCAGAAATGCAGAGTTTATTGTACATATACATCCTACAAATATTTATTTGTCGAGGCATGGGATGATTCAAGTAGCTGTCCGTTCTCTTTTCTTGACTGCTCTTGTATACCTCCATATCGGAAGTGGTACCTTTCAGGGAGCCTGAATTAAATCCAACCAGGAAAATATTGAGCAGGTCCATCCATATTGTCCGTAAAGCAACCATCTTTCACTTCCCTAAGCGGGTAAAGCAAAAGTTTTGGATGCCGTCAGTTTTCCATAAAAGCTGCCGTTAGTCGATGAGCTAGTGGGCTGCCGTTAGTCAGTTTTGCGCTCTGATTGGATTGTGACACCACTTGGTAGCAGTGACGTGGTATCATCGTTTCGTGGAAGACTTTCACGTCAGTAAAAGTCGGACTTCGTTTCCAGTCAAGCTGAGGCAAACAAACCTCATTACAAAGAGAGAAATACTCATCGGGATGTGACGAGAAAACAAAAGGATTGGGTGAAGAAACGCTCATGATAATCAAAAGATATTATTTTAATATAATGAGATACTTGTTTAATAAAAGTGCACTTTTAAGAGTATTTTAATATTCAAAATAATAACTTTCTTATTATTTAACAAGTATCTTATTATATTAGAAAATAATAAGTTTTATAAAATAATATGTGTATTGTTATTTAACAAATTTCTTATTATTTCGTTAACGACAATTATCCAACAATTTGTTATGTGGCACCCTCAGATTGATATCTGTAAATCCCTTCTTTTTAAGGAGGCTCCTGATGGGAGTTTAATCCTTGAGGGTATCATTCAAAATTATCGATGGATCACTCCCAAAAAATTCAGCTACTCGAGCGTCAAGAGAATGCCCAGCTCTTTTAGCGAAAAACTCGGCTGGCGAGGTTTTGGTGCCGTTTACAAAGGAGAGTTCCCTGATGGAACTCTCGTGGCAGTCAAACTCTTGAGCTCGTGTCTAAAGGGGATGGACAAGATTTCATCAAAGAGGTTGCGAGCATTAGCAGGACTCATCGCGTGAGCAAGCACAAGCAGAGCAGGCACCATATTCTCTATCTCTCTCTCTCCCCGTCTCTCCCTTTCCGGTTCTAGGATTGTTTGGGCTAGGGAAGGGATGAACAAGAGCTTCAATCTCAGATTGGGAAGCTCAAAATCTCCGATTGGGACTGTTCCGGCAGTGGTCGGTTGCACCGAGACAGTGCGAAAAAGAGAGTCGAGGAGAGAACGCGGTATGGAGGAAGAGAGAGAAAGGAACATGATAGGCTAAACGTGCACCACCCTTTGCTCCATGGATATACTGAAGTGACAACCTTCTATGACGCTGTGTAAAGATGGACTTTTAGAGAGTTGTAAAGAATGTCACATCAGATGATTCTGTCTATTTTTAATTGGAGGCTGACGGAAGGACTTGTCTGACGTACTCTTCAATGATGATTAAGGTTTTATGTGATGTAAAAAATAATTCAATGGCACATTTAATGTAAAATTCATCTTTCATGGTATATTTGACAGTTTTCTCACATAATTACTACATGTTACTATTTGAAATGCATTTTATTCCTCTCTATTTCGTTGGCGCGTACTGACGGGACCTTAGAATAATACAATATAGCAATCTATTTGATTGCTTCTGTCTCCAGGAAGCGAACCGTCAGTTCTCATTTCTGGCTATTCTATCCGTAATAAATCAGTAAGAATTACAGAGAGGTCCCTGTCTTATATTACAACTCATTTCGGAGTGCCAAGCACCTCTGCCCTCCTGAGGATGAGATCTGGGCCCCGAGAACAGCCAACACGCACGATCTCGGGTACCTTGGTCCTTGGCCAACTCTGCTAATTTGATTTCTCATTCTAATAAACTCTTGTGAAGAGAAAAAGCGAGAATATGTAATGTGGAAAGGACCGTGTGTTGTTTTTTTCCCTCTCACCGACTAAGATAGACAGCTCTATCCCTCTTTCTCTGCACTTTCCTAGCAGCAAGCAACTCGACGTTCTTTCCATCCATAAAAAAGATCATCTCGTCCCCTTTGTTATACCATGAACTGTGTCCGGTCATAGAGAATATATATACTTAGAGAGCAACCACACTTCTTATTGGTCTATTGACATTTGTGAAACTACAAGTTACATCGGCGTCAGGAACACAATTTTCTGTTACTGCAATTTTGTAGGGTTTGTTGGTAACCCTTACCTTCCCGATGGATGCCAAGGTACGATTCATTTTAATCTCTTCGAGTATTCAAAATATCTGTGCAGCCTTACATTTCTCTCTCTCTCTCTCTCTCTCACATTCCAGTTGTTTATTCGCCCATGCAAGATAAAATGAAACCGGTTCATAGTCCAAACTGTTCAACGATCCAACCGGTTGGACTACTAATAATATATAAATACTAGGCTTTTTACCCTTGCGTTGCATGAAACTTTTAGAACAATTATATTTTTATATAATTCAAACTTAATTGTTTTAGTTAAATTTCAAAAATTTCATGAAAAACTATTCCTTTTTCTATAGTATGTAATATCTACTAATTATATCCATATATCTTTTCAAATTTTGGCCAATTCAAATATTACAAATATATTGGAGAAGAGAAGAAAGATAGGGGTGTAACAATTTCAAAATTATTATTTTTCAATCCGATAAAATATTAGTAACTATAACTTTTTTCATTACTCTTGCTTTCTTGTTATCTTTTATTATCGTGGGTAACAACTTGATCTCTTTGTTGTACTCTACAATATTCTCTTAATTATGATTTCTAATGAGTTATAAAAAAAAATTGAGGAAATTTTTTTTAAAAAAAATCAAATTTCATTATTTGTTGTGCTATTCTTACTCAAATCTCATATATTAAATTTTGTAAATTTGAATAATTTTAGCTAGAATAAATCAATTATTTTCATGGGAGATTTACTTAATTGAGTTTTATAAGATTTGCAATAGTTCTAAAACATTATCCAATAAAGTTTAAATTCATATAATAATAAATTTTCTTTATTTTTGTAAGATTGTAAATATTTATTTGCTATTGAAATAACAATAATGATTTGAATTAATGTATTCTTCATTTTCATATTTGCTACTGTTATTTATAATAAAATGTATTACTAATTAATTTTAATTAGCATATCAATCTATGAATTACAATACATTTACTATGGCGATGCTACCATGGTTGATTGAAAATACATCCAACATGGTTGTTTTTATTTCATCCGTTAGATTATACTAGGTAAGATCTAAATCATTGACGTATCTATATTTCTAAAACAAAAAGATTCCCTACCCATAAATTTCCTGTTTTTATAGTTTCGACCACAGATCTTTCCAACAACGCTCTGATGCCCCTGAAATGAGTCAATTCCGGTTCGAAATTAAATCAAAGTGAACCAACCAATTCAATAAACAAAAATAACAATTTCATACTTTCAAAATAACAAAAGAAAATGAAAAGAAAAACCTAATAAAGATTAACATAAGAAAAAACATAAACTAAATGTTAGTTCCCTTCCCAACCGATTCTTGTTTGTTCTCCAATCGATCCATCTCCGAGTCACCCATTTTATGTAAAAAAAAATAAAAAACGGGGGTTTGACAAGGAATCAACACCCAAGAACTAGTATGTATTTTATTTTCAATCTAAAGCTCTGTTCTTCCATTGTTTGTCCATGAAATGATCGTACTTGAGTCAATATATGAATGAAGTTAGCTAAAATTTGTATAATTTAAGCTAAAATGAGTCAACTATTTTCATAAGAAATCAAAGTATATTTATTTTAATCAAACCTCATACAATTATTTAAGTTTTGAGGATAATTTTGAAAAAAAAAATATTTATGTTCAATTTTTTGGTATATATGTGAATTGATTGTATATATATTTACAATTACTTCACTCTTTATTTGCATTTTAATTCATGTAAATATATCATTAATATAGTATTTATTTGCTTTTTGAGATATTATTTTTTAATTCAGAATATTATTTATTACCTTTATGACCTTACAATATTTAAAAAATTACATTTCTAACTTTATTTAATTTGTGGGATACAACTTTATATATATATATATATATAGATAATTAGCGTAAATATATCATTAATATAGTATTTATTTTCTTTGAGATAATATTATTTAATTCATAATATTATTTATACATTTACCTTTATGACTTTACGATATTTATAAAAAAATTACATTTCTAACCCCATTTAATGTGTGTGATACAACTTTATATTTACATAGATGCGCATGTATTGCGTGCACGCATATATATATAGACACATTACATAAATATATGTATATACATATCAAGCAAAATATGGAACCACATAGAAAGATTTTCAACACAATTAATGGTTTTGTAAAAAATGGATTTACAATGATCAACTATGTTTCTAGAAAATTCACGCTGCGATAGTTCTACCCTTTATTGGACTGATCCAGCTTGACTGGATTAGTCGAGAACCAATTGGACTTCCGGATACCATGGATCACACAAAAAAAAACTATGTTTCTAGAAAAATTATGTTAAATAAGGCGTGGTTTATTTATTTACTCAATAGTAAATATATTAAAGCAAAAGAGTTGATACATCCAAATTTTACTTTACTATATATAATAATAGCAAAATCATCTGCGTGATGCACGATTTTACTTTTTAATTTTAATGTACTGGTAATATTTTCAAACAATTATTTGATTTCATAATTTTGATAAATATGGTTATATCTTTACTATGATTTGAACTTTTATTGATTTGGAGTCCACACATATGTAAAAAAAAAACTAGTATATAATGATAGCTAATTCAAATAAAGACATTAGTTCATTCATGCAATTTTTGCTTCAACTATATATGGTAGAAAATTATTTTTCAATTAGAAGGGAAATCTATTGATTTAGTACAATGAAATAGAAATTTTATATATCTAATAAAGGAGCATGGATAGTCCCGAATGAGTATTGAACCTAAAAGCTTTTGAGTACCAGCGAGAGTGGGCATCACTGTGCTGTATTCTCTTTGATTATATGGTAGTAATCATGTACGTTAATTAATTTTCAATCATTTAATTAACTTATTTATTGCCTCATAATTTCAAAGAAAAATATTCTATAGTATGCAGAAACTGAAAATAATGTTTTGTTCTTAACTAAAAAACAAGTTGCGTAACACATAAATATAGTCTTTAGGAAAATTAAGCACTTATGATGCTAATTCTAGATATAATATCTTACAAGTGGATAGTAAAACTCAATAGTAAATTTTGTCCATATATTAGAATAATATATATCCTTATTAAATGGACCTCATCTGCACATATCTCCGTAACTTATGTATATTAGATCATATACTATAAATCTAAATTGTTAATAAATCACTTTCGTTTCAGATGTCAATGAATGCGAAGTCCCAGAAGGGAATGACTGTCAACAGTCAGAGAAGTGTGTAAATGTCCGAGGAGGCTTCCACTGCTTGGGATTAAATGGCAAAAACACATCCATCATAACAGGTAAGAGTGAGACCCTAGCAAGAGCAAATCTTTTCTAGGCCTAATCCACTTGGCCATATCAACTGCCTGAATTGTAGCACTCATAACATTAAATCAAATCTATGCAAGAAGAGAAACCAACTGTTGCCTCTGAAATACGCATCCATTGTTCTTTCTGGCGCAGGTCTTTCGTCTAGCTTTGGATTGCTCGTCCTGATTTTCCTAGCATGGAGGATGTACATACTGATGGAGAAGAGAAGAGAGGCCAAACTCAAAGAAAAGTTTTTCAAACGGATTGGAGGTTTGATAATGCAGCGACTATCTTCACCCGATGGGAACGTCGAGAAAAGCAAATTGTTCAATTCCAAGGAGTTAGAGATGGCCACTGACCACTTCAACCAGGATAGAATTCTCGGCAAAGGTGGCCAAGGTACTGTTTATAAGGGGATGTTAGCGGATGGCATGATTGTTGCAGTTAAGAAATCTATATCGATTGATGAGAAAAATGTAGAACCCTTCATCAATGAAGTCGTCATTCTCTCACAAATCAATCACAGAAATATCGTGAAACTCTTGGGTTGCTGCTTGGAGAGTGAGGTTCCACTTCTAGTGTACGAGTTCATTCCAAATGGGACTCTTTACCAGTACCTCCATGACCCGGAGTTTCCTTTTTCGTGGGATGCACGCCTAAGAATTGCCACCGAAGTTGCAAGCGCACTTTTTTACTTGCACTCATTCGCTTGCATTCCGATTTACCACCGTGACATCAAGTCTTCAAATATATTACTGGATGAAAAGTATCGAGCGAAGGTAGCTGACTTTGGGACTTCAAGATCAGGTGCCCTGGATCAGACTCATGTGACCACACTGGTGCAGGGCACGTTTGGGTACTTGGATCCGGAGTACTTCCAGACAGGTCAATTTACGGAAAAAAGTGATGTGTACAGCTTCGGGATCGTCCTTGTTGAGCTCCTAACTGGGCAAAAGCCAACCACTTCACTCCTTGGAGAGACTTGTATAGGGCTCGCATCCTCTTTCATTACTGCAATGGAGGAGGATCACTTGTTTGAGATACTGGATCCTCGAGTTCGAGAGGAAGGTGGTGAGGAAGAAATCATAGTTGTGGCTAACTTGGCAAAACGATGCTTAAACCTGAAAGGCAGGGAACGACCCTCGATGAAAGATTTAGTTATTGAGTTGGAAGGGATAAGGAAGAGGTCAGAGCCATCTTCTAGCCTCGCACAACACCAGGAAGAGGTCGATCATGCTGATCCCAACGAATTCGAAGCTGACGATGATCTTTCAATCTCTAGAAGATCTGGAGCGGATCTGGGCTCTATCCGGTTATCCGATGGTCGCGCTCTCTTGACTAGAGTCACATGGTGAAAAAGTTCGAAGTTACTTCGAGTCCGTAATCATCTGTTGTACTTGTACTGTGGGTGTTGGAGAATTTTATGTTTTTGTTTGATGTTTTTGCCGAGTCAAAGTTTTTCGTACTGTTGGTCACATTAGTTTGTTTGGTTGTTTATATGTTCCTAGTTTTAAGGGAGTTAGTGGTGTAGTGGGTGGTTTGAAAAAGCCTTATATAAGGCTGTATTTGTTCGATGAAAAGTTGCAGTTCTCTTCCCAGTAGTTTGAGCGTTCCTTTGTTCTTTAGTTTTTTATTTTCTGCTTTGCTTACAACAGTGGGCTGGTTCTGTTCTCTTCTACTCTTATCCTCCATGTGATATATAATGCTTTTTTTTTTAATCTGATTTTCTCATCTCTCTCACCCTCTTACTCCAGTCTACATTTCTCAGCAGTAGGCTCCCTCTGCAAGTGATCCTTCCCCTCAGAAACAACAACTAGATTAATTTGGACCGTTTACAGACTAGGACTAACAACTGTACAAGCTACTGCAGATGAAGTAGAGAAAGATCACCAGAGACAAACCACATACGACTGATTAATGGATGCAAAAGTCTTATACGTTAGCATTGCTGTCGGCACGGAATTCCTGATTCATTCAGACATGACAGCATTGTGAGTTGTGTGGATGAGACAGGGTGCTCTTGCAGTTCCTGAAAATGTGGACCAAGTTTGGTGCAATTTCGCAGCCCATTTGTTTCTCATTATTATTTTCTGTTGCCCAGTATACTCCAACAATTTGACTTGAACATTGCCCATTTGAAGTCGAATTACAATGGCTAACGGGTTGACCAGTCAGGTTACTTCGGGAGGTCATTGGACATCTCCAAGTTCAGTTTGGAGTTTGCTCAATCGAGCTGGTGTACATATTGAAAGCCACCCCCCTTCTTCGGGTTTCCTAATCTTGGAGTTGGAAACATAAAGAAACCTAGAAAAAAATGTGCCATAATTGCTGGATTTTACCTTAAGATATGTTTATAGTCCACCGTATTTTGCAAATCGCAGGACGTTTCTTTGAAACCAGAGAGAACTGGAATAAGGTTCTTTTTCTTCTTCTTTTTTCCCTTCGGACGAAGGGGACCTTCGACCTTTATAATGTAGAGATAAGTGCGAGACACGGACTCAATTGTCCTGAATACGATTATAGAACATGGGAAGAGCAACCTAAGAGATTCCATTCTTTATGTTGGTATTTCGATAGACTTTGCCATCGAGAGGTTAATTTGTGGTATCACTATCTCATACCACGTGGGGCCATCCGCTTCCGATGCATCCCAAGCTCCTTGGAGGATTTAGTCAGCTTCTCCGCTGGATGCCGGACGGATTAATGTCCAAGATACCAGACCGGGTCGGGTCGGAGTTCCCGGCCCAATGAACAAGCTAATGGGCCTCCATAGACTCTTGTTGGAGCTGCTGCTGCTGCTGCTAGCAGCTAAATACACAAAAATGGACTTTGGGAACTTCTTGTAGTAGCAAGTCAAAAAGTATATCTATCTGTAATGGTGTAACGAACCATACACGATACATGTTCATTGATAAACATACTCGAATTTGTACCCAGCAATGCTTGAAGATGTTCTCTCACATGCCGGTCCACCGATGACCGACCTTTCTACTAAAGATAGGATGCAGTGATAAGTAACAATTCTTGAGCTTAGCAATGACTTGAAAGAAAAGATCGATCTCGATTAACTAACGAGTCCTTTCATTACACAAGCTTGGGGAAATGGCTAAAAGGGGCTCTTATGTTGCTGATGGACAGCACTCACTTGCCTATCCTATTACCTGTCGTTTAGAATCCAACCGTTAATGTTACGAGTCCACGGACGGTTCGAGCCTTGTCTGGCCCGATGTCATGCCCCGCGCTGCAGTGCCGCCATGGGCACTGAGCTCTTCAGGTTGAGGCTTTCGCCACTTCTTCATCTTCCTTCCCCTCTCCCCAGCCCAAACTCTCCACCATAGCACGGCCTCATCAATTTTCTTCCATTTCCGGGAATTTCATTTTTCTTAATTAAATAAAAATTCCGAAAAATCATTGAAGGCGGGGCGGGGGTCCGGTTAGGTGCTGAATTGAGGAAGCTAAGCTAAGCTAGGAAGAATGGAAGGAGTAACCATGAGGACGCTAGCATTGTCAACGTCTCCTTGGTCGACCTACCTCCTCCAATATACTCGCACGCCTGCGCCTGCCCCTCTCCCTCCTTCCCTTTTACGATTTTCCCATCCCTCCCCGCGCAGCCGTTTCCCCTCCGTCTCCTCGTCTCCGGTTCGCCCGCTTTCCTCCATGGCTGCTTCTTCAGCTCAGTCTCATGCTCAGGTACGGGCAAACACTGGATAATAAGCTGATAAACTAAAGCAGCCAGATGATAGGTTTTCGATCGTCTTGATCACCCTTCGCTTGCAATAGCAGGCCCCGTCGGCGGGAGATGCGAACGTTTTCCAGCTGATTCAAGCTCATGAGGTGGCTCACTATCTGTTTTTCATTGATTCCTTCGTATTTCGTATCTCCAATTCCTTCGAATTTGGTGAAATTTGTATTTTGTTGATATGCGCAGTTTACGGTGATCGATGTTTTCAGGAGAAGGCTGCCTGGCTTCCACCGATTGAGGAAATCCAGACAGTGCTTGATCGCAGTGTGCGGGGCATGCTCTCCACTCTTTCTCATATATGCATCGACCATGATCATCGGATCACAACAAATGTTTGTTTGTCGGAATCATTTGAATGCTGTTTCTACCCCATTTTCGGGAGTTCTGATTAAGTAAGACTTGTTCATTTAGTATATCAATTGTGCAAACTAGGACCGGTGGAAATTTTAGAGGCTAGTAGTGCATTTTGCTTCTATAGTTTCAATAGAAAAATCTGGTGAGTGGTGACAACACATTTGTTTTCGGGGTGGGGGTGGGGGTGGGGACTGCTATGGCACCATGGGGATTCTGCAATTCAGATGCAGTGACTAATGCTAGTTCATGTCCCCAAGTTATTGCGTGCCTTGTATTAGTCATCAGATCGAAAATCGAATCTTAGGTCCCAAAGGAAACTAGTTTTGTTTATTTTGCTCTTGCAGAAACTCGAGGATTACCCATCAGGTTCTATGGTCGATTTTGCTTGTGATGCGGATGGATCTCCTATACTAGCAGTCAGCAGCCTTGCCTATCATACAAAGGTTTGAGCTTGGTGCTCCTGTTTGCTGATTTCTTGCACATACTAAAATTAATGAAGGAATGACTGAGCTGTTGATTGTTGTCTTGTGGATGCTCCTGATTTCATGGGATAATTTTACCTGAACTCATGTTGATTATCAAGTTCCTCTAATGATTTTGATACTTGTTGCTTCTCACAGGACCTATTGGCTAACCCCAAGTGCTTGCTGCTTGTTGCCTGAGATCCTGAAGACAGGACTGATTTGGTGATCACTGTGCATGGTGATGCTGTAGCTGTAAGTTTTATTCTCATCTGAGTTTGCAATCTTGAAGGTTCATCTATTCGAATCGGTGGAGAATTTGAGGATCAGTTTTACAGGTAACTGAACAAGAGAAAGAAGCTGCACGTGCTGCATATCTTTCAAAGCATCCCAATGCATTCTGGGTAATTTGTCTCTTCTTATTCTCTGAATCGTGCATTCACAATCCAAGACTTCCCAATGCTTATATTTCATAAATCTCTCTTGCAATGCTTTGACTATGAAGGTTGACTTTTGCGACTTCCAAATTATCCGCATTGAACCGAAAGTTGTGCAATATGTTTCAGGGGTCGCAACAAGCTCTGTTAGGTTCAGGACGTGAGCTCTATTTCTCTATCTCTCTCTCTCCCTCGACCAATTTCACAATATTTTAGCAAATGAACTTGGGTGACTGCTTGACTAAGAAATTTACATTTGTTATAGTCTACAGATACGGCAACAGTCCATAATAAATTATTAATCGTATTATTTTTCTTTATTAATCTGCTGGTCCGTGTCTTTACAGCCTTGCTAGGTTTCTTATGGGACAATAATCTCATTGCTTTGCTGTTTCGATGGAAGGAACGCAGTGGTGGAAATCTTGAATCTTAGGAAAGTATACCAAGAATATCTTTCTTTCTCGGGAGCACCACGGTCCATGGGGCTTGGATTCACATTCACATTCACATAACTCTACTCGACCCGAAAAGTATAGGATTCCGTCAATCCACAAGACTCCACAGATATAGCATTCCTTCCAGAGGATACAGGCCTGAGATACAGAAGTACAAGGCAATGCAGAGTTACTGGGAATATGAAGATACTACTTTATTTCAACATTTCTCATCTACCGAAAAATTTTAATGGAATTATCTTTTAGATTTTAAGTCAGTTACTAATGAGTATTTAATTTTGGTCATTTAACTGTCATCCTCCTATGGGCCCCCCCATTGAATTATTTCCCAGCTTAAGCTATCTAAACACCACCACGTCCAAAAATGTTCCTTTGCAGTTCACTTGCGTTTCTTCATCATTTTCTTTTGGGCAGGAATAACATAGATAGAGAGAGACCTTGGAGAGAACGAGCCGGGGAGTGAGCGAGAGAGAGACTCTGGAGTGGAAGGGAGAGTGCCAGAAGCTCGGTCTTCATGTACAGCATGCATGAGACTTCTGCTCCAATATTCTTCCTCCACCCGAGCCTCACCTTCTTGGTTATCTTCCCATTCCCACTGTCTTCTTGTCCTCGCTTCTTCCACCCTCTTTGATTGCCATACACATAATGAACAGAGGTGAGAATTCAGACAAACTCGGTGAGATAAACCGACCATAACCCTTTGTTTGGATGGAGGGAAAGGAAATGGAGAAGGGGACTTTGCATATAATTTTCCGATTTTTCTATACCAATTCCCCCCTCTTTCCCTCCATTTCCCTCCCATTCATACACACTATAAGGATTGGAGAATCTCCTTGCCATCGTCCTGTTTCTGATCAGCCAGGAAAACTGATATCGTACTTCCCTGGAATTATAAAAATTAAAGGGCTCTGATTTGAGCTAAGGATAACTCCAAATCGATGATCGAAGTGTTGGAGGCAGATATATGATTCTCTCTTTTGCTCCGTGAAATTCATACTGGTTGAGGTCTCATTTAAATTCCCTCCATTCAGGCGTTTGGCTGTCCAGAGCTGAGTAGTTAGCTTGTTCCTCTGATGGAATTGAACCCAAAAATGCAAAATTGTCCTGAAATGGCTATACCTTTAATCAGTTCAGAGGAGCTCTATTGCCCCCATTTTGCTCAACTTTCTCGATGCTTCATTTTGAGTAAAAGAAGAACCTAAATTGATTGTTTAAAAGTAAGGGGCAGCTTTATATTGAGCTTCGATGGTGAAGAATTCTCTTTTATTACGTTTTTTTCCCCCCTATATTTCTGGTTTTGTGACCAGCCCTTTTAATATCATGTTTTTGGAGGAATTTGGGTTCTTGACCAGAACCTGGAAGAGGTTCTGAGGTTTGAAACACTATAAGAAATTTTATTTCGGTTCTGGCCCAAACTGAGGTAGGCTTTTCCAAATGGGGAATTTATTTAAAATGACTCATGGTTTACTCGTTTTATCAAATGTATCTTATGTTTTTTTTGTCAAATCTATCCCATGGTTTACTTTTTGCATCAAATCTATCCCGGCGTTATCTTTTCCGTCGACATCTAACGGCTGTGCTGACGTGGCGCCCACGTGGCAAGTGTGACCCATTATCTCTCCACGTGCCATGTCAGCACGGCCGTTAAATGTCGACGGAGAAGATAACGTCGGGATAGATTTGATGCAAAAAATAAACCATGGGATAGATTTGACCAAAAAAAAAAGCATATGATAGATTTGACAAAACGGGTAAACCATTGGCCATTTTAGGTAATAACCCCTTTCCAAATTAAGCATGGTTAGTTGATATTCTTCAGCTTTTAATTGTCCTTCACTTGAGCCTTGTTCTTTAATGGTTTTAATAGGACCAGGTCGAATTCTCGAGTCTACTCCATCAGGAAGTTTAGCAAGCTAATCCTTTAATTAATATGTATTTTAGAGTACTGATGTGTACTGAGTTGTTTAGGTTTTCCATTAGTTTCATCAGCTCATAAGTATAGTGTTACAATTCTTGTCTAGTGAATGATCAGTGTAGTATGGAAGACCCGATTTTTCTCATTGAATATTTAGTTCTCACATATGTATTATTGAGCTTCGGAGGCTAATGTTTTTCTAATAGGTCGTTAGTGGATCGGTTTCCTTGATTGAAAAGCTTGAGTGGTCATTACTTAATTTGTGTTTTGGTCTTTTTTGTTGCCTTAAGTCAGGTGACAACATGTTTTCCTTGCTGTTTCTGATTTCTGGTTGAGCTTTGCTTGCTAATTGGTTTGCTGTGGGGAAAGGGTGCGTATATATGGCTGATCCTCTCATCATCATTCGTATAAATTTGGAGGTGTTATTTTATAAGCTTGGGGTCATCCAATATGATCTGACTACTGTTTTGCACAGTATATTTGTGTTTTGTGTGTGTATATCATATAGCTAAAAACTGAGTTATATTATGCATTAAATTGTACTTGCAGACTTTTTCTGTGTCTAGATAGGTTAAATGTTACTAGACCTGGCAGAATGGAAATGAGACTGAATGGCTGCTGGACCCGTGGAATACAAATTGGGCTGGATCAGCTATTGGGCTCGACAGAATAAAAAGGGAGGTTGATCGGCCACTAGACCTAGCCAAATATATATAAAAAGAGACTTGATCGGTCGTTCAACCGACGGTATATAAAAAGTGTGAGATGAGATATGATTATTGCTGTTGTGTATGGGATGTTGGTCGAGTCATGTCACTGTACCCTTCAGAGTTATTGTTTTGAATTGAATTGAATGGTTATATTTTATGGATGTGGATGTACATGATCAAAATTCCTTGCATTGTTGGTTTGGCTGTGGAGTTTGGAATAATGAATGAGTGTTTTTTACAGTGGAATTATTAGCTTGTCATGATTGCTGAGAAGTGAAATGTTATGGTTATGTGTATGCTTGTGAGATGTTTGATTAATTTTTACGTTGTTGATGATGGATGTATTTAGTGGTATTCTATTTGTTGAGAGGTGTTCCGTGTGTTTATTTACCGGAAGGGTGTCAGGTCTATCAGAGTCACTTTGAACTAAAATCAAGTTTTGCTAGTTGATTTGAAGTTATGAGTAATTCATTGTATTATTTTACGTTTCTTTAGGTTGTGTTACTTGTTCTTATTCAAATCTGTCCATTGTCATAGAAGGATAACAAAAAAAATAAAAAAAAATGATTCGGGCTCGAGCTGTTCTCGCTGTTTTGTGTGATGATCATTGAGCCATTTAGTTCATTGTCCTTTGTCATCTCACTTGGTTTTTGTTGAGGAGTTTCGAACTAACGTGATTATTTTGGTTAAACTTAGTGAGCTCTTTAACTCACTCTCTTTTTATTTTACATTTCCAGGAAAAAGGATGACAGGAAAAGAATTTTCTAAAAGAATTTCTAAAGTCAAGTGCA
The DNA here is from genome assembly GCF_007655135.1 of Punica granatum. Classification (NCBI taxonomy): domain Eukaryota; kingdom Viridiplantae; phylum Streptophyta; class Magnoliopsida; order Myrtales; family Lythraceae; genus Punica; species Punica granatum. The sequence continues at coordinate 40,466,278 of NC_045128.1, read as the reverse complement.
TGTCTTGTTCGGTTGTGAGCTTACTTGATCGGGCCTCAAATGATCCTAAGCTAGTCCAGATGAAACTTGAGATGTATTGGAGATTTTATTGAGATATTAACAGGCTGGAGATTTTGACCCATAAATGTAACTCCTTGATGTTCAAACTATTATATCTTATCATTTATAGAATTATGAATGATACATTTTTCTGAATTAAACAGTTGAACTTATCCCGAAAGCACAAATTTATTTTGGAGAAAATTTTAAATGATTGATAATGAGTCTTACATAAATTACGAGGATGTGAATTATAGATGTCATTAAATCGATCTTTGAAACTATTTTACTCTACTTATTTGGATCGATGTTATTGATTATATCGTCCTTTCGCGTGTAAGGACTGTCGAAGATGATAAGTTGCTTACAGAGTGTGAGAGTAATAACAGAAAGGCTTTCCATCTCGGCATCTATCAACATTCACTGTGCTAAAGTATTGTATTTTTCCTTGAAGCTTCAGGAAAAGAGCGTGAAATTATTGAAAGATGACTATTTCAATTGATAAAATTGAAAAGAGCGAGATAATTGTCATCTACAAGTGCCGTATTAATAGTTGATATGACCCAAGAGAAATATCTTTCACTAAAAGATGTCACAGAAAGTCTTTAAACGATCTTGATTTTTCTTTCTTTGTTAGTTTGTTTGTGTGTACACTTTTTTTTTTTCCCTGCCCGGAGGTCATGCTCGAGGGACTCTATTTAATTGCCGAGACACTTTAATTCCACGTCGTACGTATGATAGAAGTCTAGTTCCCATCCCAGAGCTTAGCCTTTTTGGCGTAATATTAACTCCACTTTGTTTGATTGGAGCGGGACACGGATTTTTATAGCCGATTCCATCAGGGAATTACTTTTTTACGATATGTCCAATAGCTACCGTCCAATACGTCATAACTTACCAGAAAGTGATGCAGATTTTTTTTTGCTTCACGTACGTCAGTCATATGGATCGATCTAGCTCTCGCTGGTATTGCTCCATTTGCATGCAGTAAGTAACCTCTTCAAAGAGAGACCAAATAAGTCCCGAACGCCAGAATGCCACGCCTAGGAAATCTTCCAGCTAGGTCATGCATCGGCTCGATTTACTTGTTCTAAAAGACCTTAGTTTTGATCGATCCAGTTATGCTGGTCGGAGAGAACCAAAAGAATGAGTTCGTAAAATTCCAATGCACTGTGACCATGGAACCCCCACCCATTTCCTGATGTCTTTTAGTTCCCTGGCCCTAATATAATTTTTGTCTCTGTACAGATCATCCCACCATGGAAAATGGCCCAAAGGAAAAATCTCAACAATTAATACATGTCATCAAAATAATTAATAACAATCAACTTCATATTGTATGTGTTCTTCTCTGCTTCCGTCTTCGTTCACAGCTGGGGGGCCATTTCCATGTTGCGATGTATCGGTTTTGAATAATTTCAACTGTGGATTCAGCTGAAAAGTCTTAATTCAGCTCTGTACTATATGCATATGAGAATATATATATATATATATATATATATATATATAATCTATGATGCAATTATCTACCATAGGCGTATTATTTTGCACAGCTCAGCTTGATTCATACAACGTGTAGCGATATGTACTAAATCCTCGATTTTCCAACATCCCGAGGGACAATTCTTTATCGCCGCTCTTTACGAGCCTTCCTAAAAAGCTCCTGCGAAGATTACCCGAAAAAGCAGGCGGTTGACCCGGTCGACTTACTATTCGTATCTGATGTTCACTTCTTTCTCTGTCCATGATGGATCAGAAGCCTGCGTTGATTACGACAAACATATGTTCTAATAAAAGTGGGTTTTACTCAGATTTTCTCGGGAGCTCAAGATACCACAGTTGATATTCAATGGAAATCCTTTTGCTCGGGTCATAAATTTATGCATATTTTAACTACATACGGTTTTCTCCTTCCTTGCCTTCGCGTCTTTCTAGTTGGACTAACATTGATTTATTGAAACATTCTGATTCTCGAGAATTATGTTGTTGTCTCTTTCGGAATCTTGATTATAAACCCATGAATTTCTAACCAAGAATGTTTTCTTTCCCTTTATTTTTTTTGGGCATAACCAAGAAGGACTGGAAATAGATTATAAACCCAATCTTAACACTGACATAATATTGATCCGCAATCAAAATTCACTCTGATTTTCGAGAATCTTTTGATTGAATTGGCTCTGAAATTTTCCACAAAAAAATTATCTTGTTCTAGTCCTGGCCCCCACCACCACCACCACCAAAATGAGGTTGCTCATGACCCCACAAAAATTGAATTATTCTATTGAGGAAAATTCCATGTGTAACGGGAATGTTCAGCATCCGGGGTAAAGGATCCGCTTAATTAAAGGATTTTCATGATTGCCAAGAAGTGAAATGCCATGTGTATCCTTAATCAAATTCCACTCTGATTTTCGAGAATCTTTTGACCGGTTTGGCTCCGAAATTTTCCGCAAAAACACGTTTCCATGCTCCCCCAATAAGGTTGCTCATGGCCCCACAAAAAAAAAAGAAAAAGAAAAAAAAGAAAGGAATTATTTCATGACATTTCCACGTACTAGCGGGAATGTTCAGCGTCCAGGGTAAAGGATCCACATACGGATTTTCTCGATGTAGGTAGATTCTAATGGTGGTAGTGTCATGAATATATGTGTACATGTGACGTATTTGCAGCCCCCATTATATTTACGGTAGAGGTTACTGATTATCCGTATGCCCAATATTTTCGTGCAAAACAATATTTTACGCGCAAGTCCAAGCTTCTGATGCAGTGTCTTTTGGTTTAAACAAACAGCGAAGCTGCCTATGTCTTGATGCTATGCTTCAAAACTGCAGAAACATCTTCAACGAGATTATACCAATTAAAGTCCCAGAATTTACTAGCTAAGCTAGATGCCCCATTTATACGTTCTCCAATTATGCCATTTTCTGATTTCTCTTGTTTCAGAAACCTAAATTTAGATAAGTCCAATTACCGGCCAGTGGGTGGACAGCTCAACTGATGAATCCATCCTAAACATCTACGTGGACAATTATGACTGTCGATTATAAAACTTATGTTATGGAAATTGAATTTCAACCTGCCTAGTAACTTCGACTTATTTTCACGTAGAAGAAAATGTTTCAGGGATAATTCAAAGGATGAAAGAAACTGACAGACAAAACATCAAATAGCGTGAAATTATTGGGAATGACTTTTCCAATTGAGAAAATTGAAAAGAGTGAGACAACTGTTTGTCAAAAAGTGCCTCATTTCAATTGAAAAAACCCGAGAGAAATATATATATTTAATTATAACTAAAAGATGTCACAAAAAGTCTTTAAACAATCTTCGTTTTTGCTTTCTTTCTTCTTCTTTTTTCCTGTTTGTTTGTACACTATTTCTCTGCTTGAAGGTCACGCTCGAGGAATTCTACTTAATTCCTGAGACTCTTCAATTTCATGCCGTATGATATAAGTCTATCATGTCCCGACCCCAGAGCTAAGCCTTTCGGCATAATATTTACTCGGAGTTGCTTGATTGGAGCGGTACACCGATGTTTAATCCTTTAGAGACATGGAACGGTGGTGGCTTCATTGCATACGTGCAAGATTTACTAAAAAAAAATTACTTTTAATTTGTAATGAAATTGTAATTTCCTTTCCCTAACGCTAAAATTTGATAATTTATTAATTAAAAGTATATTAAAATAAAATAAAACGGGGAAGTTATGCGTGTACCCAAAAAATCTTGTATGTTTATTAAAAGGTAAATTTCAAGTAAGTGAAGAACTTTTTACAATGTTGTCTACTACCTATGAACCGTCCAAGATGTCCACAATTCCCATGTTGGACCACATAACCTATCAGAAAGCCATGGAGATCTCTTGCTCCAAGTCATATAGTCATATAGATGTATCTAGCTCTCGATGCTATTGCTCAATTGCAGTAATGTCTTCCAAGAAGATCAAATAACTCCCAATCCAGAATTCCCAACTATGAGTTCTTCCAGTTAGATCATACATTGGCCTGATGTAAATGTTTTGAAAAACCTGAATTTCGATCGATCTATTAATGCTGGGGTGTGGAGAACCAAAAGAATGAGTCCACAAGGAAAGGTCTCTCCCGTGCACAGTGACCATGGAACCCACCCATTTCATGATATCTTACTCCACCGGTCCTATATCAGTGTTGTCTCGGCACAGATCATCCCACATGGAAAAAATGACCCAAAAAAAACTTCTCAATAATACATGTTAGAGAAATTCTTGGAATAGCAATCAACTACATAGTTGATGGAAAATGCCACATCATGAGATTCTGTCTATTTTTAATTGGAGGCCGAAGGAAGGACTTGTCTGACATATTTTTCAACGATTAAAGTTTTATGTGATGTAAAAAATTATTCGACGGTGCACTTGATGTAAAATCCATCTTTTAGGGTATATTTGACAGTTTTCTCACATAACTACTACATGTCACTATTTTAACTGAAATTTAAAAGAATACGATAGAGCAATCTATTTGATTGCTTCTGTCTCGAGGAAGTGAACTGCCAGTTCTCATTTCTGGCTATTCTATCCAAAATAAATCAGTAATAATTACAGAGAGTTCCCTGTTTTATGTTACAATTAATTTCGGATAGCGCAAGCACCTCTGCCCTCCTGAGATGAGATCTGGGCCCCGAGAACAGCCACAACAGGCTCAATCTCGGGTATCTTGGTCCTTGGTCACCCCGATCCATGGGCAATGTATGCTAGCTTTGAGGATCCCGAACCACCTAATCATGAACGATAAGCACCGGCACTTGCACGTCCGTGTTCACGGTTTAGATATGTGGCAATGTAGACACCAGACTGTCATGTTCACCATTACAAAATCTTAATTATGTACTCTGAAGTCCTAGTAGACTGGTCGAATCAAGGCAAGACGTGTGCCCCCTTGCCCGAGCACGGAAGAGGATGCCCGGCTCGGGTCAGTTGTTAAGGGCGGGTGTTTAAGGCACGTGGCACGTGTTGGACCACACGTTGCCACGTGAGGGCGGGTGTTGAGATATGTTGTCCCACATCGAAAAATTGAGAAAGAAACCACAAGCTTATATGAGGCTTGGGTCCAGTAACCTATCAGCTTGAGCTTTTAAGTTGAAAGTTGAGTCTAAGCCCGTATAAGTCCAAATGAAAATTTAAGATGTAATGTGGAAAGGACAGTGTGTTGTTTTTTTTTTTCATCTCACTGACTAAGATAGACAGCTCTATCAGTCTTTCTCTGCACTTTCCTAGCAGCTAGTAACTCGACATTCTTTCCATCCATAAAAGGATCATCTCGTTCCCTTTGTTATACCATGAACTGTGTCCGGTCATAGAGAATATATATACTTAGAGAGCAACCACACTTCTTATTGGTCTATTGACATTTGAGGTTCAAACTCATCAGGGAGAATTGGAGATGGCAGAGTTGACGTCCCTGCAGATCCTTCTGCTTCTGCTCATGTGTTCGTCGCAGTTGGAGTCCCCAGCAGTTGAAGCTGCAGGTTTCCCAAATACAACTCTAGCAAAGCACAAGTGTACACCCAGCTGTGGTACCGTCCCCATCCCATTTCCCTTTGGCATTGGACCAGGTTGCTTCCTCGACGAATGGTACGAGATCTCGTGTGAAGTCAACAAAACTGTCCCTCGGCTGAAGAAGCTGGACCTGCAGGTTCTCAACATCTCCCTCAACGAGCAAATTTTTTTTCGCACTGATAGTGTCATCACGATCAATTACCCAATAATCCATTCAAAGTCAAGTTGCAAGCGGAATGACACTCGTGATCCCGTGTCCCTTCAAGGGAGCCCGTTTACCTTCTCCTCCAGCAGCAACACGTTCATTGCAGTGGGATGCAACAATGTTGCCATAATGGAGACAGATGCCAACTCTTCATTTGTAGGCTGCAAGACTCGTTGCACTGGAGCTAATTATACCAGCATGGTCAGTGCTTGTGATGGCTTTGGCTGCTGTCAATCGATGATCCCAAGCGACCTCCAAGGATTTCGCGTCGATCTCCGAAGAGAGAATAGTACTTTTCTAAAGAGTAGTGGAGATCAAGACTGCCAGTACGGATTTCTCGCTTCTAATGATTGGTTCCAGCCCAACAAGACGGACTTATACGCCTTGCGAGATGGAGATTATGCTCCAGTGGTTCTGAACTGGGGAATACTGGATGCCAGCCTCCCAAAGTCTCTTAGACTTCAGCTCGACTGGACAGTGCTTACCAGTGATGAGCCTGCAGAATGTCGAACAACAAGCTATGTCAATAAGAGCACAACCCCTCTTATTAGGTGTTCCTGCAATGATGGGTATATTGGTAACCCTTACCTTCGCGATGGATGCCTAGGTATGGTTATTTTAGTATTCAAAATCTCTTATAGCGCCCTCTGACCTTCCTGATACTGGAACATCTACCAACTCTCAATGGCTAAAGGATGCGAGTTATAGCGCTAATTTGTGATTACTGAGCTTCTAAACTTAATTATGATTTACTTTCCTTGCAGATGTCAATGAGTGTGAACTTCCAGAATGGCAACTCCTAGACTGGCGAAGGAGCTGTTATCCACAAAAGTGTGTGAATATCCCAGGAAACTACAAATGTTCAAATGGTAAAAGAACTGTGACGTCCCTTATAATAGGTAAGAACTTTGCTAATCCATCAGCCTGGATTCATAACCATTAGGGATGATGGCCTAGTGGTTCCAAGCTTACTCCCATGTGGTTTGGAGACCCTCAGGTCTTGAGTTTGAATCCTTCCGGAAATATATGCTTGCGTAGGCTCTTTGGCTTAGGCCTAGAGTCATCTTTGGCTTTTATGAACTATACTAAACTCCTGGTGGTACCACGTTGACAGGGTCAATATTTGTGTTGGTTGTTCAGTTTGTCTGATGTGGTCACGGTTGAACACGAGGGCCTGAAAATTACTTAGCGGGCGCGGCAATGTTGTCATTACTGGTGCCCACCATTTTATTCAACAAAAAAAATTCAACCCGAATTCATATCAACCACCAAGTGTCGTCATGCTCATAACATCAAATTTCTAACACATATGATAAAGTAGAATTTATATATTTGTTATTACTATGCTCTAATGCAATAGATTAGTAAATAAGTTTCTTTTAGAAATATAGTTAATTTATTGTTAAATATTTAATTTTTTATGAAATACTTCGTACAAAAATTGTTAAACTTTTTCGTGATAATAGTTTATTTCATTTTTTTTTTGGCTCGGCGTGTGGATACATATTTATATAAATCTATATGCATATATACATTACATATTTGTTACTGTTATGGTGGAGTCTGTGCAAGAAGAGAGACCAACTGAAATACCATGTTGCTTATGCGATAAATTCATCCCGCTATCCCCTGTGCAGGCCTTTCATCTAGCTCTGGATCGCTTGTCTTGATCTTCCTAGCATGGTGGATGTACAAACTGATTAAGAAGAGAAGAGAGGCCAAGCTCAAGGAGAAGTTCTTTAAACGGAATGGAGGTATGATATTGCAACAACAACTAACGTCACCTGATGGGAACGTCGAGAAAAGCAAATTGTTCAATTCCAAGGAGTTAGAGAAAGCCACCGACCACTTCAACAAGGACAGGATTCTGGGGAAAGGTGGCCAAGGTACTGTTTATAAGGGGATGTTAACGGATGGGAGGATTGTTGCAGTTAAGAAATCTATATCAATTGATGAGAAAAATGTAGAACCTTTCATCAACGAAGTTGTCATTCTCTCACAAATCAATCACAGAAATATCGTCAAGCTCTTGGGGTGCTGTTTGGAGAGTGAAGTTCCACTTCTAGTGTATGAGTTCATTCCAAATGGGACTCTTTACGGGTACCTCCACGACCCAGAGTTTCCTGTTTCGTGGGAGGCACGCCTACAAATTGCGACTGAAGTTGCAAGTGCACTCTTTTACTTGCACTCATCCGCTTCCATTCCGATTTACCACCGTGACATCAAGTCTTCAAATATACTGCTAGATGAGAAGCATCGAGCAAAGATAGCCGACTTTGGGACTTCAAGATCAGGGGCCCTGGATCAGACTCATGTGACCACATTGGTGCAGGGCACTTTTGGGTACCTGGATCCAGAGTACTTCAGATCAGGCCAGTTTAGCGATAAAAGTGATGTATACAGTTACGGAATTGTCCTTGTTGAGCTTCTAACCGGGCAAAAACCAACCTCTTCATTGGTAGCAGAGAATTGGATAGGGTTAGCATCCTCTTTCATTATTTCAATGGAGGAGGATTGCCTGTTTGATATACTCGATCCTCAAGTTCGGAAGGAAGGTGGCGAGGAAGAGATCATAGTGGTAGCTAACCTGGCGAAACGATGCTTAAAACTAAAAGGCCGGAAACGGCCCACCATGAAAGATATAGTTATTGAGTTGGAGGGGATAAGAAACCGTTCACAACCAGCTACTGGCCTCGCAGAGCACCAGGGAAAGGCCGATTGTGATGCCTCGGAGGAGCTCGGAGCAGACGTGGCCCTTTCAATATCTAGAGGATCTGAAGCGGATGTGGGCAGTGTTCAATTATCCGATGGTCACCCACTGTTAACTAGTGACACATGGTGAAAAAGTTGGAAGTTACTTTTGGTGTGTTTGGTTTTAGAGTTAAAGAAATTTTGATTTTGAATGTGGAAAAGGACAAATGATTGTGTAATATGTTGAGTTAAAGTTAAAGTTAAAATTTTTGATTTGAAAAATGTGTATTTTTGTTGTATAGTGTGTTGAGTTAAAGTTAAAGTTAAAATTTTTGTGATTTTAACTGCGAAACCAAACGGAGCGAAACGCTCCGTGATTTTACTTCTTTGTGTCTGTAATCCGTAGTTACAAGTATACTATATCTCCAGGTGAATTGGTCTCTTTGATATTAATAATGTCCATTATCAATTACTTAAGCAAAAGTTTTCAGGAGGGAAGATAATCTTTCAAGGATTTCAGCTCAAATGCTTCAAGAAGTAGACGACAATGGACACTAGTTCCCATCATCACATGCAAATCCTGTTGCGAAGACACCGAATTCGAGAAATTTAGATCGAGAATATAGAATAAATGACACCAGGATATACGTGGTAAAACTCTCTGAGTGAGGGAAATGTGCATGGACAAAGCAAGACATTCATTAGATCGATAAATCAGAGATTACAACCTCGAAATCACACTCGTGTTTCTCAATCCCCGTTGCAAAATTCAACCTGAGAAGAGCCTCACTATCTTCTCAAGTCTCACCACTCTCTCACTCTATGAACCAACTCTCACCACTCTCTGACTCTATGAACCTTAGAGACTTCAAGAGAGTAAATCCGAGAGTGCCCAAGAAGATTACCCATGATTCCCGCACAATGTGTTGTCTTGATATAAGACTCTCTCCACTTTAAATAGATACAATAGATATCCTAATATAATCATAAGAATATTTTTCCCTTTTTAAAATATTATAAAGATGTTTTAAAATTATCTCTAATATCCCCAGGAGATAATTTCATATTTAAAGATTTTAGAGATACAACGAAATCCCTAAAAATAGAAAACATAATTTCAGGATAATCTGAAATCTCGCTCCTTCCTTTTTCATTCGATCTCGTTATTGGTCTGGCCTTCGGGTCTTCGGGTTTTCCACTGAATATGAGACACATCTAAACAAATCTCTATGGCTCATATTTCACCAAATCCACATCGATATAGACTCAACCTACTCCGTCATAGCCCTTCATGGGCTCTACCTCATCCTGTGCAATTACTTAAGTCCAAGCCACCCTTGGACTCCTCTGGGTGTCGGGCTTTCTCAACTTCACTATAGTGCACCCTCTGAAGCTGACCTTTCGACAAGTCGTATTCCCAACTTCAAAATCACATGAGACCACCAACTCCGCAAGCCCACAATGATCTAGCGGTCTCAATTGGTATGAGATCTCGTGCGAAGTCAATAACCGTGTCCCTCGACCGAAGAAGCTAGACCTGCAGGTTCTCAACATCTCCCTCTTCCAGCGAAATTTTTTTCTTAGTGATAGTGACATCACTGTCAATTACCCGATAATCCATTCGAAGTCAAGTTGCAAGCCGAATGATACCCGCAAGCCCGTGTCCCTCGTGGGAAGCCCATTTATCTTCTCTTTCGGAAAAATGCGTTCGTAGCAGTCAGGTGCAATAACACTTGTATAATGAAGAGTGACAGCGACCCTTCATTTGTCGGGTGTGACTCACTGCACCGGAGCCAACTTCCCCAGGGTCAGTGCTTGTGATGGCATTCACTGTTGTCAATCGAATATCTCAAGTGACTTCCAGGGATTTCGCATCTATCTCCAACCAAAGAATGCTACTTCTGGAACAAGCAGTGGAGATGAAGATGATTGCCAGTATGGATTTCTTGCTTCTTTTGATTGGTTCAAGCCGAACAAGACGGACTTATATGCCCTGCGAGATCTGGATTATGTTCCCGTGGTGCTATATTGGGGAATATTAAATCGCCTTCCGAGGTCTCTTGGACTTGCGCTAATCGATTTGACCCCGTTATAGTGATGCACCTGCAGTATGTGAAACTACAAGTTACATCGGCGTCAGGAACACAATTTCTGTTACTGCAATTATGCAGGGTTTGTTGGTAACCCTTACCTTCCCCGTGGATGCCTAGGTATGATTCATTTTAATCTCTTCGAGTAGACAAATTCTCTATGCAGCCTTACATTTTTCTCTCTCTCTCACATTCCAATTGTTGATTTGCCCATGCAAGATGAAATGAAACCGGGTCATAGTCCAACCTGTTCAACGATCCAACCGGTTGGACTACTAATAATATATAAATACTATGTTTTTTTTTTACCCGTTGGTTGCAGGGGATTTTTACTATAAATATATTTTATATAATTCAAACTTAATTGTTTTAGTTAAATTTCAAAAATTTCATGAAAAACTATTCCTTTTTCTATAGTATACAATATCTACTAATTATATCCAAATATTTTTAAAAATTTTGATCAATTCAAATATTACAAATATATTGGAGAAGTATAAGAAAAATTGGGGTGTAACATTTTCAAAATTATTAACTTTCCAATCCGATAAAATATTAGTAACTATAACTTTTTTCATTACACTTGCTTTCTTGTTATCTTTTATTATCGTGGGTAACAACTTGATTTCTTTGTTGTACTCTATAATATTCTCTTAATTGGGATTTCTGGTGAGTTATCAAAAAAAAAATTTGAGGACAATTTTTTATTTTTTCAAAAAATCAAATTTCACTATTTGTTGTGCTATTCTTACTCAATTCTCATATATTAAATTTCATAAATCTAAAGAATTTTAGTTAGAATGAATCGATTATTTCCATGAGAGATTTACTTAATTGAGTTTTATAAGATTTACAATAGTTTTAAAGCATTATTCAACAAAGTTTAAATTCACATTATTATATATTTTCTTTATTTATGTAAGATTATAAATATTTATTTGCTATTGAAATAACAATAATGATTCGAATTAATGTATTCTTCATTTTCATATTTGCTACTATTATTTATAATAATACGTATTACTAATTAACTTTTATTTAGCATATTAATATATGAATTACAATACATTTACTATGGTGATGTTATCACAGTTGACCGAAAATACAAGCACCATGGTTGTTTTTATTTCAGCCATTAGATTATACTAGGTAAGGTCTAGATCATACACGTATCTATATTTCTATAACACGAAGATTCCCTACCCATAATTTTCCTTTTTATAGCTTCGACCACGGATCTTTCTAGCAACACTCAAGTACCCCGAAATGAGTTCAATCCGGTTCGAAATTAAATCAAAGTGAACCGACCAATTCAATAAATAAAAATAATAATTTGACACTTTTCGAAATAACAAAAGAAAATGAAAAGAGAGAAAGGGGGTGTAGTGCAGTGGCTAACACCCTCACCTGGCAACCGAGAGGTTCTGTGTTCGATTCTCATCAGTGGGATTACCCGTGCCCCTTTATTTAGATTTCATTTCCATTTCCTTTTACTAGACCATGAGCCTCCTATTGTAACCAAAAGAAAATGAAAAGAAAAAAAACAAATAAAGGTCGTGCTTGATTGAGGTTAATTCCTTGCTTGCTTGATGATGTATTCAGTGAAATGTGGTTGGATTCTTTCTGCAAAGCTTTTTGGTATAGGAGATTCTTGTCAGATGACGAATGCGATCGAGCTTGTTAGTTTTTTTTTTTTCTGTTCTTGTTTTGATGGGGTTCATTGAAAACAATTGAGAGTCAAGTTCACAGACCTATGTTCCCTCCCCATGGAAATTAATCAGGGTCTCAGAACCGAAATCAGCAGAAAATCACATAGGGAATTAGGCGGGCCCAGGATGATGAGACAACGTAGGAGAGAATTGGTGATGGATCGATTGAACGAATTGGGAATTAGGTTTTCCCTTTTCTTTTTGTAATTATGTTTTATGTTGATTTGGGGGACGATCTCATAGTGAATTAGGTTTTTCCTTATAAATATTTAACTAGTTGGATGGATTTTCACTGTTCTGGTTTTTTATTCTAATTTTTGAAAACCAATAAATTAACTTTTCTTATTGAAATTGGCTGGTTCGGGCTAGGTATAATTTCGAACCGGGATCAAACCATACTCGCGGTTGTGACCGAACGCTATTGAAAATATTTGTGGATAGAAATATAAAAAAATAATCAAACGGGTAGTGAATCTTAATTTTATAAAAATATCGTTAAATGGATGGACAAGATTTCACGATTGGAATCCAACGACTGAGATTTAGCCAACTACCATGTTTTTTTTTACCAATCACTGTAGAATCTCCACATTTATTATTATACAATATTAACAATAAAATTTACTTTGAACTGGCATTGGTATTGATGGTAAAAATACTATTATGAGATCATTTAATGCAAGCAATTAGTACACTTAATCTTTTATTGTCAATTTATTAGTAATCGGAGGTGGAAATTATTATTCTTTTAATATCATAATTAACAATTTAAATTATTAATAGTAATTTATTTCCCTGCATATATATAAAATATCTTTTCGCTGAGATATATTGACCATAAGACATATGTACACTCTAATCCATTAATTGTAATCAAGTTTATATATCGATATGTACATATATATGAATGAAGATAGCTAAAATTTGTATAATTTAAGCTAATATGGTTCAATTATTTTCATGAGAAATCAAAGTATATCTATTTGAATCAAATCTCATACAATTATTTAAGTTTTGAGGATAATTTTGAAAAAGTATTTTTAAAATTTTTTCGTATATATCTGAATTAATTGTATATATATTTACAATTATTTCACTCTTTATTTGCATTTAATTCATGTAAATATATCATGAATATATCTTTTTGAGATAGTATTTTTTTTAATTCTATTATGTATTACCTTTATGACCTTACAATATTTATAAAATTACATTTCTAACTTTATTTAATTTGTGGGATGCAACTTTATATATATAGATAATTCATATAAATATATCATTAATATAGTACGTATTTTCTTTGAGATAATATTTTTTAATTCAGAATTTTATTAACACATTTACCTTTATGACCTTACAATATTTATAAAATTACATTTCTAACCCTATTTAATATGTGGGATACAACTTTATATCTATATATATATAGATGTGCATGTACTGCACGCGCATATATATATATATGGACACAATTAATAATTTTATCAAAAATGTATTTACAATGATTAACTATGTTTTTAGAAAATTCACGCTACGAGAGTTTTATCCCTTACTGGGCTGACCCGACTTGATTGGATTAGTCGAGATCCAATTAAATTTTTGAATACATGGTTCACACTGGAAAAAAAAACGATGTTTCTAGAAAAATTATGTTAAATGTTAGATAAGGCATGGTTTATTTATTAACTCAACAGTAAATGTATTAAATCAAAAGAGTTAATGCATCCAAATTTTACTTTACTATATATAATAATAGCAAATCATCCATGCGATGCAAAATTTTACTTTTTTATTTTAATGTACTGGTAATATTTTCAAACAATTATTTGATTTCATAATTTCGATCAATATGGTTATATCTTTACTATGATTTGAACTTTTATTGATTTGGAGTGCACACATATGTTAAAAAACTTGTATATAATGATAGCAAAGGCAAATAAACACATTATTTCATTCATGCAATTTTTCGCTTCAGTTATATATGGTAGAAAATTATTTTTCAATTACAAGGGAGATCCATTGATTTAAAATAATGAAATATAAATCTTATATATCTAATAAAGGAACATGGATAGTCTCGCATGAGTATTGAATCTAAAAGATTTTGAGTACCAGCGAGAGTATGCATCACTATACTCTACTCTCTTTGATTATGTGGTAGTAATTATGTAGGTTAATTTATTTTCAATCATTTAATTAACTTATTTATTGCCTCATAATTTCAAATAAAAATATCCTATAGTATGCAGAAACTGAAAATAATTTTTTGCTTCTTAACTAAAAAACAAGTTGTGTAACACATAAATATAGTCTTTAGAAAAATTAAGCACTTACGATGCTAATTCTAGTACTTCATGGTAATTTCATTTACGTAGAATGTCAGCAAATTATTGTAAGTTCTAGATATGATATCTTACAAGTGGATAGTAAAATCCAATAGTATTTGTCCATATATTCGAATAATATATATTTTATCCTTATTAAATGGACCTCATCTGCACATATCTCCGTTACTTATGTATATTAGATCATATACTATAAATCTAAATTGTTAATAAATCACTTTCTTTTCAGATGTCAGTGAATGTGAAGCCCTAGGACAGAATTCCTGTAATCAACAGTCAGAGAAGTGTGTAAATGTCCCAGGAGGCTTCCACTGCGTGGGATTAAATGGCAAAAACACATCCATCATAACAGGTAAGAGTGAGACCCTAGCAAGAGCAAATCTTTTCTAGGCCTAATCCACTTGGCCATGTCAAACTGCCTGAATTGTAGCACTCGTAACGTTAAATCAAATCTATGCAAGAAGAGAAACCAACTGTTGCCTCTGAAATACGCATCCATTGTTCTTTCTGGAGCAGGTCTTCCATTTAGCTTGGGATCGCTCGTCCTGATTTTCCTAGCATGGAGGATGTACATACTGATGAAGAAGAGAAGAGAGTCCAAACTCAAGGAGAAGTTTTTCAAACGGATTGGAGGTTTGATATTGCAGCGACAACTATCTTCACCCGATAGGAACGTCAGCAAATTGTTCAATTCCAAGGAGTTAGCGATGGCCACTGACCACTTCAGCAAGGATAGAATTCTTGGCAAAGGTGGCCAAGGCACTGTTTATAAGAGGATGTTAGCGGATGGCATGATCGTTGCAGTTAAGAAATCTATATCGATTGATGAGAAAAATGTAGAACCCTTCATCAATGAAGTCGTCATTCTCTCACAAATCAATCACAGAAATATCGTGAAACTCTTGGGTTGCTGCTTGGAGAGTGAGGTTCCACTTCTGGTGTACGAGTTCATTCCAAATGGGACTCTTTACCAGTACCTCCATGACCCGGAGTTTCTGTTTTCGTGGGAGGCACGCCTAAGAATTGCCACCGAAGCTGCAAGCGCACTTTTTTACTTGCACTCATTCGCTTGCGTTCCAATTTAACACCGTGACATCAAGTCTTCAAATATACTACTGGACGAGAAGTATTGAGAGAAGGTAGCTGACTTTGGGACTTCAAGATCAGGTGCCCTGGATCAGACTCATGCGATCACACTGGTGCAGGGCACATTTGGGTACTTGGATCCGGAGTACTTCCAGACGGGTCACTTTACAGAAAAAAGTGATGCATACAGCTTCGGGATTGTCCTTGTGGAGCTCCTAACTGGGCAAAAGCCAACCACTTCACTTCTTGGAGACAATTGTATAGGACTAGCATCCTCTTTCATTACTGCAATGGAGGAGGATCGCTTGTTTGAGATACTCGATCCTCGAGTTCGAAAGGAAGGTGGTGAGGAAGAAATCATAGCGGTGGCTAAGTTGGCAAAACGATGCTTAAACCTGAAAGACAGGGAACGAACCTCGATGAAAGATTTAGTTTTTGAGTTGGAAGGGATAAGGAAGAGGTCACAGCTATCTTCTAGCCTTGCACAACACCAGGAAGAGGTCGATCATGCTGATCCCAATGAATTCGAAGCTGACGATGATCTTTCAATCTCTGGAGGATCTGAAGCGGATCTGGGCTCTATCCGGTTATCCGATGGTCGCGCTCTCTTGACTAGTGTCACATGGTGAAAAAGTTTGAAGTTACTTCGAGTCCGTAATCCTCTGTTGTACTTTAGGCTGGTTTTGTTCTCTTCTACCATTATCCGCCATGTGATGTATGCCGCATTTGTTTATCTGATTGTCTCATCTCTCGCACCCTCCTACTTCAGTCAACAATTCTCAGCAGTAGGCTCCCTCTGCAAGTGATCCGTTCCCTCAGAATCAGTAACTGGGATTAATTTGGATCGTTTACGGACTAGCTAGGATTAACAACTGTACAAACCACTTCAGATGAAGTAGAGAAAGATCACCATAGACAACCCACATACAACTGATTCATGGATGCGAACATCTTATATGTTAGCATTGCTCTCAGCACGGACGATTCATTCAGACATGACAGCATTGTGAGTTGTGTGGATCAGACAGAGTGCTCTTTTTGCAGTTATTCACGGCGTATTCCCTCCATTATCCGATTTGTATTCTTAATATTGCCTTTTTCATTATTCATTATTGGCTCTTTGTTACTTTCTTCTTTTTCCTAATCATTCATGATTTTTTGGAGGGCTTTGCATACCCTACTTTTTTTATCAGTTACAAGGGACGTCAATGGCATGGTACCAGAATAGAAATAACAAAGTTAAATAAAGGGTCACGAAAGTCATTGATAAGAATCAAACCCGAGAACTCATGGTTCACAGCGGCGATATTTACTTTGTTCTATAACTCACAAATGATCAATATTAATTATGAAAAAAAAAAAAGTGATGCACTTGCAGCTCCTGAAAATGTGGACCAAAGGTTGGTGCAAATTCGCAGCCCATTTGTTTCTCATTATTATTTTCTGTTGCCCAGTATACTCCAACAATTTGACTTGAACATTGCCCATTTGAATTCGAATTACAATGGCTAACGGGTTGACCAGTCAGGTTACTTCGGGAGGTCATTGGACATCTCTAAGTTCAGCGGCAATGACGAGTTAAGACGTGAGCTCCTGCGCATATTTGGGCTCAAAGGCCAACTGGAGGAACCTCAGAGATCAAGGATAGACTGAGAGGGATTGAGCAGTCACCTCCCCTAAAATTTTAACGTTATATGAAAAATTATTGATTTTATTTTCCTTTTTTTTGTGAAATTACTTATATTCGCCTCATAATTCAACAAAAGTACTTTTTCTGATGCCCCTAAGGAACCCCAACCAAAATCCTGAGTCTGTTCCTGTCAGAGATCATACTGGCAGCTCCTATATGTCGACCTAGAGAATGACCTCCTCGGTGACGACCCTCTGCAGTGAGTTCGCGTGTATGTTCTGTGTCATGAACACATTCTTTGGAGTTTGATCCTCTTGAAAGCCACCCACCTTCTTCGGGTTTCCTATTCTTGGAGTTGGAAATTAAAGAAACCTAGAAAAGAAAGTGCCATAATTGCTAGATTTTACCTTAAGATATGTTTATAGTCCACCGTATTTTGCAAATCGCAGGACGTTTCTTTGAAATCAGAGAGAATTTAAATAAGGTTCTTTTTTCTTTTTCTTTTTGTCCCTTCGGACGAAGGGGACCTTCTACTTTTATAATAGTGGAGATAGGTGCGAAACTCGGACTCAATTGTACTGAATACGATTATAGAACATGGGAATGAGCAACCTAAGATATTCCATTCTTTATGTTGGAATTTCGATAAACTTTGCCATTCGGAAGTAAATTTGTGGTATCACTATCTCATACCACGAGGGGCCATCGACTTACGAGGCGTCCCGAGCTCCTTGGCGGATTTAGTCAGCTTCTCCGCTGGATGCCGGACGGATTAATGTCCAAGATACCAATCCGAGTCGGGTCGGAGTTTCCGGCCCAATGAACAAGCTAATGGGCCTCCATAGACTCTTGTTGCAGCTGCTGCTAGCAGCTAAATACACAAAATGGACTTTGGGAAGTTCTTGTAGTAGCAAGTCAATAAGTATATCTATCTGTAATGTTGTAACGAACCATACACGATACATGTTCATTGACAAACATACTCGAATTTGTACCCAGGAATGCTTGAAGATGTTCTCTCACATGCCGGTCCACCGATGACCAACATTTCTACTAAAGATAGGATGCAGTGATAAGTAACAATTCTTGAGCTTAGCAATGATTTGAAAGAAAAGATCGATCTCGATTAACGACTCCTTTCATTACACAAGCTCGGGGAAATGGCTGAAATGGGGTCTTATGTTGCTGATGGACAGCACTCATTTGTCTATCCTATTACCTGTTGTTTAGAATCCGACCGTTAATGTTACAAGTCCACGGACGGTTCGAGCCTTGTCTGGGCCCCATGTCATGTCCCGACGGCAGCAGTGCCGCCATTGGTGCTGAGCTCTTCAGGTTGAGGCTTTCGCTACTTCTTCATCCTCCTCCCCTCTCCCCAACCCAAACTCTCCACCATAGCAAAGCCTTATCAATTTTCTTCCATTTCCGGGAATTTTTTCTACCCAAAAAAAAAAAAATCATTTTTCTTAATTAAATAAAAATTCCGAAAAATCATTGAAGGCGGGGGTCCGGTTAGGTGCTGAGTTGAGGTAGCTAAGCTAGGAAGAATGGAAGGAGTAACCATGAGGACGCTAGCATTGTCAACGTCTCCTTGGTCGACCTACCTCCTCCAATATACTCGCACGCCTGCGCCTGCCCCTCTCCCTCCTTCCCTTTTACGATTTTCCCATCCCTCCCCGCGCTGCCGTTTCCCCTCCGTCTCCTCGTCTCCGGTTCGCCCGCTTTCCTCCATGGCTGCTTCTTCAGCTCAGTCTCATGCTCAGGTACGGGCAAACACTGGATAATAAGCTGATAAACTAAAGCAGCCAGATGATAGGTTTTCGATCGTCTTGATCACCCTTCGCTTGCAATAGCAGGCCCCGTCGGCGGGAGATGCGAACGTTTTCCAGCTGATTCAAGCTCATGAGGTGGCTCACTGTCTGTTTTTCATTGATTCCTTCGTATTTCCTATCTCCAATTCCTTCGAATTTGGTGAGGTTTGTAATTTGTTGGTAAGTGCAGTTCACGGTGATCGATGTTTTCAGGAGAAGGCTGCCCGGCTTCCACCGATTGAGGAAATCCGGACTGTGCTTGATCGCAGTGTGCGGGGCATGCTCTCCACTCTTTCTCATGTATGCTTCGACCATGATCATCGAATCACAACGAATGTTCGTTCGTCGGAATCATTTGAATGCTGTTTCTGCCCTATTTTCGTTAGTTCTGATTAAATAGGACTTGTTCATTTAGTATATCAATCACGCAAACTAGGACCGGTGGAAATTTTAGAGGGTAGTAGTGAATTTTGCTTCTATAGTTTCAATAGAAAAATCGGGTGAGTGGCGATGACACGTTTGTTTTTGGGGTGTGGGGGACTGCTATGACACATGGGGATTCTGCAATTCAGATGCAGTGACTAATGCTAGTTCATGCCCCCAAGTTATTGCGTTCCTTGTATTAGTCATCTGATCGAAAATCAAATCTTAGGTCCCAAAGGAAACTAGTTTTGTTTATTTTACTATTGCAGAAACTCGAGGATTACCCATCAGGTTCTATGGTCGATTTTGCTTGTGATGCGGATGGATCTCCTATACTAGCAGTCAGCAGCCTTGCCTATCATACAAAGGTTTGAGCTTGGCGCTTCAGTTTGCCGATTTCATGCACATACTAAAATAAATGAAGGAATGACTGAGCTGTTGATTGTTGTCTTGTGGATCCTCCTGATTTCATGGGATAATTTTACCTGAACTCATGTTGACTATCAAGTTCCTCTAATGATTTTGGAACTTGTCGCTTCTCACAGGACCTATTGGGTAACCCCAAGTGCTCGCTCCTTGTTGCCCGAGATCCTGAAGACATGACTGATTTGGTGATCACTGTGCATGGTGATGCTGTAGCTGTAAGTTTTATGCTCATCTAAGTTTGCATTCTTGAAGGTTCATCTATTCGAATCGGTGGAGAATTTGAGGATCAATTTTACAGGTAACTGAACAAGAGAAAGAAGCCGCACGTGCTGCATATCTTTCAAAGCATCCAAATGCATTCTGGGTAATTTATCTCTTCTTATTCTCTGAATGGTGCATTCACAATCCAAGACTTCCCTATGCTTATAATTCATGAATCTCTCTTGCTATGCTTTTGACTATGAAGGTTGACTTTGGCGACTTCCAATTTATGCGCATTGAACCGAAAGTTGTGCGGTACGTTTCAGGGGTCGCAACAGCTCTGTTAGGTTCAGGAGGTGAGCGCGTTCTATTTCTCTATCTCTCCCTCTCCCTCGACCAATTTCACAATATTTTAGCAAATGAACTTCAGTGACTGCTTGACAAAGAAATTTACATTTGAGATAGTCATTATTGAGCATTAACCAGTTAATAAATATATTCTATTCACATTCAGAGTTCCTCAAAGAGGAGTACAAGGCTGCAAAAGTGGACCCAATAGCCCAGTTCTCTAAGCCCGTTTCGGTAGTTAAAGCTTATTTTATTTTATTTTGTTTTTATCTCAGTGGTTCACAAATATTCGTTGCTCAGTTATCTTCTAATTCGGATTCCATCCTTTGTCAGTCTCACATGAACAGAGATCATGCTGAAGACACAAAAGCTATAGTGCGACACTGGACTTCAATTCCAGTAAGTGAAAATAATACATTTACATTGAATCTCTCCTTTCAGTAGTACTAGGATATTGAATTTTCTTTCTTTCTTTGGCCAAAGATATTATCTTTAATGTAGTTGAGTTCAGACTAGTTCTGCAAGGGTAATTGGAAATGTGATTAACTACAAAGATGGTAATTTTTTGACGGGGCCTCATGCCTGAAAGAGAAGGTAAATATTTAGTATCTCCAATGGACTCGATGATCAAGTATAATACAGCCATGGTCTTCCCAATTCCCAGTCAAGAGTTATTGAGAGGAGCAATCAATTTGTCTTCAGCTTGCAAGTTTACACGGCTTGGCATAGGATAAACTTACCAGGATGGTCCTAGCTTTCTGTAATAGGTTGTTAACATATATTATAGAGGAGACTTAACTTGGGTCCAAGATGCTAAATCTGTTGCATCATCTCTTATGCAGGTGGATTCTGCTTACATGTTGGATATTGATAGCCTGGGTTTCAACGTAAACGTATGTATACAAATCTTGTCTGGATCTAGACTTATATGGTCATCTCGGTGAAGTTATTGACAGTCTTATTCTTATCTCAGGCAACTTGTCAGGGAACATCAGTCAAACTAAGAGTCCCATTTACCCGCCGTGCTGTAGACAGAAAGTGAGGGATCCTAGTTCAAGGAATCTCTCGTGACTTATAATGATAAAATATTTTGTGCAGTCATCTTTAATTGATTTGTCTCGTTACCATTTTATATTCTTACTTACCTCCTGAACTTCATCCAGTTTAAGATCTTATTAATATTGTTTTATTACTCAGGGATGTGAAGACTCTAATTGTTGAAATGCTTCAAGCTGCACAGCCTAAAGACAGTTGACCTGTTCGTTGATGAAAGAGAAAGGAGGTACATAATCATAGTAATTCTCATATTAGTTTTAATTCGAGATTCCTATCAGAAATTCTCTCGCCTTTTTCAGTTGTTTGATCCCGCAGAACATCTAAACTTGTTGGACATAGAAGATATGCTGTACACACTGCTGGCTTAGAATAGTTGGAAAGACGGTCTATTTGGAGGTAGTTCCCTCCCCTATATGACTTGCCTGATGGAAATATATGATGCGGTGATTCCTAAAGAATTTTCAGAGATTGTTGCCTCTACTGCTGAATATCCATATGTTCGTAATTTCTCATGGGATGCCCGTAAAGTCGTAGCAGTCAATTGGCCCTAAATTGTTAACAGTTGTGTGTCCGTGTGGTCTGTGCCACAGTCACCGGTTGTGACTGGTATGGCTTACATTGACCGGGTCTAAGCTGAGAGCGCACTGTCCGTCTACCTCCATTCCAAACAACATCATTTCAGGCATCTTCTCGCGGTTCCATTTCTACCTTAAACAATGACAACTTCGATTTCCATTTGTTTATAGAAGGTGTATTCATGTTTATATTGCACAGCTAGACTGAAGCATGCAGTTCCCATTATAATTGCCATGCCATGCCACCTAGTACTCGAGAAAGGAGAGAATAGTCCGGGGGCCTAACAACTCACTGGTCCCACTTTTCAGTGAGACAATCTTCTTCATATGCAAATTTTAAATATTGTATGTATTTTCTGGTCGGTCCATTATATAATTCTAGAATTATTGTGTTGAGTTTGGTAAAAGAAGCCAGAAGGTGTCTCTGCCTACAATCATTGCGATGCACTGACTCAATTATAAGGAATACGATCATAGAACATGGGATGAGCGGGCCCCGATGATTATATTCTTCATGTTGGAATTGCAGTACACTTTCGTCCCCAGAAATTAATTCGATTCGAGAAGAACGCATCGAGTATTAGCCATTGGACATCAAACACGTAGAATGCGTGGAACTATTTAGTCCCGAAAATAATGCAATTTGTCCCTCTACTTCGGAGAATTTACATTCCTATATTGTCCTCCAAGAACCTTCGAACACCCACCGCAATCCAAATCCAGCATTTGTTTCTGATGGAGGACAAAAGTAACTTGACACTACAACTAGAAGAGAGGGACTATTGGAGAACACGCACTTATATTGCCATGCCTTCTAAGCAACAATGGAGATTTGATTTTAACATTTGAGTTAGATGAAACAATATGAATTGGATTGTCACATACATGAACGCACATAGAGAAAATAAAAAGTGTATACTTGATCGACCGCTCGCGACTAGTTTTTTTTTTTTTTTTTTACATAGAAAAACACACTGTACTAAACCTCCAAACACGAACTACACAATCCTTATAGGTTTTGGTCCAAACCAGATTTTAAATGTAAAGAAGGACGACACTCAAATATTGTTACATGGAAATGTTTGCAATTTACATTCAAAATTTGAAAGCCTATATAGTATAGTATAGAACACCATGTGTGCATGATGAGAACATGGCCCGCACAAGGAGAAAGGGCCAGTCGGGCCACCATAGGAGACCAATAGAACCGTTGGCAACAGCTGTAGAGAGAGAGGCATTTTAAATTCTTAATGTATTTTTAAACGACAACCTGTCGCTGTCACTCTCACAAAAAAAAAAAAAAAAAAAGGACCAACGGCCGACTAACATCCCCGCCCCCCGCGTCTTCTATATAATGCTCCCGCAGCTCCTCCCTCGGCCCTCACCATCTCCGTCTCGACTCATCATCAACTCAACAGCATTAGCAGCAGCAGCCTCGCTCCCTCGTTTCGTCTCTTCCGGCGTCCATTCTTCTCCTCACCAGGACCGCGAAATGGAGGCGACGAAGATGAGGCTGTTCTTCGCTGTCGTGGTTGCCCTGATGGCGGCCTTGGCCGTCGAGAAGGTGGCAGCAGCTGAGGCCCCTGCCCCGAGCCCCACCTCAGACGCCGCCACATTTGCCCCCGCTGCTGCGTTCGCCTCCCTCGCAGCCCTCGCGTTCGGCTACCTCTTCTGAAGAGATAAGACTCCCCGTCGTGGGAGGAGTGTCTGTGCTGTGCAGAGTTGAAGACCGCCCTCTTTCCTGTCTTGAGGAAATGGGGTTGAGGCTTTTCTATTTAGTGCCGTTTTCCGTTTTCAATTCTTTGGTTGATATCAATCGATCGAACGCATTCACACCGTGCTACTGACGATCATTGATTACTGTATTGAGTGTTCCAATTTGTTCGATTTGGGAACCAGTTCAGTTATTTCTGTGCTTATTCACTTCAATTCCTTCCGACCTTCAAGTTTCAATTTTGATGGACCCTATCCTCATGGATGATATTACGGCGTGTTTCCATTCCGCGTGGATGCACGGATTAAGGTAACCTACCATCATAGCTTCTCAAATTGGTCAGAAGCTTGGCTCTGACGACGACGGCCTTGCCAGGTTGGGATAGGCATTATAGGTTCGGCAGGTGAGCGTCACCCAGAAATGAACCACCAAAGCAGCCAAATTTGGCATGAGAGGACCACGTTAGGCCGAGAAAACAACCAAACTCGCCAAAAGATGGTTGGCGCCGGTTGTGAATAGTTTCACTCGCTTTAAATCCCAACCAGGTTTTGGAGTCACACTCAGGCCAGATCTTGGAAGAGTTCCAGTTAACTGGCTCAACGAACAAACCGAATTTGTAACAGCGATCGAACGCCATTCATCTGCATCTCTATTGAGCTCCCCTTATCACCATGTTAAGTAAAAATTGACGCACACTAATAATTCAATCTGCCTATCATATCAGTGGGACGGTGGGTCACACCTCCATGAATCTCTTCTGTTTGGGTTAGCTTCCTCTCCCCATCACTCGTTTTCTTTGCCTTTCATGGGCTAACGAAAATATCTAGCAGACTTAGCAGAGAGTCCTATAATACTTCTCCAAAAGTGAGAATATTTAGATGCAGTTCATCCGATTCCCTGATAATCTATCAAGGATCTGTTCGGAGATCGGGAATTTTACATAATCACACAATTCATAAAACGATGTTCAACTTACATATACAAACGACACAGAATCCCGTTTAAGCAGAACTAATAGAATATTTACAAGCATATATATATATATGTTTCCTTATGCAAGAACTTAATGGAGTAGTACCATGTACAGATTTGAGCTGCATCGATCAGGCAAGGACTGGGATCTATATGCAATATGAGACGACATCCTGCAGCTTTCAGGATTTAATTTTACTTACGAACACCAACTTCAGATTAGAGCCCATCGTAGTAACCACCGAAAGTGATATGAGCTCCTGTGACGGGAACTCCTCTCACCGCCGATATTGCTTCATTCAACTTGGTTGCATGGTGAACAACTTGCTTGATCCTCTGCAGGAACACGCGTTAGCTATCTAGGTTTTGCACAATCTTGTACAAACCCAACAAAAAGAGTAGCTGATGGGAAACAAAAGCTAGTTTCTTCGATTCTTCCTACAACAAAATTCATCAGAAAATATGTCCCTGTTGAACTTATGATTGTGATTTTGCTATTCCTAGATTTATCCGAAAGCTTATTTGATCACCATGGATCCTGGTTATTCACAGCTAATAAACAGGACCTGAGGAGTGCCTCGAAGCACAACCATGTTTCATCATTTACTTGGTCTAGTACTATCAATTACTGATTTCCGGGAAAAATACGATCACAGGCATCGCTTAACAACAGGTAAGGATTGTAAATCTTCCTTACTGACTCACGGATGAGATGCAAGTTTTGGAGGCAAAACTAAGACTAATTTGCTTACCTTGTCATCGGCGTAGATCTGAAACCTAACGTTGTGTTTCGGGTGGTTTTGGCGGCTGCCGAGGATGAGAATACAGCAAGTGGCAGCAGCAACGACACCGAAGGAGCAAAGAGCCCCGATCCCGGACAACCCCCATTTCCACATCTTCAGCCCACCTTTGCTCTCTTCCCAGCTCACCCCATCACAAGGGTCCATCTTCTTCACCATCTCCCTCTTCCCATGCTTTATCCTCGGGGAGATTGGTCCTTCCATATTGTTCTCATCGGCCTCGTCCCTCTCCCCGAAGTAGAAGGCTTCGATGGGGGGCACAATTCCTCTGACACCGCCGCACCTCGGCGACAAGTCCATTTTCATGTCGGCAAATTCATTAGCTTCCTTCGTTTTCTTGAAGGAAACTTGGGATACAGGGTCTTGATCTTCCGCTCCACGCAGAGCTTCCATGTCGGGAGCTCCGGCTTTCGCAGTGACCACAGACTCATCGATCGGAAGTTTGGTGACTTCTTTCGCTTCATCACCTTCCGGGTCCAACTGGACCCCAACGGGGACGAACTGGTTATGAGACCTAGGGTTCCCCGGCGGATCGACGAGCTTCCACGAGTCGGGAGATGGGCATCTGAAATAATCGGAATCAAGAACACTTTTTGAGTGAGAATTCCGCTTCGGGGAGTAAAGCTTCACCTCGCCATCGCCATGGAAATCGAGAAACCCATCAACAGGGAGCAGCTCCCAGTCCTGGATATCCATGGCCAACAAGCTGCAGGATCACTTCCACCGAATCAAGGCAAAGTTTCTAACAAAAGGGTCAAATTACGTGCTCGGAGGAGGGGATGATTCGTTCATGCTTGTTCAAGTGCTAACCAAGTGGAGATCCCTCAGTGGCGTCCTCTTCCTCTTGGAGAGAAGACTTGACTGAACCCATTAAGCTGAAAGGTGAATGAACGAATGAACAATGTGGAATGGTCCACCTATGCGTGCTTATCCTTCAAGCAGCCGACAGAATGGGTGGGGCCCATCATGAAGAATTCTAGTTCCCCCCCCTCTTGATTGGATTTTACCAAAATTCCTTATTTTATTGACACGTAGAACAGCAAAATTGAAAATGTGATTCTTGTCTTGGCCAAGGATCAGCTTGGATTGCATTCATCCTTCGTTTTCTAAAATGTTACATTGGAATCGACATAACACTAAACCACCAAATATCATACTTGAGGGTCCATCAACCGTTGGATGGAGCCTATCCTATTTAGTAAGAGATGCATCGATTTAATTCAATGAAGGTCCATCAACCATTGGATAAAGTATGTTCGGTTTAATAAGAGACGGATCAATTCAATCTAATGGCGATCAAGATTCCACTTACCATGCACATGGGATGCTATAGATCTTCCGAGAACTAAGCATCCTGCGGGGGCAAAACCGATTATCTGAGCAGCCCTTCACTACCTACCAAAAAAAAAAAAAAAAAAAAAAAAGCAGCCCTTCACTTGGATCAGGCATAAAACATGGAAGAAAGATGCTCAGATCAGTTTCCTTCCACGAGGAGAAGAGAGACAAAAAATGTTAAAGATTCAGATTACTTGCCGGATTTTGCTTAGGATGATACCGACAGGTGGAAGACTTTGAAAGGTAAGACAGTGAAAGCCAATCATACGAGTCCATGAACTGGGATCTTTTCCTACCATAAGATATCATTATAATTATTACAATTAACTATATATGTGTGTCAATGGCGGGTTAGTTCAATTTTCTCCTTCCCCTGTCAACAGATTCACCAAAATACCAATCCATGCTGAAATTTCCTCTATCAGACAAGATACAGAGTACCCATCATTCTGAAAATTTATGACGAACTTATCGATAAATCACAGATTCATCCCGTGAACAATGGCCTTTCGGAACAGTTCCGACTAATTCAAGACATGAATTGAGGCACATCGAGGAGAACCGGTATACCGCCTTTTCTCTTCCATTTCCCCCATAAAGCTGACTTCCACAACAGAGAATGAACGCAGACGTGTGCGGTTAATTATCGTACATTCGGATTACTGTGTGAAGATTGTTCCTCTGAAGTGACTAATATTATACACGAGGAAAGCTGCTTCCGAATTTACAAGCTTTTTGTCGAGGAGGGAAACCCCAACTCAAAAGAGCGAAAAAAAATAAAAATAAAAACAACAGCTGCTCCGAGGAACACTTCAAACTAAAGTTTAAGATTAGTGATCAACGGCGCCTGGAAGGGCGCAACTAATTGTCCCAGAGAAGAGAATACTTTGCTAAACCTCAATCTCTACCTAAGTCGACGATCTAGCTGATGAGGGCTCGCCTAACGAGACGGAAGCAAATGAAGATGCCCAAGCTCGGGCATTTTTTGTGCCCCCATGGAAATTTTGGGTTTTACAGTGTCTCAGCTTCGTCCAGAATCTTCTAACATCGATCGTGTGGAGGACGCGGCTCGATATCTGGCTTGTTTCTCCCAAGATTCCCAAGTTGAAATGGGGAACATATGAGACCCAGAAAGATTTCATCCAAGACAAAGTTCCTGGTAGTCTCATGAGGAGTACCCTCAAACAGATGAACAATATGGAGAAAACTAAGTAAGGTTCTCTTTCTAGCATGTCCTTCGGCGCTAACCTATTCGGACTCATTGGCTCATCATCCACAATGTCCTGAACTGGTTTAAGCCCTGCACCAAAGAAATAAAAGAAATGAATCAGAAATCGATTAAACCCCAACCGTGGTGCTGAATTGCCCAAGTTCAAGAATAAGACTGACAACATACCAGTGACCCTCTCGTAAAACTTCACAAGGGAGACAAAATTCTTCGGACCATGATATCTCACTCTTAAAGTCTCACTGACCAACATTATCGATGGCACGCTATGGATCCCATACCTTGAAAAAAGACTGTATCATAACACAGATGAGCATAAATAAAAACTTAACAAAAGGAAAAGGCACTTCCAAGCAGCACCTTTAAGAAAGAAGGTCATGACTCATGCAATCTATAGCAAGCAAATCAACTTCCTCCGCTACTGACAATGCATTCTCTAACAATATATATTACTCCATTGCTTCTCCCGGTATAGTCTTACATAACACATATAGCTACTGCTCAATTGTTACATTAGCATATTTGAATCGTCAATTCCCATCAAAATCTACAAAACCATAAGCTTAGATGCAGCCACATGATTTGTGTTCTCTAAACCAATTGAAACTGACGATGCTTTAATATTCTGAAATCCTGTCCATATACACGTGAAGTTACCCAACTCTCCTTGATGTTAAGACAGCAGGTGGAGAATGTTTGAGTAACAGCAAATGTACCTCGGCATGGCTGAAGATTGTTCGACTGCCAAATGGTCGATCTGAGGAAACATGGAACTAAGGACATCATATGTTGGTATAAGCCTCTGAGAGAAAGGGCACCAGGAAGCATAGAAGAGGACAGACGTATAGCCACTCTGCTGTTTGGAAGACAGAACTCTCTCGAGGAAGTCCCCATCCACCTGAGAAAAAGGGCAAAACGTTTTAGTCATTATTACTCGCAAGAAGGCGATAACTATGGCCACTTTTGAGCCTACAAAATTTGACTTTGACATGACAAGAGCTTCCTGAACAGACTTCTCGGCGTGGTTCTACAGGGTCTAGGTTTATCCTGTTCCAGTCCAACAATGAAGTCAACTCTTCTACAGAAAATTGACGAACTCCATACCCCATTTATAAAAAAAAATCAAGATTGACTAATGATGAAAAGACAGGAAGGCCTGATTCTTTTCAACACACACGCCAACAGTTAGGCCTCAAAGGAAAGCAGAAATCAGAAGACAACAATTTGACCCTTAAACCAAGCATTGTAACCCTTTTAGAGAAAAAAAATCTATAAACAAGCTGATCGAAGAAGAAGCCAAATTTCTAGAATGGCAGCTGAAGAAAGGACCCACATACCCAGATGAAATGGAAGGCAAAAAGCATCGCAAACATCTAAGCAAGCGGCGAATCACCGATCAAAAATCAAAACTTCCAGACCAATGCAAAATAAAATTGATAGATATTAACGAAAATCGTGAGAAAGAACAGCAATTAACGCACCTGAAGATGCGGATTGAGGGAGATCGAAGCGGGGCACTGAGATTGCAGAGGGAGCAGCAACGGAGCTGATTCGACGGGGCACAAAGGCGGCGATTCCGACGACACGCACCGCACCGCCGAGAAGGCGGCCATGAAGAGGAACAGGAAGGGCGTCGCCGCAGCTGGGGAGGCCATCGGAAGGCCAGCAGGAGGAAACAAACTGGGTAGGCAGCAGAGGGGGGCAAAATTGGAACCGAGAAAACGACGAGAAAAAGGGAGGGGAAAGAAGAACAGACAGGGCCGGAGGTGATTTGTATTGTTATCGGACCGCAAAAAATGGGCTTATCCTGTCACCTATCCAATCTAATCTAGACTTCCTCGAACAAGAACAAGAATCTCTCTCTCTCTCTCTCTCTCTCTATGTGTGTCTGAAATTGGAACGGTTCGTTCAGCTCGAGCTCGGAGTGGGTGGTGATGGCGTCTCTGTTCTCTCTCTCTCCCTCCCTCGTTTATTGGAACCTTCTTTTTTTTTGGGGGGGGGGCTTGCCCTTTCGCCCAAAAAATTTAAAATGGGGTGGATCACATGCATCGGGGTGCAGATAAATAGAGTGGAACTTCTCTTGATCTGCGTATTCTTAGCCATTTGATTGTCTCAATTAACGAAAACTAATTAATTGATTATCTATTAATTTTAGTAATTATTTATCAAATTCATCAATAATACGGCACACCATGCAACTTGATAAACTAATATTTTTCTTAGCTGTACAAAAAGGAAAAAGATTAAGCTAACTTTGAAAGACTTTTACGAGCGTTTGACTTTAGAGTTGAGGTGAGTTGAGTTGAGTTTTGATTTTAATTGATTTGTAATTATTGTGATGTTGAATTATGAAAAAAAGTGTGAAAAAGTAGTGATTGTATTGTTGAATTGTGAAAAAATTAATAAATAGTTGAGATAATTTATTATTAAAAATTGAATTGAATGGTTAAAAAATTGAAGAAAAATAAAAAAGTAATAATTATATTGTTGACTTTAATAATTATGTTAGAATTAAAATCTTAAAATCAGATTACGAAATCAATCGAGCTAAATATTTTTAATTAGAGTCTAGTATGATCGTATTTCTCATAACCACAGCCAACACATGACAATGTGGCAGGCTGCCGAGGATTCGGGTGGCTGTCGATGAGGTACTAACTACCAATTCGCAGGATCCGTAAAACCAAACCTCTTCTTCGATCGCATATGATTGTATATAACAAACCACACACTACTAATGGTGAAGAAAAAAAAGGGTTTGCATTCCCAATTGAATCTCAAGGAGGAAAATCGAAGTTCAGAATGTGGAAACAAAATTTATGGACAAAAATTGCTGCAAGCATACTATCTATCGGCCGAAGATGCTACTCATATCATACTTCTAAGAGTCGTCAAGGCGAGCACTAGCTCTTTTTCCAAGGCTTGAGGACTCCTAAGACGGTAACCGCGACTATGATGAGGAGGATAATGATAGCTATGCAGGTCCACTTCCTCGTGTTCTTCTGCAGCTTCTTCGCCTTCTGAAGGGCTACATTCCCACCTTGAACGTGGTCAACCGCACTCGAGATCTGAGATAGACAGGAGTCAAGCAACATTTAGAGCTAATCGGGAGATGGAAATCCCAATGCCAAGCAGTCTCAAAATTCGATTCCAGAACATTTTCATTCTCGTGTAACAACTGCGGGATCAACTTAAATGATGGGGCGTTTTAAAAGTGCGAGAATACCTGGGTTTCTATGTCATCAATCATCTCCCCCTGGGCATCAACCAGAACTGCCATATCCAGGAACACCTGTATTTCAGAGATGAGGTTTGAGTCGCATTCAATTTTTATACGCTAATCATGAACTATCGTTAGCAGATAAGTAAGCTCTTTTTGTTCGAACCGAGTCGCAATAAAAAAAAAATTTTGAGTCGCAATCAGCTTTTTTGATTCATCAAAAAAAGCTCTTTTTGTGGAACTGTGTCAAAGCCAAGATTCTCCTTTAGAATAAATGTTGAATTTTTCTTCAAAGAAATTAACAGGGTAGTCTTAGTTCATTGAGATAGCACGGGTCAGAGGAAGTAAATTAACCTGCTGCAGATCAAGAAGCTTCCTCTCTAGTTCTCTCACAGCATCATGGCGCTCTTGAATTTCAGCAACAGTGTCCATAATCTGTAAGCGTGGATCATTCGAGTCAGATGTTCGTTGGTCATCAACTTAAGCTCCACTTTGTGTGCTCAAGAATATTGTTTACGGATACAATCATCCCATTTCTCTAGAAATGCCAATGAAAGGGAGGAAGAACCTGGCCCCGCCCTTGTTCCTGAATTGCCTTCTGGAATATTTGTTCACTGTCCCCAGTGTCTATCAGTCTGTCAATTGTCTGCACAGAGCAGGGTTACTAGGACAAAGACACCAAGAGAGGATGATGCACCTGAAATAAAAATGTCCACGAAAATCCTTACCTCTTCATCGGCTCTTGTTCCGGTTACTGATCAAGACAGAAACCAGAAGATAGTACGTTAGCGCAACATGAACATGAGAAATGGTTTTTAGAATCTTATGAAACTTATCTTAGAAGGAGAAGGGGGTTAGAGACCTGTATAAACACGTCTTTCTATGACTTCTCTATACTCTCGATGGATTTTTTCCCTCAAAACCTGCAGATATACTGACGAGACTCAAACAAGGAGAGGCCAGAAAGAAGAAGGACCAAAAGACTCACATCCAACCAACCTGAAACTCAGCCATCTTGTCTTTCAATTTCTTCTTCAAAGCACTGCAACGAAGCCAGCAAGAGCAAATTATGGACCAGGTAACTAAAGCCTCCTCAGTCGGTAATAAGAAAGATAAGAAGCAGTCACATGAAAGCAAACCGGGAACACAGAAACTGGAAATGTATGGACCTTGGTGAATCCTATTACAGGCACTATTTAAAATTGCCTTAGAAAAGACAAGTCTGCTAAACGTATTCAACATGGATATTGTTATGCGCATTTAATTTGGAGTGGGATCAGAGAGAGGGTGGGAAGAGAGAGAAGTACGCAGTTGTCCCCATTCTTGATCGATCTGAAGCAGTTCCCTTACCACACCCAGGCTTCTGCCTACTTAACAAATTCTATCACAAGAAAGGAAAAGTTAAGCGAAACATATTTAGAAATTTTATCATTCTAATGGACAAGGACTAGGAGATGTTCTCACTTCTCTGTCAAGTTCTTCAATCTTAGACTTCACTGAACGAGCAATCTGTCCAACTTCATCAACATCTTTCTCCATTCGCTGCTTGATTACTGGAACATTTGAGCCAGAGTGATCAGTGCATCAGAACAGTAAAAGTAGAACAACAAATATAAATAAGGATTAACCGAGTTTGCGTTCCTCGTGATCGCATTAAAAGGTTTCCTCTCTTATATTGTAACTTAATGGTAGGAAAAGTAATTAAAAATAATGCTATAGCTGATTACCTTTCATGGAAGCAGCTTTGGTTACAGTCTTCGACTCTTCGTGCGCATCCTGTGTTCATGGGTACAAGTATCAAGCAGCACATTACAGTGCACGAAAGTAAGAGATTATGGTGTGAAAGTTACAAACTGATAATCTATTCTGGACAATAAAAACTAATTAAAATGCAGGAATAAAAAG
This sequence comes from Punica granatum, assembly GCF_007655135.1. Classification (NCBI taxonomy): domain Eukaryota; kingdom Viridiplantae; phylum Streptophyta; class Magnoliopsida; order Myrtales; family Lythraceae; genus Punica; species Punica granatum. Next base: position 40,432,929 of record NC_045128.1, on the reverse strand, counting down.
AAAAGGACAAGGCTGACAGACACAAACCTGGAGTTTCTTGAGCAGCTTGTTCAGCTTTTCGATTTGTTTATTGACATCTTCAACCTGGCAGATAAAGAAACGAGTACTGCTCAATTGAATCAAATTCTCGGTACTAAGCACAGACAAGTTTTTCCCTCTTAAGGAAGTGAAAGACAAACCAAAGGGATGAAATAAAGATTACCTTGTGCAAGAAATTTTCCATCCCATGGTCCCCAGACCCTGAGGGACCATGCGATCCCATCTCAATATCTCCAACTCCAGAAGCTTGATCCCGAGGGATCTCAAAGGAATCCTGCAAAAGATCATTCAATCACCACTTTCAATACCTCCCTGCACATGTAGTGATTCTTGATGTTCAAGAGAATGCCTTAAAAAAATTAATATTTTATCAAATGCAGAAAAATATCCGTCGTCAACAAAATTGGATGGCCCACAGCAGCTGCTGACACCATTTACAGTTCCTCAAAACTGAGAAACGGGCTAAAGTTGGCACACGAATCTGACTTTTTATGCTTAAAGCTCGTAATTGATGTTTGTACAGTCAACCTAAGCCCTGACAGAAACATGAGTTGGGATCGCATACTTGTCCGTCGATTTAAACCATATAAACAGTTTCAGAAACCAAACTTTTTCCCTCAGAATGAGAAGCAATCTGTAGAATGAATCCTCACTACATGTTCTGGTGATCGTATTAAGGTAATTTGCCATCAATTATTGCCCCGAAGCCGGACGTCAACTGTAAAACTCAAAACTGAGACATCTGCTGCTCCAAAACATGCGACCAAATCAAATGAACTACAGACAGGACAGAACAAAACAGTTGATGAAACTGATGTAGCTACCGCTTTCAAGCTTGGAACACGACAGCCATCAAAAGGTACAAAAAGCGAAGCCGTGCACAATTTAATCAAGCAGACTGCGACGCAACTGAGCTATTAAAGAAAGAAGCCATTACCGTCAGAAGGTCGTTCATCGTGGAAGAACTCTACAAGATAGCTGTCCTGGTAGAGCTCGGCAAGCAAAATTCAACACCACGGAATCGCGAGAACAGGGTGAATGAATCGATCAATCAATAGAGAGAGATTGGCTTGCCACAGCCCACAGGAACGTCACTGGTTTGAAGTTTCAATCAGTTTTCAAAGAACTACGCCGGGTCAGAAAGAGAGAGAGAGAGCGCGACGCCTTGGCGCGTTGAGGCCGGGGGAACACAGGAAGATTCTGTGTTCTTTCTTCTCTTATTTATGATTATGATTATCCTTCTCTCTCTCTCTCTCTCTCTCTCTCTTCGAATATTTTCTGTTGCAATTTTCAGTTTCATTTTTCCTTTTCAATTTCTTTTGGTTGAAGAAAATAAAATATGTAGCGCAGTGAAGTAATTTATTTCGTTTAACAAGACACATATATCTCGATTATAATCGAAAAACAAAAAAAGAACCATTGAAAAAACAACAAAGACGGTAGTTTAGTGGTAATTCCAAAGTTTTAGTTTTAAAACTTTTTTTTTTATGTCAAAACAATTGCTGGAATGTGCTTTTCATTCGAACTTAGGAGACACGATTATAGAACTATAATAGACCTTTGATTGTACTACACTGATGGAATTAGTGTTTGTATTGGAGTTCAAACATTGCATAGTAGAAAGTAGCAAAATCGCCACTATCACTACTCATCTTTTTATTTATCGAAAAAAATAAAAGGAAAAAATAGTTGGCCTCTTGAGCTTTGACAGTGATAAAGATTGGCTCCGTGACCTTTCAAAAGTTGCATATTATCCTTCAACCTCTATGAAAAATAAACACTTTTCCGCATTCGATTAAACTTCCGGTGAAATCATTTAGAATACTAATAATGATAATAAAAAAATCGAAGTTGGGGGTGAGGGAGACCCATCAGCACCCCACCCCCTAATCGGCGTCGCCGGCTGACACACAACTCACCAGCGACGTCAATCCCGGAGGTGGAACCCCCCGGTGACATAGATTGGGGGGATGGGATGGCCAACGGGGGCTCCCCTGCCCCCGATTAGGGGAGCCCTCGTCGGCCACCCCACCTCTTGGATGGTCGTCACCGGTGGGTTTTGTGCTCACCGGCAACGCCGATCGGGGGGCGGGGTGGTCAGTAGACCTCCCTCACTTTCAACCTCCGATTTCTTTCCTCTTTTTAATTTTAATTTTAATTTTATTATTATTAATTTCACCGAAATTATAATCGAGAGGGCAAAACGTCTATTTTTCATAGAGATTAGGAGGTAATATGCAATTTTTGAAATGTCAGGAAACAAACTTTTACTATTCTCAAAACTCAGGAGTAAACAGTTTTTTTCTTTAAAAAAAAAAAACGATGCTGATATGGAGTATGTATGGACTCTTTAAAATGTATGAAGGTGGTTATTTTAGAATATAATAAATAGAGGGTTTATATTAGTGGACAGACGCATTCTGACTGTAATTTGGGTTGACATAATTACCATTGTAAAGAAAGACATCATAACTAGGCATTGAGTTCGACGAATATGAACAAAAGAATACATTGATATAAGCTAGAGGATTGTCCTGGGGGGTTAATGCTAAAGTCAAGTCATCTAAATTGAAAAGTTGGTGTCTTGTATCAACAACGGAAAACTTAAAGGGCAAGCAATGTTATTGAATGTTGGGCGTTTTATCGTTATTTATATATTAAATCAGTAAATGAATAAATAATATCGTCTTAAATCAAGTTCCAAAAGATTATCATTGCGAGATTCTGAATCATCATTAATTTTTGTGAAGTTAATTGCACGTCCATGTCTTTTATGAACTGTGATAAATCCATGCCATTACATATATATATATATATATATAATATTACATAAGAAAAACTGACCGGTTAGTCCACACAATAACTGCAGATAAAATGATTCATTGGACAGTAATGGGACCTTTATCTATACATTATGTGCTTGCCTAATGGCCACTGTCGTGGTTCCAAATTTTTATTAACAAATTCAAGATAATGTACTTTTAATTTTGGTTTTTTTTTTTTTCCTAAAACAGCGCTCCTGATGCTTGTATATATGTTCAACTTTAGTTAGCCCGTGACACATTCCTTATTATATAATGTAACGAATCATGTTTTTCTCATTTTCGAGATGCTCAATTGATTTCGAAATAATTAAGCATAGCAAATTATCTGGAGCATGGTGAATGGATAAAAATGAAAACAAATTCAGCTTTTCGGGAAGTGATCATAGCGGTGGTTTGGGAATGTTGGGAGAGACCGGACATGTAAATTGCTTTGTGGGCAAAGTGTCCTGCCATGGCATCCCCATGGCTCACTCTCTCTTTATTCTCTTCTTCTGCTCCTCCAAATTCTTTGCTTCCGTCCATTCCATTTATTGCTATAAAATCTGCCCGGACCAAGTCAACTCCCAGTCACCTACAAATAAATTGGACCGTCTCTTGGAGCAAACCAGTGCTATTTCTCACGATAATTGTAAGGTATCGACCGAAACTCTTCTTCTCGGTATGTCTGATCAAAGTCGTAATCTTTTCGACCCTTTATCACCTACTCATGTCGAATCCTCTCATGCATCCATGAATCTCAATGGTCATCGTGTTTGATTTGTTTTTGGTTACTTCCGTGGTCCCTTTTGGGAGCTAATTAATCTGTCCCCTCGGTTCACCCCTGCTTTGGATTTCTAGCAACTTTTGCCTCTTAGCCAGTATGTTAGCTACATAATTGCTGATCAATTTTGCCCTGATAGTAGGCCAAGGTGTCTCAGACGTTTTTTTTGTTTGTATTTCAGTTCATGAGTTACCGCGTGAAGTTATATTAATCACTTATGTGTTGTGTCCATGTATTGTTTGCCATATAGTAGAAGGAAGGGCCTTCGGGATCTGTCGTTGGTTCACGATCCCATGAAGGCTTGCTGTATCGGACGATGCATCTTAGTAGTCAGACTTATGTAATTATATGACATTACCATGAAGGCTGATGTATATGTTCTCCTGCTTTGTAAATGTAATTATGTACTTCCTGTTTATTTTTCGTTCATGCAGGTTTAGCAGAGAACGAACTTAATCAGATACGCAGTGATCGGAGGAGAGGAGGAGGAAGCTAAAGAATTTGTAACCAAGCAGCAGAAATGGCTAATGCAAAGGAAAAGAAGACAGATTTAAGGGCCAAACCGGAGTCCAAGCTGAATGAGAAGGATGCAGAGGGCAGAGAGTATGAAAGGAAAATTGAGAAAACGGATGTTGATGATGAAAAGAAGAAAGGAAAGACGGGAGTGTGTCAGGCAGATTCAGGGGACAAGCTGGCAGGAGATAGCAAGGAGGAGAAGAAAGACAAAGACAAGAAGGACAAAGGTGAAGTTGAGAAGAAGGAGAAAGAAGAGAAGAAGAAGTCCAAGGAGATCAAAGATAAGGGAGAGGAATCAGCAGAAGACTCAAAGGGCGATGATGAAGAGAAAGGAGAGAAGAAGAAGAAGAAGAAGAAGAAAGATAAGGAAAAGAAAGAGAAGAAGAATGAGAAACATAAGGATGGGGAGGGAACTGCGGATGAAGATAAGGAGGGTGAAGAAGATGGGAAGGAGCAAAAGAAGAAGAAGAAGAAGAACAAATCTAAGGAGAAGAAGAGAAGGGCAAAATTGCATCAAAAAATGAAGATGGCGAATGACCGGAAGAAGATGTTGAAGAAGAGAAGAAAAAGAAGAAGGAGAAGAAGTGCAAGGACAAAGTTGTGAAGGATGGAAATGATGAAGAAGAAGTGAAAGAAGAGAAGAAAAATAAGGAAGAGAAGCCCAAAGGTGAAACAGAAAATGAGAATGAGGATGGAGAGAAGGACAAGAAGAAGAAGGAGGAAGACAAGGATAAGGAAGAGAAGAAGGAAAAGGATAAAGTTGAGACTAAGGGAGACAAAGATGAAGAAAAGGATAAAGTTCAACATTTAATGTAATTTAACATGTTTAATAATCTATAGTATTGTATTGTATGGTTATGTTATGGTACGTTTAACCTCTCATCACCATTGGATTGCATACATATGTCGCTTACCTTTTTTTTAAGTTTGAATTTGTCCCTCATCAAATAAGACAGACTCCATCTAGTAGTTAATAAACCGTCAAATTCGTGGCTACCAACCATTAGATCATGGGGAAGTTGAGCGCAAATTAGTAAATTCAATTATTTTTTAACCATCTTCCTATGCAATCACATTGCAAAGATGAAATGTGAAGAAGTCACGTTATCGCTTACAGACTATCTCGCGAAGTCACGTTATTGGTTTTAATTATATAAATATTATATGGTGAAATATATGTGGAATATTAGATATACAATGAAATTTATACATTAGTAGGTAGTAAAGATAACATACAATCTTATTATGGGAATACATGTATGCATTCATATAATAAAATATATATGTATGTGTGTAGTCGTTTATGCATTATACCAATGTAAAAATATGGTTTTCCTATAATAGGCACATATGGATATCTATGAATATATATATATATATATATATATATATATAGTTAAGGTATATTTATATTTTCTTTATGATATTAATATATTCAACAACTTCCTTTTAATATGAAAGTCCAAGAGTCATACGCGTTATGCACGATATTATGTAAACCTTCTATGTGATTTTTATTTTTTTAAATGTAATAGTTTTTTTTGTTTAGTAGTAACAGATTTAAATAATATTATCAATTAAAAATTTCAATTGAACAAATGAATTAAAAAGATTAAAAGAATGTATTTGATGTCAGTGAGAGGGAAAGAGTGTGAGAAGCAGGTTATTAATGGTCATTAATTTCTTCAATATCTAATGGTTATTAATTTTTTATTTTAATTTTTATGGGCATTCTTTGAATAACGAAATTTACCCCAACTATCTTCCTTCTCCCTTTTGTAATATAAAAGATAGAAGTTGACCAGTGCTATGCACAAAAAAACATAAAATAAACAATGAAATTTTTTTAAAAAAATTACTTCTAGATAATATTCAAACATCGGCTTAGCAAGTATGAGAAGGTCTTGTATTGAATAATTTATTTATTTTTGAAACTTTATTAAAATAAAATACAAAAATTGAAAAAAAAAGGAAAAAAATGTTGAAATTGAGGGATGAACATGTAAAGAGGAGAGTAGGAGAGAAGAGGAGAAGTGGTGGAGAGAGGGAGTGGGAGAGAAAAAATAGAAAAATTGGTAGTTATTAAGAGAAAATTATAATTGTGTCCTTAATTATATGGCTAATATTAATCAGCCTTATATTTCTAAGGAGTTTTTTTTTCGGAAAGTGAAAGTTAGACAATAGTCTTGCTTTTCGCTTTATAATAGTATAGATGCAAATAGAAATAGATAGATATACGTTTAGTTTACCAAAAAAAAAAGTATATATATGTTTTCATTTTTTGTGCATATATCTGACCTATCTATTTTATAAAGATATGATATGTTTAGTATTATGTTAAAATAAATAAATGGCGTAGATAAAGTAATATTTCCTACTTTGACATTTAATTATTTTTTCTTTATTCTACTTTTACATCTTGACATATTTACTTCGAAAATCATTTTTTTATTGATAGATATCATGCAATATTTAAAGAAATAAAATTTTTAGTATCTTTATTAGCATATAAAATTCTTATATAATACCTATCGTCAAATTTTTAACATCTCTAACTTTTCTATTTCATTCATATTCCAACACAATAAATTTTCTCTCTCTCTCTTCACTTATATATATCTTCGTACATTTCCACTCATTTTTCCTAGATTTAATTCGATCTATTGCCCTTAATCATTAAAAATTATCTATTTTACTTATAAATTCAATATGTTGTCGGATGCAATTAATTATTTTGTAAGAACAATTTACATATTTATTTTTGGTAGAATTTTATATATTTATTTGATAGGATGGGAATGACTTATTGCAATATAACATGTATAAATATTTGAGCAGATTAATTGCAACTAAAAAACATTTAATTTATGTCTACACAACGCGCAAATCTTCAACTAGTTTACATAATTATAAGATCCATTGAAATTGGTTTATTAGCTTTCATTTTATTGTCTACGTGCTTTTTTTATGTAAATAGTTTTAATTTATTACATCCGTACAAGCATCGCGGGTCGTTATCTATTTATCAAATTCACCACGCAATCTTTCAACTAAAAAAAAATCATCATGAAATCCACAATTTGCTAAAACTCATTTCTAAAAAAAACGAAAAAAAAATATATATGAATGGTGAATTTGGTATTAAAAAAAAAAGAAACTGAAAAGAAGAGCAAAAATCAGTTTCAAGGGGAGTAAATTATAGCGGCGATTTGGGAACGTCGACTGTTAGACCGACAAATAGCGTGTGGGCGAAGTGTCCGGGGCGGTCATGGGATCCCGCGTGGCTCTTTTATTCTTCTCTTCTCTTCTCTCTCTCTCTTAATTCTGCTTCTTCAAATTCTTTTCTTCGGCGATCTTCCGATAAAACCCGCTCGAATTGAGTCCCCTTCCCTTCGCATCCGAATCAATTGGCCCTCTCTTGCAACAAGCTGGGCGATTTCTCACCGTCATTGAAGACGACCACCTGAAGGTAACGTCGCAAACTCTTCTAGGTCTGATCAAAGTTGTAATCTTGTTGGCTCAGTGTCACCTCGCCATGATCAATTCTGTCATCCCATAACCTCAATTGGTCATCGTGTTTGATTCGGTTCCGGTCTCCCGTTGATCCCTGTCGGGGGCTATTTTGTCCCCTCGGTTCACCCCCCTGGTTTGGATTCTTTGAAAATTTGGTCTTTCAGCCAGTATGTTAGCTGAAGAATTTGCTGATCAATTTTGCCTGATAGTAGGCCATGGTGTCTCAGACATTGCCTTCAGTCTGTTTGTATGTTAGTTCAGGAGTTACCTAGCGAAGTTATATTTCCTTCTATGCCGTGTCTGTTCTATATATATACTGTTTGCCTTGGCCATAAGAGAAGAAAGAGCCCTGGGGATCTGCCGGTTCGCAATCCTTTGAATGCTTAGATGTGCCGGATGTATCTTACTAGACGGACTTATATATGTTACTCTATGATATTACGCTGAAGGCTGATGTATATGTTTCTACCGGTTTTGATCTCTCAAAATTGTATTTTCTGATTGTTTTCGTTAATGCAGGTTTAATCGAGTGCGAGCTTATTTGCGGAACTTTGGTGAAGTGGTGATATGGAGGAGACAGAGGGATTCGTTGTGGTCAGAGAAGAGAAGAAGGCGGAAGCTAAAGAATATGTTGGCAAGCAGGAGACAGTGGAGGCTGAACCTCAGTCCAAAGTGGAGGAGAAGGATGCGGAGGACAGAGAGTATGAAAGGAAAATTGAGGCAGTAGATATCGATGATGAGGGGAAGAAGAAGGAAGGAAAGACGGATGCTCGTCAAGCAGATACAGGGGACAATGAAGGTAGCAAGGAGAAGAAGAAGGACAAAGACAAAAAAGACAAGGAGAAGGGCGAAGTTGAGAAGCAGGAGAAAGAAGAGAAGAAGAAGTCCAAGAAGATCAAAGATAAGGGAGAGGAATCGAGGGGTGATGATGAAGAGAAAGGAGAGAAGAAGAAGAAAGATAAGGAAAAGAAAGAGAAGAAGAAGGAGAAACATAAAGATGGGGAGGGTATTGCTGATGAAGATGAAGAGGCAGAAGGAGATGGGAAGAAGGAAAAGAAGAAGAAATCTAAAGAGAAGAAAGAGAAGGGTAAAAGTGCATCTGAAGATGGTGAAAGACCAGAAGAAGATGAAGAAGAGAAGAAAAAGAAGAAGGATAAGGATAAGAAGGTGAAGAAGGAGGAGAAAGATAAAGCTGTGAAGGAAGGAAATGAAGAAGAAAAAGATGAGGAACAAGAAGTGAAAGAAGAGAAGAAGAAGAAGAAGAAAAGTAAGGAGGAGAAGGCGAAGGGTGAAACAGAAAATGAGAGTGAGGAAGGAGAGAAGGATAAGAAGAAGAAGAAAGACAAGGGTAAGAAAGAGAAGAAGGAAAAGGATAAAGCCGAGGCAGAGGGAGACGAGGCTGAAGAAGGGGAGAAGAAAGAGAAAGGGGAGAAGAGGAAGAAGAAAGACGGCAATGAGAAAGAGAAAGAGAAGGAGGATCAGGCTAAAGCCATTGAGGAAGAAGAAGAAGCCAAGAGTGAAAAGGAGAAGGCTGGTGTTACTGTTGTCTCCAGGGATGTTCTTGTAGAAGAGGGAGTCGAAAATCCAAAGGAAGTAAAGGAGAAGGAGAAGGAGAAAGGGAAGAAGAAAGATAAGGAAGGCAAAGAGAAGAAGAAAGAGAAGGACAAAAAGGATAAGAAAAAATCTGATGGGAAGGAGAAGAGTACGGATGTCGACAAGCTGAAACAGAAGCTGGAGAAGATCAATGGACAGATCGAAGCCCTTATGGAGAAAAAGGCCGACATCATGAGGCAGTTAAAGGAGGCAGAGTGCGAGACGGCTCAGAACAACAGTTCAAGGTTGCCAGACACTTCAGAGGCTGCAACAACCGTACCACAGTGATAACTTCGTCTGTGCTGTTCATGTTTCACTTACTTGGTGTCTTCACATTCGGAACTTACTCGTACTTTCTCGTTTATCGATGAGTGATGAGAATAAATCAAAGCATGTTTGAATTTCGAGCTTTCTGTAAATATGTAACTCCGGAATAATATGACTATCGTGTATAATATGTTATACTGAGTTCAGATTTGCTGATGATGTAAAACATGTTTAAAGTTCTGCATTGGGCATAATAAATTTGGAAATAGAGCATTATACCATGTTGGCTCAATCTGCGCATCCTTGATTTATTACTACTTAGCAAAATGGTTAAACTAAGCTGCATATGATATGACAATTAATGTGAAACTTGCAGAAAAAGAAAGATGAGACGACACTGGAAGAAGCTGAAAGCCTTCTAATTGACTCGGTTTTTCCTACATCATCCGATCAGCGAGCGATGGGAGCCTCCGGAAGAAGTTCAAAGCTGGGGAAGGCATCCTATCCCGGAATATTGGGTGCCGGAAGTAGTAGAACCCCGACGCCATGGCCACCATCTTTGTTGGCACAAGGTAAAGTATCATTGCCACACAAAAGCACAGCCCAATGAATATCCCCGTCGCCCGTGGATCCCGCCAAGTCACCAACGCCTGCACCCTCTCCCCCTGCGCAGCCAAGTCCCCCAACATTGTCTGCACACGCATCCCGAGTGACCGCAGCTTATCGTACCTGGCCCGTACTATATCAGGGGACCTTGCGCTAGGGATCACATCAAACTCCTCATCGAGCTCCTCCCTGTCAACAAACTCTGCCAAGGAGATCTTCGGGCAGAAGTGGGGCAGTGGGTCTCGTGATCGAAACCGGTACTTCCATGCACCGATCACAAACACGTAGAATGCGATAGTGGGGATGATCAGATCAGGAAACCATACCAGAAGCACGAACAGTGTGTGCACGAGGATCGTGGCTGTTGGTTTCTTCCACCTGCGAGTATCATCGATCCACCAGACGATATCTGTGATTCCCACAATGACATTAATGATCCGGAACCAATTAGCCCTCACTTTCCTCATGCTGAAACCCTCTGAATCTGCATCGAGCATGTAAAGAACCACTTCTCGACGAATAGGCGGCTCTGATCTTGACAGATGAGCAGCCACGATCTTCGATGCTGCAGTCCGCAGCATTGTCTGCATCACTCCAAGGGGCTTGATGTGGTGCATTGGTGGCAGCAGAGGCTGCGAGTACACATGAAGGAAATCCAAGGTCGGGGACAATCGAACGAACCTTATGGCAATCTCAACTTCCCCCATTTTCTTCATCCCCGAATTTGACAGCGTCAGCAGCGGGTATGTATTCCTGTAAACTTTGTTGGTCTGAAGCGTAGAGATGCGCACCCTTACCTTCCCTATGCGAATATCAGGACGGGTAGCATCTTTTGAGCAGTCAGTCTCAAACGCTTCCCCGCTATCAAACACCCCGATGCTCAAGACAGTGCACGGGTCGTACACCCTCCATGTGTATTGCTCATTCCACTTAGGCTCCAAAGTATCGCACACGGTCCGTGTACGGACCCACTTGGGGCCATATTTTGCTACGCAGTACGCATCCGTGGTCCCTTTACCATTCACAATCTTCATTGGCAGCAAGTTCTTGCATCCAATAATTCCGAGCTCCACTGATCCGACTGGTGGCTTCCAGAGTTGCCTCGCCGTGGGACGGAAGTCGCTGCACACATAGGCTGCCTCATCCATCACGTGGTATCCTCCATCGAAGCACAGCCTCAGGTGGACTCTACCTTTATACAATCGCTTTTCGCGGTGAGGGTTCTCGAATGTGACCCACCGTGAAGCCACCTTGCGGTCATCGACGCGCCGCTCGATGGTTGTGAGGGGAATACTGGCAACCCCGACTATTACGGATCCACGAGGTTGCCGGTTTTCAACAGTGAATGTTAGGTTATCACTGAAGGGCTCGGCTGCCACGAAGAGCAGGTCTTCGTTCCACGACGGAGTTCCGTCCCGAGTGACGGAGACTTTCGTCTTCTGGACCTGGAATCCCAACTGGGCTTTCACTTGGAATGAGGACTCCTTTAAGGCCGTTAATGGCATAAGATCCTGAGCTTCGAGCACGGTGGCTCGTAAATACCACAGCTTCGGGGACTGGTAGACTTTTGCCCGGGCATTCACGTTGCCGGCAGTGTCAGTCTTCCAAGCATCCGGGAATGCTTCGTCAGCCTGGGTGCCGACCCACGTGGCTAGCATCAGGTCGCCGTGGTGTGCTCCGCCACCCTCGAGCCTGTACCACTGAGGGGCCAGTGGGCTGTCAGGCGGGTCGCGCAGGGGGATCTCTGTCACATCGAAGCAGATCCCTCCAAAGAAATTGTAGCCAACCACGTCGGGGGTCGGGTCCACTGGACCTCCAGGAGGGTCCCAGACAGAGACTTCCAGGATCGAGGAGGATTCGGGGGCGTCCCGGCCGAAGGCAAAGGTCTGGTCCCACTCGAAGAAAGAGGACAAGGACGATTTCCTAGCTGGTTTCGACTTGAGATGGTGGGATGAGACGACGATCTTCACGACTGGGTTCCCGTTGGTCGGGAGATGACGAGCTTTCACTACCTTGACGAAGAGATAGTGCATCTTGTCGACTAGATCGAATGACGACCTTTCGATGATGGTGCTGTCCATGGAGTCCATCGTGTAGGTTCTGCTCAATGGCGGCCTCGGCATCGGAGGAGGAGCATTGATCCCTGCAAACTTGACCTCAGGAACCGGCCTCGATGCTACCGCTGCCATCACCTCCTGTGGCTGTAGTGGCGGGACCCACTGGGAGGCCGCCTCAGCCTCCGCTTGAGCTTCCACCGGTTCAGATTCTCCCTGACTTGCATCTTCCATAACCGGCGGTGGAGGAATGCCGCCTTCATCAGTCGGAGCCCTATCAGCTGGTGGGGCTGGAGCTTCAGATGGCGGCGATTCTCCTTCGGGTGGGCCATTCTCTGATTGAGCCTCTGCAGCCTCGGAAGGTGGTGCAGCCTGGGGCGGTGGAGCTTCTCCTGCAGGTGGAGCATTTTCCGGTAGCGGCTCTGCTGCTGATGCTGGAGTCGGGGACGGCCCAGCTTCGGGTGCCTTTGCCTCAGCCTCTTGTGGAGGCGGAGCAGCCGCCTCGGCCGCAGGCGGCGGGGCCGGTTGAGGCTCTGGTGGAGGTGGCAGTGGCACCACCTCCTCATCGGCATAATAGATCTTCAATCCGATCTCGCCCCTGACCCAAGAGAACATATCCTTCTTTTGAAGTGGATAATAGATGAGGGCCTCCTCCCCCTTCTTCACGAACTGTGACGACCCGATCGTGATCCTCCCAAGGAAGTTGTTCCGTCTCGTGGGGCCGAAGTTCTTGTCGTGGTGGAGGTTGACCTCGAGAACGTCGCTGAAGATCTCGGACGGCTTCCCGATTTTGAACTTCATGACCTCACCCCACTTGGGATTGAGATCCCGGATGGCGGTCTGGGTGCGCCGCCTCTGCCCATAGTAGTGGAGCACCACGTAAGGGCTGGAAGTGCCGTGGCCGTCCTTCGGGAGGAGGTCGATGGCCTCCACCACTTCCACCACCAGTTTCGGAACTGTCGACGCCATTTCTTAGTTACAAGTTATGAGCTACGCGAAGCAGATATATTACATTGTTTGCTGAAAGAGTGTGAAGGAAGAAGAAGAAAGCAGCAGCAGAAATACAGAGTGGGGTTGCCGTTATTTTCGTTATATATTAAAAGCGGGAAACACAGAAAGGGCAAAAGCTGCCTTGTTACAATTACATAATGCTCCCTAGATTACTGGTTCAGGGAGAATTCATCCCCGAACTTTATGTTTTTAACACTTATGCCCCCAAAGTATCGCGGAAACATAATGTGCTCTACCACCCAACTCTCAAGTGTGGCATAGTCGTTGTTATGGTGGGCTTTATCGAGACCAATCCCGCAATTTTGGATATTCTAATTCGAGGCGTTTTTAGACGAGTAACGCCAGTGTCTTAACATCGTCATCATGAATCATAAAGGTTCTTAACTTGGAGTGGAAGAAGCTTTAACCTTTAAACCAGCGTCGGGAGTTTTCATTCTTTTGCTGCTTTTTGCTGGTTAGGATAATCGCTTCACGTTCACACTGAAGATTCTTTGGTCTAATGTACTTTTTCCTTTTTTTCCTTTTTTTAGCCCCTCCCTTTGATAAACAGAGAGAGAGAGAAGCTTTAATAAGGTTTTTTTTAGCCCCTCCCTTTGAGTGTGTGAGTAATATTAGTGAAACAAACGATAAATCACTTGAACCAATTTAGTATGATTAATGAGCAATTTTATATCACTGAAATGCCAACTCATGGAGACATGGATTGGCATTCTTTTCTTAAAGACAAGGGAAGCTTTTTGCCGAGTCACACCGACCAAGACTTATCAGTTGGTATCTTCACTTTCTGATGTAATAACAAATGAAATATAATCAGTCGACAGGGACAACCACTCTATTTTGATTGCCCCATCCCACTCCCACTCCCACTCCCACTCCAAATGCTTTCCGCTTTCCCATTTTTCTATAAATCAGCATCCCAATTGGATCTGATGTCAGGAAAAGTGCTGCCCGTGAAGCGCTCAATACCGTGTTGAAAATTAAAAGCCGCGAGCCAACTTTTTGAACGAATCTCGCAGCATTTCCTGGCTCTGAGCTTTGACGATATATAGAATGATGCAAAAGCCACCAAGAACACGAGAAAAAAGGACCAAATCGCGTCAGGTTTGTTATTGCACACAAGCTAAGATCTTAATATACAGTTCTCTCTGTTCCACTCCTTGGAAAGAGCCCAAGAAATGATCAAGAGAAACCACTGCCCAGGTTAAATGTTCTCCCTAATATTAGTCCCCCCAAGTGAATATCGAGCGCGAACACATTGAATGGTTTCAACTTTAGATGTGCCCTCAAAGTAAATTGCGATCGCCGCCTGCAGTCACAGCAATCCAGTTCTCATCACTGTGCGCTACTATAGTCCCCTCTGGAAGGGTCACGTTCGACGCCCGCGAGTAAATCCTGATGACCCCCGGTGGTGGTACGCTAATTGCTTCTGCTGTGGATTCAATTGTCAGGTCCGTAACTGTGAGCACATTGTCGTTAATTGCTTCTGCTGAGGATTCAATTGGCACTTCCCTAACTGTGAGCTCATTGTCGTTAATTGCTTCTGTTGAGGATCCAATTGTCAGGTCCATAACTGTGAGCAAATTGTCGTCCTCGGAAGGGGAAGATGACTCGGACGAGTTCTCTTCAAGGATCGGACTTCTTAGCCGAGCATATATGGAATCGGACGACGGATCTTCGCTTCTCAGAATAGACGTTTTGGCTTCACCATATGGAACAGGGTGATTGTGGTTCTTACGTCTGGTGTCTTCTGCGATTAACGCGAGAGTCCTTGTAAGTCAAGAGAAGACTCGAAATGGCAAATACTCAGTGGAAAAGATGCATGTAAAGCGTAAATGCATTGACATTTCATGAAAGGCAAGTGAAATGAACCAATATGAGCCCATACATATGCTATAGTGCTCATAAATAGTTCATCAAAATGAAACAGGGCCTTAAGTTAGATTCTAAGGTGGAATAAGAAGCCACCAGTTTGCTTCCTGTGCGACTAACTTTCAGCAGAAGTGATTCTTTCATCTATTAATTAATTAAAAGATGTGTAAAGGAAACTGGTTATTTAAATCCGGACTCCTGACCCAAAAGAATTATTAAAAAAAAAATGAAATTCTAATTTCAGGCCACTATATCAATCCTAGATCGAAACACACCAAGTTTTTATATCTTGACCATTATTATTTTATTCCCGTAATCTTATCATGAATACCTTTACGTGTCAGTGTAAATCTAAAAAGATGGAACATTATGCATGCTCTCTATCTCTGCATCACCTTAAATACTAGACTCCAATCTACTGCAATGAAGACAAATACTCAGACAGCAAATGTTTGTATAGTCACTAGAAACCCGTGCCTTAAACAAAGAGGTTCTAAATGATGACAAGTTCGTCAAATTGCCACTAGGTCATTACGTGTATATATGTGTCTGTGTCTGAGTCAGTGTGTGTATGCGTATGTCTCTAATTTCTACTTGGTTTCTCTGAAGGTATTTTTATCACTAAATGGCAGATCTATCATACATGGCCCAGATCCATGCTCCCATAATTCAAGTAATAAAGAGGTAAATGGGATGCAGAAGATTATGACCATGTGTATATTTACGGATGAGAACAAGTACTCAGACTTCAAGGAAGATTTACCTCCACTTCCATAATCTCTTTCAGTAAGGAGAGTAAAGTTGGAGGCTGCACCCACTTTTGGACCGATACTGAGTGGGATACCTGGAGTAGAATTTGGCTGCGAGCTAGAGGATGAAAATGACCTTGGTCTTTGGTGGGCAGGGGATGGGGAATTAGAAGTATGACTTCGCTTGCCTGAAAAGGACATATACAGGAAGCACTAATTCAGTGGAAAACCAACAGTAATATAAATCCGCTTCTATCAATTAAAGATGAGAAATTTCTCTTGTAAGCAAGCTAGTCTCCCTTCCCACTCAGTTTTTTCGTCCGATCAATCTTAATTTTGGAATGTCACTAATTTATCATAAAGAATGTGGATTTCATCATCCAGACTAGAACTTAGCTAAATGACCAAGATGAATAGAAAAAAAAAAAAATATATATATATATATATATATATATATATATATATATGAATATGATAATAAACGAATTTATAAAGGACAGCGATGCATATAGTTCAATAAACAGTGTCACAGCTTGAACCTCACCAACTAGATCCTGTTGCTTCTGCCACCTATAAAAATCCTCATTACTTTAATCTGCTTCATAAACAGAAGAAATTTTCCTGACATACTGGTTAGGTTTAATCTTCTTCATTAAAATCTACTCTAGTCGCTTAGCTTCTGGTATAATACCTTTTCTTTGGAAGCATTCTCTTATATAGCAAATAACGATTCCAATCTAACAATGCTTCCCTCACGGAACTAAGAAAGGTCATATTGTTCAGATAGTAAATAGAAGAAGATCATAGACTCCAGTTCCTCAGATGCTCTTGCAAGTTTTTCTCTATGTTCATGCATCACAGTGTCGTCAAGGTTAAATTTCGTTGTAAGAAGGAGATGGAAAAAGATGCATGCTGCTATGCAATTTCTATGCAAAACATCTTCCTCTTCTCGGAGGTCTATATTCCCCAACCGCACAATAGAGAGTAAAAAAGAAAAACAAAAAAAGGACTAGGATCATTTGGGGGTCATAGAATGAGTTTTTATACGTACGCTTTTTTAAAATAGTATAAGCAACTTTTGCTGCACTCATCTCTGCCTGTTTCTTGGTTCTTTCCTGTTGGCCAGTAAAACTTTCTCCTGCTATCACCACAGTTGAAGTGAAAATAGGAACATGTCCACCCGACCCATTTGTCTCATACGCAGGCAGGTGATAACCTTCTCTCTGAGCAAATTCTTGTAAAAGGTTCTTGTATAGACCAGAATCACCCTAGTAAAGCGGAAGAAGTAATCCACATCAATATAATAAGTGAAAAATTACTTGCTGTCACAAAATATGGCAGAAAATGAGCAAAAACAGGGAGAAGCAATTATATACTTGCCTCTTGATCTATATTGGCTGAGAGGGCCAGTAGAGCAACCTGTGCAGCAGCATGCTCGGCATCTTTCAACGTGCTGCAGAAATCTGAACTTTCAAAAGTTTGTCCATCTACAGTGACTTTGCATTTAAAGCGACTGGCATGTGGCGGGCCCTCACGCTCACATGAGTACGTTGGTAGAGGAAGATTCCTCTTTTGGGCGTACATCTGAAGCTGGTTTTTACACAGATGCCACACCTCTGCAATAAAAAAGAATGCATGCGTAACGGACAGATTAAGCAAAAGGAACAACCCTTGAACAAGCAGAGAATGATGCTGTTCCGGAAACATAAGCGCACTAGCTAGTCAGTTACCAGGACAAGAAGGAAACTATCACATAAACCAGCAATGAAGTATGGATAAGATTTATCAAAACCTCTAACTGGGGCATTGTCTTTGACAGTTGGGCTGCTTTGATTCGCCTGAGGGGCACAGCATTCTTCCGGAGGTTTTGCCTGAGGAACTTGGCACTCCAGTGGTTTAGCCTGAGGAATTTGGCATTCTTCCGCCATTTTCGGCCTGGGAGATTGATAATCTCCCGGTAGTTTTGGTTGCACTGCCTCTAAACTCGCCAGCATATCACTCATATCTAAAGTCCCTCTCAATTTCTCTGCACAATCAAGTAAGTTGAACTGCCAAAGTAAGCAACTTTTATCGTATAACATGGAACCACATACACGGCACGATGCTCATTAACTTCATTTCCAAGTTGCATGACTAATATAATCAATCACACTGATCGTCATGAGAAAGAATCTCGATGTTGTTTCTGATGCTGTCGCACATTAACGTCGCCATTTTATCACCAATCAAAGAGAATCTATAATTACAGCTCAAGGAAGCTACTTCCAACGGAATTTGACTACATATAAACACAATAAGGGCAGATGATCAGCAGCACTTGGTTCCCAATTTCCTTCACTATACGCATGACAGGATTGCCAAACAAAAACAAGGGCGCGAACGAAACCGAATGATCATCACCGAATAGCCTGCGCCGGAGAGTTACCGGCTAGTTGGGGCGCCGCGGGCGGTGGAGGCGGAGCGGCGATGATCGGAGGCTCGGCGGGAGGTTTAGGCGGGGCTGAAAGGTGGTCGAATGCGAGCTTAGCGGCTTCGTTCTGGGACTCCTTGGAGGATCTGGAGGGAACTGGAGTCTCGAAGGTGAGGTCGTTGATGATAAGGATGGTGTTGAAGCGGGGACTGTGATTGGGGCCTTCTTTGGTGGTGGAGTACTGAGGCAGACTCCATTGATTGCGGTGGCAGAGCTCTTGAAGCTTCGATTTGTACATTTTTGCCCCCTCCTCCGCCTCCTCCTCCTCCTCCTCCCCCGCCGCCTCCGCTTCCCCGTCAACCTCTCAGCAGCTGCCGGGGAGAGAGAGGAACTGTTGACTGTCGAGTGTCGGATCGAATTGTTGGGCTAAGCATCGAACTTCTATTTGGCTAAGAATCGAACTTCATTTTAAGCAATTAGCACGTCACTATTTTAAGGAAAGGATGCTTTCTGGGGTAAGTACGATTAGGACGTGACCTATGACAAGTTTGTCTCGTGGCTATCGGCCGATGAGGTATATTCTCAATTCTATGCTAATACGACGACTCTTTGTTATTCGAGTTTTTTTTTTAAATTAAAAAAAAAATTGTTACATTTATATATAATTTAAGGGTCTATCATCGTAAATATGAGACGAGCTTTCCACTTAAATAATAACAATGCGGCGGATTAAACGGTAAGTCATATGTGTCCTGTTAATTTTTGGAACATCGCAGAACAGAAGGTCTCTCGTCATGGGAACCTTGGCAATGTCATCTGATCTTGCATGACATACAACAAATGGTATTATTAGCTAGGTATGGACAATATTGAATTTTACAAGTACCATACTTAAGAGGGTATTATTATTAGCCGGCCATGGAAAACAAAAGTACCATAAGGGTATCCCAATACACAACAAACAAACTAAAATAGATAAATAAATAATTAATTAATGACGAAGTATAAAAAACGTTATATAATATACTTTTTTTTTAAATTATTTAAATCATAATAATTTACATACCATCAATAAAAATATATTATTAAATATATGGATAATGGTAATTTAAATTGACAAATAAGATATGAAAAAACTATATTGAATAAATATAAAAAAACATCCTTCTAATGTGCACAAGCAACAATATTTTTATTCTAAATTTTGACATGATATATACATAAAATTTGAAAATATTAAAATTTCACAAAATTTCATCTAGCAGTCTAAACATTCTAGAGCTATTAGATGTACATAAGTGACAAAAAGAAAACAAATAATTGAAAAACTTACCCTCATGTTTTATAATAGACTTGTCTTTCGGAAAACTCACCTACAATTTTAATAACGACCAAGAAAAAAATTCAAATCACAAGAAATTGCATACATATGGAATGAAATACAATGAAAAAGAATTTTTTTCGTTACAACATAGCTAGAGGTATGTGAAAGATAAAAAATAATAATAATTAAGATTGGTTTATCACGATTTTTTTACGATCGAGAATGTGAAGTGAAACGATAATAAGCAAAAAATTTAACGCATCTTCTAGTAGACATATTTTTTGAAAGCTTGTAGACGTATTCTTGAGAGTTGAATATGCCACTTATGTGGATGGTGGTTCTCATTTATAACGTATTATACATAATCTAATAAAAACATAATAGGGTTAATTGCCGAAAAAACACAACTTTTCACATTTTATCAATTGTAGCACAAACATATTTTCTTGACCGAAAAATATATCAACTATTAATTTGATATCAATTTTAGCGTCCTTCAACTTTTCCATTAATTTAAACAAGAATCTATGCCCATACCCTCGATCGAGGTAGCCGGTGACCTTATAGGGGCGGTAGTGGGTCTCGATGGGACACTCATTGCCCGAATTTGAAAAAAGAAAAAGTAAAATCAAGAAAAAAATGAAGGAGGTAAGTGATGGAAGTATCATCGGCAGACATCGTCCCCCTAATTGAGGTCACCGAAAGACCTTTGTCATCACGGGCAACCTTGATTGGGCGGACGGTGGTTATCGTTAAGGCTCATCAATCGAAAAAATGGAAGTCGTGCTAACATTAATATCGAATTAATAGTTTGCGTATTTTTAAGTAAAAAAAATTCGTGTTAAAATTAATAAGATATGAACTTTTTGTATTTTTTAGGTAATTAACCCAATATAATATGATATGGTATTTGAAAATTAAATATAATTCATATATCTATAATATGATGATTCATATATGAATTATAATCACTCATTAAAGATAAATATATTTTAGAGAATATCATAGATAAATATTTATAATTTTTAAAAATTATTTAAATATGCAAAAATTCAAGATAATTCAATTCAGAAATCGAGTATTCGAAGACCATCTGGCCAGGCCGGTCCCAGCTCTGCTTATATTGGATTAATTAAAAATAAGAAAATAATGACTGATCATGGAAAAAATCAAATATATATCTTTAAAAAGGTCACGAAGAAAATTGAATTTTATCATATATCATACATATCTTTTTAAAAATATTTTTTATTAAAAATTAATATAGAATTTTAAAACTCAAGAATCGAAGAAAATTTCATTTAGAAATGAAAACGAAGCGCTCTGATGATCGAGCTTCACACAGCTCCGCTTTATATTACAGACATACATACATATATATGTGAGGGCGTGCAAATTTATTCGAAACATAAGAAAATGAATGAATTCAGATGAAGACATTATATTTGAGTATATTTGAGATTGAGACGTCGGCCTAGGGTTCTGTCCAAATAGACTCGGTGGAGTAGCCCACTACGTTGTGAATGTCGGTAATTGATGCAAGAGCTTTCCGCTGGGGATGCAAATCGTGCTTCGGCTCTCTGATCGACTCCTTTAGTAATAGATCGAGAAGGGCCGTGCTCAAAAACATAAGAAACCATTCCGCATGACATGAACATTATAAATGATCTTTCTTCATTTCCAATTTCTCGGAACGGTACACTAAGCAATGCGGCTTTCGACTCTTTCGGAAATTTTAAGAGAAACAAATTGGAGAACAAAAGACTGAAAAAAGAAAGCGAAAAGAAAAAACAATCCGACGAGGAAAGAAAAAAAAGGCCAAAAGAAAAACCAATAGAAGTCGCCCAAGCACGGTACGCTTATTCAATTGATAGCGGGACGGGATCACAAGATTTTACTCCGCTCCGGTCCATAGTAAGAATGGGTGATTTCGGAAGAATTTCCATTGGAACACTCCCTCGGTATTGTTGCGCCTCTTCTTCACTTGGCACTGGCGAGCTGGGTACGGAGGAGCTTGGCAGCAGCGACCATGTTGCTGAGGGCGGGCTTGACCTCGGCATACTTGCGGGTCTTGAGACCGCAGTCGGGGTTCACCCACAGAATGTTGGTCTCGAGCACCGCGAGCATCTTGTTGATCCTGTCGGCGATTTCCTCGGTTGATGGTATTCTCGGGGAGTGGATATCGTAGACCCCAGGGCCGATTCCAGCACCGTACCTGACTCCCTCACGGAAGACGGAGAGGAGCTTCTCGTCAGAGCGGGAGTTCTCAATGGTGATAACATCAGCGTCCATGTCGATGATCGAATGGATGATGTCATTGAAGTGAGAGTAGCACATGTGGGTGTGGATCTGTAAGTAAACATATTGCAATAAAAGCAATCAATCCCCGAACAACGAAGATGATATGATGCTAAGCTGAATTCAGAAAGATGCACAGGAAGTGGGTGATTAGAAGGAAACCTGAGTAGTGTCCTTTACGCCGCAGTTGGTGATCCTGAAAGAGTGGACGGCCCAATCCAAGTAGAAAGTATGCTCGGACTTCCTCAGGGGTAACCCCTCTCTCAGAGCAGCCTCATCGATCTGAATAACGTTGATGCCAGCCTTCTCAAGATCCTCGACTTCGTCCTTGATGGCCAAGGCAATCTGGTAGCAGGTCTCGAACCTGTAAGCATATACGAATATGTATAGATTAGTGAAAAGATATCCACGCTGCTAAGCAATACGAATAAAAGAGCTTTTATATCATCCTCCAACAAATTATTTTGGTACCTGGGCTGGTCATTTCGGACAAAGGACCAGTTTAGAATTGTAACAGGACCAGTGAGCATTCCCTTCATTGGGCGGGAGGTCATGCTCTGGGCAGTGGTTGACCAGAAGACAGTCATTGGCTTGGGGCGGCTCACATCACCATAGATAATCGGTGGCTTCACACAGCGAGATCCATAAGACTGTACCCATCCATTAGCAGTGAAGGCAAAACCAGACAACTGCTCTCCGAAGTACTCAACCATATCATTCCTCTGCAATTATAAAAGTACCCCGAGAATTAGATGTTACAAAGAAACCAGAAAACAAAAGTATAAGAGTTAATTGCAATAATTCCTGCTGAACGTGCTAAGCATTGCAGAGCGTTCACACCACAAGAAACCTCACCTCAGGCTCTCCGTGGACCAAGACATCGATGTCGAGCTCTTCCTGAAGCTGGACGACCTTCTTGATCTCCTCCTTGATGGCAGCAACATACTCATCTTCGGACATCCTGCAGACGAAAAATGATCAAGTGAGTTCACTATAAATACGATAAACAACAAAGGAGTTTAAGAGGGAAAGAAGAGGTTGAACTCAGGGTAATTCAGAAAAACTCACTTCTTGGCCTTGTATTCACGGCGAACCCTTCTGAGTTCCATGGTCTGGGGGAAGGACCCAATGGTAGTGGTGGGTAAGACTGGAAGGTTCAGCTTCTTCTGCTGGGCATCAAGCCTAGCACTGACGTTAGTAGCACGGCGGTGGTCAGAACCCTTCAAAGCAGCAGCCTAACATAGAAAAGGGAACAGTTCATCAGTAAAAGT
Source organism: Punica granatum (assembly GCF_007655135.1). Lineage (NCBI taxonomy): Eukaryota > Viridiplantae > Streptophyta > Magnoliopsida > Myrtales > Lythraceae > Punica > Punica granatum. The sequence continues at coordinate 40,409,824 of NC_045128.1, read as the reverse complement.
GAAACTGAGTGTGTTTTAAATAAAAGGGGAGAGAACTTCGATCGCAGAACTTACAGCCTTTTGAACAGCCTCATTAGTGACCCTTGGGGAGGACTTCCTTGAAGCTTGAGCTGCAGCATTAGCTGAGAAAAATTCCTGAAAATAAACCATTAAAGTTGAGTAAATTGGATGAATCAAGACAACAGTTTCAAATGGGAACTTCTCAGATGCCCAACAAACACTTCAAAGAGACAGTCATCCCTCTACCAAGTTGTACAAGACCAGGGAGCTATCAAATAATCAGATATGTTATACTGTCTATAACCCCAATGGGTTCGGCCTAGTGGTTAATGTGCACCTAAATTTGCACCGAGACCCGGGTTTGAATCCCCTTGGGGCCACCGGAGCGCTTTTGGCGTGATTACCCGCTCCGTGCGCCGCCGGGGGTTCACGGAGCCCCGGGGATTAGTAGGGCGAAGCCCGGACACCCGGGTTAGCAAAAAAAAAAATTGTTATACTGTCTATAAATAGAAATTTCCAGACTCGCAAGTTTGGAAAAGCTAGCCGCTGACATCATTCATGCAAGTATTTCAACATTTATCTGTGTGCTATAATACGTAATGCTTATGAGGAATTACATGATACTCAATGCTACGAATATTTTAAGATTAAAAAATGCAACATTAACAACACATGTGTTCAAGATAAAATGGGGAAATGGCATAATCAATAGGAAAAGTACCTCATCCTTTTGTCCAGCCAATGCCTTGGCCAAGGCATTAACTTCAACGACCTTCTGAGCAGCAAATGCAAGCCATGACTTGATTTCCTTGTCCAACTTGGGCTCGTTGACCAGATCCACCGCTGTGTGCTGCAGGGAACAGGAGGTGGAGACCACAAGCTTGTCTGCACGCAACAAGATCATATATCAATTTCAGAAAGTACATGCAGAAATTCTGCTTGTCAATGGAAATGTCATTCGATGTATGCAGAAAAGAAATTACCTTTGCCTACAATGGCCTCAAGACCCTGCAAGGTGCTGAGGGAAGAGGCAAGATCGTTGGCCCAGATGTTCCTTCCATCAACAACTCCAGCAAACAAGTATTTTCCAGTGGGGAATCCACCCTTGATCAAATCAAGGGTCTTAGTTCCACGAACAAGATCAAATCCAAATCCAGTGACACCCTTCAAAGAGGTAAGGACTTTGTATGCCTCCTTGGGAACATCAGCAAAGTAGGTCTCAATGAGAACATTCAGGCCAGAGAGTGTTGATTCCAATGCCGAGTAGGCCTGAGAGAATGCTTGCAATCTGTCTGAGTCGAGATCCATCACAAGGGTGGGCTCATCAAACTGAATCCAGGAAGCACCAGCTGCCTTGAGTTCACATACAACTTCCCTGAGATATACATTTTTATGGAACCATTAGGATATTAAAAGGATTCAAGTGCATTTGAGCAGATAATAATAAACTTATGAAAGAAACTTAAATCCTTACTTGTAGATTGGAAGGATTTTGTCGAGAAGGGAGAGAAGAGAAAAGGCCTTCCCAACACCCTTTGCTGGCTTGGACAGCAACAAGTAGGAGACAGGGCCAACGAGGATTGGAACAGTGTCAACTCCGAGCTGCAAAGAGTCAATAGAGTCATGATAATGAAGGCAGATTACTAACAGACGTTGCAATGCAGAGATTTGCGTACAAATACTGCAATGCACATATGATTCAAACGATATGTAATTCGTAGAAATAAATAAAACATTGATGAAACCTCGATATACAGGACACTAGGTCAAAGATGAGCGATGCAACAGCCTCCAGGAAAATAAGACGGCTACGAAAATCAAAAGACTACTAAACAATGCCCCCATTCAACAACCACATCAACCAGAAGAATATGGTTCATGAATTGTAGCAACACTTCAGACAACAGGGAACTTCCCATGCATGACAATGTATGGTGAAGCTTAAAATTTCTAATCAGGGAACCTTTTATAAAATATCATATATCTGATGAATCCAAATAACCTTAGTCGAGCACATTCCAATAGATAAGTCAGACAGGAGGCTTGTATACAGAATCTTCTCCAACATTGAAATAAGTGAAACGCAATACAAATGGAAATAAGATATCAGCCTGTCAACTGAAACAAAGAAAAGGGGGCAAAGAGACTTACCGCCTTGGCCTCCTTGTACTCATTGACAGCCTTGTGGGAAGCATAAGAGAACTTGACTTCTGGACCCAACTCAGGCACAATGTAATGGCTGCAGGATTACATAAACCATTAGTATTGTATATATTTGATATAGAAATCGAGAAGTAAAAACAAACTTAGTTCTCTCTAAGGCTGGGCCATCACTTACTAGTTGGTGTCGAACCACTTGGTCATCTCCATAGCGGGAACAGAGGCATTTCCCCTGGCCATGGAGAAGTAGGTGTCAAATCCGATCTCGCCACCATTCCAGCCATATCTGGGAGGAACAGCCCCGAGCATTGCAGTGGTGTCAAGCACCTGGTCATAGTATGAGAAGGTGTTGCTGGGGATGTACTTGATCCCAGTATCAGCCATCTGCTTCCAGATGGATGACCTGAGGTCAGCTGCCACCTTCTCCAAATCAGCAGCACTGCTCTTCCCATCCCAGAACGACTCAAGAGCAAACTTGAGCTCTCTCTTGGGGCCCATGCGAGGGTATCCAACAACGTGGGACGCCATTTTTCTGAACAATCACATTAAAAGAAAAAAGAAAAAGAAAAAAGTCGGTTCACTTGAATCAACTGATCAAAGATTCAATACAATAATAAACAAGCACCAAATATGAGTTCTAATTCTCAATGTCCGAAATGATTTCGTCTACTCTAAATCAAGTTGATCTAACTCCCACGCTATTTTGGAAAAATAGTGCATGGATAGATCTACATCTGGAGTAATAATGCAGAGCAACCCGGACATTATCCTCAGTAAAGCTTATCAGAATTTTGCAACATCTAGAACCTCGTATTTTGTTCATAAAGAAAACATGATTTTGACAGCTAAGACGACTACTGAATTGCCGAGAGCTTATCCTTCTCCCAGAGTTAAGGCAGGACAGGGCAATGACTATGAGGACATGAGACAGTGTTATGTTTGAATAGAATGGAATCATGTCTAAGGAATGAACTCAGGTAAATGCAGATCTGAAAACGAAACAAACAAAACTATCCAAATCACACATAATTCTATCCATGAAGGTAGAGACAAAGCAGGATCAGATCAAATGGACAGAGATCTACGAGCTCCGAAACCACTACCAGAAGATCTGCCACTCCAGAGACACAAACACACACAAACGAGGCAGCAGAAACAAATCCACCGACAGCAGTCAAGGAAACTCACCAGCTGATTTTAACCTGGTAAACTAAAAGACAACAACGAGGAGAAGCTAAGAACAGAACTGTACAGAGGGAGGACCGAGATCCAAATCGTAAGATTGCTCAAACGCTTAAATAGTAGACGACCATGAAAATGCTGCGAAGAAATGGGGGAGCTAAATAGAGCGGGATAAGAAGCCGACAAGCGACAAGCTCCCCCGACCATTGAAAGAAGCATGTATTTCGCAAGTCCAAAATAAGCAAAGTGACAGCCACAGCTAAGGAGGGAAGGAGAGGAATTGGAGGAAGGAGAGCAATGAGAGGAGCCAACCAGCCTACCTTCGTGGAGATAGAACCGGAGATGGTTAGGTCACGGAGACTGTTTCTCCCTCACAGAATCAGTTAGAGAGAGGGAGAGATAGAGCAGAGGATGAGAAAGAGAGAGAGAGAGGCAACGGCGCGAGGAAGACGAAGTGGTCGTCCGATCATTTATAGGCAGAGGTGGTGGCGTGTGAAGTAGATCTGGCCTCGCATTGCCTTGTTTTGTTTTTTTTTTTTTTTCCCTTTTTTAACCTAATATTCTTTTACTTTCATAAATTTCAATTATCTTATATTTTGTCCCCGAAATTTCCACGACGAAAACCAATAAATTTATTATATTCCATTCTATGATATATAAATATATATACCTGACCAGACTCATGATAATAAGCTCGATTCATTTTACAAGGAAAAAAAGAAAAAAAAAGTTCAAATATTACCGATATACGTTGATTCAAGCAATTTGAGCAGAAAGAGCTTCTGAATATCATGATTCAAGCAATTTGAGCAGACAGAGCTTCTGAATATCATGATGTATACTTAAAAAGGTACTTTTTGGTGATGAGAGTATTATGTAGATTATACGGGAGAGTTGGTGGGACGAAGTTGGTGGGGGATTGGTGGCCGGGCCACTTCTATGCGATAAGAGTAAGAAAGATATTGCATTTTATTCATTAACAATAGTACTAATTGACTGAATTGCCCTTTGGTTAGTGCTTAATTACAGCTTGAGTAACGGGGATTGGTGAAGGGGGAGGAGTGAGTAGGTGAAGCGGAGCCCACAGGTTGAGGCTGAAACACATGCTGATATGTCCGCATGTCGATGATGATGGCTCCCACAAAGCGCCTCAGCCTTATGTTTATTTATTTTTTTTCGCTTTTTTGAGATCTCTCTATTTATTTATTTATTATATATTCTCATCACATTATTACTCGTCTTAAAAATACTTTCCAAAATATATGTATATATATACACATACTAATGTAAGGAGTTATGCTGGCACTAGTCTCGCTGACTGATTGATCTGTATCGAACAATATGGTATTTAGATGTTCAATTGTCATATGATTAAATTATGTCGTGCATGCCGTCATCGACTTGAGATGCCATGTCATATGCAATGTAAAGACAATTTTGTATCTTTATCGACCGACAAGTAATTTTATCCAAGGTCTCTTTTTTCCAATATTTATTGGTGCATTTAAATAGGAGAATACCATACGGGATTCGTATAAATATCTTCGAAATTATATTTTATTTCTGGGAGACATTAAATTGATGAGCCAATACTGCTCACGATGAAGAAATAATAATTAATGACCCGGTAGGAAAAAAGGGTACGGATTCAGATGGCAAAGGGGGGGAGTTACGGTGCGGGCACAGCACCAATTGTGTCGGTGGTACCGCGGGGAGCTGGCCGTACAGCTGGCACCACCAATACTCTCGGATCCACATTCACTATTCCGGTACCGTACTGTAAACCCCGGGGCGCCTGATCAGAGCGTCAATCACACGCTCCGGCTGGTGGCCTGCTGATTGCTTGACCTCACCAACCCCCCCGGGGCTCTTATTTGCCATTTTCTCAATTGAAAATCCAATAATTCCTTTTTTTTACTTTTCTTTTTCAAAGGTAGGAATTTCTGGTGGGATATATAAATCCGTGAAAGTGACAAATTCTTTTCTTTTCTTGGTCAGAATGAAATAAAAAAATTCACAGCACGAAAATGACAGGGAAATAAATCGTCAGACCAAAGAGTGGAAAGTTTCTCTTCATGTTACCAATTGACCGACTACCAGCAGTAACCCTCCCAATCCCGAGCCCCAAAAAAAGAAAATAACACAAAAAAAAGGACAACAACAAAGAAGAATTTTCCCATCTCCGATACAATTTTTTTTTTGGATAAATAATAAAGACTTTCATTAATCAAAAGAATTTTAATCAAAGACCATTTACTCTGTACAACATCGACAAAACTAAGTAATCCCCAAATTGTACCCCAAAAGAAGTGCTAATTAGCTATTAACAGAATGAGGAGAGTTAAACATCTCCGATACAATTTGATGATCCAATAGCATCAAATAATCCGTCAATTTAGATTTGCAAATGACATAATAAATATAAATGTACTTCTCATTGTAAGGTAGATTTAAAGATATAGTATAATAATATAATAAGAAAAACGAAATTAAAAGAACATGAAAATTTTACGTATGAGAATTGAATCTGAAATCTTTTCTATTCATTACACTAAATTATGTTCCTCGTATCGAAGCAAAAAAGAAAAAGATTCCGTTCCTTGTATTCATAAATAGTTGACACTTTTATCTGGCGTTGAATAACGGTATATTTTGAATTCCATCCTACCTACTTCCGAAATTTCCTTGGGAAAAACATGTAAAAAAAAAAAAAAAAAGCTTAAATCCATAGAAGAATTATTCTGAAAGCTCGAAATGAGAGGCAAGCGTTATTCTGATAGAGACCTTCCACGGTGATATCTATGACTTGCAAAGGGACGTGCGGTTAGGAACCAAATAAATAAGACCAAGAAGGATCGTGAATGGAGCTTTGGCTAAACTTTGAAAGCATTAATGACACAGTGCCTCTCAGATCTGCTACCGACATTCGGCGCCAGGATCGATCATTACGCTGCGATTGAATCATAAGACCAATCATATGATCGGATCCCACATAAACTCCCCTCCCTCTGCTCTCTTACTCTTCATTTCCCTTCCGTCCAAACAAGCAACATAAAATTGAAATATATAGAGGAGATCCGCCGTGACTTAATAATGAACAATTCTGCTTTTGATTTTTTATTTACCCGGAAAAAAGAAGAGGAGAAAATAAACTTATAATATAATTCAAGAAAAAGAGCAATATATATATATTTTTTTGCCCAATAAGAGCAATATCTATATTAGAGAATAGAATATTACAGTGAATTCTGCGGCACAACTTTTGTACCGGAATCTACAATACGAAGGTCGAGATTATACAACGAACAACGTCCCATGTTGAGTCTCCAACCCAAAACTTTGTAGGAGTCTACACAGTTGAGCCTCTAATTTGAGTGTTCTGCGCACAAAATTAGATCGAAACTAAGAGATTCTAAGCCCGTTACAGCACGGCCAGGGGTACGGATGATTGGTCGAAGCTCGACCGCATTGATCTCCCCCGACTGTGCTTCTTCTTTACATTGTCGGTTTCTGCCACTCGATTCACCAGCCCTTTCCTGCAAGGATTCGGGCCATATCCTCGAGCATTGCCACTCCCTTCTTTACTGCCCGTGCCGCCGTGAGCGAGCATCCTTGTGATCCCCGAGTAATGCAGAGACTCCGCGATCTGTAGGGCCGTCATGCCTTTGTTCGTGCGGGCACCTGTGTCAGCCCCTTTCTTCACGAGCAGTTCGATTACATCTGCATGCCCTGATTCTGCAGCACAGTGCAGGGGAGTGTACCCGTCCTCATCCCTGGAGTCGGTCTCTGCGCCCTTATCGATCAGGACCCGCGCCGCTTCTGTGCGGCCCTTGAAAGCCGCCCTGTGCAGGGCCGTCCAGCCATGCTGGTCCCTCCCATTCACGGCTGCTCCGCCCTCGAGAAGGCGCTGAATTGTTCTGACATCCCCCTTCTTTGCTGCAAGGCAGAGCTTGTCCCCGAGTTTGAGCGCATCGAAGAGCCTCACATGCCCATGCTCCGCTGCCACGTCGTAGGCTGTCTTCCCGTAACGATTTCTGATTTCCTTGTTAGCGCCCTTATGGAGCAGGAGCCGGACCATGTGCTCGTCCCCAGACCGTGCTGCGATGTGTAGCGGGGTCTCCCAGTCCTCAGAGTTCCGTACATCGGTTCGAGCCCCGCTTGAGATCAGGAGCCGAGCGCAGTCCCTCCTGTGCTCCTCAGCGGTGATGTGGAGGGCGGTGTTCCCGTCCCTTGTAGTGGCATCGACTTCGGCCCCTTTGAGTAATAGAAGTTTCAACACCTCCACATGCCCCCCACCAACTGCAAGGTGGATTGGGCCCCGAGCCGCAGTCTGAGCCCGCTCTGTGCTCGCCCCATGAGCCAACAGAAGCTCAGCGATCAGGGCCTCACCTAAGGATGCAGCTTCCTCAAGCGGGCTTGACCCTGACCGGCTCCTGGCCTCTACGTCGGGATTAAACTCAAGGAGTAGCTGCACGAGGTCAGGCCTGCCTTGAGCAATCGCCAGGTGGAGCAGCGTCTGGCCAAGCGGGTCCACAGAGTCTGCGGGCCTCCACGAGGGATCGCTCCTCTCGAGCACGGTCCTTATATCATCGATTGAATTACCCTCCAAGACAAGGCGGGAGATTACTTGCGACCCAAGGAACATCACCTTGATCCCGCTATCAATGAAAACCTGCTTCTTCCTTGCAGTAAACCAGTCGCTTGGAACCGAGTCCAGGGTCGATCCCGAGTCCTTAATGGCAGCTCCTGGAACCACCACGCTGTGCAGCAGGAACGAGTCGTCGCAGTAAGGGAAAGTGTCGGGGAGATTAACCCCAGGAGGGAGGTGACAAGTGATCTCCACAGTGACCGTTGCCAGAGGCGATATTATTCCCGACTGAGGCTTGACTGTGTAGCGCGGTTTGTTGATTGGCTGGAGCCTGAACGCCACCGGCATAGTGTGCATGACATTTCGGAGGGTCAGCACACCGCAGCACCTCTGCCCTGGTTCAATGCGTATCGCCACGACATTGGATGGCTCCAAGCTTATGAGCCGGTCCATCGGATCTTCTCTCGCGTCCCCTCGCTTTTTCTAAAACGTACGCGAGATGTTCGATGAAACGTCGCAGAGAACCCGAACTCCGGTTCTGGTCGGAAGCATCCGATTTCCCGTCTGGGTTTTCGATTTGGATCGATACCCAGAAGGATGAAAGGGCAAAGAAGTGTTCTTGGGACTGATCTACGGCGGGTGGGTGGATATAAAAGGAGGGAGAGGAGAGAGGCCGGCTCTAATGGGAGAGAGACAAGTGGTGGCCCGGGTGAGAAGAACGATGCAGCTGACTTGTTCCATTCGCCGTCTGGTCTGCGAGACTCCTAAGCCACAGCTGCATACAGTTAGAAGGAGTTGGTGTTGTTTCCTGAGTTCGCTTCTGCCAGGTCGCTTTCATGGCCTCCATTAAAATAAAGCCCAGAGAAGGAGAAGCCATTTTTATTGTTTTTGTCGAGTTCGCGCGCGAGAATCATTCTATTTCTTCATGGCATGGCAAATGGGACCTCAACTCACACGATAATATGTTTGGTTGTGGAGCAAAAAATACTTCACTTTGCTCCATTCTACTCTTTTTTTTTTTTCAATTTAACAATACGATTATTACTTTTTTTTAATATTCTTCAATATAAAAATAAATTCTCTCGCGTATTTTTTTTAATTACCATTCAATTCAAATTTTTTGAGTAAAGTAATAATTGAGTTTTATCATAGAGAAGTGACTTCGTTACCAGATGAAGTCACTTTCGACGTATCATTTAGCCTAAAAGTTTATCATAGAGCAGATTTCGGATCATAATAGGTGAAAGAATGTAAAATTAATAATAATGACATCGGAGAGGACCTACTGGTAGGAAACAGAATCAGAAGACGGAAAAGAAATTATTGTATAGATTAAGAAAGGGATTAAGAAATTGCTAGCTGCCGTAGTTATTGTGAAACTTCCAACGAATTCGATCATCACGAGATCCATAAAACGGAACGGAAGGGAGCCACCGAGGAATCGGAGGAGGAACAAAGGACAAATGGCGCCCAAAAGGTAACAAGGTCCAATTTTTGTTTAAAAAAATCATCATTAAATTAATGCATCCATGGAATTAGTTTAATCTATCTGATTTAACAGGGATTTTGGGATAATATAAAATGTCATGCAAAGATACGACCGAAGGCATCTTGCATCGGAACAAGCTACACCCGCGAGAGCAAAGACAAAAAAAGAGCACTATATTGGAAGGATTGAGCAAAGACTTGTTCCTAACTAATTAGTCGGTTTCGTTTGCCATTTGTCTATGGGATGTCTCCCAAATTCTATAATGGCATTTCATGTTAGGCATGGTTCGCATGATGATGTGATTGATATTGTTTGGAGCCAGCGCAAAATTCCTAAGGTACGACAGTTGGAAATTGACCTCATTCCTTCTTCATTCTTTCAATGACGAAAAAGAGGAATGATTTTTCGAAATAAATTATTTGTTGCATGTCATTTCGCTATGAATCCTTATATTCATAAGTCTAATCAAGCCCTGACTAATACAATTGAATCTGATTAACCCACTAAAGGATAAAACTCTCAAATACTCTCTGATGTGATTTTTTTTTTATTCGCAAAATTCGAATCCGAAACCTTATATAAAAAAAAAAACAAATATCGAACTGCTTGAGCTAATCCTTTGATATATTTTTAATTCATATATTTTCTCAAAAAAGTTTAATTTATAGTATGTTTTGTTATCCACATGACTATTTGCTAATGCGTCGATATTTCACAGAAGGATGAGCCGGATCAATCCTAGACCCACGCCCAGGAAAGTACGATAGTGGGCTTTGATTGGGCCCGTATGGACCCGCACAATTAAAAATGGGCCCACTAAACAGCCTATTCCCAACAAGCGAGGATTGTGGCCTACGTTTGGACCCAGATGGAACATCGGCTTCGAGGTGGGCCCACATCCGCTGTTTGAGGCCCAAAGATCCATTCCCATTCAAAGCGAGAGGATGCAAAGGATAAAGGCAAAAAATCATTCGAGTCCGTACAAAGACGAAGATCTTATTACAATCTCACGCATAGATTACAAGATAGCATCGTCCAACGACAAGCAAAACATAGAAAACAAGGAAAAGACATCAAAGACATAGCATTAGCAAGCAGTAACAACACGGCGGCTTCTCGGTATACTGCGATCGGAACCTGCGGAATCGAAACGATCATCCCATCAGAATCATGTCCTGAGCGATGAACCAAACGATTTGATTTTGAGGTCGTGTAACTACAAATTCGCGTGCAAGTGACTGAGTTAGTCCAGATCGAAACCGGGAAGCGATCCGATCGAGCCGAAAAGAGATCAAGGGTTACCTGAAGACAGATGGACCGATCGGACCGAGAATTCTAGTCGCTATCGCTGTCGCTGCTGCTGCTGTGGCCGTCGTGGCCATGTCCGTGCTCCTTCTTCTTCTTCTTCTCCTTCTTCTTCTTCCCCTCTCCGTCGCCGTGGTGGATCTTGTCCTTCATCTGGTCGACGAGGCCTTCTTTGTGCTCTCCGCTGTGGTGTTCACCCTTGTGCTCGCCATGGTGCTCGGGCTTGTGCTCACCGTGGTGCTCTGGCTTGTGCTCGCCGTGTTGCTCCCCCTTGTGCTCCTCCTCCTTCTTGTGGCCGCCCATGCCGAGGGTCTCCTCGATCTTGTGGATGATTCCGGACATCGTTCCTTGCTCGGCGCTTCTGGCTTGGCTCTCCGGTGAAGAAATCGGGCAACTGATCTGATCTGACCTGACCTGACGAGATTTCCGATTGATGTGTGAAGATGAAATGGGCAGGGTCGGAGGTCATTATTTATAGGCAAATAAGTCAAAAATTAAAATAAAGGAAAAAAAGGCAAGCATTTTTATCAACTCTCCGATTTTGGAACCATATGACGTGTACGCGGCGGATGGTGAGATATTTTAGCAATATCATATCACCATCCAATATTTAATTTTATTTTCTTTATACACAAACATGAGAATTGAATATCTGAGTGGGAATTGGTTTCCATAAAAAAAAAATGCCACTAAACTTTTCCTCTAAACCTCGACCGGTAATTAACGAACAATTTTAAGGCCACATTTTAAGATATAATCAATAGAACTATGACAAATTACCAACTTGTATATCTTATCGTATCGCGTGTTGTAGTCCGTTAAATGAGGAATATCTTTTGTTCTACTTGGAAATCATTGATGAGGAATAGATAAGATTCTCAAGACTTTCGCAAGATGCTTGATATTTGTCGAAATTGTTACTTAATAGAAAAGAATTTCACAGTGATTATAACACGTTACCGCGAAAGGTCCCTGGGTCGAATTTTTCTTTTTCTTTTTTGCATTGTTTCCTTTTTCTTTACCTTTTTCTTTTTGGGCTGGTGTTTGAAAAATTGTTTTACTTCGTGAAATTTTCAGGATTTAATGACCTAAATGGACCTCTTCCCAAATCTATTTACCATTTTGTACCTCTTCTCAAACTAATTTCCATTTTGGACCTTAAGCCCATTTTTGTTATTAGTTTAATAGAAAAGGTGGGAATAAAAATTAAAAAGAAAGAAAAAAGAAAGAAAGACAAAGATTGGATTTATTTTCTTTTGAGAATTGATAAAAAATAAAATAAAATGACAACATCGTGACACTCGTTGCTTCTCCATTAATTGGTAACCGAGCTTGAGTCGTACCGATTTCAATTTAATTATTGTAATTTAAAATTTATTAAACTTCCTGTAATAAGTTATACATAAATATTATCTTATCATTAATATGACAACATAAATTTTACCATGGATACAATCCATGAAAAAGAGTAATAAACTCTATAACAACTAAAATAAATATTATTATTATGATCATCAATTCTAAATCATTTTAATTGCATAATATATATTATATATAAGTTTGGCTTTGAAACTCACCTGCACAACCAATAAGATTTCTTGGTTTGGGTTATTTATTTATTTATAAAGTAATGGACGTAATGATATTTGAAAGATCATATTGATGGTAAAAATCTTTTGAGGATTAATTGATGATAATATGATCTTCAAAGGACCATAGTAATGGTAAAAATCTTTAAAGGATCGAATTAATGACAATACAATTGTTAAAGGACCATATAGATAATTTTCTCTTTTGAAAGGAGGTCTATTTTGGTCATTAACTCAATTTTCAGATGTGGGATTTAGTTTAGGAGACCAGCGGAGGTCGGCACGGCCGACATTTCCCCCCCTTTCTAGGCCACATCACGTGATCTGACACGTGTCATGACCTCATCCGTTAGAATTCTCGATACAATCACGAGATTACTTTTCCATTTGTATATTTCCTTCTTTGCCGACAATTTGGGGAAAAAGAAAAAAAAAAAAAAAGGAAATCTTATCCATCCATGTCGTAGGAGAGCAGACTCTCCCTCTCCCATGGCTGATGGCAGCTTCTATCTGTTAGTCACTTTGCAGGCAGAATAAATGCCGAGACTTCTGCATCTCCTGGACCAGCCTCATCAAGAATGAAAGGAGGTTTCAATGACCCTCTCTTAATCACAATTTTTCTAATTGCGATTTCATCACGTCGGTTCAGCTGACGATCCTGTAAAACGCAGTGGTTATTTATCCACAATTGTGACAACATTTTCCGTATCAAACCATCCAAGAAAAGTTCGAGAAGTCTCGTGGCTATATAGACTCTCACTGATGGATCGTAGATGCAACCCCGTCCTCATCGAAATAATGGTTTAGATGCAAATGGATCGCGAAGGCCGATACGGTGCTGTCATTGCAGGATAAGATCCTCTGTTGCTGCGTATCAGGAGGAGAAGATCTTACCGGTACCCTCGACTGTAAAGATCGTAAACTCACATAGCTCTCTGGAGCTGCAGATTGTTGTCGACGATAATATTCTTGTGTTGTCCGTGCGTAACAGTAATAGTGGAGCTATCTCTGGAGCTGATTAAGGCGCCTATGCATGGAGTGGAGTGGTTCACTGCCCAGATCCCCTTCTTAATCCCTTCTTCCTTTTGAAAGTTTCTATCATTGTCAGAGATGTCCGTGCGTATTCTTGCCCCGTAGAACATAAAAATCTCTTCTTCTTCTTCTGATTGCTATGATAAGTTTATTATGTTGAAAGACAGCTGGAAAGACATGGAGGTTGATGATGGTAGTATTTTTTATTAGTTGATTATGGTTTCTGTCATTTGCTCAAGCCCTGAATTGTACATCCACAGAACACCATCTTGGCAGTAGGAAAAAGAAAATCCAACATTTGACTTGGTTAATTTATTGGGCCAATCGTTTTCAATTAATGAAATAACTAATTTAACTCCCCGTCCAAGATCATCCCTTTGATGGTGAAGTGTGCGTACTTTCTTTTGAAGAAATTGCACAATCTTTTAATGAAAAGAAAACAACTCATACAGAGTCTTCTTTTACGAGTCTGAAATTTATTCATTTCATTTCATCTACAACAGAACACAAACATGGGACGTACAATCGACAACCCACCCTCGAAAAAACCAGACACTAAGCCAGCATCCATCTGATGCTTCTTCTCAACCTGCACCACAGAAACCATTATTTACTCTCAGAAAAAACATGACTAAACTGCAAACTATCTTTCGAATCCTCATGCATCCCTTCCTTTCTGCTTCTCTACTCCTTCGTCGGCCTCGACAGCTGTGTACTCATAAGTAGTCTCCACCAGTTTATGCCCTGGCGGCCCCGCAACGATGTTGGTAGTTGTCTGGGCCAACTCGGCTATGGTCTCACCGATCGCTCCCAGCACACTTCCCCCTCTCTGCTCCTGCTCCAGCTGCTGTGACACTCTCCCAGTCCCACCTCCCACCTCCTCCTCTTCGTGCTGGCCCAATACCTCCAACATCTCCCCGCCCCTTTCCATTGCTGCTCCAACTGTGTTTTTGGCTATTCTGGTTCCTCCCACCATGGCGCGTCCTGCTACTGCGGCTCCTTCCTCGACAACACCTCCTGCCCTCGCAGCTAAATTCCCTGATTCCCGGAAGATCTCCCCGGTTGTCTCCGTAGCCGCTCGGGCTCCTCTCACCGTCATAGCTTCTGCCTTTTCTGCCATACCTTCTGATCCCAAGATCACTTCCCCTGCTTTGCCTGTAGCTGCTAGGGTAGTGCCCGCAGCAGCTTCGGCCGTTTCTTTAGCTGCACGGGCTCCTCCCGACAACATCTCTGTGGCTATGCTTGCTCCTTCTGCCGCCGTGTCTCCTGCCTTCGTGGCTAAATTTCCAGATTCCTTGAATATCTCCCCGACAGTTTCAGTAGCTGCTCTGCCTCCTCCTACCATCATTCCTTCTGCCTTTGTCGCGGGGCCTTCCGATCCCAGGAGCATTTCTCCTGCCTTGCCCGCAGCCGCTAGAGCAGTGCCTGCAGCCGCTCGGGCCACGTCTTTGGCTACTCGGGCTCCTCCAGACACAGTCTCTGTAACTGCTCTGGCTCCTTCAGCAGCCGTGTCTCCTGCTTGCATAGTTAGATTCCCCGATTCCTGTAATATCTCCCCGACAGTTTCAGTAGCTGCTCTGCCTCCTCCTGCCATCATTCCTTCTGCCTTTGCTGCGGGGCCCTCTGATCCCAGGAGCATTTCTCCTGTCTTGCCCGCAGCCGCTAGAGCAGTGCCTGCAGCCGCTCGGGCCACGTCTTTGGCTACCCGGGCTCCTCCAGACACCGCCTCTGCGACTGCTGTGGCTCCTTCAGCAGTCGTGTCTCCTGCTTGCATGGTTAGATTCCCCGATTCCTGTAATATCTCCCCGACAGTCTCAGTAGCTGCTCTGCCACCTTCTAACACCATTTCTTCTGCCTTCGCCGTGATACCTTCTGACCCCAAAAGCATATCTCCTGCCTTGCCCGTGGCTGCTAGGGCAGTGCCTGCAGCTGCTTGGGCTGTGTCCTTTGTTGCTCTAGCTCCTTTCATCACTGTCTCCCCTGCCTTCCTAGCTAAATTTCCTGATTCCTGGAAGACCTCCCCGACCGTCTCACTGGCAGCTCTGGCTCCTCCTCCCACCAGTTCCTGGGTCTTCGCTGTCATGCCTTGTGATCTCCTGGTCCCGCCACCTGCCCCTTCCTCGCCTTCTTGCGATCCTAGGACCATGTCTCCGGCCTTGCCCATAGCTGCTAGGGCAGTGCCCGTGGCTGCTCCAGCCATGTCAGTGGCTGTTTGGGCTCCTTCCACCAGAGTGACTCCCGCCTTTGCTGCTAAATTCCCAATGGTTCCAGTAGCCGCTCTGGCTCCTCCTCCCACCACATCTTGAGCCGTCTCTGTAAGGCCATGCATTACATCAGTCCCGCCAATTCCCCCTTGCCCCCCTTCTTGCGCCCCTGATCCCTGGAAAACACCAGAAACAGTGTCTGCAGATGCACGGGCAGTGTCTTTGATTGCTCTGCCCCCTTCCTGGACCAACCCTTTTGCCTGGCTCGTTAAGCTCTCCGTATCCTCGGTACCCTTCAACACAAAAAAAAAAAAAAAAAAAGGCCATCCCATGTCGATGTCATAACGCAGTTATCAGGGGAGTAGATCTCTGTATATGGCAAAATCTTTTTGTATACGGTAAACATTGAATACACCATGGTACCATGTAACTAACATTTATATTTTCAATAATATTAATACACATGGAGACTACCCACAGTGGTTGTATTCCTCAATTCCCCAATATCGTTTCAACAATAAAATGCTGAAACAGACCAGCATTAGCCTCAATATCACGAATCATCAGCTATGACAAACCAAACAGCTTTTGGGATCACTATCAAAATTCTTCCAGCAAGTATAGATTATACATTGCAAGATATACAATACATTAACCAACATTGGATCAAACATCACCAAGAAATGATTGATCTGGAAAGATCACATTGGCACTGTTATATTTCAAAAGATTATTATTT
Source organism: Punica granatum (assembly GCF_007655135.1). Lineage (NCBI taxonomy): Eukaryota > Viridiplantae > Streptophyta > Magnoliopsida > Myrtales > Lythraceae > Punica > Punica granatum. The sequence goes on along the minus strand of NC_045128.1, from coordinate 40,393,536 downwards.
TAATTAAAACAAAAAAAAGAAGAAAAGAAAAGGAAGAAAAGATACCTGACCCTCAGCCAATTTCCTAGCCTCGTGTTCTCTCTGCGCTTCTTCCCTCTTCCGAGCTGTGTACTCCTTCACGCTCTCACCTGTCGATATCGCGGCCTCCTTTGCAGCACTCAGGGGCTTAGTTGCCATCTCCGCGGCCTTGTGGCCTGCACCTGCCATTACCTCTCCCACTTTTCCGGCAACATCCTCGACGACCCTGGCAGCAAGCTTTGTACCCTCCACAGTCTTTTCGGTTGTGTAGTGAGCCACTCCCCAGCCCGCCTCTACAGCCTTGTCCTTAACATTTGCTGCCGCCTTCCCTGTGTAATCCGCTGCACTCTTCCCCGTGTCCACTGCCACGTCCTTGGCCGCCACTGCCTTCTCCCCTGCATATCCTGCCACTCCCTTGGTCACATCCACCGCCTTGTCCTTTGCCTCCGCCGCTTTCTGCACCGTATAGTCCTTGGCCTCTGCTGCCTTCTGGACGGTATAATCCTTGGCCTGCTCCGCCTTCGGTACCGTGTACTCCTTGGCAGCCTCATAGCCATGTCGGCTCTTCTCCAAGGCGACATCCTTGGCGGCAGCCCCTTTCTCTGTCACGTAATGGGTCGTGGCACGGGCTCCATGGACGACCGTATCCTTAGCTTCGGAGGCCTTCTCAGAAGCGTACTCGGTCACTGATCCCAGGCCTTGGCTTGCTGACTCCTTCGCCGTGTTGTACCGCTCCTCAGCAGCCCTCAGCGTGTCCATCGAGTTCTGCTGAGCCAAAGCTCTCAACTTAGAGATCTCTTCCAATGAAGGTTGTTGAGCTTCCGATCCCTTCTCCTCTTGACCAGTGATCCCTGTCGCCTCCTGCTTCCTCTCCCCGGCCCCCTTCACCTTCTCTGCCAGGGACTCGAACTGCTGCTTGTCCGAATCCTTCTTCTCCCCACTACCGAACTCGACACTATACATACCGCGGACCTCTCTCTCGCCGGATTCATAGGGCTGGTCTCTCGGCTTCTCAATGAAGTGGGTCACCACCTCAGCCCTGCGGATGTCGTGCTCTCCCTCGACGTGGACCTCCCTGTCACTGTTCGTGTTCTCCCTCCTAAGCTGTTGCTCAGAAGCCATATTCACTCCTCTCTCTCTCTCTCTCTCTCTCTCTCTCTCTCTTTTCTTTTTTTCCTCCCTATATATCCCAACTGCGGTACAAACAATGCACGTCCACTGTTTCTTTGGGTCTCTTTCTATGGAAAAGTAACTGTTAAGTGAAGAAGAGAGCAAAGCTTGGCTGGCCGAGAGTGAGTACGGAAATAAGTAGGAGTGGGAAGTGGCGGTTTGGGCTGAGGGAGGAGGCGGACTGTTTTGCATGGAGAACGACGTGTTGGCCGGAGCTGCTGCAAGCAGGGCGACGTGGTTGGAGTTGGGGGTGACTACAGAGTGACTTAAACGGCCCCCGAATTGCTGACACGTAGCAGTGACGAGGCGGTTCTTCTTCGGCGCGGCGAGGGAGGGTCCCGGTGGCGGCGGAGCTTATCTGGAGCCCCTTCCCTTGCCTGGCCTGCCACGTTTCTTCCGATCTGATTGCCTTGCACGTCTACGTGTTATGTTAGTGGTCAGTTGTAATTGTAACACATGGCTCGGTTGAAAACGTTTGAGTTTCGTCAATGCCACCATAGGAAATTCTACGTTCATATGGGAACCCTCGTAACAAGCTTTTGGAAAATCAATATATAATATATATACAGTCCATTTGATTTCAGAATTAAAGTTTTGAATTTGTAATTGTAATTTTAATTGTGAAAAATAACAAATAAAAATTAACCGTTGTAGACCCGACCTGTTTTGATTGTGTAGATAATTGATTATAATAAAATTGTATGTTTATAATATGTGGGGTCCACCTATTTGACTTGGGAAAAATATGTTTTTGTTCGGTAGTGTATTGAGTTAAAATTAAAGTTAAAATTTTGAAATTTAACTTTGAAATCAAACAAGTTGATAATATCTTAATAAGTTAATCAGGTCACGAAACGTGTAATCACTACCTCTCCAACTTACGCCATGTGTCGCCTAAACGTCACCGTGTGTCCATGTTCCCATGTGAATTTCACCACGCGTCGCCTTGTATTGAGCTATCTTAATTACATAGTTATTATTTTACAAAAAAGCATGCGCAAAAAAAAACATATAACAAGTATTTAGAGAAATATTAATTGAAAATAATTATTTTTATTAAGTACAATTATTACTCATGTAAAGCAACTGATTTTGAAAAAAAATCATACCTCAAACGGCCGGATTACATCGTTGTTCGTTGAATAAATAAGTATAATATAAGCCTATTTCATATTGTTTTAACATTTGAATTGGTAGAATTAGGGGTGTGCACGGATACCGGATATACCCGGAACCGGTCAGAACCTACCCGGTAGGGTAGGGTCCGGGTAGCTTGTATTGAAAATAGGGTAGGGTTCGGGTATCAAAAATAAGGAACCGGTGAAATCCGGTTCCGGTTCCGGTTCCAGCCTATGGGTATCCAAAACCGGAACCGGAACCGGAATCCGGAACCGGATGGTAATTACTTTAAAAAAAAAAGGTAAAGTTACCAAAGTATTAGTTGGATCGGGAAGACATGAAGGAACCCTCAGTCTCAGCTCAGCTTTTCGTTTCAGCCTTCAACCCTAAATCGACTACTCCCTCTCCCTACAGTTCCTCTCCGTCGCTCGACTCTCCGGCTCCGACTCTCTCTTTACCGGTGAGATTTTGCCTCATCTCTTGTATCCGAATCTCTGTAGACTCCTCTGTTGAGATCTGACCAGAGACATAGCTATTGATGAAATTAGAAGATATGTCGATCAATGGGAAGGGCCGCAACCCAGAAATAAGTAAATGGTTGCACGGGAGATTACAGCTAATCGACTGGAATTTTTCTGTTCTCATTCTGGGGGGCTTGCTGTGCTGTTGTTGATCTTGCTGCCAGAGAAATTTTACTTGCCCTGCGAAAATTTAGCTTCGCGTTCTTGGTTGGTTTTCTGCTATTATGATGTGAATGAGAGGATTTGAAGGGCGGTTTGTTTTGATGTAAAGTTCGGATTTTTTCCCAGAAAAATGTGAACTTTTTGGTAATGTGATGATTCTAGTGTTCGGTAAATTAATTAGAAGGGATTAATGCCCTTAGTCTGGCCTACACTGTCCCGATCCTGTGACACTGAAATCGTTGGAAATTCTAAGGAAAGAGAGACGTCATCGATGAACAGACAATCTGATGGAATGTCAAAGTTCGAATCTCCTGGTAGTAATTACTGATCGAAGCAGCTTGCTGTATTCTACCAACCAAAAAATTAAAACGAAAGATAAATGTGCTGGAACTAGGATTTTCTGTCACTTCATATTCTATGCAATGTATCTTTAGACTGTTTATTGAAGTTCATGGGAGGTGCTTTGTTCAATTGCCTGATAGGTTGTTGTTGTAGGCCTTGCAAATTTTGCAGTCTGATCAGATTCAAACATAACTGTCTAGCTACTTCCTCGTGACGTCCACATATTAGGAAGCCTAGGAACTCCATCAAGATATGACTATGTTTCCACCGGAAACTTTATAATATTGTTTCCATTCATCAGAATATGACTTGCAGGTTCCAATGTTGAGAATCTTGAGATCCAGGAAGCTTACTTAGTTGGTTATTCATACTGAATTGGGAGCGGCTGCAGTGTTCTTTCTTCTTTTATGTTTGCTTGGTTGGGTTGGGCTCAATAGATTTGCTGAGACAAGATATGCTCTATTCGTTCTCCATGCAAAGCCCTGCATATGGTCAGATTAGAAAAAAGGACCAAATTTTCGATTGTCGCCCAGCAAATTTTGTGCTAAGCCACTGTCTGTTTGATTTAAGTTTTTTGTATTGTTAACAAGCAACAACAGCCATTAACAGTTTTGTAGGTTGCTTTCCAATTGATGATAAGCCAACTCGAAAGGGAAAGTTTATGCGAGAAGAACATCCAAAATGGTCCCAGTTGACCTCGATTATGCTTTTAAGAGTCTATGATTAACACAAAAATCGGGCTCATATATATGTTTGTAGTCTGAGTTTCTTGATGCTGAAGCTTTCATGCTGTCATTCAGGCGGCCATATCAAGGAGACTCAGCGATGTGAATTGTCCAAAACCTGGTACTGACGGCTCTTCAGGCAAGGAAAAATCAAAATCTAGGATTGCTGAGGCATCCCCGGTCTCTGAGAAGTCACCTGAAACACACCATGCTGGAGTGCTGGAATTAAATTACAAAATTTTGGCACATTCGAGTGGGAGATCAAGTGAGGATATTAGGAGTGTAATTTGTCTGCTTTTGGATAGATAAATTTTTTAGTTCGTGGACCGTATTAGTCCATTATGGACGTGTTGTGAGGAAATAATACATTTTGTTATGTGAGATCGTATTATGGATGGATTAATGAGACATTATTTTTTATTGTTGTGGATTAATCTAAATTTATGTCGATATTATATTTACCGTGATTACTGATTATGGGTGTGATATTTTCTATTTTATTTACGAGACAAAAAAATTTACAGGTTCCAACAGGGTACCCGGAACCTGTGGTATAATACAGGTTCCGGGTAGGTTCCGGTTCCATGAGTCAACAGGGTAGGTTCCGGTTCCAAAATCTTGGAACCGGTCCCTTACAGGGTAGGGTCCGGATATCATGAAAAAAACAGGGTACCCGGAACCGATCACCCCTAGGTAGAATTACAACGCCGAATTGATTGAATTATACGAATATTACCGATTCAAAATTTTTAACTTTCAATTTTTTATTATTACTGTTTTTATAATTATAAAAAAATTCACCCAAAACAATCATACTTGAATGTCCAAAATTACATTATTGTACATTGAATACAAAAGTATAATTATGCGGATGTTACTAATTCAAATTGTTAACTTTCGAATTTTATTATTACTGCTTAATATAATTATAAAAAGATACATCCAAAACACACCAAAACTGTTTAAATCACCCCGAAAACAAACCGAAACTGTTTACAGGCCATGTAAGCAATTAATGGCGGATGATGGAGGGACAGTGACAACATACTAGATGAGAGAGATTTGAAATTTTGTGCTTTTTAAAAAAAATTTAAAGTACTAGCTAAATTAATATTTTTTTTAACAATACGTGCCATTTTAGGCAAAAAAAAAAACCTTTAATATTTTGTTCCAGTTTTAACTCTCGAAGGGATTTTTCCATTTAATTATTACTGATAATTTCTTTTCAAATTGGTATACTATCTCATGTAACACACGGATTTCTCAACTAGTCGATGATTAATAATCCAACTTATGTAACTTCAGTCTAGTGAACTGCTGACATGTCAAAATGCGTTCCTAACCCCATGATCATCAGCAGAGACTCCGGCTGCTATCGCAGGGTAAAAATGTAAATGCAGGTGTGAAGCATCAGCCAATATATCTGATACTTCCCTGCTTATCAAGTATCACAGATTTTTACAGCAATAACCTACGGTGATGAAAAGATCAAGCGCCATTTCGGTGTTGTGCGATGGGCTATCTGCAAAAGATGCTCACAGCATCACTTGCTAACATACGCTAACTTTGCATTTGCGTCACACAGCAGGATACGTCGGGAATCCACTTGTTCGTTCCCACTGTTGCTACTTTCCTCTTGCCTTGTTTGTTACTTGCCTCTCGCCTTCTCTAGATCGGGAAGATCTGCAATGCACTGCAAGTGATTAGAAGTTACGTAAAAGTCCTCAGTTTGATTGACGAGTTTGCTATGGAACCAAGAAATTGGTTTTAGGTCTGTGTACATCAAAGTAATTAGAAGAATAACTCGAGGGGTGGAGGTTTAAGGTAGGGATGGCAGCGGTGCTGACGTGGTGCGGATACCATGAGATCCGCAACCGCACCACGATGATTATCCTTAGATTAGTATTCTATCTTTATAATTTTATTAGCTTATTAACAGATAAATTAAGAAATCAAGTTGGATCAGGATTGGATTTGGACAAGTTGAAAAATTAGCCTAACCTATGTGTATAAAAATATAAATATTGCAGTGAAGTTTTATCCGCGGTTTTTTCATCAAAACCATATCCGCACCACACCGCGGCGGTTTTTGAAATTAAAAACCATATCAGCACCATAACCATTTGGTGCAGTTATGCAATGCTAAAAATGGTGCAGTTATCCGCGGATACGGTTTGTTACAAACACCATTGCCATCCCTAGTTTAAGGAACAGAAAACTGTGCATTAAAGATATGCTGTTCAAGCATTTACTCAGCTTCCAGTAGTTAAACTGGGCGAAGAAAAATAGAAGGAAGACAACTCAAGAAAACAAGGAACAAAAAGACATGCTAAAGGACACTCTCAAATGAGAATCTAAATAGAGCTTCACATGTCTAGCAAGAAATAAGAGGAATATTAAAGTTACACTCACATAGCATTCCTTCATCATCACTGCTTTCTCCATCTCCGTCTTCATACTGGAAAGAACAGATACCAGGGGAAATAAAGAGGTGACATACAAAATTTTTGCGGCAACAGTAATCACAATGTAAAGTGAGAGATTACTTACCAAAGCAGCATCACCATCCAATCCTACTTCAGCTGCAAAAACAGGATGGTCTTTCGGGTCAGTACAGCAATCGTGCATGAATTAAATTAATTTCCAAAGTTGGAAAATGTTATATTTATACGCAATATAACACGTAAATGGCATCACCTAAAATTTATGTAGCTCATAAAAACATTAGATTGATTGAGCGTCGACATCAACCATAGGGGGTATTTTCCATGTCTGACACTAAGGCGCTGGAGGGTTCACTAAATGCAGGAAGTTGAATCCTCACATTAACTTCTGAGTAAAATCCAATACACAAGATCATAGGAAAGGTTTCCATTTAATACATTAAAGATGGATAGTAATATGCTGCCAAAAAGGCTTTCATATATCCCTTTTTCTTCTCTCTTTTTAGGATTTCGCAAATTTCTACGGTTAGCCTTCATCATGTTTATTCTAAAAGTAACTAAAATAAGGATTCACGTAGCACGATGAGTAGATGCTGTTTGAGTTTAACGGATTATGCAATTAACGACTTGGGAATCCCCGACACCTTCGGGAAAGATTGAAAAACTTTGACCAAAAAAATTCACGCATCATGCAAAGAATCGCAAGATTATCAGGCTCGTCAGAAAAGCTTGGGCAGGACAATGAATTCCCATTGCAAAAAGATACTATAAACTTACAACCTGACTCCTCATCCTCATCACACCATTTGTTCCAATCAACTTTCAGGTATGGTGCAGGTTTCTCTTCTGACTTCAGTAGTCTCTTCCACCAACCTTTCTCCTCTTTCTGGATTAAGCTGATGATGTTTCTTAATCCAGTCTTTGTTCGACAACCCTGCGTTAAGCATGCGGTCATAAAGTTGAAATCAGAAAATCCTCAAGAGACCTCCTCGGGATACGTTATAAGGTAAAACCATAAAAGAATGCGTTTAATAAGTCTTTCAATAGTAAGGTAGGTTTAGTGAGAGAAAGTGACTTTCAATCAATCCAACCCAGGAAGTAACAGTAATTTGAAAATGCAGTGAAGACATCCGGGATGCCAAGGTGATACTTTCTCTAAATATATATATTTTTTAATGAAATAGGAACCTACAAAGAATCTCCTATAAATTTAGTCTTCCTACATCCAAGTCAGTCATCATACAACTAATCAAAACCCATCCTTGATACAACCTAAATGTCTCCTACGAAACTAGACACTGTACAAGAGCTACTGCTACAGGATACAATCTGGATGAGGTGGTAAATTGAAGTTTTGATCAGGTAACGGAGACCTTGAAATGCACACGGATAAAAGTATGGTCAAGGTCAACTATTGAAAAGTTGTCAACAACCCACCTCAGGCAATATTGATCCAAACAGTTCCAGGCTGAAGTCAAAGGATTCACCTTGAGCGCTGGTAGCTGAGAAACTAAAGAACCCCCGCTGCTCACATTTCACTGAAACATCTTTTGCATCTGGTAACGCAATTGTTAGGTACACTTTATCCGACCTCTGTGCCCACAACACCTCAGGGTGGCGACTGCACAAAATAAGTTCAAAAGAGAAACTTATGCCTGACATAAGATTCAGAGCAGGCAAACAGAAAGGATGCTAATGCTAGTAACTTGTCCCTATCATTTGACTACGTGAAAATAGTTATTTAGTGGCACATTGCCACTGCTTCCAGCAAAAGAATACTCAACTTTGATGTGCAGGGTAGAAACAAGACCCATGCAGTGTATGGTTTTGCAAGGAAAGTACACAGGTTAAACCAAAATGGTCATCGGAAGCAGGTCCATGTAAATTTTTCAGGAAAAGCACAAGAACTCGTGAACATGGATTCAGCGATACAGGGCATTTTCCTCCGCAAAGCACATGATCACAGCAAATAAAGTCTAGACCAAGCATCCCCAAATCCGATTCTTCTACATTCAGCCCTCTGGATCAAGAGCACGTCAATATCTGATCATGGAAAACAACTTAAGAATTCTAAGTTATACTTCATCCCACGTTCAGCTTCAGGAAAAAAGTTCACAATTTCATTCGACCAGCATACTTCTGACTCTAATCAAACGTACAGCTTCCAGAGCAACATCGGTACTAAAAAGATCATTTCAAACTCCTCATTTCACCTTGAGTCAAGTCAACCGTGGACACAGCAAAGCTACGCGGCCGCGAACCCTAACAGCAAACACGCTCGAGCGATCATCGTTTTTTGAACTCAGTGTCTCAGTAGCAGACTTCTCTGACTACAAAGCGACTTGGGAGGCTGGTCGGCTGATTGTAGTGAACAAAAGTAGGGGCCGGAGCTAGCAGCTTACCTCATGCCGGAGGTCGATCGGAGAAAAAGTGAACGGCGGCGATCGCAGGAAGACCGGAACAGGATTGAAGAGCTCCACTCCCAAAGCCACCAGCTCAACTCTCCTCTTTCGCTACTCCCAAGTCAGAGTCACGACTACTGAGAAATAGAATGGCTTTTATTTACGATTCAGTCCCGGAGCTTTCTCTTCATGTGAATTTTGTATATATATATAGTCTTGGCAAATTTCAATTTACTGCCAATGATAATAATTATATATATATAAAAAAAACATTGGCCAAAATTAGTTAATTAAATCGAATCAAACCTGTGCGCAAACGGGTATTAGTCTTCAAATAGATAAAAATAAATTAATATATTTGGCATTCTCTTAATTTCATATGGCAACATTATGTGGTTATGAGATAATTTCGAAATATATAAATAGCAAAAAAGAGTTAATTTCAAAATAACGCCTCAATTTTACTCGCTTTCCTATACATGACAAAATATGGAAGCAAATTATAAATATAAGCACGTACTTTCGGAATTATTTTATTTATAGTCAATGTGTATGTTGCTGTCTATTATTATTTTTATACGATGACATTGTTTAGTTATGAGTTAATTTCAAAATAAATTCACAACTTTACTCTCTTTCCAAAATACTGCAAAAAAAGAATGGTCCTAACAAATTTAAAACATCTGGTTATGTATATTTTTATGTTGGTTTTAAAAATAGAATAACATTAGAAACATGAAAAATGATGAAAAAGAAAACCTGGACAATAATAGGGAGAGGAAGAGAGGCGCAGTGGGGTCCCATCCTTACTCAGGCAATGGTGTTCCACTTTCATTGTCTTGTCCTCCCTCGGCCGTTTGGTTCGTCCTTTATAAATAACGGGGAATGTGAATATTATAAGGAAAATTTAATTATGAAATCATATTACGTCACTTAAAGGTCGAAAAGTAATGTTATTGTGCGTAAATATATTGAATTAGAGAAAATGTGAGTAATAATATAATATATATAATTTATTTTTATATGAATAAAATATGGGATCCACAGCTGTAATCTTAAAATACTGAGTGTTTTGCGTTTTTTGACCATAAAAACATTTTCAATTACACCCGTAAAATCTTAACTCGGGAAAATGATTTCCTAACCGCACACGTAAAGACTTTACGTCCAAACGACGTAAAATAGGTCGTAATCCTCGCATTTTTCCCGGAACAACAAGCTGGCCAATTTGGATAGGGTCAGCAAATGGAGCATGGGGGTTAATTCTATCTGCAAATTATGTTGTGAAGAAGAAGAAAGCAGGGATCACTTGTTCTTTTCTTCCTGCAGTGTGGAATCAATAAAGTTGTGGGGGATTGGAATACTGAATTTGCTTTGGCTACTCAATCGCTTAGAGGCAAAGCTATCCACATTGTTCTCTTGAAGCTGCTTCGGCAATGCATATTTGTACTTTGTATGGAAGGAAAGAAACATTATGTTCTCTTGGGGTGCGTGTGTCTCCATGAATTTGCTGTTAGATTTCTTCTGATGTAATGTGTGGGCCTGCGTGCCCATGATCTGCTCGTATGTTGTCTGGGTCTCAATGCTCATGGCCCAATGTGCGTGGGCCTCGTACATATTCTTGATAATCAATGAAGGAGCTTGCTGGATTTGATCCCCCAAAAAAAAAAAAGAAGAAGAAAACATCGATCCAAACAGGGCCTAAGACAAACTAGCGACTCCCCATTTGGTGGCGGGCATTAGTAACCCCCTTCAGTCATATTTTCTTTTTAAATTTTTTTCTTTTCAGTTTTCTCAATTTTATGTTTTTTCTTTTTTCTTTTTGCTTTTTTTTATACTTTTATGAGATTTTAAAATTATTCTAATGAAAAAAATTGTGAAAATTTAAAGCGGTTATAAAGAATATTATTTTCAAAGTACGTATTTTAATTTTTTTAGTAGTGTCATTTTTTGCGATATTTAAGAGAGAGTATAAAGTTGAGGCCTTTTTTTAAATTAACCCTTTAGTTATATTTATGCCACGATGAATTAGATACAAAATGGTTTATCTGCCACTAATCATTGATATTATCTGATATTTATGAAATAACGTATTTCGAGGAACTTGTATACTAATTATCGATATTATCTGGTATTACGAACGAAGAACGAATCTCATATATCCATCGAACCACATGACAATGCAATAAATAAACCGCGAAACGCCTAATCCACCCGTAATTTCGTAACTAATGGGGATGCTGAGCATTAGCATTGATTATTGGTTTGTTACATTGCATGATGATGACATATACATAATTGACGAATAAGATACATTCGTGCGAATGTATGCACTTGACGAGGTAACCCTTGTTCTAAAGACCAGATAAAACTTCACTTAAATTCTTCATTAATTATGATAAATTTCGCGGAATTAAAAGCCATAGACTGCTAATAAACAATTCACTCGCCATGAAAAACGAAAGCTAATAATTGTAGAATCGACGAACTTTTCGTGCATCTGATTTCCATCATCTTTTTTGTGTACTTTTACCCTCGTTTCCTTTTCAATCTATCCCAACAACAAAGTGGTCCCTAATTAATACAAAGAAATTTCTTCGATTGTCACCGAGCGCCAATAGAACGCTCCATTGAGTTTAGATCGATGATAAGTTCAAATTTCTTTTCATCGAGGATGTTCATTGTTTGCACGATTGCATCATCCACATGCATAATTTGAATGTGGACGGTGGAGGAATTGGATTCATCTACCTGCCATGTATGAACAAGAATATTTGTACTAGGGTTAATAACCACAAAAAAAAAAAAACAACAAAATTTTCACATTTTAAAAACAAAGTGATTTTTATATTCCATGAGCGGGGGCAAAACCGTGCAGGACCTGCTTCCTCGGTATATCAGATCACGAAGATCGGTTTTCTGAACCAAGTACATGTAGATGTACATACCCAAAATAATAAAAAGGGAAATCGATAGGCTAAACCTCTATGTGATGAAAATTTGAATCTGCTTATTAATGAAGCCAAACCAAGCCAAGGGAAATTGTGGGGGATCCTTGCTCTTGTAGCCCCGAAGGTAGTTCTACTCACGACCGCTCCCGTCTTCCTCCTCATTGGAGCCAAATCGGAAGCATATTGTGAAGAATCAATTTTCTCCTCTCACACGACGGATCGAGGTCAGTTCGAGCCAGATCTGATCTAATCTAGCCTTATCTCTAGGCCGAGATGGATGCAGGCACCACCCCCCCAAGGGACCCGCAGCGCTTTTCACAGCCATAAGATTAACGAGGTCTGGAGATGGAGGAGTTCATTCGTGGAGCCCATTTGCACATGGAAACTGCTTAAGGCCCCTTTCGTTTTGTGTCTAATGTGGATTTTCGTTTTTGAAGTCTATATTAGAAACTGAGACTACTTAGATTTAATGGATTAGAGACCCTCTCTTCTCGATTTTCACTGGAGATTCTACAATGCATTTTTTTTTTCTGTTCGGGTGCTTTACCTTGTTTTTTTTTTTGGTGTAATGTTTCTTGGAGGACCCTTCAATGTCTTTTTTTTTTTTTCCGTGTGTCGTACTTGAGTATTTTGTACCCGAGTAACGATAACATCCTCATTACTTGTCGAGAAAAAAGAAAAAAAGAAAAAAGCCCAAGCCAGCGCAGACATTCTCTACCATTGTGTATGTTCTGCCCTGCAAGTTGTCAGAGATCTAAATCTAGAGACGGATTGATTATAGAACCTTGCACTGCTCAGTCCACAAAATTCAAATTCTATTTTTGTCATTTTTGAAGTGTTTCTCCTCTCTGACGTTTTCCAAGAAACAAATGATCAAATGATGAAATCTTCTTTGCCAAAAACACACACAAAAGGAAAAAAAAAAAAAATGGAAAAAAAGAAAAGAAAAAAGGCTGTGAAATTATCAAAATGCATGTGGGGTCAATGTTTACTGGAAGTTCTTGGGATCAGTATTGAATTTATTTAAACATTATGTCCTATCAAATCTTATTTCATTCATATGTATGAGTGCATAATTGATTACATCCTATCCCTAGGATCTTTTTTCTTGAATATTACTTCTGTCTGGATTTAACAACTCGACAGCAAATTTTGTCTTCTAATTAAAGAGATTTCCTCTTCGTCATTGTTGTTCATCTTGACTGATCTGCTACATGCAGCTGGTTTAGCCTTTCAGTACTGTCATCCTCCCACTTGGAGAAGTAATTAAATATATCGACTTTGGTTTGGCCTAATCTGTCTGTAATATCGGTAGTTGCTATCGAGCAATCAAACCTTAGAGACAAGGCGTCCATCAACAATCTAGTCGTCTGTCACGGTCACCTTATTTTGGTTTCGCGCTATCCGGCTCCAACCAAATCACCACTCTACCATAACCATAACCATAACGAGGTAGCTGCAACCATTGCAGGGTTGTTCGTATCACTAATAGTTTAATACGAGATGAGGTTTTCCCGTAATTCTTTTGGTAGGAAATTATATATATTTATATATAATTCTCTGAATTTTCTGAATACATAAAATGAATGAGAAAAAGAAGGCTAAGCTAAGAGAGGGAGGAGAAAAGCCAAACGACTGCAGAGGTGGGGGCTAAGAGTAATCCAGAATTAGTAACTGTGCTGTGCTCCCGGTGCAGGTAAGCCCAAAATGACAGGCAATGGACCTCACGCGGGCTGTGTCCGTCACTATCTGTGGGCTTACATGCTCCCGGCGTAGCACACAGTACAAGGTTGATTAGATCGGGGGCCAGTCAAAGAAGCTGCAGGCTCCAGCAGCATCCGTCCTCCTGTGCCACCAGTGACAGGACCAGGAGAAAGCCAAAGCTCACCCTACTCAGAAAGCGATGTCTCACGTTCATTTTTTTACATCACTGAAGCCTCCACATTTTTTTTGTAATTTTTTATTTTTATTTTTTTGTGCATGGAGACCTTTAAGCGCCTTCAACCAAATTGTTTATGCCGCGTTTGAATTCAAAATGAGATACTTTTTACTTTGTATGAGTTATATGATTTTGATTTTGAAAAAGAATGATATAAATGATATCCATCATTTGACTTTGTATAAGTTATTTTGTTTTGTTGTGGGTAAAATTAAGTTAAAATCAAATTTTAAAATCTCACTTTGAATTCAAACGGAGCATTAAACTAATGCTCGTTCTACTATCAGCTTGTCCTTGTCATTTTTTTGAAGCTGTATTGCAAGTAAAGTCCATCAATCGGCATTGGCAGCCCAATTTGCAACGACTGACCACCTTGCGAAGGTGCATTTATTGTAATAATTTCATATTCTTTTTCTCCTTGCTTTTTTTTTTTTTCCTTTTTTCTTTTGTCCACAGAAATATGTGCATCCAACGATCAAAATGTTTCCCAGATCAAGTGAAGTGGCCTCCACCACAAGGTCTAGTCAGAAAATATGGGGGTTCAGAGGAATAAAGGGTTTATCTTCTAAGAATCTTCTCTCATTTCCCTTTTGCTTTATGGCTCCTTTTCGAACACCCACATAAAGCAAAAACCCAAGAATATGACATAATTTCCCGCATAATAATTCAAGAAGAAAAGAAGGATATTACGACAGTATAAAGATAATGAAATGATATAATAACTCTCTCCAACTGTTTGAGGAAAAAAGAAAAGGGCAAAAGGAGGCAATGTCTGATTGCGGGAAATTCCCGGTTCCAACCTCTGTCGTGTCACTCACTTGTATTGTCGTATTGTTGTGTTTTCCTCTGAAAAAAGGCGCTCGCCTCTCCGTGTCAGAGACAGGTTCCAGGGGAGAAGCAGAGGATGCAGTGTCACGTGATGATGTTATGAGGGCCTGCAGCTCTTCTGGGGATTGATCAAAGTGAGGCTCCTTTGAACCATAGATTGTGTCTGCTCTTGGGCTTTTGATGTTGTTCCGTTTGCTGTTTCATTTCTTGCTCGTGAATGGCTGTAGAGTCCGTCAGTCAGTCAGTTTAAGAGCAAGAGGTTGGCTTCTTGTGTTCATGATGAGTGTCTGGATTTGAATTTCAGCTCATGCAGGACAGTTTCCGGCTTTGTTCTTCAATTTTATTGATATGCTGCATCATTCGGCTAGATTGTGATCGACATGTTTGAGTGGAAATGTCTGAATTTCCGTTCTTTATGCTGTCTTGCTCATCTCGTGCAGATATAGCTTTTGCTCTGTCTTTTCATCATCCGGTGGGATTCGATTCATTTTGAAAATCTACAATGCTGCAATTTCAGGCTTTTACCATACTTTCGCAGAGCTCCGGTTGGCAGATTTGGTGATTCCGAAGTTTGTTAGCGTGTGACAGTTTACGCTCTAGGCCTGAACTCGGGATGCCTTCGTCCCGTGTCGAAACAATGGGGAGATTATTCATCCTATGTGAGCTCTCTGTGGTTGCCATGGTGATTTTGCTCTCGGTTGACCGGACGGAGCAGCTCCAGTCCTCCCAGGCTCATACCCTCTTGAGGATCCGACGGCTGCTCAACCATCCCCCTGTGCTAAGCAGCTGGACCGACCGCACAGATTTCTGCAACATGGAACCCAATTCGTCTCTCACCGTTGTTTGCTATGAAGATAGCGTGACTCAGCTCCATATAATAGGAGAACAGGGGACCCCGCAGTTGCCTGAGAACTTCTCGATGGAGTCCTTCATAACCACCCTTGTGAAGCTCCCGAACCTCAAGGTCCTCACATTGGCATCCCTTGGCCTGCGGGGCCCACTTTCGGGCAAGATCGCTCGTTTGTCATCTCTCGAGATATTCAACGTGAGCTCGAACCTCATCTCAGGTTCGATTCCAGAGGAGTTATCGTCCCTCACGAGCCTCCAGACGCTGATACTCGATGGGAATGCATTCTCTGGTCAGCTGCCTGACTGGCTCGGTCAGCTTCAGGAACTCACTGTCTTGAGCCTCAGAAAGAATTCCTTCAACGGATCTCTGCCCGACTCTCTAGGCGATCTCGACAACCTCCGAGTTCTTGCTCTTTCACATAATCGGTTCTATGGGCAAGTTCCTGACCTCAGCAGTTTAACTAACCTTCAAGTGCTCGACTTGGAAGATAATCTTCTTAACGGCCCGTTTCCTAAAATAAGCACCAAATTAGTCACAATCATACTGAAGAGGAACAAGTTCAGGTCAGGAATTCCGATTAATCTCAACTCGTATTATCAGCTTCAGCAGCTCGATCTATCATTCAATAGCTTCGTGGGGCCCTTCCTGCAGTCACTTTTCGCCCTCCCTTCCATTAATTATATCGATATTGCTGGGAACAAGTTCACGGGAATGCTCTCGGTGAACCAGTCTTGTAATGAAGATCTGATGTTTGTGGACTTGTCTTCGAATCTCCTGACTGGAAATTTGCCCGACTGCTTGTTGAACTTGAAGAAGGTGGATGTTTTGTATGCGAGGAATTGTTTATCCACCGGTGATCAAGATCAACGGCCAATCTCATTTTGCAGGAACGAAGCTTTGGCTGTTGGAATCATACCGAGCAATAAGAATCAGAAACAGGCTTCTAAGACGGTCATTGTCTTGGGAATAACTGGAGGGATTGCTGGGAGTATCGCACTTGCTGGCCTAGCTTTCTTTGTTGTTAGAAGGAGCAATGCTAACAGGGGAAACAAGACTCCTCCCACAAGGCTGATTTTGGAGACTGCATCGACCGGGTACACCTCAAAGATACTCAGCGACGCAAGTAAGATTAACTTTACATTATCGAACTTAATTTATTCCTCAAATTTTCCCAAGTTTTGCGAGATATAATATAAGCAATATGGAACAATCTTTTCCGTCATTCTTTTTTTCCGTCACTTTCCAAATGATGGAACTGGAAAACCTGTAAGCTTCTCATGGAAGAAACAGATTCGGGAATTCTCAAATCTATTAGCTTGCAGCTGACTTCTTTTCTTTGGCTCAACCGAAGGGTATATATATCAGACTATGAAGCTTGGATCACTCGGTCTTCCTGCTTATAGAACATTCTCCTTGGAGGAGATCGAAGAAGCTACAGGCAACTTTGATTCATCTGCTTTCATGGGTGAAGGTTCTCATGGTCAAGTATGTAATATAAGTTCGATATAAATAATACTACTGCTATTATATTCCACCAAGTATCATGCAATTGTCCCAGAATTTCCATCGTTTCCAGAAGGAGAGAGTCGCCCTTTAAGATCTCGATAATGGCAATTAGATAGAATCCTAAGACTGAACATCCATTGCTTCATCTCTTCAAATAAATTTCAACTAATTGATGCTTCCTTTGATGTTTCGAATTCGTTTTATTATCTCAGATGTACAGGGGGCAGCTGAAGAATGGCTCTCTAGTTGCAATCAGATGCCTGAAGATGAAGAAGAGCCACGACGTTCAGAACTTCATGCACCGCATAGAATTAATCTCAAAGCTCAGGCATCCCCACGTGGTCAGTGCACTGGGGCATTGCTTCGAGTGCTACTGGGATGACTCAAGCGTCAGCAGAATCTTTCTCGTGTTCGAGGATGTGCCTAATGGCACACTAGGAAACTGGATCTCTGGTAATTCACATCTAATCTCTTTGTTCTCGACTTTTCAGTACAAAGAGTCGCAAACTAATATCAGGCAATGCTGCTAAACATGGTTTGCTGGGAACAACACGACAGAAACTGGAAAGTGAGACTAGAACATGCATGAACGATTTCTATCATGCACGGTTTAACCAGCAGTACATTTGCAAATGAACGGAGTTCCCTTTTTCATTTCCCTAATGTTAGTCTGAATCCAGAAGATTCTGAACTCTCTGATGAGACTCGATCAGGAATCCCAATCATGATTGAACTTGACATGATTTATCCATGTAAGATTGAAACTTTGATTTAAATATGATCCTCGGGTAGGACGGCGTTCGAGGCAAATGCTGACTTGGGCACAGAGGATCGCTGCTGCAATAGGGATCGCAAAGGGGATTCAGTTCTTGCACACTGTAATCGTCCCCGGCCTATTCTCAAACAACCTGAACATAACCGATATTCTGTTGGATCAGAACCTTGCTGCAAAAATCAGCAGCTATAACCTTCCTCTACTGGGAGAGGAACTGGGAAAGGTATTGAAAAAGAAATATTCACCTTCTCGTTTCACTATTTATCCTTTTTGTTGTATGTTTTCTTCCAACTTATCTATCCTCACTGTGTAGGATGGCAAGAAATCTTCTTCTGGAGGGTCCAAAGAAATTGCTTCTAGGTATGAAAAACAGGTTTCCATCTTCATCTTTCTTGTGTTTGTTCAGTCAATTGATCCTCTTAAGTGCATTGCTCTTGCAGGGTAAACCATGCAGATAAGAACGATATCTATGGCCTTGGGGTGATCCTACTAGAACTCATGGCAGGACGACAACTCAAAACGAAGACCGAAATCGACGCCATAAAAGATCAAGTAGGACCATTCTATCAAAGAGGGGCTTATATTCCCGACTGTTACCCCAATATTCCGCCGTAGTTATATTGATTGCTACTCTGCAGATACAGTCGAGTGTAGCCGCCGATGCTGCAGCTCTGAGGAGCGTTGTTGATCCAACAGTCCAGAAAGCATCGTCAGAACAATCCTTGAGAACAATGATGGAGATCTCCCTTAGATGCTTGCTGAATGACCCAGCTGATCGGCCCTCCATCGAAGACGTCCTGTGGAACTTGCAGTTCGCTGCTCAGGTCCAAGATGGGTGGAGGGAGTCCTACAGCAGTGAAGGCTCCCCTGGCTCCCCTTCCCAGCCCCCGAGCCTTCGCCTCACCATACCTAAGGTTTCGAGAGTTCCTCCCTTGCTTATTCAATGGAAATTGAATACTCTTTTGATTTGTTTTTCTATACGCATTTTCGACTGATTTCGTTCGTCAGCACCATAGTGGACAATGAAGACGAGAATTTCCAAATTCGTTGCAACCAAATATATTTTTTGCTACAACCTTCTCCTTCATCATTAATTGTCACAAGAATTCATCATAAATGGATGATCTTTCTATTGCAGTGAAACGATCGGGTCTTCCTCAGCAAGACGGGGAGCATTAGCTGCATTACATTCTCAGCAAGATACGACCTTTTAATCGCCAAGTTGTTACATATCTGATCTCCGTTTTTGTAGATTTCCTTCATAGTCATATGAAAATCTGCAAGATGTATAGTGTAAAATGTACCAGAACGGCAAGGACAGGAATGCAGAAACTCGAAATTTGTCCTGATCAGATCAATTAGGATTACAGAGAGGTACATCCTTTCTTTTTCTTTCAACCGATATATTCGAACCCCAATTCGTAATGGAAAACTCCAAGAACTTTTGCCCAGTGAAACCGTAAACGTCACGAGACGGGACGGGATGAGAAGCACAAGTCTTGTGCCTCTATCCATGAAGCATTCCACCAACTCCCATCACACAAGTCCTCCCTCAACCCACCAAATCTTTTTTTTTTCCCCAAAAAAAGAACACACATAAAATAATTGAAAAAAAAAATTTATTGACTAAAAGCCTTTCTTTACATTTTACCAAACATAACGTCTCTCTATCTCTATGCAAAGCTTACCACATTCACCATCCATTCCAACTCTTCACACGACTGACGTGCACTTCCCTTAGCATCCAAGCCCCTCCCATCACTTATAACCACACCCCACCGCCCCTCACTTCGCCACATGGCGGACCCACAGGACGGCAATGCCAGCTCCCCCTTCGAATCCAGTCAAAGGTCCGCCCATAAGCAGGCTGTGTCGATGGAGGCCAAGGTGTCAGCAGCAGCTCCCCTGCCTGTGGCTCCATGCGGGGCATGCAAGTTCCTCAGGAGGAAGTGCGTTAGCGGGTGCATTTTCGCACCACACTTTGGGTCGGACCAGGGCGCCGCGAGGTTCGCCGCTGTACACAAGATCTTCGGGGCAAGCAACGTGTCAAAGCTCCTGCTGCACATCCCGGTGAACCGGAGGCACGATGCAGTGGTCACAATATCGTACGAGGCTCAGGCGAGACTGGCAGACCCAGTCTATGGCTCTGTGTCCACCATCCTTGCTTTGCAACAACAGGTTCCATTGATTCAAATGCATCAGATTTTGTTACTAAGCAATGGCAAATATACGTATTTCGATTCTATTCTGGGCAGGTGGCATCCCTGCAAGCTGAGCTGACAATGGTGCAATCTCAGCTGATAAACAGCCGGTACGCGGTGGCCAATGCACTTCACTCCCACGGCCCCGACGCGCAGCTGCTGCCGAGCCACCACCAGAGCATGAGCGTTCCGGTGTGTCAACAGCCAGCCTACTCCAACAACTCCTCTGCCTCCAACCTTATCGACGGCAGCTTTAGTCATTTTGCTACTGATGACTTTGTTGCCCCAGAGAGTAACGACAGTAATTACATTAACAACAGCAGAAGCAAAAATAACAATGCAGCTTCCTCTGGCCCGCCGGAGACGTTCCCTCGCCGATCCCAGGATGAGGAGGATGGCGAGGAAGAGTACCGGAATGGTCTTTCTATCTCCATGCACACCGACAAAATGCTTCTAAGTCGAACATGAGCCCCTTGTCCAAAGAACCACCATTTAAAAAAAAAAAAAAAGGTCTCATAAAAGTTATCGGGTTATCATGAACAGAACTGGCATGCTTTTGATATATATACGCAGCATGATTTTCTGAGTTTGCATTCATCTCGCATCATCGCTAGTCTGCAAGCCGAAGTTTATATTGTCACCCTGCAATGTCCTGATGAACACCGTTTTTGACAACATAATCGAGGACTATGAACATAACTGCGGAGTCATTTCTGGAGAAAAATATAGAACTTCACGTAATAAAATCTGGCACGGACAAAATTGAACTTGAGAAAGTGCAATGGATGGAGACAAGATTTCAGGGGCGAAGAATGTAATTTTGCCTCTTAATTTCCAGATATATATATATATATATATAATGAGAAGCGGATGAGCGAAAACGAGGCGTTTTAGGGGGTGGGGAATTCCACATCAATGAGGTGATGGAGGGAGGGGTGGAGCTGATGATAATAAATGGGAGGGGGGGTAGACGAGGCAACATACTTACCTGGACGGGGTCAATGGGTGATCAAGGATGCCCATGGCCTAGGCAGGCAACCTTCATTGCACTTCGAAGGGGCGCCTGCCTAAGGTCGGTTCAAGTGGCTGAGCCTATGTCATAATTTGTGACAGCGGGGCCTGCATTCGCACCGCTCGTACTCCGATCCTCAGTCTTAAATTTTCAATTACATTCTCTTTTTAAAGATAGTAAAGTAACATTAATTTTTCTTTCACTATCCATTGTAACTCGAAATTTTCAATTTAGTGTTTTTTTATTAGGCGTATAATGAATATCCGAATGAGAGGTAGATGGCAGATTCAATACTTAAGAATGAACTATGAGGAAAGCTACATTGAGCCCTTTCCAGAATGCAGAATGGTTCGAGAGCTACTTTTGAGAATCAAGTCGAAAGCTAGTTTGAGCATTCTATCGTCTTGATGATGACAAGTCATCTATCAATTGAACTCGAGCTTCTACCAAGTCGCGTCAAAAGCTAAGTTTCAGCTTTTCCTGTGACATTGCAATGACTTGCCATCTATCAAGCCCGACTCACCTAAGCCTAACTAGACGAGAAAAGTCACAGGAACAGTCTGGGATTAGAATAAACAACTTTGCACAGAGATCGTGATTTTCTTTGTAAAAGAAATGGGACAAGTTGAATCATCATCGCAAAACTAATAGATACAAAGGATGCTTTGACAAATTTATTTCAGCCGATGCCTCAAAATTGCTTGGTTTGTGAATGTAAAAGTTCTCCCTCTTCTATCCTATTAGGTTTTATATATGTAACTTAGCTTCTGCATTAGAATGTGGTGACGAGACCTATACCAAGCTCTTCTGCTAGTTCGTCCCATAAAGGGAGTAGAGTGAGGACGACAAGTATAATAGAAACAATTACGACAGCTTTTCTCCATGTTCCAACCTCTGTCACGTCGTTCAGGCATGGTTTCTCTGGACTCCTCTGTAAGCCAAATAATGATCCAAGGAAATCTATTAGATCAAGAGATAATGTCTCGAGAATTTTACAAGCCATAGTACTGTCTACAGCAGCTAATAAGTGATTCTCCATACCTGACATATCAACACGTAAAGTCCCCAAGGAAGAGACAGCGGTCCACCCAACTGCATGTAAAAGAGACAAACATCAAAAAACCAGATCACAGAGACTATTGCTCCACTTAAGACAGTTGAATCAAAAAAATTCCAGAGTGATTAAGCCTCACCACTCCAAGTCCTAGCATCGTGTAAGTTGTCAAACCAAATCCAACAAGAGCACTTCTACCAAAGGCACCCTGCAATACATATTTGACAATGTAAAATTACTTGCAACTAATGTTCAAAAAACCAGACAAGTGACAGTGAACACCGTGTAGTTGGAATGCACGGTTCTTAAATTAAAGGGTTAAGAGGTCTAAGAATGGAAGTATGCAACTTCCTCCTATTATATATGAAATTTGGTGTGACGTACTGATGTCATAGTGTGAAGAGTCACTACCCACTTTCGCTTTTTTGATGGATCTAGCAGGTGGATATTCAAGCAGGACTCGCTCTATAAATGTTTTTCACTTGAAAATTGCTTCTAACATTCCTATGTTGTGTACTATTTTGACATCTTGATTCTTATCTCGGTCCAGCTTCTTTTTGGCTTAAAAGGAAAGATACCTGCACCGCTCTTCCACCGTCCAGGCATCCCACTGGGAGCATATTAAAGGCTGATGTAGTTAAACCGCACCTGCAACAGTTACTGTAAGACTCAAATACTCTACGTACTAACAACAGACTGAGGCATCAGGGATACTGCTGTATTACCATCCAGCTATCACAAGTGGGTGAATGGAAACAGTAGCAGCATGGATCGCCCTGCACATTTTTAATGGAAAAGGTGTATATAAGAACCCTGGACATTGACTGATTGAATCATAGCAAGCAAAGGGAGTCCATCAATCCCCAAAATAAAATTCCTTTAGAAGTTAGAATTTCCCATGCTTTGTTACTTCTAATAGTACTATCAAGCTATCCAAGCCCAGAGATACATACGCGTAACCAAGGGTGGCTCTACTGATAAGTCCAAGAAGCAATGATCCTTGAAACAACATGCTGGGAACTTGCACCAAATCTCCAGCAGCATCTGGGTTTGATGAAAGAAGAAGACCGACAATGAACATCGAGAAAGATAATGCAGCACCAGCAAAAGGCCCCGCCAAAGAAATGTCAACTTTTGTACTCCGGTCTGGAAGAATAGATTTGAACTACAAAAATTGTTCAAAAAGAAAAATGTAGATTAGAAGGTATACGCAAAATACCAATATTAACGCACAATCAACAGTACTGCATGGTAAGAATGCATAATATGAAGCACCACAAATCATAACATTTCAATGTATCATATATAGTTACCTGCGTGATTGCACCAAAACTTCCAAGTGTTATGTTTGGAATGAAGTAAGGAATGCTCAGCTTTACTTTCTTTGGGAAAGCAGCAAGAAAGTGTCCAACTTCCTGTAAGCAATCAACTATTCCATGTATAAATTGGAGTATATTAGATAAAGATAACCAGTCCAATGAATTAACTAAGTTTAGAAAATTACAAAGGAACTAAAAACAATATAGCAACACGCCAATTCAATAGTGATTACAGTTATGTTCTATATCATTCAGAAGCAGAGCATTTCAACATTTTGCTCTGAAGGCTTCTCATACTGGACCACAGAATTTGGAAACATAGAATATTAGCAGTTTGACTACATCAAAGAGGTGCCACGTGGATGAAAAAAACACAAAAAATGAAGAGAAGCAATACTGAGAAATACTTCTTACATGAAACAAAAGAACCCCTAAAACTCCATATGCCAGGGGCAAAGCAGACTCTACAAATGGAAACAAGAGCTCCATATCTGGTGGTTCAACTGCATCTGGGTCTGTGAAATACTTCACCACTTCTGGTGGAAGACGGTTTATCTGTTCATTTTACATACAGAAAATTAAAAAATAAAAATTAAGCAATGGAAACATATGCCCTGACTTCATAAGTCATTTCTTGTAAATAAGATAGAATAAATGCAAGTGACTGCAAACCTGAGATGCAATTCCCAGCTCAACTGAAGAACCAATGGTTAGCAGAAACAGCAACAAGGCAATGACATACTGCCAAAGTGTCGTTGGTCTTGGTTCCGAAACCTCCTTTCGAAGCAAACCGAAGCTAACACGTGGTCCACCACGAGGGTCTGGTCCTTCTGAATTGGGTTCCTCCACCATGAAAAGATTGTATTTATCTCCCGTGATCTCAACCAGCTGCTTTTGCAGTTTGGCAAAAACATCCTCTCTCTTTGCTCGAAGATTTCCGAGGAAAAGAGTGCCCTCACCTAAATCTCCAAATGGCTCTTCTTTTGTTACCCAAAAGGTTGAATACCCAAAAAGCTTATCTTTAATGAGTTTCACATCAGCAGGATCGACTTTCTCAGGTCCAAGCAGCTCCAATAGTTTAAAAGAGTCAACTTGGAAATTACTGTAAGGTGGTCCAAAACTCGATATATCTGGTGGCTGGAGGAGAAAGTGATTATGAATTAGAATAGTCCTCATACAAGTCATTAATCTGCCTCTACAAACATGCAAATGCAATAGTACATAATCCACAGGTTCAAGTTATGGCTACAAAAAACTGAAATTTTTCTTGTATTTTTTTAGCTTCTCAATCACTTAATGGCTGCAAGTAATTGTGTAAGCCCAAATATTCAAGAGACAAAATATATAGAGAAAGTGACTGAGATGCTCCGCTCAGTTATGAATTCCAGGTTCTGAAGGCAAACAGCAAGCCAAACCACGAATCTGATCCTCCCATGTCTGATGACTATTCAGTAACACAATTTTGGTCCAGACATACAGAAATAAACAGAAGTAACTCGCAGAGATCAAGCAAGCAACATCTTGATCTCAACTAGCTCAAAATACTCCATATTCGTTGACATGTGAAATGGCAATCCAATGCACCTATAAATTGTAATATTCAGCTCCTCCATTTCCATCCTCGATCGCAGAATCACCATTGGATCATTTCTAAGTTTCTTACGGTACAGAAACGTGCAAGTCCGGAAGATATATAAGCAATTCATACCCTAGGAGAAACAGAGGGAGTCGCCTTCTCGGATTCGAACTCATTGCTCGGCCTCTCGTCATCCTCTTCACGCGGCGCTGTGGTCGTCACGTTGGACTCTTTGGAGGCATTACTACCACTCTCTTCATCGAAATTACTATTCCCATCGCTACCGCTGCAACACCTAAACCTATCTAGCTTCCTGTACGAAATTGAAATTCCTCTTCGACGCAACAGCCGCGAGATCTTCGATTTCTTAGGCTCGAGGGACAGAGCTCTCTGTGCGAAAGCGCTGTTTATAGGATACGTCCGAAGCTTGAAGCTGAAGGTGCTGAAGTTACAGCTCGTGAGAGTTCCCATGGAACTCAGCTGAGTCTGGGTGGGATCAGATACTGCCTACTGTCGTCGCCGAATCGACGGCACGGAAGCTCAGAATCGAAACGAAGTACGGAGGAAAATGAGCTTATGATTGGAGCGTTAATGGTGGTTTCGCTAGAACAGTTGAAGGGGGGACAAGTCGAGCAAGGGAGAGCTGTGCGGCGGAAGAAGAGCTGAGCTGCTTCAGCAGAAGCTATCTTCTTTTTCTTCATCGGATTTTTCTTGGAAAATATCTGTTTTTTTTTTCTCTGTCTTCCCCCCCCCCCCCCCCCCCCCCCCCAAAGCTTCTTTCTTTATCCACGTAGGATATTTCCTTCCCGCATGCTCATTTGTGTTGATTCCGACTGTTTATTTCTCTTGGATAAATTACAAAAAGAAAAAAAAATTACACTTTTTTTTTTCTATTTGTAAGGCGAACTATTTTTTTTATATGTAGAAATAGACCAACTTTCGACTTCTTGTAAGGTTTGGCGAGGATTCAATTTTTCACTAATTTTGATGGATTTTCTGAGGTAACACTTGATGATGTGACGTGAGTATTTCGCCGTGTGAATTTCACTTAACTTTTTTAATATAAATTATTTTGAAAAACAAAAAATTACGTAAAAATTAGAAAAAAAATTGAAGGAGGAAGAGGCTAGAGGCTAAAGGCCACCACCAAGATCGTTGGCGACCTCTGTAGTCACTAGTGACTCTATGGGGCGGCGGTCGCCTCCAACGACGCTTGTACCACTCAACCACCAGTGCTCTAGTGGTTAAGCATCAAGCGCTCCACTTGAACATCACGAGTTCGAAGCTCACTGAAGACGTAGAGCTCATCACTATGTGGGTGTATTATGAGATGGCGGTAGCCGGCCCATAATGCTTGATCCAGTGGGCTTTTGACTTAATTCACTAGTGTGTTGGTAGGGCTGCGGTGACTGAGTTGATCTAAAGTCTCAACGAGCTATGGCGAAATGAACATTCCGTGGAGGTTAGGTTCTCTTAGTTGGGGCAGCCACAGCGGGCTAATAACCCGACCTAGCCTTTAATTCTGCGAAAAAAAAGACGCTTGTACCACTCAAAAGATGAAAAGAACAATTAAAAAAAGTGAAAGTAAGAGGAAGAAGGGATCGGTGGTAGGGTCTCGCTGGATGCTACCACCCCAAATTGGATCATGGGTAATAAAAAAAGTCACGAGTGATCCCAGTTGAGTTTTGGGAGGGGTTGGGGGAGGATGGTATTCGGCAAGGCCCCATTGATCGGATTTGAAGTAACCTTGAAATTGGGGTTCATTCAATTCAATCGGTGGGCGCCTCGCCGGAGTCAACTACCCCTAATTAGGGTTGCTTGCAACCTCTTCCTAGTTCAAGGGCTGATTTTTTTTTCTTTTTTATGTTTTATTTTAGAATAAGTTTTATTAAAAAATTGTGCGTGATTTACCCAACTAATCTCCATATGCCACGTGTTACTATTGAGTGTCATGTTAACATCTACTCATGAAAAATAGAAGTATTGTCAAACATACCAACGGATCAAAAGCCTGTGTATTAAGATTATGATAGTTGATTTCTGTTAAAATTAATGAAAAATCGCATAATTTACTATAATAAAACATTTATATCGAAATGAGTTCAATTATTACAGCTCAAAATAAAAAACATGGATGTCGTCTATTTGAATTAAGATTTTTCTCTTCTTTAGTTGCCTTCCGTGACAAATATATGTTTTTTCGGTGTGAACCCTAATATCCGGAAGTCCAATTGAATCTAGTCGAACCGAATCAACCCGCTAAGGGATAAAGTTCTCCCGAAGTGGATTTTATGCATTCACAATGACTCGAACTCGAGATCGTGCTTAAACGAAATAAGCGTTGAGCTGTTTGAACCAATTTATGTTGGTTGTTGCAAATATGTGTTACATATTGTTATCTCCATTCCTTAACAAGTCATGTGTCCTTTCTCCTTTAAGCCTAAATAATGTCGATCTAGGCTCTTTCCATGTCAACATGCCCTTTCGTTGGTTTATATGTCTCGGAATCGCAACCCACAGTCTTAACTTTGTTTATGTCTAGATCTATTACTTGGATGGACTGATCGGCTTCTTAGTATTGTGTTTTGTGTATCTTTTATGTATTTTGCTTCTGGTAGGGGTTTATTATATATATAATATTTTGTTTATGCGTATCTTCCTTATTAACTATGAATGAAATGAACTCTTCATTAAACAAAAATAAAAATCCTTGCGATATTACAATAAAGGTAAGGGAACCTAATATCAAATAGGCGTGCGATTAAATTAGTTCTTAAATATGCAATAGTTTCAAACAGGCATGTGATTAAACCAACTGTTATATATGAAATCTTTCATTGTTAAATTTAAATGAAACGTAATTCTTCGATTGCTACTGTGTGTAATGATACATCAAATTTGTCATTTTATGTTTATGTTTAATTGCAAGAGTATGCCAGAAGACAAGCTGAGAGAAGCACTTAATTCGCTTACAAACCTTTTGCTGCATTGGCAAGTAGCCCTTTTGTAATTGTATAATTTATATGACATATTATCATTATTGACCAAAATTACTGCCGGTCAATTTAAATTTTGTAATATAAAGCGACCTTTTTGTTGAGACTTTTAAGAATCTAATAGAGTAAGAATTTTCTTTTGTGCGTACGTTGAATATGGAAATTAATGACATGATAATATGAACTCTTCAAACACAATAATAAATTAAAACTCTATTTTGATAAGTCAGTAAATTGGAAATTATTTTTTCATAACAAAGGAAATCTACTGCTTTGCATTTTTTACCATATTTCCCCAATGTCGGTGGTCTCACACGAATAAGCTTTATTAATTCTCTAATTCCAATATCATATAAAACACTAGTGTTTACCAGTGCATTGTACGGAATTTTTATAAGTTATTAATCAAAATTAGTAAAATTAATTATATTTATAATATTAATATATAATTTATATACTTGATTTCATGTACTGTGCTCATGGATCTCCATCTTGACTCAAAAAAAGAAAAGAAAAGAAAAAAAAAATATCTATGCTTGATTATATGTCTCATAATTCTATTTATACCTATTTTAGCATCATTTTCGTTATATATTAGTAATGAAGAGACATGCATAATTTAAAACAAATATTTTTCAAATAAAAATACATCATCCTTATATAGTTTAATGCTTTTAACATAATCAAATGCAACGCCTTAATTATGCAATATATGTGCATCATTGCTTATTTTTTAAATTTAAACGAATGATATGCGACACTTTGAGTTTTTTTTTCTAATTTTTTGCGCATGTTTTAATTTCTATCTCAATTTTTTTTAACCTCCCAATATATAATTAACTTGACTTCAATTATAACTATACAAATGTAAGAAAATAGAGAAAAGTTTTGGCCTTAATTACAAAGGTTTTTCTTTCTATTTTTGGATAATTACCTTAGCAATATTTTTTAAACAAATATAAAAAAGAAACTCTTCTGATGTGGTTCACTTAATATAAATATAATAAAACATATATTTATATATTGTATACGTATTTTACCCAGATCACTTACTTTATAAATACAATTGATATACATACACATGTATATAATAAATCATATAAATTATTAAATTAATTAGCATATTAAATATTTTTAGTGTCAAGTGCTTGAGTATTTCTATTTTAACTTAGTTAGCAACAATATTTTAGTTTTCTAATAAATTAACTTGTCAAAATTATGCTTTTGAGGCCACGAGTTGTAATTTTTATGTTTCATTAATTTGCTCATTTAAATATAACACATCGTAAATATTACATGCATTTTTTAGTCAAATGCTCTGGATATTCTGAATTTTAATTATGTAAGTGACTATATCAAATTTTTTATTTAATCAATATATAAAGAATATATTATTAGGGCCGTAAATTCATTTTTTTAATTATTTATAGAGTATAAATACTTAAAATACTATGTGCATATTATATTTTTATTTGTACTTTTTTTTATTTAATAATAAAATAAGGGTTAATATTAACGCGCATTTGATTGATTTAGCCCTCGTCCTTTTCCTCCATCACCGAAGTCGTAGCTAGGCTTAAATCCTTCGGCAAATTCCCCACCGGCTTTCCCTCACCCACTGAAATTTGGATATTGCTTCGAAATCTTCGATAGCGTGGGATTCCCAATCGACTGGTTCCCCTTTTGGTAGTATTAGAGTTGTTGGGAACCAATTCCTAAACATGTACCCTTTGCGACCTATTCAGAAATCAGATTTTTTAATCCTCTAGTACCAACATGATATCCTCCTTTCTCATCATCGAAGATGAAGCCTAAGCCACTCCCTCCGGCGATCTCCTCGTCAGCACAGGTTTAATATCACATTGGCACTCTCCCATTAAAAACAATAAAAAAATATTTTATATTGGTGATGCATGAAATAAAATTAAAAGTTTGGCACTGTTTGTGATGGGCTATAACACTTGGAACATTATTAACTAAACGTTGTTTGATTAAACGTATCGGTCTTTGATTCATGTCCATGAATATAAGCATCTATGAATGATCTGTTGTTGTACGACACAACGAGATATAGATTATTGATAGTAATTTCTTATCCTCATTTCTGCATAATAAATTTCTTGCCATGAAAAACATATTTTATCGTTTAACTTGATTTTGTTTAGCTGATCTTTAAGCTAGCTTATTATTTTTTTTAAAAAAGAAACATATGACGGCAATTTTATATGACAACAAAATGCGTTCAATTAGTATAGCTCAAAAACATGGATTTCCTCCCATTTTTCAAAGGATTAATTACATAAAAAAAAGCACAATATTTATACTTTTTCCTAAATATAACGTGACTTTTAGAAAATAGTAGAGAAAGACACAATATTTTCATTTTTTTCCCAAATACAACTTGACCTTTGCAGAGTAACATATAAATACATGACATTTTCATTTTTTTCTAAATATATCACAATATTTAAAAAATAGCATATAAATGCACGACTTTCAAGTTGAGCAGCGCTCCTAACACGACATCAATTATTCTGTTAAATGTAAAGATAATAGCTAGCGGGAGTTAACGATGCAATGTGGCACAATGTCATTGAACGAGTGGCACCTAGCACCGTTAGCTCCATGTTATCTGTTATCATCAAATCATGTGGGGTCTACTCATCAAATCGTGTTCTGTCACGTGGCACTATTAACTCAACGTTAGCAGTTATCGTTATAATTTGACTGAATAATTTACGTTATGTTAAATGCGTAACTAAACATAAAAATCATGCTATATTTTTTTTAAAAAAGTGCAAAGGTCGTGCATTTATATGCTACTCTCTAAAAGTCGTGCTACATTTAGGAAAAATGTAAAGGTCGTGTCTTTCTGTGCTATTTTTCAAATATCGTGTTATATTTAGGAAAAAATACAAAGGTCATGTTTTTTTAGGTAATTAAGCCTTTTACAAAATAAAATTTTCGTTGGCTTTATATGGTAACTACTAGTTATATATTGTTATATCCATTCTTTAGCAATCCATATCTTTTCCCCTCTAAGAAAATGATAACATAGGCATGTAATTAAATTAATTGCCAAATATGCAATAATTTCGTAATTTATATATGCAATATCTAGTGCTTCGTTTGGTTTTGGAGTCGCGATTTAAAATTTTAACTTGAACTTTAACTCAATACACTACACAACAAAACATATTTTTTCAAAGTCAAACTAGTGGGCCCATATATTATTCAATATACAATCTCATACACTACCTAATACACTACACAACAAAACTGGTGGGGTCCACAGACTCTATATTTTTTTTATCTTTTTTCACAATCAAAATCAAAGTTACAAATTCAAAACTTTAACTCTGAAATCAAACGCATTGCTAATTTCTATATGCGTAATGATACATAAAGTACCAATTTAATTGAATTCACATAAATGCTGACTAAAACTAAACAATATCAACGTTACTTTAATCAAAACTTAACATTTTGTTTCTTTATCTAGCACGTCATAACCTAATAGAAACGCTCTAATAAATTTGTCAACTTGCAAACCTCTTGCTTCACTGGCCAGTAACCTTCTATAATGTTATATATTTGAATTTCCATATACAAATGTATCAAGCCCTTTTCTCGGGGAAAAAACCTAATTTACTATTGCACAAACTTATTTGAAATACATTCTATTTTGAATACGTTATATACAGAGTTATTGACTTTACTAAAAAAAAAAGCTCACACAACACGTCATTGTTGTTGACCAATATTAATTCGTCCAAAAGAGTAAGAATTTTCTTTTGTAGGTTGAACATAAAAATTCCTGGCATAATCAAATGAACATATTCCAATAAAGTGATATATTAAAATTTGATTTTACTAAAAAAAAGAGAAATCTATCGCTTTGCATTTGCAAGGAAAATTTACATCTTTTACCATAAAATTAGGCGGCTCGTTTATCCTAATCTTGGTGCTCCACACAAATCAGTGAATCACTTTCCTAATCCTCCAATTTCATCATGATGTAAAAATGTCCATCTCAACCGTCCCCTCCAGCGATATTTTATATCAACTTGTACTTGTGTCATTTGTTGCCTAGTGTCCTAAACATGTCATTTAACTTGATTTTATTTAGCTCGTCTTTAAGTTGGCTTATAAAAAATAAACAGAACAAGAAATATATGACAAATAAAATGTGTTCAATCACCATAGCTCAAAAACATGGATTTCCTACTCTTTTTTAAATTATAATTATTCCTTTGCTTTTCTATGGTAACTACTAGTTACATATTGTTATATCCATTCTTTAATAATCCATATATATCTTTTTCCCTCTAAGAAAATGATAACATAAGTAATATGACAATAAAGGTAAGGAACCTAATTTGAAATAGGCATGTGACTAAATTAATTACCAAATACACAATAATTTCAAATAGACATGTGATTAAATTAATTTATATATACAATATTTGTGTCAAATTTGAATTAAATGGAATTTTTGATGTGCGGAATGATACATAAAATACTAGTTTAACTAAATTCACAAGAATGCTTCTTAAAACTAAACAACGACAATGTTACTTTGATCAAAATTTGTCATTTTGTTTATTTATCTAGCTAAACAAATGTCAGTTAATTAAAACGTCATAAACCGAAAAAAGCGCTATAATAAGTTCGTCAACTTACAAACCTTTTGCTGGATTGGCAAGTAGCTTTTTATAATGTTATATATTTGAATTTTCATATATCGATGTATTATGTTCCCTTCTCGGGAAAAACGTTATTTATCTGAAATATATTCCAATTTGAAAACACTATATATTTTCAACTTTAACTGGAAAAGAAAAGCTTACAAAACAGCTTATAGTTGTCGACCAATATTATTTCGGACTAGTTTAAATGAAAAACCTTTTATTTAAAAACATCAAAATTCCAAAAGAGTAAGAATTTTCTTTCGTAGGTTGAATATGGATATTTATGGCATAATCACATGAACATATTCCACTAAACTAATATATTAAAAATTCATTTTACTTTAAAAAAATGAAATCTACTACTCTGCATTTACAAGGAAAATTTACATCTTTTACCGTAAAATTGGGCGGCTGGTTTATCCTAATCTACGCACAACTCAGTGAATGCTAATATAAAAACGTCATCCCTGAACAACGAAATTTTTGTACATCAGCTTGTCTCCCATTTCCGCGGTGTCAATTGGTGTCCTAAACATGTACCCACCTCCGAACGCCGGTGGCTGCCCTCTGGTCTCTCCGACGTCGTCCCAGTCCCTCACGAGGACGGTGAACGGCTCCCACAGGTTCACGATCCAGGGCTACTCGCTCGCCAAGGGCATGGGCGTGGGCAAGCACATCGCCAGCGACAACTTCACCGTCGGGGGCTTCCAGTGGGCGATCTACTTCTACCCCGACGGCAAGAACCCCGAGGACAACTCCGCATACGTGTCCGTGTTCATTGCGCTGGCTAGCGAGGGCACCGACGTTAGGGCTCTGTTCGAGTTGACCTTGGTTGACCAGAGCGGCAAGGGCAAGCACAAAGTCCACAGCCACTTCGACCGGTCGCTCGAGAGCGGTCCTTACACCCTCAAGTACAGAGGCAGCATGTGGTAAGCCGCTGTTCCTTTTTGCTCATTTCCTCTTTCATAGCTCTTCCGTCCAGCTCCGTCGAGATGATTAGCTGCTGAATTATTTACTTGAATGGATCTGTAATGAGTCTGCAGCATTTTGAGTTTCATGCAAGAACAAAGACCTTGCTCGGGTTTTCGATTGCATATCATTCCATTGCTATCTTTGAATTTGACGATGGTTATGTCAGTAATTCAATTATTGGTACAAGATTTTGCGATGCATTTTCATCGTGTCGAGCTCACCTTGACTCAGCAAATCTTCATGCTTATTGGATACAATCACCGATATTGTCTTCTCCCTACTATTTGGTAAAGCTGATATTTTTGTGATTCTACCATGTGATCGATTTTTCGTTTTTCTTGTTTTAGGGGCTACAAGCGGTTCTTCAGGCGTACCATGCTTGAAACATCCGATTTCCTGAAGGATGACTGCTTAAAAATCAATTGCACGGTGGGCGTCGTGGTTTCAGGAATAGACTGCCCGAGATTGTATACCATACAGGTCCCTGAATCTGATATTGGTGTGGATTTTGCCATGTTATTGGAGAATGAAGAAGGTTCCGATGTTACCTTTCATGTGTCTGGGGAAAAATTCCGCGCTCACAAGCTCATACTAGCCGCTAGGTCTCCTGTATTCGAAGCTGAATTTTTAGATGTGATGGATAAAGAGGACCATGAAGTATTTATAAGTGAAATGGAACCGAGCGTTTTCAAGGTATATTCTTGACACGTTCCTTGCCATGAGATCAATTGAGCATGGACTCTCATGGCTCTTTATCTGCACTTAACTCTGTTTTTCTTGAGCAGGCCTTACTTCATTTCATATACAAAGATAAGCTAAGTGAGGAGGAGGAGGAGGAGGAGGAGGAGCTATTGATCTCGGGTTCTTCTTCCCAACCGTCTGTACCAGAGACAATGGTGCCGAAGTTGCTAGCTGCAGCAGACAGATACAGCTTACCTAGACTGAGACTAATTTGTGAATCTGTACTCTGTAAGGGTATATCTGTGGATTCTGTTGCCAGGATTCTTTCCCTTGCTGAGCGCCATCATGCTGCCGATCTAAAATCTGTTTGTTTAAAATTTGCTGCTGAGAACCTAGTAGGTAAGTTTTCTTGGTTGACGTATCATTTGAAGTTCTCCTTAGCATAAAAATTTGATTGCCAGGGCAGTTCAACCTGCACAGTATCTTATAAAAGTTTTGCCATGATTCCCCTGCTGTATGTGATATGCTGCCTGTTTTGAAAGATCGTGCTGGCAGTTGAAAGACTGGACATGTTTAGTTGCTTAGTGCATGAACTATAGCATTGCAACCATACAGTCGTAGCTCTGCAGTTTTGCAAGTAGATAGAACGCTCAGATCTTTGCCACCTTATTTTAGATGGCAAGCTTGCTAGCTGATGTCTCTCTTTTAGAAATAAATAGATATTCAAGACAGCAGATGTCACTTGCCTAAAGTTGTTAGTCTTACTTAGCGTGGATGTTTAATTATTCGTTGTTGCTTTCCACAATTATTCGTTATTTTGCTTCATTCTTCTGATTTGGCATAATACTTAAGAATGAATTTTTAATTTCTTTTTTCACTATCCTTTTTCATCTATGAATTTGAAATGCCTGTTTTCATAACCTCTAGCATGCCTAATACAGCCTGCATTTATTTTCACTCCATGATGTGTGTCTCTTGGCTTAAATGGTCAATTGAATTAATTTCGGGATTATGGAAATTACTTTCTTGTGCTGTAGAGTATAGACTTCTTAGTTTGTCATATGACTCTCAAGTTAATACGATCACGGTCAACTAATTGCAGCAAATTCTGTTTTTAATGCTGCTTCCTCTCCTGGTGGTCCCGAAGTGGTTGAAAATCCGGGGATCGAGGACGAAGCTTAAGGTTTTCATTGCCTTTACATGCCGATATTGCTCCTTAGTCTCCTTAGTGTCTCTACAGGTCCCTACTTGAACGTGATTAGATCATTTATCTGATGTTGCAGCTGTTATGCGGTCCGATGGGTTCCAATACCTCCAAGAGAACTTCCCATACCTTCAGTCAGAGCTCCTAAAGACGGTGGCAGGATGTGAGGAGCAGCTTAGTGGAGGGGAAAAAGGTCGTAGTGTATGGGCCCAATTCTCGGATGGGGAAGAGACGAATAACCGAATCATAAGGCAGCTGAATTGGGAGAACATGGGGATGGTGACTCAGAGCTTGTGGGCCTCGCTTTCTAATGGCGGAGGAGATGCGAGTGGTAGCAGTCCTCCCGAGCAAGAAAGCTGATTCAGGGGGGGTGTATGTTGTATGTGTTGTATTGGTAGGAAATGTGTACTGTAGAGCTGAAAAGGCAAAACTGGTCTCCTGCCCTCTTTAATGAATTTCAGCTGAGTGAGTGCTTTATATATCTCTCATTTACATTACAGGGTTGGGCTGAGCTACCATTGAGCTTTTCTCGGCGATGGCTGACCTTATTGAGTTATGTACTTGTAGCCCTGTAGCTGTTCAAATGAAAACTTGATCCAGTGAAGTGATCTTTGCTGAACTGGCTTGTTGTGTCTGTCTGTAAATTGTGCTATAAATTTTAGAGGATGTCTTTTCAACTGCATATGCTGCAGTTTCCCTTTGTTTTCCTTCTATTTTTTCTGTGGAAGTCTCGAAAGGCTTTCCTGTTCTCCCGGTTGGTGTCATAAAAGTCTGCTTCTGCAGGCAATACACCTTACATGTCTTATAGAGTGGAATTCTGCACCTTTGCCTATCCGGCAATTGAGAGTTTTGACTCCTTTCATCTGCCCCGAAGGATGGATCTGACCGTGGCTAGTCAGTGTTAGAGGTGGTGCTTGTTATCATCGCTGGTCTTTAGCCTTGTGGTTTGGGGCAAATGAAGGGAGGGAATCCAAACTCCCATCCAAACAAACCGGAGCAGGGACTGATTACTGCTTGTCAAGTATCACTTTCCCTTTTTCTAGAATGAATCAATGATCCCATTTAAGGTTAGTATGCTGAAGTTGGAACACGGGCAAGAAGCAGGTAACCATGGCTCAAGCAAATAAGCCGACATTCTTGTCTTTATCAACGGTTATGAAACATCTCACGGATGTGTTTCACACAGTAAAAGGGCGGAGAAAATAGTGAGCCACATCATCCTCAATTCAATAGTTTGAAGTCTCTGTGGCGAATTAATTTATGAATGGGGATGCGCAGGGGTAATATCGGTCCATAATACACTTTACATGAATGAATTCATATATAAAATCAATACAGGAAGATACTCGAGAGCCAGGACGAAAACCGAACCGAGCACAAAAATGAAAACAAAAGCAAGTAGTATCTTGGCAATGTACAGGGAGCTGACGGGAGGTGTCTGCACCCTCTCCACGCGCGAGCCTCCGGAGTTCTGTGGGACAGGGAGATTACATTAAACATGCTTCTGTTTCTACAGAGACATAAAGGAGTAACCTAACAAAAATGAGGATTATGGCTTGTTTCGAGGAAAATCAGATGATGATATGATCGAGTTGATTGCTATATCAGCTCTTATGAAAGCATCTCATCCCAAAGATAAGTTCTGATGTATTAGATGACCAGAGTATTTGGAGCTCAGTCTACCAGATTAGAAACCAAAGCAAGAACTGCCTTAACTAATACTGCCAACATCAACTCCATTCGAATCTAAGTTCCAGTACAGGGACAGCTTATCGAAAGCTCACAACAATAGAAGAAGCTCGTAACATCATCGGAATTCGAATACTACTTTGTTGAATCTCAAGAAAAGACACGGATTTCCAATCCCTTACAAGATCTAAAGTCTGATGTAAGGTTCTTACCAGGGCATGAGTTCGAGTCATCGGCCGGCGAAACCCTTCTCCTCTTCTATCCCCTATGACCAAAAAAACCAAAACTGATCATAACAAAACCAAATCGAAGGACGGCAAACCTCGAATGACTTCATAACTAAATTACCAGCATGATCTGCTTCAGCAGTGACAGTCTGCAACCTCCACCCACTTCCATAAGCCACGAGGACTGAATTGGGGCCGAAAGCGACGGGCTCCTCCCCTTCTTTAACAGCCTCTATGTACAAAGCAACGGTCTTGGCCCCGACTCCGAGCTTTTTATTGATCAGAGACACGGCGAACCCCGCTTCGGTGCCTGCTGCGAATCGTCTGGGCTTATCGGAGCTCTTGCAGAACACCTCCAGGAACTGGTTCACGGACACAATTCGCATAATCAAATTCAGGAGAACGCAGTGCCCGTTTTAGAGATTCGGTAAGTCAAGCGAGCATTTTTCAATCGAGAATGCGGGGGAATGAGCTCATGTTTGGGCATGTCCATATGGGATAGAGAGAGGAACTTACAGGAGGAGGACGAGGAGGCGACGGCTTGGCAGGAAGATGGTCATCGGAGACCTGCTCCTCAACCGCCATGACAGAGCTAACAGAGGAGAGACGGAGAGACAAACAGTGAAAGAGAGAGTTGACAATGGAGATTGATGGGCTCAAAGGTGTCTCAGAGTCAGATAAGAGAAAGCGTTTTAAATGCAATAATCGGCCCCTTAGGGGGTTTTGGCCCATTTAGTAAAAATATCACTCTATCTGACATTTGCATTCGCGCGTCTTCAAGAGAAAGTATTTTACGGAGCAGTACTGTATTTCCGTGTTATCGTGTCGTAATGGGCGGTCAGTCAGACGGGACGGGAGCAAGGGCGACTCCAAGACTCCAATGGAGGAGAGATTTGCACTGGAGTTTTTGCCTACTTACGGGTTCAATTAGATTTAGCTTAGACAACATACTTTGAACCTTGAGTGGATGCACCAGTTCGATATGATGTCCATGTTATGAAGTAGTTTAGTTCCCATTCAATTGCTGAAATTGATTCCGCCTTTAAGAAAAGTATTCTATGTCTTCTTAATTTGGAGCGAGCGAGTGCTCCTTCAGATATCGACATGACAAAAACCGAGAGGCATATGTCGTCGAAAAAATTGTCAATTTGCCAAGTAACTCTTCCTGATAAAATAAATGACCTTAAAATGGATGTTTCATCCTCGTACTGTATCTTCAACAATTACAGGACAGGTTGCTGTATCTCTGATCTCTGCTGTACTTCCATTGATTCCCGTGACGCCAGCCAGCACTAGGCTTGGTGTCTCTTCATCTCCTGGAGCCGAACTGTGATTATCGGGTCGACCTGAGGGCTCTGCGGGTTCTCCGAATAGGCAACGTAGTGAGCCGAAACGCATGCCTGCGCCCCTGCCACGGCCACTCGACACTGCATTTTAGAAAACTCTACTAGTTTAGAGATGCAAAATCGCTTTCCAGGTTTCCAGGAAACGGAAGGGGAAAGAAAAAAAAAAAAAAAAGGTCCATCTGCCCCCGTTACCATGAAGTAGCCGATCAGAAAGGCATATAGTGAAAGTTCGGTAGCGTAGCTTTTGTGAACTGCAAGAGCCCAGGAACCGGCTATCAGGGAACTCACGGCTCCCCCGGTCACCCCGCAGAGAAAGCAGACCACTCCGGTGAGGTCGGAGTCGATCAAGACTTCTATTTCTGCCCGTCTGAACATATCCCAAGTATCCTTTGAGGCCTGCGCAAACTCCTTGTTGTACACCCCGACGTGAACGAACCCCCACCGGTTGGCACGACTTGTGAGTGCAGAGGCCACGCCCGAGTAGCAGTCAGCGCATGAGAAGAGGAACTCATCCGCGTCCCCTGCAACCGTACTGATTGCACGTGCCGAGCCTCGGATTACCCCGGAGACTGGGACAAATACGGAACCGATCGACACGCTGCCCATCAGGTACCGGGCTGTCTCCCGAAGTGCTGTACGGCAGTCCATCTGGACCCCGCACACGAGGCGTAGGTACTCAACCCGCGAAACAGTAGCCTGGAGCGCATTCTTAATCACGTGCATCGTCCACGTGAGGCTCAGCAGCTCGATGAGGATGAACGCCACGTCCAGGGTCGTCCCGACTGCAGTAGCTCCACCAATGCCACAGACCGTGAAACCCGAATATAGCACAGCCACCGTTACTGAGAACCCAACCAGACACGAAATCTCACTCGAGACGGAAGCAGTCGAGACAGAGATGATCTCGGAAGCGTACTCAAAACGGGTATTCACCCAACAGCCATACAGAGCCAGAGAGACGGCGGAGATTATAGAAATCACTCCGATCACCAGACCTACCACAGAATCCATGCACGAGAGCAATACACCGACTCCCAGAACGAGCACTGGGCTGAGCCAGAAGGCGGCCCTCAGGGCCTTTGAGGGACTACATTGAATGAGACGCTGCAACACAAAGGCAGCAACCGCTGCCCCGCCTGTGGCAGAGAGGAGTGGAGGATACCACTCCGCTGGGTGAAAATGGTGGCGGCGTGCAGAGAGGAAGCCCCGGGTCGTGAGGAAGACCGTTAGGATCGAGACCAGGAGGAACTGAGCGTAGAAGACAATCTCGAACAGCCGCCTGAGGAATTGTCCCGCCGCCACGGTTGGTTCTTTCTGGGCAGGAATCGTGCTGGTTGCAGAAGTTAGCTACGGGGAGTCAACTGCAGCACATTCGAAAGGGAATTTAATAATTTCTCTACGCCAGGAACTAGGAAAAGATAGGAGAATATGTCATATGTCACGTATTTATATGTAGTTGGTGAGGCAGATACAGAAATGGACTCAGTTCTATATATGTGCACTCGGTATGGAATTAAATGCAAGAAAATTCACGGAGCATATATGAAATAAATGCTAAGCTTCGATAAGCCGCTCAGCTCCTGGGTAATCGAGAGATTAGGAACTGACCGGATCGGGGCCAAAAGTCTTTCTTCTCGGGTAAGTTCTTCGTGCTGGTAGCTTGTCCGTCAATCTACCGGGCATGTAAGGCCCTGCCTGATGCCTTTTTATTGTATATAAACTTCTTCCTTCACTTTTCTTGGAGCCTACGGTTTGGGAAAGCCAGATCATGAGGAAGGTTTTATGAGGCTTTCGAGATGAATTGCTCCACATACTCTCAACAAGACTGGATAAGAGTCAAGTCAAGACTCATCCCTTTATTTTTTTGGTTAAAATTTAAATTATTTTTAACTGAACAAGGCATGAATCAAGTCGTATTTATTCGCATTCCTTTCATATTATTCCCTTTCTAGACCAAATAATAACAAATGGTCTGACACCGAAATACTACCCGAACAACAAGAATGACTCGTTATCCTCAGTCTCGGAGATGTATCGACTTCAAATTATGATCAAATTAACACGGGTCAAACAAAGTATTCGTGAATTTCTTCAACTTAAATGTAACTTTTTTTTTTCATATGTATATCGTGATAGCTTATCTTAGTTGAAAAACAGAACTTGGAAATGATGTTACCTTTGCATTACCATTGCTATTTTCTTTGGCTTATAATTAGGAAGAGAGAATATTATCTCTCTCGTTTTTTTTTTTTGGAGTGAAATGTTCAGTATGTTTTTTTAATCAGTTGACTAGACCAAGAAATTATTATTACTTATTTTTTAATTCATGAGGGTTCGAAATATGGCTGTACATATCTAGATAGGGGATGGAGAAGGTGGGACAATTGGTTCAACTGCCAGTGTTCTTACCTTCCTTTTTTTTAATATATATATTTTCCAAGTATATAAAATAACTAATTGTTATATTCAGAGAATTTATATTTATGCTCGCGTAGTCCTTTATTTTGGAGCCATCTGTTTGCTTACGTGATTCTGCCAACCAAGTTTGACGCCTCTAATCACCCAATTTGGACCACACCATGGGCACCTCCATTTTTCATCATTTGTCTAGTCTCACTCAAATATTACCAATTTTCCAAGATCAATTTTGAAGGTTGATGTTCAACAAGACAATGCGTTTGGATTGAGAGTTGAGTTGAGTTGAGTTTTGGTTTTAATTGGTTTATAATGATTGTATTGTTGAATTATGAGAAAAAGTGTGAAAATGTAATAAATAATTGAGATAAAATAATGATTAAGTGATGATTGTGTTGTTGAATTGTGAAAAAGTAATGAATAGTTGAGAGAATTTAATATTAAAAATTGAATTGAATGGTTAAAAATATTTAAAAAATAAAAAAAGTAATGATTGTGATGTTGAATTGAAGATCAGTGGAGTCGAGTTAAACTTTATTCATCAAACAAACGCACCTTAGTGACTAGTAGAAACCAATTATCACAATCTAGGTCTAGGACTAGGTTAAATTGTTGGGTATCAAGAAAACGACCATCTCTGTCAACATTAAAGAATACTTTGGCCCAAAAGGGGAAAAAAAAAAAACCGAAAGGAGTTTCACGAGGTTGCTTTTAATGAATAACTACGAAGTGTATCGAAATGACTAGTCATGATGTTTGAACAGGGATTGGTATTAATTAATAAATTGAGGATATTTTGAGGTTTTACCTAAAAAAGATGTTCACAATTGATTGTAATTATCGCGTTATTGTTCAAGCGTATACCTACTAAGCCGATTTCTAAGAATTGAAGGAAAACAGGATGGGCAGATGCATATGTTCAAATGCACAGAGAAGCTATATATAATTAACATGGTCAACGTCCCACGATCGCCAAATGTCGAATTGCAGATCAAGCATTTTCCGCGTCATCGAGAAGAAATTGAGTTCACACTCTTTGTGGGAGAGTGACTTGCAGAAACAATTAAGTGAACCGGGTAATGCTTAAAATCGAAATCCGAATATATTTTTTTTCTGCTGCGAAATTTCGAAATTTGTCGTCCTTCCTTTAATGAACACATACTTGTCCTGCACGCATTGATAAAAATCACACGTACGTGGTGCAGGGGACACACGTTACTAGCTTTAGAGGGGTTTGAAGGGGTAGCTTCCCCGACAAACGAGGAGATTCTCGTGAAAGGTTTCATTAAAATAAGGCAATTGATGGTTGGGATCGGGAATAAAGGCAGGCACGTGAATCAGCTGAGAGGGCTTGGTCGTCCATCACTAACACTCCTACTCATGCCTCATGAGCTCCTTGTGATGATATATATATACGGACTCGAATCCGTGTTTTGTACAGGATCTAATGTTCGGTTTCCTCAACTCGTCGAATTCAAGGAAGAAAGGTCGATATCGAGAATCGTACTGTGTCCGTCTTGAAGATTTCTTTGGTATATTCCTATCAAACCTGAATTGTTTGTTTTGGGGATCTTTCTCTTCATGGGACAAAAAGTTATGGACATGGGCCAACAACGATTTGGGCCACTATCCATAACCTGACAGGGCCGACCATGGGT
The DNA here is from genome assembly GCF_007655135.1 of Punica granatum. Classification (NCBI taxonomy): domain Eukaryota; kingdom Viridiplantae; phylum Streptophyta; class Magnoliopsida; order Myrtales; family Lythraceae; genus Punica; species Punica granatum. Next base: position 40,350,743 of record NC_045128.1, on the reverse strand, counting down.
TAATTGTGAAAACAATTCCTTGGAAGTCCACACAGACCAAATTTGGGCCTTTGGACCGTCTTGCTTTCCTCCACCATCACATGATCAAATCACGAGCAAAAGAGCTCCAACAGTATGTTGGGTCGGATTTTCCATGTAATCTCCTCCCTTCGTCTCCATTTCCCTCCAACTTAAACATGCCTTAAGAGCTCCAAGGCCCATCATTTTCCCTGTTTATGCAACGAGAACTCGACTAGTCCACCAATGGATTAATTAAATATAGTTGGATGTTTGTTCCGTAGGATCTAGAGACCTAACCAAAAAGCTTATTATGGTTCCTTTAATGGACCGGCTCCAGCCATTATAAACGATACGGTCCTTTTTCGAGTCAATTCGAGTAAAAAAGTTGTTGTGATGGCTGGTAGCCGTCCCTCACTTTACGCTAACTAATGGTTGTTATGGTCTAATTTCAATTGGCTACGCTCCAAAAGTTATAAAGTGAAGTGAAGCCTTCTTCATAGCCAAAAAATTATTCTCACCCAATAAATAAGGCAACGGTCAGTATAGAGATATAAATAAAGAAGCAATAAATATTGACCTTCCATTGCCAATAGGTCCCAAGACAACCCCACAAGCTCCGAAAGCACACTCTTTTAAATGAGGGAATGGGCCCACGGACAACAACGGTCACTTCAGCCACTTTGGAGCGCATAACCCAACAATCACTTTCTTAGGCCATTCGTTAAAATATTCCTTCCCCCCGAAAAAATCAAAGAATATTAAACACCATAATAATAATAATAATAATAATTAAATGGATAATAAATCCAATAAATAAAATCAAAATAATATAAAATCACAAAATGTCAGCTGACTGAAAACACCTCTGACAGAGAACTGATTAATCCGCCCGGCCACGTCACGTCTACAGAATTTGGTCGGAGAGAGATGGCAGCCGCCGGAAGAAGTTGACCGGCACCGACGGCATGTCGTCCCGGAACCTCGGGTGCCGCAGGTAGTAGAACCCCGAACCCAGCACGAACGCCTTGAACGGCACCGCATAGAAGAGGAACGAGGCGAATAGGCAGACCATCACGAAGATGCCCGTGGCCCGTGGGTCCCGCCAGTTGAACAGCGCCTCCAGGCGCTCCCCCTGGGCCGCCACGTCGCCTAGCAGCGTCTGAGCTCGGCCCGCGAGGGCCCGCAGCCTGTCGTATCGGATACGTACCACCTCCGGAGACCGTGTGGTCGGGAACCCATCAAACTCCTCGTCCAGCTCGTCGGGGCCCACCACGTCTACGTAGGACAGCCTCGGGTCCATGTTGAGCGGGGCCCGCTGGCGGAAGCGGAACCTCAGCACCAGGATCAGGAAGGCGTACATGAACACGGTCGGGAGGACCAAGTGCGGGCACAGCACGATTGCCACAAGCAGCACGTGGACCAGGACGGTGGTTGGCGGGTGGGCCCACGTGCGGATCCCATCGAGCCACCGGGCAAGGGTGGCAGCGTGGGACAGGCAGCCCACTACCCGGAACCAATTGGCCTTGCTCCGTCTCATACTCCACACGTGCATGTCAGAGTCGAGCATGTACTGGACGACCTCCTGGCCTAGCGGCGGTTCAGAACGGGCGAGCCGGGCGGTCACGATTCGCATGGCCGTATGGCGGAGTATGTCCTGCTGGGCCGGGCCAAGCGGGCGCACATAGTGCATCCTCGGCAGCATCGGGTTGGTGTAGGCCTGAATTAAGCTGAGCCATGATGAGCAAGAGAACCTCACTGCGATCTCAACCTCCCCCATCTTCTTGGCCCCACCAGAATGCAGGACAGTGAGGGAATAGGAATTCATGTACACCCGGTTTGTGTCGAGGGTCGATAGGCGGATCCGTACTTTCCCGACCCGGACATCTCTCCCGGGCTTACCTGCTTCATCACGCCTGTACCGTCCATTATCGAACACCCCGATTGTGAGTATAGTGCATGGATCATAGACATCCCAAGTGTACTGCTCGTTCCACCTCGGATTGAACCGATCGAGGATGGTCCGTGTCCGGACCCACTTGGGCCCGTACTTGGCCACGACATAAGCATCCGTGGTCCCGCGGGTCCCATCCTTGGTCTTCACTGGGAGCAAGTTGGTGGCCCCACGAATTCCCACTTCCAACAGGCCGATCGGGGCCTTGGCGAGCTGCTTAGCTGAGGCTCGAACATCACTTGTCAGGTGAGCCGCTTCATCGAGCACGTGATAGCCGCCCTCTAGGCACACCCTCACGTGGATCCTTCCCGCATAGGGCTTGCTCTCATCCGGTCCGGCCATATTGAACCACCTAGATTTCGGTTCAGCTCGGTCGTCCGTTCTCCTCTCGATGCTGGGGACGTGTATCCTAGCATGGCCCACCGGCTTCCCGTTCGTAACATCCTCCACTGTGACCACCAAGAATGGCTCGAATGGCTCAGCCGCCACGAACACTAGATCCTCGTTCCAAGTCGGGTTAGCCGAGTTGGAGGGAGACGACCAGGCACTGGTCCGACCCGTCTTGAAAAGCTGCGGACCAAGTTGACCTTTAACGTACAGCTCAGGACTCCTGACCTTAGGCTCGGATCCCGAACCTAGCTGGAGATCCTGGGTTTGGATAACCGTTAACCTCAAGTACCACAGCTTCGGGGAGAGGTAGACTTTGGCTCGGGTCTCCGGTACCAGCCCGCCGGAATCCGATTGCCAGGCCTCCTGAAAGGCCTCGTCAGCCTGGGTCCCGAACCAGACAGCCAGCATGACGTCATTTCCGGTCGTCTTCTCCGATTCCAGAGTGTACCACTGAGGAGCTAAGGGACTGTCTGGTGGCACCCTTTTCGGCACCTCCCGCAAATCAAACGACACCGTCCCGAGAGAGTTCTCGACGATCTGATCGTTCTCCTTCTTCTCCTCGGTCCATATAGAGACCTCAAGATGGGTGGAGTTCAGACCTTCCTTATCAAAGGCGAATACTTGATCCCACTCACGGTTATCGCTCTGCGTCTTGGTCTTCACGCTGTGAGTTCCGATCACGAGCTTAGCATAGGCAGGCAATTTAGAGTCGGCATCTGCTTGCTTGGCCTTCACGACACGGACATAGAGGAACGGCATTCGATCGACCAGATCGTATGCGCTGCGACTCCGATCACTGGAGAGCGACTGGAGCTCAAGGTCATTGATGGCGAGCTTTCCATTCTCTGCCTTTTCCTTTGCAATCTGTTTCGAATCCTCCGAAAGTGCTAGCGGAGGATTATCCACCTCCGCTGGAGGCAACGCAGAAGCTGGAGACTCTTCTTTCTTCAGGTTCTCTGCAGGACCCGGCTTCTCCTCTTCCTTGGGCTTCTCTTCTTCCTTCTTAGCCTCTTCAGCCTTCTCCTCTGTCTTGTCCTCCGGTTTCGGGTCCTCAGGTGGCTTCTCCTCCGGTGCCTTAGCACCTGCAGGATCCGCCTCTGGCTTCTGCTCTGCGGCGGCCTCGGTCGCCGGAGGATCCTCGTCAATGTAAAAAACCCTCAGCCCGATCTCACCCTTGATCTGGGAGAACACGCTCCGCTTCTCCAACGGATAGTAGACCAGGGCCTCGGATCCCGATTGGACAAAAGTGGTCCCGGCGAGCTTGACTTTTCCCAGGAAGGTGCTCCGCTTACCAGTCTTCTTGTCGTTGTAGAGGTTGATCTCGAGGATCTCGGTGGCCATGGACTCCTTGTCGTGGACCAGGAACTCCATCTTCTCGTCCCACTGGGGGTTCAGGTCTCTGAACTTGGTCTTAGTGCGCCGCCGCTGGCCGTCGAAATCTACAATGGCGTAGGCGCTGGCCGTGCCTTGGCCGTCCTTCGGCATGAGGTTCTTGGCATTGCAGACCTCCACTATGAGCTTCCTGGTGCAGATTTCCGCCATGGCTGGCTCAAACAAAGCAATGTACAGGGTTTGAGACCTTTACTGCGAGTGTGATTTGATCTGACGAGTCTTAGTAGAGAGAGAGAGAAAGAGGGAGAGAGAGATTTTGGTTTGGCTTTTGGATTTAGCTGGGGACATATGAAAAGCAGAGGAGGGGCCAGGGGGTTTTAAAAGGTGGGGGAGGGAGGAGCGGGATAAACGTAAGACAAAATGCTGACTTGGCGAGATCTTGGAACCGAGACCAAACTGAAAAGAGGAAATCGATACGAAATTGATTAAAGTAATTTAAAGTTTATTTTTTAAAGTTAAGTATCGGATTCGAGAAAATTCATGTTGTGAATGAGGCTCAAATTAAATTAGTCAGAGCCCGTTGAGCTTCCGAATGCCACGGTGCACAAAAGAAAAATAATAATCACCGACTCAAACTGGATTAATCAAAATCCGCTTTTGAATATTATAGTACACAATGAAAAAAGGATCACGGTTTGGCATTGAAATAAAAATGAGTAATCCTTAAATAAAAACTCATATTCGAATTTTATGAAATAAAAAAAATTACTCTTTAGTGGGCCGATCGATGCAAAATGACCGAGTCAGGTGACCGAGTGGCCAGCGGCCGGGTTGAGTCAGGTGGGGGGAGCGGTGATGTCTTCCGAGTAAGTTTACCACCTGGATTACTACCCTTGGTGTTGACATTTTTTTTTTCCCGGAAAATGCCACCATGGGACATTCTTGAGTCGTCGCACGCATGCACAGGACCGACGAATGAATGTTCCAGTGGGTCTTTGACCGAGGAAATCACGTGGAACTTGGAGAGGCATGTTAGATATAGCTTATTGGAATCTCAAAAACAAAAAATGAACACGTATATTTTGTGATTTTCACTAATAATATTTCTCTTAAAAAGGGCTAGTAATATAATGATTACGGGAGATATTCATGGTTCTGTATCTGTGAACACTTGCTACAGCCTAACGTTAAGTTTTGATTAATTTTTTATATGCATCATAATATTTAAAAATTCAATAGATGCCAACTAATTCAGTTCGAATCGGACTGATCCACTAAATGGTAAATTTCTCTTGGTGTGAATTATGGTATTGGCCGTTTAGTATGTGCCTCAAATCGAATGGCTATACTTTTATAGGAGTGCGGTAGAAAAAATGGAAAAATTCTTGTAGCTTTCATTAAGGATTTGCAACATTTCTACTGTGAGTAAGATCAACAGTGGTCGGGTTCCATTTCAGATGTCCCTTGTCGTTGGGATTTTGGCTCCATTGCCAAACTCAATGCGCATATAATGCTCGTCCCCGTGTTTAATTATGTGTTAATTAATCCTAACGTAAAATCAGACGATCCCATCCAACTGTACCGTAAGTCTTTAAGGCTGCGTTTGAATTGTTAGTGTGATTTTAAAATCATGATTTTGATTTTGATTTTGATTGTGGAAAAAGACAAATGAGATAGTATTATAAATTTGACTTAGGAAACGTGTATTTTTGTTGTGTAGAGTGTTGAGTTAAAATCAAAATCATGATTCTAAAATCGGTCTAACAATTCAAACGGGGCAATAATCCTGGCCTAGCTAGATCATCTAAATATGAAGTGGCTTACCCAAAAAAAAACAAAAAAGCAAAAAATATTACCAAAAAAATATGAAGCGAATATCGTTCACTAACAACTAATAATCACCAGTAAGTGAGAATTTATGAGACCTTAATATAGTCAATATTTCAATTATATACATTTGATAAAGTGTTATTTATTTTAGTGAATGTGTATGGATGATCATGGATTTTCTTAAATGGGCTTTAACCCGTTCCAAACCCTATTGGGATGTTGAAGGATTTTACTCAATGAGTCACGGGAAGAGTTTGGAAATTTTTTATGAAGATCCTATAGGATTTGGGAATGATTTGGTATTTTGCCACAAAATCCGTCCTAAACCCATTAAGGTATAAAATGATCTAAATACCCGTAATTATTTATTAAATTTACGAAATACCCCTGTTAATTCAATTAGGGTTCATTATCTCTTCTTATCGTTCTTCTACCACGGCTCGCTCTTAAGAAATACCTTGTTAATTAAATTGGTGAATGCTTGTAATTGTTTGGTTCGAATGTTCAAATCTCATAAAAGGAGTAAGGAGTTTGCTGTGGAGATTTGTTTCTTTCCGTTCAAACCCGTCCCATAGTCATCCCTACGAATGAGTAACACTGCCCAGTTTGGTTGTATTAGGTGGGTGCGTGCATGTCTTGGAGATCAAAGTGATCGATGGCGAATCTTACGAAGATCATCGAGTCGTTTTACCTTTAACATGTGGAAAATAAACAAATAGGGAAAACGAAAAAAAAAAACACATCGTGTGAAGAATCTGAGTGATGAGATGAGAGAGGAAAGAGAATGCCGACTGATGGATGCCAATGGTTTCAGTTCATGCTATTGTTTGGTTTGGCCACTTCCCCATGGCCATATGGAAGGCGAAAAGAGACACGAGCTGATGGATGACGGCCAAACCGACTCCCCCACTTGCAGGCCTCTGCAAATATGAACGTTACACTTTTTCTGCCCCGTACAGAAAAATTGCTCCAGCACTGCCTGCCCCGAGCTATGTTAATATTAATTACTGCATTTCTATTATTAACAAATATAACAACCAACGGTCCGATTTAAATGATATGTTTCTTTCAAAGAATATCTCGAGTTCGTATCTTATTAATGAAGAAAATTTATGATTTGAAAGTTTTATCATTTCGTGAGCCAACTCTGCTAGGACATGGATTAGTCAAAGTGAGTTAGGTATCCAAACATCAGATGATACACATAAAAGAGAAAAAAAGAAATGGTTAATAATCCATAAAAGCACGAACTCTGTTAATTTTTTCAGTTTTGGGATAAACTTTATTTTTTGGTAGAAACAGACATGAACTTTAATTTTCTTATTACGTCAGGCATCTGTCCCATTTTCCATCCATTTTGCTGACGAGGCGAAAAATGATACTTACCCGACCAACTTTGCCATGTTCCGTCTGCAAAAATAATTAAAAAAAAATTACAAGAGACAAATGCTTTGATCTGAGAAAGGGTATGGCCCCCAACAAGCCCCTGCCCACAGTTAGCCACCATCCCCTCGATTACGGTCGCTGATGACCACAGAGGGCACCAGCTACCCCAATGAAAGGGGGTGCTGGCCTGAGTCAAGGCTCCACCCGTCGGAGTCAGGAGAACTCTCAAATTGGGAGTTCTCCCGATTGGAGTTACCGATGTGGCCAATGATGGGTAGTGGCTGACCGAGGTCCCCACTCTTTCTCGAATCAAAGTCTTTTTCAATATTTTTAGATTTTTTAGAATTTTTATTTTATTTTTTGCTGACGTGGCATGACACCGTTCGCCATGTAAGCACCGTTTTCTTCCACATCAGCAAAATGATAGAAAATGGCACAAATGCATAACATGATAAGAAAATCAAAGTTTGTGTTTTTTCTTATTAAAAAATAAAGATCATATTAAAATTGAAAAAATTGACAGAGTTGATGTTTTTTCAGATTATTAACCCAAAAAGAAACATATAATAATAACAATAAATACCTGCATGCAGTAATGGGATTGATTAATATTCCCAGCCACCACAGCAGCCGTAGCATTGATTAAATATCCCCTGCACACGTACGTACAACACTGACAAAACCTTCATAAAATATGCCTCTGCCCTCTCGCACACTGATCGATCTCCCCTAACGGGACTCATCGTGGGGATTTGGAGATTTGCCACTTTAATATATATTACATTTACGAGTATCGGTGCTCCGTAATATCTGCAGGTGCTGTCTGTAACTGTAACGGATGTACTGTAAAAGGTATCGTGAAACTACCGGTGGGTAAATGGAGGAGTCGATATGGTTTTAGGGAAGGTAATAATACAAGATCTATACATTCAGAAGAGCGATGTATATGCTGATGTGAACACGAGTGTTTCAGTGATTAACGTGTCGAAACTATCTTATGTACTGCAAATGCTTTGAATCGGAGTCAATTCATCGCTCTACTAATTTATTCCACGATTCATTTGTTGGACATAGTGCAAAGCATAGGCGAGCCAATTCTTCGAGGCGCTTGCAATCTATTGTGTCTACGAGCACTTTGAATTGATGACTTCGACCTAATCATCGTAAAATTAATCAAAGATAATATGAGACAATATTTGATCTCAAAGGATTCACAGTTGCTGTTGATGTTGATCTCAAAGCTTTGTCTTAGTACATTAGGAGTTTCAACGCCGCCCTTTGCTTCATCAATGTTCTGTTACTTCGGCCCATCAAACATGGGCTGAACGGGTTTTTTCACTGGATGTGTATGGGCCTGATTTATATTCTGACGAGGCCCAGAGAGAAAAATAAAATATGAGATGATATGATATCATGATATTATCAAAATAATAATAATAATAATAATAATTTCTGACATTGGTTGATTCAAGCGGTTCGATACTTATTTCGCTTAAGTAAGATTTCTAGTTCAAGCCCTTGTGAATGCAAAAAAAATCAAAGCTGGGAGAGCTTTATCCCATAGTGGGCCGACCCCACTCGATTAGATTAGTCGGAGCCCAATTAGACTTTCAGATACCCGGATTCACGCTAAAAAAAAAAAACTGTTAGAGAGGGGAATATTCCTTAATTGGCTCATGCAACTTTAGTAGACAATATATATGTACACTGGGTATGAATAACAACTAGTAAACATGTATATATGTATACTGAGGTGCGCGCACGCCGCAGTCCGAAAAAGGGAAGATGCTAGCACGATTAAGTAAATGATGTTTTGCAGTTATATTAAGAAATTTCTTTCGCTCCCCAACTAACTAAACCTCGTATATATTCCTTGCATCACATGTCGAAATGACTCTCAAGTCATTATCCGGCCTCTTTTTTACCTAGGAAAAATGGTGCCTTTATCGCGTAAAAAGTTATATGAAATCAACAACGCGTTTACAACATATATTACCGAAATTTAATTTGAATGCTAGATTCTACGTTAGGATGACATGAATGACAATATGATTATCCACCTTTTAGGAGGTAAAAGAGTTCATTGATATTCATATGATATGCGTTTGGATCCCAAGTTCGTCTGTGGATCACTAGGAGATCAATCGCCTTGTCACATAAATAATTAACTTGTCACATCATATGACTAAATTAGGGAAAGACCTGAAAACTCTTTAGAAATGACGTTTGATCAATGCTACTACATTTGCTTGCACACATCTACTGAGTTATTCAGACCCGTGACGGTCTAGTGCACGTGGATGCACATGGACATGGACATACCCGAGATTTAGATTATTAATTAAGAGGAGCAATTCTCTCTAGAGTGACTAAGAAGTTCCATCCATAAGGGAAAACGATAAGAGAATTTAATATTCTCATTAAAAGTTAACAATACGTGTGTATCATGAAGTCAGTCAAGAGCAATTGAGGGAGGTGCCTAGCTGACCTATGCCGTTGCTTGGTCAATATCTCATCATACAAAAAAGTAGTGGCGATACAAAAATTATCTACGTAATCACCCGAAATCAATTTCTCACTTGAAAGCCAACACGAGTAAAATAACATCTATAGGGTTCATCAAATGACCAAAAGAGTGCTCGGAAATTAATCAACTCATTTGTCAATGGATCAGTGAGCAGAATCTTGATCAAAGCTACTCATATTAATTTATGGGTATGAAAATGACATGGGGGGAACTTCCATTCCCAACAACAAGCAGTACTCCATGAGAAGGTTGACTTCATCCTCTAGCTTTGCTGCCATGGAGCAAAAGCAACTCATATAATTCTAAATTCGCTCAATTACTATATATATATATATATGTCGGTGCGAATTCAAGTTTACCATCCATCCATATATAAGAAGGCCCCCCTCCACCTCCACGGGGCCATTCATTCTTCCTTTCCCCATCAGAACACCCCCTTCTCTCTGTCTCCAGTCATCACCATCAGAGCTTCAGTTCCATCAGCTATGGAGGGCAAGGCTTCATCACCATCATCATCTGCAGCTTTCACAAGGGTTTTTGTTCTGCTGCTCTGTTTCTCCCATCTCCTCCTCTCCTCTCTTGCTGTTCCTGCCACCAGTAAGTCTGAAATTATATATATATGAATTCTGTTCTGTTTTGGTTGGTCATGAGACTATATCTGACGATGTTAAATTAACAAATAGGAAGTCTAAATTCAGTAGCCCCTGAAGAAGAAGCATCATCAAACCAGGACATGGCACCGGCTTATCAGGTTAATAACTCCTCATCCTCATTTTCTACTTGAATATATCGTGACATGAACTCCGATCTGATCGATTTAAGACATTCAGCTTTGATTATGAAAAAAGTACCCCGAATTAAGGTATGTGTATGTATTGGTTTAAGCTTAATTAATGTGCAGGAAGAAGGGATGGATACTTTGGGGGTGTGGGACGGGCTTGTAGAGGGAAGGATGGAGATGGAGGAGAGCACAGACTACCCGGGAGCAGGAGCCAACCACCACCATGACCCTAAATCTCCAGGAACAGCCTGCTGGGATAATTAATTTGCTATCAGTTAATCAATTAATTAATCAATCAATTGCCACTATCACAAAAATATTGTACCACAATAATAATAATAATTAGAATCATGATTAACATTGGAGTTGTAATTTATTTTAGCTACTTGTGTACATAGAAATATTATGTAACCTAAAGGAAATTCAGAGCACTGCAGGTCCAGTTTTGGGCATTGTGGGTCTTTGTTTAATCTAATTACATATATAAAATGCCAGAGCTTTTTTCCCAGTTTGGTTGGCCAAGATAATTGCGAATTTTATATGATGTAGTTTTATTTAATCACGACTATTGTTTATAATGTCGTACAGTGGCCCAAAAAATAGGAGAAAGAATTTATTCGACCCGCGATATGGCGCGGCGGTTCGGGCGCTAGCTGGTTTAATACAGCAGATTAAGGTCGCTTTCGGTTACCAAAATTTTCTCGGCAGGCCGACTCCTAATTTCTTCAGATGTCATGAGAACCTTTGAGAATGAGAAGAAGCACGCCTCTCTCTCTCCCACAGAAGTTAGAAAGACCCTGGCGGCACGTAATTGTTTTAGCTGTTGCGGCAGAACACATACACGTCTTCATATACGTTTTTTTACATGATAGGCACATACTGAACTGCAGAAGATTTGGTAATCTTTACTTGGTTTGGTCTCTCCTCCTTTCGACGTGCAAAGCATGACACGCCATCTGTTTCGCATTCGTGATGTTCTCTTGAATCTTTTCATAAATACTAGAGACATCAAGTTCCAAGTTACCCGACATCATGGATACCGAGTTATCGACCGAACCTATTGGGTATATATCGTTAAATACGTAATGGATCTATAAGGAGTTGGGTCCGTATGTTTTTTAAAAGATCAAGCTGATAAGATGCATGATTCAACTCTCTTCATTTCTAAAAATATCGCCCTTACCTACGAAAATTATTGAGAAAATATCCCTCGATAACTGTCCGTCGAAAATTCGCAAGTAAGTCGCCGATGAGGCTCCGAAAAAATTTTCCGGTGGATTAGCGGCATCTTACCCTTGGAAATGCTGTAGATAAGTTACGGAGGAAAAAATTTCCTCATCTTCTTTAATTTAGTATTTAAGAAGATGATCAAAAGTAATTATTACGTTGAATTGAGAAAAAATAGTGAATAGTTGAGATAATTTAATATTAAAAAATTAATTATAATAATAGTTAAAAAAAGTATGTAAAAGAATTTATTATTATATTGAAGAAAATGATAAAAATTAATGATTTTATTGTTGAATTGAGTAAAAAGTGAAGTAGAGTTAAGTGGAATGAAGTTGAGTTAAACTTCACTTCATAAACAAACGAATTATGAGCACGGATAGTTTCACTACGAATATCAAACCTGAAATCACTTTATTACCCGGCGAAAGCGTACATTAATGTACTACTCTATCTTTTATCACTCTATTTGAATTGAATATAGATGATCATCATATTTCTATGGATTTCGCGAGTGGGAATCCCATGATATTTTCCCGACGTGGTTTACAAAGACGTGGTCTAGGACAACACTATCGTGGACAAGCTATCTAATATCCACTCGGAAACCTTAACCCCACAGCATGTGAACGTCCAATAAAATGGATCGACAATATGTACAATTTTATCTATATTTATATCTTTATTAGAGATCAGCCCCCCTTCATGTCAAAGATCTGGAGTAGTATTATTTGGGCCAAGGTGTCCGTTGAGGTGATAGGGCCCTTTTAATGGTCAGAATGAAAAGTCCCAACATGAAAGGCATATAGATATAAATAAATAAATAAATAAATCAGTGATTTTATCTCGCCACATAATTAAAAAAAAATACTAATAGGATTGCGAGAAAAATGAAATTTATTGTTATAATTCCTTTCATCACATTATCATGTTCTTTATGAAAAATAAACTATACCATTTCGTTAAAAGCAATTATTTATGAGAAAATTATTAAATATATCCTGAAAGATGGTTTATACATTAAATTGTATCTCGAATTATTTTTTACATTTCTTATTAGAGTATACAAAGGTAGACTTTTAGAGTATATCTGCAGGTGCTGTCTGTAACTGCAACGGATGTACTGTAAAAGGTATCGTGAAACTACCGGTGGGTAAATGGAGGAGTCGATATGGTTTTAGGGAAGGTAATAATACAAGATCTATACATTCAGAAGAGCGATGTATATGCTGATGTGAACACGAGTGTTTCAGTGATTAACGTGTCGAAACTATCTTATGTACTGCAAATGCTTTGAATCGGAGTCAATTCATCGCTCTACTAATTTATTCCACGATTCATTTGTATAGTGCAAAGCATAGGCGAGCCAATTCTTCGAGGCGCTTGCAATCTATTGTGTCTACGAGCACTTTGAATTGATGACTTCGACCTAATCATCGTAAAATTAATCAAACATAATATGAGACAATATTTGATCTGAAAGGATTCACAGTTGCTGTTGATGTTGATCTCAAAGCTTTGTCTTAGTACATTAGGAGTTTCAATGGCGCCCTTTGCTTCATCAATGTTCTGTTACTTCGGCCCATCAAACATGGGCTGAGCGGGTTTTTTCACTGGATGTATATGGGCCTGATTTATATTCTGGCGAGGCCCAGAGAGAAAAAGAAAATACGAGATGATATGGTATCATGATATTATCAAAATAATAATAATAATAATAATAATTTCTGACATGGGTTGATTCAACCGGTTTGATACTTATTCCGCTTAAGCAATGTTTCCAGTTCAAGCCCTTGTGAATGCAAAAAAATCAACGCTGTGAGAGCTTTATCCTATAGTGGGCCGACCCAACTCGATTAGATTAGTCGGAACCCAATTGGACTTTCAGATATCAGGGTTCATGCTGAAAAAAAGAAAAAAATAATAATAATAACTGTTAGAGAGGGGAATATTCCTTAATTGGCTCATGCAACTTTAGGAGACAATATATATGTACACTGGGTGTGAATAACAACTAGTAAACATGTATATATGTATACTGGGTGCGCGCGCCCGCAGTCCGGAAAAGGGAAGATGCTAGCACGATTAAGTAAATGATGTTTTGCAGTTATATTAAGAAATTTCTTTCGCTCCCCGACTAACTAAACCTCGTATATATTTCTTGCATCACATGTCGAAATAACTCTCAAGTCATTATCCGGTCTCTTTTTTACCTAAGAAAAATGGTGTCTTTTGTCGCTTAATAAGTTATATGAAATCAACAGCACGTTTACAACATGTATTACCGAAATTTAATTTGAATGCTAGATTCTTCGTTAGGATGACATGCATGACAATATGATTGGCCGCCTTTTAGGAGGTAAAAGAGTTCATTGATATTCAAAATCGGGGGCATAAACTATTAAGATATGCGTTTGGATCCCAAGTTCGTCTGTGTATCACTAGGAGATCAATCGCCTTGTCACATAAATAATTAACTTGTCACATCATATGACTAAATTAGGGAACGACCTGAAAACTCTTTAGAAAGGACATTTGATCAATGTTACTAGATTTTCTTGCACACATCTACTGAGTTATTTAGACCCGTGACGGTCTAGTGCACGTGGACATGGACGTACCCGAGATTTAGATTATTAATTAAGAGGTGCAATTCTCTCTAGAGTGACTAAGAAGTTCCATCCATGAGGGAAAAAGATAAGAGAATTAACATTCTCATTAAAAGTTAACAATACGTGTTAAGAGCAATTGAGGGAGGTGCCTAGCTTACCTATACCGTTGCTTGGTCAATATCTCATCATACAAAAAAGTAGTGGCGATACAAAAATTATCTACGTAATCACCCGAAATCAATTTCTCACTTGAAAGTCAACACGAGTAAAATAACATCTATAGGGTTCATCAAATGACCAAAGAGTGCTCGGAAATTAATCAACTCATTTGTCAATGGATCAGCGAGCAGAATCTTGATCAAAGCTACTGATATTAATTTATGGGTATGAAAATGACATGGGGGGAACTTCCATTCCCAACAACAAGCAGTACTCCATGAGAAGGTTGACTTCATCCTCTAGCTTTGCTGCCATGGAGCAAAAGCAACTCATATAATTCTAAATTCACTCAATTACTATATATATATATATATATATATATCGGTGCTAATTCAAGTTTACCATCCATCAATATATAAGAAGGCCCCCTCCACATCCACGGGGCCATTCATTCTTCCTTTCCCCATCAGAACACCCCCTCTCTCTGTCTCCGGTCATCACCATCAGAGCTTCAGTTCCATCAGCTATGGAGGGCAAGGCTTCATCATCATCATCGCCATCTGCAGCTTTCACAAGGGTTCTTGTTCTGCTGCTTTGTTTCTCCCATCTCCTCCTCTCCTCTCTTGCTGTTCCTGCCACCAGTAAGTCTGAAATTATATATATATGAATTCTGTTCTGTTTTGGTTGGTCATGAGACTATATCTGACGATGTTAAATTAACAAATAGGAAGTCTAAATTCAGTAGCCCCTGAAGAAGAAGCATCATCAAAGCAGGACACGGCACCGGCTCATCAGGTTAATGACTCCTCATCCTCATCTTCTACTCGAATATATCGTGACAGGAACTCCGATCTGATCGATTTAAGACATTCAGCTTTGATTATGGAAAAAGTACCCCGAATTAAGGTATGTGTATGTATTGGTTTAAGCTTAATTAATGTGCAGGAAGAAGGGATGGATACTTTGGAGGTGTGGGACGGGCTTATAGAGGGAAGGATGGAGATGGAGGAGAGCACAGACTACCCGGGAGCAGGAGCCAACCACCGCCATGACCCTAAATCTCCAGGAACAGCCTGATGTGATAATTAATGTGCTACCAGTTAATTAATCAATCAATTGCCACTACCATAAAAATATTGTACCACAACAATAATAATAATAATAATAATAATAATAATAATAATAATAATTAGAATCATGATTAACATTGGAGTTTTCATTTATTTTAGCTACTTGTGTACATATAAATATTATGTAACCTAAAGGAAATTCAGAGCACTGCAGGTCCAGTTTTGGGCATTGTGGGTCTCTGTTTCATCTAATTACATATATAAAATCCCAGTGCTTGTTTTTCCCTGTTTGGTTGGCCAAGATAATTGCGAATTTTATACGATATAGTTTTATTTAACCATGACTATTGTTCATAATGTCGTACAGTGGCCCAAAAAATAGGAGGGAGAATTTATTTGACCCGCGATATGGTGCTAGCTGGTTTAATACAGCAGATTAAGGTCGCTTTCGGTTACCAAAATTTTCTCGGCAGGCCGACTTCAATTTCTTCAATTTTCTCACCCACAGAAGTTAGAAAGACCCTGGCGGCACGTACTTGTTTTAGCTGTTGCGGCAGAACACACACACATCTTCATGTACGTTTTTTTACATGATAGGCACATACTGAACTGCAGAAGATTTGGTAATCTTTACTTGGTTTGGTCTCCCCTCCTTTCGACATGCAAAGCATGACATGCCATTTGTTCCGTATGTTTTTTAAAAGCTCAAGCTGATAAGATACGTGACTCAACTCTCTTCACTACTAAAAACATTGCCCTTTGCTTACGAAAATTCGCAGGTAAGTCGTCGATGAGGCTCCGAAAAAATTTTCTGGCGAACTACTGGGGTCTCACCCGTGGAAATGCCGTAGATAAGTTACCGAGAAAAAAATCTCCTCGTCTTCTTTAATATTAAATTAAAGAAGAAGATAAAAATTAATAATAATAATTGTGTTATTGAATTGAGAAAAAATAGTGAATAGTTGAGATCATTAAATATTAAAAAAAATAATTATAATAAATTAATAATAGTTAAAAAAAGAATGTGACAATTTATTATTATATTGAAGAAAACTGTGGAGTGTAGTCGAGTTAAACTCCACTTCATAAACAAACGGATTATGGGTACGGATAGTCTCACAACGAGTATCGAACCTGTAATCACTTTATTACCTGATGAAAGCGTACATCAATATACTACACTATCTTTTATCACTCTATTTGAATTGAATATAGATTATCATCAAATTTCTATGGATTTCGCGAGTGGGAATCCCATGATATTTTTCCCGACGTGGTTTACAAAGACGTGGTCTAGGACAACGCTATCGTGGACAAGCTATCTAATATCCACTCGGAAACCTTAACCCCACAGCACGTGAACGTCCAATAAAATGGATCGACAATATGCACAATTTTATCTATATTTATATCTTTATTAGAGAACAGCCCCCCTTCCTGTCAAAGATCTGGAGTAGTATTATTTGGGCCAAGGTGTCCGTGGAGGTGATAGGGCCCTTTTGCTTTAGGTGAATCTTGTGGGCCTCTTCAATTTTGCCCCATTGGGCCGGGACGACAAGAAGTTACGTAATCCATCTTTTAATGGTCAGAATGAAAAGTCCCAACATGAAAGGCATATAGATATAAAAAAAAATTCAGTAATCTTATCTTGCCACATGATTAAAAAAAAACACTAATAGGATTGCGAGAAAAATGAAATTTATTGTTATAATTCCTTTCATCACATTATCATGTTTTTTATGAAAAATAAACTATACCATTTCGTTAAAAGCAATTATTTATGAGAAAATTATTAAATATATCCTGAAAGATGATTTATACATTAAATTGTACGTCGAATTATTTTTTACATCTCTTATTAGAGTATACAAAGGTAGACTTTTAAAGAGTAATAAGAAAATATCACATCAGAGAATTCCATCTCTTTTTTAACGGTAGGTCGATGGAGGCTAACATAATGATTTATTGGATGTACTTTTCAAGAATTAAGGGTTTATGTGATGTAAAAATTTGTGAAGAATTAATATAATATAATCTAAATTTTTCAGTGTGTATTTTAACCGTTTTCTCAATTATTTATTTCAGAAGCAAAAACAAGACAGGGAAGCATTTCTTCACGTTTTTCTAGAGGAAAAAGGGGCAAATAAAGAAAAGGGTTTTAAAAGGGAGCAGCTTTAAAGTTTGTAGGATAAAGTTTGGCCTTTTCCAACTTTTGATTTTTATCCACTTTATTAATTGTGTTATTATAATTATAATTACAATTATTTATTGATTGATCATTAGTGTAAAGGTGCAAGCAACACGTAAAGAGCTCGTACCACCCACCAAACTCCGCAAGTTTCAGGCAATTTCCGTTCGAGAAAGAATTCAATGATTTTGCTTTTTCCCTTTTTCTTTTTCCCCACTTTTTCTTTTCTTTTCCCTCTCTTTAGGGCTTCGACTACGAGGGTAAAAGCATCAAAGTTAAAAGGGTAGAATTGACTGTCAATATTTACCCATGCTAGCTAATTTAGAGGAAGAACCGTGATTTTGCTGGAAATAAAATACAATATTTCGTTATTCATATAAAATAAAATATCGATTGCGTGATAATCAATTACAGTTCCCGTAAAGAAGAGAATACAAGTTCGATTCATGAAATTGCGAGAATAATATCTTCCATAATTTCAAAAAGAACAATAAAGCTATTATTATTATTTTTTAGTAGAAAGAGGAGTTGAAGTCAAATAAAAAAAATTAAATTATAAGAAATCGAGTAAATAGATCCCACTAATGTCATTCGAAAGAAGGGTCTAAACAGTATGTATCCTTCGCTAGTAAATGATAAATACGAAGACATCAAACAAGGAAAGTGTTCTAAGCAATCCAATTAGCAAAAGCATTATCTTCCCTGAATGTGCAAACAGCAAGTAGGCTGCAGATGAGAAAACTTTAGATGATTCTACCTCAAATGATGTAATGAGAAAGAATCAATAATAATTTTTTTAATGAAGAATAATTATGATAATTATTCTAGTGATTAGCACAAAATCTCTAGTTTTATGTATTTTGATTGGTGCTTCTTCACTTCAAGTGGCGAGATAATATCACTCAATAATTTCTCGGCCGTGGATGGAGGAGACTAGGCCAAAAATAGGGGAAGCTGCTCGTCCTTATTATTGGCTAATAAGGCGAAATGGTTGGATGCATGAGTTTGCTTCAATTCAGTCAGCCGAAGATACTGCTCCTTTTGTCAAAAGGTCCATTGTTTCTTGTATAAGTAACCGTATACATATATGTGCATATATATATATATATATATTATATTCTTAATATATATATATACATATATGCATCTCTTCGACTATTGTAATACATCATGGTCGAAAGAGTACGAATGAACTAGGTCAGGTAGTTTGATCTAGTCCATTTAAGCATATTTTATCAGAATTAATGTTGTAGATTTTAATAACTAGTCGACATTCTGGAAATAACTAATGGTTAAATATCGTTTAATTTCCTAAAATTTGATATAGATAAAAAAATCAGATATCCTAAGCTATTATAGCTAAAGCTCATCCTCGTTCCGGTCTTCCACAAGGAACTTCCAGTTGTTTCAATATGAATATACTCACGATCGGAGAGGGACTGAGGGTGGGGATGAACCCCTAAAATTATGTCGCTTTAATGAAGTTTACGCATTGTATTTCATCACCTTTTTAAAATAAAATCCTGTATATTCACCTCATAAGTCGAAAAAAATTACCTTCTTATTATCCCCTCAATGAGCTCGCTCCCCTTGATTCAACAACCTGAGTACGTCCTTGCTTACGTCGAGTACAAGTTGTTAATTGCGAGTAATTTAATTATAGAATATTCCCAAGGAATTAGCCAATTATCATGAAGGGCAGAGCCCAACTTTCTGTTGGGAAAGAAAGAATTTTGTCCCTATTAATTAACGACATCCTCAGAGAACATTTTCCCTCGCTATAATTTTGAAGCACATATATTATATACTCACACATACGTAATATATATATATATATATGTATATATATGTGCTGCTATGAAGAAAAGGGTCGGCCTTAGGTCACGACAGAGCCCACTTGGGACCTCATAATATCCTCTGTTTTTTATATATTGTATTTTTTCTAAAGCACTTAAGCATTCTTCTCTCTTATCTTCTCACCTTAGGAAGATGATGATTATCCACTAAAATATGGCACGACATGCACAATTCTCCTTTGGCTTCCTTTTATTTGTCCAACCATCTATGGGCATATATTTATGTATATCCTCTCCTGGAAAACATCCACGTTCATTTTCCTAATTAGGGGAAAACGGATGGCCTCAATTAGGATAAATTATGGATCATCATTTAATTTTAATCTTATTTCGTTCTAGAATTTGCTCCGTTTTCAGGCTATCGAAAAAAATATATGTAAGTCGTTATTTCATACCGATCTAATTACTTCTAGATATTTCAAACCGGTAATTTACAATCAAATTTTTCATGAGATGTTGTATAGTAAAATTACGATACGTATCATCCGTATTTTAATATGAAATAAATTAAGAGATTTCGAGTTAGATGGTGTATCGTCGGTAGGGAGGATCAAAACCGGCAAGCAAGAGGGAAAGGAGACATTAAAGGCGGCGTAAAGGGCGAAACTCTCTCTGCCATTCCAAGGCGGCCTCTTTTCGCTTTTTTGCTCTTTTTGATACACAGAGAGAGAGAGAGAGAGAGAGAGAGAGAGGAGGGGGGTGTAGTGTGGGGACCACAAACATGAACTATTAACATACCGAAAAGACACTACCTTTTTCCCGCTTTTGTCTCACGTCAGCTCAGCAGCAGCTTCCCCTTCCCTCACTCGCACACGAAACCTTAGCCACTACATTTCTCGGTCATCGAATCCCCCCTCTACTGACTCGGACGCTCGCTGTCATCAATTTCCCCTTCCCTTTCCTCTTGCTTATCATTTTCATCTTATTCTTTTGTTTTAAGATAGATCCAAAAAATGCCCATAATCAAAATCCCTTCTTTTTTTTTTTTTTTGGGTTTAGATTATTAGAAGATGGAAATCTGCGTATCGAGTCATCTGGGGGGTGTTGAAATCGGGCTGAGTTCATCCTCTCCTTGTAATTTCTGCAATTATTAAATTATTTTTTAAAGATTAATAAATGTGAAAAAAGAGAGTTCTTTTTACGATAAAGTGGAAAAAGGGGTCTGCTTTAAAAGGCCGTACTTTGTTCCTTTTGCTCTTTCTGGGAATTTTACTCGAGAGGGTTTTGTGGGTTTTGGGATAGACAGACGGAGAGAGAGAGAGAGAGAGAGAGAAGGGACCAAAAGAGAGAAAGAGGAGACTTTTTTTTCATCTAAAGGTTTTCTTCATCTCGGGTCTGCCTAAAAAGTCTGCTTTTCAGAGCGTTGTTAGGACACTGATAAGGCCTTCGCTTTCTGGTGATGGGATACGGGTTTTGGTGTTGAAAGTTTTGCAGTAGCAGAGACGAGGAGGAAGAAATGAGCCCCCAGAATATGATTCCGGGCATCAAGCTCTTCGGGAGGAAGATTCCGGTGCCTGAGGGTCAGATTCCGGCGAAGCCCGACGCCGGTTTCCAGATTCCGACCGAGTCCCAAGTCACGGTACATTCTCCTCCTTGATTCCCTCCTAGTACTCGAAAGTGAAATCTCAGCTTGTCCTGTTCTTTCCCTCATTTCCTCAGCGAGCCAATGGCGGTTGTTTCAGGTTTTGAGAGTTTTCTTGGAACCATTTCATTGTTTTTGCTGAGATTTTTGTATACGATCGTTAAATTGTATGCTGGCTCCCGTGTTCTGTTCTGCATATAAAACAAAACGGATATGAAAACAAGGGAATCTGCTTGTAAACGTTTTGAACTGTACTCGTCTGTACTGAGGGCTGTCTTTACTTTTCTGGATAATGCTCTACACCATGTTTAGCCTATTTAGATCTTTCCCTGTAGTCCTGAATAGTCAAATCATAGGTTAATGTTTGCTGGAATTTGTCATGCATACTCCATGTCTAGTACCTGCGGTTACCCCGCGTATATCCTATGGTTTTGTTTGGGATTTCCGAATACTGATTGCTGCAAATTAATGGTGCTGTCTTTCTAGCTCCTCGAGGGAAGCCTGCTCTTCAATTTTACAATCTCGCTAGATAACGCTTTCCTAATAATGTCTTGCGTCATACTGGCTTCAGCATCAATCCAATTTACTAACATCAAAGAGTGAATGATTTGTTCTATTTCTTCCGTGAAATGGATACAGCCAGGGAAAGGTGATTTTTTTTTCCGATGTATATAGTAATACATCAGAGTGTACCTCAACTAAGAGTTTACGTCCTGTGACAGAGGATAAGGGAATCCTCACACTGTCCTGTACATAGGACCTAATAGGAATGGAATCAAGAGCATGCCCACTGAGCAGAAGAATTGTACTCTCTGCTGCCTAGTTTTGTCTCTTTGTCCTTTCAGGAACTCTTTCTCTACCCCTCTAGCTATAAATGGAGAGTTCTAACTTCTACATGTATTTCTTGTTATTGGTGAATTGTGCAGGAAGCTCGTGGCGCGAATTCAAATATAGAGGCTGTCCAATTTGGAAAATCAGCTGATGTGGAATCTGGGCAGGAAGACATGGCTCAAGTGAGTCCCGACAATGAGGAAGACAAGACAGAGACAACTCAGCATGAGGAAGAGAAAACATTCAAGAAGCCAGACAAGATCCTCCCCTGTCCCAGATGCAACAGTTTCGACACGAAATTCTGTTACTTCAACAACTACAACGTTAATCAACCGAGGCACTTCTGCAAGAACTGTCAAAGGTATTGGACTGCAGGCGGGACGATGAGGAATGTCCCCGTGGGTGCAGGCCGGAGGAAAAACAAGCAGTTTGCTTCTTCTCAGTATCGTCAGGCTGTTTTGTCCGTCAATGGTATGGCAGCGCCGACTTCCGGATTAGAAACTCCCAACTCAGCCAATCCTCGTTTCCTTCCACCTGGTGAATTTGCTTCTCCTTTAACTCCTCCAGAAGTAAGAGGGTCAGCAGTCTTAAAATTTGGGCCCGAGGGGACTCTCTCTGAGTCAATGGACAGTGTGCTAAATCTCAGGGATCGCTGTAGATCTGGTGAGAGGGGTCCTGTTAGTTTCTCCGAAAGTAGAGAGGAACCCTCTTCTGCAAGTGAACTGGAGAGTAACTCATCGGGATCTTGTGATAGTAATCACAACCCACCTCAGCAGATCCCTGCTCTCTTCTTCCCTTATCACTCGAGTTGGCAGAATTTAGCTACTCCCCTTGGAGCATATCCAAGTCATTTCTCATCAAAGCAGGTCTATGATAGGAATTCTGTTCAGTGGGGGTCTCCTCCAATGGTGGCGATTCCCAGTGTTTGCGCCCAGCCGACCATTCCCTTGCAAATAGTACCCACCTCATACCTGGGATATGTTCCATTTGCTGTTCTGAATGGTTGTTTGTCCCCATCTTCTTCGACTGTCACCAATGGTGGTTGCTCAGGCAGTGGCTCACCATCACTTGGCAAGCACTTGAGAGATGGAGATGTCGAGAGGTCAGAGAGTGACGTTTTGGTTCCAAAAACGCTGAGGATCGATGACCCCAACGAAGCTTCCAGGAGTCCCATATGGGCCACATTTGGTATCAAGCCTTACGAGAAGGTTTCTTCTTCGATGGTAAATGGCAAAGTAGAGTGCCAGGGAAACAACTCGGAGGACGCCGCTGACATAATGGAAGCGAACCCTGCTGCTCTTTCTCGCTCTCATACTTTCCAGGAGAGCACATAAATGGATCTTCTTCGTTTAAGTTCGCCCGCTTTGCTTGAGGTTTTTCTTTTGTAAATAGAGAAAGGATAGGGATCTAGTTCGGCGGATTATTGAACTTCTTGTTGTGTGATTCATTTCAGTTTAGATGAATGAAAGCGACTCGATGCTGCCCAATTTTTTTTAACATTCTCTCTGTGAAGATGCTGCATTTGTTTCTCATAATTACTGAAGTTCGGTTTCAGCTGTTATGAGGCTATCTTGGAAGCTTGGCACAATAGGGATGCATGCTGGTTTTGAGGCCCATTTGAACGAAATCCCTGGCCCAATATTGATGGAGAAATCAATCATCGATTAAGCCCCTTTCATCTAATTCTTTTACTAGGTCCATGGGAGAAATTTCATTTCGCAACATTTCAGGTTATATGTCATTCCTTTCAATCCCTTTCATTCCTCGTAACTAAGGGGGGAAACAGAAGTAGTCTCTACTGTTTAACTCATCGTCGGTGAGTGCTAGGACTATCTCATCCATGTTCTCAAAGGGGTTCGGCCGGCCGGGCTATTTGCTTCAAAAAAAGGTCCTGCAACAAGATATTCTGATCCTCAACCGACCAGGGATCCTACTTATTTTGGGGATTCTTTATTTCTGAGTAAAGCTTTGAATCACGCGGTGTCGTAAGTGCTGCTGGCAGTGGCATATAACAGAAGAGGAAAGGATATCATTAGCTCCTGCAGGGGAAATATTGATTGTCGCATGGTCACCTGCAGAAATAAGGAGAGGAGGAAGACTGAGCAGCCATTGATTGGGGGAACAGAGCAATGGTTAATCATCAATTAGCCCATTAAGTTCAAAGTCAAAAGAGTTTGATAAGGTAAAATTTGGCCTTTTATGCATATCACAGATTGCCCCATTAACTGCTTTCTCTAGAGTCACTTTGACCCAATCTCTCAACTCAAATCCTCTCTCCTACCAAAAGCTACAGTCTGTACACGAAAACCTGGAGAAACCCAACCCCAACCCAACTATGTTCTCAGCTTCTCCATCTCGACTAGTTCAGCAGTTGGATCCGACGCGGAGAAAATCGATGAAGCAGGGAACGTTCATCTTATACTGATCAGCTGGCATGGAGATGTTTGCCACCGATTCGGCTGCGGAGACCTCCGAGTTGGAGCAGTCGGAGGTCGCCACTGGCCCAGCTGGGGATTTGTAGGAGCTCACATTTTCCATCACCTTTGAGTTTGCCCCGTTACTTCCTGGCGACCCTGCAATTAAGATTGGATACGTAAAATCAATTAAATACTGCACTGAATCATAACAGTACTGTTCTTCCCCAGACACAGAAAATCTTCAGAGCATCAGCTCATCAAATGATCTGGTCGTACTCTTGGGAAAAAAAATAATTAAAAATTAAAATAGAAAAAATTAATCATGATAGATTTTTGCTTGCAAGAAAATATTTTGAGAGCAGCAAATACGATCAAGCAACTGATAAAAATCAAGACCTTGAAGACACTTATATATTAGATCAAATTAAGGATGTCCGTGCTTTCTTTCACTAACCTGCGTTAGGCGAGGACAGAGTCAAAAGAGGGGCCTTTCCCGAAGAGGGGGTGAGTGAGAGGCCGGTGGACGTCGAGCCACCACCCGGTTCCTCCACATTGCTGGTGACAGTCGAGTCGCTGCAAGCGCGAGCAGTATCCTGCCCGGCTTTCGGGCTGACAGCCAGGTGGCCGGGCTTGCTCAGTCTCCTCCGGTAACTAACACTGGAATGCTGCTGCTCCCTCCGCTTCCGGGCCACGATCACGTGCCAGTGGTTCTTCACGGCGTTGTCGGTCCTCCCAGGAAACAGCCTCGCGATCATGGCCCATTTGTTCCCGTACAGCCGGTGTGCCGCGAGCAGCTTCTCCTCTTCTTCCTCAGTGAACGCCTTCTTGTTGATTCTCGGGTCGAGCTGGTTGAACCACCTCAGTCTGCAGCTCTTCCCTTCAAAAAGACAGAAACGTGTAAGAAACATGAAAATGGTTCGACATTTACCAGAAAACTGCGGAGATTTCGGAAGTTTTTGACGATTTCCAGCTGAAACAAAACGAAAGGGGACAAGTCTGACCGTTTTTATTACCTGATCTTCCATCGAGGTGCTCTGCGATCAAGTTCCAGTTCTGGGGGCCGAACTGGGCGACCAGCTCCTTGAGCTTGGCGTCCTCAGCAGGTCTCCAGTGGCCCCTCGCGCAGAGCTTGGTGTGACTCTGCACGCCGCTAAATTTCACCGCAGTGTTCACCGCTTCAAGTCCCATCAGCAAGCCTCCGGTGGATTCTTTTTCTCTGCGGCCGCCGGTGCCAGGAGACAGAGAGATCTCGGGAGGGGGCAAGAAGTTCATTTCTTGAAGCCCGTTGAAGCCACTGACAGTGGTTTGAGGGCGATGAAGGCTCATTGTAGGGGAAGAAAAGGATTGTTTCTTTGGGTTTTGCGGTTCAGCCAAAGAGGCAGAAATCTTGCATTTTTCTGTCCTAAAGCAGAGGAGGAGCGAAGAAGGTTGCTGGGTTTTTATATATGAGGACAGAGTCATGGGTCAAGCAAAGCATAACGTTTATAGCAAAAATATCAAAAAAAAAAAAAAAGAAGGAAAAACTAATGACAAAAGACATAATTTTCTTTCTCGCATTTTTTTTTTTTTGGGTCTTGGTTACAGGATTTGGTTTTAGCCAACCCACATAAGAAATTATATATCTACTATGGATGAGAATGTTCAGATTCGAGTTGTTCCGACAACATTTCACGAACTCACTCGATACAATCAAGCCGCATTTCTGAGACATGCACATAAAATACAAATTTCCCCGTTCCATCCCATTAATTTACAGTTTTTTTTTTCGAAAATCAACCAATGTCCATTGATGACAAAAACCGGTATAGGAAGAAAATGTCCAAGAGTGTGATATACAATAGATCTACTTAAATTTCTACGAAGGGAGATACAAGTGATTAAGTCACATTAAATAATAAAAAATCTCATTAATTTACAGTTAGATAGATATGATAAAAGTCTTATGAATCCAATAATACTGTCAAGAGTAATTAATAGATTCTTATGAATTTAGTATTACAAAATCTCTGATTTGCTCTTACTATATTAGTACGGTGAATTGTCTCAAAAGCACTTGTGAACGGATTAAGAGTTTATTTGGGAGTGCGATGGCAAGTTTCATAATTACATTTTTTTATAATCTTAAGCAGATATGGTGTTTGGTGAGAATTTTTGAAATCACGGTTTGGATTGAAATTACGGCTACAAATGTGATTTTCTCAAGTAGGTTAATAAATGCTTATAAAATCTATTTTTGCTTATTTTGTTTCAACTACTAATAATTATCCTTTTTACTTTTAACAGTTTTCAATTATTACCTCAAAAATACTTTTGTTTGTTCTAAAATTAACACTTATTTTTTAATAATTATACTTCAGCACTTACATTTTAGCAACGCCACTCGCAAACCAAGCCTAAGTTGACTCCCGAACCAAGGAAATTGATTCAAGTAGCCATTTCATAGACTTGCACAAAATACAAATTTCTTGTTTTATGGCATTAATTTATAGGTAGCTACCGTATGGTTAAAAAAAAAATTATGAACCTCGATAATACTGTGGGTACTTATTGATTCCTTAATTTCCTGGATAACAGGACCTCAAACTTTTCTTGCACTATTAGTATGGAGATAAAATAATCCTTCGAAGCAGTTCTTGGTTAAGCTAAGGACGCTCGGATGGCGACCTATTGATTGATTAGATTAGAGTAGCCATTTCTTAGACTCGCAGATTATACAAACTTCTTGTTCCATCGCATTGATTTATAGCTAGTCATCACATGGTTAAAAAAAAGAAGTTATAAACCCGATAATACTATCAGGAGTAATTAATAAATACTCTTTAATTCTCGATTTTTTTGTATCAGTATATAAGATAGTCAGACTGAGCCACGTCGACACCAGAACAAGAATTAGTCGCATTCTTCTTCTTTTTTTTTGATATGCTTCCAAAAAAATAAAGAATAGTCACATTCAATAGGTTGAAAAGAATACGCTGACGGGAGTAATTAGTGAATGTTACTTATCGAATAACAAGATCTCATATAGTTCTTTCTGTATTAGTACGGTCAAACCACAACAATGTCTTGAGATGGACTAGTCATTCTCAGTAGATTAAAAACACCTTAATTTTATGGTGCGTTTAATTTCAGAGTTAAAGTAATTTTGATTTTGATTGTGAAAAATGACAAATAATTGTGTAGTGTGTTGAGTTAAAATTAAAGTTAAAGTTAAAGTTAAAATATTTGTGATTTTAACTGCGAAATCAAACGGAACATATAATCTTAAAGATAAATTTAGGACGGATTCGCGCGAGAGAGAGAGGATGCTTGGTTAAGACATATATAAAGTAATAGTATTTTTTGGGACTCTTGAACTTGGAAGCACGAAGAATATTTACGTGCAAGTCGAGAACCCGCACGAGTGGGTGGGTGGGTGGAGAGCATGGGAGTTCCCCTCCCTCCCTTGTTACTAATTAGCCAGCCATACAATACAACTCTCTCTCGGGCTTCGCAGAAAACCAGAATCTCTGCCCGTCTGTTTATGAATACCTTTTGCTAATTTTCTCGAACGGAGATGCAAAACTCGACCAAATTGGCAACGTTTGGTCGGACACAATAAAATAAAGATAAAAGGCTAATTTTAAATGTGGCAAAAAATTATGGTGGAGAGCTTTACATTTTAGTTGATCGCTCCGATTCTAACTGAATTGATCGAAGTTTATTAAATTTCTGAATATTTAGAATTCATACCGAATATGTTAATCCTCTTCATGCATGCAAATCCCTTTGTTAATATTTTCGGAGAATATATACATATACGGGTTTATATATATACATTGACGATGAATAATCAAAGGCATGCACATTGATTGGATCGACATATATATAAAGTACCCTTTTCTTTTTCCCGTGACAACTCCATATATCCATAGCTTATAATGATAGCTCTCATAGTCAAATTACTTTTGAATAATTTTTTTCGAGGTTTTAGATGAGTTATTATCCGCTCATGTCATGGTTGGCGTGATAATAGTCTCTTTATCGTATTAATTATTTAATATTATCTGTTTAGATTAAAGAGTAAGAGCCTCATATAATTTACTGATTCTTTTCCTAAGGGTCATGTTGACCGCAAAAAAATCATTAATTGCTCCACTTTTTATGGCTTTATCCATGATATATATCCAATCCCATATAAAAATATATACAAGTGAAAAAATATATCCTCTCATAATGATGGAAGAAAAAAATTGCATAAATATCAACAAAACTGAATATAGTCACGGTGTGCAGTACAATTGACAAATTGTTGTTAGCCGTCCAACGTAATTATCTTACAAAAAATTGAAATATACTAAAAGCATCTCATCTAAATAATTCTAACGAAAATTTCTCGCGATTTCATTGAAAAAAAAGAAGAAGTAATAAATGACTCTACTCGTGAAATATTTTCCCCCAAGCTGACCCAACTCTTCATTTGCATATTCTCATGCAAGAAACCAAAGGCAGAAACGGGAGAAAAGGAAAAACCTCTCAGGCTCAGGTCGGTTTTTACGGATAAAGAAGAAACAGAGACCGATGTTGGAGATACATGTATATCTAAAATTTCGACAAAACTTTCCTATAATTTAGTAAATAGTAAATGACATTGTCTCTTTTTAAAATTAACCACACAATATTTCTCTTTCAGTAAATGTGACACTAAGAGTGTTTAATCGCCGTCACGTGAATGTTATGTCACTGTGCTCCATAAACTGACCCGATATATCCGACTTTATGGCGCACCGTGATACAACATTCACATTACGACAATTAAGGGCTTTTGGTGCCACATTTACAAAAGGAGTAAACGCCGTTGTTTATTTATTAGATTATAGTGGGAGTCATCGAAGTTTACTCATTTATAGCACTGACTGATATAAAAAAGTTAGTGTCTATTGATTAAAATTCTAATTTCTCTTAATAGATAAGTTTATTCAAATCGTGGATTGTTTCCATTCATAAATTCGAATACAAAACTTTATAATAATAATAATAATAAAAATAAAAGATCATCGGATCGAACCGTGCCAACGAAATCGGTCAAAATCACGATTTCATGTTTTAACAGAAAAAGTGAAAAAGATAAAGGCGATACGGATTGAAAGTGAGAGAGAGAGAGAGAGAGAGAGAGCGGGAGGGAGGGACAGATCTTGTTTTCATTGCCCGGAATCTCAGTAACAGAGCAGAGGTCCCTTCCCTGCAGGACTTCACCCACTCCCCCCAGATCAGCTTCTCACCTCCTCTCACACGTGTGCCTGCCCGGTCGCATCCGTGTCCTTCTGCAATTATGCCGCACGTGTGACACCCCTTCTGCAAAAGAATAATTTTGATCTGGAAATCAAATTGTTTTTCTATTTCAATTTGTATAATTCAGCTGAAAAAGAAAACAAACATATAAATATTTTTCTCCTTTTATCATTTCTTATTTTATTCTAAATTAAGTGCATAATGAGATGCTAATTAATTGATATATATATATATATATATATATATGGGCCAATAGTTTTAAGAGCAAGTCCCCTTTAACATGTTGGTTTGCTGAACTTAAGATATTTGCTATATATGTGTATACTACTGCCAACTTATTAAAACTTGCATGGATCGGGCGTTTCATTTGAAAGCATTCCAAACTTTAGTTCATTTCCTTTTTCAACTGTCCCCCAAATTTGTGAAGGCCGTTTTGTTCTTCTCTCTTAACGTTGGTATCGTCGCAAATTTCCGAAATGAGAGCACGTGCCCTTCTAGAGTTGAGAAAAGCTACTTGTATTATTAGTGCAAAACATACAAACCCATTTGATTGCACTATCTGAATTCCTCATCCTTTTATATAATACGGAATTTATCTGATATTGTGCAGCACGCGCACACATATATATAATTTTTTAAAATAGAAGATTGGCGGATATTGGAATTGAGAATTTTGGAAAACAGACATATTTCGATGGTAAAAGAAATAATCCAAAAAAATAAATTAAGTACGATATTCATGAAACTTTATTTCACTCAAATTTTATTTTCACGCCATAATGACAGTTTATTTCAACAAGTTACTGCATTTACATAGTTCCGTAGCTGAGAGCCAATCCAGGCTTATTTTTTGGATCTTGTCATCAAACCTTTTTGTTATTAGGATTAATAATAAAAAAAATCAAACTTTTCATGTTTTAATTATTTTAGTACAAATTTTTTTCTTTAGTTAATTAAATCACAAACTACTAATTTAATAATAATACTGGTATATCGTCAATTTCTCTGTTAATTTTAATAGGAATTGCTGAGAAATTAACGGAGAATTTAATGGTGTGTTAACATTATTATCAATCGATAATTTGAGATTTAATTATCTAAATAAAAAAATCATGATAAAATCGTTAAAATTTAAAAAGTTTAGAATTTTTTTTTTATCCTTTCCTTTCCCCCATTTATTTATTTATATTTATATTTATATATTTTTTCGGTGTGATGCATCATGCATGCATGGCATGCTTTTAATGCTTATTTATTTATTTATTTATTTTCCTATTTTCTTTTTGGCTTTTATTGGGAGCGCTCAGGTTTTCTGCATGGGCTTTGTCTTTTTCCGAGAATCGTTTCGCTTTTTTCTGTTTTGCATGATGACGACAGTGGGTGGGTGGGCCTTTACAAGTGCGGGTCCGACCGCACACGTGTGCTGTCCATGCGGGCCCCAGTCCTGTACAGTCCCCGTTTGTCTTGCCCGAGGGGAAGTAACGAAGTTTGGCCCGAAAAGACGGAAGGCGAGGAGAAAACCGTTACGAACTTTGGACGGTTATGTTTGTAGGCCCACCGCGTTTCAGGTTCAGAGCGTGTGCTTTCATGGGCCCCATTCAAACCATTTTTATTTAAAAAATTAAAATATATTATATCATTTTTTCTGTCCATTCTCTGAACTTGGGCTTTGGAACTGTTGATGAAGATGGAAAACTTTTTTATAATAAAACAAAACATAAAATAATGCTAAACTCGGGTGATGTTTAATGTAATCTGGCTTTGGAACATTTAATTAATCATAATCAAATGACGCAATTAAGTAGAAGGACATATTGATAAATAATCCAACAGGGACGCTGATATTGACTGACAAATCCATATTTCCACGGCAATATAGTACGAGCTCAGTTATTTTAATGCATGTTTGATTCTCGAAGGCAATAATAATAGGTAGAGCGTAGAGGGAGATAGCATGACGCTTAAGTATATTTATGAATCCACGCATGCAAAACCTCGAGTCGGGCCATCCCAAACTCGTTTTGAATAAGATTGTTAGAAAATATCGGTCGGCTTCGATTGATTAACTAAAGTGTCCTGTTCGTCTTTTTACGAGCGAAAAAGGCACAGAAACGGAAGGGCCTTTGTCGAAAGTTTTGGCATGAGGTGAAGGCCAGGCCATCTTCATGTCTTAACTTTAATTATACTGACTGATACCTTTTTCTTTTTTATGAAAGGGGAAACCAAAAGGAAGAATAGAAAATTTATTAAAATTAAAATAGTGGAAAAATACATTAAAGTGATGAAGAAAACGAAAGGACAATGGTCTGTCAGCATCTGTACCTGTAATGTATGGATAAGTTCGATAATCATATAGTTTAATTTAGTAGGATGAGCTCTCTCTTTTTTTTTAAGCCTTATTTGAGGAGAAAAAAATTTGCATGCGAAATTGTTTCCTCCGAATATTCCGAACAGTGAGGGGCCACTAAATTGCCTTCCAACTTGTTCAAAATTACTGGCATGCCCTTGTGTCTATTCCGCACTGCCAAGTTCGGCACAAATAACATTTCTCTTGTTTGAATTCAATTAGTTGGCATATATGGGCCTAATTGAATATCACAAAATATTCTCACTCCTAGTAGTAGCATACTAAAACGTCAACGATCATCTTGCTTTTAGCATTTGAAAAAGAACATAAAATATGCACATGAATCTAATACAATAATATGATTTATTAAAACGAAATAAATAGATACGTAAATTTCACTCATGAGAATTGAATTTATAACTTTTTAATTTTGAATCGACACCTTTTATCACTATATCAAGATCTTTTCCTCAGTATGTGAACATTTACGATGTGTTTGGTTTCAGAATTAAAATAATTTTGATTTTGATTTTGATTGTGGAAAAAGACAAATGAGATGAGATTATAAATTTGACTTGGGAAACGTGTATTTTTGTTGTGTAGTGTGTTGAATTAAAGTTAAAGTTAAAATTTTTGACTTAGGAAATGTGTGTTTTATTGTGTAGTGTGTTGAGTTAAAGTTAAAGTTTTTTTTATTCCTTATCCAAATAAGGCCTTATATTCTTAATTTTTCGTGCCCCATGAAACTGAGCTAATTGACACACATCAATTTTTTTTTTGAATCCCAAAAGGCAGGGAAAAGAATATGGCCGAGAATTTACATAACTTGTTTATTGAAGAAAAAAGAGCTTCGATCGTGCAATCACTCACGTATTCTCTGTTGGAACCAAGAGGTTTCAACTCAATTTGATAATGAAATTTTTAGTGTCTTTTTAATTAATTAATTAATTATTTATTTATTTATTTTTATCTTTTCTTTTTCTAGGTCGAAGCAATTGTAACTAAAATTAAAACTAACTAAATAAATAGTAAACTAGCAAATTGGCTCCTGAAAAGATTCAAAATACATCAAAGTTACCTTGAGCCATTTTTTACTTCCTATTTGCCCTTGACCGAGCAAGTGTACATCAAAATGACCATTCTATCACTTTGTCGTTAAAATATGGACGGATAACACCGACGTGACATTATTTTATTAACCCCCGAACTTTTAGAGTGTGTTTGAATTGAGAGTTGAGTTTTGGTTTTAATTGGTTTGTAATGATTATATTGTTGAATTATGAGAAAAAGTGTGAAAAAGTAATAAATAATTTAGAGAAAATAATAATTAAGTAATGATTGTGTTATTGAATTGTGAAAAAGTAATAAATAGTTGAGAGAATTTAATATTAAAAATTAAATTGAATGGTTAAAAATATTTAAAAAAAAAAGTAATAATTGTGACGTTGAATTGAGTTAAACTTTATTGCGAAAATAAATACATCCTTATTCTTTTTATCTCTCTGTCTCCCTTCCTTATATTTTTTCCTCCCTTTCTTTAATTCTTTCTTTCAAATATATCATTAAAGAAAAAAACTAAAAAAATAAATGACTATCACATTCTAGAAACCAGAGCGGAAGACGAGGGCTTGTGCGGGGAAGATCAACAGTGGGCATGCCGTCAGCCAACGCACCTGCAGACGACTTGACGCATTAGGCGAGGTTGCCCGGGGGATAGGTCGCCGGCGGGCTGTCCTCCCAGGCGACCTCGTTGGGGGCATCCGACGCCCCCGACGATGTCGTAGGGTGGTCCGTGGACTGCGGGCCGCCCTGCCGCGGATCTGTCCTTCCCCCTCCTCTCCGATTCTCTTCGATTCTTAAAGAGAGAATTAGGGGGCGTATTGACGGTGAAGGCACCCCCGCCGAACACTCCCCCCACCCCCCAAGGCGACCTCAGTGGGTCGAGCCCTTTATGAGGCTTTCTCGTTCCTGAGCCTCTCGTCTCTCTCCCGCTCTCTGTGTTTTCACTGTCCACTCTCTCTTGTACAATCGCACAACGACAGAAAGAAAGGAAAAAAAATGATGAGGAGGAGCTGAGGTGTGAAAGGAGGGAATCCACCGAACAGGCGAGGCCCCATTTTTTATTCTTCCTTGGGATTCAATTGGGGGGCAGTTTTATGATGTCGAGATAATTAACTGCTCAATCCCTATCCCTTGAGGAATTCGCATGCAAGGTTTTCTCAAATCTCTCCCTTTTAGCATCACAATCGCTTTTGTTTTCTTCGATTCATAACTAGCTGTTCAACTCTACTGATTAGAAGTTTAGCTCACCTTTGTTAGCTATACTTAACTCTTGCTGCTGTTGAGTTGAAGAGGCTCAAGTAAATCCCATACAATGTAAGAATTTGAAGTTGCCATGTGGGGATTTGAGAACCCATTGGTTGCTTTTCTGGGGATTTTGATTGTCCATGCATTGAATCTCTCAATCGATTGATGGTCTGAAGAAATGGTATTGTTTACCTTTCTGTATGCCCTTTTGTTTTGTCGTTTGAAATGAGATATATAATGTGATTGAGATGCTTTAATTTGATTGTGCTACTGATGTATAAACTAAGGCACACATCGAACAAGCAAAATTCGGGGGCAATAGGGGGAATACAAGGACGCTGCGTACGTGACCATCAATGAAGTGGAGCCTGGAGGGGAGGGGAGGGGTGGGTGGGGACGCTTGGAAAGCCTCCAATGAGGTTGCTTGGAAGGCCGGTGATTGGCGGGAGCCCCCACCGTCGATTTTCTTCATGCACCTTGTCTGTCTCTGTAATTTCCAGAATCGGGATTTCTTTTAATAATATATTTGAAAGAAAGAATTAGGAAAAAAAAAAGGAAAAAACAATATAACGAAGGGAGATAGAGAGAAATCACCAAGGCAGTAGCCCAATTGGTAACGGATTTCGTCTTCCAAATGAAAGGTCAAAAGGTCGAAACTCGATTTAAACACGAAGGCGCTAGCGTTAGTAGACTCTTGTCCTCTATCCTATGAGAACTGTTCTGTTCTACTGTGCGCTTTGATGGGATCATGGTGAGTTATGTCTTATCGAGCTCTTTATTTATTCGGGTGAATGAAACATTTTATGGTGGCTGTGGAGCTCCTCTAATCTCTAGAGAAAATTGTTACATTGATCTCCTCCTCTTGGTCTTTTATTTAGCAAAAAAAAAGGGGGGAGATAGAGAGAAAGAAAGAATAAAAGTCCAGGAATTAATAAAATAATGTCACTTCATTATTGTCTATCCAGTTTTTAACGGTAGAGTGACAGGGGGGTCATTGTAATGTATATTTATTTGGTCAAGGGCAAATGGGACGTAAAAAAATGGCTCGAGATAACTTTGATGAAATCTTAATTTAAGGATGCTAATTTACTCTTAAATAAATAATGATATTGTATTTTTACGTAATTTAATTTTAACAGGAACATGTGCCTCATGCCATGCAAAGTCATCACAAGTCGCAACCTGTCTCTGTCTCCCTCTCTCTCTCCACCCTTGATACATGAAATTATAATGACCCCACACTCGAAAATTGATATTATTCCTTTGGACCTCACACCTTTCTTTTCCTTGTAGTTGATGGCTGACCCTTCTTTTGTTTCATGCATTGCACGAGCTCAAAAGGAAAAAAAGGAACTGTTCAAACTAGAAAGAAGTCCTATAATTCTCGAAAAAATTTACCCTCATCAAGAGGGTAATTTTAAATGCTCTTCCTAGTTGTTTTAGCTCCACTGAAACATTGAACATTATATGTTCCTTAGGGAATACAAATTTGCTTATCTTTTATCAATTATATATAATATAGAAAAGGCGGGGAGGGATACACCTTATGGTTTTAGAGTTAAAGTTAAATTTGTATTTTAATTGGTTTGTAATGATTATGGTTTTAGAGTTAAAGTTAAATTTGTATTTTAATTGGTTTGTAATGATTATGTCATTGAATTATGAGAAAAAGTGTAAAAAAGTAATGAATAATTAAGAGAATTTAATATTAAAAATTAAATTAAATGGTTAAAAAAATGAAGAAAAAATAAAAAAGTAATAATTGTGTTGTTAAATTGAAAATAAATGGAGTTAAGTGAAATAGAATTAAAAAATTTTGATTTAACCAAACGGGTTACCGTAGAGCGAGGGATTGCACCTATTTAAATATAATAATTAGAGAAGCCTATGAGTTTATCAATTTTTCATAATTTATGCTTGTGAAGATTTGGCAAGTCCACGAGAGAGAGAGAGAAGTAAGTCATTATTTTTGATTTCTTTCTTGTATAATGTCTTCTATCACCGTATCGATGACGGAAAAGACTTGTCACTGTGTCTGAAAGTTTGAGTTAATGACAATTTTTAATATGAATTGTGTCAGACGCTATGGAGCTACAGGGAAGAGGACAAATACAGGACTGGTGGAATTGGTTCGGGGAACAAACCTACCGCCACTAAAGTAATTATGATTTGTGATGTAATTAATTAGCTTACAGCATATTATGTGTGTGAAACTGTATTTTAGGGCAACAACTCCTTGCCGACCATCCATCCTGGTAGCTGCTTTGTAACAAATTATTTACATCAATTGTGTTCTCGAGATGAGTCGATCTCACTGTATCATTCGTAGTGGTTGGAATTAGGTTGCCCCTTTACGTAAGTAGGGGGCAGAAATTAACCTTTATTAACTAGGCTTTAATCCTGCAATTATGTTTTCGGGGCGCGAGTTCTCCCTACGGATGAATGTTATAGAAATATTTCAGCGTTGTCGACCCATCTTTTCAACCGAGTCTTGTTATTATAACAGCGTATATGATATTCTTTCATCCTCTATGCTCATCCATGACAACAATATATGACATTTTCTATATTTCGTGTATAGCAACACGTACGTATAACGTCCTCTCTATGTTGATGGAACCGTTGTTAAACATATACGACTGGAGGAGCAGTGCAGACGCTTATATTGTTAATGGCAATTTGTCACTTGCTGAGTTCATGTCTTGGGAAAGACAAAGGCTCGGTAAGATAGGTTAAGTATATATGATCCTTCCATGCATCACGGATTATATTGTCCTTTCATCACTTCAGCTTAACTAAACAGTAGAATTAACTCCTAGATTAATTAACTTCGCAAAAGTAAGACGTATAAGGAATCAATGTTGAATCTAATTAATTTTGTGCAATTTGTTGATTAAAGACGACTGACCAATCAACCGTGGGAATCCTAAATGCTTTTCTGATTTATGCTTACATTTGAAGGGGAAAAAAATAAAGAGAGATTGTCGGTGAAAGTTAAATAATTACGGTGAAGTAAAATTAAAATTAACTTCACCTCCCGGCGGGTTTTCAATTTCAACCGTTAATTATGGAGCTTCTGCTTGCTATCCGAGCTTTTCCATTTAAGTGGCCCCTCATGGTCGGGACCAGCCGCTGTCACTCGAGTCGTGATTAGTTTCAATCTATTAGTTCATAGCGCACCAATCTATTTCCCCAAGAAAGGAAAGGAATATGTAACCATAGTTTCAATTGTCATTTCTCAAGCCGTTCATGGTTAATTGTAACATTCCTTGGGCAATAGTGGGTCACGTGGCCTAGTTGTCCGAGCTAGTTCAAACCGAAATAACTTATGACTTATTGAACTATAGTTAACACAGCCATAAATACACATAATACATACACACACATATATATATATAGAGCAAACAGAATCTCTTGGTGATATGCATGTGTTGGCTATAATAGTGGCTTACTAGCCGGTTTTAGGTATGTCCTTGCTTATATAATTAATAAGTTCATTAATTTCAAAGAGGCTGTACTTAATGTAATTAATTTGCTGTTCAATTTAATTAATTAGGATTGTGCTAACGACCAAGATGTCGTTTCTTGATTAGTGTGCCTCTGATCTCCTCAAAATCTCCCGCAATCGCACTTTCAGGAATTTCAAAGCCTACCCTATTTGAATTCGTTATTTATTTAAAAATTAGAATCATTTGGGCCACGAGACATGTTCATTAATTCAAAATATATATAAAGATCAATGCGAAGAATCTTGACCGACGTGAGAGAAACTAATTAATTAGTTATTATAAATATTTTCTTGGGCTCTTAGCCCAAGAACACATATCATAGATTTCTATGCAAATTCATTTATTTATTTTTTCGGCAGGAAAATTCATTTATATATATATATATATATGAAGTCCTTTTCAGCAAAAAAGAGAGAAAAGACATATACATGTGTGTGTAGATGCATACGTCGGTGGATTTGAAATCCATACAAGTACATTTTGTTTTTCATTTTAATATGTTTTAAAATTATTCCATGCCCGCAGTGACTAGGAACGTGGCCGGTGGTATGACTGTCTCCACAAGCCAATGTGTTCAACTCTAACTCCATAGTTTGATCTAGACTTATTTAGTATTCGATCATCGGTGTAATTTAACAAAAGGATAGCGTATATGACTTTTAAAGCGTTACCCTTTGTAACCAATACTTTGGTCGTCATAGAATTAATCGTCGGAATTTGAAAGGGTTAATACAAGTAAATTCTTCGTTGGGAGTACGGTCTATATACATAGAAATATAGCTTGTGAGTGCTAATAAATTAGGGTCAATTACATTAAAAAAAAACATGATCTTTACATTTTTCTTAAATATAGCATGATTTTTAGAAAATAACACAAAAATACATGATATTTATATTTTTTTCATAAATATAGTATGACTTTTACAGAGTATCATATAAATGCACGACCTTTATACTTTTTTCTAAATATATCGCGACTTTTAAAAAATAAAACAGAGATGCATGACTTTCCAGTTGAGTTGCGATTTTAATATGACATCAATTATTACGTCAAATGTAAAAATAACAGCTAGCGGGAGTTGATGATGTAATGTGGCACAACATGATTGAACGAGTGACACCTGGCACTGTTGGCTCCACTTCAATTGTTATCGTCCAATCATGTTTGATCTACTCGTCCAATCGTGTTTTGTCAAGTGGCACCGTTAACTTCATGTTAACTATTATCGTTATAATTTGACTGAATAATTTATATTATGCTAAATGCGTAACCAAACCTAAAGATCGTGCCATACTTAAAAAAAATGCAAAAGTTGCGTCTTTATATGCTAGTCTCCATAAGTCGTACTACATTTAGAAAAAAAATACAAAAAATGTGTCTTTCTGTGCTATTTTCCAAATATCATGCTATATTTTATGAAAAAATGTAAATGCCGTGTTTTTTTAGGTAACTGAGCCAATAAATTATACAACCAAACCTAGCGCTAGGCGAACTTTATCAAACTTCAGTTTATGAATATTGAAGTGTATAATTATACATATATATATGATAGGGGAAAAGTTCGAGTCGGAATCATCCTCCCATACCTGCAAAAAGGGCTCTTAGGTTGGTGCCCCAGACCCCCATCCGACGCTCAAATTAGAGGTGTAATGGGGGAGTAACCTCGTCCTTTCACTCTGTCCCCACAAGCTCGAGTAACCTTCCATTTTCACTCCGTCCCCACGGGCTCGTGTGACCTTGCCTATGGACATCGACCGAATATGACGAGCTCGAGTAACCTCGCCCTTTCACTCCGTCCTACAGGCTCGAGTCTTGCCTATGCACGTTGACACCATTTACGGGCTCGAGTGATCTCGCCCTCTCTCTCCTTCCAAGAGACTCGAGCGACCTCGCCTCAGACGACCACACTGCTTACGGGCCCGCTGACCTCGCCTTCTCTCTTCGTCCCATAGGGTGGAGCGACCTTGCCTCGGACGACGACACCGCTTATGGGCTTGAATATCCTCACTCTCTCACTCCGTTCCCACATACTCGACAAACGAATCTCGCCTCCAACAATGACACCACTATGAGTTTTAGTATCCTTGCCCTCTCACTTCATCCCGCAAGCTCGAGTGACCTTACCTCGGACGACGACACCGTGTACGGGTTCGAGTATCCTTGCCCTCTTACGCCATCCCGCAAGCTCAAGCGACCTTGCCTAGGACGACGACGCTACTTGCGGGCTCGAGTATCCTCACTCCGTCTTCATAGGTTCGACGAACGAAACTCGCATCGGATTACGACACTGCTTACAGATTCGAGTATTCTCGCCCTCTCACTCCGTCCCGCAGGCTTGAGCAACCTTGTCCCGAATGACCACGCCGCTTATGGGCTCGTTATCCTCACCCTTTTCACTCCATCCCCATAGGCTCCACGAACAAAAATCGCTTCGGACGATAACATCGCTTATGGGCTCGAGTATTCTCGCCCTCTTGCTCAGTCCCCACATGCTCAAGTAACTTCGCTTGGGACCTCGACCCTTCCGATGGGAACTCAAGCAGCACTCCCTTGACATAGACTCGTGCAGATTTCGCCCATTCACTCCTCACAATAGGTCTCCTATAAGCTTAAGTAACTTGCCAGGAGCATAAACACTAAACACAAGCCTGAGCACACCTCGCCCATCAAACTCAGCCTAACCTAGGATTGAGTTTATCTCACTTGTTGGCTCAATCTTACGGGCTCAAGAGCGTCTTATCCATTAGGCTACATAGACTGTAGGAAAACTCTTCCTATAATGCACTAGGTGGCACGCCTCTTATCCCGTTTAGGCTACAAAAGTAGTTTTCTTGCCGGCACAAGGTCGTCCCGGAATCAGGGGGCAAGTGATATAGAGGTGAACTCCGACCCACATGGCATTCAGACCGTAATTTTATGGGAACTTCGGCTAGACAAATAAAGTCTTAAGAAGGCTCGTAAACCCATGATCGAGGTACTCGACCCATTGTCAAGGCCCCCTCCATCCCATTTGACACTCATTATCGCCATTCCTCTATAAAAGGAAACAAAGAGGTAAACCAAAAAACTCTCTGGAGCACTCCCCTATTACACCTCTAACTCGAGCGTCGGAGGGGACTCCTGGATATTGAAGTGGTAGTCCTCGATCCTTCGTGATTTCCGACCCGAACTTTTTTCCCGTATCAATATAATATGGTACATGCATGCACATAAAAAAAATGTTTCAAAGAACATGCGCGTAGGGCCGGTCACTGTCATAGTAGTTATGCTAGAAGACGTGTACTATGCAACAAATTCCATGAATGTTCCGAGAGAAAAGTCAATGAATCTTTGGGGCCATCCATCCATGCCTGCACAAATCAAATTTGTCCACAACAGTAAGTTCAAAAGGATAAATGACTCGACACTTTAGATCGATTGATTAGGGGACCCCATGAAAATTTTCTCTTACCCTAAGCATGCATAGAAATAGCTGATTAACACCTACTTTTCTAACGAAAAGAAGAAAAATTATATATAATTCGAATTCCATCTTACAATTACATTCTAATAAAATTCTATTCTCCATATATATAACGAGTATTATCATACGAGTGTGGTCGAGAAATACTCGCCGGATATATTTTAAAATTTTAGATTATTACGTGGGCCCTTAAATTAAATGCTAATGTTGGAAAATTGGTTCACATGTACATTGTGAAGTCAAAAGGCATGCTCTTTTTTTTTTTTTCCCTCTTGTATGTTTGTGAATTGTGATTGAGGAGAAGAAAGAGCCGTCCCTTTCTGAGATATATAAATCTTAATTTGTACTGTTCTTGTGACTTTACTTGCCATTCATGGAGAAAATTTAATTTGTCTACCCTATGGAACAAGTAATCATAGAACCACTTAAGAACTTTTGCCACATTCATGTACCTTAAAAGCTATGTCTTTTAGGGCTATGTTCTCTGTGCCATTAATATCTTAGCATGATTTTCCCCCACGTTGTTTGGCATTGATTGATTTAACTAATTCCTCCCCTTCTCTTTCTCTTTCAACGGACCTCGAAAGCTCCAATTCCCTTTACAAAATGGTAGTTGGATTTTCTTACATTATGTAGTAATCGTCGATCAATTTTCTTCGACCCTTACATTTTGCGGGTACAGATAAAAAGTACCCAACATATGATTGAGTGACGTTTGCGGGTAGATCAGTCTTTGAGGGCAAAATTGTTGATGGGCTTCCCATGATTCATTAGGACATTCTTACGTGCTCTGCTAGAGAAGCCAATATCTTATATATATACATATACATATATATATATATATATATATATCTTAAAGGTTTTTTTTTTCCTGAAACATTTCTTAAGGTTTAAGAATTCTTTTGGGAGTAAAATGCTTTTGCAGTGAGTTTTACGGAGAATCAATGTTTAACGAATTATTTTAAAACCATGATTTTGTTAATTTTAAGGGTCAGAAACGTGAATTTTTCAGTAGATTAACATGTGCATATAAAAACAACTTTTATATTTCACTATTTCAAGCATTAATTTTAATAGTCAATAGTTTCAAATTTTTTTTTAGTGAGTATTCTAATACCCAAAAGTCCATTGATCTCGACTAATCACATTCGAGCCGGATAAGTCTATTAAAGGGTAAAACTCTTATAGCGTTGATTTTTTTCATTTACATGACTCGAACTTGAGATATTACTAAAAATTATTAAATTTTTACCTTTTAATCACTTTAAATAATTATGAAACCAACACTTAACTTATATGTTTCAACACTTTTGCATTAATAACAACACTCCAAACCAAGCCTCAATTGAACTAAGATATTTTCAAGTTAGAGCAATTCACTCAAGAGGTCCAGTAGGCCCAAACCCTGCTAGTTTTAGGGCTTTTAAAGTCTTGACTATGATGACGATTGTAACCAGAAAAACAAAGTAAGTCTCGATTATGATTACCATAGCTCTAATTTCTGCTCTCTTTTCTTTCCTACCGAGACACATGGCGATGGATATAAAAGTTGTGCCATGCATGTCAAACAATTAATAACAAACAACTGAAACACTCACACTGTTATCTAATGAATTAACTAATCTTTCAGAACATGTCACGGTTGCTATCAACTCAAAAAGGCACGTTAATTGGTAGAAAAATTTTCAAGCTGATACGGAATCTAGTGACTCATCCTCGTGGCATACGAGTCAAATGCACCCATTATATAAATGAAAATCAACCAACCTAACAACCCAACAACGTCTGCAATCAAATGAACTTTTTGGAAAAAAGTGGGTCTTTTTTGGTCATCATCTGATCAATAACTAATCAACCGGATAAAGAAATTAAGAGGAGACCAATTGCTAAATTCATACGGCGCCCGACACTCTTTAATGTTAAGTATAGAGCTGTCCCTCTCCCTCTCTTGTATTTGTGGTAGAACATCGTCACGCGCAGCCTTTGTTG
Organism: Punica granatum; assembly: GCF_007655135.1. Taxonomy (NCBI): domain Eukaryota; kingdom Viridiplantae; phylum Streptophyta; class Magnoliopsida; order Myrtales; family Lythraceae; genus Punica; species Punica granatum. Next base: position 40,307,720 of record NC_045128.1, on the reverse strand, counting down.
ACCCCCACCACCCCCCAAAATAAAAAATCACCTTTCTCTTAATTAGCAGAAAAATTTAATCAATAATCATGGCTCCTCCCGACAAACGAATTTACGCACACGACTGATTGGTGACACGCACACACACACAGACACACATATATGTATATATATATATCTGTGTGCGTACGTACACACAGTAGTGTGAGTGAGAATGTTCTGCCTAACCCAACCCATCGCGTCCTCTACAGAGAGAGATCGCTATCAAGAAAGAGATCGCTATCAAGAAATCTTTCACAAGAACCAAAATGAATGAATCCTAAATTGGTGCTGTTTGTAGCCAGAATCCGACGAGGATGTTGCAGTATATGACAGTGATGAAACCAATAATTTGAAATATAAAGAACAGTGGTAGTTCCCTTTTAATTACGTCGCGAGAAAAAAAAAAAAAAAGAAAGACTTTTGTAAATTAAAGATATATAGTTAGAGCTGGCACCTCTTTGGCTCAATGGCATACTCTCGTTTGTTGTAATTCTGTAGGTGTTTTGTTAGCGATAGGACGAGATAGGTTCTCAAAAAAAAAATCCATCGAGATATAATGAAGGCCTCGTTCTAGTCGTAATTAGGATATAAGAGCTACTTCGAGATTCAAATATGTATTTGACGTTAGTTACATGAAGCCTCACGAGATTAAACTCGATCAAATTAATTCTCTCTTTGTAAGTCACTTATATCCATCGTTGCGTTGAATAGAAGGCGTGGAGACAATGTAAACCGTTTTACATACTATCTTCATTTTTATTTTGTTTTATCAAATGTCATGCGCACCGTAAAATGATATGACACACATATATATTTCGATTGTGTGGGGGACAGTGACAGAGACAAAAGCAATTTCTGTGACCGTGCATCATTTTAAAGGGAATTCAATCATGTGGAGCCACCGACATTTAATGGAGCATCATTCTGCCGGTGCCTAATAGAAGAAGTGAACCTGTTTAGTGTTCTTTTTGCAATATCGTTATCACCCAAAAGATACGTACAGCAGCTCGGATTTGTTCAGCACTGTGAATCTCTGTTCAATTAAAAAGTTTATCACCCATATTGCAAGATCATCAATGAGAGAGATTGCCTCGGATGTTGAGGAATAATCTCTCATATCTTCTAATGTCTCGAGTTGAAACCATGTATACATGTCGGAAGGTCGAAGATATGTTACTATAAGTATGCTAAACAACATAAGTGACCTATCTCATTGGACCATGATAGGTCAGACTTAAACCGAGGACGAGTTCAGCCTTTGAAAAACTCGATACTTCTCTTCTTTTTATGAAAAGAAAAATGGTGATCCTTGAGGTCGCAAGTCATCACATCAAGCTTAAGTCTCACGGTTGCTGCATCATGCCTAAGCGCCACACTCCTCTAATCCTCATTTTGAATGGAAGAGGGATTACTGAGTGATAATAAAACTAATTAATTTTCAAGAAAAGTAGTTGCGATTCGGCATGAATCGGGTTTAGAGCAGTTCATTATGGGCATAAGGCGTCTTATGACAGTATGGTCGCACTCCCTTATCAACTAGTTTTCCAAAAAGGTGGCTGGGATATTTCAAGCGGTTCGATCACAACCACCAGTGGCATCCGATCCTTCTTGAAGTGGAGTGGCTCTTGCTTGTGATAAGAGCCACAATGATTAGGTATTGGGCCGAGATGGTTGCCAGCCCATCAGAAGCATGAAAATAGTGAGAACACAAGAAAAGCCCCAAAGCACACAAAAGCCCAATTTAGGCCCGGTCGGGTAGGAATAATGAGATTTAAAAAAAAAAAAAGTAGTCCACCGAAAAAAAAAGGGAAAAAAAATTAAAAGATGGTGTACCGCAGTGGTGCACATTCATATAATAACTAAGAGGTTTTAGATTTAATACTCAGTAGTGTTTCTTTATTAACTATTAAGATTTATATTTCATTGTATTAGACCTACGATCCTTCGTAAAAAAAAGAGGTGGGAAAAAGAAACCAATAATGAGGCGCCACGTTCACACCAGCGGCCCACGGATTCGTGGTCTATGCCCCTGGTTTTTCCTCATTTTTCTCGCTTCAACATTATTATATTATATTTACTGTGAATTAATCTTATCATTAAATTCTGAGGCCGAATTGTTAGATGGAACAGGAGCGCTGGTCCTTTGCCATGCTTTCCATCATGGGTTCTGCCCATCCAACCACCAATATACTACATTTTCTTTGTAATCCTCTTTTTTTTTTTTTCATTGGCAAAAAATTCTCGGTATGGTGAAATCGATCTCCTTTGTTTATCAAAACTGTGTTCTTACGACTTGTGCCATTGTCACGTGTAATTTCATGTCCAGAGATAATTGTTTCCATCGAACTAATATTTTCCTATCATTTTTTTTGAATTGGGTGTATATTTATGAAACCTCGTCGACCTTTTTTTTTTTTTTTGCCCTTTCCTGTTGAAGTTTCTTAATACAGTTTGACTATTTGGAATTCCCTGTTGTTTTCATTTGCTATACTTATTAGACTTGATTCCATAAAACTGACGTATTAGAATTACTTTTAAGTAATTAGAACCAAATAAATGCATAATTTATTATAATTAAATTTCATTGACTCGACTCTTAAAAAAAAATCATTGACTCGGGTTGTAGATATATTAGTGGAAATCGAATCACAACTTTTAGGAAATTTCTTCAAAATCGACTTTGTATTGACTGAAATATATACAATTCAAAAACTTATGACAATTCGAGTAAAAGTTCTGAAGAAAAATATACGAAAATGGTCGAGAATTCCTCATCGTGACTATCTTACTACTATGTATGGGCCCATATAGTCTTATTCGGCCTTAAATCGTAACATGATAATTAAATTCCATTGACTCAACTCTAAAAAAAATAAAAATCATTGACTCGGGTTGTAGATATATCAGTGGAAATCGAATCACAACTTTAGGAAATTTCTTCAAAATCGACTTTGTATTGACTGAAATATATATAATTTAAGAACTTATGACAATTCGAGTAAAAGTTCTGAAGAAAAATATACGAAAATTGTTGAGAATTCCTCATCGTGACTATCTTACTCCTATGAATTGGCCCATATAGTCTTATTCGGCCTTAAATCGTAACATGATAGAAGTCCTCATTAGATTGTGGAGACTTTTGAAGGGATCTAGGTCAGTCACTAAGGCTCAATCTATCTCATAACCTCTATATACATCATTTTATAGTCCTGGCCTATGTAAAGGAATTTTTTCACTTACTCTCGAAAAAACATTATAATTTTAGAGTCGGAGGGAGCTCTCGAATATAGATCCGAGAGTACTTTTGCAGGTCTCGAGCGACAGTCGGATCGAAACAACCCGAAGATTATTATTTTTCCTCGCATCCCTTCCAAACTTTCAGAATGACCTTAAGAGGATTCTTAGGGGCCGTTTGGATTCAGAGTTAAAGTTACTTTGATTTTGATTTTAATTTTAATTGTGGAAAAGGACAAATGAGATGTGATTATAAATTTGACTTGGAAAACGTGTGTTTTTGTTGTGTAGTATGTTGAGTTAAAATTAAAATTAAAATTTTTTAATTGGGAAATGTGTATTTTTATTGTATAGTTTGTTGAGTTAAAATTAAAGTTAAAATTAATGAACTCTGAATCCAAACGGACATTATATTTGGCTATTACTGCAAAATAAATTTCCCTAAGAGGTTACTTTTGTTTGGATTATGTACCCAAAAGAGAGAACAGAAAATATAACTTTTCAGATAGATATGAAATAATAAATGAGCAATGGGCACAGAGCAAGCTGGGTTAGGTACGCCGACTTGTTGGCTGCTCCTGGTGCACACGCCCTTCAATCTAAATGGATGGCATGTTTGTTTCATGGGAACAGCAGGGAATCGAAATTCCCATACCGGGCCGGTTCCCAATCTCATGTTCCTCGATGCCAATGGGTTAGAATGGCAATTCACTCGGCACCCCATCGTCACTGCCATTGCTGCCATCTAATCTCCACCCCAACCATTAGAACCAACATCTACTGGCCGGTCTGGGCACGGCAATGTCAAATCCAACCTCGCGGGTGGCCAAATTTCACTGCCAAGGGTGAGTTTTGACGACTAGTATGGAAAACCCTAACCTCGCGACACTCACCAGGTGCGAGAGATCGAGCTGCTTCCGCTTCACAACCCTCACCAGTGCTTCCGCCGCAGCTGCCCTCCCGTGATGCCATTGTGGCTTAGCTGATGAAGAAGATTGAGAATCTCGTGGCTCGTGGCTCGGTGGATGATCGAGACCTACAGCTTCGCTGCCCTCTCGCTGTAGCATCTGCTCATAGAAAATGAATAGTGCACTTTTAAAAAATCTTAATTTAATCTTTTTAAAATGAAACGTATTTCAATTTTTTTTATAATTTCTCTTATTCTATTCCGTGTTAATTCTTAGGAGTAATCAAACAAATATTTTGAATTGGAATTTCAATTCTAATAATTTGAACTTCCTCTTCTTTTCAATTTTATTCACCTCAATTTCATTTCACCGAATCAAACGCAATTGGAATTTTGTACACCCTCGTTAACCTAAAGCCGAAGCCAGTAGCAGCAAGCAATAAGTGAGCTAATGAAACGCTTGGCTGCTCCGGGTGTATGAAAGCATATCCCGATATGAGCGGGACCCGCCAGGAGTTGAGGGCGCATATGCCCGGCGTACAGAAGTGATCCACGGTAGGTACACCAGATTCAGCTGAGACTCGTCCTCCGAACGCTCTCGTCAAATCAAATCGGCCATCAGCGTCTCCACTTAACTCACCTCACCTTCCTCCTCCTCCTCCTCCTCCTCCTCCTCCACCTACCCCAATCCAATTCCCATACCCGCCTCTTCCGTCCCCACTCTGTCAGCTGCCCCATTTCTTGATATTCAGTGTTCTATAATTGATTCTTGCTGTTCGTTTAGCTGGGCATATGGAGATCATGGATTTCGTGGAATCCCTCGACATTCAGATCATTCTGGGGGTGGCGGTCGCCCTCGTCGCCATTGGAGCTGCCGCTGCCTTTCTCAAGTCCAACAAGAAGCCCAAAGGTCCTTCCTTTTTCCTCACCATTTGCCAAAAAAAAAGTTGTAGATTAGTCAATGCTCCATTAGTTTCTGCATCTATGAGTTTCATCCCCTTTATGCACTACAATGCTATGTTATGGTAGCTGACCGGTTTTTGTATACACTGCCTCTGTGGATCTTACTGCCTGTAGCTCAATTGAGGGTGCAAACATTTCAATTAAAGCGGCTCCGTGGATCTCACTCTCTGTAGTTCATTAAAGAGGCTGAACATTTCTTTTATAATTGACTGCTTTTCTTGATTATGTATAGTTATATCTTGACATATTTGCTTAATTAATTGATACGACGTGATTGCCAGTAATTCTTACCCTGATGTGTGTGAAGTATGTTAGTATAGTTTAAGCATCCAATCGGTTCAGCCAACTCAAGACAGCTCGATATGTTACGTGTGCATGGAAGCATAAGTTGTCGAGTTTCTCATGCTAGAGGCAGTTGAATTACTTGTGAAAACTGGCCGAATCATTAGAGCTTATCGGGCTTGTTTAAATCTCTTGAGTATGCTAGAGGCAGTTGAATTACTTGTGAAAACTGGCCGAATCATTAGAGCTTCTCGGGCTTGTTTAAATCTCTAGAGTTAATTTTTTAGTTGCCAGATTCATTAGTCTTTATTTTCCACAGGTGTCTTGGACCCAGAAAATTTCAAGGAGTTTAAGCTCGTAAAATGCACGCAGTTGAGCCACAATGTTGCAAAGTTCACATTTGAACTTCCAACGCCTACTTCAGTTTTGGGCCTTCCAATTGGTCAGCATATCAGTTGCAGGTTAGGTTGAATATGTTTACTTTCTTCCTTTTCTCTGGCCCTAAATACCACGCTATCATGTCCTAATGTATTCTTTGTCACTGTCATTTATGTCCCAAGTTGCAAATAGTTTTGTAACTTATATATCTATAACTTCTTGGTCTGTCAATACTTTTAGCAAAATCTAACATCATATGCAATGTATTGAACTTAATTCTCTTGTGAGAAAAAGAAGTCTCCCGATAGAATTATAATCTGTATATCAGACTATACAAATTTTGTTTTCTGAACCACCTGAACCTTTGTAACAGGGGCAAGGATAGCCAAGGCGAAGAGGTTATCAAACCATACACTCCCACCACCTTGGACTCTGATGTTGGGTACTTTGAATTAGTTATTAAGGTTATGTCTCTCTCTGAATTTGAATTTCCTTAGATAATTTGCATTTATGTTTACTTCTTTGTTACCCATATGATGACATTGTTCCTTGAAAATCTTCCATATGATAGATGTATCCACAAGGAAGAATGTCACACCATTTCCGTGAGATGCGTGTGGGCGATTATCTTTCTGTAAAGGGACCGAAGGTACTCACATTTGTCGTTTACATCAGAAATATATTTCATTACCTTCTTTTCTATTTTTTGATAGTGTATTATAGTATAATTCATTCTTTCAATACCCTTGCCAGATGGACATCCATCTTCAAGTATTTTTGAGCAAATTTCTCTTGAAAATGCTGAATAATAGATGTTTATATGGACAAAAAGGTCTTTAGTGAACAACTGGATTTTCACTCTTGACAGGGACGTTTCAGGTATCAATCTGGCCAAGTCAGAGTATTCGGAATGCTTGCTGGAGGATCTGGCATCACACCAATGTTCCAGGTGGACTTTTTCTTCTCCTTTTCTTTCGCATCAGCTAATTATGTGCAATTTTGCTTTTCTTTTATACCCAGCTTATCTTGAACATATCTATCGCTTAATGTGGTCAGCCTTTTTTCCTGCTTTTTCTTTCCTTCAGGTTGCTCGGGCTATTCTGGAGAATCCAAAGGACAAGACAAAGGTGCACCTCATTTATGCCAATGTTACTTATGAGGACATCCTCTTAAAGGTAATTTTATCCCACTCCTTTATATAAGATCTTTGACCTCCTCCTACTAAAAAAAAAAAAAAAATCTTTGACCTCACTGCTGAATGTAATTTTGGTCCTTGTTGCTTTTGATTATTTATATTCTTAGCTGAGTGGAAATTAACTAGGGTTGATAATATACCCTTTTAAAATGGCATTGATAATGTAAAGGCTGAATATATGTTCTGTTCGAGATATGATAATTTTGGCTGATCTGATCAACCCTTTCCAGGAAGAATTGGAAGGCCTTGCCACTAATTATCCCGATCAGTTCAAAGTGTACTATGTACTGAATCAGGTCAGTCATCTGTTCCAACCTTTTCCTTGTGTCATGACTGAATCCTCCCTTAAACAGTCTCTGAAGTCCAGTCTCCATTCATACCCACGTCAAAGCTTAGTGTAGAGAATATGCATTTTTTGCCGCGAAGTTTCTATCATCCACTTTTTGAACTAATTACTTGTTTCGGATATCTATTCACCTCAACTGCAATGTCGATACAATCCAACCCCAGTGAAACTCTGGACGTAATTGTTGGGAACTGGGAAGCATTCGATAGAAATGGCCCTGAAATTAATCAAAAAATATATAATCTTATGAAGATTTTTGAATTATATAATTTGCATTTGATTTATGTTAGAGAGCGAAGTCTCATGTGCATTTTTCAGTCCAACCATGTTTAGTAGGTGCTCCACTTATTCATCCCTGATAAAAGCCTTGACGAGCTATCCTTTTTTTCCCTTATTCTCTTCTTTGTTTTACCTTTAACTCCTCTCAGTGTTGGGTCTAAATATTCTTAAAATTTGCTTACTCAGCCTCCTGAGGTTTGGGATGGTGGAGTTGGATTCGTGTCGAAGGAAATGATTCAGATGCACTGCCCTGCTCCAGGGCCTGGGGTTCAGGTAAAAATTCTGCACCTTATATTCCCTTAAATGAAATGCTGAAAATGTTTTGCAGCGATATGATGAAAATTCTGAAAATGGTTTTCTGAAATTTGCAGATTCTCAGATGCGGTCCACCTCCAATGAACAAGGCCATGGGTGCTCATCTTGAAGCCCTTGGATATGCTCCTGAGATGCAGTTCCAATTCTAAGCGCTGCGATTTTTGTTTGTCACTTCCTGGGGATTGAAATCCCTGTGTGTAACCCACGAGTAAGGGAGCGAGTAAGATCACAGACATTCTTGCGTCTAATTTGAGATGGAAACTGTCATGAGTTGGTTCAAGCAGCAATGACACGTGATAATGTAAGGATTGAATTTGCCGGTGATTTTCGGCTGTTTCGTTAAATCGCCTTTAGAAACCTCATGCAGTATTTTCTTTGAGTGTGTCTAGCTCTGACGTGCCTTGCTTGAACTTTCGTGGTGTTGCTGTGCTCTGATTGAATCAGTTTGGGCGCGAAGATCTTCATTAATAAGTGGAAAAACATCCGTTTGTCTCGGATTTTGTCAGATCCATGGCTTCTGGAAGGCTCCTGCTTTGTTGAAATTAATCAAATGGCAAATGGATGCTTTAGGAGGAAATGGCTTTTGAGATTGTACCTTAAGAGAATCTGGAGGGAGTAGGAATAGCAGCTTAATGAATATTGCAGAGAGCCGTTTCCCTCTTTATTAGTCTTCCAGCGTCGTACTTACCGACATATACATAAATAGAGAAGGCCGTGTTCTTTGGTGAAAACTTGAATGCACCCCACGGATGGATCAGAGTTAACGCAGATAATCGAACGAAGCTGGACCCAGCAGCACTCTGTTCGAGCTTGGCACGGCTTGGGAAGCTCGGGCCCAATGGTCGGCTTGAGCTTGATCTTGATCTTGATCCCATACCCCTAACTAAAGCGATAAACTTCAAGCTCACTACTTGGTTTTGGACTCGAGATTCATATAGCTTGTTTTATCCGAGCATTGACAAACTAGAGCTCGGTAGTCGGATTCGATTGTTTGTCAAGCTCGAATGGGATGGAATCGGAGCACATGACATGAAGCATCTATGCACGAATCTAATGGATGATTAACACACTAAACATAGTTTAAGAAAGAAAATGCCTCGAATGCTGCAAGTGGAAGCGGGGAGGAAAAGATTATATTTTACTGAATAAACAGTGACAGTCACAAACTCACATGCAATCCACCGACTCTAGTTGTCTTTCTACGGAGCAGGTATGTCCTGTCTGAATCTCATCTAACCCAGTCATCACCCGCAAATTTTCTTTTTCTTCTTTTTTCCTGATTAATTAGTCAATGCAGAAGCACCATTTTCCATGGATCATTTGTCCATGGAGTCATGGGCAGGAAGTAGCTCTGGTCAAATTCTGTTCAACTGTAATTCAAGCTGATGCAATAATAACATCAACACTTAATGCAGTAATAAGATGACCACATGTCCTCCCTCCTTAGTCTTTAGCTTACTGGTCGAAAACAATTGTCGGATTGGACATCGGTTTTTCCCGATCTCAGAGGGATAAAGTTTGCTAATTGCGCCATACTTCATAAATTTTTTTCCCTTTAATTTACACTTGGAACGGAAAGAGTATCAGCGTAATCATATCATTTCCATAATTGTATTATATCTTTTGCAAATTTTTCATGAAATCAAATAATCATGGTTGAGTTTAATCTAAGTAGCAATTAATATAACAAAACACAGGTTTAGAGAGAGAGAGAGGAATGAGCACTTTGAGTGGAACCAGAACCTTAAAAAAGGAAAGGCAGAGAGGGAACGAGAGAGAGTGTGTCCCGCTTCACCAGCTTCCACCCTATTCCGACGCTTCTCCTCATTCATCCCCCCCCCCTGCTTCCCCCACTCCCAACTCACCCCTCTCGAAACAGAGACAACACAGAGAGAGAGGAGAGAGAGAGACAGAGACAGAGACAGAGAGAGAGAGCTTTCATGCTTCTGTTCTGTGTGCCATTCGGTTTCCTTTGCTGTATTATGCACGTTGTCTTTACCACGCGGTTCCTCTTTTCCTCGTCCTCTTCATTGGACGTTTCAATCCAAAACGAAACATCAAGAACTCCATTGATTTTCGTTCTTTGCCGGGGTTGTCTGCTTTCCTCCTTTTTTTCCGCACTTTTCCATGCGGAGAGAAGGCCAAAAATCTGCACTTGATAATCAATCGATGACTTGAGGAGATCTTCGGGTTTGCTCCGTTCGTTTTTTTCTCTGGGTTCGTTGCGCCTGGCCTGATAATCAGTCCATTAGAGGTCCCTTTTTTTCCTTTCTGGGCGCTGTAATTTTGCGGAGATACTGACATCTGCCGTCAGCGTGATCATGGGAAATGTGGTGGGTGTTCCTTTGAGTTCCCTCTTGGCTTCTATGAGCAACAATGTCGGATGGGATCACTTCTGGAGCAGGGAATGATGCTTCTGAGAAAGAGTTTAGCCGATTTCTCGTATTCCGGTTGCTAATGGGGGAAAGGAGCCCCTCCTCCCTCGGGATTATATCCCAAAGATCTCTCTTTTGCCTGTTCATGGTCGCGTCGGTTATGTTCATATTGTCTTGGTTCTTCGTCTTGCGTTCTGCCGGTCGCCCACAATTCATCGACCATAGCCTGCTGCCCTCTAACAAGCTTTTTGCAGCCTTGGACGATGGTGATTCTGGTCGGTATGATCTTGACCCTGCAGTTGAAAATGGTACTGTCCCTGTTGATGATAATGTAGAGGAAGCAATCCATTTGCCTCCTCAGAAGAAACTAGATATGAAGTGCATTACCAATAACGATAGAATCCTCAAGGTCTTTATGTATGATTTACCTGTCGAGTTCCATTTCGAGCTATTAGGTTGGAAGCCCCAGGGGGACAGCGTGTGGCCCGATATTCGGACCAGAATCCCCGAGTATCCTGGCGGATTGAACCTGCAGCATAGCATAGAATATTGGCTCACTTTGGACCTTCTTTCCTCGGATTTCGCGAGCTCTTTAAATGGGCGAAGTGCGGTGAGAGTCCGCAACTCTAGTGAGGCCGATATAATCTTTGTCCCATTCTTCTCTTCCTTAAGCTATAACCGGTACTCAAAGAGGAACCCTCATCAGAAGGTGAGCAAGAACAAGGAGTTGCAGGAGAAGTTAGTCGAGTACCTGACATCCCAGGAGGAGTGGAATAAGGCAGGCGGTAGAGACCACGTGATTTTGGCCCACCACCCCAACAGCATGCTGGATGCGAGGATGAAGCTGTGGCCTGCAATGTTTATATTGGCTGATTTCGGGAGGTATCCGCCTAATGTGGCAAATGTGGAGAAGGACGTTATCGCTCCTTATAAGCATCTGATCAAGAGCTTTGTGAATGATAAGTCTGATTTTGATAGCCGCCCGACTTTGCTGTACTTTCAAGGCGCCATTTATAGAAAAGATGTATGTCCTCTTCCTAGTCTACATGGTTTTCTATATACTCTTCTGCATCTCGATAATTGCTCGTTCATCTATGATTCCTTGTGCCCTGGTCGATGAGACAATAGTAGCTACATGAATTTGCTGAGACATTTCAGAGTTCCTCACGTGTTTTTGGCAACGTGTGGCAAGTTTTGTTTTATGGTTTTAATTTTTGGATGTTGTGTTCGTTTCTGATTTGTCTATGATTCCCTCGTTGTGCCTTGTTCTTTGAATTAGTCACCCACTTCTGCAATATCGGGCATGATATGTTTTCCTTTTCCTTCAATTGCTACGGATGGCATATACCATTTTCTCAGAGGATTTCGCGAGCTATAAATAGACTGCCTTGATGATAAGCCTTACGCTAGACGAACATTAGTTCTGTGTTGATCTATTTAATTCATCAGAGGGAACTACTAACCCATTAACCTTTTTTTCTACAATTCTGATTTCCAGGGTGGGTTGGCTCGGCAAGAGTTGTTTTATCTCCTCAAAGACGAAAAAGATGTGCATTTTTCGTTTGGGAGCGTACTCAATGATGGGATCAACAAGGCCTCAAAGGGCATGCACACCTCGAAATTCTGCCTCAACATAGCAGGCGACACCCCTTCATCGAACCGCCTGTTCGACGCCATAGCCAGTCACTGCGTCCCGGTCATCATAAGTGACGAGATCGAGCTCCCGTTTGAAGACGTCCTCGACTACTCTGAGTTCTGTATCTTTGTAAGGACTGCAGATGCTATAAAGGAAAAGTTCCTCATTAATCTCATCAGAAGTATTGGTAAGGAGGAGTGGACCAGAATGTGGAGGAAGCTGAAGGAGGTCGAGAGGTTCTACGAGTATCAGTACCCATCGAGGGAAGGAGATGCCGTGCAAATGATTTGGCAGGCTATCTCGAGGAAGGTTCCCAATTTTAGGATGAAGATCCACCGATCGAGTCGGTTTGGTCGGAATTCCGAGAAACAGGTAAAACCAAAGATGAGCATTCCCAACAACTTCTGGTGAATGGTCAAAGTGGAATTTCTCATTTTCCCCTTTGGGGTAAGTTGGGGATATAGGACGCTACTGCATCGGATTATAATCTATTTCGAAGGTGACAAGCTGCTGCAGTCTCTCCTCGCTGCAGACTTTGAGGCAGAAACTCCGGATGTCGCTGTGTACAGGGAAAAGAGGAAAGATAGTTCGGCGATCATCTTGGATGGTTGGAGGTGACAGACTGATTTAAAAGCTTCTAGTGCCACTTCATCTGTATGTGAAATGGAATACAGAAAGATCATAGGACGTAGGCTGTAATTTATATGACATTGGTCTCAGTTCGACCACATACACAGCGATATCTCTCACCCATATTCATGTATAATCAACGTAATTGCGGTAAATCCCGTGTTTCACGATCTTTACTTTTTTTCCATATCAGATGCTTCAAATTCCCACACTTGGACTCCAAAAATAAGTCGTTTTCGAAAGCTGAGTTTGCGAGGTCGATTTGCAGTGATGGTTCTGACGAGATCACAGTGAATCTCATCTCATTTGCCTGAGCTGAGCCTTCTCCGGCGAGAGGTTCTAATGAGCTTCGCGGTAAATCATAACGGTTAATTAGGATGATTGCATATTGGGCCCATCGTAATCAAAGTATCAACAGGAATCAATCTAAATGGGCCGAAATGTTACATTTCCGCCCCTGGGCCTGAGTGGGCCGGAAAGTTCTTTAAACCCCCAGCCGTTCTATTTCCATCCATAAACCTCACCTCACTGAAGTGGTGGCCATGGCGGTAACTGCGTCATCACCCTCTCTTCGTAATCTTCTTCTTCCTCCTTATCGGCTCGCTGCTCCTCCGCGACGCCGTCTCGTGTCCGTCAGAGCTCCGGGCTTCTCCTTGAGCTATGGACTGGCATTTACGGCTGCGAGGACGCGTCCCATTGTTCGAGCTAGAGCTGCTGCTTCTTCACTGTACGCCGCAAGCCTGGAAGCAGAGGAGGAAGAAGTGCAAGCAGAAGACGAACTGATGGAAGGAGAAGAGGACACAGAAGCGGTCAATATAGCTGAAGACGTTAGTCAGGTGCTTCTTTTACTCCTCCTCGCCTCCATGTTCGCTTAGATTGCTATTGTTGCTGTTCTCTCCTCTATGCAGAGCTGAATTTCGGATAAAACGTTTGTTATCCTGTGCTTTCTGTTACTATGTCATCTCCCTGTACGGTCTGTATGGCGTTAATTGGTTCGTTTCACAATTGAATGTAGTTGATTGGGAGGACGCCCATGGTATATCTCAACAAAGTTACAGAAGGCTGTGTGGCCAATGTTGCTGCGAAACTTGAATCCATGGAACCTTGCCGAAGTGTCAAAGATAGGTAATTCTGATATACTGGCCACACTTATTTAGAAGCACGTATATTTCATATACCTCCGTGTACTTTGCGGATCATCGAGATCGTGGATTTATATTATGCATTGCCACCTATATTTTCTAGTAGCTCGTATACCTAGTGCTACGAGTACTCGAAATGGTAGAGAAGTAGTAGACCAGAAGACCACAAAGGAGTAGTTATGCTGCATGAGCTTTCTCGTGGATGAAGAACTTATGCTGCCTGCCTGTTATTGTACTATGATAATTTCAGAATCGGTTATAGCATGATTACTGATGCTGAGGAAAGAGGAGCAATTTCACCAGGAAAGGTCAGTCATCTGGTTCTTCCTGTTTCTATTCCTCCAAGTTTGTTATGTCGCGTAAAGACATCCATTTCCTTGTGACATCCCTGGCTATGATTTACTAATGATAAGCAGATGATCATTTTGGTGTTCTTGTTTCTTTCCTTGTGCAGAGTGTATTAGTTGAACCAACCACCGGAAACACAGGTCTTGGTATTGCTTTTGTCGCAGCCATTAAAGGATACAAACTCATAGTCACCATGCCTGCGTCTATTAATATTGAAAGGAGGATACTCTTACGTGCTTTTGGAGCCGATATCATTTTGACTGATCCAGAAAAAGGCTTGCAAGGTGCTGTTGATAAAGCTGAAGAAATTGTTCTTAGCACGCCGAATGCATACATGTTTCAACAATTTGATAATTTAGCTAACACCAAGGTTGTTTTATGTTCTATCTCTTGCAAAACTTCAGTAAGCGCTTGCTCATGTGAATCTCTTCTTGATTCACTTACGGTATGGTTGATTGTCAATTGCAATCGCAGGTACACTTTGAAACCACTGGACCTGAAATATGGGAGGACACCATGGGTAGTGTCGACATACTTGTTGCGGGGATTGGAACTGGCGGTACAGTTACAGGTACTGGGCGCTACTTGAAAATGATGAACAAGGATATGAAGGTCAGTCCACATTTTGTGAAATTTTCAGTGTATTATTTGTTGAGTCGCTGCATGTAATAATGATTCGTTGAGTTGAGTTGAGTGGCACTTCTTTGGCCCTTTTTTTATCCTGTTTGACCTTTTCATCTATCTTGTGCCATTGTTGGGCTTACAAATTTATTATTACAAATAATCCAGGTAATTGGTGTTGAACCTGCGGAGAGGAGTGTAATATCTGGAGATAATTCAGGTGAGAATGCATGAGTTCTGGTCTTTCAATTTGATGCTGACTAGTTTTGCTCTCTCCGGAAATTGTTTATGGGACCAAAATTCTGAATTTTTTCTTTTCTTGGGGGCAGGGTACGTACCAAGCATCTTGGACATTAATTTGCTTGATGAGGTTATCAAGGTATGAAATATTCTTTGCACCGTTTCTCTTTCTGTGGCTATATAGTATCATTAAATGGTACCAGAAGGTGCTGACAACCATACATAAAAGATTTATGCAAATCAAATGCACATTGTATAGTTTAATGCTTCGAAGTGGCATTATTTGATTATATAACCTTATTTCGTATAACCTTAATACTTCAAAGTAGAAGGTGCTGACAACCGTACTTTATGCAAATCAAATGCACATTCGTATGGTTTAATGCTTCGAAGTGGCATTATTTGGTTATATAACCTTACTTCGTATAACCTTAATGCTTCAAAGTAGATGATCAAGTGTCTTGTTGTTTTGTACTTGCTATGTCACCATGGGCCATGGCGATGCTTTTAAAATTCTTTGTTGTCATTGTCTCGTTCTATGTATGCTAGGTTACAAATGATGAAGCTATTGACATGGCGAGGAGGTTAGCCTTGGAGGAAGGTTTGCTGGTAATTTGAAGTTTATTTCCTTTCCCAAACTGGAAAGCTAACAATATAGAAAGTTTGTGATACTGTCATCCTACCCATACTTATGGACTAAAAGGAAATGAAGATCTTTTAATATTTTTTTGAGCATTTGAAGACATTTGTGATCATTGAAACTCCATGGCAGAGATTTTAACTCGTATTCATAAACTTAATTTTGTATTTTATGCCTGTTGCTAGGTGGGCATTTCCTCTGGGGCTGCTGCAGCTGCTGCCATAAGTTTGGCAAAAAGACCTGAGAATTCTGGGAAGCTTATTACGGTAACAAATACTGTGTGAAAAGGTTGCTTCACTCTTCTGGGCCTTGAAATTCAAGTTCGTCTTTGCTTTTTCTGCATAGGTTATATTTCCAAGTTTTGGTGAGAGGTACATTTCAACTGTTCTGTTCAATTCAATCCACGAGGAAGTCCAAAAGATGTGAGTGAGGAGTGTGAATAGCCAAGGAGGACTGACCATTTATCTTGTGAATAAGAAGCAAGCAACCTCAGTGTGTTGGCTGATAGGTATGCAATTTCTACGTCCTCTCAAGTCTATTATACACTTAAACTGCCCGCCATGCAATTTATCGGATTGTGAAAATTTTTAGGTGCACTTTTGTTGTGGAATGAAAGACCTTAAGAGAGGAGTACTGAGTAGCTTGTCACTTGAGAAAGGAGACTGATTATTGGACAACCCTCTCTCTCTCTCTCTCTCCCCCAAGCGACACCAGCTATTCTCATTAGCCCGGTACCTGTGCTAAACTATTACGGCTGTACATAGATTGTAAGAAGCAAATTCATGGACAAGCATCTGTCTTGAAGTGCCAGGTCATCCCGAAGGTTTCGCTGCTTTCTTGCAGGTCTTGTGAGAAAGACGAAGAGGCTTTTTGTGCCATGTCTCTCTGTCTTTCCTCTCTTGTTGCTTTGTGATAGGGCAATGTCTCAGTAGTATATCATGACACGAACCATGAAGGCTAATTGTGTATGTAGAGTTAGGGATGAGAGCCTCTCTTTCTCTCTCTCTTTTTCGTGGGTACCACCGGCATTTCTCTTAATCTTTGGAAATCACGAATTTCTCGGCTTGATTTATGTTAAAAGTGCCCATCTCCGGTGGAAGTATATGCATATTGGATTCAAGTCCTCGTGACAGTGCAAACACATTGTGTGACTAGAGAGGACTTGCCGTGGCCTCGTGGGCGGAGGTGAGGTGGCAAGTTCCACCGCATACATAATCACAATCACATTCACATGCTATGCCTGGTAGAACATTGATTCTTTTCATGCCCTTCGGGCCTATTAAGGTTTGGGCTTTTTATTGGGCCAATCGGAGACTCGAGTGGGCCTTCATAATTCATCGCGGCGATGGTAACACCGCCCTTAGCGCATTTATTACAAGCGGGCAAATTCCACCACGTCAGCCTCACCAAATGGGACACATCATCGGTGGGGATTCATTAGTGCCGCGGAGTCGGAGTCGGAGTCGGGGTCTCTCTTTCGACAGCTGATGATATCCGGGATAGTTTATACGTGCCTCAATTAATTCACCTTTTTCAGACATCTCCAAAGCAAACCATTTATTCTTGACTAAGGGGCAAGGTTTACTTGTAACATTGGATGATTACAAATTTTTTGATTTGTGAAGTTTGATTTGATTAGATTAGTTTTGGGCCTTGATAGCTGGGGAGCCATCACTAAACAGGAAAGGCCGATTCGTGTTCGAATTGTGTCCTGACGTTAACGGTGCAGATTGAGCCTGGATAAGGATGCCCTGTCAAAGTGATTGGACAACCGATTATGTATGAGTAAATTCTCCATGTGAGGCAGCTGTGCAAACCACGAAGCGTGGGGTGCTAATTAATCAATTATTAACGATGGTGAATGAAAGATCACGCTGAGTCAATTCGGTCACTGAGACATGTTCTTTATTAGGGAGGTGCTTTTATTGATCCTGCCTTATTAAGCTGGCGGAGGAGCCGATGAGTGAATTATTGCTCTGAAAGTGAAATTTGTTCTTGTTTATTAATAATTACATGCATCGTCAGCACACAATGTGACGCAGTTGACAAATTATATTTCATATTAGCAAATTTTATTTGCACTGCGAGAGTCGAAAAATTATTGGAAACATCTTATAATTAGGGCTGAGATAACTGTCGAAAGAAAATTAGATTAATAAATAAGTTAAAAATACTCCGTAACCTTTTCAAAAATAATATATATATATATATATATATAGTATTGTTCTGAGGTGTGGTATTCAATCCTATTACCATCAATTGGCCCATAGTAGACTCATCAGCCTAATTTGAAGGCCAATGGACGATACCTCACTTATTGCTGTGGACTCCTCGTAAGCACCCCCATCCCCCTCTCCCGACAAATTCCCCCTCATGTATTCAGCTTAGATGTTGACTCTAGAGGGAGATTTCACTAATCCTGCTCTTTGGTGCAGCGCACAGCTTAAATTTTGCATTCAATGCGGTGGGATCAACCCGCGAATTGGATATGAACCACAGAGTTTATCGGACTATTCCGATTAGCAATCGTGCTGATGTTCCCTATTCTATGGCCTTGAACATGTCAAGAGATATAGACACATAGCATAATAAAATGGCACGAATGGCTCCCGACGAGTATCGAATTTAAAACGTTTTGATTTCTAGAATAAGATGTGCTTTACTATGCACCATCTTTGATAACATTAATATGCTCTCTATCATATTCTTGCGATACGACACTTTAGGCCCTGGTACTGCTAGAGACCATATTCAACGGCGAAGGTTCTTCAGTACCGCACCGGAGCGGTAAGGTAAATCAGCTTCGACAATGAGAAGTAATTTCACTCCTTTGTCTTACATATGTTTTTGTGGTTTGTCTAAGATAAATTGGAGATTCTTCTGATTTTCAACTGCCTAACAAGACAATTTTCTGATTCTCAGGTTTTGGTACGTTGGTCATGCTGCCGTTAATAACTAACCTTTTTTTTTTTTCACTCCTTTTTGTCTCAGTATCAAAATTTTTCAAGAGTTTTTCTTTCTTTCCTTTTTGCGTTGACTGTCATGACTCATACGAGCTCAATTAGATTTGCCACGTGTCAGTGTGAAGACTGATAAGAGCAGTCTATATAGATATTATATAGATATAGATCGTAGTCCCACGGTCCCTAAAGATCTTTCTATGATATGAAATCACGATAACATAACGTGTATTATACTTTCAGTTCAAGTATTTAGTGTTTTCGTTCAATTATCTATTACTTTTAGTATTCGTAATTAGTATGAGTATTTATTACTCTTACTTTCAGTTCTAGTATCTTAGTTCAATTAGTGTTTAGTATTTGGTATAATTAATCACAAATAGTAAAAGTACTAAATACTTAAACTGATATACTAAGTGTGTCACAACAATTTGATGTGATGTTAGAATTCCACATATATAAATAAATACACACAATAACAATTGAGGTGGATTGGTTCAAATGACACCGCGTTTATTCCCTTTGAATAAGATATTGACCTCGAGTTTTTTGAATAGATGGTCCATTTGATTCAAATTAAACTAGTAAAAGTACTAAATACTCGAACTGAAATAGTAAATATTTGAACTGATGTACCAAATGTGTCACAACAATTTGATGTCACGTTAGAATTCCCCATAAATAAATAAATACACACAATAACAATTAAGATGGATTGGTTCAAATGACTTTCCGTTTATGAATATAGGGTCAATCTAATTCAAATTAAACTAGTCGGCCCTATTAAATTTTCAGACCCATACCAAAAAATACATTCAATAACATATATGTACATGTTATGTGTGTATGTAAGCAACAACACGAATGCTATTTTGCGCAAATGGAGAACAAGGATCATATAATTCCTGACATTATTTCGTGTGAGTGAGAAATATTGATGTGATGGGCCTTATTAAATATTAAAGATACAAATGAGATCTCCTAATTAAATAGCCGAAATATATGCAAACTTTGAATTTCATCAGGGATGAAATAAGTTGACACTCCCTTTGGATTGGAGTCATTAAAGGGAAAGGGAAGGGAGTGGAAGGTAAAAATTTACCTCCTTTAGAAATAGCTCAGTAAGGGAAAGGGAAGGGAAGGGAAGAGAATGAAAAAATTAATCTTGTTTCGACATACCTTCCATTCCCCTCCCTTTCCTTCCGTTTCTCTCATATTCAAACAAGCTATTAATGTAGAGATGGAGAATGCTGAAATGGAATTCTACATGAGTTGTTGAGCATAACGTATGTATTTCCAGACGTAAGTTAGACAACGATAATTTTTCCATCGGTCAAAAAACCAATTCGAAGTACATATTTGGGCATGTAATATCGGAACTCTCAAATGTATGTAGCGAATACGCATGTAAATATGGTTGTTATAAACAAATGAAACTCTCTTGACAATATATTGACGATAAGTTTCGCACTTCCGATTAGTATGAATGCTGCGGAGGGTCGGCCATCTGATGATCATTAGTTCGAATCTTCTTATAAGGTCGGGAAGTTGAAGTAGTTTCCATGGACGAGAATACCCGAAAGTAAGGAACTTCTTTAACTGGTCTATTTGAAAATGGTTTATTTTATTTTTTTCTCTACGAAGTGTTAACTAAGTGAGAAGTTAAAGGAGTACTAGTCACGAACAGTTGACTATTAGCATCTTACTATAAGCTTCCGACCTTGGCAGCTGCTCTAATAAATTTGCGACCAATCGTAACATTCCTTCCCCATTGTTCATACATATAATTAATTATGTTTCTAAAGATTTCAGGACCACAGTGAAGTCAACTAAACATATGAACATCAAGTGATGAGCTGGTTAAGGATAGAAGTCACAGAATGGGGATGCCAAAAAAAAAAGAAAAAGACTCAGACAGTTCCCTGCATCCTGTGAATACGAAAAAATTAGAAATTCACACAATAGTCCTTTTCTTTCTTTCTTTCCTTTTTTTTTTTAAAAAAAAAAAGATATCGTTCGGTTTGGAGGCCCTAGCGCCCAGGCGAAAGTAACCCGGCCTTCTTAAACTAGGATGCTTTCACGGCGGAGAGAGCATCGGCCAGCAATGGCGCAGGCAAGCTGACCTGAACCTCTATCCAAACTCATTTGAGCTTAAAAGGAGGTCATGTTTAATATTCACTTCGAAATTATTGAATTGCATGGTAATTATGAATATGAGAAATATTTTCAGCTGCCGGTAGAGAAAATAAACAACAAATGGTGCAAATTTTCCAGCTTTCTTCCTCTTCCTCTTGTTCTTATTATTGATGTTATTATTCACACAACAACCGAAAGGTCAAAATGAGATCACAGGTTTCCCTCTCATCTTTTCTTCGAAAAGAAGCCTACCCCTCCCTTTTCCAATTACCTCATTTACGGTGCAAGATTTTCGTGACACTTTCCCCTATTCCTCTCCTAATTTTAGATCACACACACACACACACACACATATATATATTTATTATAAATATTCTTCATATTATTATTATTTTAAGAATTTCCCTCCAATTTATTTCTAGTACTAGTACTATATTATATTCCTCACCCCATTTGCTTCAAAGCTCGAATTGTCGGCAAATGGGCATTGCCTTCTATAGTAAAAAGAGGATTGATCTTTTTGGTGGGAAGAATGATCTTTTTATCTTATATTGATCGGCCGAATTCGAATATATATTGACCTCCACGGATTGCAAGTTGCACAACCGGCCCGTAAAAATAGGGATTCTATATCAGAGAACGACTTCGATAATTCGTTGAAATAGAACGGAAATGGCATACAATTTCAGTATAGATGACGATTTTTCACATAGTGGCGCATGAAGATAGAAGCATGGATAATTTGGCACATAACTTCATCCATGGTCCTCTCTTCGCATGTTATATGGTTCTCCTAATAATTGAGTTACAATGCTAAAGAAACAAAGAACAGAGATCCCAACTTCTTAGAACCCCTCCCCCCCCCCCAAAAAAAAAAAGAAGAACAAAGCAAAAGGAAAGATCAGAAGATTGAACATTTTGATTTTCTTTATTTCTTAATTAATCTTAGTTCTAATTAAACTACTAATAATAAAAGTATTGTAGATGTTGAAACTATCAGAAGATTGAAGGCAGTTCCATTATCTCTTCCACTTGACCTCCGTTAGTTGTCTCATCGAACAGCCACTTCTCAAGGAAGGACAATGGAGGAGGAGGAGAAGCCTGCTGCTGCTGAGGATGATCAGATCTCAGCCTGCCAATGGCAACCTTCTGGTCACAGGTCGACGACTTGTCCCACGAAACGTTGGCGTTCAAATTCTCAAAGGACAGGATCGACTCGAACTCATCATGGGGAATCAAGCGATCTCCACAAAAAACCTCCTCTTGCTCGACCTTCGGGTGGTAGCAGCTGAGGGAAGCTGTAGCGTTCTCAATTGAAGAGTCCTTCTCTAGCTCGAGATTTTTGAGGTTGTAGTTGCCGCTGTTAGTAGTAGCAAAAGCGGTGGTGGTGTTGGTGCTGTTCTTCGGGGAGGATCTCATCCACCCTTCGAGAAGTCTTGAGATGTTCTCAGTGCTCGAAGCATACGTCGAGGAAGAGCTGCTGCTCGTGATATCTCCTGCCAAGCCTCTCCGCTGGTCGCCCAGAGTACTTCTCTGCACAAGCTGATCGTGGTGAGCCGTGCCCGTCTGATCTGAAGCTTGGAACTTCTTCAGCTTTTTCTTTAAGTGAGTGTTCCAGTAGTTCTTTATGTCATTGTCCGTCCTCTGCGGGAGGTATGAAGCTATGGCCGCCCATCTACCCCGACAAAAAGGAAAAGTTAACATAGTTTCACTCGCTCATGGACAAAACCCGGAACACATAATGAATTCAATCATGAAGCGGGAATCGGGAAGAAGATTACTTGTTACCCAATAAAGCTTGGAGGTGAATGATCATCCCTTCTTCATGAGGAGTGAAGTTCCCCCTCTTGATTCCGGGTCTGAGGTAGTTAGTCCATCTCAGCCTGCAACTCTTGCTGCACCTCAACAGCCCTTTTTGTGCACCATAACAGAACAAAGAAAAGACAAACTTTACCATAGAGAATCCAAGAACCTAAGAAGAACAGTTTCACGTTCGCAAAAATTTAAGTACAAGCTAATCCCTCGGGTCGAATCCCTGGGATGACGAGAATGAATTACCTGTGTTAGTGGGGACTGATCTCCAGTTACCGGGGCCATGTTCTTGAATGTAAGAGACGAGTATGATGTCTTCCTCAGGAGTCCATGGGCCTTTCTTGATGCCCACTTGATCACAGCATGGAGGTCTTCCCATGGCTCCTCTTTGCTAATCTAAAGAACAGAACGGAACAGGCCTACTCTAGAGAATCCTGATGTTGTCTCCTCTGTTATCTGTTGCTGTTCTGTCTGAAAACCTGCTCTCTCCCCCTCTCTATCTGATCTCTTCGGCACCGTGACCCATCAATAGTGCCATGACCATTTATATACTTGGGTGAAATTAATACCAAGGCAAGCACTTTTCTTTTTAACCCCGCCATTGATCTACCTTGCCGACTCACCCTTCCTTTCTTTTCATTAACTCTAATAATCTCGCTACACGAAACGCCAATCTCGTGTTAACCGATGCCATAGACCCGACTCATGACAGGCAATCTGATATTTTTACTTCTCTAGAATCCGCCCCTCATCTCGATGTGCACGAACCGCATTCGTGTTACAGTGTCATGTCAAATATAGTATCATTTAGTCTAGCATCGTTGAGTATATCTTCTTCGGTTCACATGCCAAGATGGGAAAGGAATGGCAGAGTCTTTCTTTCTTTGCCGTCATTTTCTTTATTTTCATGAGTCTCCTTCCCTTTTGGCTTAAAGAGTGCTTAGGTGGGTTAGATTAGCGATTCCAGGAATTGACTGCCCCCCACTAATTTCACATTGAATATTTTGCAATGACTTGTCCATTTGGTTTCACCAAAATGAATTTTCTTCTGCTGTCTTGCTATGGCTAAAGTTGTTATTACCATTTCAACATATTGTCCTGCCCTCAGTGTTTTGTGTAATTGGCAACGCTCTCTGCCCCCTCTTTCTTTGTAATTTTGGAAAAAAATGCTGACCCAGAAGAATATATAATGATTTACTCTTAGTTTGTTAGGTTAAGAGGCTTATTAAAAAAAAAAAAACGCACACGCAAAATATATGTATTTGGTTTCTTGTATCGATCAAAAACTTCACTTTTACGACAGTTTACACTCATTTTCCGCTACGCGAAACGTCCACAAAGACAATACTTCGGTTATATATGTTGTTGTCTGCAATTAAGAGGTTTCAATCGAGTTTCATTCTTGCCATTGAAAAATTTCAGGATATCGTGCATCGCATTTCAGGGGTCGCAATTTTGATGGTTTTCCAGAAACTTCTGGGGAAATACAGACAATAAAATCAATCAATTTTTTTTATATTATATTATATTTTATTTTTTGAAACATGGGGAAGGGTATACAACATGTGATCGCGAGAAATTAGGATTAAGAAAGAGGACGGAATTGACTTTTTGGAGAGTGGAGAGTAATGAGGAGGCGACCGACACAAACCCAAACAACTAATGCGGTTTCGGGCATGCCCTGAGATTATTGAAGAGGTCCACTCCTTTTGACCTCTATTAATATTTAATATTCCTTTGCATCATAAAAATAAATAAATGCATTTGCCATATTTATTTATTTATTTATTTATATATATTACACGCGAGCATATATTATTTTCGAAAACACTACCTCTATTGGCTCCTTGCACATGCTAATGTGGTCATATTCATATATATCGTAAGCCGGGATGAAAGATCTCGAAAATGGAATGCTACGGGGAAGTACCTCCAATTCACAGTCACTTCGCTATGAGCTAATTCAGAGAGAGCGATTAACGGCCTCGATAGTAAGACCAGTTCATATATTGTTTAAATGGGGCAAATCAAGTTCGAACACAATCTTTTGTCGAGACGTTGGTTCATACCGGGGATTAGGAAGTCCAATCTCATGCAACGATTGAGGAAAAGTCATCGAGGCCCATAGCAATGGACCGGATCATCCATGAGCAAGATGGGCCTCGATATATATATATATATATAAATACATAAAATTTTACATTTTTTTTTTTCATGTTTGTATATATGTATTTCTTTTTTAGTCCAAATTGCGAAAAGTAAACGGTGACTTTCTGAAATTCCACTTCGACACGCAGAGTTTGTCTTACTTTTCATCTCTCTCCCGTCCTACTATTCTCTCTCCCTTTGAAGCCCACTGAAGTTGCAGAGCTGCCCACGCTGCAAATGGCGATGCCTTAAGCCCTAAGTTGCCCACCGCCTGTTCGCCCGGATTCTTTCCCCCGAGAGATGGAGTCGAGCATCCTCGAATCGATCGGCGTCGAGATCATCGGCGTGATGTCGCCGGTCTCCATCTGCATGCTCCTCGTGGTCCTCCTAGTCTACGCCCTCTCCCCCTCAAACCCCTTCTCCACTCCCTCCTCCGCCCCGATCCGCACAGCCGCCAACCTCGTCTACCTCGAGAACCCCTCCGACTCCGCCACCCAGAAACTCGAGGGCGCCCTCCTCAATGCCCTCGTCTTCGTCATCCTCATCGCTGTCGTCACCTTCGTGCTGGTTGCCCTCTACTACTTCAAGTTCACCAATTTCCTCAAGAACTACACCCGCTTCTCAGCCTTCTTCGTGCTCGGCACCATGGGGGGTTCGATCTTCCTCTCCGTCATTCAGCATTTCTCTATTCCCGTCGACTCCATCACCTGCTTCCTGCTGTTGTTCAATTTCACCGTTGTCGGGGTCCTCTCCGTCTTTTCTGGTGGGATTCCGATTCTCCTGAGGCAGTTTTATATGGTTTGTCTCGGGATAATTGTCGCCGCTTGGTTTACCAAATTGCCTGAGTGGACTACTTGGGTTTTGCTTGTGGCGCTGGCTGTGTATGACCTGGTCGCTGTCTTGGCTCCCGGCGGGCCCCTAAAGATACTCGTTGAGTTGGCTTCGAGCAGGGACGAGGAGCTCCCGGCCCTTGTCTACGAGGCCCGCCCTGTCGCTCCGCAAGGTAGTGATAATCGCAGGTCGAACATGGGCCCCTTGGTTGCTGGATTTTCTGATTCAGGATCAGTTGAGCTGCAATCGGTTTCTGGAAACAATGCTCAGAACAATGTCATTGATGGTGGTAGAGGGAATTCGAGGAATGATGAGGGTGGAAGTCTCAGATATGAAGGGGAGGAAACGTCTCCATTGGTGGGTAACGTAAGGCAAAGGCACTCTTCCAGCAGTGACTCATCGGAGTATTCAGTGGTGAATGTCAATACTCCCAATAGAGTTGGGCAGTTGGGAAATAGGGAGTTGGAGATCGAGGAGATGTCCCCATTGGTTGAAGTTCCAGAAGTGGGGAATCAAAGAGAGCAAACTAGGGGGGATGATAATAGTGACGACGATTCAAGCTCGAACAGAGGTATTAGGCTCGGTCTCGGAGATTTCATCTTTTACAGTGTTCTCGTGGGCAGAGCGGCAATGTATGATTTGATGACTGTGTATGCTTGTTACCTAGCGATTGTTTCGGGACTTGGGTGCACCCTTATTCTGTTGTCTGTGTGCCGCCGAGCTCTGCCTGCCCTTCCCATTTCTATCGCGCTAGGCATCATGTTTTACTTCCTGACCCGGTTATTAATGGAACCTTTCGTTGTTGGTGTTTCAACAAATTTAATGATGTTTTGACCCGCCAGATGAGACATTACACTATATTCTGGGGCCTTCTGGGTTTTGATGTACACAGTCAGGGGATTATTGCGTTAATCACCTCTGATGTAACTTCTAGCAAGATCCAGGTTCATGTAGTGCTGCAACTTCAGGAGTATCTGGTAATGGATTAAATACAATGCAACTGGCATTTTCCTTACCACTTTGCTATTCTTAGATCAATTTTTATTTTGTCGATGTGAAAATTGCTCACTGTGCTTTCATTGAGGTAATATCTTCTACTAGGTACAAAAGCGTTTAGATTTATAGGGCACTGGTCCCATTAAGAAGGTAAACAATTTGGAATTTGGTTGACATAGATTGTGGAAACTTGGTTTAGTAGCTATAGAATCTTAGGAAACTCTTGGCCGAAATTGAAATATCTCTTTTTGCCCATATAGGCTTATCTTATTAAGAGACACAGTTCTTAAATATCAGTTGTCAATTTTTAGAAGAATATGGTCTGAATCTTCATTCAGCTCTGCCATATTTCCCTTGATTGTTTTCACAAACTCCATCATCTTACAATCGAATTCTTCTTATTGTTATCTAACAGACAGAATGATATCTAAATGATTTAGTATTTAATCATAAAAATAACGTGCCAAAGGCATTAAAATTTTTGTTTTGCTGATAAGTATAATCATTATCTCTGGCAATGCCATGTTTCTACATTATTAATGGGCTTGTTTTCCGTACCTTAGGAGAGGCCGTTTGGATTCAGAGTTAAAATTACTTTGATTTTGATTTTAATTTTGATTGTGGAAAAGGACAAATGAGATATGTTTATAAATTTGACTTGGGAAACGTGTGTTTTTATTGTGTAGTGTGTTGAGTTAAAGTTAAAGTTAAAATTTTTAAATTGAGAAATGTGTATTTTTGTTGTGTAGTGTGTTGAGTTAAAGTTAAAGTTAAAGTTAAAATCAAGTAACTCTGAATCCAAACGGGGTTTTAAATTTTTCCGTGATTATTTACTCATTCACTTGTAATGGCAATATATCTATAAATTCCAAGCTGCTCACCAACTTGGGTTTATGTTTCACTAGTTATAGTGATTGATTTGCCCGCTGTATCTTTTGCCTATTGAAGCCATAACATGTAGTTGCAGATGAGATTGCAGCAGAATTGATAGAAAAAAATATCAATGCATAGAGAAACAATTCATAGAGAAAACAATTCGACTGCTCAGCCAGTGAACCATGCTATATCCTACTTACTGGCATATTATCTTAGCTACTCTGTTTGACCATAAGCGAACAATGCTTATGGAATATGCAGGACATTTATCTGCCTTGTGATGTGGTATGTGAATTATGTCGGCTAATCTATGCTCGTCAATTTTACCCTGTGGATCTATGTTGCTGTAGGTTGCCTCTGAGTTATTGACTAGGTTTAAGAATTAGAGGCAAAAAGCACTTGAGTGGTATAGCTGTGTTATTTGTGGATGCATACTCAAGTTGTATGATTGGCTATTTGGTGGCTGAAAGGAACGAATGAGGGGACAGGGATTTTATAATTTTATTTACTGCACTCTTTAGTTGATCTTCAGATGTCTTGTCTTTGTGGGCTGAACCATTACCAATTAGGTGCTTACTCGTGGACAGGTGATGAGGATTCCTCGGAAATCATATAAAAACTGCGTTAAATCTTTCTTTGGGGTTAAATTATTTTCGATCCGTGAATAAACTATTTCTTGTGCTTGCGCATGTATTTTGTAAGTTGACCCATCTGCATCTTCCGATTTTCTTATTCAGTTTTGTTTGTTTTCGGGTGAGCTGAAGCACCTTTGGATTTAACCATGCTTGTTAGAAAGTAGAAAGGGAGGAAGATAATCAGGTACAATGTAATACTTATGCAGCAATATTACCATGCAGAGTCTGTATTATGCCCTGAATTTTATCTGCAACTTACTTTGAAGGAGAGAAATAGGATGTGCGGTGTCGGACTCTTTTTTTTTTTTTTGGGGGTTGAAAAATAGCCCAAGCCATGTGAGCATTCTGAACATTCTTTGAGTCGATTGCCCTTTTCAGCAAAACTTTTTTTTAAAAAAAAATTATATATGTACTTGGGTTGAAGTTGTTCGTGAACGTTTAGGCATGAATTTTTGTGTAGATTCAATACGTCAAATGATAATATTGTAGCATGTCTAGTAGGGCAAGTACGAAAAACAATGATAATCGTGTTTAACAGGTCTAGTCGTGTCAAAGCCTATTCTAGGAGCACCTAGAAAAGGGATTTGGTTCAGTTCTGGTACGGTGTAATATAAAGAGATCAAAATGGCTGGTCAAAGCTTTTCTTTCTTTCTTTTTCTTTTATTTTTTTTTGGGGGGGGGGGGGGGGGGGGGGGGTAAATATGACATTCATTCAACGAAAGGATAGATTTTTTTTTTTTGGAGGATAATGCATTAAAGATTAACCGTGGTCTTTTACAAGCCGGGGCGCAGAGGCTCCCATACTGTCTCCAAACAGAGCTAAGCTAAGAAATGGAGGAACAACATCAAATAAAATGATATCTTCATGTTGAAGTCCACCAGCTCGAGCTAGGAGATCCGCGCAAGAATTAGCCTCCCTAAATGCATGAGTAGGTTTAACCACCTCGAAGGACTGCTCAGCATCTTGTATTCATTAATGAGCGGCCATAGTAGATGATTAGAGCTATCAGCATTCCAGACCACGTGCAGAACAGTAGATGCATCAACTTCCACTATGATTTGTCGTATATTGAGTGACTAAAAAGCCCTTGACCCAATCTCCGTTAACGATCTCTGATCAGTCTACCAGCTCCTGCTTTCCCGGAGTTGCCTGGACTCGATCCATCTGTATTGAGCTTGAGGCCCAGCTCACATTCTTGGACACATAAGCCACTGTTATGGCTGCTTTTTGGGCGCTAGACATTTCTGCGGCAAGTTGGAGAGTGAAGGCAGGTAAATTCGCATTGAGGGACTGCTTGGAGAACAATAGAGAGTTCTGATTCTTCCAGAGAGACTATAGGACGTAGGAGAACAAAGTACCCCACTGGATACCCACGGTCGAGGTTAGTTTAGTGGAGCAGTTGGTCTGAAGCCACTCTTGAAGGGGACAGTGGAAGGAGGAATAGATTTTGTCTGGGATGCCAAGCTAGTGCCAGAAGTTAATGGCGTGAGTGCAATCTCGCAGAATGTGGATGGTTGTTTCAACACTAGCACAACGGGGGCAAGAGGGGCTCATAGGCAGACCTCGTCATGAGAGCAAATTTGCCGAGGCTATCCTATCCCTGGAGCAAAGCCATAGAAAATGTTGCATTCTCGAGATTGTTGGACATTTCCAGATCCAATTCTAAAGGGCGGATTTTGATGAAAAATCGCCATTTTTGGGAAGTCCCTGTATTGGTGAGTCTTCGGCGAGGGGGTTGAGGCTTAGGGGAGGCCTTTGATTATGTCTTGGAGCTCCATTGGGAGGTGGAGACTGCTGAGATCCCAATGCCTACTCGAGTTGATGATGGTATTAACTGTTCGAGCTTCTTCTCCCAAAGGAAGGGGGCCCTGGATAAGTTTTCGTAGGGGCGAGGGTCCAACCCACCGATCATTCCAGAGGTTGACTTGGGTACCATCTCCGACTATGTATTTTAACGCTGGTGGTCCAGACTTCCATTCCCACTTTGAGGGCTTTCCAAGCTGGTGAACCAGTCCATTTGAAGGTTGTTCTGCTCCGAGTGAATTTAAGTCGGAGTAACTTAGCCCAAGGGGAGTCTTCCTTAACCATACATGATGGCAGACATCCAAGGAGTGCTTTGTTTCTTTGCTCCAGTCGTTTGAGGCCCAATCCACCCGCTTCTTTTAGGAGGGTGATGGTCTTCCAATTGACGAGATGCAGCTTTTTCTTCTCAGTAGTGGTTCCCCCACAAGAAATCTCGATTAATCTGGTCAAGCTTGAAGGTTACCTCTTTTTGGAAGATAGGTGCATTGCATTACGTAGGAGGGGATGGCAGAGGTAGTGGAGTCAATTAGAGTAGCTCGACCCGTCAATTAGATTTCCAGCCCGCAAGTTTGGATCTGACCTTGTCAATGATGAATGAGAAGTCAGTCTCTTTTGGTTTCGAGAGGGATATCGGAAATCCCAAATACTTCCCGAGGTCATCAGTAATGGCCACCCCTTGAAATGTTTTTTAGAGCCGCTGTGGTATAGGATCAAGTCATAGCAATTTCATCCCTAACCCATAGCAAAATTGGTGTAGGATCAACTCGAGAAAAGACATAGTAGTCTGTTTCATGTTTCCCATACGAATGATGTCGTCCGCAAAGAGGAGATGTGAGAGAGCGGAGGAGCCTTGAAATGGTTTTATAGCAAACCAGTTCTTCGATTCGACTGCACTTTTCACTATATTCGATAGGTATTCCAAGCAGAGGAGGAAGATGTAGGGGAAAGGGGATCCCCCCTTGTCTGATTCCTCGAGAGGGCCCGAAAGGAAGAGATGATTCTGCCATGGAAGTGGAGGATATACAGGTGAAGAAAGACTAATCTGATCCATTTGTCTGGAAAAACCGAAGTAGACAAAGCACTTTTCGAACAAAGCTCCACTCAGTTCTGTCGAATGCTTCATCGAGGTCCAGCTTTAGGACGAATCCACCAACTTTCCCAGACCTGATTGAATTACTTCACGGAGGATAATTACGTTGTCGCCCGATCGTCTTCCCGGGATGAAGCTGCTTTGGTAGAGAGAGATGATCTCGTTCAGTAAGGGGGCGTAGACGAAGAACAAGAACCGGACAGAAATTTCTTCTCTGCAAAAATATAAAAGAGTAGACTATTACGATCATCATTCACTTATTAAATTGCCTTCACTTTTATCATCAACATATTTTTGTCACTAATTAGTCATAAACGTTTTTATTTCGTCTAACATTTTTACCTCTCCGTTAATCTCCGTGACGAAAAAATGATGTGACATCCAAAATGAAGATAATGCCGTCCATGATATTGTCTGCCACCGAATTTAACGGAGAGGTATAAATATTAGACGGACTGAAAACATTTATGGCTAATTACTGATAAAAATACGTGATAAAAGTGGTGGCAATTAGGAGTGACAGTGATAAAAAATCAAATTGATAAAAAAATCATTCCCGAGCCGCTGGCGTGGCGGCTGAACCGCCAAAATGAGCAGGCCGCTCAGTGCTTTCGGCTTCTCTGATTCCCGGCTTCGTCGCGGCTCCCGTCTCTCTCTCTCGAAGTGGGGTGAACGACGATGTCGACCTTGCCAGACGAGCTGTGGAGGCTCATCCTCGACATCGGCGTCCGAAGCCCTAACCCAACCCTCACCTACAGGGACCTCTGCTGCCTCTCCATCTCCTCCCGACGCTTCCACCGTCTCTCCAGCGAGGACTCTCTCTGGTCCCGTCTCCTCTCCTCCGACTTCCCTCCGCCGCCCCCTTCCTCCTCGGCTCCGTCCACCGCCGCCAGTTCTCTGCCGCCTTCTTCCCAATCGCTCTACCGGATCAGGTATCCTCTGTTACGCTCTTGACCATATGGTGACGAGGCATCTTCTTCGCCGTCGAGCCTGTGTTATTATTCGGTTTCCGCTTCTTGTGGAGAAGGTTCGAGAGGGACCGCGATAGGAAGCTTGCAGCACATCGGAGGGCTGTGTTGCGGAAGGAGAGCCAGATCGCTGAGCACTCGAAGAAGCTCAGCAGCATGGAGGCCTCTTTAGCCCTGGAGAGCGATAAGTTGAAGACTACCGCTGCTGAATTGTCCAACCTGCAGAGGGTCAGGTAAGTGAATCGATAATTCGCCAGTCTATTGACTTCTCTTTATTGCTTTTCTTTGATTCAGAGTTAGGGCATGTTATTTACGCAATCATTTGCATGTGTCTGTTTGATTGATAAGGCAAGCATCGGTGGCATTGAATGTTTGGCAGCCGCATGTTGTTAGGGGAAGGCAAAAGAGTTTGGTAGAGCAATGTACGGTGCCCGTTGAGTCTCAAATTAGAGCGCTGGAGATGGACCTTAGGGTCTGCAAGATGCAGATTTCCATGTTGCGCAAGTCATATGTAAGTTCCTCATCCATACACGCACAAGCACACTCACATATGTATTTAGTGTTGCTGATTTGAGGAGTATTGGTGTTGTATTATCATTATCTGCGGTAGTCTTGTGGTGCTAATAGCGTGAACTGAATGCTACGTGGGACTTGGCTAATTGGCAAAGCATACATTTGTTCTCAGTTGGTGATTCTAAGACCACTGCTTATTTAGGCGGCCTTTTAGTTTGCTTGTTGCTTTATTGACGACTCGTGTTTGGCAGGAAGATGAGAGACGGAGGCTAGATGTGTCCAAGCAAGAGCTAGAGTCAATCAAGTATCATCCTTTTCGTGATTATGAAGTTCATGAAACTAGTGGGAAGAGGAAGAAGATAAAGAGATGCACAGAATCTGAAGGTTCTAACTTTTCATTCTCTAATATATTTTGATGAGATCTCTGTACATTAATCTATATATATATATTTTTTGGTTTCTGTTGGATTCTTGTCGATTTATTGTGCTATCATATTCAAGTTTGTTGTGTATGCCCACATTCATCTCGCCTAATTTCGGCTCGGTATGTGAAGTAAGTATATGCATTGCACAATGTTCTCCTTAGATGAAGCTGGTTTTGAAAGCTACATGCTTGCATTCTTCCATGATTTGTTTCTCAGGAACATCCACATTTCCGTCTGTTTTGTCTTTCGGGTTCCTGCTTTTGATGACATTTGTTGATTGATCAGCTGTACTATGAAAATTTAAAGTAAAGTTAGGTATTTGGCAATGTGTTTACAGTGGTTGGCAAAACAAGTTGGAAAGGCAGCAGCAAAAGTTTGATTTCTGATCTCTTTTGAAAATGGAACGCCGTTTCTAACAATAATATTTTCCTTGGATGGAAGCATTTGAAGAGCTATTTCTATATGGCAATGTTCTTGATGGTTAATGCTGTTCAAACTCACCTAAGTCATATGTTTCGTGTCTATGTCAACTTGTTTTGTTGTAGTTAATCTCTCTATTCTCTCTTTCTTGTCCTGGAAAACTAGGTAAAACATCCTGAGTAGTGATGAGGTGGAGGGCCACTTGAGTCGATCCTGCAGAAACTGCTGTACCCCCTCTGATGTTCACAGTAGCAGAATCAATCATACATTCAAGCAATCCAATTTCAGAGAGGAGTTTACTGGTCTGACTGCTGCTCCTTAGAATCCGAGTTGGTACCTCCTGAAGTTCTAGATAACTGGTGGGGTGGCATTTCATCATCTTTGGCCGTCAGGGGTGGGTTAGTATCTCTCTGCAGTCTTTATCTTAAAAACGTAACAATATACGAGAAGGTTACGACTCTAGAGTAGTTTATGAGGGAGTGTCTTTGAATTGAACCCTGCCTTGCATGCAGTGTCCTTGGGTGGGGCCTCCTAGCAGGGGTCACTTGGGCCCATGTGGACCGGGGGTGAATACACACTTTGCCATTATGAGGGTATAAAATACCAAGGTCCCCCATCCCCATGTGTAAGTTTGTTTTGCTAGGACGAGCGGTAGTGGTGTTTTGAAATTGTAACATATGATGGTGTTGGTGTGACACAATTCTGTATTTTATATATATCATACAGTCATCCACAATCAGGTCTGCGGGCTATTCTGCGCCAGGCTAAGCCTGCATGGTCGGGTGCATTTTATTTTTATATGTATGTTTTAGTTGCGTGCTTGACTAATTTCTGACCTAGTTGGCTAGTCATAGGTTTATGGTTTAAGCGGTGTCACTGGGCAGATAATTCGACCCGCGACAGTCATAAGGTATAAATTTAATAACCCTTTCCCCGAATTTGTTCCCAAAAAAATAAAAATAAAAATGATAATATGCAACTTCCAGTTGTCAATGACTCAATTGTCTCATTTGTTACTTCTTCACGAGAGTCGATTTATAGCTTTTTACCTTGACAACAAAGAGAGTGATCCAATCCTCTTTTATTTTTATTTTTTTGGTCTAGATCCACTGCTTTATTTCTGTCCTAGATGATCTGATTCAACATTTGTAGTTCTAGACCCAAGCTTTGTTCTAGAGTAGTAGAATGAGTCTGGCCCGGCATGGGGCATACTCACAATCTTGTAATTAAGCAAATCTATGTGCACGACTGGGTCTCAAACGCCCGTATCAGTACCGGCCATTGATCTACACACAACGAACAAAAAGTAAACATGCCCCTGCAGGCAAGCTCCTGTTGACTGTCTCGTGGCTCAATTTCTGCACATTTCAACTGACTAGGGAGCGTACTCAACCACCGAGATACGATTATGAACTTAATAACTGGGTCTTCCACACGTGAAGTTTATTTGCAATAAATAAGATTAAAAAAATCATACATGCTCAGGTCACTTGGCTCAATAAATATGACCTGCCTAACTACTCATTAGAGAGCAAAACCAAAACTAATAGGTAAGTAAAACTACTTCCATCATGGCTTATGGTAACTAATCAAACGGATTTCCTCCAATTGAGGCCACTGGCCCTTGTACTGGGACATTCCTACAGGAGAAAAGAAAAAAAACACAGCGATCAAAAGCAGAACGTGATTTCCATATTCAAATAATTTAAACTTTGCATATATTTATTTCAAAGCAAAAAGAAAAAAAAGTGAAAATGAATACTTGGATATGCACCCCGAATATTTGTACATCCAACATTTTCCCGAGGGCATTCAATCATGAACTTCGGAAATTGCAAACAAAGGAGAGACCTACTTGTCTTAGATCAGGTCGTGATTCAGGACGGCAAGGTCCACAAGTGATAAATTAATTATTTTTCATTGTTAGAGAGTCTCAGACGAGTACACAGTTCCAATACTCAAATTCAATCCTACAATCTGGTGCTGGGAGTAAATTGTGCTCATAAATGTAACCACCCAGGTTCATGCTACCTGGATTTCATAAGTTGCCATGTCCAGATTGGTGATAATAAACCAAGTAGACTTGTTACTTCGCATATGTTAATCCTCACAGAACAAGAGGACTGGAAACAACTTACGAAATTTGAGGACTTGCTGCTTGACCTGCCATATATGCCAAGCCACCTGTACAGCGTCCAATGAACAACAATGTTACCACATTGGAGAAATAAAACTCTTACGGTGCGTTTGGTTTCAGAGTTGAAAGTAACTTTAATTTTGATTGTGGAAAAGGACAAATGATTGTGTAGTGTGTTGAGTTAAAGTTAAAATTTTTTACTTGAGAAATGTGTATTTTTGTTGCGTAGTGTGTTGAGTTAAAGTTAAAATTTTGTGATTTTAACTGCGAAACCAAACGGAGCATTAATCCTATTCTTTTGCAGTACTGGAACTCCTACACTCAGATATGCAAAATTGAAAAGCTGCACTTGGTATTTGTTGACATGAATTTTACGCAATCCATATATAATGGAACCTACCCTGTGGTTATTAAGACTGCCATGATTTAAGACCATTACAAAACCTGCTCAATTTGGCAGCTATAGTTTCAAGAACAGAATATCTGCTCTGAATAATGCAGTTCAAAAGTCTACCTTGGGAAGCCACTGCAGAATAAGGTGTAACTGGGTTCTGTGGGAACCATGGCTGAGATACACCTCCCAGTAAGGAATTCGGGAGTTGGGGATCAGGAAGTGCAGCTTGCAACGAGCTCATGTCCAAGAACTGCTACCAGCAACAGAAAAACAAATTAGAGACAGGGAGGGTTAAATCTGGTAACAAACATGATTTATTAGTAGTATGTGGTGATAAAGTAACAAGTCAATCCACCGAAGTGTAATAGCATGTTAAGGAATTAAGAGATGGAACACACCATATTGCCTTGTTCGGTATCCGTGTCAAAAGGGAAATCGAATGGGTTGGTTGATTTATAACCAGTTGTACTGCCATGTGATGATGTTTCCCCCTGACGAACACAACATTATTTTCTCATGAATCACACCCTCTACTGAAAACAATAGGGTGATGATCATTTACAAGGATGAAGAGCAGTTAAAAATGCACACCATAAAAGGAAACAATGATGGAGTATGTGGCGGCCCCACAATGCCATCTGATGGGATACTTAGTGCTGAAGGCTCAGAGGAGGCCATGGGTCTTGGCATTCCCACCCATGGCATTCCAGAAAAGTCCTGCGAATCATTATTGCTCAGTATTTACACAAGAACAGTACGAATTAATTCCAAAGTAAGACATAGTACCACTGAGGCTTCAAGTGCCAAATACTGTTCAGGGTTTGACGGATGCCCCAGAGCTGCTGCTAGTGACTCGTCAGTTTGCTTTGCACCCATTGAAGGGATGTCTACACTAGGTTCTCCAAATGCATTCCATGGCTGTTTTAGAGTGGGAAAAAGATAGATCATTCTTCTTTGAATCATCACGTCCATTTTTAATTATCATGCAAAGTTTGTGATCCATAGACATTGTAAAATAAAAGCGACAAACTGCTAAAGTTGGTGTATAAGGCACAAATTGTGTGATGAGATTAACCTGAGCATTTGACATAACAGTGGGAGCTCGAACATTGCTGAGACTTTCATCCCATGCATGAGGTGCTATCGTAGGTGCATCTTGAGAATCAGGTTTTTGAGATGAAGGCCAAGTAAGGCTTGTATTCAAAGTTGAATACATATCAAAAATTTCTCTACCATCGCCCTCACCGGAAGGTACTTTCACATGAGTCAAACTTTCATCAGCTGGAGCAGATGTAGTGGGTTGGGGTGAATCAAAGGTCGCCCATCCTTCATTTTTAGGAACAGATGGCTCTGGCGATGTCTTTTCCATGGTTGCATGTGATTGCTGGGAAAAATCAGCAAAGAAATCCAAAGATGCTGACGTAGTAGTTTGGGGAATTTGATGTTGAATTGGGGATGGAGCTGGATGTGTTGAGGATTGGAAAAGATCTATAGACGGAGGTGCTTGAAACAAGTCAATTGATGAATCCTTAGGTTCTGGGCCAAATGGTGCCTGAAACAAGTCAATTGATGTAGCTGCAGGATCTGGTCCAGATGTTGCCTGAAAAAGGTCTATACCAGAACTTCCAGGGACAGTTGACTGGGAAAAGGTAGATATTTTATCTTGATGAGTCCCAGGAACTTGCTCGGATTCTGGAACAACATTGACTAAACTACCTGAATTGAAGGACTTGAGAGACATTGAGTTGCTATCAAATGAGCCAAAACTTCCTGAAGACGCTGTTCTCTGTATAGAGTATCATTTTGGCATCAGACGACCGTAAAAATCTACATGAGAATATGAAACCAATTGCAGGCCAATTCCAGATTTTACTGGCGAATTCCATCCATATTAAGAGAAGACCAGAGACTTCAATCAAGAAACCTAACACTCGTTTTGAACAGAGAAGCTAACTACATAATTCTACTTTTGTTTATTGAATGAAAAATGCTCATGGTATGTCAATGTTCATCACAAGATCGCCTTCATTTGCTATGTCAGTGCAGGACAGAACTAAAGAAGACATTTTAATCAAATCCTTTTTTTTCCATTGATAGTCAAACCCATTGAAGCAACACTATAATTCACCCAATAGTTCTCTGCTCTGTCCTGGAAAACATTTTCAAGTGGGTACTTCAAATTTAAATGGTTTAAACTCCAGAAATATAAAGAAAGAATCTAATAACACATGACGAGAAAAGCATAAACAGACTAGAACCTGAGAACAATGTTTCCCATCCGCGTCCCTCCTGACGTTTGCCTCCAAGGATTTGTTTGATGTTTCACGATTTAAATTGTCACTCGAGTCGCCTCTTGGCGGCGGCAAAGGTGGGCTGCTATATCCAGCATCCCTTTGAAAAGTTGGAGATAGAGCACCTGATCTAAATGGGTCACCTCCACTAGAAACAGAGTAATCTGAAACTCTGGCACCGGATCCCTCATTTGCAAATCTATCCTCATACATATGTTCACTATGACGTCCCGGACTATACACAAAACTAGATACCTTCCCTTCATAGAGTCCTCGATCTGAACCAGGTTTCCTGGTCAGAGCAGCACCTGGTTTACCATATCGCCGTTCCTCATATTGATAGTCGTAAGGTGGACTTTGAGAATATGAATGATAAGAACTAGCACGCCGTGTCTCTTCTTCCTGACTTCTGATGCTCTGTTCAATTCAGGCTGACTCAGACATAGAACTTGAATATAACAGGACGTAAACATGCAGATTGCTTCAAGGGGAAAAATGTCAAATGATAACCAGACAGCAGAAAAATCTGTTTTCTATCTGAAGGGAGTAAAGAAAAACATCGATTGATTTCCTCTTTGTGTTTATCAAGGAAAGAGGGAATATTGCAGGTAACACCGTAACAGATGCCAAAGTTCCACGCCAAAGTCTAAAAAATTCCGTTCTTTTTTTTTGGCTAAATAAAAATTCTAAAAAAGTCCTTTCGCTTTATTTAAAAACAAAATCACATGTACTTTATTGGCTCAACCTGTACATCCCTCGGAGGCTTCTCAGAGTTCTTCTCTCCAGCATATCTTCTATCTACATACACGTTTTTAATGAACTCCCGGACCTTATCGGCATTACTGCAACAGTAAAAATGTAAGCCAGATACCATACAAATACGACACTCCAAAAAAAAAATTGAAGACCAAAGAACTCAGAGAACATCTTTCCACCTGCTATCAGGCAATCTTTGCCTTTGTGGGTCCCAGTCCTTCAGGTATGTTTCCCTAGCTCGCTGAAAGAGGAAGTCTGATTATCATGAAAAAAAGTCAACGATTGCCAGAAAGAATATGCATTTACCATAGAATACCTGATTACCACCGTTTTGAAGGGCTTCAACTTCTTTGGAAGTAAATTTTGCCATGGATACGGACTTCACACGATGAGTAAATTCACGACTGTTTTTATATTTTAAAAAAAAAGACGTGGTTAGAAGTCATGGGAAAAATGAACATGTCTTCATCCTATGAAGCACGACGTTAATCAGATCAAGCGGCCTAAAAATCCATCTACTAATAAAAGAATCCATCTAGTAATAAAAGCTGCATATCCAAACTAAACTCATGTTAGAAGGCTTTGATCGCGTCACAGCATGCAATTTGCGGAAGTCTATGCGGAAAAAGAAAGAGTTGAACAAGTCAATTTGAAGACTACATTATCAGGTACTTCATGTAACTGATTAAAACAGAAAGACATTAGCATGGCATAGATTGACTTGAGAATGAATAACTCAGAGAAGAAGCAGGCGGAAGGTTGGTGTTCCATACTAGCTACCAGCCCAGAGTACTCATTTTGCCTTGTCCTGAAGATGCAATAAAGCAAACAAGACCAAATTTTTGACAACTTAAAAGATCTCAAGTACAAATGCAGCAGGTGCAAAATGAAGCTTAAAGTTGACGGCAAAGGAATCTCACTGCTATGGGTAACAAGTGTTGAGCTAAAATATAGGTGGAGAATACATCTTTGAGTCTCTTGGATTTGGGCAGAGAAACCACATGCATGAGAGCTTAACGACATTAAACCTATAGCTTCACGAACTCTTTCCCAGCAAACAAGTACCGAGAGCAACAATAAATCTATAGTGATTGCAGGCAGGAACTTTAGAAAGTATTTAAGGCAGCCAAAATACTCACTGTATTCCACTGCAGGTCACGCAGACGAAGGTCCAGAAATTCGTACAAACATACTGCGGACCCTGCTCACACCAACACGAGCAAGAAACCAATCAGTAAACCCTCAAATTACGCAATCATATCGAAGTGCTTCACCA
Source organism: Punica granatum (assembly GCF_007655135.1). NCBI lineage: Eukaryota > Viridiplantae > Streptophyta > Magnoliopsida > Myrtales > Lythraceae > Punica > Punica granatum. The sequence continues at coordinate 40,267,700 of NC_045128.1, read as the reverse complement.
CAAAAATGAGAAGCAACGGATGTTGACACGAGCTGTTATTCATCGGCTGCGAGAAGAGCGTAGAGGGGAACACAAAGCAAGCTCACCAAGCTGTTGCAATTGATGCACCTCCGGTTGGGAGGGAGCTTCATGAGACCTCTGATAATCTTCTCATTCCGCTCTTCTTCCCTCCTGCTCCCCATTTCTCGACCGCTCCCCGGGACTCAAACCCTAAGCCGGCTCCTGGCCACCGCAACCGCGCTTTCCAACCTCGATGGAACAGCTAGCGATTAAACCTAGGCGCGATCAACCGGGAGAAGGAGATCAACACCACACCGAGGGTACGGACGAGCGAGGTCCGAGAAGGCAATGATTTGGGAGTTGCCGAAGGCTTAGGGTTTGCTGGAGATTTATGGGGGAGAGGGAACAGCACGGAACCAACTCGAATCAGCTTAGCCCTGAGCTCAAAGAAGAAACCCCTCCAAGCCTTTTTAACTGACGATGTTCGATGAACGATGAACGATGAATTGACGAATGATGATGACGGTGATGGTGATGAAATGGAGGCACACACACACTCTATCTCTCTCTCTCCCTATATGGTTTTTGGTGGCTATTAATGAAGCTCAGTGTTGTTTTTCTACATATTTTTCATTTTTAAATTCTTATTAATACCACAAATAATTTCTTTTTTTCTTTTTCCTGATCTACTTTAGATCTACATTCACAAAAAAAAAAATGGATAATCAATTTTTTATTTTATGTTATTTATTTATTTATTTATTATCTTTTCTTGGGGGGCATAGATGATGAACGATGGTGAGCTGTTTCTTGTGTAATTATTAATGGGATTTTCTATTTGTTTTGTTTCAACGTGATGAGGGGAATAATAAATGAATAAATAAGTAAATAAAATATAAATTAAAGGGGGGAGAGAGAGAGAGAAAGCATGCTGTCGGTAGATGATATGACCGGAGGAGCTTTGGACCGAAATTTGAACGCAGCACGCGGGACCAAATCTCTCCTCTAATATGCCCTTCGAAAAATGCTGCTCCAGGGTCGATGCAGTTGTACATATGCTAATTGATCTATTGTTTATGAAAATACGTTAAACTGCACCGGGTGACTTAAGTTTCATGTTGCGAAGAAATTGAATTTTTTGAACCGCTCTTCCGTATTATCATTACAGTTTATTCATATTATATTTTTATGAGTTTTGAAAGAGAAAATTATAAGCATATTATTATTATATATATATTATGGATGGATCTTTTGTTTATGTAATTTATTATTTATTATTTTTTCTCGAATTAGTTTATTGGCGAAGAGGCACTGGTATCTTTAACTTGTAATAAAAATTGTTGCCAACGTCACAAAATAGAAGTCTAGCAGAGCAAATTCTTTTATCTATAATAATAATTTTAGTAAAATTAAAATATTGAAGAGACTCCAGTTTCAAATTGCTTACGTTGTGACATCAACAATTCGTTGACTTCTAACAAGATTGACAGAACAAACAGCCACCTATTAATCATAATGAAAATAACATAAACACATTATTGTCAAAAACTGAATTCTTACATTCAGATACTTTATCCCCGTTTGATTTCCCAATTCGATTTTAAAATTTTACTTATACTCACTACACTATAAAAGTTAACAACACAATTATTACTTTTCATTTTTTAAAAATTTTTTAACCATTCAATTTAATTTTTAATAATAAATTCTCTCAACTATTCATTATTTTTTATACAATTTAACAATACAATCATTATTTTCTTTTTTAACTATTTATTACTTTTTCATGCTTTTTCTCATAATTCAACATCACAATCATTACAAATCAATTAAAATCAAAACTCAACTCTAAAATCAAACACACTATTAAGATTTATTAATCTTTTTTTAGATAAATAAGATTTTACACCATTATTTTTCGTGATAAGTTAACTCGTTATTGAAACAAATTGAAAGACTCGCGCAATGCAAGTTTATTCAGTAAAAACTATAATATATTGAGATAAAAATTAATCTCATTTCTTATATTTTTAATACTATATATGAAAAACAATTGATTTTTATAATTGATTGAGAATTATAACTCATACAGCTTATAAAATAGAGAATTAATTCATAATTTCTTGTAAGTTTTTCTTTTATACAAATCGACATTGGAAAATCATAAGAAAGAAGAAAGTTTAGTTTACTTCATATATCATACATATGAGTATATATTTGTCCTTAATTTTATCATAAATAAGGTTATCATTCACAAAAATATGTCTGAATTATTTTCAATTTTTATAAAAACTTATGGTTCTAAACTTTGATTCGACTTTTTCGATTTTTTGAACTCTCCACAATCTATGTATTTTAATTAGGAACTTGATTTTAACACTCTTGCACATTAATGCTGGTCATTATGCTAATTCGTGCTAATCTTATTGATAACCACCGATTAATGAGATTTGTAATCCCTAATTCATCCTGCCTTACATATACATTTCCGTAATCTATATTTGATACCCAAAAAAAAAAAAGACTCATCTTTTTTCTTTTTTTTTTCCGGTTCGGCAGGCTAGAAACATGCTGGCGTCAATCGAGGCAGGATGAACCGGTTCATGCTAGAACCTTCTACGAGGTTCACTGCCATCCGTCGGATCACGTAACCAGCTGAAAATCCGACGGATCGTAAAGCTCCTCTTTCTTTGTCTCACCATCTCCTACCCACCCCCTTCGATTTGCCTTCGCAGGTGTTATTAGTCTCCCGCACTGATAGTTTCACCCACTGGTTTAGCCCCGCCACCTCTTATCCCTCCACATTCTCTCCCCTGCAGCCCCATGGCCACTGTCCTGAGAACTCCGGCCATCCGGGTGCCCCCTCAGTCGCTGCACCTTGCCTCCATTCCGGCTAGAGCTTCTAGAACCGCTTGCCTCTCATTCAGGCATAGCAGCATCAGGCATCCCTGTATTGCCTCTCTACGGCTCCCCCGCAGGTCGCCTCTCCGGTTCGTAAATTTCGTGCCTTTTGCTGCCTCCGGTGACACGGAGACCACCCAGGCAGAGGAGGTTCGAGAACCTCAGCTCGAGGTACATATGTTCATTCGAATGATATGAAATTTACATCTTCAATCGTTGCACTCTATGTGCTCAGATGGCCAAAGAATCTATGCTGCGGATGATTGCTTTGTAGATTCTATAGCATTTGGCTGCATATGGTTTTAGGCAGAAAGGCGAAATGGGAAGTCCGTTGTTCAGAGCAAATAAGATAATGGCAAGTCAATGGGGATGCTGGGTTTGGGGGATTCAGTTTGGATGTAAATTCTCTTCTGATGGAAATCGTGAATTCTATTACTTTTAAATGGTCTGAAGTTCGACGCCGAGCTAGTTCTACTAAAGTGAGTTGGAGAGTTGCCACTGCTGTACTGTAATATATATGCCATGTATTCTCTCCTGACATCGTATGTTAAATTATCAATTTAGATGGTAGAGACTCTGAGCTGACTTATTGATGGCCAAGAATTTGCAGAACCTGAATGATTAATTCAACCCAGGGGCAAGGGACGTGTAACACAGGAGAAAATATCGTATATGAAATTCTAAAGTTTGTCTATACGGCCCTTCTGAGAGGATTTCCTTGTGCTTGTTATGCATTTGCATTGACGGGTAGTTTTGTTGAATGGTCTTATATTTTACTGCAAAGCATTTAAATGTTACGATTTTAATTATGTCTTGGAATGGGGATAATCTTCGAGGAGGGTTTTTCTTTTAATTGGTAAGCGGAATGATACTTTGCTTCTCCTTCGAGAGTTATAAGCTCTCACTGATCTTCTTATTCGTTTCTTCATTTGGCAAATGGGAAGAGTGAGAAGAAAGAATGTCGACACCAGCAGGTATCCTGATATTTAATGCTGTTTCTTCGAACTGGTTATTGCAGGAACCTGCCGATGGTGCAGTTGTTGGAGAAGATGCTGCTGGGGATGAAGAAACTACTGGGGGCGAAGATACACACGATTCAGCCATTTCGTTGTTACTCCGCTCTTACAAAGAAGCTTTAGCGAGTGATGATGATGCCAAGGTTGCTGAAATTGAAGCTTACTTGAAATCCATTGAGGATGAGAAAGCTTCTCTTCAAAATAAGGTGGTGGCTTTATCCGCTGAGCTGTCAACACAGAAGGATAGGATTCTTAGGATCAGTGCGGATTTCGATAATTTCCGGAAGAGGACAGAAACGGAACGCCTTTCTCTGGTGTCAAATGCTCAAGGAGAAGTCGTGGAGAACCTCTTGCCTGTAATGGACAATTTTGAGAGGGCTAAAACACAAATTAAGGTGGAGACTGAGGGAGAAGAGAAGATCAACAACAGCTATCAGAGCATATACAAGCAATTTATGGAAATTCTGAGCTCACTAGGTGTTGTTCCTGTGGAGACAGTTGGCAACCCGTTTGATCCACTGGTGAGTTACTTTCTGTCATTTAATTGTTTGTACGAGTATTGGAATTGTTATTTCCTTTTTTAATTCAGTTAGGGTTGCAGTGGCATAAGATGAATGATTTTCTCTTACCAATCATTTTGGCGTGCTTTTTCTGTTTAACTTATACGTGTGTGTGTGTGTGTATTCCCACTTCGATTGCCATAGACAATAGAGGATTCAATATATTTTCTGAACTATTTGTCATTGGAACTGAATGGTTAAGGGTAATATCTTTCGAATTTCTAAATGAAATGCGACTTCCTCTGTTTTGGGATGGACTACACTGTTGATTAAGGATAAACTCGTCTGTAAAATCATAAAATGGTTCTAAATCTACAGATGCTTGAGCGGTGAATGCTGTGTCAGGTGTGAACAAGGAAGAAAAGTTCTTACTTTTAAGTCCAACCCATTCTTAAATGGTCATATATATGTATCAGGTGGCCTTAAAGCAAGATTTTGAGTCATTGCCTCTATGCAGGTGAGCAACCGAGTTGGCTTGAAATTCAGTCGAGTACTTCATGAACTGTTTCAAACATTTCAAGAAGTTTGTTCAGGTTTCTGGAAGACCTGGATTCGCTTTTAAATTGAACTAGTTCTTGATTGATTCGAGCCAGCTCGGTGAGTTTATACTCCCCTAAAAGGTAGGGGTTTGGAGGACTTTGGGGCACTCATCTAAGCTTGGCGATGAAGTGCAAGATCTTGGTTGAATAACTTTTGACATTAACTGAACAGATTTCTGACACCCATTTTTTATTTAATAGCTGCACGAAGCTATCATGCGTGAGGATTCAACGGAATATGAAGAGGGTATAATTATTGAAGAATATCGTAAAGGATTCAGACTGGGAGATAGGCTCTTGCGCCCGTCAATGGTGAAAGTATCAGCAGGTCCTGGGCCCGCGAAGACAGAAAATGTTGAACAGTCGAAGGAGGAGGCGGTGCATGCCAATGAAGTCTCTGAGGAGGGAAGTGCATAAAATGGGCCTGCTTCGCAAAATCCAGAATGTCTCACACTCAGTTTTGAGTAGCAGCTTCCTTTACTATTTCTGACGCTTGGCAGAGTAACAACAGCTTTGTTGAGATAGAGAAATCGAATCTTGCAATCAATTGTTCTTGCATTTTCTGAGGTGTTATGGTTGTCTAGGGGGATAGAAGGCTTCTTATGAAACAAATTGTGCACGTGTGATTGGGTATTAGAATTGATCATTTACGAGTTATAAACAGAAAGCCAATACGCAAGAAGTGGTCATGGTTGGTCAATTCTGATTTCAAATCTTTGCATTCTTTAATTTGGTTTGAGAGAATTGATGAATTTTAGTAGTTCAATCATAATAAACCGTGAATGGCAAATCTATCCGAGAAGTCTATTTTATCAGGAGCAGAGGTCAAGCTCGGGTTGCATAGTAACTGGAAAACCAAAGACCAAACGGTTTCTCCGAAGATCAAAACATATTATTCACTGCAATCATTAGACATATGTAAGGAGAGATTGAATGGAAGTACAACTACCGCCATTGCATTGAGGAGTACTCGTCTTCAAAGTAGGCGGTAGAATATTGCAGCGTTCTTTATGTCTACTAACCGTACTGCATATATGATTTCACGTAAACCCCGTAGTTTGCTAACAATCCTTCTAAGAGTATACAAAGGCGTTCAACTCGCCAGATGAGAGAATCGGGCTGCCTTCTGTCTCCCTTTCTCTCATCAGCTGATCTTGGCGAACATGCTATCTGACAAAGTCGGAATATTTCCCTGATTCGGTAGCTGTATTTTTTCATAGGAAACTTTATGGCAACCAAATGACATTTCTAAACAATGAGACCGTTATCTAGTCTACAAATTTAGGCAGTCACTCATGCTATTGAGGACATCAGACAAGTGTGAAGAAGTACAGAGCGTCTGGTTTGATTTTACTTTGGTCCGGCATCTTCTTCTTGGTTCTTATTCTCTTGAACTTTGTCCTCGACGTGAGTTCTAGCTCCTCAAGGGATGAGCTGCCCAACCTTCACATATTTCTCCATGAACTTGTACTCCCAGTCCTGTAATACTTCAAGCTCGGACTCACTCAGGCCTTCGATGTTCCCTGTAAGGTCTTTAGGATCAAAAGACATTAAGGCCAAAGCCCTGCTTGCATCCCTTCCAGCGAACATCGCATATGGTCCGCCAGGACCATAGAACATCCTGCACAATGATACATTGTCAGGTCATCATGTCACGCTGTTAAAATCCATTTTTTGATTCATGCTATTAGCTAGCTCAGCCTTTTGATCAGCAGGTATGAACAAGAATTAGGACCGGTTCACTTTTGGGATTGGTAACTATCAGAGAACCCCGAAGTTTGAAATGAAAAAGAAAGCAGAGAAGTCAAGCAGGTTCAATGGATAATGGGCATCAAATTATACTTCAGTTTCCCGAAATTATTGGAATTTTCCTATTTCTGCTTCAAATAGCTCGCATGTCCTATTCTAAACACAGCAGTCAAGCAAATTTTCGAACAAGTCTCGGTGTCGGGGAAGCAACATTCTGCTCATCAAGAAGTTGGAACAACTAGACACTAGGGGAAGTCAAATTCTTATACCCACGGGGCCATAACCATGTCAAAACACAAACCTTCAACACGAAAATCCTTTAGATGTAATCTCTAGGAAAGTGTTTTCCATCTTCACAACATAAACCAAGTTTCGGATTAGAACTCGCTAACATGACCCCAACCGACCAAGATACATGAATAAGTTAGAGGGAACTTGATATTTGGTAATGCTTTGTTCGATTTGGTTAGGTTACATGATGCAATCGAAACATGAATGGAAGAAATGCTAACGTGAATCCAAATCTTGACCTTCCAGACATTACTCAAGCATTCATATGAACAGAAAAATTAGCAAAACAGCCAGCAAAATTAGCACCCATGGCTCAGGAGAATGGAGACAATTTCCTCTTCTACAGATATAAATTGCAGTGGGAAATGCATAGAATACCTTCCGCGGGACACGTCGTAGATCTGGCCCTTGATAGCCATGAGGAGGGGCTTGGTCGGGTCAGAGCCGTCGTAAGCTCGCAGCTGCTCCTCCGTCACGTCTCCCAGCTGAACCGGCTCCGCGGGCGGTTGGAAGCTGGCGGACGGGTCCACCGCCTTAGACGCAGAAGTGCTGTGATCCTCGGGGTGAACGAACATGGTGCAGACAATCCTGTACGTGACGACCATCATGGCGAGGATCGTGAAGAACGCCATCGGGGACAGCCCCGTGTACGCTTCTACCGCCTCCATCGCCGTCGAGTACAGCGCCATCTCGTTGGCCGGAGATGGTTGTTCAGAGGTGAGACCCGTTGAGTTGAAGAGCTTATGCTCATTGACGGAAAGCTCCGACTGATTAGCGCCCCGCTTCAACCAACCACCGCCCGTCTACCTACCCGGGAGTAAAATTACATTTCGCTCCCTATACTTTTATCTTAACCGATTTAGGCCCTAAATTTCGGTAATAACCAATAAGCAGCACCCTGTAGTTTGTAATTGCCCTTTACAGTTCATACGAAGCTGCCATTAATTTGCAACTTACGTGTTTTCATATGGAGCCTTGTAACTGGCGCGATCGGATTCTTGAAGAATTAATGGCTTCACAAATCGTACAACGTTGCAGGGGCTAGCAAGTCGATCGATGATGGATTTGTTACGAAATTACTGAAGCAACATCGGTTTTAATTTGTCCGCCAAACCAAACCGCATTCATAATTATCATCATTAACTCTTCATCTGTCTTCATTGCAACACATATAGGACATATTGTACTAATAGTTGGGAGTATACTCGTGTCATGAAATCGTAGCTATATTATATATATATATATATATATATATAATGTTCAGTAAATGTCACATGATACTACAGGCATGGACGTTATCGTCGCTGAAGAGGAAGACAGTCTCGTCACTGACAGTGGAATATGCTTGGTCGGGAAAGTACCCATGGACGCTCTCGTTGAAGCCGTGGCGGTAGTAGTTGTAGGTGGACGAGAAGGTAGACTCGTCTAGGTACTGCGCCGCGTAGGGGTAGTACTCGCTGTCATAAGGGTAAGGCCAGAACTCGGCCTTCCTCCCGGCTCTCCTCACGACTTTCAGCACGTGTCGCTGGTCCACATACCCCGTGACTGTCACCTTCTGTTGATTCATGTCCACCTCCACAGTATCCACGCCTGCAATGTTTCAAGCAATCGGGCACATGTAGATTCGAGAACGTTTTACAGAGATCTTTGGCGGGCGATGAAAGTCGGAGTTCGACATATATAGGAAAAGTCTTTTACAGAGCTATATATGAAGTATGAACATGAAAATTTATCTAGTAAGATGGAAGCTAACAGAGCCAATGAAGGAGGCTTGTTTAGAATTCCCATGGAAAATGCAGTTCAAGGTCTCGACTAATCAATCTTGCCTTCTATTTTAGAGATTGCTCTTCGAATCCGCTTCTCGCAGCCCTCACAATCCATATGCACCAGCAGCTCCACGATCTGTACACATATATATCATCGAGAATTAGACACATAAATTAATATTAATGATAAGCAGTTCCATTAAGGAAGAACATACAAAGCACACTTACAGACAATGCATCGGAGATCTCCGTCTTGCTGGAACGCCAACCGAACATGATGGACACGGCAGAGGACGTGCAATGCTAGCTTCGTTTTCAGCTACTGCTTCTTCTGATGTCTAATATATATTCTCCTGTCTTTTATTCTGTTCTGTTCTATTCTATTCCTTGCATTGCACTATTCTTTCTTCTTTTCTTAGTTATAAAAAGTTGCTTCTGTTTTTGCGTACGTAGGCAATAGACAACCTCAACATATACAAGGATAAACCTTGTATGTACGTATACGTAGCTTATGTCAGGGGTAACTTCATGTCCTTTCTCATAAAGTCTCGTATATATGTATGTTCCTTCACAATTTCCCTTCTAATTATAAATTAATAACCAGCTTCATTATAAATAGTTAAATACTACTTCAAGTTTTCTCAGGATTTTCAGGTTCGGTAAAAAGAATTAAGCTAAATAGATTCCCGGAATGAACATGAATTAATTAATTTCTTTTTCCTGTAAATCGAATCTGAACATTTTGTGAGAATTCTATGTTGTGTTGTCGTGCCGGGTATATGTGAAAAACTGAGCCTACAAGGAATCTGCCATGACCAATATGTGCAATTGTGGCCAATCCGAATCTATCTCTTCATCACCAAGATTCCATATTCTACGGGCATGAGTTCATTAAATCCTCAATTGAGATTAATTTTTTTTTTTATTTTCTCGCATAAATCACTCTACCGAGGAATAGTAATTACTAATTGAGTAAATTATTCTAATTAGTAGTATAATTTTTTTATCTGATACTATCCATACATACATATGTATGGTCAAGTATAAGTTATGATATTGTTTATTCTTGTACGGAAACACAGCTTGCAAGTACTCAGAGACACGGTGGCCTTTGACCTAAGCAAAATTATATGTTTACGATAAAACAAAACCTCCCCCTTGCACGTTGCTTTTATTGAAAGTCGAAGGAATCGCAGTCAGATTCCATACATTACATTACATATGCTTCGGAGATGGCGGACTCGATAGCTGGTTTTTGCATGTTCACGAGGTCGATTAGTTATACGTCCATACTAATCTAACGAGTTTTTCATCGATCCCAGTACAATTACACGGGCAATTACGAAGAGAGAAAAATTAGACCAAAAGAACAGTGGATGCTTCGGGAACATGAAATTCGGGAAACAAAATTCAGAGAAATAGTAAAGAATGACCATTACGCGTAATACAATTGACAAACTAAATGAAATTTACTTGCGGTGCGTGTTTATATTTTTATCCAATAAAAGAAGGAATGAAGGAAAAATGAACATGTGCTTGAGAGCAGAGTGCAGAGGCTTGAGGGACGAAGAGAATGTTGTAGCTATCGCTATCTGCCGCTCAATTGCCCCCTTTTGGAACATTTAGCATATGCTTTTGCAGTTGCAATATTGGCCCCAATCAATTTCAGTTGTAGCTTTCCAGCAAGCGGATAGAAGTGGCAATGGCATGCAATCTCTCTTCTTCATTACCTCATTCACCAATTTCCTTCAATTCCCCTTATCCTCATTCGATCGGGTGTCATTATTCTTGGAATTTGATTCCTCTTCCCTTTCCTTGCCCCGTCTCAACAGTCCATTATCCCTCTTCTTGTCGAAGATTTCCCAATAAATATCTTGCAGAAGTTGACTCCAGCTATGGCAAAAATAGATTGTTTGGCAGAGTTAGCTCAATCCCATTTATGGGGTTATATCCACAAAAGAATATATGAGTATTTATTGACTAAGAAAAAGAAAATCAAAGAGAAAGAGGTGCAACGCGTCAAGAAGTTGCGGATTTGATTTTCATGGTAGAACTATCGATATCTCTTTATTAGCTATCATATTTTATTTCATTGTATTGGGTTCACGAGTCTCCATTATAATCGAAAAGAAATCTATAAAAGAGAAACCTTCTCAATGTAAAAGAAAGCAAAGAATCATTTGGGGACCATTTGGTTCGCCGATTATTAGATTACGGGAAATATGAAGCTCACATGGAAAATTTAACTAGGGAATCATTTTAAGTGGATTAAAGATCGGAAAGTAAGATTATTGTGTTCGGTAAGTATATTGAATTATGGGAGATATGGGTGATAATATAATATATGATTTATTTTTATAGAGATAAGATGCGGGATCTACGGTCGTAATTGATAATACCAAGTGTTTCGACCGTAAAATATTTCCCAGATAATATTAACCACACTCTTAAAATGTTAACCCAAGAAAAACCTTTTCGAGAATCACTTTCCCGCCAAAAGACGTAAAGTAGGTGAAAAATCTACGGGACAGTGATCTAAACGCCCCCCCCCCCCCCCCTAACTCTAAACCTTCATATTTCATTCACGAGATCCAATATCACCACAAAGTCGCAATGGCCGGCTCTGAAATCTCCTTCATGCACGTTGCCCTCTTCCTCGTTGCACTCTTCCTCGTTGCGACCGCCTTGCCTACTCACTCCGACTCATCTGGTACAAGGTAGCGTGTCCCTATCGACGACAACAAGGTGAATATTACGACCATTGCAGACGTCGAGCATTCCGGCATTGTAGTGTCAGGCCTCAACAACTCTATTCCTGATGGAATGAATGTGAAATTAACAATTGGTGGCGGGTTTTTGTTCGTGGGGCTTGTCAGCCAAGCAATGGTACTTTTAAATAACATAACAATGGTCTTTTGATGTAATCGGGCCTAGTCCGTCAGAATTACCAATGCCAGTGATATGTACCGGGAACCATGCGTGTACGCTTGTGTGTTACTCTAATATATCCATGAAATAAATTAATAAAGAGATACACCATGCAAGGTTCGTTACTATTTGATTTACAGATTCCTTTCAATTCATTTTTCTTCTTTTGCAAGGAATTGTTCATGAGCTTATCTAGTAAAAAACGGGGAATACTAATAGGAAACAAAATATAAAAATTAAATTTCACTAATGAGAATTGAAGTAGAGAAGTGTGTCACTAACTCATGTCACTTGTCTCCACTTTTTTCCCCTTTTTTTTGGGATTTATGATGAAAATCATGGTCATAAATGTTGAGGAGTTAAAAAAAGAAAAGAAAAATCCATATCAGACAAATCAAGAGAAAAAATTAAGTTTATATGAGCATTGAGTACCACCACTTAACAGCTTGAGTTTTTTAGTGAAAATGGGTTTGAGCCCGCATAAGCCAAATAAAAATTTAATATGATATCTGAGCCATGGTTTAACGCATTCGTGCGTACTCGTGCCATACCAAGCTCACTATTGAGAGCAACCAAATGTGCGCCTCCTGTAAGTCACTCATTGTCCAAATATGGAAGAAGAATCTGACTCGAAATCAGTTGTTGAGAGAGGGTGATTAAGGGCACGTGACAAAATGTAGGCAATTGAAAAATAAAAAAGACCACATGTTACATGTGAAGATGGGTGTTGAAGAGTAAAAAGTAAAATTCCCACATAAGATAAATCAAGAGAGAGAATTGAATTTATATGAAACTTGGGTTCAATCATTTAACTGTTTGAGTTTTTAAGTGAAAATGATTTTAAGCCCGAATAAGTCAATTGAAAATTTAATAATAAACAACTACCATAAGCAAAAACTACTTAAAACATCTATATATATATATATATATAGGAATACAAATGATTTAGAGCAAAAATTTTTATTACAACACTTGTATTATATAATTGCGATTGAAAACTTTTAAGATCTTTTTGTACAAAACATTTCTTGAAGAATAAAATTTAAATTTGATAATATCTATTATTTAGAAAATTATTTACATTGGAACATTTATTATAACAAATGTACTAATTTTCCATTAATATACTATATGTACATTATTGATTTTCATCCCAATAGTAAAAGAAAAAGAAAAAGGAAAAGGAAAAAAGTGAAACGCAAAATGAACTCTCACGGAATAGACCCGAATAGCCCAAAACCAGTATCTCCACTGGCCCGAATAGCCCATCTTCAAGAGGCTCAGATAGGCCCAGACAGCCTAAAAGACACAGCCCCGGCTCTTGTAGAAGGGGCTCAACAGTCAACTGTGTAATTGTATCAGAAGCTCGCCTCTTCAAGCTCCAGCCAGGCCAGGTGGGCAAAGATCCTTAATTTCCTCGGAACCCCAGCAACAGGTACCTCTGATCTCAAATTTCGATCAAAATCGTCAGCTGGGGCAATCGTGTTGTTAACGTTATTTCTTGATTTATCATTAAATTTGCGTTAGCGGATCATTTTCCCAGTCTCGTTATTGCCAACGGAAACTTTCCACGTTCATTCGGTTCATGGGACAATGTCTGCGTTTGTGTTCCGTTTGATTCGTCCGACAGGATTCATGGGAAGTGGAAAAATCTCAGCATACTGATGTTATTAGCTATCCATCGAGGTATTTCGGGTTAGTTTCCAGTCCTGATGATCTTGATCAGTACTTAAGTCTTTGATTATAGATATGTTGGGCACCTGAAACCCTAAATTGAAGTTTGAATTTTGTCTCGGCGTTCTGAATCTTGAGCTAAGATGGTTCGTTGCTTGCAGAGTTAGAGGCTTGATTTTTAATAACTTGACCATTATTTCATAGAGAATTAACTTAGATATATTTTTATATTTTTTGTGGAGATGAGCTTATTTCATAGAGTTAGACGAGCATTACTTGCATGATCCAAGGGCCGGGATATGATGACTCTAAGGGGTGGGCCGAGGATCGGGAACAGTTGATCTGATGGCTCTGGACCTACAAGTAAAATCACTTGAAGCGACCATAGAAGCCCCTCATTAAGCAAATATCAGATCGTCTAGGGAACTTTCAAAATCAATCTCAGGGATTTCTTAGATATTTAACATGCGACAATGAGTGTTCTTTTGCATGTTTATTACGTCATAAGGATGTGAATTGTGAGGACCCCATGCGTCTTCTCTGCTGTTTTCGATTAAAGGAAATAAGTTATTTAATCTAGATGGAGTACTTCTATAGCTTCGTCATATTCTGAGTTAGAATACTTTTCCTGTTTGTAATCCCATGAGCGACGTGTATGAGGGATTTCATTATCAGACAAGATTTAACATCTTTGTTCTATCAATTCTGCTGCAAAGCTTCTGAAGGATTGCTGTTTGAGATCCAAGAAAGAAAAGTTTAGAGCGAAGAGAATCAAAATATTGGAGCAGGACCAAAAATGAAAAGCCAGGGCAGTTATGTGCCGCCTCCTTACATCCCATTGGGGCAGTCTGATAAAGACCCAGATGAGGTTGTTCCAAACAGTGCAGTCCCCGTTGAAAATGGGCCCGCGGGGGCAAATCCCACTCGGTGGTCTTCTGGGATCTGTGCTTGCTTCGATGACATGCAGAGCTGTATGCTACTCTGAGCCCTGACTGAGACCTTGATTTTTCTGGAGGAAAACTTTATGAAGGTGCCACTTGAGTTAAGAGGAAGAACTTTTCTATGTGATTTTGGCATGTTATTATTAGATTAGTTTGATGATTTTAAATTGGACCATCTGGTCTCTACATAATTCAGCCAGTCCTCAAGTAGTGAAACTTGTTAATTTGTACCGGAATTTTGGCTACATTCCTTTTACGAGTCAAGAATTCCATGTAATGCTGGTTTTAGCTAATGGGATTTTCTGCTTGTGCAGGTTGTGTAGGTCTTTTTTGCCCCTGCTATTTGTTTGGAAAGAATGCAGAGTTTCTCGGATCGGGAACTTACATGGGTTCCTGCACTACCCACTTTCTCCTGTGGAGCCTCGTTAATACTATCTGCTGCTTGGCGACGGACGGCCTCTTCTTGGGGCTACCAGGTTGCTTCGTGGCTTGTTATGCTTGTGGGTATCGCCGAACCCTGAGGTCGAAATATAACTTGGAGGTATGATACTTTTAAGCAAGTGCAGTATACGTCTGGTTTTTCGTCTTCATCTTGAAAAGCAGAACGTATAGGATGCGGTAATAAGTTGACTCATGTAGCTCTTCAAAAGATATGTTTTTGTCCAACTGTGAGGAAAAGGGAACTTAAAATGCACTATCCATGCAAGAAAACCTTAAAAAAAAAAAAGAAAGGGGGGGGTACTGAAGGCAACGTCTGAAACCAAAAAGAAAAGGATGATCTAACGGCAATCTTTATCTGCTGATGTTTGCAGGAGGCGCCTTGTGGGGACTTTGTTACTCATTTTTTCTGCCATCTGTGTGCATTATGCCAAGAATACCGGGAAATTCGTGAGAGGGCAGGCGACTCGAATTCTCCAGACCTTACCTTAACGGTGGTCACAGCTCCATCAGTCCAGACAATGGAATCGACTTTGGAAGAGTGAAGTGTTACCTTATGAACTAGAACTACGCTCATGTGCTCTGCTGGCAGCCCAGCCCGCTCTCACTCCTATCCGGTACATTTTGTAAAATCTCGGTCACTGCTCTGAATATTGCACTAGCTCGTGGCTCTTGCAAATTTTTTCCCTCGATTACGGACAGGGAAGCGTACAAAGTAAACACGCCACCTCTCCCTGCTGGGCACTGATGTGTTTTTTTCCGGTTGCACATCTCCTTACTATTGAGTATTGATGGAGTCATGGTTACATAGATTTTCTACTACGAATTTCATCAATTTTTCTTGTAGTAGTGACCCTTTAAATTATTGGGTTATCATGCTGTTCTGATCCAGGAAAAGTTTCCCTTCCCTTTTCTGTTCTTTTTTTGATATCTTTCAAAAAGAGAGAGGGAGAGAGAGGTCATGCACTATGCATCTTGCACCAACCGACCAATAATGCACCCAATGGATGCGACTTGAAGGCCATATACATGGACTCCCATTCGCCGGCCCTCCCTTTTTCCTTATTCCTTTTTTCCCCAATTTTATTAAAAATAAATTAATTAATAATTGACCCTACTTTTTATCCGAAAATTCCCAAGCGACCCCCCTTATCGCAAACTGTTGCCCCCTAGAACAGAAAGATGATCTCCTCGGCTGTTGAATTGGGTATGCAGGCAGTGGACGAGGTTTCTGTGGGGGTAAGGATCCAGAGTGCGAGATGCCAATAGCACGCCGAGAAGTCACCGGGAATTTGCTGACTCCTTCTCACGTAACACATCTTGTGGTCATGGCTGGCGGTACTTTGAAAGTGTTTCAAACTTGGGAGCAAAATGCCCCACCAAAGGCTTTAATAGTACTACTAAGACGTGACAACAAATCACGCTCAGGGTCATCAAGAACATTGTAAATCGGTCACCCTCACAGCTTCAAGCAAACCTAATCTACTCGATACTCCTCTAGATAGATCTTCAAGTCGCAATCCAACCTAACAATAGCATTTCTGGTCGGCCAAAGTAATTTTTCGCTACGACAATAACTCTTTGAGAGGACTATAGAAAGATCAAAGCAAATATTTGTTCTAGACTTGGTGGAAGGCGGAGTTTCATAAGGGATCTACAAACTACAGACACCATCACCAGAAAAGGTTCTTATTATCATCGCAGGAGCTTCTCGAAAACAGATAACCGGTTCTTCTAGCAGCATTTACCAACCGAATTTCGATGGGCGACGAAGCAGGTAAATGTGTCAGTTGCGTGGTTCTACTTATGCTATCACTAGTGTTTGGGAAGGTGAAAGGAAAGGGACTGACGGCTCTCCGCAGGTAGAAGACAAACAATAGACCGACCACTGATGTTTCTTGGACACTTGTGTCCCCAAACTCTCTACATAACATTCCAGCGGCATAGAATCTCTTCATTGCAGAGGGCCAAAAAATTCTTTATTCATTCATTCATTCTTTCATCAACTCATTCCTTCTCTCTCTCTCTCTCTCTCTGTCTCTCTGCGTGCCCATCTTTCTTTCCGCCATTAATTCCCCTATGATGAAGCCCGCCAATGCCTTCACCACTTCCACTCAACAACAGCATCATCATCAGATTGTTTCTGTTCCTTCTCTTGAACATCAAGTTAAACCCCACCTGGCAGCAACTGACGTGCCCTTCTCCACCTACCTCATACCGAATGAACCCGAAAAGAGAACCTCATCGCCCCGAGAATATCCTGGCTCTGCTGCAGCTGACGACTCTGAGCTGAGCATATTTGATGCCCGGAAGTACTTCAATGAAGGCGGTCAACAGGATCAGATCCTCAGCAGCAGCAACAGGGTCTCTCCCCTCAAGGAGTTCAACAATCTGAATCTGTACGATGCGCCGAGTTTCCCGAGATTTTCCTCGGCTTCATCCGTTGATGGGTATGGACCAGGATATCGGACACGTTCCTTGGCTTCCTCGGAAGCTAGCTGGAACAGTCAGACTGGGCTCTTATCGAGCAATGCTCGAGGGGCGAATTCAGGTCCCCAGACAGGAGGTAAAAGAGGGTCTAGGATTATTCCAAGGTGGCTGCTTTTTCGACCCAAGTGTCCATGCTCGGGAAAGAAGTCGGTCCGAGTCAAGGAAAGAACAGCAGACAATCATGGAATCACAGCACCAAAAGAAGCTGCGAATCCAACAATGCCTGTGGAAGTTAGAGCGGTTAAGGTCAACATAATTCCTGATTCCCACGAACGATTTCTGAATTCCGTCCGGCAATTCAGACCAACTGTGGAAAATAATTTTCCTTCCGCGGGTGGAGGAAGGCATCTAGTGGTCTCAGCCCCACCAAAGCCACTTATCGATAGCAGTATTAGTTCAAGCACCGGGTTCACATTTCCGATACTTCCTGCTCCATCAATGTCATCATCCTCACCGCCACCTACTGTGAGAATGCCATGGAGCGGTTCGCAATCGTCTCCTGCAAGCCCTAGTCCCCGTCCTGTTCTTCCTATTCTTGATAATCGGCCTATAGACTCATTAGAAGTTTTCAAGCCACCATCAGATTATCTCGATTCCGGGAAGTCCCTAGAAAAGCGCATCCATCATCCAGTATTGAAGTTTCCAGTCAGTCTAAAGTCCCAAACGGGCACAACTGCAGACGAGGGTGATGAACTAGGAAGTGACGCAAGCTCCGACTTATTTGAGATCGAGAGCATTTCGACTCAGGCCACTTACCCAATAACTCACCAGAGGCAGGGGGACTCGCTCGATGAGGTGTGCCCGCGAGCATCCATGAATGAAAACTGTCATATGGATGAGAAACAAGGTCAAGTTTCAGGACAAGAAACAGCCAAAGATTATTCAGTGACCTCACCTGAGTTCGAAAGAAGCCCGAAGAATTGAGCTGTCCGACATGGAGGAGGATGTGAATGTGAACTGGTGGTGGAGCCCTTGATAGAGTCAGATTGGAATGACCAAGCAAAGAACATGTATAGGGACATGAAGAAGGGCCCACACCTCTCCCTCTTCCTTATTTCCACCTGCAATCTCTCATTCAATACATGTGAGTAGGGCAGACCCGCCCCAAAAGTGGAAAAAGCCACCACTTGCAAGCTCTCATTTGGCCTCCTTCGCCGATTATTTGTCAAGGCACTGTTTGCAAGCTGTGGTTGTGGTCTCTCCTTCCATGCCACAGGATTCACATTTCCTGAAGCATAAATTTCTAGCCTGCTGCGTTTTATTTTCTATTTTTCATGATTAATCTACTAATCTCCATGAATGACTATTTTCTTGCTCATGTTGCATTAAAAGAAATAAAATAGTATATGGGCAAACTTCGCCAGTTTCCCGGGTCAGTATGAGATTCTCAAAGATAGCAGTAGAAACCCACAAGTGAGTACAGTAGAAGTACAGCCCTCCACACTTACTACTCATCCCGAACTCTATCGTTCGAGCCCTACATAGTGGTTTTGGCATGAAAACAACCTAACAGAGGCTCAATGCAGACACTGATAAGACCTCCACCATCTTCGGTCTGACTTCGGAATATTCTATAGCTGTCAACCTACTAAAGCTTTTTCACATTACTTTCCGATCAAACGTCAAACACCATGCGTCATGTCACATGTTAAAATAGTACTATCATTTCTTCCATCCGTTAAAGCAGATGTGATTCATAAGATAGCAGATATTGCATATATTAAAGCAACATAAACCAGTAGAAGCCTTGTCATATCAGTGTTTAGGTAGGACTTGCAGAACAACGTTTGTCACATGGACATCCTTGAAAGACACACTCTCTAATCACAATACTGTTAAACTGCCACTCGCATCTCTTTCAAATAGAGTATCAGAGCAAATAGTTTTATTCATCAGCCAGCATAGTTCATAGTTTGTAACAACCACCCATTTGCCTTGGAAGGTCAATTCCGTGCATGAAATGCTCCGTCTCATTAACCAGGAGGCCAGTCCATCTGTCGACCCCCGAGGAGGTGGATGTGAAGGTGGTAAACAGATTGGCCTGCAGTTAAGTCATTGCCACCTCAATTTAGAAAAGGATAGTTCTTAAAATAAGAAGTTCAATCACTAATTAAAAAATGGTCAAGAAATACTCACCTCCAGTGGGCCCATCATTAATCACAATTCTAAAGCCATCTTCGAGGCCCTCCTGTTTGGCCACAAGCTTTGCAGTGTAAAGAAGGCGACCAAGAATCTCGCAATGCCTCTCCTCGGCCTGTGAAACACATAATAAGCAGAGTCAAGAGAACTTATGCTGCTACAAGACAGCTGTTACAAATAGAACTGTATTATGCATGAATCAGACATTGTTACTTTGGAGATGACAAATATAAAAAAATCCATTGCTCAAGATTAGCTCTCTTTGGCAAAAACAGTATCATGTTCTTTTGGGCTAAAACAGTATCATGTTAAATTCAGGGAAAGCACCAAGATTTACCTTGGATAGTCCAGTTAAGCCATCTCTGATTTTGGGAATTATCAGAATATGTATGGGAGCCTGAGGAGCAATGTCCCTGAAAGCGAGCACCTGTTGCAGAAAGGAACATGGACAAAGAAACAACTACATAAAAATGCTCCATGAAAATGACTATTTCCAGCTATTTATTTCACTTGAAGGTATAGCTGATACATAAAACATGACAAATCTAAGTCTCAGAAGTTTTTCCTGTATAAATTTGATAAATAAAGCACATTGATTCAGCAACCATAGAACCAAAAGAGAAGGAGGGTCGTGTAGATCCTATGATAAGTCACTAGACACTCAAGTTAAAATTTTTAATACATGGGAGGAAGAAAAGAAAAGAAAGGAAAATATGAATAATAAAATAGCAAGCATCAAGGAAAAATGGCCATAGATGATGCAAACAGTTCAATCTGTTATATCTATTCATAAAAACTATGAAAAATGTAAGAATGCATAAGTAATCAAAATATGGGCTAAGAAAAAAAAATTTAAGAGAAATACCAAATTTTTGTTAGCAGGTTGCCCTGAATGTACAATATAATTATCAACTCATAGATAGTTGCTATTAAAAGCTGCTTCACATTATTCAGGAAATGGTTGGGGAAATTAATCTTGGGGACCATATATACTATGATTCCTATTAGTTAAATATATTCTGTGCTCGTAAAGGCCAGACCTATTTCCTTTTATCTACAAACCCAGTAAGAGTTGATGCTCTAGAATTTCAGAAGAGCTAAATAGATTCCCAGTCTTGAACAAGGACAGACAGGAATATACATCTACTTAGCCTGACACCAACTAATGTGTTTGTCAAGACCCAACAAAAGTAACCCTGACTACAGAGAAGGACTGATTTTCCCTTCCCCTCCCTTGTCCTCAGCCCCATTCCCTCCTCTCATCAATCCCTACTAGTCCGAAATCCATTACCAGCCAAAGGAATAGTATATTTAATAGCATAAACCATGACAGACTCCTTGAGCTTGACCCCTGCTTTCGGAATAAGCATTACTTAATCTTAAAGAAGACGAATGAGACCACAAAAAATTAAAAGCATGTGAATAGCTCTATACCTGCTCATCCTCATATACAATATTGGCTGGAATTTCCCTCTTAATGATTTTGTCGAATCTGCATCACGGTGACAACCAAGTCAGTACTCTCTGCACTGACCATAAGAAAATGGAAAAATTTCCAATGCATACGTTCTTTTGGAGTAAAACAACACGGGCTGAATAATTATAACAGATAAACACCAACAAAAAGCATTTTAAATAAAAAGTACAATTTACTTGATTTCTAACATCCACAAACAGCCGTAGCGATGGCAAGACCATATGGAAGAACCTATCCGGGTCCAAAGCGCCATAAGAAAAGCTTGTTTCAACCCCGAAAACTCAGCACAAGAAAAAAAGCTATCCGATTGAAGTAGGATAAAAAGTTAAAAATAAACACTTCCACAAACTGGTGCAGCACACACAGAATCAAATAGTTCACATAAACAACCAATGAGCTTAGTCCCAAGTGAATGGCTGAACTGAACCCCCGTTTCCAATGAGACTTCTAGCAGGTTCAGCATTTCAACCTCAAAACCTCAAATATTTTGCCAGCAATCTACGAGCCTCTGCTACATGCTAGTTCGCTCAGAAAACCCCTACTTCGGATTAGAGCTCAATCTGCTTACTAAGTTATTCAGAATGCTCCAGGGATCAATACTCGCAATCCAAACACGTTAAACAAGGAGACTCGAGAACAATTGGACCGATGATCGAAGCCGTCAGATAATGAGATGGAGCTGAAGCGACCCGTACAGCAAAAAAGGCAAAACAGCGAAGACTTAACGACCATTTGCTACGTTCCACGAGAACACGGGTTGAGGAGAAGAGACGAGGAAGAGGCTCACATGGTGGGACCATCGGAGGGAGTAGCCGCGAGAGCGGCTGCCTTCTCGGAAGCCATGGCAGGACTGAGAGAGAGGTGTGTTCTCAGAACGGCGAGTCTACCCCCAGCAGAAGGAGGCAAGCTCATCACACGCGCTACCGTCTCCACTTTATTCTCCTCCTCCTCTCTCCCGTTTTCTATTTTCATATTTTCTTTTTCTTTTTACAATTTTCGCTTCATGGGCTGGGCCGATGAGGTCCACCCGCCCAACATTTATGGGCCCGGCAGTCAATACGGACCATGCTGGGCCAGGAATTAAGGCCTTTCGTTATTGTAGGTCCCACGTGAATGCTACACCTGAGATTGGATGACAAAGCAGTAGAATGAACGAAAGGAGAGATCAGCAATTGTTCACTCAAATACTCTTTTGGAAATTATAGAAGAACTCAGAAACTGTTTTCACTCGGGGCGAGTTCGATCTCGAAGTACACATCGGTTAATGTACATACAAGGAAAGATCGAAAAGATCTGTCTGATCTAAGAAAACTCGAGGAAGAAAGGGAAGCCCGAGAAGGTGGTTACAAATGTTGCAGTCAAAACTATAGGAGATCTCCAAGCTCAGCATTAGTCTCAGTCACAGACGAAAGCATCTTTCCTTCCCAGGGCTGTATCAAATGCTGAAGTTACATTATGTTAGAAGGGTGCGGAGCTCGTTCTGCAGAGCTTGTTCTTCGGCTCTGGAGGCGGCGCAGAGGGCACTACCTTCTCAGCCTCCTGCAAAGACAATTCACACTAGAGTGTTAAGAGGTCACTTTTTCTCTTGATGCCGAGGCAAGTCTTTGACAGACTGTAGAAGCAAAAGATCTGCCTTTGCTAGAGCCAGAAACGACCAACAATACATTATCACAACAGCATCATCGAGCAATCAATTTAAGCAAAATGGTTAGGAAGGTGTCTTGAAAGTTTATGGTATCAAGCAACATTAACAACTCATCATTTGCAAGTCAAGACACGACTCGTGCAGATAAAGATCGGAACAACAGAAAACAGAAACAGGCAGATCGCAGAAATCAGAGTATGCATTTCAGTAGGTCCAGTACTTGAACTAGAGCCAATCCTCGGATAAGATGTTAAGCTCCAGCTCCCAACTGAAGCCTACGGTGGATTCACTATATTCTATTTCATAGAAGCCGGAAATCACTGTTTGTAGAAGACTCGCCCCTGCCCAAGAGCTATACAAAATAACATATAGAAGCACGAAAAATTTCATCTAAAGCCATCTCACAGTCAGAATCCTAGACACATTGAAGTTATATGCATCACGCAGTGACCAACAGAAAGGACGAGTGTAATGGTACTTAGTTCTGCTAAGTAATTCCAGAGGCATTTATGGTTATGCTGTCACGTGAATACCTAGCATATGGAGAAACCGAGATAACTACAAGCAGGTAAGTACACAGCTTCCAGCAAGCAGCATGTGGGCAGAAAAAGCTATTATCTAGCCATGAATATCTCAGATTTCATCTTTTTGGGACTATAATATGTCCCGGCAAGCTTAATGGTGCATAAAAATCTTCTTAGTGCATAGACACCAACATGACCACCATCGGCATGCCTTGAGAGACATACTCGAATTCAAGCTTTGATGCATAACAGGGTCAGAACATCTCAAACCGGCATTGCAAGACAAAAAAATCACCGAATGAAAGACAAGAGTGATGCCAAAGATGTTACCCAATAGGAATAGTCTTAGGCTATTCCATTCCACATAAAATGGGAATGGTTTAGAGTGCGTTTGGATTTAGAGTTGAGTTGAGTTTTGGTTTTAATTGGTTTGTAATGATTATATTGTTGAATTATGAGAAAAAGTATGAAAAAGTAATGAATAGTTGAGAGAAAGTAATGATTAAGTAATGATTGTATTGTTGAATTGTGAAAAAGTAATGAATAGATGAGATAATTTAATATTAAAAATTGAATTAAATGATTAAAAAAATTAAAAAATTTTAAAAAGTAATGATTGTATTATTGAATTGAAAATAAGTTAAGTTGAGTTGAAAATTTTTTGAAAAACAAACACATTATAGTTTGCAAAATTGAGTAGCATCAAAGTTAAGAGCCACCACTGACCCAAGAAGACGACACAAAAGGGAAAGTTATCATTGGTGATTAAAAGTAGTACAAGCAAAGAGATTTCAAGGTATTGTATCAAGTCAAGCTTCATTTGCACCCCATGTCCACAGGATTATGTTCACAGGTATTGCTCAAAATGGTCATATCAGGCAAACATGTTATAGGAGAGGACAATTCAGACAGCTATAACCACAGGATAACAATGGCCTACCCTCTGCCTTTTAAGTCTTTCATTCTCCTCCTCCAAGCGCGACACCTTATTCTCCAGTTCATGAGTATATGCCTGCAGATCAGTAATGGCATTTGTTTAATTATCATGGTAGAGAAAAACCCGATAAAGTGTCTTAGTAATGAAAAAAGCCCAAGACAAGTAAATCAAGCATCAACCTGCTTTCTAGCCCGTGACCGAGCTGCAGACTCCCTATTCTTAATCATCCTCTTCTGCCTCCGCTCAACGGTCTTCTCCACCACTTCACCTGAAGCAAATCTCTTTCTACCAGGTGTCTGAGTATCAGAGAGAGTTCCCATCAATGAGGAGGGTGACATGGTCATCTGAGCATCGGGGTAAGCCATGTCCAAGATCGAGGCAGTCCCAATTGGAACCGCCTGTTGGACTGAGGGATGGCCCTGCACAAAGACCGTCATAACCTTTTGAGTGTTCTGATGTGGCTGCTGGTGTTGCACCGAAGGCAGCTGGTAATGCATCCACTGCTGGGCTTGCTGAGGAGCCGAAATAGGATTGACCCCTGAAATAGGACCCTGAGTATTGCCAACATTTGCGAATTCTGTCACGACACCGGCCTTTACTAGAAAGTCCTCGAGGGTCATCTCACCAAGAGTTAGCTGTCTCTCTTGATGCTGCCGCTGGTGATTATCACTCTCTACCTCATTGCCACCACCATCACTACTCTTCTTCTTATTCTTCTTCTTTCCCTGTTGGATATCTCGCCACACCTCATCCACCGTCTTCTTGCTGAGATCCCGAGAAAGAGTGAAGCTTCCCTGGCTCTGAATAGAACCAGACTGCGGGGCCCCTGAAGTATTTGTATTTGAGTCGAAGCCCAGGGGTCCCGTATTGGACTCAGCACTCCACACGCTCCTGAGAAGCTCGTCGAGATTCATGCTACCTAGCGGCTTCCCCAAACCTCCCAACTGGTTCTGGACCTCGTCGAGTGTGAGGCTGTAGAGCGAGCCTTGCTGAGACAAGGGCTGCAGCCTCTGCTGCTCTTCAAGAGCCTCAGCACCGCTGCCACCATCACAACCTTGGGATCCCATTCGAACTCTT
Source organism: Punica granatum (assembly GCF_007655135.1). Taxonomy (NCBI): domain Eukaryota; kingdom Viridiplantae; phylum Streptophyta; class Magnoliopsida; order Myrtales; family Lythraceae; genus Punica; species Punica granatum. Next base: position 40,242,608 of record NC_045128.1, on the reverse strand, counting down.
CCGGAGAATTTCTCCTTCGCTTGCAGCTTCTGAGTGAGCCCCCTACTATCTACTGCAGTATGCGTACATAGCAGAAACTACTTTTTCCCTTCCCAAATCAGAGACGGAAAATCTGCAGAACCCTATAATCCTTTTTCCTGATCTTTTAGCTCAATAAAGGTGGCAAAACCGAGACTCAAGTCTCACTTTAACACAGCACTGAACCTGAGAGGATCCAAGATTTCACGGATTGCATCAAGAATCATACCAATCGACACCCCCCAAGCAAAAACCAGAAATTTACTGCCCTAAAGCTCAGACAAACCAAACTCGTGAAAGTACAAGACGCAGAAGACTAGATACGCTCCACAGACAGAGTAAGCTCAACCCGGAAAGATTTGCATGCAGAAACTCAAGCAGAAATAGAATGGGGGGGGGGAAGAAAAGCATTGCATGCAGCTGTCGCGTAAACTTCTCGGGAAAAAACAACTGATGCCCAGAAGGAGATGCTGCAAAAGCGAGGCCCAAAGCTGGTCTGATTGAAGTAACTGCAAGAAAGGACGTTCCAGCTTCAAGAAGCACGAACCTTAAAAGTGTCGAGAGAAAGAAATGGCTTTTGGGAGGGAGCCGGAAATAGAATGAGACAGTAGAACCAAACAGGGGAAGAATTGACACTTCTGACTTGGAAGCTAACAGCGCAAAAGAACAAAATCTGAGGGAGGGAGGGAGGGGAGGGGGACTGAGCTTCGTTTTCGCTTACTTAACTCCCTCACTCACCAGCCACAGGATTCGATCTGAATCTAAAAAGGTGACATTTTTCTCTCTGGGGACAGTGATAGACCGACAACAAGTCTTGGCCTTTTCCCCAAAACAGTGCCAAAGAAAAAGAAAAGGCACAGGAGAGGTGAGGACCTGCATACATTTTCCCATCCCTCCATATTCTTTCTGCCCATTTCATTTCTTGCAATTCTTCACTGTTTCTAACCAAACACTTGATTTGTACCATAAAAATTCCTTCTTGCCGGGACTGATGAACATTAGAATTATCGAGCAAATGTATCACAAGAAGGGTAATTGATGATGGTTCTTTACAGTTGAACTTCTCGCCTATGATCTTTATGTCATTTTTGAGGTTCCATTCATGACTTAAACCTCATGCTCATAATGGAGACATCAAAGGAAGATATATTATTCATCTCCCTAAAAGGAATATATTATGTCATTTTTTTAAGGCACTTATTAATAGTTTGGGCATAGAGATGCTTTACCTGCCCGATCGAATTGGCTTTGCACCTTGCTCCATCTTTTTTTTTTCTTTTTTTCCAAAGCAGAAATTCTTTTTCCTTTTTCCTATTGTTCCTTTTTTTTTTTTCTTCCGCCCAACTTTGTTAGATTTGGTTAATTTTGACAGCAACAATCAACGGTCTGACCGAACTCTCAGTCTAAATTAGAGGTTCTTCTCTGACCTTTTTGTAGAACATCCGAAGGAACTACGAAGAGGCTCCATGAAAGGATAACGAACGCAAATGAATCTTCACTCTATGGGAGTTTGGAGGTTAGGTCGGGTTGATAAGTAAAATTAATTGGAGCGACGTATTTTGTGCACGAAGTGACACGATCTAAGCCGTACAATAAGGTAGACAAATGTCGTACAAAAAATCTTACGATGAAAACACGTCTTGTTCCACACCACGGGATTCACTCGCTAATATCATAAAAGAGAAAGGGTGTCACCAACTGAAACATTCTGATCGTGTCTTAAAAAAAAAAAAAACACCCGTGTGCATAGACACCGGGGAAAGGCCCCTCTTTTTTCCCCCTCTTTATATGCAATTTGATGTGAGAATTTTCGATTATGGGGCCATTTCTTGTCAAGCATTGTCGTGCAATACATACACTCGTGTCAATCCCATGCTGTTTATTAACAGGGAAATTTTCTTTGCCAAGAAAGAGAGGAGAAAGAAAAATTGCGAATCAATCTTCTTTTGGACCAGCAAGTCCCGAGTATAATTAATAGATCAGGTGTCGGACAAACGTAGGAGGGAAAAAGAACCTGAAGAACAGGAAAAAAAAAAATTTGTCTGAGATTCGAAGACACTTTTAAACAAATTATTATTATTCCAAACCTTTCAAATTTATATTCATACACGATAAATTGAACCGAATACTTTTTTTAGTTCTCCGTGAGATGCTTTCCGAATAGGTTGTACTCTGATTCCAAGCTCAAAACGATAGGAGGACGTCTGTCGGTCGAGAGTCCCGTATAACTCGTCACGCACAACTTTTGATATGGATAAATCGGCGATCATTGCAGATAATCCATCGAGTCCAAACCGACTATTACAATCCATCGAGTCCAAACCGAATCGAGAGCTTAGGCGGGAATCTTAGCCAGGCTTCGATAGCACAATAAAGTAATGGAGGGTAAGATGGTGGTAGTGGGAATGGAATTGGACAAAATGGCTTTAAAGCACATGGTAGTGGATGCATGAGAATCGGCATGCGTATTCCTCCGAGGTAGCTCTGCACGTGCAACTGTTCCCACGCTCATCTCCTCCCACGGTACAGTACAGTACATTCTTCCTCCCTTGTAAATAAAATATGAATAAACAAAAATCAAATTAAAGGCAAATGATAATATTTATATATTGATAAGTTTAATACACACATACATACATATAAATACCTACATATATTCCGTGATCTATACAGTCAGTCTTATAGGTATATAAAAGCCCACGAAACCATAGACAGTTGTTTCTCTTTGCTTGGATGCAAGAACTACATTGGAACTTGAAGTATAGCATGCCATCATTCTCCTCTTCTGCTTGCTCAGCTCACCTCTTCGCTTCACTGTCCCCTAAACTAAATCCTCTCTCTCCCCTACTTTTTTAGCTCTCTCTCTATACTAAATTCTCGAAAGTGATGCCTGATGCCTGCAGTAGCAGCTCAAAGAACAGGTGTTAGTAATCTTCACAAAGATGAGTTTCAGTATATGCAAGCAAGAAGACATTGCAAGGTCCAGTAAAACTTAGTATATTCCATAGAGCAGCAAACACGAATTCAAGAACTGGGAAGACGGAGCTAACCCGGAAAAGAAATGCGATAAAACGGAACATGACAGAATCTGTTATCTAGAGCAGCAATTTCAGTAAATGTAATGTATAAATCGGGTGCTCTCATGAGTAAACTAAGCACAGGGAACATTACCCAAGTAGTCGCGGTAAACTATAGCGTTGCACCAATAAATGCGAATTTTTCCTCTCTCATTTTTGATACAATAGAATGGAACAAAATCACAATACAAAAGTTGGACCATTTTGTGCAGTGAAAAACCAATGGTTGCGAAGAGGACTGGATAAGGATACTTAGCTTATGGATGAGAATGAGATGATGAGAAGTGCTGAGAGGGACCCGAAGTACCGATGTAGCTACCAGGCAACATGAACCATCTACCCAGCGATTCTTTGGGAGTCGTGGGTTAGGATAATAAGAACTTTCATTTTCTGCACAAGACTTTTACGAGTTCATTGCACCAATGGGAGGCCAGCAACAATGTACATGAACATTGGCAGGAAGGATACACAGATACCTCGCTATATATACAAATGAATATCTTGCCCTGTATATGTACAAACCATGACTGAAGTGTTTCTTTTGAATCTAGACGAGTACATATTACATATACCCAAGACCTGCTGAACGCCGAGGAGGCCAAGTTGGGACCACAAGAAGATCCTATAGATGAACAGAAGCACTCTCCCAAATTAGTTCTTGGCCAAATCAGAAGAATGGGTAGAGCATTCAGTTACTCTTGGCAGATCCTCCAGTTTCTGTTTCTTCTTCTGAGTTGAGGGGCCAACAGAGGCTTCAGCAGTTGAATCTGGCTTTTGCTTTTGCCCCGTCTGGGCCGATGATGATTTCTCTGATGTTTCAAGGGCCCCACCGAGTTTCTGCTGTTCCTCGATGATCTTCTGCAAGTACGTGCCCTGAGCTTCTATTCTCATCTGTAACTGCCGTTGAACCTGAAAGGCATTTATGGGATGGATTAAACTAACTATAACTTCTTTTCTTCCCCTTTATGTAGATATCATTCATCTGGAAGCAATTAGACATGCAAAACTAAACAATGTAGAGCCTAACCTCGAGCTGTTCGTGAAGTCGCTTCTGAACCTCCATCTGCAACCGCAATGCCTCATTAATTTGCAATCCCCTGAAACATTGATGATTTAAACTTTCAGTAAAAGCTAAAGCAGAGTTCCAAGTCCATGTCTCTACAAATTATCAGGAAAAGGAAATGAATTTTTTCAGGTGGAAATGGCAAGAACTTTAGAAAGTTAATCAAGGCCAGCAGTACTAACGAAAAAGAGTCACTGCCTGAGGAACTGTCCTTGGAAGTTTTCTTGTCATCACTTGCACCTACCAGTGAACACATAATCATCTAATTAGAAGCCAGCAATTGCATAACCAATGACACAGCCCTCATAGATGGTGGGAGGAATCAGTAACTTTACCATCTAGTGGAAAGTCAGGCAGATAGTTTGCTAAACGGTACTTCTGCGTAAAATGCAAGAGAAAAGCTGAGTTCAGTCGAAAAGTTAAGTTCCTCATCAGAATCATTCAAATGGAAAGAAATATCAAATTATTGATCGATTAGAATGTGTATGAACCTGTAAGTGGCTTTTCACATGATATATCGTAAGATCAGGGACACCCATCACTCTAAGAACCCCCTTAGGCGTTGCCCCTGATGCGGAGTCACCATGACATACTTAATTGTCGCTCCATTTATAGACAACCATAAGAAAGCTCGACAAAATGCATCGCCTCATGAAATATACGGTGACAGATATCATTCTGATTGTGCTTAAAGTAGCTTTTAATATATAATATAATGCATTTGCTCAAGGAAAAACGCTTCTTGTCAAACACCATGACCTCTCACCAAGGAGCAGCCACACGTTATATAGATCAAACACAGGACACATCAAAACCAGGGAGCAAGTCCACATTTGATTTCAGAGCCAAGCCAGCAAGCAATTTCTGTGACGCCTTTTTAATCATCGCTGGTACTTCAAAGATAATGCTAAAAACAATTTGAAGATTAGTTAAGACAGACTAATGGTCCCATCACATCACCAACATCCCCTATTCTTGACAAAAGCTCTGAGAAGTTATTTACCATGAATCCCAAGAGTGGACGAGTATATCACAAAATCTTGTACTCCCTCTATAATGCCAAAAATACATATCCGAAATTAATAACTATTCCCGAAATATATGATGCATTAGTCTTTCTTGTAAACTAGGGTAACAGAAAGCAGCTAATACTTTTTATCTTGACACGCTGACTTAACAGAGATTTTCTCCATCAGTTTAAAACCGAAGTGATCCTCGATGACTTTAACACGATAGAGTTGTTTGATCATGACTGAACTGAGTTATATGGAATTTTAATAACCAACATTACGACACAGATAAACTTTAACAATCAAACTTACGGATATAATCATTACATGCTCAGGCATCAGTTGATATATTTATATTACACCAGGACAGGACTGCGATTGGTGGGCTACGCCTCCTGTACGGTAGCTAGGCACACGCTTTATCTCGATACAGAACACTAACTAGGAAGATGACCAACTAATTACAAAAACAGAAAAAACATTGAACCAAAATTAACACATACTTATAGCTTTCTGGTCAAACACGTATCAATGTAGACAGAGCAGCTGTTCATGAAATTATTGTTAATTCCAGAAAAGTTTTTATCTAAAAGGTATCTCCTTGATGAAAAGGCTCATATAACTAACCCAATGCTTCTGTAAGTCAAACTGAACCTTCTATTCTTGATGATGAAAGGAAACATTAAGAATGCAATACTAACTTTATATGGGGCCAACCAAATGCGATACATCAGAACCAGACGTGTGACATCATATAAAATTTCGCAACTGTAAAGTAGTACTTCTTGGCTGTGTAACCAACTTCTCTTGACAATTACTAATGACTACTGTAGAATTGAGATGCTCATTAACTCACTGTCAGGTCCGCCGAGCTGAGTAATCGCATCTACGAAGCGGTCATGAAGATCCGAGGTCCAGCGCAACCGTTGCTTCCCATTCCCACTCGCAGAAGACGTGTTTTTCGCTGCAGATCCAGCCAAAGCCTCGAAACTTGCTAGTTGAGGGCCTTGAGCTTTGTGTGGCCCCAAGCTAGTGCTAGCGACATTATTAGCATGATACATGTCGAACAACCTGCAGATTGTATACAAGGAAAATAAGAAAATGGGATTCTTCCAATTAGAGTCCAACGGAAAGTGCCAAAGCAAAGGGTCCCATTCACGTTCTCGACGGCCCAAAGATAACCAATGGACTGTGGCCGAGTTTCTCGGAGATTCAACATTGGCTATTCATGTTTTATTCAAGGGTTTCGCTGCACAGAGTCGTTCGGAGTGATACGAGAAACCCCGACAGACTCGAAATTGCACAGCATACATCCCAAAGCGTGACAAGAGCATGATCCTCAACATAAAGACTGTCCCTCGAGGGAATTTTATATATTTGGGAGCTCCAATTAAGCTTAAGAAGATCGAACATGAGTATCTTCAATTCAAACGAAAGCAATCCAAATCCAAGAGCAATCGTGAGCTAGTACCTCAACAGCAGGGGAGAGAGTATGAGAGAGCAGGATTCCGACAGCCGAGGAGCTCAGGATGATGAGGGGAGCTCCATGAGATGCTCATACTTCAATTGAAGATACCGGCTGAGCGGAGAGGCCTGTATCGGAGCATTGACTATGAAGCTCGGCGACGGCGCGAGGGTGCTGAAAACGATGCGTTTAGATCAGGCTAGGTGGAATCTTACCAGAAGAAGAAAGGGAAGTTTTGTAGTTACTGATTGCAGACGAATAAGCTTTTTGGAGTGGTGTATTGTGATTGGTGGGTTAAAATATATATATATATATATATATATAATTAAAAGTCGTTTTTTCCATTTTCCATAATCAGCGAAGATTATCGAGTAGCGACGTGTAATCGGTAATGTTTTGGAAGTATGTTGGTTCGGGTTAGAGAAGCGGGCCGCAATCGTCGTACTGTGGGCCAAGTCAATTGGAGGTCCATGAGGAAATCAGGCCTACTATTCTTAATGAGCAAGCATGTGAAATCTTCGAGTTTAAATGATATTGAATAAGTCAAATATCTCCCGATATACTTTTTTATTTTATTTCTAAGCATGCTAGGTAGTCAATTTCTTATTTAAATAATATCTCGATATATCATAATTATAGGCGTATTCGATTACGATATATTCTTTAGAGATTCATGTAACGTCTATAAGTACGTGATTCGGAGTTCATTGTAATCCCCCTTCGGCACAACTATTAATAGCATTACCTTTTTTTCTTTTCTTTTTAGCACTCTACTTTCGTCAAACTTACATTTTCGCACATTCAGAGTGCGTTTGGATTGAGAGTTGAGTTGAGTTGAGTTTTGGTTTTAATTGGTTTGTAATGATTGTATTGTTGAATTATGAGAAAAAGTGTAAAAAAATAATAAATAATTGAGAGAAAATAATGATTAAGTAATGATTGTGTTGTTGAATTGTGAAAAAGTAATGAATAGTTGAGAAAATTTAATATTAAAAATTGAATTGAATGGTTAAAAAATATTTAAAAATAAAAGAAAAGTAATGATTGTGATGTTGAATTGAACATAAGTGGAGTTGAATTGAACATTGTTGGGAAAACAAACACACCCTCAATATTTACATGTTCTTGCACCTTTACATTCCTGAACCTTTTCGATTACAAGGAGAAGTATATGGGTTTAATGTAAGAAAATACAAAGATAAAGGAAGAAACACAAGTAATCATATTGGGGAGAATCGAATTCGAAATCATTCTATTTGTAAATAAGAGCACGTGTCACTGCATATACCCATTTCTTGAAAAATGATTTTGTTGATAATTGCACATAAAGTTTGTGTGAGATTTTTCTTTTCCCCTTATTTTAACTTTTAATCTCACTTTAAAGAATTTTGCTAGATAGCAAATTAATAATGCACGACGAGAAGTGCATCAAGTATCAATGGGCATCTAAACATTACGCTCTAATTACGAATTAAAAAGTCGTCATGGAACCGTATAAAGTTTAAAAAAAAAAAAAAAAACAAGAATAAGACAGCGTTTGACGGAAGCACATTAATAACAGTGACCTGACGTGAAAAGAAAGGAAAGGAAAGGAAGATAGAATTAAGAAAGTCCTTTATTCTTCTCCTACTATACATTTCTTTTTACATGCACACTTTGTTCTTCACAGTGTCCATTTTACACGCGACGTTAGTTGCTTTCTGCACCATTGCGTAATTATAATCGCGTTTTTTTTTCCAAGAGTGCCGATACGAGATAAAAGAATATCGTGAGGGCATCTATCACCGAAATGTAACGATATTGCGTCGAGTTATAGGTATATATGCTGGACCTCGTTAATGTGAGCGGCATTAATTGATGAAAGGAAGAGGGAAAATTATCTTCTATCGGCTCCATGATGACGCTGAATCTCTCTATACATCACAAAATGCCCATCATTATAATCCGGACTATCACTTGCAATTGCATGCATGCTATATATGGAAATTTGGCACATATCAAATTGAACCAAATAGAAACCCGCCAACAAGACGCATCGATGAAGACGAACCATCGATCTTAAGCCCATTAATTAGAATTAATGATTTTTGTTTGACCTTATACTGTATCTTCTTCTTTTTTTGGCTGTGAATCAGCCATAAGTAAAATGTATAGTATTGATGGTTGATTTATTATATCAATGGGTTGACCTTGTTGTTAACATGTAATGCGTAGTCGTCAGCCGCTTCTGGTGTCGGAGAGTTACGACCGTTAGGCGGCGTGTCAGAACACCCGCGTCTTGCGCCAAGTCGGCATGGGTGGGACCCAGTACCGTCCAGTCAAGGTTGTAAAACCAGCGACGAGAGCCTACACAGGGCATCGGATTCACATTCTGAACGACAGTTACGTTGATGCTTCCTCTTCTTCTTCTTCTTCTTCTTCCTCCTCCTTTTGCTGTCGCCGTCATCGCGGCCATGTCCCGTGAAATCTCTGTTTCTGTCGGTTAGTCATCTCTGAGTTGTGCATGCATTAATGGCGACACGGCTTTGAGCTGAGCAGGTGTCGTCATTTAACTATATTTCACCCCCACGTGGCTCCTTTGTGATCGGTCGACGAGTTTCCCGAGGAAAAAGAAGGAGGTGAAGAAAAGACCGGGAAGTAGTCTCTAATGGCGGACGACAGCATCGCAGAAGGGTTGCTGAAGGAGGAGAAGTTCGGGTACCATGAGAGCTGCCCTGGCTGTAGGATCGAGCTCCTCAAGGAGACCAATCGTGGGGTCCCCTACAAGCTCTTCTTCTACGTCTGGATCATCGTCCTCTGCGCAGGTGCTCGCCGGTTCCGCCTCGTATCCCGTCGTTTTGGGCATAACTGCTGTCCTGTCCTGTCGTATCTTCTGTTTCATCAATAACAGCTTCTGCTTATTCATGTCTTTTTCTTGTCTCCGACAGCTTTACCCATATCGTCTCTGTTCCCTTTCCTCTATTTCATGGTACGTACGTACATCATTCTCAGCTGTTCCCACTGGAATTCATGCTTGAATATGGTTGTCCTGATGTGTTTGCTAATGTTCCTCTGCTTCGCAATTGTACTTCCACCAGATTAAGGACTTCCGCATTGCCAAGAGAGAGGAAGATATCGGGTTTTATGCGGGTTATGTCGGTAAGTGAATCTCCTGCGAGTTCTAGCTATATCGGTACGAAAATTCACTGTTCTTTGGTCTCATCAGTTTGGTGTCTTGTCATTATTCTGGAGGTTCCGCTTTCATGTTCGGGAGGGCTTTGACTTCTGTTCCCTGGGGAATGGTAGCTGATAAGTACGGCCGGAAACCCGTCATATTGGTCGGATTAATTGCTGTGTAAGTATTTCTGGACATCTTCGTTCATTACTGCCGTTATCTTGCGGTTCGTCAATGATGCAGTTCATCATGTCTCATATGTTTCATTTTCTGTCTGTTCTTGTTCGTACCCCAGTGTCCTCTTCAACACGCTTTTCGGCTTAAGCACAAATTTTTGGATGGCCATCGCCACGAGATTTCTCTTGGGAAGTCTGTGTGGTATTCTGGGCCCAATGAGGGTATCTGATCTTCCTCGTTTGCTTCGATCGTTTAGAATGACAGATGCTTGCTGGGATAATTTGTAAATGCGATATGTCCTGAATTTCATCTAGTGAATGAATATCGAAACTCGAGACAGTTCTGAAATTTTTGGTGTTCAATTCAGTATTAGAAGGTAAAGGTCACCTTTTTGACGTTTCAACTTTTCCAGGCATATGCTTCAGAAGTCTGCCGAAAGGAATATCAAGCTTTGGCTATGTCAATTGTAAGGAAAAAAGTTCCATCCTCTTCTTTCTCAGAAGCTTCTCTAAAGGTGCATGAGTTTTCTAAGCATATAATATCTGTATATATCAACACGTTCCAGATCAGCACATCGTGGGGCATCGGGTTGGTCATCGGTCCCGCAGTTGGAGGTTTCCTCGCACAGGTGCTGCATGCTGTTTCTCTTCTTTTTATCCTTCTTCGTAAAAGTTGGCTCCGATGTCTGTTGATCTTCACATCTGTTTGGATGAAATTGAATTGCAGCCTGCTGAGAAGTTCCCGCATATCTTTTCGAAAGAGTCCATCTTCGGGAGGTACGCAACTTTTCATCAGTTATTTTCCTGGAGAGTGGAATAACTTTATTTATCCTATGGATATGCTTTCTTTTTTACTGTAGGTTTCCTTATCTTCTACCGTGTCTCTTGATATCAATTTTTGCGTTATGTGTACTAGCCGTTGCCTGTTGGCTTCCGGTAAGTTGCTCCGGAGAGTTTATCGACTTAGCCAAAAGACATCCTTTACCCATCAGTTGCTGCTCATCATGTTATTTCGTAATCGCACCCAGAACATATTTGAGCCATTTTCTTAGAGCCTGAGTGCTTCTGGACCTTCCAGGAAACAATTCACAATCACGGTGAAAACAGTGAAGAAGTTTATAAATCATATGAGACACTAGAGGAAAGCAGGAATGAATCTAATGCGACTGAAGAATCAGAAAAGCCGGCGAAACAAAGTCTTCTCAGAAATTGGCCATTAATGTCATCTATCATCGTCTACTGTGTATTCCAGCTTCATGACATGGCATATGCAGAGGTACCCTTTCTAGGAATTTTTTTTCTTCCTGATCTACTGCTCAAATTCGTATTTATTGATCACTTCAGCTAGAAGCAAATGCCGCATATATATTCATAACAGCCCAACATTTGTCCGTATGCATCGCTTATGGTAGTCTATTCTCTCCGAACTGCCTGCAACAGATATTCTCACTGTGGGCTATAAGTCCTCGTAAATTTGGGGGACTGAGTTATACAACTGCGGACGTTGGTGAGGTTCTCGCAGTTTCAGGTATGCAGAATCAGCACTCTCTTTTGGTTAAAGAGCTGCATTCTCTCAATGACTCGAATCTTCCTCTGTAAAAATTTCTTGGGCTGTTGTCCTTCCGAAAACCCAGTTGAATTGACAGTTGGGAACTCTGGTTAAAATATTAGGTCTCGGCCTTCTATTATTTCAGCTGTTTATGTACCCCCCAGTGGAGAGGACTTTTGGGTCAGTTACGATTTCCCGCGTTGGCGCAGTAAGGCTTCTACCCATAAGCAAATCCAATTCCATTAACTTTACACTATGTGATCTTTGGTATTCGTTTTTCATCTCCTGTCCTGACTCTGTTTTGTTTCTGCTGAAGGTATTGAGCATTTTGCTGCTGACAAGTTATCCTTTTATAGCTAAGCTGACTGGTATCGGCCTTGCTCTCTTGATTAACTTTGCATCAATTTCAAAGAATGTACTCTCTGTAAGTTCTCTCGCTCGGGTCATCTCTCGCCTAATGTTTCCAAATGCAAACACGTCCATCATGAGAGAATTTATTCTTAAATATCTCCAAATGAGTGAGGTCTTCTGGTGCTTTCACAATAGGCTATAAGATAATTGCTTCTCTCCATATGCCATGATAGGCTACAAAACACAAATTACGTGGCCATACTGAAGCATAAGGTTATATTGTTTTGTATGAACATTTGCTTTTGTTCTTTTGTGCTGAATCGGTATGCTTTGAAAAACCAGGTGTCCATTACTACAGGACTGTTCCTTCTCCAAAACCGAGCTGTGGTAATTCTCTCTATGTATATATATGTATGCATATATCTTCTCATATTCTAGCTTCTCGGCCTAACTGAGCTACGCACTCGACTGTAGACCCAAGAGCGGCGAGGAGCCGCTAATGGCATTTCTTTGGCTGCCATGTCCCTGTTCAAAGCTGTTGGCCCAGCTACTGGAGGTTCACTGTAAGAAAACATGCCCCCCCTGCTTCCTTTACCCCGACAGATGGTCTAGGCTGACACACCGACACAACTACTTATATACATTTTCTAAAAATGATCTGATTTCACCAGAATGAAGTCTGATAGAATGCGAGACGTTACTGTTATGAGCGCTTTTTTTCTGCATCACTTTATTGCAGATTTTCTTGGGCAGAGAAGCGCCGGCATGCCTCATTTTTGCCAGGTAGTAGACTCTTCTGTTCCTCACATTCTCCCCCGTTTCGGATGTTTCTTCACTTCACTTCCCGATCGTCTTATTAACTTGGTGATTCATAGGTGGTCACATGGTTTTCTTTGTACTAAACCTGATTGAGCTGCTCGGACTGCTGCTCACCTTCAAACCTTTTCTTGCTCTGCCCAACGATAATTGACAGCTACGCCGGAAAAGCTTGCTGTTGAAATGAAGAATGACATCGCATATGGGATTTCATGTTTTGACCGTCTAACCTCTTGACGGGAAATAAGATAAAGAACGACCCGTGTTAGGACTGAGTTCATCTCCCGCTTGTTCCCCTTACAGTAGCACGGGGCAAACTCAGTTTAAGATGGATGTGTTCTTCATTTGTATGTAGAAAAAACTGTAACTGCTTGGTAACTTCACTCAACGTAATCATTCTTTCGTTGCAAGAGCAGACCGAAAACTGCGTATTTTGTGTAGAGACTGGTTGGTTTCCTTGTAAACGAGCCCACTAGAAGCATTCTCGCACCAAATCATGACAAAATCGAATTCGCATAAGTGACCTGACAATCGATAACGTGCTCAAAATAATCCGATTCCCACCTCCTACATTCGGTGAATCGTGTCGAATCCTTGCAATACACGTAACGCCAAATGGGCCGGGCTTTTGGGCCCATCAGAAGCCCAAGGGGAAGAAAGCCCAATCCACAAATTCAGCAGTTCATCGTCGTCGTCATGCTCAGACCAGCAAGAGCAAATCCTATCAGAAGAAGAAGGCGGAGAAGGAAAGCAGAAGCCGGAAATGGCGAATCCGAGGAGGAGCTCATACTCAGCTCCCCAAGCGACCATCAGCTTAGAAAGCGCAATGCCCTCATCGACCTTTGCTCAGAGGAACAGCCTGTTTTCATCGTCCTCCGTGATCCATTTCCTGAAGAAGCCCCACGCCATCCCCTTCCTCCTCTCCGTGTTCCTCCTCCTCACTTGGATCTCTCTCAGGCTCCAGAGCTCCTCCTCCCGCTTCTCCTCGCCCCCGCACCTCCGGGACAGCGCCATCAAGTGGTCCAGGGAAGACGATTCCAAGGCTAATCTTGTCCGTTTCCCTGCTTCCAAGCTTGTCAAGGACAAGCGCGGGTGGCTCGTCAACCCTGTGTCTCTTGCCCTGGATTCCGGCATTGCAGGTTAAGCCTTCTTGCCGTCATTCAATGAACTGTGAAATTGCCTAGTCTAAGTTGCTCAATACCTACAGTCGATGTACGTATTGTTAATTTTATGTGCGTTTTTCATTCGAGTCCGCGGGAAGAATCACCCGATAGATTTCTCGTATAGGTATTCGAATATGAATCGCATTCCCAAAGTTCTGCTTGAGTTAGTCCTAATATATTTGATGTTGGATTCGGAATTTTTGTTGGCAGTAATCATTCATTCCAACGTAAAATATTGCTTAGAGGTCCAATTATGTAGTCATATGGGACATGTCGGAATATGCATCGTATAAGAAGTTGTTGCTCCTCAGGCCTCGTTCAAATGTTCGTATTGAAACAATGTCGTTGGTGGTTTTGGCTGTGGGGAACAATCACTTGATAATGTTGAGGATTCTGATGGAGAGATTCCTTCATTTTTGCGTTTGTAGGTGGAGCTGTGAGTTGTGCGTCGGTTCATGTTGGCGAAATTCGACCTGGTGGGGTCAGGGCAAACCACAGGCATCATACTTGTAATGAGACCTTTGTCATCTGGGGAGCTAAAACAAAGTTCAGAGTATGCATTCCTCACCCCTTCAATGACTTGCTTGATCAAATCTTCAATGAATTAATCATTTCTTTTCTAACCTTTTAATGGTCACTGTAGTTGGATGCTCACTAATATCTTGGTTTACAATGTTAGTTTGAGGAAGAAACTTGACATAACCGAGCAAATGATATATTGATACTGCTTGTGATATTTCGAACGTATTCATATGTAGATTAGAGCATTACTCCTAACGTGTTTAAGAACAAACTGCCTGCAGCTAGAGAAAGGTGATGTGGTGGATAAAGCTTATGCTGAAGTAGTGGTTGGGGCTGACGAGGTTGCGGTCGCAGCAAGCCCACGAGGTACAGCCCATGCTTTGGTCAATGTGGATCCAATACGGACCACATTCTTCCTTGGGTGCCAAGACAGCATTGTGAACTACTCCAGCTCTGGAACTGACTTTAATGTATGGAAAGATTTGTAAATAGCTGCTTCTTTCATCTGACATGTGAAATGGGAGATGTTTTGGGTGAGGGGGTTTTCTCTCCTCTAGATTGCGAGATGTGCATCCGGATGGGATACTGATGTCTTACATCTGTATATAGAGAGCAGTCATATATTTCAAATTAGATACCGTCGTTCCATATGGTATATGAGTGAGTGCTGACTGCAGCAATCAAGTGTGATAAGTTCAACTTCCGTCGTCCATTCGGTCTGCTTTCGAGTCACCTTCTTTCTATTGTTTAATGATACTGAGCACGATGGGAAGAAGTGTGTAGAGGGGCCTCCAAGCCATGTTTGCTATGGTCCGTAGGAAAGCTGAAAGAGAGTATTCATGTGAGATCCGAGATTGCTGGGGTGAAAATGGTAAATAGGATCTTTGAGTCTGAATACGGTGGTTGCCTTGAGGTCTTTGAGTGGATGTTAATGAGACTTAACGAATGCTTGGGCGTGATCAGGTGACATGTGAACCGAATGAAATTAACGTACAGATTATAATGCTTGCAACTACTATTCTTCTTCATCAGAATGTACCCAGGTATGCCTGAAAGCTGCAGACATGACATGCATTACGACCGTGTTTGTCGAGGCATTGATATATGTTCATGAGATAAAGCGATGCAGCCTTCCCAATCTGAGAACAGAGCCTGTGTGCTGCTTTCCTTGCGAAGGTCTCTTCAGTTCAATGGGGACCTTGATGAGATTGTTCAATGGACCACAGGTTCTAACATGGGTACGGTCCTACTGTTGATTTTTGGTAAGAAAACAAAACACCCCTCGTGCTTCTCAGGAAGCAAATATATGTGGGAGACCAAACAAGCTGATACGTGATAGACTGACGGTTCATGGGCCCATCCATCACGCCGAAAAAGGGAAGAGTAACCAGCAAAGCCAACTCCTGACTTTGTCTCATCTGTTTCTTGGGCCATTAAAACCTAAATTAGAAGCGATATCTTCATGAATACTTACACAATTATTTTTGTGTGAGAGAACACGAGCAGTCATAAACTAATTCTCGATTCCAGCTTCTTTCAATTATCAAACTCGAGAACCCGGGACTATGATTACAAGATGCCGGACCCGATATGAGGCCGCCATTGAATATTCCGTATCTTCGCGTTTTCTTCATCTGCCGGGACAGCAAGGAAGGTCAGACAGAGGATGTTCTGTTCTGTTCTGTTCTGTTGGCCGAACCTGAAGGGCAACAAAGTTACAAATGCGACTGCCGGGCAGTGTCAGGGACACAATGATTTGGGCCTTGGGGATGGGTCGGGCTTTCAATCTCAGTGGGAGGGTCTTGGATCCTTTTGTTTTTAGGACACAGGACCTGAACAGTGTCGTTGATAAAGTAAGTAAAGGAAAATTGCAGTTGCAGGGCATGGCACCACCGACTCAGAAGCTGCAGTATTAAGTACCCATAGACAGAGACAAGGGAATGAGAAAATAATCAGTAAGCATTACTCGTTTATTTTAGAT
Source organism: Punica granatum (assembly GCF_007655135.1). Taxonomy (NCBI): domain Eukaryota; kingdom Viridiplantae; phylum Streptophyta; class Magnoliopsida; order Myrtales; family Lythraceae; genus Punica; species Punica granatum. The sequence continues at coordinate 40,226,263 of NC_045128.1, read as the reverse complement.
AAGTAAGAATAAATTAAAATATTTATAAGTGAAAATCTGTGAGTCCATTAAGCGATAATTTCATTTTCAATTATTTAATTGAGTATTACACATCCAAGTGAATAATTAATATTCATCCAATATTTGCTTCATAAGCAGAGGCCTTGACTGTATCCAGTAGGGGTCTCTCCCATTTGAGAGACACTGACGTAGCGTCTTTGTCAAAGAGACCCCACTGGGGTGGGTCTCTTGCAAAAGGAGACCCAATTAGCAGCTATCGCGTAGCAACCATGGACTCCACGCGTCAGCTGTAACTCCCTCTTCTTTTCTTTTTTTCTTTTTTTTTTTTTTTAATTCAAATTGTGGGATCTAGTTAGAAACTAAAAAAGAGAGACAATGACTTGAGTTATGAGTATCTCTTTTTATTGAGTATGTCTCTAAATGATTTGATGACTACGTGACAGTGAACGATCTACTTCAAAGACTCAAATCAAATACTAGGGATGAACATAGTTGCAGGGAATGATGTCTCATTTGCTCATCCCCCTGCATCCCCCATTTTTTTCCCTTTCAATAAGGTAAATTAAAAAAAAATACACAAACTTTTCACTTTAAAAAAAAATTAACACGAACTTTTAAATTTGTTCAATAAAATCACAAATTTAACAAATGATTTCATGTTAGCACGCCGTGAGTTCACCCGATATTTCTAACGAAAAAAGCTTTTGTGAACCGTTCACGATGTTGACGTGGATAACAGTTATTCACTAATTGAAAATTTGAAAATGTTCCCTTATTTAGGGCTAAAAAGTCCCAAATCTGGGCATAGTTGTGCCCTAATTGTCACAGAGCATTGCTACTAGAAATGTCAAGTGAACTCACAGCGTTATCCACGTCAACAAATTTGGACTTCCGTTATCCACGTCGACACCGTTAATGGTCCACATAAGCTTTTTCCCGACGTGCTGAACGTGAAACATTTTACTAAATTTGTGATTTTATTAGACAAAGTTAAAAGATTTTAACCAAAAAAAAGAGAGTAAACTTTTACGTTTTTTTTTTTTGGGGGGTGTTGGATTTATCCCTTTCTCTATTCCTTCACTTTGTCTTTTATTACTCTCCGTCCCCGTCCATTCTCAACACCTTTGATGATCATAGCTCATCACATCAGCACCCTCCACCTTTGATTTTTGCTAATATTCTTAACCCAGTCCACAACCTGCCCCAAGAATTCAGCACACATCGATTGATCTCTGCCTTACCACAGTAGAGTCCATAGCCTGCGTGACGTCCAGGTTCCCATGGTTTGGCTAGCTATTTAATCGATAATCGAGTTTTCAAACATAGATGATCCGAGTGCGTGCCTGAAATATGTGTTGATTCCCACATTGCTATGACCGGACGTGCTTTGCATCTAGGGCCAACACGATCTAATGCCCAGCAGTAGCCAAATTAGGAATATCTCACTGATATATTATATTCCACTGCTTTTTTTTAATTCTTTTATAAATGAGAAAGATCGGCGAGGCTAGAATGTGTTGGAAGGAAATTGATAATCCATTACTACTCCACTCCACTCTTTTTTTTAATCATTATTATTTTATTTTTTCTATTTAATAATAAATTCTTATATGCATTTTTCTAATCATTATTACAATTAATTTTTAATAATAATTTTCTTCACTATACTTCATTTTTTCATCAATTCAATAGCATAATTATTACTTTTTATCTTTTTCACCTATTCAATAATAAATTCTCGCACATATTTTTTTTTTCTAAACAATCATTACAATTCAATTTAAATATACAAGTTAATATTTGAAATAGAGTAGAATTAAACTCTACTCCATTAGCAAACACAACTATATCGAAAGATCGTAATCAAAGAATCGGAATCAAACCAGCTGGGATTGGGATATTTACTGATATGATATGCGGTAGAATCCCATTCCACTGAACATTTCCTCCTTTCATTGTCAAATCGCTTAATTTAGATTTCAAAAGTAACTTTCAATTAAGGTCTACTAATCAAAATTAGGCATATATTTAAAGACAAGCCAACGGGGAATTATATCGGATTCTCAGTGCATCATTCTTGTTTGTTTCCGATCACTTTATGATTAATATAATATATATTAGGATAAATTACACTGGTGGTTCAAAAATTTTTAATAATGTATCGGGTTGGTTCAAAAAGTTTTTTTTACTACTTGATGGTACAAAATATTTCAAAGTTGTAACATGATAGTACAAATCGTTATCTCGCCATTGACGTCGTCATCTCGCCATTGACATGGGTGGACCTTCAAGTTAATTAAAAAAATATTTTGTATCATTATGTTACATCTGTAAAATATTTTGGACCATTAAGTGACAACTTCAAAAGAATTTGAACCATCATGTAACGTTCCACCAACTCCTAAAAACATATCAGCGCCACGTTTCGGCCACGTCAGCTTCGCTTGACGACGTCAATGGTGAGATAACGGTTTGTACTATCGTGTTACAATTTTGAAACATTTTGTACCATCAAGTAGTAAAAAAAATTTTTTTGACCAATTTGATACATTATTAAATTTTTTTGAACCATCAGTGTAATTTACCATATATATTATATGTGTGTGTGGGTGTGTTTTGTCATCTGTCTAAGGGGAACCCATCCTCCAATTCCATCTTCGAAGGATTTCTGCTTTTGCTTTCCGGCCATAAATATATTCCTTTGAAAAACAAAAAGAAAAAGGAAGCTAGTCATTTTCTTGATTACAAAGCAACAAGCCTGAGAAGATAAAGTTGAATTCTCAATTGATTGATCCCCACGTTGCACAGTAAAAAGCAAAAGAGTGTTCACAAAAAAAAAAAAGCGAGAGTGAAATTCATCTTGGAAAAAAAAGCAAAAAAAAATGAAAACAAAGCAAGTAACTAAATGATATGCCTAGAAAAAGAAAATTCATTCTTAAAAATTTCATTTTTGTCTATTTGCTGTTAATGAACAGCAATTGGTACTGTTCCTCAAGTTTGTATATAGGTCAAAGCTAAAAGGAGATGGAAACATGTTTAGGTGAAGAAGAAGCTTTGGTTTCGACCAATCAATAGGCCGAGTAGGTAATTTGTTGTTTGAAATTAGCTAGCTAGTTAGCTGGCTATCACTATATATTTGTACTTTCATCATGTCAACAATTGAGATCCAACATATATACACACCATTTTTTTTAAAGATTTTATTTGTAATTATTGGTTTAACAGAGCACGAGCAGATAGAAAATAATCAAAGAAGCACTGAATTGATCTTTTGAACTTTTATAATATATCTGATGATAGCTAGCAAACTCCTATTATTACGCGGTCAAGAAGATGGCATGCCGTCAACCAGCTTCTATCAATATATGCGTGAATTGCATCTCATTCCCATGTACATTGCATTTAGACAAGCCGGGCCTTAATATCCACTTCATCATATATATATATTTTCTCCGGCTGTAAGAGAAGTTTACAAGTTTAGTGTAAGAAAACAAAGAGCTAATTAAACCTAAAAGGGGTATAGTATTTTCATGCATCGACAAGAATCAAATCTAGAATTTTTTAATTTATAAGTCAGAGTGCGTGCGCAACTACACTGCATCCCTTTCTCACTATATAATATGAACTTGTTCATACTTGAAGAGAAAACTACTTCATGTTACGGTATTACATGCAACAAACAAAACAAAAGAGCATGCAATTGCCCCGCAGGTAAAAGAGTAAGGTAGAGTTTGGTAACGAAGTAGAAGAGTAAGGTAGAGTTTGGTAACATAGTAGAGTATGATTATACTTAATTTCATGGGATGAAGACAAAAGTAGTTGATGAAATTTATTATTAAAAAAATAATTGTAATTATGGTTAAGAAAAGGTACTGAAGAGATTATTAAATTAAAAAAGAAGATAAAAATAATAATAATTGTTATTGAATTGAGGTAAATAATAATGAACAGTTGAGAGAGTTTAATATTAAAAATGAATTATAATAATTGCTAAGAAAAAATATATAATAAAATTTATTATTAAATTAAAGAAAAAAATAAAAATAAAAAATAATGATTTTATTGTTGAATTAAGAGAAAAGTAAAGTGAAGTTTAGTTGAGTAGAGTATAATTTAGTAAATAAATAAAGTATAAAGCACGTGGTGGACTCTTATTTCCCAATCCTAAAAGACAACATACATAAAAACTCTCTCCCCCTCTATCTCCCCTCCATATGATTCCTTCTCACCTTTCCATTTATTACCGTTATCTTACATCATTCTTCTCCTAAGTATATTTGCACACCCACACTCACTCGCCATAATTGAGGAGGTGGTGGAGGAGGAGGAGGAGTAGAGGAAGAAGAAGACGGGATCGATGAAGAGGCAGAACACGACGACGCTCTCTTCATCTTCCTACCGGGAAAGCATCAACACTTCCGCCGAAACCAGCAACAGTAATCTTCACGCGAAGAGCATCGGATGCATGTCCGGCATCATCCAGCTCGTCTGCAAGTACCACAACCGTCGCAAATTCCTCATCACTTTCGGTTAGTTGTGTGTATATTTTTCTCCTCCTTCTTCGTTCTCGGGAGGACTTGAGATCATATACAAAGCAACATCTAAATTCTTAATGATACATATTGAGTTTGCTCAGGAATGACTATCCTCTTCAGCCCGTTTATAATTAAATTTTACTTCCCTAGCTAACTACTCAAAAGCATTTTGATAATCAAGTGGCCTCATTTATTAGTCTGTACCTATATGTGTGGGTGTGTGTGTGATGAAAATTATGAATAGAATCGTCATCGCTTGATATTATACGGATCATCTTTGTGTTTTTCAGGGAAAAAATCGGAAAAGAACATCGTAGTCTCTTCCTCTCATCATTCTACTAGAAAACCCGTAGAGTCACCTACCAAGTCGCATGAACATAGCCATAGTACAAGCAAAGACAATGGGACCCCGCCTTCCGAACGGCCTCGGAGGCTCTCATGTGAAGCCCCGGTCCGTAGCCCGACCCTTCCCCCAGAGATCCGGCGATCTAACTCGGTGAACTCGCCCCAGAACTTCCATTCCCCCACCACCCCGCCTCCCTCTCTGGTGGCACGATTGATGGGCCTCAGCGAGGAGCCAATTGTCATTCCCTCGGAGTCCGCTGTGGAGAAGAGGAGGAAGCTGCTGGGCGCGCTGGAGAAGTGCGACCAAGACCTCAAGGCGCTCAAGAAGATCATCGATGCCGTCCGGTCCACTGAGCTGGCACACCAAAGGCCCGATACATCGGTTGCAGCCGGGGCTGAGGACCGGTGCGAGGAGCTCGGGAAGAGTAATGGTGCGGGGGAGGAGCAGCCGAGCCCGGTGTCCGTGCTCGATGAGTTGGCTCGGTCCCCTATTTTGACAAGGTGCATGAAACGGCAACCAAACGGTATGCGTTTTGTCTCATCGCCCATTTTGTTCTATTTTATTTTTTTAGATAAATACATTATTTTATTTAATTGCTGATATTTTATTTATTTTGTCTTTTCTGTTGGGCGTATTTCTGCACGGTCGATGCAAAATGACAAGAAACATAAATTCGGATATACGTTAAAATTTATTGCTAAATCTTTTGGTTCGCCTGCCCGATCTCACATCTATATATGTACCTATACACGTTTCATTATACGTACAGGTTTATTAACAGTTAATAAAGTTTTAAGAGAGTTAATCCACCTATGCAACTGAAAAATTAAACAAATTATAAGAGAATTATGGAATAATATATGCAATAACTTGAGACTACTTTTCACCAATGCTATCCCCTATACTAAGTTGGATTATCTATACTTCTTCTTCTTCTTCTTTTGGGGTATATTTTGTTGGGAATTTGTGCTTTTCCTTTTTCTTTTTTTTTTGCTGAATGGGAATTTGTGCTTTTCGGTTTTAGTAGATGTTGACCACTGATTAGGGTAGCACTTTCTAACACCAATTAAGGCATGCATACCGAAGCAGGCCTAAAATTCCATACCAACAAAAGTTGATTGGTGCGATCTGACGCTTACTTCTTTAAATAAAATTTTGATTTTGAGTCTTATAAATGAAAATATTTACGATTGAAAGAGTTTTATAACAGTTAGGGTCTGTTTAGTTTTCAAATATCATGAGAAAAAAAAATCTCATCAAAGATTAATCAAATAATCAAATTATTTTTCTTTTTTCTTTTTACACAGACTAATGAAAATTTTTAAAGGTGGCGTCATCTGAAATAAATCATCTCCTATCTTCCAAAGCTAATGAGGTTGGGAGATGTAATATTATTGCCAATTATCCAATAACTTTTGTCCTATAGATTGACGGTTTTTCCTTAATAAGAAATACACTATGCAAGTACTTTTGCTTTTCGAGAACATAAATAAACTTAATATAATTATACCTACCGCAAAAATATAATTGTCCATCTTAACTTTTGTCTTATACTTGTTAATAATCTCACCGTCGACACGACATACACTAATAATATAAAATTATAAATTATCTATTAATTTTGAAATTAGCCAACAGGAAAAGTTGTAGGATTCCAAGTAGAAGAATCATACCACCTGGTGCACCCCTTTTCTTTTTTCACATTTGAGGTTATAAAAAAAGTTCATGTATTTAATTTAGGAAAGATGAAAAGAAAAATTAAATAAAAAAAACACATATAATTTCATTGATAAGAATGAATTTGGAAGCTAGACGCATGTCAAATGCATTTCATTTCTCATTAATATTTAATGAAACAAAACCTGGTGGTTGGGATATGATAGTAGCTCTCTAAGTGGGAGACAGCCCCAGTTTTCCCGAGAATTTGTTTGGCATAATAGTGAAACCCTCGTTTTTAGGTGTGGCGACAGCTGTTTGCGTTAATTTATGATGACAGGAGAGAACATTAATTACGACTCTCTTGTTGAATAATGTTGATCCTTGTAATATAAATCATTACTATATATATTCATGCAATTGCTGTATAATAATCTATTAATATATAATCCTCGAGTGAAAAATAGGAATATGAATAATCAATTAATAATACAGTGAGCTGGACCACTGGGAGCGGTTTGGGCAGCTTACTCATCATCGACGACAGGGTCAAAAAGATTATTCAAAAGGGCAAAAAGGAATGACTAATTATTACTAGAATGTGAAATCCTTGGGCCATCATTAATATACCTTTGGGTTGCAATTGCCACTTTAGCTATAGTGATGATGAGGCCCCTGCTAACGTGTGATCGGTTGCCACATTGAAATAATAACTTTCGAGTAAGGAAAAAATGTGTCATATATTTCGCCGGTGGTTTGTGACTTTTATGAAATTTCAGGTCCACAACCGTCATGTATATCGAAAATAAAGAACATATACCGATAGTTAGTTACTCTCACACAATATGACTATATGCTATAATTAGTGACATTACTTATGTTTTTGAATACATCACGCAACAAAATGCTTTACATGCATTTAAAGTCGGGTGAAATAGAAACAGGCCTACAATGAATTAATGTCCATTCTTATTTGACATAATTAATTGGCGGTATGAAGTTTGAGCTCTCTGTATATAGTCAGTCCCTGTCGTATATCCTATCATGCATGCATGCATGCAGTAACAAAAGAAAGTATCACGTAAATGGTGCAGAAAGACTACAGCATCAGCCGCATCAGCAAATGATCATTAAGACTAGAAAACCAGGAGAAGCCGAAGACGCCAACTTCCCCCCAGTCGTGAGCCTCTCCGACAGGATCAAGCTCAACACAACCGAATCTCTCCCACCATTAGCAAGGAGATCATCGATACCATCACCATCACCAGATCACTACGATATTTATCATCAACGGAGTTACCAGGAGGAGTCGTGGCAGGATAGTTTCCCGATGAAGATGCTGATCAGCAGGGGGATGAAGGAGAGCGTGGAGCAGGTATGCAGGGACGTGGAGTGGGGAGAGAGGAGAGAAGTGGGAAGGATAGGCCTGGCGCTGCAGGATCACATCTGCAGGGACTTGATTGAGGAGACTGTCAAAGAACTGGGGCTTTTCTGCAAAAGTTCCCTGAGTCCGGCCATGGCGGCAGTCCCCCCGTTTGAGGCATGTAAAAGGAGGCTCAGTTTCTGATGACGACCAGTTCATTAATTCTCTCACTCAATGTAGATGCATAAGTTCCCTTCTTTTGCCCTTTTTTTTTTTCCGTCTTTTGTTTTTTTATTTTCTCAGAGGAAGATTTGTACATTCATCTTCATCGATGCTAGCTGCAGGATGTTGTTCTTTGTCGTCGGAGCTTTGTGGTATCGTCATAATGATTGGCCCATAACCAAGATGTCTGACTCAGGATTTCGAGTAAGGTCCATCGCTGGCCATGAGAACAGGAAACAATTTTAGGAATGTAATCTTTGTATAAAAGAATGTTTCTTTTGTAAGCATTCATGTAAGGCGAATTTTTCTGTTCATGGTGATTGATCGTTTCTCACTTTTTCTCCTATGATGGGTCGACTCATCAAAGCAATTGAGGATTGATGTTCGGATTAAAGGGTCATCTTATTATTCCACATTGGTATTTCTCTGACATGTATAAACATCGGGCCTGCATAAGAGATAGCTAAATTGTAAAGTAGCTCCGACAGTGATGCCACATGATACTTGTCAATATCTAACCCCGACCATGAATTGCATCAAAGAGAACCGATAACGACAAATCAAAACATGCTTTTTAAAGCCCAAAAAAAAGAAAAGGAAACCAGAGTTTTTGGACTGGGCTTGTTTGTCATCTGTTGGGCCTATTGCTTTCAGCTCAGGTGGATGAGGCTCTTCAATAGTCAACCTGGGTCGGTCAGAGTCCGAGATGGACTTTGACTGGTCCATTCAACACTTCAAGGAAACCTACCCCATCCGGCCCGATCGATCCTCCACGTATTATCCCAGTATGTCATCCTAACAATAAAGGGTCGTTTGGATTCAGAGTTAAAATTACTTTGATTTTAGTTTTGATTTTAATTTTGATTGTGGAAAAGGACAAATGAGATGTTTTATAAATTTAACTTGAAAAATATATATTTTTATTGTGTAGTGTATTGAGTTAAAGTTAAAGTTAAAATTAAATTTCTTAGAATCCAAATGGGGCCTATATTCTCAGGGTAGTCTCTATCACATTAGCAGCTCGAGATAGCCTTAATTATTCACAATTTCCCGTCGACACGTAACTGATCAGCCAAGTATAATCATCCACCGGGATCGGTAGCATCACTCAAGAGCCATTGCGAGAAAAACCTGATTAGATGTTCCTCACATACCATAAATTTGGGCACCGCTCCAACCCAAATTGAAAGCCCGAATCAGTGCGATGGCAGTTTGGTAAATAAATGGGGCGACCACGGGGTGTAATAAAGAGACAGTCGATAAAGCCGCTGGGAGAAAAGTGCGAGCCCGACGGAGATCTGAGGTGGCAGTCAACGTGGGGGCCCCTTCTGCTCGGAGACACTGCGTAGAAACCGCGTAAACTACGTGTGGAATTATTTGCTGAAAAGAATTATTTTTTTTATAAAAAAAGCGAAAATTAAAAATTTATTAAAAAGAAAAAAAGAGAGAAATTAAATCAGCCCGCGGGAATTACTATCGACCGTGTCTCTTCGTTATTAAAACGGAAAGAACTCTCCGCGTAAAGGTCAGAAAACGACAAGCCATGGTGGCTGCCAATCAGGTACTGACGTGTGAAGTACTTGTTTGGTTGGAACGCGTGGCGAGAGAGGACTGGCTGATGATTTAGTCGATGCTTGGCGTACTTTTCTCTTTCCGTCTCCTCGCTATTTTGGGCTAATTTACCCTTTTAGGCCTCCGCGAATATGATTTTTGGATGGAAGATATTTTGAGGAGCCCTTGTGTGTGCGAAACCTGGATTACCGGAAATGCCCTTCAGGTTATGGTAGCGTCCAAAGTGGTTTGCTCCATTGGATCGTGAATGCGGAATTTAGAGGTGGCAATTCGTATCGTATCGTGTTTATACGTGTCGTGTCTAAACGGATTTATGTTATCGAAATCATAATCCGTACACGACACGATTATTAAACAGGTCAGATTTTGAAAACCCATACGCGACACGTTTATATCCGTGTCAACCCATTTAAACACGTTTAAACCCCATTTATCGAAACCTGTCATAATAGGTACACGTATACACGATACGATTATAAACGTTATCCGGACACGTTAACACAACTTGTTTATCTAATCAACTCAGTTACTCGGATACATTAACACGACATGTTTATACGTTAAAATGGAGATTGAGATGGAGGGGAGGGCGATGTGAATGGGAAAGAGGCGGGAGCCGCATCTGAGGGAGGCAACGACGGCGAGGATGAGATCGAGCCATGAGGCGCATTGGCTGGAGCGGGAGCCAGCAAAGCGGTGGGCTTCGAAGGGGAGATGGTGGGAGTGGAGTCGGCGGCGAGCTTGGGAGCAAGGGAAGACAAGATCTGAGGCGGATCTGCGGACAATGTGAGGTGCACGGAAAGAAGAGTAATGAGAGCAAAGAAGTAGAACTTCGCTATTGATGGATGAGAAGAAGGAAATCAAATCACAGATAAGATCTAAATGAGATTAGTAGAGAAGTAAAAGTAGAAGTGAAAGTGCGGTTGTGCTATATTGGATTGGGTGAAAGAAATGAAAGGAAATTAGGTTAGGGACTTAGGAAGTTAGGATTACATAAGGATATTTTGATAAATCCAAATACATAAACGAGTTAACGGGTTTACATGATTATAGTAACACGATTAAATATGTCTAAATAAACAGATTTAATCGTGTATAATCGGGTTATACGGGTTCAACCCGGTAAGATACGCTTATTAACCTTGTTTAAACAGGTTGGACCCGTTTAAACTGATTATCAAAAATGTCCAACTCAAACTCGTTTAACTCCGTGTCGTGTGAAATATTGCCAGCCCTAGCGGGATCTTCTTGTTCGATATTGAATTGACCACCGCGACAGGAAGCCTCTCCAATCAAATGTTTATTCAAAGAGGTCTTTCTAAGCTCTTTGTTTCCTAATTAAGTGTACGTATCACTCGTACCGAAACGTGACTTGATTAATACTATTCACAAATAAATCTACAATACACCCAATGTGGAAAATAACTTTAATAAGACTCGACCTTATTGCCTATATGTACAACATTAAAGGATAAGTGTTCTTCAATAGTCTTTTGCATCAAAAATTTCATGTTCAAAGTAGACGACTACTACTATTTTTTTTTTTGTTCCCTTTCTATTAACTAGTCAATGGATATGGAAAATCATGAATCATAAAATTAAAGTAACACTTCTTTCTAATAATGACTCATTACCGACTTTTGAATTGTATCAAATTGAACGGAATGTTGTGGTCATGGACGAAGAACATAATAGAAAAATCAAATTGATTTATCATTTTTTTGAAAAGTCAAATTGAGAGAGAGCCTACTTCCTTGAAGAGTTTGGCATTTTTTTTGAAAAATCAAGATGATAATTGTAATTTCCGAATTTCTCTCTTTCAACGTCGGAGGAGAGAGAAAATGAGGAAGAACGGAAGGGCAAAACGGTAAATTGGGAATAGTAAACGGATATGGGAGAACTGACGGCGTCCGGATTCAGGGCGTTGATCGATTCATCTGACTCGTATAAATCGCCAGTTTGTCCAAAGAAATAGAAAACCGTCGCCCCCCCTCTCTCTCTCTCTCTCTCTAGAAGAATTCGTATCTCTCTGGCTCTGTGGATCATTCTTCTCTCTCGTCAAGTGGTAATCGGAGGATTAGCAACTCAGGCTTCTGCGCGGTAGACGAATTCGCAGAGAAATGGCGGATCAGCTCACCGATGACCAGATCTCCGAGTTCAAGGAGGCCTTCAGCTTGTTCGACAAGGACGGCGATGGTAAACTCATCCGATCTTCTCACATATGAAGTCTATTCACTGTTTGTTCACCTCTATCTGAGGAGCTCTACCCTGGGGAGATCTGCTTCTGTTTCCATGCTCGACTCGTGATCGGTTTTCGATTTTTCTATGGATTTGATGTTATACTATGTTGAGCTCGTGATACAGCAGACGCGTTTTTGGGATTCTTAAATAAACTACGCTTTATGAAATCGTTTTGGCTCGGCGATTTAGGAGAGCTGTTATTGCAGCTCCATATGTTCGATTCTGTGCACGTTTATGTTCCTGATAGGCATCATGCAGATGTGAAGATTGGTCATTTTGTCCGGTTATGTCTGATTTATATGCCTGGTATTGCGTATTGCAAGGGGAAATGTTAGCGAAGGTGATGAATAAGTCAGTTTAATGCAGCTGTCTTCAGCATGCAGTTATTTATTGGCGCTAAAACCATTCATCTGCTTCGTTTCATTCCCATATTTCGTGTTAACTAATAAATCGACCAATAGAGAGTCTCGAGAATCTAATGAAATCAGAACCTTTTTGCATGGATACTGAAAGAGAGACACTGTTACTGGTAATAGATCCGTATGTTGAATGATAAGAGATGAGTAGTCGGTGTAGCTGCTAAATTCAAACCGTCGTTCTTCTACGGCAGATCTAATGAGAAAAATCAGAAATCATGGGTTCTATTGATTTAAGCATCTGTTTGAAATTCTACCATCATTAGTAACCTATTTATTAGTGCAGGTTGCTTGCAGCTATTAGAAAAGTCGAGACCTTTTTGGGCACGACTTTGTGTTGACTGATTCCGACCATTTTTGCATTTTCAATTCTTAAATTTGAGCTGTCATCCTCATGTTACTGTTTAATTGTTTTGTTATGCTTGCATTATAATTTATCTATCCAATAAAAATTTTCAATTTGCCGGAACTAGCTTGCATCATAGTCTAATTGTTCACGGTACAGCTTCTTCTCCATGACAACAGCCTTGTAATAGATTTACCAAACTTGACTTTCCAATGCTGCAGGCTGCATCACCACGAAAGAGCTTGGAACAGTGATGAGGTCCCTTGGGCAGAACCCGACTGAGGCAGAGCTTCAGGACATGATTAACGAGGTGGATGCCGATGGCAATGGAACCATTGACTTCCCTGAGTTCCTAAACCTGATGGCGAGGAAGATGAAGGACACCGACTCGGAGGAGGAGCTCAAGGAGGCCTTCAGAGTCTTTGACAAGGACCAGAATGGGTTCATCTCCGCAGCAGAGCTCCGCCACGTGATGACCAACCTTGGGGAGAAGCTGACCGATGAGGAGGTTGACGAGATGATCAGGGAGGCCGATGTTGATGGCGATGGCCAAATAAACTACGAGGAGTTCGTCAAGGTTATGATGGCCAAGTAAACAACAGTATTACTGAAACCCCGCCACGACACCTTTCCAAAACAGTAGAAAAAAGGGCATCTCTATTAGTTTCTCCTTTTTTGGCAATTCTTATATGATATTGTCATTGAAACCTGGGTCTTGAGAGGGGAGTTGTACTCTGGTTTTGTGATGGAATGATCCATCCTACTATCAGTGTCTTGTGACTCATTTTCTTTTCAAATATTTCTTGCAGAATGTGTTCTTCCTCTCCTCCCATGCTTCTTTTGTTCGATATTCAATATCAGATCAATGAATTCATAGCCCAGCCAGTACACAATCTACGAACTTTACCTTAAGTCTCTTAGTCATTGTCAAGCAATTTTTATTACCGAACTGAAGCTGAACAAAGGACAAGATCAAGTCAATTGATTCGATTTTGCCGAAGAAGTCGTTACATAGTACATTATGAATGAACCTCAACAAGCCCTTCCAAGTAAAATGAATTTTTTTTTTCTTTCTCTCTTAATGGCCCCCAACTTCCGAGTTTTATAGTCTCTTCAAGCTCTTCTTCCTTGCATCCATCTTCTTCTTGTCCGCCTGAGCTTTCGCAAGCCCAGCTTCCTTCTTCGGTGCGGCAGCAGCAGGAACTGCTGTTGCAGAACCACCAATTCCTATCTCGGTCGATGGGGCTACAGCAGTTTGCTGCTCCTGGGAGTTTCCTCCTTTAGTCGCTGCCACACATGGAGCTGTTGTCAATGGCAAAGGCAACGTGGTGCCAGGAGCTACGGCTGAGTTCTTCTGGTCAGCATTGACATTTGAGGAGGCATTGGTCTGGTCAACATTCAGGGCTGTGGTCGACTCGGAAATAGCTCCTGATTTGAACTTGGGTTTCGGCTTGGCGTGGATTCCTGTGTAAAGTCTGCGCACACAACCAACCAGCACGGTGAACCTATGAATCTAAAACTAGTACTTGAAATGGGCCAACCTACACGGTGATTAGATGCTAGAAAGTAGGAAAACGAAACAGCGATTCAGACAATAATGTTGCAGGACAGTTTGCATGCTGAAGAGGAATATAATAAAAGGCCCCACCCCCATGACTTGCTCATGGCCATTTTTTATATTGGGTCACAGTTACCTAAGCACTCCCATTCTAAACATGTATGAAGCTCCCTGCTCCCATTAACAACATGAACTGGATAACAGCTCAGCTCAATTTATGTACCTAGCATGCTTCGCATACTCCTCATAATTCTCAAGCAGCATCTTGCCAGCTTGTTCATTCAGAGCTGACTCAGGAAATGGTTCGATCAACAAGCACCTAACCACCTGAAATCACCACAAAAATCGTGAGAAGAGGAAGAAAGATCTCTCCCGACTGAACCAGGAACTGGAAACTGGCGGATGTCAAAACCTCCACAAGAGCGAGAAACAGACTCACAATGAGAACATGCCGAAGACCCAGACCAGGGTTCCAATCCTTTTTCAAGGTGTTGACACAAATCTCCCCATTTATTGCAATATTTGGATGGAAAATCTTGGTCAGGAAATAACCTAAAAATTGCATATTCAGGAGAAATTTAAGATCTAAAGAAATCCAGAATAATACCCAAACTATGCAGGTAAAAATAACAGTGAATGAATGGGAAAAATTGATTTTTGACATTAAGAAAGCTTCGGTTGACATCTAGTGATCATCATTCATGTTTCATGTGAAGATTAAATCGTGACAATGCTCAAATTCATAGCACGATGATGGACAAACCTTTGGGAGGGGAGTGAGGGAAGTCATGGGACAATAGCAACTTCATGCGGAAAACACCATTCTCATATGGAGTCCCAGCTGCAAAGCATACAACTCAACGGTGTAAGTATTGAATCAAATGACCATGTTAGATGGCTAAAACTTTTACAATGGCATCAGAGCTAAAATATAAACAAGGTACTTGCCTGGGCCTTCAACATCAGCATAAATGGTCGAAAAGTCATCATCATTAACTCCCACTTTTATGCCTTCTGGTGGAGATTCATCGAGGTTCTTCAGTTCTTTCGCAAGTTGTTTGATCACATTTGGAGGAAGATTTTCGTTTGTAGCCTAAAACCAACACCAAAGAATGAGTGGATGGCCAAAACACCGGTGGGTGTTATAGAAACCTAGTCCACAACAAGCTTTACAGGGGAGGGGGAGGAAAGGGAAGGACCCACAGGGAACAACATGCTAAGCTTGAAGTGCGACAGCCAGATCATAGAGGAGAGGTGGATGCCCATTGGAGCAACAAAGAACTTCAAACCTAATAGATTATAAGTTCACAATGCTAAGAACTTACCATAGCACAAAAGGAATCAAGCACCAAGAGCCCTCTATATAGTCTGAAATTAGAGCTTCAGCAAATGATAAACCAATGGATTCCCCAAACTTGCTCCCTGAATGACCCAAGTGCTGCCACCCGAGAGAAGACCTGCAAACATGGAATTATGCAAGCCTATTAAGCTAGAGCTAGCCAGAGTCCAACATAACTTAGAATGACCAGCTAGCATCTATATGAATTCAACAGACAGCATATAGATGCCTCTATCAGACATAATCTTAGAAAGATAGGGCCTGAGCACACATACTTGAAGTTAAATCAGTCCTAATCTAGATCCTATATTTTCACCACCATGACAAAGCTGAGCACCCAGTACTCCATGAAAACATAAATTGCCATGTGGAAGGCAAACACAAGCAATGCAAACGGGAAGCTCACCCGTAAAGAAGAAGTGAGTAAAAGCAAACGCATAACTCAGCTTAGAATCACATTAACTTTGTATGGGCCTATTGGAAATTATAATGGAGGATACAGAACGAGGAGCTCTGAGTGAGTAAGAGAGAGTCGGAGAGATTCTATCCACACTGTTGAAGAAACTGTAGAAAACCACAAAACAAGCATGGAACAGGATGCTAAGGCTAATCTACAATCTACTAACCCACTCATTCTTCATCAAGCCTGAAAGTAACAAATCTCTTCAATCAGTCATTAGGACCTGAGAAGGCCCTCAAGAGACAGTATCATCATTCCAAGAACCAAACAGGAACTCCTAATTTACATCTCATAGAGCTCAGAAAGACCAAGAAACGTTCCAAAATCCCACAATCGATTATTCACCACAATACCGCAGAAAGTTCAGAAATTTTTGCATACCCAAGAGAGAACGGACAAACCCTAATGACAGCCCTTTATCAGAATCCTCAGAAATTGAATCCCACACACTTCAGATTATATCACACTCGGAGAGGGAACACACAAAGATTGCCACTTTCGCGGGCACAGATAAACAGCAGAAGGGGAAGAATCAAGAAATGCCACTGATCGGTTGAGGGAAACAAAGAACAGAAGCAGACAGGAACAGAAACGATCATCATTGTAGACTAAACTGAGAGCCATTTCAGTGCGACCCGAATGCCGAAAAGAAGATGGCACGAACGGCTACCCGAGATCAATCAGCGACCGATCAAGACCCGAAATTTACCTTTATCTCCACCAAATTTCGGCCTAAGGAGAGAGAGAGAAGGAAAATACAGAGACGCAAGAAGAGACCGAGGAAGCGGCTGGCTCCCGTTCGGAATGATTGATTGGCTGATTTCAAGAGAGAGAGAGAGAGAGAGAGAGTGAGAAAGAGAGAGCAATTATTAATTTGAATATCAATTAATTTTTTGAATAACGTGTCGGTACGCTTGATCCTCAGGATCGAGAGACGTTGGATCCTAACTCTGGTCGGTGATTTCACGCGTTCTCTTGCGCGTCGCAAGCACTCGCCGGCCAGTTCACACAATTCCGTTATCGAAAATTAATCAAATCATTCTAATTAATTAGTCGTGAAATTCGTGCGTTAGATGGGATATAATGTGATATTTTTTTTCTTATTGTCAATTTTATTACATATTATATGCTTATTTCAAATGGTTATAAATGGTAATTTACAATCAATAAAAGTATAACATAATATATATTACCGATGTTAAATAAATTCCATCAATAAATTAAGTACAAATATATAGTTATATCATATATAAATATATATTTATTTTAATGCTAATATCATTCTGATTAGAATTTAATTTTATCTTAAATTAAAAATATTCAAAAAATATTCCATTATATGTAAAATCTTCTCAAAAAATTCAAAAATTATTCCATTATATCAATATTTTGAAAAATATTTAATTTTTTATAAATTCAAAAATTCAGTAAAATACTATATTAAAAATTTCCGCACGACTATATATATTGTTAGAAGAAATATATACTAATTTATTGATATTATATATAAATATGTATTAATATATAATTATTTTAATACCAATATTTATGTAATTAGATATTAGATATTATATGTTTATTATCAAATATATTATATAGATAAAAAATCTTCTAAAATAGTTTCAAATATATCATGTAATCGATATCTTATCAAAAAAATTCATTTTACCTTTAAAATTCAAAAATTTCCTGATTTATTTAATTAAATATTATATAATCATTTTTTTACTTGAATCTTCACAGAATATCTTTTAAAGATTTTCTAAAAATAGATTTTGTTAAAAACTATTTTAAAAATTAAAAAGGAAGAAAAGGAAGAAAATTCGATCTTATTATAACATATCTTTTGAAAAATTAAAACAAAATTATTTTTGTTAAAAATTAAAAACTCAAAAATCTGAAAAAAAAAAATCAATTGAGAAATTGATTATGAGACCATCTAACCGAGCCCATTACAGTTTCACTTTATATTATATAGATATAGATTTCTTGGCAACGAGATTCTATTATTTTATTGATGTCCAATCTATATGGGATTCCATAGGCAACAGTTGGTAACATGCCGTCATGAATGCTAGTCATGATCGGTCGAGGTGGCGTGGGAGGTGATAAGGTGGTGGAAACATGAGCTCCACTAACTAAAAATAAAATGTGATTTTATAGAAAAACAAGTTATGACAACGCTTGTTAGAACATCGCACCAGATGAAGCAAAATTTATCTTATGTTATTTTGTAAATAACAAATACCTACTTCGAATTTGCCATTAAAGTTGAGAGAATAAGTTACATTTGTGTAGGGTAATTTAACATACATATATATATATATATATATATATATTATCTTTCTTTTTTTGGTTATAAGGGAGGCCCATGGGTCTAATACAGCGAAATAGAAATACTAATAGCTAATAAAGGAGTACATATAGTTTTATTGTGTATCGAATCTACAACCTCTTGATTATTAGGCGAAAGCGTGTGTTATTGTACTATACCCTCTTTTGATTCTATTACTATCTTTTCTAAATATAACAAAAATGAACGTTGTAAAATATTGTAGTAGGTATTTTCATAATTATTTTGCTCACAACCAATTGAGTATTTCCCGTTATTTTTTATTTTCCCATTAGGTTTTCTGTTTTGCAACTATTTTTTCATAAATTTTCATGATTTCTTTAAAGAAATTAAAAAAATAAATAGTATTAGAAAAATAAATTTACAAAAAGAAAAAATACATAATGACAAAGAGGGCAAGTGGGCGAATGATGCTAAGGGTGTCTCAACTATTTTTAGGCGTTGATAGTTACTTCGAACTTGAGAAAATCTAGATTTTTACCATTCGTTTGTCTCTTAGAAAACATTATTAAATCTTGATGTGGTAGTGGAATGGGCGACGAGCCTCCACCACTCCTCATAATTCCTCTCTGAGTATCTTCATTTTATTTCTTTTTACTTTTTAATCTTATTTTAAAATTAGTTTTTATTGTTCATCAAAACTTTTTTTTTTTCCTGTTAGATGGTCCTACCGGGTCTTTCCTTGTGCTATGTAATCCTTTACTTATTATGAATGCAATGCTTATTACTATTAAAAAAAGGGAAATCAAAAGTGATTATAAATAATAAAAATAATTTTGAAAACATGTGCTTTAATTTCTATTAATTAATTTTGATTATTAAAAACATACTGAGAGATCTTTATCTCTTAATATGCTGACCCGACTCAACTAGATTAGTCGGAGTCCAATTAAGATTCATGATATCAAGGTTCACACCAAATTTTTTCTGGTAATTTTCATTTTGACTATATTTTAAAAAGAATAAAGTATAATTTTTTGTTTTTTGAAATTAACCCTTTATACAGTGACTCTTGGAATGTAAAATGAGGGCAATTTGTAATCGTGGAAGTTGGTCGTGGATAGTTAAGTAATGCCAAGGACGGGCAGCAAATGAACAATAAAAAACATAAAAAAGCTTCATCAACCAACTAAAAACAAGAAATAAGATTTTTGCTTGGAGCTGTGGATTGGGTGAGCAATCAAATTCCATAATCTTGTGGAGGGGCCCCCCCACAATGGTTTGGCCCAAAAGTCAATGGTAATAAATATGTAATATAAATGCCCCGTTCCATCCCCGTTTAAACTAACGCCTCTCCGTCGAATATAGACGTCGGCGTGCCGGAGTCAAAATTATAAACCGCGGTTAAGCTCCGGCGGATCATTTGAATTTGCCGACGCAGGTTTCATTTGACCGTTGGGGACCTCCTTCTCTCCAGCCAACCATACCAAATAGCCGTTAGCTGTGCCATGCCAGCTGCGAGTTCTGCGACTACTAATATATATATTCCTTGCTCTTTTTTTTTGTAAATATTTTTTTATAATTAAATAAGGTGAAGCAATTGAAAGATAAATTAATTTATTTGATTCAGCAAAAAAAAAATAATTTATATGATAGTCATAGAATATTAGTATGGGTGGCCCTCTTTGTTTCCTCCGTTGGATCTCATTATATGAGATAATATTGTGCATAATTCGATGTCTTGTCCAATGTAACTTAGGCACTCATCTTCGTGTGTGACACTTGCCCGATATTTTCCGGAAATGTCCGCTGTAAAAGTTACGTCTTCCTCCTTGTTCTTTTACTTAACCGAATAATTTCGATTTTTTTCTTAAAGTTTTCTTACTCTTAATTTTTAGCGAATTTCTCGTACTTATCCTCTTAATTTTACCAACTCATCTAACTTTTCGTTCTCTTAAAATCTCATCTCCTCTTATTCGAAATTTTATATCCATTGATGTGTATGTAATGATTATTTTTGTAGTCTCTGGGTTATGTTCTCCCACACTTGTCAGTTCATGATAAGAATGATCTAATTATTAATAAAGTCGTTGATTCATAAATTGACTTTGTAAATTCTAACTAGAAGAGTGACCAGATACTTGGAACTAGAGATTGGCATAACAATTGATCATCTGCTTTCATGATTCAGCTGGTGACTAATTACGATTAATTATAAGTCATAAATAACAAGTGACTTGCTACATAATAACGTGACTCATTATATCACAATGCTAGTCTTTTATACATAAAAATAATAATGGTACTTCCTAATTCAAAATTCGTTTGGAAGTACGGCAGCGATTTCATAATTGCTTTTTTGAAGATAGAGTCAACTTTGAATAATTCCTTACAGGAAACAAACCTGAGCCCATGCTTCTCTATATGGAAAAAAAATACTCCTATCAAAAAAAAAAAAGATATGGAAAAGTACTAATATGATCATGTCATATTGTGCACATATAACGCGTAAAAATATCGAAAAAGGCTCATGGTTGATGGGCCAGTGAAGGAAACTTGAAGGCTTAATAAAAAAATCTAGGATCCTTTTACTTGTTTGTCCCGATAAATTTGGGAGGTTACCCTTTTCCATAAAAATGTTTTTGCCTGGGATCGTAATAACTTCCAAGTCTGGTTAAAGCTTAAACAAGCAGACGCAGATTTCTGTAAAGGTTACCGTGGTCAAGTGACCCAACAAATTCTTGATATATATTTTCTTAATTTATTTTGAATAATATATTTTTAAATATCGTGATTTTTCCTCGTGACATCCACGTATTCTTGAAGTCTTCAACTCCTCCTCTCCTCCTCTCATATATTTAAACTTCTTCAGAAATCAAAAGAGACATGGTCTAGCTGATAGTTTATTTGCTTTCCAAGAGCACCGATTTTACATGTCACTGCGGTTGAAATGAACATCACAAAACATCGAACGGGGAATTCCTAAATGAATGATTAATTGAAGGAGATGTATTTGCCACTATTAATAATGAGTTGATTGTTTTCGATTCATTCGATTTTAGTAATTTTCACGGTTTTTTTTATTTCCTATCTCTTTATATGTAGCACTTAATAATTCTATTATGGAATAATAATTTATTGAGACAAATAATATTTTCATATGGTACAATGGATGAAAATTGGCACCCACTAAATTTGGGGTCCTAAATCCATTAATGATCACAAGTTTATAAATTTGAATTTGTACGAATTATTCCAGTTTTATGCATATATATGCCATGAGCATACGCGATACAAAGAATTCGTTTACGCTTTTCTCAATTATCACTTGTATTTATTTGAAAAGTTCACAAAATGAGCCATTGCCGTCCAAGATTCAATGTGAAACTTTAGACTTTTCTCTTGGTATGTGTACGTACATGGCCCAAACTCTACACATAGAATCAGCTATCATAAAAACGGGAATCAATACATACACCTTGTAACGCCTTGCACATCTAAAGTTGGAATTTTCTTAATATAAAAAGCAAACTATAGTCCACTTGTTCTTTCTAGCGAAAAGTATATATATATTTTTTTTTCTTTCTTTTTTGGGTTGCAAAAAGTAGCTTATATCCAACTCGTGGTAATATTATATGAAAAAAAAAGAGAGAAAGAAATATATGTGTGTATTGGTGGCTTCAGTTCAGAAATTCTATAAATGGGAACCATCGCAATCTCTTGGGACACAGTAAAAGTAAACAGAAGCACAGAGTCTAAGGCCTTCAAATTTCTTTCACCAAGCCATCTCACTCCATAAAACAACGGTCCATTCCCAAATCTCCTTCCTCCTCCTCTCCTTCCTCCTTGCTGCGGCTGCTCTGCCCTCCTGAGCTTTCATTATCGATCATACGCTGGCGAAGGTGCGTGTTGCCGGTCGGCTCTGCTGCACTGTTGATAGGAACCCTGTGCCAGGCCTCCTCAACCCTTCACTGGTCGGGGCGAACGTGAAAATAACATGTATCTGTGAGCAGATTACTCTCGAACGGGCAGTGACAGATTTGACAGGATTACTTAAAGTACTTTATAGCATGGTGGATGATCTTGCCTTCGACAGCTCCATGTGCAATGTGGCAGATGTGGTGGGTTGCACTGTCCTGGCCCCGACCAGGACTCTTGGGCCACGATCATATTTGTGCACGTCATCCAAGTCCCCATTAGCTCCCCATTAGTCGATCGATGAGTCGCAACAATCCTTAGCTGCTTTTATGCAATCGTGGGTTCTAATTAGGATATGTGCTGGGAATCATGCACACTTGATTGGACTCTGTATTGTCGCAACAATCCTTAGCTGCTTACATAATTGTTGTTCAACTTTGTGATACTGCACTCCATCCGCAAAAGTGGCATGTTTTTGGGTTACAAAAGAGTAGTCTTTTTTTTTTTTTTTTAAAAAGACGACACGTATATTTCTGCATATCAGTTATTCTAACTTTAGCGTTGATTTGGCTCTGGCTAGAAAAATACTTTCATTTTCGAATTATTGTACTGCAGATAAAGTTCTCCATTAATAGCGCCCGACATAGTTTTGTTGCTTACTATTTCCTCCAATTTTTTCAGGTCGCCAACAAGAAAATGAAAAACTTGGGACTTAGCAAAGGAGCATTTTGTTTAAAAACCAAACGGGGATACCGACTACGAAACATTGGGTTGAACCAACTTAGAAACTATATATAATATAATCAGGGCGTAAGTTCAATGAATCCATATGGAAATTAATTATGAACAGATGGAAATTTAACCTTCTATATAAGGCAATTTTTTTTTGTTTTTCCGGTTACAAGGAGGGCACATAGACTTAATATAATGAAATAAAAAATGTATTTTGTTTTTCTCGGTAATAAAGATCGGGTCGATACAAAATGTCTTCAATCACGAAAACGGATACCCTAGCTAGTTTCCTAGCTCTAGAAATTTGTCCGGCCCAATGGTTGAGCAATAATTCCATCAGTCTGGGGCATCTCGGCATCGGGGAAAGAACTTGAGATAAACATATGGACAATTATATCTATTTATACACATTACTGTTATCCAAACAAAAAGAACCCGATCAAAATCACTGTGTACTGTCACGACTCTATGTCTATTGGACATTTTTTTTACAATAATTTATGGTGCACACTATATGTTAAGTCATTTCATACTATTATGATCATTACAAGATAAAATTTTCGCTTTAAAAATTGATTTCACTTCAAATTATAATTTGCTCAAATTAACATATATTGTAAAAAATATTATATCGGTTATATATTAGTGCTGCCCAACTATAATTTTGTCTAACAAATGTGCTTTTGTATAGATTAATACGGTCACTCTTCAACCCTGCTAACAGTTATTAATTTATAAATCAATTTTCCTGATTAAATAACTCGAAATTAGAATTAATATCTCAAATAAAGTTGGGCTTAAATAGTCTTAAATAAATTTGAAATAAAATATAATATTACATTATAAAATAAATAAACTAAATTTGATTATAACGTTAGATTCTTAAAAAACTAAAATAAAATTATTTTTTATAACTTAAAACAAAATAATAAAGATTGTGTGGAGTATAATAGGTATGAGGATCGAGGACGATGCAGTAGCTTATAATTATATATATTTACCATATGCCATACGATACTAAATCCAAATAAAAATGCTAAAAAAAAAAAGAAGATGTGCTAGACTGCTTGATAATTTTTAAATGAATGTTGAGCTTCACGTGATTAATCGGATGAATGCGGCCTCTCCATACTTAAGAAATTTGAGATTTCAACCCCACAAAAAAATTATGAATTTTGAGAGAAAAATCCTAAATATATGATGCTGGAAGACCCGAAAAGAATAATTAATCCAATAAAAATTAGTTCCTACAACACTAATTATAAAAGAGTATGGCACATGGCGCTTAACGCCAATGTTCTCATTTCCAGCAGCAATCATATTGCTACCGATCTCTTATATCCCCGAGTTAAAAGTTAAAACACTGCATTGGACGAAGTTTCTAAAAAAAAAAATTGTTGTATATCATAGTATTCGAAAATCCAATGGGTTCCGACTAATCTCGTTAAAGTAATAGAAACTAGTGATCACCCAAAATTAATAGAAAGCTTAGTTCACAATCTTGTTTGGCAGAATTAGCTTAATCCCATTTATGGGGGCTACATACAAAAAGAATGCATGCTGTATTATTGACTGACGACCTAAGAAAACTAAACATACATACATACATACATACATATATATATTATAAAAGGGAACCTTCCCAATTATGTAAAAGCACAGTCTAATCTAATTCTAAGCCTTCAGACAAGATTTCGCGAGGTCCAATTATTACTACCAAATTAGCCGCACCGCAATTGCCCGCTCTCAAATTTCTTTCCTCCTCGTCTCCCTCCTTCTTGCCGCGGCCGCCCTGCCTTCTCACTCCCAATCAACTGGTACCGGTGTTACTACCAACAGCATTCCTGTGAATGTCACTGGCGTCGTTCTCGACGTTACCGGTGGGGTTTTAGGAGGGACTTTAGGTGGGGTTGTAAGCGGGGCTGTAGGCAGCCTCACTCCCGCTGGAGTGAATGTGAGATAAACAACCAGTGGCGGGCAGACGGTCGATCTCGGGCCGGGAACACTTGGAGAGACAACGGTAGTACTAGTAACATACGAAATACTGTCAGCCGTCCTGAACATCCTCTTTTAAAAGAGCATACAATGCACATGACCTGCCATCGAAACGAATAAAAAAAAAGTATAAAATAAACGATGGATATAACGTATAAAAATCATAAATAATAAGCGCGTGTGTGTTTTATGTTTAGTCGTCGAATCGATCCTACATGCATGCTTTTATCATGTAATCATGGGTCCTTAACAGTGAGTTCATACAAGTGATCATATGTACTGTGTGAATAATGCATGCATGCACACTTGTTGTGCTCTAGTATAGGCATGCAGTAAATAAAGTTGATATGATTCAAACGGAAGTGCATGCGTACTTTCATGTTAGATACATTTATTGCTTCAGTCTTGCTACGGACACCCTTGTAATTATTTGATTTAATTTCCATGAGATTCCCTTCTCCTTTTCTTTCACTTTTTTCTTCTCTGGCAAGGGATCCCATTGTGCATCTTTTTGTCATGAATTGAATAAAAGAAAAAAAAGAAAAGGACGAAATCAAACATTCAACGAAACGTAGAGGACCAACAAGTGTATATATACGTCTACGTCTTCTTCACCAAAGCGGAACTCTATATATAGAGAGAGCGTGGAGTGTGTCACAGATGTGATTAGCTAGGACCATTTGACGTAGCTGGCTGCAGGCAGCTTATTGTATATTGTATGTACCGTATTTTACATGTATATGGTAGCATGCATGACTATATTTGCCTGAACTTCAACGAGCTTCATGGGAGAATGCTTAAAATGTCCCTACATATAATCATGAACAGATGGAAAATTAACCTCCTATGGAAAATGTCTTCGTCTTGAACCAACGCGAAAACGGACACACTAGCCAGTTTCCTGGCTCTATAAATTTGTCCAGCGCCATGGTTGAGCAATATGATTTCATGTCGGCATCGGAGCAGGGACTTGAGATAGGCATCTACAGCCAAAATGGCCTGTTAAAGAAGCAAATGGCGATGAGAAGGATCGCTGGCTCGCGATATTCCGGTGCACTGATCAACCCATCCTTGGCATGCATAGTGAATTGAACAAATTTGGACACGATTATTGTTTTACAGTTTGAATCAATGAGAAACTGACAGTGTTGCAGTAGCGCTTCAATTTCACAAATGACCATTAACTGATCCCCTTTTTAATAATTTTGTCGATCGTCCCAGTTTCAATAGACTTCCGACTTCCTAGGATTGATCACTTTGAAAGCATCATTCTCCTCAGGAGCCAGAACTTCCGTTTAGGTACTCGATCTACTGGAAGTCATAGACGTAGCTGCACGAAACAAGATGGGAACAAAGTATACAGGCCAGGTCTTGCTTATATAAAACTGTCAAACGGGCTAGGAAAATGAGCACCGATGATATACACTTTCTGGGAATTTTGACGGAGCTAGGAAACAGGGTGAACCCGAGAACGCATATCAATCGTATTCATATACTTACATATACGGAGTGAGACCATTTGCCAGTATGCCACCAAACCGAGGATTAAGAAAGATGAAAAGGAAG
This sequence comes from Punica granatum, assembly GCF_007655135.1. NCBI lineage: Eukaryota > Viridiplantae > Streptophyta > Magnoliopsida > Myrtales > Lythraceae > Punica > Punica granatum. The sequence continues at coordinate 40,199,705 of NC_045128.1, read as the reverse complement.
AAACTAATAATGAAGAGATAGAATAATGCAAGAGAACTCAAATCCCAAATATGGCAACAAGTTTCTTGTGGTCTCCTTCCATCGAAACAAATGAATCCAAACAAGCAAACCAAGTTCTAATGCCGAAAAGGAAAAAAGAGATGAGATGACTATAACACATGCTTCGCTTTTATGGACACATATTCGGGTTTCTTTCAAAATGTAACGGCATGTTTGGTCTTTCCTCATAAGTTTCCGAATTACTCTGACATTAATTTACAGCAATAAACTTGCTCTTCAAGAAATAATGAGAGATGGGAAATGTTCTCTTCAAACCGACGTAACCATTTTTTAAAGTTCTCCGACAGCTGCAATTGTAGAACGAGATTGATCTGCCATAGTTTCTACTCTGCAACCAGAATCTGTGATGATAAATATCTGTAGCCAAAGAGAGAAAAAGATTGACGATGAGAAGTAGAATGATCTTCAATTCCTTGAGAAAGTTCTTAATTGTCTTGACAATTCAACTGTCATTGCTCAAACTCTGTCAGGCACTGCAGAACTGTCATGGGACGAAGTACTATGGTTTCTTATATGCATTTTTCAGTGTGTAAGAAAGATATAAAGCTGGAAAGCAGAGGATCAGTAATATCAGTAAACAGCGGTCCGAATACTGATAACAAAACATTGGGTTGAAACAACTTGAGGCTCGGACCTTTTATGATTGAGAAACTACTGCAGCAGTTTGATGGGAATCGCTTTCATCAGTAGCTCTCTTGGCAGAATTTTCATCACCTAAACCAGCGGAACTTTGGACAGATCCTTCTGCTTCATCCTGCATGAGGGGAGTTTCTGCACTGACATTCCTTTCTCGATCTGCATCAGCAGGTTCTCGTATCCATTCCTCCCTTTCTTGCTCCGAACAAGAGAAAAAGGGATCAGCAGCAGATTGCTCTCCTCCTTCCTTGCTCCTCCGGCTATCCTCAAAATCATCATAGTTCAAGTTCTGTAAAATCTCAGGGAGCATGAAACCACTGTTGCCCTCTACAAGCTCAATCCCCATCTTGAGATCGAGTCTCTCTTTTGAGTCAGCAGTGCCTTCTCCAAGATTTGGAGTCAAGGCCTCCACTGCCATTGGTTCCTCTGCCTCAACAAATGCTCGAAAATTATTCAATGAAGGTGGTATCCGGGAAAAGAATACCTCTACGAGGTTCCCGCCCAGTCCTTTGCTATATGGATTCTCCTTCTTATCGTAGCGGTAGCGGAAGTTCTCATAAGTAGTCTACAGAGAGAAATATAGTTGTGTAAAAATGAACATTTAGCACTTATCTCACGAATTTTAAGTCAAAGGAGTCGTAAGGTAAATTTATTGTTCAGTATATTAGTTTCTTCAAGTCATAAGTAATCTTCAGAGCTCACCTGGTTTGTGCAGATAAGGTAGAAGTGGAAGATGGTGAGACCGCCCACGAACCAAACTGCTATGAAGCAGTAAATGATGAGAAAATCAGATACGACGTCATGGGACATGGCTTTCCATATATTGCCCCACTTATCTTTAGCTTCAAGTATGTTGATCCATGAAAATACAAAGACAAAGATGCACAGAATGGTGGATGTTGATATAAACATGAAGAAGAACCGATAGTTGCGCTGAAACCACAAGAAGACCCAAATAAGAAAAAGGAGACGAGTAGATACGGTCAGCTTCTAACAATACAATGAAGATTCAACTGCCCTGCCCTGTTTGGTTGATGTGAATACGGCTTCAGCTTTCTGTTTTCTCGAGTGTGCAGTTCATTTTTATTCTATTCTTCTTTTTATACTTACTTCTTTTTTCAGAGAACAAGACAAGTTACCATGACGCTTCCATGAAGAAACAAATTAAACGATTACTTACGATTCCGATGCACTGACCGACCCATGGACAGTGATGATCAAACCTCTGCACACAATTGTTGCAGATCGAGCAGTGAGAAGCGCGGGGAGGACGAAAGAGTAAACAAGTGTCGCAATACTTCACTTTGACAGCATGACCATTAACAATCACATCTTTCGTTCGGGGAAGTTTCATGTGAGGAGTTCTTCCGTTGACCCACTCCATAGAAGGGGTAGTCATAACGAAAGCCTCATCTGATTCGGGAGGCCGGGAATTCCTAGGAACTATCCCGGGGTCCCTGCAGGAGGTGACCAGGAGGAACACTAGATCCTGCGATAGAAATTCGAATAAGTTCTCACCGGTGAATCTATAATGCAACCAGTTGAATGAAGTTTTGATGCACTCACCAGAAAAGTGAGGATGGAGGACACGATCAGCACGGGAAGAAAATGAGGATGGCCATCAATCTTCAAATAAGCTTTTATGCAGAAAGCAATTGCAGGACCCATGATCAGGAGAGCAGAGAGAAAGAGGGACGCTGCATCGGGACCGAAAATCAACCTACCTCCAAAGACGAATTTCTGGCCAAGAAAAAAAAAAGCACGTGTTCATTAACACCGGGACTTCACACAGACTTGAACTGCAAACAATCATATCAAATCTACAAGACATTCATACATTACCAGTCTGATGACTGATGCAAGAATTTAAATCTAACCAACCACAAGTACACGAAATCAACTTCATTTTTGTCGACTGGGAAGTCGAACTTGCAGAGCTCAAATACGTATAGATACGAATGAACGAATAGTCCCACAAACAGTCAACACTGGATCAATATAAGCAGAGTAGCAAAATAGTGATCATCACAAAATATACTCAACAAAGAGTCTGAGGGGTCTATTCAGTCACTCGGTCGCCCGATACCTCAAATAGCTAAAGCCGATCAATTGCGCAGCATGAGATACTCAAACTAGCGATTCTTGACACACACACAGGGGGAGAGAGATTGAGTACTCACGTTGCTTCCTTTCCAAACTTGATAAACCCTCTTAGGAGAAGAGTCCGGGGCCATTCTCCAAGTTAGAAGAAAAAGCGGGAACAACCCGATATCGGATTATTTCCTGTAAACCATGAACGCTCAAATACGGGGACAGACAAAGACCACCCCGTCCTCTTCGAGTTCCATGAAAGATGAACAAAACCCACCACCCAAAAGAAATTCCAGAAATGGATCCTCCTTGGGTGCTCCGCGACTCTGAGAATAGTGGACGGGCTGCGAATGGGAAACAGAGAGAAGAAGAAGAAGAAGAAGAAGAAGAAGAAGATGGCGGCAATGATGGTGAAGAGGATTGCTAGATGGGGCAGCTGGAAATTGGAAAGTGACAAGGAGCAGGAGGAGGAAGAGGAGGATATTCGTCCGGAGCCCGCGTTGGGGAAGGAAATTATGGGAAGGCCACTCTGTCAGTGATTTTGCAGAGTGTTGTTGTCTTTGTTGCTGCAGACGGATTCTACCAAGAAACAAAAATAAAAAATCTTTATCGTCATTCTCATCTCTCTCTATGTGCCTGTCTGTCTGTCTGAAAGAAAGGAACTCTGTATGTTGGAACTCTGATGGTGAATGATGAGAAAAACAGAACCAGAACGATGAGTACGGACAAAGGCGGACGTTTCAATTTCACGCGGGTTTTCTTCTGTTCAGTTCAGCGCCTTCGTCTCCTTCTTTTTTTTTTTTTTTTGGCTGAGAATTATATTATATTAATCATTAATTATTAAATTGATTGATTAAATTTGTAATTTAATTAATCTGAACGTGCCACCACATTCACAACGCGTTTTAATATTCTCAGCCTCGGTTTTTTTTTTTGTGGACCCAAAAGGAATTATATTTTTTGACCAATTTTTACTATTAGGAATATCAAAGCTTCACAAAATGGCACCCACTCACTTCTTCAAAGATCGATTCGCAGTTTGCAGCTTGGGGAAATCAATCTCGTGTCAAGGATACTCCCTTCTAAATAAATATAATTGATCGAATTATTGATAACGTAGTGTGTTATCCGAGTCACTGGAAACCCGGATATGTACATATCGTTTAATGGAAACTAGAAAGTAGCTATGCCGAGGCCACATGAACAAGTTTGTATGCTCAGGTTCGTATTGGATAGGAAACACCTCAATGGTATAATGGACAAAACAACTAACAAGTTCTACCGTCATAATCAAATTCGGGATCTTTTGGTTTTATATGGAGACCGCACGAACACCTCTCACTCTTTCTATTGTTTTTTTTTCCTTTTACTTTGTAATCAAGTAAAACCACAATGACAAGTTTGAGGACAGCGTCGCAAGTCTGAGCCATTTCGTTTCTGTTGGTTGGAGATGTTGGGTAAAGAGACAAACATATCCCTCTCTCTGCCTGTGTCCAAAATTACATTGCACCAGTTTGGATTTGAAACAATGAAAGTACGATGATCCACTTTCAAGAAGCGGCAGAAAACAGAATTGTGCCGGTTCCAGTCTTCGTAACCATAACAATCAATATCGGGATAGAAATTTCACTCTACAATCGGCCGTAATAGGAATATCATGTTAGATTTGAAAGACAAACAATTCAATCAAGTCACTCAAAGGACAGCGTTTCCAGATTATACCACACACCCTGGATTTGACCCAGAATCTCATATCAGCGTGCAGCGGCAAGGCAGAGAAAACCTGAAAGACCGTCCAAGAGAATTCGAGGACACAACACTCCTCCAGAAATCAAGAATGTTGGGTGTTTCGCAATTTTGCAACTATGCTGCCAACAAGTTATCAACTCGGATAGATACCAAGAAGAGACCTTTAGAAAATACGAGTTTTCTGTCACACCCACAAAAGGATAAAAAGAAACATTGAAACATCATCAAGGGCCTACAGATACAGATTTATCCCAAGGCAAAGGCTCTTCCAAGCATATATGTTACTCCAGAGGAATGACTTATAATTAAAGATTGAGTATATTATCGATCTGTCCAGTATCAGAGAATTTGGGAGGTCGGGTTACGAAACACAAGCCTGACATCCAAAACTGGGTGAGAATAGTAAAAGGGGCGAGTCAGTAACATCAGATATACATTCCCTGGGATGAATAAATTCCGGGAAAAACAAGACCATCTTTTGGCCACAAGTTATAGCTCGTTTGGGACAAGACGGATGAATGAAGGCATTAACTTGAATAAACTGCTTCACTAATTTCGGAGTACAAATGAAACCACCAACATCTCATTTTTACCTCTAGTTTCCGGAGCAGCATGCACAGGCTCGTCGTACCAGATAATCTTTCTGACCTGCACCTGTATCAAATGAATATAGTTCATTCGGGCTCAAGAAATGAAATGAAAGACTCTAGTTCAGGCAAATTCAATCACAAAGAGTAATCAATTAAATTTGCATCTGAAATTGGAATGTAAAAATAGTGTAGTCAATGATAATTTGATCACAAATAAATTATGGTTCCAATAAACAACGGTAGCATTTGCAAAGCAATCAAATGCTTGAAACGGAATGCAGACAACACTATTCTAATCATTCCCTGATGGCACATTTTTTCAGGACAGACGATGCCCTTCCATTTTTATTTTTTTAAGCTTACAAGTAATTTCTTCAGTTTCCGATGTTCTTCGATGAAAAAAAGAAAGTAAAACATGGATTATGATGAGGTTGTGCTTTAAGATTCCATATACGTTCAAGAGAAAAGCCAGCCTATATTCCATCATAGGGAGTCGAAAAAAGCAGAGGTTGATAGTCACAAAAAATTTTGGAAATTCGATTATTCTTCAAAACTCTGGCAAATGTTTTATCAGAAAAATCAGTACCTCTGTGAGGTGGCCAGGTATACACAGTGCTACCGAGCATCAGGCATTTTCTTATTATCACTAACATTTCTCGTACTCGGCGTGTTCTTCGAGAATCTTGACTCTAGTTCGGGCGGGAAATAAAACGCATCAAACTTGTTATCTCCACCTCCCTCCTTTCTCTTCAACTTCTCATCGATTCCAACATAATCCAAATTCTGCAGAATGCTTGGCATATGCATCATTCCATCCTTCCCAAGAGTACCTCCCATTTCAAGGTCAAACTTTCCTTTTGAGAGAACAAAGCCTCTATCAACGTCCAATACAACGGACCCGTGTATCGTTTCCTCATCTTCTGTTGTCCATGCTCGGAAGTCAACCAGCGACGGTGGGATCTTAGAGAAGAATAGTTCCTTTATGTTCCGAAACATCCCCCTGCTGTATGGATTCTCTTTCTTATCATATCGATACCGGAAATTCTCATAAGTTGTCTGAGGGGGAAATTCCATGAAAAAGGGTTAGGTATTAAGATAATCTCTAAGGTCACATTGGTACGAAATGTGAGGAAGGAATGACATGGAATTCGAGATTACAGGAATCGAGAGTAACCTGATTCGTTGCGATAAGGTAGAAATGGAAGACTGTAAGACCACCAACAAACCAAACGGCTATGAAGCAATAAAAGATGAGGACTACCCACAGAACATCATGGGACATGGCACCCCACAAGTCGCGTCCTTGCCGAAGAAGATTGATCCACGAGAACACGAACACGTAGATGCATAAGATGGTTGAAGAAGTGATGAAACATATGAAGAACGGATAATTGCGCTGCACAACGAGAAAAGAACTTCCGGTCAGGTTCTTGCAGGTTTTTGACAGGACAATCCAACACGTTTCCTCAATATCTCCTTCTTTTTGAAAGAAAGAACAAGAGACAGCATTAAAACTTCTCTGAATTATAGGTTCTGTTTCCCTCATTTCATTCTTTTGATATCTTCGAACTATTTTCTGTTCTTCATTAAGGACTTATAAAGTGTAATGAGACACTCGACAGCTTTCCTATATTGTATTTTTCAAGAAAAGGGAAATAGGAAAATTAAACTATTTTCCCAAACCAACACCAAGTTTGTTTTCTGAAAAGCAATGCCGACATGATTGACTTACTAGTGCGATGCATTGACCGACCCAGGGGCAATGGTGATCGAATCTCTGCACACAGTTGTTGCAGATGGAGCAGTGGGAAGCACGAGGCGGGCGATACAGCAAACAAGTGTCGCAAAACTTCACCTTTACTGTGATATTATTGACCAGGACATCCTTAGTTCGAGGTATTTTCAGTTGTGATGATTTACTATTGACCCATTCTATGGATTGGGTGGTCGAGTCCACCATTTCATCTGATTCGGGAGGCTGTTTGTTCCTCGGAATTATCCCAGGATCTCTTCCAGATGTTAGGAAGAGGAAGGTGAAGTCCTGCACTAATCAAAACGCAAAATGTCACATTTTTAAATTCATTTGGGACGGCTCAATATGAGTCAATTTTAAGAGAAGATTGAGTGCATGTACCAACCATAAGAGTGAGGATCATTCCAACAATCAGCACAGGGTAACCGAAGGAGGGTTCGACTACTCTGAGTAGTAAAAGCATTTTTATGCAGAATGTGATTGCGGGACATCCGATGAGGACTGAGGTCAACAACAATGATGCTGCATCAGGACCTAAGACCAGTCTGCCACCACAGAGGAATTTCTGAACAATAAAAGAACAAATTTTATCTGGTAAGTTTGAATGGTCATCTTCACATTCTGCAATAATATTTTCTAAGTGAGCTTCTTAATTCTTCCAATCAAGAAGGAAGAAAGCAAGAGCTTATAGAATCAAGACTTTCCACCTACAGTTCGTTCAGTGTTATTTTAATTCCTTTTTCCATTTCTTGCTCCTCATCATCTTGACGATTTCAAGAACTAGAATATTCACAGAATATCATAACTCTGCAGCCCTAATCATTCACTATCATCTTGGCCATGCATTCTCTAAACAAGTAATATATTCATCAAAGGCACTAAATTATGCTTCCAAAGGGTGGTTGAGAACACAGGTCAAGTTCTAGGCTGTGATAGAAAATGACATGTCCAATTTTTCCTGTTGTATCTTACTTGATTACATTGTATCCCTACATGTCAAAGCAAGGTATATTACTGCGAACGACTTCCACACAAATGCCCAAGTGACTTCCATACTTGAGAATTAACTAGTGCTATGAACAAAATATCCCTTCCAGCAAGTGCAGAGAACGAAACATATATATGCAAAATAGGCACCCCAATTATTTCGTTTCAGCGCAGGCAATCAACAAAAGCTAAATTCAACACCCATTAGGATTTGAGGATCAGGGCAGAGGGAGAGAGAGGAGCTTTTACATTGTTACCCTTCCAAACTTGGTAGATCCTCCTTGGAGCGGGTTTGGTGGAGGAGGCCGTCCCCATGGAGGAAGAGGCCCAGCTATGAACTTTGTTCATGCTCAGGTTCCCTGTTTTTGTTCTTCTGCCTGTCTGTCTCTTCCTCTCCTTTATTATAATCTCATCTGCACATGAAAAAAGAACAAAGACAGGCAACCCCGAAGAAATTGTCCTCGAAAACACCCGCTAGTTTGCTCTTCTTCTTCTTGCTCCTTCGATCGATTGTGTTGGCTCGACGAAGCTCGGATCGAATTCCTGCCTGTGGTGTTTTCTGGTTCTTCTTTTTTGTCCTTTCACATCTTTTTTTTTTTTGGAACAAAAACAGCGCCTCCTGCTCCCAATCCTCTCACCAGATCACCCCTCTCCTCAATATTCTCATCTCACCTCTCTCTCCCTCTCAGACAACCATCTCTATCTCTCTCTCTCTCTATCTATCTCTCCCCTTCTCTCTCCGCCAACAACTTCCTGTCCGATTACAGTGAAGATCTCCCAAATTCAACCGGGAATTTCGCGGGTAGACCCAATTGCTATTAATTAACAAAAATAGAAACTCGAATATTCATTTCATTCCCTTCACTAATTTTCAAAAACCGTGGGCATCTTGCCCCGTTTCCTACCAAAAATTTTCAAAAGCCGTAGACATATCCATGAAGAATCGAAAAAAAAAAATTTCCTTTACCCTCCCCACCCCCCAAAAAAAAAAAAGAAATCCACCGTCAACAGTCATGGAAGATGCCAGATTTATCGACATGACTCTGAATGGAAGAGAGAGAGAGAGAGGGAGATCAATAGGCACAGCGGTGAGAGGACAGGCTGGAATTGATTACTTGACCTTGGAAGGTGGTCACTGACCCTTCTTCTTCCTCATCCTCCGCCTCCGAACAAGTTTCTTCCTCCGGAGCCTGGCTTTCTTCGTCAGCTTCATCCTCATCTTCTGCTCGAGCTTCCGCTGAAGCTTCGCATCCAGTAGGCCTTTCCCCGCAGCCAAAATCTCATCCTCATTACTGTCTGAGAGAGAGTCGACACTATCAACGAGAATCACCTCATCAGTGCCAGCCGCCTTAGCAAGCGGTGTCAACAGCACTCTTCTGGGGGTGACAAAGGGGAGGTCGATGCTTAGTCCATCAGCAGACACTGAGTGGAAACGAATGGGTCTTCCGTTCAGCTTCGAAACTGCAACCATAAAGAAAAGAATCGTGCCCTTCCTTGACAAAAATCTCAATCACAGCACATAGAAACTTAGGATATCAAAAACAAAATCAAACAGACATGTTAGTCTCACTGACAGATTGAGCGTCTACAAAAACCATAATATAATCTACAAGGGCAGTCCATCAGTAATCGAGCGATCACATCGATGTAATGAGAGAAACGCGACGGAAAGAACAGCAGATGCTTCAGAAGCGAAATTCAGGCGAAGGACATTCTGATGCAAGTAATACTTAACTAGATGATCGCATCGCTACTTGGAGGAAACGGTAAGAATCGCTAGGCCGCGAGAGACCTACCTGTTGAAGCAGCTATGGAGATGGACGACGAGGAAGAGGATGGAGAAGATGAAGGAATAGAAGAGAGAGAGGTTGATCGGAGTTGCAGAAAACTTGGAGAGACCACGACGGCCATTTTCCCGGTCTTTCGTCAGAGCATTGGCTTCTACGGCGGAAGCCAGACCATCTGCCGGGTCATACGCATATATAGGGGGCGTTTCGGCATTAAAAGTCAAAGATTTTAAAAGAATATTACCAAACTCATCCTACTAATTTAATGAAAACTCACTGCATTTTCCACCCATTAATTAGTTTGCAAAAAATTTGTATGAACATATCATAATATGTGATTCATAGAAAATGGTTTGAAATAACAAAAAGTATTTAAATATAAAATATAAATTCCAAACAAATACGAAAAAATTAAATCATAACACTTATAAATTCATAATATGTTTGAGAAAAATACTATAAATTGAAATTATAATAGAGGAAAACAAAAGAAAATAAAAGATATTTTATAAATATAAATAATAAGGGTATTTTAGTAAATTTACATTTAATATGTTTGAAGCGACTTTGAAGTAAAATCCTACTCTTTCCAATCTACAAAGTTTTGATCTCAAATCCCTAAACTCCTCACATGACCAAATAGATAAAACCCGTTAAGCATCTACCAAGATTTGAGAAGGGTAAAATATCCATTCAAATAAACCCTGTTGCCATCTCTATTGTCTCCGGATCCGCCACAAATTTATTTGAAGTACATATTCTATCAATTTCTCCCGCCTTTCTCAATCATATTTCGATAATAATATTGAAAAGAAGAGATGTTTCGAAAACTTGATTGTGATCAACTCCAACTCATGCCAAGCCTGAAGTAGGTTCTTGATTGCAATCATAGAATGCATCTTACGATGCTACGGACATTGGCAACTATAATGACTTCATTGCATGGTCTTGCATCATAGTATACATAAGCCTCTCGAGGACGAGGATGAGACTCAGATAGATACTATGGGACATTATCCTTCGACCCGTAAGATAGTTTAGTAATCGTGAGCTGATCTAAGATAGGGCTATGATTCAGCATCTAGAAGAAAGCAAATTTTGTGCCGTACAGTAGAGATCAATTATATAATCCTCTACAGTCGTCAAAACTAAAATATCCATCAAATATGGCCGAGCAAAAAACCTCCTATTAATATAACAAGAGCATGAATAAGCCGACTCCAAATTGTGCCAGGAGCAAGATTATCATAGTATACATCAAGAGCTGAAAAGGAAACACATTGGTGTGACCTTGCTCCAACACACGATTTTGATCAGCTTGAAAGTTCACAATCTCAGAAGTAGCTCGAAAATTCGACTCCGTTGTCCATGATCAATCCTGGGAAACTCTTCAGGTTAACCAGTAAAGAAAATAGTTGTTTCACATGCAGGGTTTTCCTGAGGCGTATGCCAAGAATTCTGAGGCATATGTCAAGAAAGAAATTCAACCAATGGAAAACTACTTCCGTAGTTTGGAATTTTCCATGAAGACCAACAAGTCTTTATATGTTTCAAATCGGACTCCCTTCTTCAAGAACTTGATGAGGCATAGACTGTGTAGCTTATATGAAAGCAAATCCATGAAAAATGAAACCACAGCCTTCACCAGGGCACCCAGGTAATTTGCTACATGATAACCCAATGGAACACTGTCGAATTTCACACACGTATTGTTCAGCAACAAGAGAGCACAGGTGTTAGAATGGTGCCTTCTCGGCTAGAAGCGTTTGTCATGATGGGGAATACCTTGACTATGGAAGAACATGAGAATGGAACAACAGAGGATAAGTGCAGCAAAAGCCACTGCTCCAGCACTGCACAAGGATTAGCAAGTAAAAGAATTATAATGTTATAGCTGCTTAGTCAGCCAAATTGAGCTTGCAAATCTTCTTCATACAGCCAAGAGAATCTGGGTGGAAGTTGCAACCACGACAACATTCACTAAGCCAAATTAGAAAAATATCGGGTGCTCATCTACGACACTTGAATTTGTACAAGCATCCCCCAAGATAATTGAAACGCGGTGGGAGAAAAATTTATGGGTGCTTACCACAGAGAGCAGTGGTCCCTGTTCCAACTTGTCATGAAACGAAAATGCTATTGGCTTAGGAGAATCCCCAGGTCCCCGAATAAAACCACTGCATCAGACCAAAGCAGGACGAGAGAATCAGCACTAGTTCAGATCAAAGAACTATTCTTGCATGACTTACAAAATGAACATGATGATCTATTAATGTTCCTTCGTCAAGGGCTTACATATTGAATGTTAATTCACACTCACACTAGTGATGCAGAAATTACTGGAGTTCTTCGGACGTCGTATATGGCAATAAGGCCCTGGTAAACTTCATCCCCACCTTTAAATGATACAGCCAATCGCTCTCCTGAGGCACTCCAAGCAATCTTCTCAATGCATTGACTGCATATTTCACATTGGAAGTAATTCCATTGTCCAGAACAAAAGATACAGAAGTAAAAGATCAAAGCAGCAACTAGGACAGAAAGAGCTACAAGGAACAAACAACTAGGACAGAAAGCAGCAAAACTCAATGGAGTCATAAAACAATGCATATTATTGCTTGCAGTTCAAGTGAAATGGTAGGTAGAATCTTAAAAACATGTAAAGAAAAGAAGTAGCCAGAGTAAGCAAGACTTACCAGCCAGCTAACGAGGAGATCTCTGGTAAATCAACTGGTAACAAAAGTGCATCTTCATGCCGCCATAAAGAAAAAGAAAAGATAATCATTTCAACAGAGGATCAAAAGAGCATGCTTCCTAGTTTTCACTGAAGAGCCGAAATAATAATAATTCATGCCCTGCTCAATTCAAAATTGCAAGAGGTCAAAGTGCATTTTCGTGCACTGGCCAAGTCCCACATAGTTTTCCCTTAAATCTGAATGAGTGGCTCTCTATTATCCTTTAAGACAAGTAGCATGTCATCCTAGCACAATATATTACATCTGGCAAACCATATTAGTGAATAATAAACGTACAACTATGGAATGCCAAAGCTAGTTTACTATGATAAAGGGTTTAAATCAAAAGCAGTAAAGTGGCATCAAGGAAAATTTGTCAGCACATATAGCCAGGTAATCTAGCTGTACATTTCAATTTCGTTTCATCCTAAGTCAGTCAATTAGAAGGAAATTTCCTTTAATGTATGCCACCCACATAACATGAACAAAATTCCTATAATCTTTTATTAACTAAAGAAGAAACTCAACAGAACTAGTAGGCATTTTAAGTCAAAGCAAGATCTAGAAGAATTCACATACCCATTGAGGGAGGTTTTGATGAAAAGTGAACAGAAGCCAATGTTGCAGACTTGGAGAAAGAAATTAATATCATACGCCCATCGGGATCCCATACAGCTCCCTGATAAAAGCAATGAGTTGAAAACTTGATGTTACAACTTGAAAGAATTAATGGAATAAATGGTCCACTTACCGATGGCATGCAACTCCAATTGACACATGCAATTTAAATGCTGTATGTGAAACTACCAGGGAAAATATTACGGAGTCAAAAAGTAAAGAGTTGAACTATTAGCTGATAGCATAAAGTAGTTCATTAAATATGTTTCATCAACAGTAGATTTTAATTCCTTTCGATTGTATTCAGCTTCTGCAACATCAAAGCAAAGTGAGGAACAGGAAATTAGCATATAGATTAATATTTATCCATCAGGGATTAAGATGGATATATCAATAGAGGCATCATCAGTAGGATGTTGTAAAAAATTGGAACAGGATGGATAAGTGCATCTAGGTTGATACATCAACCTGCGATGTCACTTAAAACTCAAGGAAAGGACTCATCAGAAAAGTAGACACCTTCAGAGTGGCTCCCACTCGTTGAAATCAATAGATTCGTCCAACCTACTTTTCACTTACTGTGACAAACCTGCTGGTTGAAGACCATGGTTCAGAAGTCCATGTGTTTGTCTCCCAAAGATAAAATGTTCCGTCACTACAAGTAAGACAATATTTAACTCAGATTTGATTGTATTAAGACAAACTCCACAGATAAGAAAAAGGACAAAGCTTTGAATCTCAATGGGCTTACAATTTTGCAACGAAAAAATAATCTCCAGTAGGTGACCATTTGAGCATTGATATGCCACCTAAGCCTCGTCGAATTGGAGTCCCCGCACCTGGAAGTAGTAAAATCATATGAACATTAGTTAGACAGAAATGCCAGCCATTGATGTTTTAATTGTAGTACCAGAAAAAGTCTTCTGGAGAAGGCAGATGCAAGGAAAGCCAAAGATTTCCAACATGGAACAGAAACTGCTTGAGACATCCCTTTAAAATCATGAAAAGACTAGGCTTCAAAAGAAATTTTCTACAAGGAATTATTCAAGGTGAGGCTTTGCTAGGTAGGCTGGCCACAGGTTTAAATTACACTCGCTAAAGTAACTGAGACTGGTTTCATTATCAGTGAACATATTAAACACAAGCCCCAGGATACTTCTGATCCTGAAACAACCATTCGGACTATGTGGCCTGGTATATTGTGTTTTAGATACCAAATGCAGACCGAAGGGCAAATACAAAAAATGTAATGCAGTATTCGGAAAGTCATGAAGGAGAATGATAATAACACAAATGGCTAAAATAACATCAGCAGGTATGATCAATTATGTAACAAGCTTGTGGATGAACTGAAACAAATCAATGGACCTTGAAAATCAAATGCCATCAGCATCACATACCTTGGGCAACATCCCATATGGTGAATGATGAGCTTTCATATGAAGCCGATGCCAAGTATGTGAAGAAAAGTCAAGGAAATACGACTGCTGCAGAGTAACCAGCAACATGCATTGAACCAAAAGAGAAAAGATTTTTGGGATCCTCCCAAGAGAATAGGTCTATAAGATCAGCATAAGTTCATCAACAAGGTTTTAAAACCTAAAAAAAATTACAATCATGTGGGAGATAGCATGATGACTGAAACTCATTATTACACAAAAATAAAATAGATGGCCACGCAATTCACCAATTTGACACTTGAGTTAGTGATTGTGCTCAAGTTTCTCCTAAAAGGAAAACAAAAAACACGCACGCGCACACACACACACAATGAATGCATATGATAGCTGGTTGATGGATATCTTCCATCGGGGCTCCATGAGAGAGCACTGATTTGCTCATCATTTTGACTTCGAAAAAAATCCACCAAGGTCCATCTGAGCCCAGTGCCTCTGGTCATAGTACCTAAAAAGGACGGGGCACCAGATCTAACAGATGCAGCATTGCCAGGGTAAGAAGCAGCCCAAATGCATATCCCACCCCTGAAAGGAGATGACCAGTATATCATTTAGTATGATAACAAAGGTTTCTAAACAGTAAACAATCTAATCAAGAATCAGTTAAAAGCGTAAAAACAAACATTGGAGATATGGGTACTCACTTGCAAGCTACAGAAAGCATTCTCCCACCATTTGGCCTCCACTCGAGTGCCTTAACATCTCTCTGTGACTCATGGATCAAAAGGGATGGATCCTTGCACTCTGCCAGAAAACAAAATTGCAGCATGATCAAACCAAAGAGACAATAAGGATAAAAGTTGTTCCCATAAAAGGAAGCAGAAACAATAAATTAGCAGGTACATGATGGAGCCTACAAAGTACATAAACTTAAATCAAGACCGACGATTACGAATCATAATGACCTGAATCCTCGAAATCACGAACTAAAACTTGGTTTGGTCCAGATATAAATGCTATAATATGCTTCTGTTGGTGCCAGCTTACTCCATGAAGATCAACTTCTGACAGCAATTTCACCTGTTACAGCGGGGATTGATCATCAAGTTAATCAACTATGATGTTAGATTTCTAATACAATTGGGACTAGATTGATAGTTCAATAACATCACTGATCTAATCAAATTTCTCTTCGTAGATAACATACTCTCAATGCACAAAAGAAAAACATGAACTCACGTCTGCTGGATTCAAAAGGCGCTTGAGATAATTTCTCGCGAACCCCTGCAATGTTGCGACCACTCCTTTCATAGGAAGGCTCTCCACATTTACTCTGCTCTCCTCCTGCTGCTGCTCATCCTCTTGCTCAGAAAAGCTCGGAGCCGCCAGCTGCTCGGATTGAAATGGAAGAGGGCTGAACACCATTCCCTGCATTCGAAGCTCACCAAGTCACAGCTGCAGCAAAGAAAAGACCGAAGAGAAACAAACGGCTGCAGAAACTCGGAAGCGAGCATAAATATGGGAGGAACACTCACTAGTATCTTTCCATAGGTCTCCTTGGCGCGGTCATCGGAGAGGCTATCAGCAGTAACTGCGCACGATACCAAACGTCGGAAGCAGAGGAAGAAATTCCAAGCCGTCGCGAACCCTAAAGCTCACAACGCCACCGAAGAAAGAGAGGTAAGAGTGTTCAGCTTGATACTTACTCAAGTCCCGATTGATTTCGCAGACGGTGACGGTGCCGGGACTGGGAAACGAAGGCATGGCTCCGGAGGCTCTAGCTCGAGCTTCGGCCCTTCCCCGCACAGCGACGCCGATCGCTGACTCGGTCACACTGAATAGGGTGAAATTTTTTGGGAGGGAATTTGCCTCTCGGAGCTTCTCTCGCCCTTCTGCGAAATGTGGCCGCTCCGGTTGCACGCTTTGCTTCACCCGCGATGTTGTGGGAGAGGGCCGCATACGCCTGGAGCACGGAATACTGGGCCTTCCTAAACCGGTCTGGCCCGGATTTGTACGGTGCGTTTGATTCTATAGATAAAGTTTGGGAGAGTGACACTAATAGTCCTATAAGTTTGTCAATTTTTGACATCGAGTCCTAAATGTTTCACTTTGAAAAAACAAGTCCTAAAAAGTTTGAAAAAGTATCAGCGTTGGTCCTAAATCTAACTGACCGTTACCGTCACACTTACGTGGAGATAACGCCGTTAAAGCCGTTCACGTGGCCGTTAAATGCTGACGTGGCGCTTCATGAGTGGTCACGAGTTGGTTCGGTTCTGGATGTCGGGTCTCACCCAGAATCGGGTCGGTTCGGGTCCGAATGTCTTCTTCTTCACCCGACCAGCTCTGTTTCCTCCTCCTCTTTGTGCTATGCTGTGGAGTTCGGCAGCGCGGGCTCAGGGAGAGGCCCGGCGAGGGCGTTCCCGTGGAGTCGAAGCGTCGAGCCGAGTCTTGCGGAGGAGCAGAGGAGTGGCTTGTGAGTCTCTCGCCTCCCTCCTCATCAAATGCCAACCAACGGGAAACCCAAAATGGACATACCCAAATTAGAAGAAGTTCGCCGAGAATATGAAGAACAAGTTGGGGGAGAACGTGTTCCGGAAAGGTCCTAGCGGTTCGATATGGAAGGTGGGTCTGGTGTTGATGTTCGATCAGCGGAGCTTGTGCGAGAAGGAGGCGTCCTACTTCTACAGATCGATTGCAGATCGATCGAGCGGAGTTTGATGTTCATGGTTTCTAGAAAACCCTAAGATTACAGATCGATTGTTTGTTCATGGTTTCCTGGAAAACCCTAATATTGCATATCGATTTTTTGTTCATGGTTTCCTGGAAAACCCTAAGATTGCAGATCGATTTTTTGTTCATGGTTACGGTAAAAAGAAAAAAGAGATCGATGAATCGATCTGCAAAAAGAAAAAGAAGAAGAAGAAAGAAGAAGAAGGAGAAGAAGAAAGAAAGAAAGAAAAAAGACAACAAGTTCTAAACGGTAGCATACATTCGAGATTAATTATGCCTGTAAATTTGCTTGACTGAATGGATCGACTTTAGATATTTACTAAATGTTTATCGGGTTGGCACCAATTGAATGTCCAGACAGCAAGCTCTACTCGGTAGCATACATTCGAGATGGACTCGAGCTGTGCCTTTATCGAGTTTTGTTAGAGCATAGCAAAAGTCTAGGCGCTTAATTCTGCTTCAGATTGCTCGAACTTGTAAGCGTTAAACACTGGGCAGAAAAACAAACAGTAAGATGATGGAGCCACTTATGCCCCCAAAAAACTCTATTTGACTCTTCAATTTTCAATGTACAACACACTCAATGTCATTCCCTCAAGTCCCGACCCTGATCAAACGAGAAACTATGCTTTTTGCCTTCTGTGAAATTCTCCGTTTCTAGTCACAACAAATCCATTGTTTGAGTCTAAAAGATTACAAACAACGAAGTTTCTCCAAAGATGTAATCGCTTTCGTAGCTTCCGGCAACCGACCCAGGAAATTACTACGCGGAGACTCTTCGTCCTGATCTTCCCTGTTCCAATTGTCCTTGAAGTTCTAATCTTCCTATGAATATCATCAGCAACATCCTCTGATGGGCTACTCCTGGCTCTGCTCTTGCTCGATTCATCAACTTCCTTAAAAACTTTTTGAGGGCCGCAAACATTCCTTTTCTTCGCTATCTTCTTGTGGAGCTCCTCTTGAGCTTCCTTCTTTGCAGCTTCAGCAGTCACCAGCTGGAAGGAAGCGGAATAATCGCATTGAATAATGTGAGAGAGTGGGAGGAATAGAGAAAGAGAGAGAGAGAGAGGAAGGAAGGAAGCAGAGGAAGACGAAACAGAGAGATGAAAGGAGGGGGATCAAGCCGGGTTGAAATTCAAAATTCGGACTGTCGAGTCGGGTGCAGTTGGGCATTCGTGCCACGTCAGCACTTAACGGCCAGTTGGACGCGCCGTTCGCCTAGCTGGCACTTCCGTTAACGGCGGTGATGGATAGGACCAATACTGACACTTTTCCAAACCTTTTAGGACCTGTTTTTTCGAAGTGAAACTTTTAGGACTTGATGTCAAAAAATGACAAAATTTTAGGACCAACAATGTCATTCTCCCAATAAAGTTTTGAATTCGTAAATTTGATTTTGATAGTGGAAAAAGATAAAAAAAAAACTTAGGGTCTATGGACCCCATCAGTTTTGTTGTGTAATGTATGAGGTAGTGTATGATATTGTATATTGAATAATATATGGGGTGTATCAGTTTGACTTTGAAAATGTATGTTTTGTTGTATAGTATATGAATTAAAGTTAAAGATAAAATTTTAAATCGCGACTCCGAAACCAAACGGTGACGATTGCTTGGATCGGTGATTAAAAAAGCCCACGAAGAAGTGAGCGATGGACTTTTATTATATAATTTTGTATAATGAAGCATTTCCCTTGTATTTAAAAATATGTTTCTGGTTTAGGACGAACTCTTCTTCCATGCCCATTAGAGAACTTATTTTCCAAACAGACTAGGGTTCAATCTCGTGCGTTGCACAAATTTGTATTCATATATTTATATTTTGTACGAATAGTAATTATCACAGTTTAATATATTAATTTACTTATTAGTATTATCATTATTGAAAAAAAAAGTTCTCAACAATCAATTTTCAATAGAATTACATAAATACTTTTGAATAGTTCAATTATAATTTTACAATCAACGTTTTTATTATGTCTTATAAATTAATTTAATTTCCTTAACAATTTTAGTTTGTATTATATATAATTATATTACTTTATATATTTTTATTCTTTTCAAATTTATGGAATCTTTTTTCTGAATAAATATTATTATTATTCTATACATTATCATTTTTCACTTTATATAATCTTCCATCGTGAGTAAGGATTGCTATTATTCTATATAATGATATATTATATATATATATTTATATATGTATATTAACTCTATTTTTATATATACTTCTTATATATTTTTACTGTTTTAGAATTTATTAAAAGGTAATCAATTTCGTGGTTCATTATTCTTATTTTTAACACGTTAAACTTTATTTTCAATATGCTAGTACATATACATGTTTAGTGTTTAGGATAAATTATATATACGTTTCATTAATTTTCATAAGACTATCAAAATTTTTATATCAATTTCTATAAATTAGCTCAATTTTTATAATATCATGTTAAGTTAATTGTTTATATACATTAAGAAATTACAACAAAAATTTTCTATTAATTGTATTTACTAAGAGATTTAGGTATATTTAATTGCATTTAGTAAATATTTTGAATTATTATTCTTTGTTTATTATTTTTTCATATTCATTCAATTTTCTTTTAATTATTATATAGAGTGAGTAGAAGATTCAGATACATTAATTTCATTTAAGAAAAATTTTAATTATTAACTTTATTTTTTAATTTTCTTTTTTCATATTTTTAAAATTTCCTTTAAATCATGTATTATGCACTCGATCTCATTTATTATACAACCAAGTAAATTTTAGTTATCTATAGATTATATATAATTATATTATTTTATATTAGTTTCAAATTTATGGAATCTTGGATCTGAATAAAGATTATTGTTATTATTTTGTATAATATAATTTTTTTAGTTTATATAATCTTTCTTCGTTAATAAGAATTGCTATTGTTCTACATAATGAGACATTAGATATATTTTTTATATATGTACATTAACTCTATTTTTTATATATACTTTTTTATGTTTTTCTTGTTGTTTTAGAATTTATCAGAAGATAATCATTTCTATGATTCATTATTCTTATTTTTAACACAATAAATTTTACTTTTCAATTTCCTCGTGCATGTACATATTTAGTTTTTATGATAAATTATATATATGCTTCAATAATTTTCGTAAGAATATCAAAAATGTTATATTAGTTTATATAAGTTAGTCTCAATTTTTATAATGTCAAGTTAAATTAATTGTTTATATGCATTTCTCACTTATATATAATTAAGAAATTACAACGAAAAATTTCTCTTAATTATATTTAGTAAGAGATTTAGGAACATTTAATTGCACTTGTTAAATTTTTTTAAATATTATTCTTTGTTTTTTTATTGTTTTCCATATCCTTTTAATATTCTTTTAATTATTATATATGGTGAGTAGGAGATTCAGATACATTAATTTCATTTATGAAACATTTTTAATTATTATCTGTATTTTAAAATTTTCTTTTTTCATATTTTTTAAAATTCTCTTTAAAGCATTTATTATGCACCAAATCTCATTTATTATACACCTAAGTAAATTTTAGAAATATATAAATGTCAAGACCGTTAAAGATTTTGAAAAAAAATACTAACAGTTATCCTAACAAATCTAAAGATATCCCAATTGAAAACTCATATTTTATCTCTTAATGAGATTCGGTGATAATTTCAAGAAAAACAAAGAAAAATGCGAATTATAGTATCATCCTCAAGAAAAACAAAGAAATCCATTTTACAAATAATTTGGTATCGTCCTTACCAATATAACGTCTACAATTATAGTATAAGATGCGAATAGGAACAATGGCACTTTAGGTTATTGTCCATTTCTTCATAAAAATCCAAGACGGCATAAGAACTCTAAAAGGTCTTGAAACTTTTAAACTATTTTATCTCGTTACAAGGTATAATAAAACGTAATAAAATTGCAGCAAATAAGTGATCGGCATTAAACATTATTATTATTATTATTTTTTGGGATGATAAACATGAAGTTCTTATACTATAATTTTTTGCTAATTACACTATCTCGCGATTCTTTTTTCTCATTATATCATCGTTAGATCATTTAAGATGTATGTTATCTATCACACATTGACTGCAATAATGAGCATGTAACCAAATGCCCAAGTATATGCTATTTTCAAAGGGAAAAAAAAAATTCGTTGATGAAAATTTTCTGAATCGAGTTCTGATATGTTTTACTTCATAATTACCGAGAGTGAGACTACCAGACACGAAAATTAATAAAAATTAATGAAGGGTCATGCTTTTCTACTATTTATAGTAACATTAAGGTCTTATTTGGTCACGAAGAATACGTCAAATTTTCTTCCCAAAAATTTATCGGAACCAGCAAATCATTCTTGCACGTCTTTGGGGTGCTGGTATGGCTTGATATGGACCGCCATTGCCACAACAGACCAGCCTGTCTATGAAAACCGGAGGTCAAAAATAGGGCGCATGCGCTGGGTTCGACACAATATCCTTTTGAGCGAATAGGCAATTTGGTCCATGAGATGAGATGTTACATCAATTGGATCCTGACCTTTTTTTAGATCAATTTAGTCCCTTAAATTTGAAAATTACATCAATTTGATCATTGACACGTCAATTAGATCCCTCAATTTGCATAGACGCATCACTTTAGTGCTTCAATTTATAAATTTGCATCAATTTGGTCCTCTATTACATTAAATAAGTCTTTTTTTTTTACTAAAAATACATAGGGAGATATTTTTGATATATTAATTAGGTCATTTCGTCATGACAGTATTAAGTAAGGACCATGTTATATCATTTAGGTCTTTTTATTTTCTTTTTTAATAGATTTTTTTTTAAAGTAGGGGAACTCCAATCAGGGCTTCCACAGACGAGGTCGCCAGAGGGTCTTGGACCCACCAGTCGACCTTGCCTAGGGCAGAGGACGTCGAGGGGAAGCCCCCAATTGGAGCTACCCCCTCTACTTCCTTCCATTTTACAGGTGGGTCAAGACCCTTTGGTGGGGGGAGCTCTAGTGGGTGCTCCCCTCAATTTCTATTTTTTTGGTTACACAAGAAACGAAGACGTTTTGATATTCAAAACGATGTCATTTCTTGCTCTAATTTTAAGTCTTTAAACAACAAAACTGCGTCGTTTTGATTTAGATAATTAAAACGACGTTGTTTGTCGTTTGACAGACAAAAAAAGAAAAGGATCGAGCGGGAGCCCCACCGGAGCTCCCTCTCTTTCGAAAAAGAGAGGAAGTAGAGATAGGGGAGCTTTGACTGGGGGCTCCCCTCGGTGACCTCTGCCCTAAGTGAGGTCGATCAGTGGGTCCAAGACCCTCCGGTGACCTCGTATGGGGGAGCTCAACGGGGAGCCCTTGATCGGAGCTCCCCTACTTTTTTTTTAATTCCTATTAAAAAAGAAAAAAAAAAGAAATTAAAAGTACTTAAATGATGTAACATTGCCATCACTTAACACTGTCATAACGAGAAGACTTAATTGATGTATCAAAAAGAATCTGTTCATGTATTTTCAGTAAAAAAATGATCTATCTGATGTGATAGAGGACCAAATTGATTGTCAACTCAAGTACTATTGATGTGTCTATATAAACTGAGGACCTAATTGAAGTATCATGATCCAATTTATATAACTTTCAAATTTAAGGGACTAAATTGATGTAAAAAAAGTCAAGGACCCAATTGATATAACACTACAATCTCAGGGACCAAATTGCATATTAACTGTATCCTTTTTTCAAGTTTTGTCCGAAAATTGAAAATTCCCGCTCCATCCTTCCCGAAATTTTCCCTCGTCCTCTCTCTCAGTATATATTCCTGATCGATTCAAGCGCCGGCTTAACGTAACGGTCGTCTTGTTCCTTCACTCTGCCCTCTCTCTTGCCGTTCTCCACAGATTGAAACCCGTAGCATTGGCCATCTATTATCTGAGCTTAGCGAGCTCTCGTCGGGGCTTGCGTTTCACCCGAGGTGGCAGCAGTGGTAAATAGCTCTTAACTGATTGCCTTGCATCGTTTGTTGATACATCATTTCATGTCTGCCCGAACCTGATAAATCCATAGCCTACGGCGTTTAACTTTGCCGATTCTGACTTCTTCCATTGATCGACACACGTGTTTGTGGAAAGTTCCAAATGAAATGGCTGATAGCGGATTCATGTGATCTGGTGACGCTTAATGGTTTCCATAGCTTAGCTATTCCATTTCTGAGCTCTAAAAAATGATCGTACTTGAGGATTGTGTGGGACTAATGATCGGATTCACAGTCTTAATTTAGCTTTTGACATGATTGAATGAGCTCATTTCTGTTTCCTGTTCAGATTCCAGAAATTTGATTGCTCAGGCGGATCAGTGAGTCCCCAACTGCACCCATGAGAATACTGCAATCAGTTGCCCACATCCTTGGGCGAAATAAGCTCTCATCGGGCCCATCAACAAACTTATTTGGCCCGTTTAACTCGTGCTCCCAGAGAAGGTGGAGAAAGCCTATAGTCACTGCCCAAACTCGTCTGGAGGACAGGACTAGAGACTCAAAGTTGGATAAGCTGATGTCCAACCTCAGTATCCTCAAGACCATCCTCAGTCTCGAGTTTCTCATGTCCACTCGAAAGAGGGGCCCGTTCACTTCCGTGCAGTTGATGTCCCGCTGGAGAAGCATTGTTGGATTGAATGTCAATATTGGTACTTTTATCCATAAATATCCTCACATTTTTGACGTATTCACCCACCCCATACAGAGAAATCTGTGCTGCCGAATCACACGTGAGATGAAAGGTTTGATTGAAGAAGAAGAGCGTGCTGTGAGGATGCTGGAATTGGATTTAGTAAAGAAACTAAAGAAGTTGCTGATGATGTCGGTAAATGGGCGGCTTCATATTCATGCATTGAGATTGATTAGGAGAGAATTAGGTTTGCCTAATGATTTCAGGGAATCAATCCTGGTCAAGTACTCGGGAGATTTCAGGCTAGTTAGCTTGGAGATTGTTGAGTTGGTTGATAAGGATGAGGATCTGGCCATTGCTGAGATTGAAAAATGGAGAGAAAAGGAATATACAGAGAAATGGTTGAGCGAGTTCGAAACTAGGTATGCATTTCCCATTAATTTCCCGACTGGATTCAAAATTGAGAAGGGCATGAGGGAGAAGATGAAAAATTGGCAAAGGCTGCCCTATGTGAAGCCGTATGAG
This sequence comes from Punica granatum, assembly GCF_007655135.1. NCBI lineage: Eukaryota > Viridiplantae > Streptophyta > Magnoliopsida > Myrtales > Lythraceae > Punica > Punica granatum. The sequence goes on along the minus strand of NC_045128.1, from coordinate 40,175,365 downwards.
AAGAAAGGTGCCGTGCGTGTGCGTACTTGTGGGGGTTTAGAGCGGTTTGAGAAACGTGCTGTTGGGATTATTCATGAGCTGTTGAGTTTGACCGTAGAGAAAATGGTGGAGGTTGAGAGGTTAGCTCATTTTAGGAAGGACTTTGCCATGGAAGTTAATATCCGTGAATTGCTTCTTAAGCACGTGGGGATTTTCTACATATCTACCAAAGGAAGCTCTCAGACTGTCTTCCTTAGAGAAGCATATAGCAAAGGGTGCTTGATCGAGCCGAATCCAATCTATGTAGTTCGGAGGACAATGTTGGAGCTCATTTTGTTGGGACGCCGAAATACCAAAATTCTGTCAGCTTCGAAGGAAATCCAGGAGAACAACGATGCCTCTTCTAGTAGATATCAAGGGGAAGCAAGAGATGGGGACTGGGTACTTCCTATACTGGAGAGTTTTAAAGACCAGAGCTTTGAGAGATGATAATTACATAGATGATGACTTGAAACACCCAGAGAGGTTGATGGTCAAGCTTGAGAACCAGAATCCACGATCATTCAATCTGGTCCTTTTTCATTGTCTGACTACATTGAAGAGACGAAGTTGACATCACAGCGGTTGAGTTTACATTCAACAATTGTCCGGAAAACTGTATATCTGGTGAGTTGACTGTCCATCATCCTAAAATTGGCATTACACTGCAATTCAAAATAATCTTCTTCTGATCATCACATTTTATGTGCCAAACAGACTAACATCAATGGAGAAATTGTGATCTTCATTTCCCCAGTGCAGAAATTGTGCGACATTGAGAGAGTGCAGGTTTCTCGGTCACATTGGTACTTGTATGTGCTATGTCTTCTACTTACTCGTTACTCTGGTTTTGCAAGGCCTGGAGTCTTAAATCTTTTATATAGCTTTCATCTTTGTGGTTCAGGCTATGCCGCATCCGGTGAGTTACTGACCAAGTCGCATCTGGTGCTGGTAGAACACTGTTTCCCAACCTCCTCTTCGACCATGGCCTCAATCCTGGCCTGTCAAGAATCGATGAAAGAGCTCCCGTCTTTCGTAGAAAGCCCCATAATTCTCCTATACTTCCCAGAGATAACTTCCCCATTATGTTCAAAGTTTCAGGCAATCTTGGTTATTTACTATCAAAGTGTCTATTATTATTTGATTGCAATTGTCAAGGAGGCTGACACATGCTGGAAACAAAACAAAACTCGAAAACAAAACAATGGTGAACGTGACATCAAGGAGGCTGACCCATGCTGGAGCTTGTTCCTAATGATTTCTTTATAAGGCCAAGGCCTGAGTCATGAGTGCTCGACAGCATCCCAGGTTCCAAATGACGCGACCGCGACAGTGATATTAATTCAATATAATTTAATTTAAACCATTAGAAGGCATTGTCTTTGTGGTCGAGCAAGCCAAAAAAATCAGCAGAAAGCAGAGCAGAGCCGCGCATTATCCCTCCGCTCATTGTCGCATCAAGTCGCCGTGGAACGGCGGTCGAACTCAAAACCCTCACAAAACCCCCCGAAACATCCGCAAGCTTACCAAGAAGGAAACCCTCCTGGCATCACTGTAGCAGAGAAAAATGTCTCCTTTCGCCGCTGGTCTCTCCCGCCACTATCTGTCCTTGTCCCGACTCATGGCTGTTCCCGGAAAATCCAGCTCCCTCTGTGCCCACACGACCCGGGTGCCCGTTCAGCTGAGCGGGTTCAGGAGCTCCTCCTCATCCTCTCAGGCTTGCTCCTTCCCGGCGAATTCTGCCCGGGCAGTGGTGCTGAATCATTCTGGTCGCCCCGAAGCGGTACATGGGCCGCTGTGCTTCGATCATTTCCTCCGTTTCTCGGCCGCCTCGGATGTTGGTTCTAGTGGGGCTGGTGGTTATGGCGGCTCCGGTGATGGGAATTCTGGGGGAAGAGGTGGTGGAGGTGATGGTGGCGCTGGCGGAGAGAGTAGTGGCGGGAATAACTGGTCTTTTCTCTCATGGTGAGTACAAATTAGCGCTATTTCCCGTCATTCAATTTGTTCTTTCTGTTCCAATTGGGAAGCTTTCCTGGTCAATATCATTGTTTAGGAAATTGCCAGTTTCTGTTTGATAAATTCGAATGGCCACACAGAAGGCATAGCAGCGAGTTTGGTTTCTCTTTTTCGATCGATTTAAAGGTGCAGAGAAGATTTATGTCCCTCTGGTCCCCTCTCCTGTAATGAGAATGGTAATTGCAGCTAGGACTATGCCCGGAATTCAAAGTTCTTGTTGTTCTAGTAGATGACATAGGTAAAGCCATCCGAGCAATTTTTGGTAGCTTGGTGCAAATTTTCACCTACTTTGGTGTATGTGTTATGGTGAGTGAAGGATGATGCGCCTTGGCAAAAGGCCAGTCTTTGTGAGAAGAGTGACTAAAAGTCAAAGAAAATTATGTGGTGCAATTTTGTTATGAAGGGCTTAGCAATGTTCATACACCTGTGATGTCTGTGAGATAGCCATAAGATCTTGTTCTGCATGGCTTGAAGTATTGAACTAGTACATATATGAATTTCGCATGAGAAAGGGAAGTTAACGTTATCAAGAGACTGAGGAGATGTGATGTGATGCTTGTTTTGGAAAATTAGTGCTGTCCATCTGTTTAGATGTCCTCATTATTTTGAGTTTCTTTTCCATTATGTGCATCATTTTTCAAACCATCTTTGTTTCCTCAGCGTCACAGTCATGCAAAATCCTTCTTTCATATCTAGATATGTTATTCAGAATTCCTCCTGAATCCATGGGCAAGAAATTACAGATGATGATTCGCTGAAACTCTGATTATTAAGAAGGAAATCCCTATCAAAGTCGTTTCTCTCTTCATCAGTTTGTCTGCCACTTCGATATCCATCCTGACATTTTTCTTTTGACTGCAGGTATTTGAGCGTTCTTGCCAAGTACCCTGTCTGGACAAAAGCTATTACTTCTGCTTTGTTAACTTTTATTGGAGATTTGGTCTGTCAGGTAAAGTGAGAAAACTGCCACATCAATAAAAGGGGGTACTTCCTGTACTCGCACAGTTGCGCTTCTCTATTTGTAGACAATGCATGTATCAGCTGCGTTTTCTCTTTTCCAATTCTATTAGTCCTCAGTCTTGATCCTTTATGCTGCAGGTTGTGATTGATCAGCTGCCATCTCTAGACCTCAAGAGGCTTTTCTTGTTTACTTTTCTGGGGCTGGTTTTAGTGGGTCCAACACTACATTTCTGGTAATGCCTTGGGATTCATGACTTCTACTTAATATGCATTTTATTACCGTGAGACGTATCTTATAGTCTTGTCGAGAAGAACATGTCAATTGAAAGCAAACAAAGGAGATGCCATGCGCTATTATTATGTTGACTTTAAATCTGCCCATAATCCAAATTAGCTGGACTCCTCAATCATCTACTTCTAGTTCTTTCTCCATGTCATCCCCCTTTCTTGTGTCTTTACTATAAATGTACCAACTGCATATGCAATTTCTACTGGGCACATTTTTCTTAGTTTTTCTGCATAAATTGACACATGACAGGTACTTGTTTTTGAGTAAACTTATAACCGTGCCAGGCACATCGGGCGCTCTTATGCGTCTCCTACTTGATCAGGTTAGTGATATCGGTCTCTTTAATTCTATGCTGAAAATTTCTGTTAGTTTTTCTCGTTTCCTTGTCTGATTTGTTTGATTTTTACTGTTCATTTTCTCACTCATATTTCGTTGGAGTTTTCTTGTCTGATTGTCCTACGAATTTATGGCAGTTCGTTTTCTCTCCCATATTCATCGGGGTTTTCTTGTCCACGTTGATCACACTGGAAGGAAGGCCCGCACAAGTTGTGCCCAAGCTTCAGCAGGTAGTTTTGTTTTGAAAACACTTTACAACTTCCCTTGCTTTTTCATGCTTTATTGGAGTTAGGGAAGCCTGATCTTAGAATCCACCTCTTACAACTTAAAATACGTATTGCCTTCCTCATGGTTTGAAAGTACTTTACAACTTCCCTTGTTTAGTTATCAATTATCAACCGATTCTTATTCTCTCTTGCAGGAGTGGTTTTCTGCTGTGGTTGCAAATTGGCAACTTTGGATTCCTTTCCAGTTTCTTAATTTCCGATTCGTCCCCCAGCAATTCCAGGTACCCTTTCACAGCGTGTTTTGCATTTCAATTATGGATCATGCAATAAGTATTGAAACTCTGGTCCCGTTATTTTTTGTGTTGCCAAGTATGATCTCCCTGAAATCTCCTCAGGTCCTGGCAGCTAATTTCATTTCTGTAGTGTGGAATGTGATTCTTTCCTTCAAAGCTCACAAAGAGATTCTTCCAAAATAAGGTGCGATTGCATATCTTTCTCGAAAATCATTTCTTCTTGGATAAAGGCTCTGCTTCCTGCGTCTGATGCAGGTTTCAGTTTCTTGCTAATCTTTAATGTCATTTTTCATTGTTCTTCTACCACAGGATTGTCACATTACGGCTTTGGCAACGAAACAAAGTATACAAGATCGTATGGATTTGCCGGTAAGGACACTGGTTCAACCCAGTCCTTTTCAGTATTTTATCGTGTCGCCGTGATCAATGAATTCCTTTTGCTCGATGCATTTTCTACTTGAAAGAATCTTGGTTCCATTGATTCGGCATTTCTTCTATACACTTTTTAGGTGAACTTTCCACTAGATGCTGCCTAGCTCGCTGAGGATTAGGTAAATGTGCGTACAAGTTAGTCCTAGGTTATTCGTATGAGGCTAATCCTTTCCCCCAGTTAAGGTTGCTTGTGTTCTTGGGTTTTGATTCAACTGTGGCCCAAAGAAACATACTTCCACCGTGCTAAAGCCCAATACGATAACAAATATCCCATCGAAATGGTCCAAAATCGTCTCGTGTCCGGTAGAATTTGTCGGGTAAGGGGCTTATGATGGGAGCCGTTAAGAAGGCAATTATAAAGGAATACTATGCTTGAATATGATTTGGATGATGAGATTAGAATATCAGTCCGAGGATTCTACCACGGGTAGGATTAGTTGCACTAATTGATTGTTGTAGGCCCTGTGGACATTATTGATAGGCTTCAGCAAGTTGGCTGCTCTCGCCATGTATTTGAGGTTAGGCCATGGCAATTGTTACTCACATATATTCATATATACATATATGTTTGTGACGACAATGTGTCGCAAGCCATAGGTCATGGTGCTAAAGCTTATCGGCAGCAATGAAGCGTTAAGTGAAGACAAAAAACTCGAAAAAAGAGGTCCCCAGTGATGCCTACTCTGATAGCGACTGACGCATGTCAGAGTACACGTCATCACTCCCCTGACGCCGACCCCTCAACTACTAATCCAAAACCTCTTTTTAAACTCCATCTTGAGGGTACATGGAGTCAATACCGCCATGGATGAGTTGATCGCCCCCTAAAATTTTGATGATATAAGTAAATTTACATACTCTTCTTTAAAATTGCTTGTATTCGTCCCTCCTAATTTAGGAGAAGTATTTTCTTATTTGCTGTCACCGATAATCTCATTCCTTGGCAATATGTGTCGTGTTGTGTCGTGTCGTGTCGTGTTTAAACGGATCGTGTCTAAACCGATTCGTATTAGAAAGTTCTAAACTCAAACGCGACACAAACACAATACGTTTAATTACAAGTTGATATGAATATGATACGTCTAACTTGTTTAGCTAAGTGTGGTTAAATATGCATGTATATTTACTTACATGATATGACATCATTACCTTTAGGTACATACTATATTTACATGATATAATACCATGAACTTTAATTATGTATTATTATACAATTGACATGATAAAAATATCATAAACGGATGATTTATATAAATAAATTTAGATGATTTTAGTTTCTTTCTTTTATAGATTGATACAATATGTGAAATTGATTTTTTTAACATGATAATACATAATATAAACTGGTCTATAACCGTGTCTAAACGGATTATTGAAACTGTCTATTTATCGTGTTTAAACGGGTTTGACTATTTAGACACGAAACATATTTAGCTTTAATTCAAATCCGTTTAATTTCGTGTCGTATTTTTACCGTGTCAAATACTGTCCGATTCTACTCATCCCCCTTAACTTTAGACTTTGGGTCCGTCCCTGAATACCATATTCTAAGAGTATGGTGACGTAGGCAGCTCGTATGGATGGTCTATCAGATTCTTCATTCACCAAATGATCTGTATAGCATAATCTGCAGTTGCAGGATGTCCTTCCCCCGTCCTTGGTGAGCATGGCTCGGATACGGCCCTGAAACTCATTGGTCTTGACCTTTAATCCATTTCATTTTCAGTCGAACTGATTGCTTCCGTACGGGTGACAAAAACGTGAATGGATGAGAACCATGCTTTTCCTCCACAATAGTCAATTATGAGTGTCGATCGGTCTAAAAGGCTAGAGGTTTTTGTACCTTAGGATGGACGAATGGGGATAGTGATCGGACGAAAGAAGGGGGAGAGGGGAGGAAGAGACAACGGGGTTGGCTGGGCGTTGTGTGTGGGGGAAGATAGATGTAAGGGAAAAAGTCAAAGCTGCTTCATGTGGTGTGGTGGGGATATGGGGAAGGAGGCGAGGGTCGGAGTCGGGTCAGGTCAAAGACTGTACAATCAAGTACAGCCTGCCTATCTTCTTTGACTTCTCCCTTCTACCACGGCGTTGCTTATCCTTTGTCTCGCTATAGGGAAAATAAAAAAAATGCAATCCCATTGTTATGTTCTTATCGCGTGTTATGCTTCTCGTGTGAGCTATAGCCTCGTTCGTTATTAGTCATCGATCTTTGAGTCTATGGATTCCAGTAACTGGTGCCTAGTTGATCCGTCGATGCTCTTAACAGCAGTGCGATCATGCCAAGCTGTGTTGATATTCTCGAGCTAGGGGCGAATATCCTGAGCTCTCGAGATGTCGGCAGTATATCGGCGTTGAACGTGATCGTGTGAGTGGTAAGTCAATAATTACGGTTAAAAAGTGGAACCATAGCATGGACATCATTGTTATGGCTATTAAAGAATTGATCCATGCGGGAGTCATACATACCGTCCCCGTCATATGTAATTAAAGTAAGTGTATATATATATAATGTCCAGTTGAGATTATTGAAATGGAAGGCGATTATTCTTCTGTAGGAAAAGTAAATTAGTAGTTGATGGAATTATTATTATTATTATTATTATTATTATTGTATAATGAATTGAATTAATAATTAAAAAAAATATATGTAGTGGAGTAGTGCATTATTCAGCTTGATTTGATACTCGTTAAGAGATTAGTCGTTTTTTTATTAATTATTTAAAATTTTATTTTGTCGTGCTCGATTTTTGAATTCTTTGTAATTGAAAATAACTTAATTAATCAAGAAAAAGGGGTGAAAAGATTTCGGTTGCTGACGTTAGAGCATCAGTCACCTCTCGTCCGGAAAACAGTTCGGGAAATATATTCGTTTTGAACGGTTTGACACTGACAACCTGTCCTTGTCTCCTCCTCCCCCTCCTCTCCATCTTATTATTATTATTATTATTATTATTATTATTATTATTACTGGCTGCTTCTCAATTTTATTTTTCTTTTTCTTTTTTCCGGTTATAAAATACAACTTTTACTGTGAAAATTCAATGTATCCTGCCCTGATTTGAGGAAAAATTATTCCTAGCTTCGCATTCGGAACAAAAGGAAACAATTTCGAATATTCCACGTGAAGAAGGAATATTTGTCTTGATGTATGAAGTAAGAACGACGCTCAATTATTATCGAACATGGCAAAACCGACAACTGACTAGGAATTAAAAGAAGAAAATTCATATTAAAAAGCTTCTTTTTTTTTTCTTTTTAAATTCAGTGCATGAAATTTACGCTTACCTAAAACAAACAAGATGGCATAAGTTCGATTTAACCCGGTAGAGTTAATGTAGATTGCATAGGCTCATGCGTGCTATATTGTAATTCTTTTTACTCCCATATGCCATGTGACATAATAAGTGAGACTGAAATTGAAATTGCTTCTCTTATATATATATATATATATATATATATATAATATCATTGAAGAATAAAAAATAGGAATTAATTAATAGGGATTTTTGTTACGGCAATTAGAGATTGTCAAAATTGAGGGTGATGTCTAATATTTAGACCGTCCATCTCGCAGGGACCTCTGCATGGGCCCTCATTTCATATGTCAACCGTAGTAAACATCATATTTTGTCTTCTTAAAAGTAATTATATAAAACAACAAGCCATTTCTTTAATTAATTCTCAAATTCTTCTTTACATTTCCTGAATCGATTTTATATTATCGTTCTTTAAATCATAGATACATCATAGACTCAAGTCAACCTAGCAATGTGGTGGCCAAGTCTCCCCACCTAATCCCATTCGCAAGATTTTATACGATCGAGTCGTGCAATTCCATCTATTGACTCGAGTATACTAACCGAAACACTCAATCCGCAACTACTAGGTGAACTTAAAATATTGTGTCTCGCGGTCAAAAAGATCGATATAGTTTAGTCACGCACCCATTCCCCGGCTGTAAACTTCGTATCATCGATTGTTACAAAAAAATTATCTTATTTGAATGAGTCTTCTCTATCTCTAGTGGGGGAGCTTTAGTGATTAATGACATTGTACCCGAATCAGTTATTAGCCCCGGAAAGTCCCCTTCCAATAATTGCCAGCGATCGATCGATGATGATTCTGATATACCTATGGTTCGAGCATAGGTTCGGGCCATCGAGTGGCGCACTTGGAAATTCGTCAAATCATCAATGGCGATCCTCTTATTATTACGCGTCCGTAATTACATGAATAACGGTGTTAATTCGGAAATGGAAACCATTGGATTTTGTTTATTTTAGGCTTCTCTTATTTAGACGAAAGATAGTATAGACAGTGAACTATATGCGCTGTTATTGTAATATTATTCGAGATCGATATCGAAGCGTCTCGTGGTGTAGTGTGAGAAAACATTGATAAATAAAGTTACGGTGGGTGAATCATATATGACAGCAGAAGTGAAAAGGAGCGTTTGCTTCTCCCACAATGCCGAATGGCCGTAACAAAAACTTCGAGTAGACAACTTTTTACGTAGATCACGAAACAATCTCGTCGGTCCTCTGCGGTCTTGGCGTTAGCGACTGCGTGCTTAAAGGAAAAACTATGACAAGTAGGAAGAGTAGAGAGTTGATAAATAGTAGAGAAAATTTAAAGTATCCAAACACGGCCTTCCAAAAATATTAACATATCCATCGCCCGTGACCAGTGATCCTGACCAGATGTACCCCGAAAAAGAGAAATAAGTAAAACAATAAAATGCAAAAAAAATAAAATAAAATCTAAATATTAATTAATACTCCTATCAGTCACATGGCATTCCACGACTCTAGAGTGGGAAAGCTAGCGAACGAGTCAAAATCCATGCCACCGCTGCACCCACCATCGGCCGCCGCCGCATACGGCAGCTGGGCCAATCCCCCAGCAGGCGAAGGCCCAGTCGACCTTCCAACCGCCTCGACCTCCTGCTGCTGATGCTGGTGGTGTTTCTGCTTGTGGTCCAGCAGGAACGCCGATGTGTCGAGAGTGGGGAGGCGACCGCCAGCGATGAGCCCACTGGGGAAGAGGCCGTCCGCCCTATGAGGCTCCGGCTTCAGGATCGCCGCGGCAGCCTGGAGCTGCGAGCAGCCGTTGAACCTGACGCCCGTGACCTGCTGCACCATCTGCCGGAAGTTGGCGGGGTCCGCGGTGATGAACGTCGTCTGGGACCGCTTCGAGGCCCGGGGCTTCCGCTTCGAGACCTTGCCGGAAGTAGCTAACACGGGGATCGAGCTCCTCTGCCTCTTGCTTGGAGTTGGGGCTGGCTCGGGGTCGGAGCCCCCGGAGACGTTCGAGATGGCGGGAGTTGGCGCAGCCTCCTCCGGCTTGGTGGTAAAGTTAAAGGAGGTGAATAGCGGGGGGAATGGGTCGGAGACGAGGCCGTCGGCGGCGGAGAAGAAGTCGGAGCTGCTGTGGTCGGAGATGGACTTGTTGAGGGCTTTAGTGAGGGTCTGGGTGTCGCGGGACAGGGCCTCGGAGAACCAGGGGTCGAGGTAGGAATTCCTGAAGCTCCAGGGGTCGATGCTCGCCATGTCAGAGGACGCCATTAACGGAGCCAAAAGCTCTCACTACCCCCTGTCTCTTCAAAGTGTATATCTGCAAATGGGGATGTATGTATATATATATGTATTGACTGTCAAGTGCTTCTGACAGAGTATGCAGAGTCACTGAGTCGGGGAGAAGAGTTAATGGGGGGGTAAGTCTTCGGCGTGGAAGGGGCGTCGAGGGTTGTGATGGAGTCGCCGGAGAAGTAAACGGTCAGAGGAATCAACGGTCAGCTAAATCAATGAGAGAGGGGGGGACACTGAGGAGGGAGGAAGGGAGGGAGAAGATGAAATGCGAAGAGACGTGGGGGAGGCTGAGATTAAATAAGGCGGTGATGGGCAGTCACAACAGTGAAATATAGAGAGAGAGAGAGAGAGGGAGAGAGGGAGAGAAAACGCGTTGTGGAAGGGGACACGCGTCAGCTTATCTGTACGGAAATCGAAGCTTGACAGGGAATCATCATCATCTTTTAACCATGGTTTAATATGATGTCCGGACAACCGTCAAAGTGTTAATTGAGTTGAGCGATAAGTAAGTTCAATTATTGTAAAAAAGAGAATACAAGTTCGATTCTCGATATATGCTTATTGAGCACGGGAACTATATTTTAATGTTCGGTCTTTAAAATTGTGCGTGCAGCATCAATTCTAGGTGAGGTTAGGGAAATGTAATAGGTTTAATGACATAAGTTTAGAGGCATCAGTGACCATGCGCCTCAGCGAGTTTCAACGCATCTCCTGGACAACATGATCAAGCACGCCTTTCGTCACTGACCCAGAGAGCTTAAACCGTTCATATTACTGATTCTTCGCGTTATTCATTTGCAATAAAAAAAACGTTAATATCCTTAATACTCGAGAAAGAGAGCTTATTATAGTTCCCGTCGCATAGGCTTGGTACAACCTAACGGGGTTTCTATATATTTTGCATTTATCATCCTTAAAAGTTCGAGCAACTTTTCAAAGAAAAAGATGTTCGAGTTTCCCTTCCTTACTAATAGAATTATTTTCGGTAGGTGATCTTAATAAATAGCAAAATAAAAGAGTGAGAAATAGAAATTAGTTTTTAATTATGTGGATTTGGATGATCTCTCTCTTGAGGTATTAGTGTATTACTATTCCTGCACTACATAATGGTGATCATGGCTACAATAATTCCACAATTTTCTTTTACCACACGATAATTCCACAATTAGGTTTTTGTCTAGTTCTATTACGAGACGATCTCGTTGAGCATCGTCACCTTTATATGGTCATGAACAGAAGCATGACCGACAATACGACATGCGTAACTATGAGATAATTGATCATCCGACCATTAAAAATGTAATTGCATCCTATAATGTCCCAAAACTTAAAAAGATAATATGATATTGAGGAATAAATTCAATTAAAAAAAAAAAAAAGGAGGTGGAGACAAGTGAGCAGCTCTGAGCTCTGCTGACAGTGCAGAAGGAGAAGCCGCGTCATCGATCGGCGGCCCCTCCCTCAGTCCTCACACCTCTCCTCGCGGCTGCTGCCTTTACGCGTAATCTCGCCTCCCTATGATCCAAAAATCCCCTCCCGAACCCCCCTTCTTTCTCAAACTCTTTCTTTTTTCTTTTTATTTTTTTTTCTTATTTTTACTTTTTAATAAAATATAAATCATCAATCTTTTTTTGAAAAAAATGGGGGGACGTAGCCGTTAGTAATCGTCAAACCCACACGTACTCACTCAGTAAACTCCCCCCCGTTTGTCGTCCTTAAAAGCAGCGCCGGAAATATATATATTAAAAAAAAACTTTTCATTTTGTTTTTTTAATTTGTTAATCGAACTACTAATTTCGGTTCGATAATTTCGCTATTTTGATCTAATTCGGAATGCATTTCTATTTTTCAGAATCTATTATAAGTGTTCAAAGTAGGCTCTTCCCAATTTTGTGCCGTAAGAAATTTGTGTTTGCTTTGGGGAAAATATGCTATATCGGCATTTTTGTAATTTTTGAAGTTTGATCAATCAATATATAATGTAAGAATTCTAATCGATTTATAACATGATATATAAAAACGATAAATACGTCCACCATTATGATTATAAGTCGACGTAATGTACAGATATTGTGTTTCGTTTATATTTATGATGCAATAATTTGAGAGAAACGGAGATGGGATGTGCGAAAATTAATAAAGTGGTGACAAAAATAGCCGATGAAATGAGATTAAATTATGATTCGATTAAATACAGTTTCGTTTTTTTTTTTCTTTCTTTAATAAATAATTTATTAATGCGATTCATGCAGTGGGTGATTTGCGAGCCAAAAGGCAAAAAGATATTCCACATCACATCTCGAGGTTTGGGCTGGCTTCGGGGCCCCGAAGGTTTTAGCGTGTGGGCTCCACTCATTTCATTATCCTCCCAACCTGAGGGAATCTTTCCTTTTTTTTTCCCTATTATTTTAGTATGAAAAGGTATAATTTTAGTATGATAGGTTTAGTCAGTTTTTTATTTTGATTCTTCTTTTATTTTTTTCATTTTCATCTTCTTCTTTTCTTTTCACCATTCCGTTACTTTAACCGTTAGTGCTGCTAAAATGAAATCTTATTAGATGTCTAATTAGATACTTGAATGCCACACCCTCATTTCAAACTAAAGGGGGAAACAATACAAACATATAAGAAACAATTATTGTAATATTTTATTTATATACACAAACAAGATATCCGTTTAGACCCCTACCAAAAAAAAAACCTATTGAAGAGAGATAGAGAGTTAGAGACGAGAGAGAAGACATAAGTATGAGAGAACTGAGAAGTAGATCTCCAAAGATTTTGCCAATGGAAAGACTCATGTAGATTCTAATCTCCTCGTTTATGTTCGTTTGAGGACAAGATTATCCACAACCATCAATGTTGATCAATCCCATAGAGGAGAGGAATGGTTCTTCTTCTAGTGATCATACATTCAACAATTAATTTGCATTTTTGTATTTCAACCCAGAAAAGAAATTATTCTTGTATCAATAAAAAAAAATCAAAGAAGATTCAACTCTTTTTTTTTTTTTTTTTTGCTCAGGCAAGATTCAACTCTAATTTCAGTGTTGTATGTTATGAATGGTGGAAGGAATTGCCGGGAAAAAAAAAAGATCCAAAGTCAAGGATATTACTGAAAAAAAAGCATATAAGATTGAGATTTTTAATCCAACATAGAAAATTAGAACTAACATAACATTTAAATTGACATTAATTTGAGGGTTGAAGAGGAAAGTGCGAGAAAGAAAGAGAGTCGCAGGAAATGAGGCAATTGTAGATCTCTACGTGGTATTTTTTGAGGGAACGAATCAGCAGGGAGTTGAGGAGGAAGCTACGAGGGGGGGCCTTACTACTGCCACAAGAGGAGGAAGCGTGACTCAACCCCACAAGCAGCGGCAGAGAGCATCGGAAGTTGCTGTTGTGGTCGTCATTCTTCTTTTCACCTCTCCGTGTCTTGTAAGTTGTTGATCCGTTACGAGAATGAAAAATCAGTCGAAGAAAAAGAAGAATTTTATTTTCTATTTATTTCTTTTAAATATTTATTATTAATATTATTTATTAATTTTTCCTTTCTTCAAATGAGGATGTAAACACGTATCTCAATACGTGGCATCAAATCTTTATCTCATGTTGTTAAGTTAACAATAAAGGTAACGAAATGTTGCAAACAGAAAATGGATCAAAGGTAAATAGAGAAAATAGAAAAGAATTTTTTTTAAAAAAAGAATGAAAATAAAAAAGTGATTACTAAAACTATACTTTTTTCCTTTTTGTATTATAAATATTATCTTTTTGGCTTCAATCATGCAAATGGACCTCCACCTTGCTATTAATTAAATCTTATATTTGCTATCATTGGCCAATTTCATCGAACGGGCATGAATAATTTTTTTATTCTCGATGCGCCATTTTGTTCGTATTACTTCCTTTAGCACTGTGGTCTGCCTTTGACATCACTCAATCGCTTACACGACATTTCGTCGGTCTGATCCGATGGAGCTTCGTGTTCGAATAATTTCGATTTTCGGATGAAATAATTGGAGGCAGATATAGAACCATACCACGTCGATTTATTTAGTTATTTTAATTTTGACGAGGAAGGAAAATTATTATGTAATTGAAAAGTTAGAAGAGGGCCCAAAGATGGGGCCCCACACGTGGGAAGCATGGCAAAGTGTCACATTGGGCACGGAGCCGCCCGAGTCATCTCCTAGCGGTCTAGGGGACGACTACCGGCAGAACCGGGGTAGGTAACCTCGGATTTGATGTGTGTCCCGACCCCAACTCAACTCTCACCGATCTTCACCGATCCTCACGATCCACCTGGTGGTGGGACGAAGTTTAACCAACACGATACGATAATACGACTCTTTCGTACCGTCATTAATCATAGACATGTTGTTGGGATCGAACGTGTTTCGGGGAAAAGGATAATGATTGTTGCTCCATTCTCAATCATGATTGGTTGTCCTCCGGCATCCCTCTCACCTAATGCTATGCATTGCCATGAGTTTAATCAAGCTTAAAAGGGTTTGGAACAGCGGTTGGTCTGTTGATTCGGTGCATGCTTTCTAGTTGAGGTAATCCAGAACTTCACGGAAAAGAAGTGCCGTAGGCTTCAATGCCTTTGTAACTAATTCGTGTCTTTTTTTAATAAAATCATTCTCGAGCGAGGAAAAATCGGAATCCGATTAATAAGGAACCCTTATAATTCAGCAGCACAAATATTTTGAACTAGGAATAATAATATCATAGGGAAGCTGACTTATTATGAACCTCTTTCTTCTTCGTGATGTAATTTGGAACCTCACCTAAATTCCCATAGAAGTGACGGTTTGACTCCAAATTTTAAAATGGAAATTTAGGTCATGGGAGAGTCAGTGAATGCAGGCTCAATTCAAGGGCATCATTATTCAGCGAAAAAAAAAATTCAAGGGCATCATTGTCCCAGTTAGAACTAAATTTATATACATATATATGTATCTATATATAAACCTTTTTTTATTTGTAGTTTATGATCTCGAGTTGGTCGTTCATTTGATTTTTTCGATGAAAAAAAAATCGACGAAATTTCAAGTTTTCAACCAGAATAATACTATTTATAATATTATATTTTGGTCACGTAAATTAAAATAAGCTATTTATCTTCTGAGTCAAATGTGGACCACTGTTGTGTAATTATGTAGTACGACATATGTCATGTGGCTTCTGGTCACTATGCATTGACTTGTACAAAGCTTTCTGCATATGCATTATGTGCATATATATATATATATATAATGTGTATCATTAGTTCTTGCGTTTTTTAATGATGAACAAATTGTTTGAACTCTGTGGATATATATCTATAATTAATATAAGTTATATTAAGTAAACATATTCAATATATGTAATATGCAATGGGTAGCATTAATAATAATACAAGTCAGAAGGGCCACATGTGCTGATCCGTGAGATCATCCGGATGGAGCCGCTTCGTCCGAAGGGACCACTCCTCCGTGCAGAATAGATAAACGTACTATGAATTGCTAAGATGGATTTGAGATCTCGTTGGACTTGGGATACCCCATAATGCAGGTGAAAAGGGACCACTCCTCCATGCAAAATAAAGAGATAAACGTACTATGAACTGCTAAGATGGATTTGAGATCTTCGAATTTCACCATCCCCGGTCAATGCAACAGCGCGTAAGATAGCAACTCTTGCGCGCATGTGCGTCTCAGTATGCACGAGTAAAATGCAATGCCGAAGAATTGGTTATCGAGTAAATCGACTTTCAAGTTGATATATGCCAGGCGAGTATTACATATCGGGTGCATACTAATAAAAGTAAATATTTTGACAACAATCTACTTTATTTGTCTATGGAATTAAATTATACTCCACTTTATTTTTAATTTCAACAATACAATTATTAATTTTTTATCATTTTTTTCTTTAATTTAATAATAAATTATTTCACATATTATTTCTTAACCATTATTACAATTAATTTTTTAATAATAAACTCTCTCAATTATACTTTACTTTTTCCTTTTTTTTTGGTAAGCTAAGCATACTTCTTTATTTAATCAAAATAAAGTACAAATTAGTGAAGGTCCGATGATCTACTGTCCATCCTGATACATGATAGACTCATACAATCCGCAAAATAAACATAATACAAATCAGCAGGAATCGAGGTAATTATAATAAAATCATCATGTTGAGTAGCTCCCTTCTTCGCGAGGGTTTCCACATAGTAATTAGCTTCCTGTATGCTTTGAGTCTGTGGAACTTGCTAGCTAAGCACCTGCAGTCATTGATGAGGGATTCAAGTAGTACATTAGTCATGCTATCACCTCAGATTATATTGTAAACAACACGAGCATCAAGTTCCACTTCTAGATATGCGAGGCCGTAATTGGTAGCCAATTGAAGGCCGTCTCGAAGTGCCCATAATTTGGCGGTGACGCTAGAGGCCCATGCGATCCTACAGGTGAAGCCTACCTTCCATA
Source organism: Punica granatum (assembly GCF_007655135.1). Lineage (NCBI taxonomy): Eukaryota > Viridiplantae > Streptophyta > Magnoliopsida > Myrtales > Lythraceae > Punica > Punica granatum. The sequence continues at coordinate 40,158,727 of NC_045128.1, read as the reverse complement.
GGCCATTTTCGTCATTGATGAGAGTATCGTTTATGCCGTCTGGAAGTGTTAAGAACACAAATAACTCTCTGATCATTTTAACAATGGAAAAGCTTGCTTGCCTCCATAACTTTTGGAGGAAGATGGGATGCATACCATCAAGACTCGGGGCCTGTACAGTTTGAGGCACCAGAGAGCGTACTTAATCTCCGCATCACAGATTTGAGCATTTAGAGAAGCACAGTCGGTCTCGACAAGTTGTGCAAGACCGGTTGGAAAATCTTTGGTTGAAAAGGTGCTGGACAGATGGTTTGTGCGGTAGAGATTGTGAAAGTGATTGGAAATGATGGAGCTGATGTATGAAGGATCAAAAGTCCAGTCACCAACACTGTATCTGAGTGTTAAGATTTTATTAGTCTTGCGCTTGACAAGGGTAGAGGCATAGAAGAAGGTAATGTTTCTATCACCGTCCGTGATTCAATCGATGCTGGATTTCATGATTGAAAGCTCATCATCGATTAGCTTTTTTATCATTTTTTTCAATTTTTAATAATAAATTTTCTCATTTCACTATATTTTTTTATCAATTGAATAACATAATTATTACTTTTTTCATATTTTCTCTTATTTACTAATAAATTCTCATACATACTTTTTCATAATTATTATTACAATCTTATTTAAATATATATTAATATTTGGAATCGTTACGAAACGCTACCCTAACAAGTAATTGATAATATATTTTTTTAAAGAAAAAGATAAACCGGGTTTACCTGGGGCCGCTTCTACCTCGCTCTTTATAGTGTCTAGAAGCAAGTTTTGAAATCGATCGAATTTTTTAAATAAAGGTCATGAAGTGCGCCAGCGGTGACGGCCGATCATGACGTGGCGTGACGATTGGCTGACGCGCTTACAGCCTCTCTCTCTCTAGAGAGAGAGAGTAATTATGGCGACAGATCAGATTTGACGGTGTGAGATTGACTTGGTCTAGGCGGATGCTAACCTAGAAAAGAAAGCTACAGCGTTTGTTCCGTGGGCTTGTCTCACAGGAATACTCCTCCCCGCCGCAGCTCGGCTCGGCTTGTTCGGGTCGGGTATCGTCCTCGGGTGGGCCTGACGGGACCGACTCGATTGATTAATGATTTGCTTTGTTATAAACGGCCCTCCTTGTAATTAGTGGGATGGCAAATTGTTAGCCAAGAGGGGAGCACAGTGCAAACCTCAACCGAATTTTCTACATTCCATTCGATTTATATAATTTATAGTATGGAGATAATCATATATTTCATGGACAGAAGCAGTCGTGCATAACTAATACATGAAATCTCGTTCAAATTAATGCATGTTTCGGTTAATTATGGGATAAACCCATAAATGGAAGGGGACAGGAGTTGACTTCGAGATATCGCAGTTCATAATTTACGACCGAGCAATGAACATGCTCAGTGGCAGGGTTGGTAATTTTGGGCATTATGATGAGCAATTAATTGAAACCTCACATTCGGTAGATCGAAGTATCATATTTTCGGCAGAATTAGTTACTTCCCTTTACGACCGACCCGCCGACCCGACACCACGGTCCCGGTTCTGGTGAGAGAGCCTCTCCTGTGCCCGCCATGTCGCACCGTCCATACGGGCTCCTTGGCCCACCGGACTGCCACGTGTAGTCTCCGCCTCTGGCAGCCCTTTTTGGACGGACCAGGTTGACCTTCATTTTAATGCTTGCCGTCCATTACAAATCCACGTAAATAGACCGCAAGCTCGTCTTTTTTCGCTGAATAGACCGCAAGCTCGTCTTGGTAACTCCTACTACCAGCTCAGTAGGTTTACAATACACGTCCTTACTCGTTCATGTTGAGCACGTACAACTTATCCTTTCCTATGTTCGAAGCCGGTGCGGCTTGGACTTTGAATAGCACTAGGTCTGCATTCGTAGTGAAAGGTTGGATTCTCGTAAATGATGGCATCTTCTATAAATATACAGTCGAAGAGGCTGATATTTGTACATATATGTATTTGGTCGCGTGTAAATGAATTTCATATTTATAAGGTTGAAATTAGCTAGATTTCTCTTTTTTCCATATGGATTATATTAAATAAAAACGACTTTTTTATTTATTTATATGATTGTTTTAAAATTTTCTTTTGAATTTTAGATCATGCACAAAAATTGCCAGCTCCATAAGATTTCATATGGCCATAGACATATCACGAGGGTCAGTCAGCAGTGTCCTGATCACGTAATTAATTATTCTCTTTAGTAAAAAAATAAAAAAAGAAGTGTTCTCAGGCCAAAAATAATTTTTAGTTGGTCAAGTTGACTGCATTAACGCCCTTCAAAGTCTTTCTACGATAATCCACAGAAAGCCTTTTCTTGTTGTGAATGTGAATTTTTTCCATTCCCATTACAGTTGTGGGCCTTTTTGTTTGTCTATTTATATTTTCATTGCAAATAGAATCATTATCAGCCCCACAAAATTCTAGTACTCTCATTTCCAATAAAAGTTTTTGTTTCTTAATTTTGAAAAGTTCTTTTCCATACTAGAGCTACTAACAAAAAATTCACCGAAGATACAAATAGGATTGTGTGGGAGTTCTGGAGGTAGTAGATATAACCTCGGAGTTGGTAGTTATTATTATTTATAAATTGATGAATGTACGATCGAGCTGATAAGTTATGGTATTCAATCTTGACACTACATAATCTGTTTTGATAAGATTAAAAATTTAATTTCATTAGATCTTCTGCCACTCAATGGTTTGTAAATTCATGCATTTCTTTATATTTGTCCGATAAGGGACGATAACTCTCAACAAGACATGTATAGTTCAAGGGCATAAAAAAGATGGGTTTGAATGGGTTATTCCACCGTAATAGTAGCGCGTACATACAATTGGCCTCCGATCGTGTATGATTTGTTAGATTTACTATTCTTTATTCCATTGAAATCATTATATCCATGATCATACTAGGATTGAATTGAATTAGTTATGATTATTGATTACCCCCCTCCCTCGTGTGACTGGCAAAGCCGTCTACTTAAGAAGGATATGGGAATTAATTAATGACTTGTCATTATCGTTATCATAATCGTCGCCATCATCACTGTCATCGCTAATTGTACGATAAGAAAGAAAAGGGCAGAAAAGGGAGAAAGGAAAAAGTAAAGGGGTCTTGATTGGAAGTAGAAGGAGTCACTTTAGCTTGCATTGGTAGATGCCCCTGAAGGTTCCTTGCAGGTATCCCAAAAGAAAGACATAAAAGAAGCAAAAGCCATTTCCATTAATCAAATTGTATTCTTTTTTCGTAAAAGAAAAAAAGAAAAAAGAAAAAGGGATGATTGTGGATAAAAAGGTGAGTATTTTGAGTGATCCAAGAAAGATCGCACATTAAAAATAAATAATATATATATATATATTGTAATTGGTAAATTATGTTTATCTATTTACGAAATTTGCATGTAATAAAGAGGTGCAAAATTCATTGAATCATTCTATAGTCATGATAAGGCGACGTTCGGATGAGAATTAGTCGCAATCAATAATAACTTAAGGACACACATTATCTCAGTGGAAGAAAAATAAATAGAAAATGAAAGATCTGGATTAGTGGAGTGGGGGCTTGTGCTATGCGTTTAACTCAAGAAAAGGATAAAGGGAGGGAGACGATCATGGAAAAGGAAAAGGCAATATATATTAAGAAAATTTCACACGGGTCTCTGTTCGTCTTTCTTATTGGTTTCCTTTTCAAAAAATGGTTCTGGAATTGGAATCCTTATGTCGCTCCTTTATCGGGGACAGGCCTCTTTTCTAGGCTCTTGAATGTGGCCAATTCCAGGATATATCTCGGGATATACTTTTTGAATGATTTGATTTGAAAAGATAAGGTTACGAGACAAGATTGGTTGAAAATAACACATTGATCAGCACAACTCGAGTTCGTACCAAACCCGATATATTCAGGTTTTCATAATGGAAAGAAAGACGATCGAGTAGGTTCCACGTTAAGAGCTCGATAGAAATGGTATATTCTGTGCGCTTGGGCCACTGGTGTCGTCCTGCACATGTACATGCGGCCACTCTACAAACGTTTATGCTTACCCAATAAAAAGTCCCCAACCAACGCGGTCTATTCGATAAATTGAGCAACACAGCAGGGTTCTTTGCCTGGAACAAGTAAGCCCGATACAAAGTTCTTTTGAAAGCGTCTCGACGATCAAATCAACCAACATCAGTTTTCCTCCTCCTCGTCCTCTTCTTTTTCTTAAAATAAGTTAAGCTGTTGGAGCCTAGAGCTCGATGAGTCTTAATTTCCCGCACAACGACCGGCCACAGCAGATCGATGAGACCCACCGAGCATGTTCGAACATGCCTCTTCCGGACATAAACGACAGGCCTGAGCAGTCAGCCCATGGGCCTCGTTGGTTGCCCCACACTATCACGATGCAGGTCAACATTTTCTTTTCTTGGACTGGGCCCAGGCCCAAATCGACGCCCCCCGTTTACTATTGCAGGTCAACTTCGTGTTTATTTATTATTATTAATTTTTTTCTTAAATACACGGAAATTTCAGTGCAAGGAACATGCAAACGACACTGTCACTGTCAGGAATCATGGCACACCGATGATAGCATTATTATGTGATCCGGGTGAATGCACCCTGTTTATTGGACCATAGCGGGTCCCGCACACTTTCATGGCCAGAGAGCTCATACACCCGGAGCAGCCATAACAGAGAAAGAATTACAGTTGTTCTTGTAATGCCACGTGTGATTTAGCATCCGCGAATCGCATCTCTCTCTCTCTTCTCTCTGCTCTATCTGTTCTGTTTGGTCTGTCGGGAAAATAACATTAACTGACCAGAAAATTCCCAACACCTCAATACCATCAGCTCGGCTTTAGGGTTCCTTCCATCATCTCTTCCCCTCTTTCTCTTTCTGCGCGATCATAAGTCCATTCGGATCCAAAGGTAATTCTCGGGCAGCCGCTCGGCCTTGCATTTCCCTGTCGGTTTTCTCTGTTCCTGCGGAATCTATCTCAATTGGATCGAAACCTGAAACCTGCCTGCTGTGATTGCTTGTCTGATCTGAACTGCCTGAAATCTTGATTTCTGTACGTTTTGAGCTCGATAAATTAGATCTGAGGTCTTCAATGTAGTTGCGAATGCGGTTTCTTAATGATTAGGCTTTGTCTTTTTGGGGAATGAGCATCATTTGACATTTTGAGGAGCTACGAGGTTGCAATTGCATGCTTCATTGCTTCCTGATCAGTGAATGAGTTGGGCAGACATATGTATTTGGTTTGGTGGTACTTTGGGAGCTATCCTAGAGCTGCTGGTGATGAGATTATTGCAAGATCTAAGCTTGGGTCGAGTGTTTGACATTTTTGCCGTTCTGCCGCAGTTGATGATACTGCTGCTATTTTCTCAATTACCGAGAATTTTCATATTCCGAAGATGTACTGAAACACATCAATGCCTGCAGTATCAGTGTGCGTTGTCTTTGATTGAGATTACTCCGAAGGTTGCTGTCAGTATGAGTTATTTTAATGGGAGGGGTAGGATGAGCTTATTCACGCTATAATTTTATTGCTTCGGAAAGCTAATGATTTCTTTCTAATTTTCCTTAGTTGAGGATGCTGCAGGATATTTTTTTTTTGGGGGTATGATAGAAGCATTCATTTACTGTTTAGGTGATTTAGCAGCCTAAGTATTGCCAACTTATTTCGGTTTATGCATATTTTTCTTCTATTGTATGCCCTCATGCTTAAAATATTAATTAATTCTGTGAAGGGACACAAAGAGGGGAGAGGATGTCAAGTGGGAGAAGCACCCATTGGTGTTACCAGTGCAGGCGACCGATAAGGTTGCGGGCACGGGACACAGTTTGCCCCAGCTGTAATGGAGGGTTTATTCAGGAACTTGATGACATGGCACACAACCCATTCGATTTCTTCGGAGCTGACCACTCTGCGGATCGGGGCCAACAGTATGGAGTCATGGAAGCATTCTCGGCTTTGATGGGGCAGCAATTGGCTGAAAGAGGTCATTTCCATGACTCGAGGGGAAGATCAGACTTCATTCCCGAACCCAATCCCGCCTTTGGTCCTCTGCTGATATTTGGAGGTCAAATCCCTTTTAGATTATCAAGAAACGGTGGGTTCGAAGCTCTCTTCAATGGAGTCCCTGGAGTTGCTGTGACAAGGAGTAATGGGGGAGATTACTTCATCGGTCCGGGACTGGAAGAACTGTTCGAGCAGCTCTCTGTAAATGAGAGGCGAGGTCCACCCCCGGCGGCAAGGTCCTCAATCGAAGCGATGCCCACCGTCAAGATCTCGCAGAGGCATCTCCGATCCGATTCACACTGTGCTGTGTGCAAGGAGAAGTTCGAGCTCGGTTCAGAAGCGAGACAAATGCCCTGCAACCACTTCTACCATTCAGATTGTATCATCCCGTGGCTGGAACAGCACAACTCGTGCCCGGTCTGTCGCCAGGAATTGCCAGAGAATGGGGCGGGAAGTGGCCGCACCAGTTCGAATTCGAGCAGGAGGGAGGGCCAGGGAAGGAGGAACCCATTATCGTACCTTTGGCCGTTTCGATCATCCAGTTCTAGTTCGCAGAGCAGCGGGACCAACAGGAGCAACTCGACGCCTGTGAGGGAAAGTAACCATCAGACTGTGCAGGAAAGTAACCATCAGACAGGTTATTCGGGGTGGCCTTTCGATTGATTCGACGTGTGTTGTATTGCGAATGCGATCTCACTTCCATTCCCTGAGCAAGCTATTTAGGACGATTCGATGGGGTGGATGTGTTTTGATGTATCGGTGTCCATTGTTCAAAAAGCGTGTTGGGTGGTTGCATGTTGAGCTAGCAAGGTCTTGTCTTCTACTACTTGCCCTGCTGTAAATGACTCTTTCCTCCTCCTGTATCGAGGCTTCTGTTTATAACACTTGCAAAATAAAGGGTTTTTCACCATCATTTCCGAATGGTAGGAAGTGACGATATGCTTTCTAGCATCTACGTCGGTTGATCGGGGTATGTTTGTGCAGTTTGGTGTAGACTGTAGTTATATCTGTATCTCTGGCAATGATGAGTTTGCAATCACAACTGCTTTGATCACCTGTTGCAGAACCAGTCTGATTCGTCAATGGAGTCAGTCGGCACCACAATCTTGTCGTCGGCTCTTTGACAAAATTCTTGTAGAAGCCACAAAAGGCACAATTCGCCTCGAGTTTAGGTTGCTGGTGTTTATACTGTGAACTGACCTACGTATGACTCGCTTGGAGAGATTACAATAACTGGCTCGGACGTTACCGCCTTACTCCAAAGGAAAAATTTGAAAATCTAGCCCAATATTGGAAACTGCCTATTGGGCCTCCATTGTGGCCAAATGGCCTCAATGTTCATCAGAGACCCATTACAAGCTCGGTCCAAAACCGACCTAACTGTACGGAACCGTAAAATCGCGCCCCGAGCAAATCTGTCGCCGACCCGAGCTCACGAAGAGCACAGCCAGAACTCCCTCCCTTTCCCTCCCACTCGTCGAATATATACATACAGACAGTCAGTTCCCAGCTCCGCCAAAGGGCTCGTCGATATCTCTGCTTCTCAGTAGCTGTGTCGATCTCTCTCTTCGCGTTCCTCCGTTTGCCCTGACTTATCTTCTTTTCCACTTCAGCCATGGGCAAGGCCGTCGTCTCGGACGAAGAAGGTGGTTCTCCGCTGCCGATTTTACTCCCAATCCCAGCAATTTTTTGCTCGCCGGAATGCTGCGGGATTTTGCCCTATCTTGATGCATTTCTCGGCTTTTCGTGCTGCAGATGAGTACGAGGGAGGAGAGGAGGAGAGGGAGCCGCTCGAAGATGACGAGGAAGTTGGAGGCCGAGATGTTGATGATGATGATGAGGAGGACGAGGAAGAAGGTACCTTTCTCTGAGTTTCCGCTCTAGGTTTTCTTTTCTCCATCTTCTCTGCATTTACCTTGTTGCATACAGCTTCTTTCTCGTTTTTCTTCAATTTTTGTTCAGCTTTCCCGGAGGTCGATGGGTCGGTTACGTGCTTAGGGTTTGATGCAATTAGATGTAGGGTTTGACATGATTTTGGGTTGGTATGAGTTTTGCTTCAATCCTTGACTATTTGGTTCCAGTGCTTCGCACATAGAAATAGTCGGTTTTAGGATTTTTGTGCGTGTAAATGTTAGGGTTCTGCTGTTCTGGACATGGGGATCACTTGGAACAATTTCTTTGTTCTTTTTCCCTGTTAATGCTTTTCTTGTTGAGGCTGCTGTGCTAGGTTGCGTAGTTTTTGGCCTTTTGAGTTGCTTTTGATTAACCTCACGGTTCAGAAACTTTATTTTTATTCCACTTTTACTGCTTATAATATGTCAAATTTTGACTTCAAATCGCATGGCAAGGAATAGGAGCCAAAATAATCCCATGTACTATATCACTGCATTTTGGTCGTTCCACCATTCTGCATGAAGCAGCTTACCGGTTGATGCCCTCTTGAAGTTCTCTGTGTTCGTTTCAGATGTAGGCTGACATGTGTACATGTGTTTTGTTATTCCAGATGGGCAGGATGAATTTGAGAAGGATGGGTTCATTGTCGATGATGATGAAGAAGAGCCTGATGAGGAGGAAAGGGAAGACAGTGATAATGAGAGGCAGAAAAAGAAGAAAAGAAAGAAGAAGTAAATGTTTCAGTTCATTTCTTATATGTGTCATGCACCTCCCTTAATCGTGCTAAAGAATAGCATGGTAACATGGGTCACAAAGCGTTGAAACCACCTATTGAAATAGCCTCTAAGTATTCTTGTGGCTGGAAGCACAAAATATGATGATTTCTGATGCTTTCCTATTTACCACTTTTATCTTTATTAGTGACTAGTTAGTACTCAAGATACAACTTTACCTGTTTGCAGGGAGGAATATGTCCTTGATGAGGATGATTATGCACTCCTCGAGGACAATAACATCACTGGCTTTCACCGTCCGTCAAAGGTTGTGAATTTGCTGTGTAGAATTCCTTACCACTGCTATCTTAATTTGAAAGTATTCTGGTTAATTTTCTGGAATCTAAGCAAATATTCCGATCTTCTTAGGAGAGTAAAAAGTTCAAACGTTTGAAAAAAGCTCAGAGGGATAGTGAGGAGGACCAATCTGGGTTTCCTGATGAGGATGAGTTTCTTGGAAGTGGCAAAAGTGGAAGAACAGCAGAGGAAAAGCTCAAGCGCAGTTTATTTGGTGATGATGAGGGTATAAATTATATTTGTCCTTGAAAGCTTCTGGTATACTGTATCATAAATCAAGGTACAGGCATTAATTGTCAGGATAATCTTGTAGGTATCCCACTTGAGGATATCGCTGAAGAGGAAGAGCAGATAGAAGAGGATGAGGATGGAGACATTGGGGAAGATGATGAGATGGCTGACTTTATTGTAGATGAAGAAGAAGTTGATGAGAATGGAGCGCCGATTAGGTATACTTCTAATCTCTTTGTTATTGCAAAAAGAGTATCTTTTGCTCTTATATATATACGTACATATATATTATGTATTTTGTATTTTCTTGTTACATATAAGCTATTCTACATTTTTTTTTTGTTTATTACAAGTAATTTGTTCATTTATTGCTCTGCAGAAGGAGAAAAATTAAGAGAAAAAAGTCTAGACAGGCCCCTGGAGTGTCATCATCTGCGTTAGAAGAAGCTCATGAAATTTTCGGTGATGTTGACGACCTCCTGCAGCTCCGTAGACAAAGCATACAGACTAGTGAGACGAGAGAAGCAAGACTAGAGGATGAATTTGAACCAGCGGTTCTGTCTGAAAAGTACATGACCGAGAGAGATGATAAGATTCGGGACGTTGATGTTCCAGAAAGGAAGCAGGTTTAAACACCGATGATACTGCCGTATCTTATATTCTATTTCTTTTAAATTCATGCAGGACTTGTATCGCGTAGATACTCTGTTGGTGTTAGACATTACTTGCGCTGTTAATCACACGTGCATAATTTTCTTAATGCAGATATTGGATGAGACTGTCAATATACGAATGGAAGAAGAAGATTTCAAAGCGGAAGCATCCTGGATATATGCTCAACTTTATAAGACTGAGCTTTCCAATGTTTCAGCACTGCTGGTTGGCAGGACCGAGGATGAGATCAAAGAGATATATACTGCAGACATCTTGAGATTTTTGAATCTACAGCATGTTCAAAAGTTAGATGTTAGTATCCTTGGTTTCTGGTGGCAGTTATTCGAGGTGTTTGTATTGATGATTTATTGCAGTAACTGCAAGTGCTCCAACTATAGTTTTAATGGTGTTTATTGCTTTAGGTACCCTTTATTGCTATATACCGGAAAGAAGAGTGCCTAAACCTGTTGAGGGATCCTGACCAGAATGAAGGTGATGATAGGGAAAGCATTGAGAAAACACCAACATTAAAGCGACACAAGGTATAGAAATGTGTGACTCTGCAGCTGTTTTTTTTGTTTCTAAATTATATCATTGGTCTATCGCCTGAGAAGAACCCTGCGACTAACTGTTGTAATGCTTCAAGCAGTTACTTTGGGCAGTTCATGACTTGGATCAAAAGTGGCGTTTGCTTCAGAAGCGGAAGGCTGCTCTTCAGTTGTATTACAATAAACGATTTGAAGAAGAGTCTAGACGGGTGTATGATGAAACAAGGCTTGGCTTAAATGAACAGATTTTTGAATCAATCAATAAAGCACTTGGGGAGGCCTCATCAGAAAGGGAGGTTGATGATGTCGATGCAAAATTTAACCTACATTTCCCTGCTGGTGAAGTTGGCCTTGATGATGGACTATATAAGAGGCCCAAGAGGAGGTCACAATACAGTATATGCAGCAAGGCTGGACTGTGGGAGGTAGCAAGGAAGTTTGGCTGCAGCCCGGAGCAGTTTGGGCTGCTGGTATCTCTAGATGCCACTGTAAGTATGTTTTGTTTAAGATACCAGTACTTAAATAAGTATGGTCTTAAATATATCCTACTTCAGGCATGCATATAAAAAGCTTCGTTATATGATCTAATAGAGTTTTTCATTCATTGTGAAGGCGGAGGAATTAGAGGATCCGAAAGAAACTCCTGAGGAGATGGCTTCCAATTTTACGTGTGCCATGTTCGAAACACCACAATCCGTCCTTAAAGGGGCGCGCCACATGGTATGCATTGATAATAACGTTTAGTATTTGTGGCTTGCTTTATAGTCTCTTTTTTTTAATTATCTCATGCCAATCCCAACTGAGTTAATTTCAGGCAGCTGTTGAAATCAGTTGTGAGCCATGTGTGCGGAGGTATATTCGAAGTGTATTCATGGATAATGCTGTGGTATCGACAAGTCCAACACGCGATGGTAATCTGACCATCGACTCTTTCCATCAGTTTGCCCCAGTGAAATGGTTGCGTGATAAACCATTGGGGAAATTTGATGATGCGCAATGGCTTCTCATCCAGAAAGCTGAAGAAGAGAAGCTTCTTAATGTTTCTATCAAGTTACCTGAAGATTCGCTGAAAAAGTTGATATCTGACTGCAAAGTGTATTATCTTAGTGATGGTGTGAGTAGATCAGCTCAGCAATGGAATGAGCAGAGAGAGCTGATACTGGAGGATGCACTTCATGGTTTTCTTCTTCCATCAATGGAGAAAGAAGCAAGATCCTTATTGACCAGTAGAGCAAAGAATTGGCTTCTAACCGAATATGGTAAGGTACTCTGGAATAAAGTTTCAGTTGGACCTTATCAGCGGAAGGATAATGATTTCAGCTCTGACGAAGAAGCTGCACCAAGGGTGATGGCTTGTTGTTGGGGTCCCGGAAAGCCTGCAACCACATTTGTGATGTTAGATTCTTCAGGAGAAGTGCTAGATGTGCTTTATGCAGGGTCTCTTACCTTACGGTCTCAAAATGTTAATGACCAACAGAGAAAGAAAAATGACCAGCAGCGCGTTCTAAAGTTCATGACAGATCACCAGCCCCATGTTGTCGTTTTAGGAGCTGTAAATTTGTCATGCACACGGCTGAAGGATGATATCTATGAGGTATGCTCATAAAAAATGGCCTTCACACTTCTTGCAATTTTATTTTTTTTTAAATTGAAATTATCCTGCAACTTCTCTTTGCCCATTAAAATATCTGTGGAAATCTTCTTTTTATTTTTGTGCAATTACTCAATTTTATATTTCCAAAGAATAATCAGAGTGCTTATAAAATCGACTAAGTTTTTGTTAAATTTAGATGAGTTGAAAGTCATTTCGTTCTCGAATCTGGTTGTTTGGAGTTTTCAACGTGGGATCAATTTTGACATTTAAATTGCATGTACAAGATGAATCTCTTGTTTTCTTTTCTTTTATTTTATTTTTGTTGAGGGGGATCCTGACGACCACACAAACCCTTAGAAACAGATTACTATGAACCTCTTCATGAAGCCCACACATGAGTTGTGTTGCTAATAGCCTGCCTTCTCGGAACATTTTCTCTGTCGCTTGCTTTGTGTGTTGACGATGTTATAATGCCGTATTGTGACTTTTGTAGATCATCTTCAAAATGGTGGAGGAAAATCCTCGAGATGTTGGTCATGAGATGGATGGCTTAAGCATTGTATATGGGGATGAGTCTTTGCCTCGTCTATATGAAAATTCTCGGGTTTCATCTGACCAATTGCCAGGACAACCAGGTAAGAAAACCTGAAATTTCCATTGCCTTATTTTCAATTTGTCAATGAATAGGAAGTAATTTCTTATTTATTATGCATATGTAGGAATAGTTAGACGTGCTGTGGCTCTTGGACGCTATCTTCAAAACCCTCTGGCAATGGTGGCAACTCTATGTGGACCAGGGAGGGAGATACTCTCATGGAAACTCAATCCCCTCGAGGGTTTCCTCACCCCTGATGAGAAATATAGCATGATTGAACAGATCATGGTAGATGTCACGAATCAAGTTGGGCTGGATGTCAACTTGGCTGTCAGCCACGAGTGGTTGTTTGCTCCACTACAGTTCATATCGGGGCTCGGCCCCAGGAAGGCAGCATCTTTACAGAGGTCCCTTGTGAGAGCTGGAGCAATATATATTCGGAAAGACTTTTTAAAAGTACATCAGGTCGGAAGAAAGGTGTTTATGAATGCTGCTGGCTTCTTGCGGGTGCGGCGAAGTGGATTAGCTGCTAACAGCAGTCAGTTCATAGATTTAATGGATGACACTCGCATACACCCAGAATCTTATGGCCTTGCCCAGGAATTGGCCAAGGATCTTTACGATCTCAATGTAGAAGGTGATGCGAATGATGATGAGGATGCTATGGAGATGGCAGTAGAATATGTGCGGGATCACTCGAAGTTACTGAGAGGGGTCGATGTTCGTGCATATGCAAAGAACAAGGGCCGTGAGAACAAGGTGGAGACTCTCTACGACATAATTAAGGAATTAATGCATGGATTCCAGGATTGTAGGAAGCAGTATGAAGAGCCGAGTCAAGACGAAGAGTTCTACATGCTTTCAGGTGAAACAGAGGAGACCCTTGCTGAAGGGCGAATTTTGCAGGCCACGGTCCGCAGGGTGCAGGCTCAGAGGGCAATTTGTGCTCTTGAATCTGGCCTGACTGGTGTGCTAATGAGGGAGGACTATTCAGATGATTGGAGGGATATTTCGGAGTTGTCGGATAGGCTGCATGAGGGTGATATCCTCACATGCAAGATAAAGTCGATACAGAAGAACAGGTATCAGGTGGTCCTAGTTTGTCGTGAGACAGAGATGAGAAGCGATCGGTTTCAGACTGCAAGGAGCGTTGATCCCTACTATCGCGAAGATCAGAGTAGCTTGCAGACTGAGAAGGAAAAAGCTCGCAAAGAGAAGGAGCTTGCTAAGAAACATTTCAAGCCTAGGATGATTGTTCATCCTCGGTTCCAGAATATAACAGCTGATGAAGCAATCGAGGTTCGAGTATTGTTTTATACCTTTCATTATTTATGGTAATTGGAGACGTTTGAAGGTATGTTTTCTTGTTTGGCGTGTCTTCATCTGTCTCTTTATACTTGGACAGTTCTTATCGGACAAAGACCCTGGAGAGAGCGTTGTTCGTCCTAGTTCTCGAGGGCCTTCCTTCTTGACTTTGACTCTGAAGGTTTGTGACGGGGTCTATGCTCACAAAGATATTGTTGAAGGTGGAAAGGAGCACAAAGACATCACCAGTCTGCTTCGGATTGGGAAGACTTTGAAAATTGGGGAAGACACTTTCGAGGATTTGGATGAGGTCAGTTATGGTCTATCTGCTAACACACTTCCTGACTGACAATTTTCTTCTAGCTCCATGCATTAATCGATGTTGGGGAGAGATTCGAGCTTAGACTTGTCGCTTGTGTGCTTTGACATATGAAGGGTTTAAATATGCATAAGCCTCAACCTTTGGTGTAGAGCTCTTTCTCTTTTTCTGTTTCCCCCCGTTTTTTGGTTGCATTATGTGCGCTTACTGGTATAAAAGGAAAAGTCTTGCTTAGACGTGGTCTACAGGGTCTAGCCAAGATTTTGCTATTGAAAAAATTGCTTCCTACATCATATCGATGCTAATGGTAGACTGGGATTGAAAGATTTATTGATGCTTGTTGTACAGGTTATGGATCGATATGTCGACCCCTTAGTGGGTCACTTAAAGGCAATGCTGAACTATCGCAAGTTCAAGAAGGGTACCAAAGCAGAAGTGGACGAGCTCTTGAGGATTGAGAAGGCAGAGAATCCCATGAGGATAGTGTACTCGTTTGGGATTTCCCACGAGCACCCAGGGACTTTCATCCTCACCTATATAAGGAGCACTAATCCTCACCACGAATACATTGGTCTCTACCCAAAGGGCTTCAAGTTCCGAAAAAGGATGTTTGAAGACCTAGATCGGCTTGTTGCATATTTTCAGAAGCACATTGACGATCCTCAGCATGATTCGGCTCCTTCGATCCGGTCAGTTGCTGCGATGGTCCCAATGCGGAGCCCTTCAACTGGCGGCTCATCGGGTGGATGGGGTGGCTCGGGCAACGAAGGTGGCTGGAGAGGAGGCCAATCTTTTGATAGAGACCGATCCTCTACACCGGGATCCAGACCAGGTATGAAAATCTTGTTGAGGTTATTATATTAAGCTTTATTAAGCACCTTAGTACAACCTTTGGCTAATATTTGTTTGTGAATTTATATAGGCCGGAATGATTTTAGAAACAGTGGTGGTAGAGATGGGCATCCAAGTGGAGCTCCTAGGCCATATGGTGGCCGTGGACGTGGACGGGGCTCCTATGGTGGTGGCAGAGGGAACAATAGCGGGAACGACCGTCAAGATTCTGGGTACGATGCACCGCGATGGGATTCGGGCAACAAGGAAGGAGGTGGTGGTGATGGGTGGGGAAGCTTCCCTGGTGCCAAGGTCCAGAACTCACCAGGGAGGGAGGCATTTCCTGGTGGTTGGGGTGCTGGTGGCAGCGGGAGCAGTAGTGCTGATGGAGGTGGGGGTGGCTGGGGGAGTGGCGGTGGCGGAGGTGGTTGGGGCGGAGGCGGAGGCGGTGGAGCTGATGATAGCAGCGGAGGTGGAAGTGGCGGAGGCTGGGCTAGTGGTGGGGGTTCGAAGAGGTCTTCTAATGAAGGGTGGTCTGGTGATGGGGGCGGCAGCGGTTGGTGACACATCCCGAAGAGCTCAGGGAGTGGTGGGATTTTGAAGATTGCTGAGGGATGGTCTGCCTTGGAGACCTCTCTAGTTTTTGGTTACCCACCCGGCTTATGGTTTGCCGATGGGGGGCCTCTAATGATGTAATGAATGAACGAGCCTTGTCTAGGATTAGTTAGTAAGGGGACGCCTTGCCGTCTCGTCTGAATCATGTAAGCGCGCTTTCTTAATTAATTAGTCAATGATTAACTTTTGTTTTTCTTTTTGGCTAGCAAAACTCTGGAATGGATCAATCCATTGGGAAATGCTCGAGTCAATGAGCTTCCGGTATGACTTTCTTTTTGTATATAAATATTACTGGTTTAGTTTTTTTAAGTAAAATTTTAGAAACTTATGTTTGAAAAATGAAAATTCGAGAGCGCCAGAGTGAGTGCCACGTAAATAATCATTTGTTATCAAAATGCGTTTGTAGTATGAATTTGACATGCTAAAAGCAACTATACATATAAAATGGATTTAACTTCCCTTGGGAGTTTTTTCTTGTTAATGAGTGCTTATGGAAGCCAATCAAATGTGTCACGTCTCAAATTGTCAATAATAAAATAATAAAAATTTATTATTTGATAATAAACTTATTATTTTGAAAATAATAAGAAACTTGTTATTTTGGAATAAATTTATCATTTTGGGTTCAGGATGAGTACTTGATGAATTTGTACCCCCACATGGACAACTAACTTTTTCGTGGCGAGAACAACTAACTTTTTTGTGGCGAGATGGTGTTAGAACCCATAAAAGTTCTGAAGGTCCCGGGTTCAAAACCCAAAAAAATAATGTGGGAGTCGTTCGCCGGAGTTCATTTAACGCGGAGCGTGGTGGGCCCAGGATGAGTACTTGATGAATCCGTACCCTCACACGGACAACTAGTTTTTTGTAGCGAGATTAACAAGATTTTTGTTAAATAACAAGAAATTTATTTTTTTGGAGTCTTTATAAAACCTAGCTTCTAAGGAGCCTTCGTATATTAGCAACACTCATATAAAATATAAGAGTAAACTAGCAATTTCGCCCATGAAATAGTCAATTTGCACCAATCGAGCAATTTCGCCCATGAGATAGTCAATTTGCACCAATCGAGTCCTTTGCATGAAATCTGCATTAACAATTTGGTCCCTTGCAACATTAATTTGGTCTCTTAGAACATCAATTTAATCCCCAAATATCAATTTAGTCCTTTAGAACATAAATTTGGTCCTTTCATAACATCAAATTAGTCATTTGGAACATCAATTTCGTCTCCTATTGATGTAAATTGGGGGACCTAATTAATGTTACAAGGGGTAAAATTGATATTATGAAAAGACCAAATTGATGATGTAAGGGACCAATTGATGCTTGGGAACTACATTGATGTTAAGGGACTAAATTGATATTCTGAGGGGCCAAATTGATGTTGACAATGACTACTTTGATGCAAATTTCCTGCCAGGGATTGATGCAAATTGATTATCTCATGGATGAAATTGCTAGTTTACTCTAAAATGTAATGGACATTAGAAGAAATGACTATATATAATAGAAAAAGAGACTCATTAAAGAAAAAGAGACAACCCAAAAAAAGTTTTTAAATATTTATATATATATATATATATATATATATGAAAGCAAAGTATGAGGTCGAGTCGGTCAAATAGCCTAAGAACGTTTCGTTTCTCAATGAAATTTTCTTGATTTTTGAGTTTTTAGAATTTTAAAGGGCAAATTACAAAAAAAAACTCAAATTTTGTAAAATGTCTCAGTTTTGTCATAAATTTTGTTTTGTAACAAAAAAAATCATAAGTTTTCTAAAATGTCTCAAAAATGACCTCCGTTATAACTTCCGTCAATTTTTGCCTACGTGTGACCTACGTGGACTATTAAAGGGACCCACTAGCCTACGTGTGACCTACGTGGACTGTTAAAGGGACCCACCATCAGCAGCAAAAATTGACGGAAGTTATAACGGAGGTCATTTTTGAGACATTTTAGAAAACTTATGGTTTTTTTTGTTACAAAACAAAATTTAGGACAAAATTGAGACATTTTACAAAACTTGAGTTTTTTTTTGTAATTTACCCAATTTTAAATTATCTTTTATTATGAAATTAGCAAAAAAAAATTTCAAAAAAATTTTCGATTATAATATTCCATTTAAAAATGAACGAAAATATAATAATTTTTTTGATATTATAGTGATCTCTAATTGAAGGCAATATGAGTTTTATGAATGGAATTTTCTAGATTTTTATTTTTTTTATTTTTTCTGAATTATTTTAATAAAAAATATTTTTAAAAGATATCTCATAATAAAATTCGATTTCTCGATTTCTTATGATTAATATAACATAATGTATTTGAAATAAATGATAAGATTTTATTATATGTGTAGATATTATTTAATAAGCAAGTTTTCAAAATTAGAATTAATATTTCATCACATCAATATTAACATCAAAATAAGTATGTTTTAGCATATATTTTGTAAAAGGAATTTTCTAAGTTTTTATTTATTTATTTATATTTCAAAAATCATTTTTAATAAAAGATATTTTTTAAAAGATATCTCGCATCGTAAAATCTGATTTTTTGATTTCTTTAATTTTTATAATTTATATAACATAATATATTTGAAATAAATGAGAAAAATTTATTATATGTGTACATAGTACTTAATAATCTTGACTTTTTAGAATAAAAATTAATATTTCATCAAATTAATATTCAAATGAAAATAAGTATACATTAGTATATATATTTACCCATAATATAAATATACTTAATATATGGTTACGTAGACATCTTTTAGTATATATAGGAAGAAAAAGTATGTATAAGTTTTATATTTTATAGATATCAATTGAAAATAAATTAGATAATATTTTATAGATATATATGAATTATATTTTTTCAAGAAACAAATCTGATTTGTTAACCAAAAAAGAAAGACAAATCATATTATATTTTAACTAAATTCCATATGATGGTTATAAATATGAATCATTATACACATAGAATTGCATGTCCAATCCTAGATGCAAGCAAGTTAATTAAATTTACGATTTGATTTTTTCTTTTATTTTTATCCTAATTTTTCATTTTTTTCCCAATTTTTGCTTTTTTTCCCCTCATATTCTTCATGGTAATGTGACTTTCATCTCAAAAGGCTACTTATTTGTTCATTTTATTATTTTTGTTTCATTTTTTACTTTCGAATGAATTTTTTCTTTTAATTCTTAATTATAATTATTGTTGCGCAGCTGTCGCACATAAATAAATCAAAGAAAAGCCAAGGTGGACGGTCACTGGGACTCTCCTGTCAATGGGCTGCTCCGCCCACGGAGAATCTGGCAGGGGGAATTAGAGGGGCCAGTCTCTCCCTCCGGTGCAATGGCTATTGAAAACCCCGACGCGTCTCGTTCAAAGCCAGCCGTCTGATGCCGCCGCATCACCGGCGCAATTCCGCAGTTCACGTCTCCTCTTTCTCGGTTGATTGCTCCCAATCGGTCGTTTCTTTTCTCTTTCCTCTTTGCTTGTTCGTTCGTGTGTTTGGGTGGTGGTTTCTTCTATTCAGCGAGTGACGGTTCTAATGGTGATTCTGGATTAAAAAAAATTAAGGAGAAGAAGAGCTGCTACTGTCTGTATGTTTCTGTCATCCGACTGGCTGGCTGAAAGTCGGGAGTTTTGTGAGGGTGAAATCTTCGCATAGCTCACTAAGAATGGCATTCCCCTTCCATCTCACTGTCGCGGATTAACTTGGGGCTTCATGAAATATGATGAAGCTTGACCTAATTCATTCTGTTGTTCAGTGCCCTGAAGAGGAGGTTTTGTAGCCGTAAAGGGTCAGGCTGATGGATACTTTTCCGTGTTAGTTACTCTTAGATGCTCGTAATGCACTGCACTAGCTTTTCCTTTCATTGTAAGCTCAAAGAGGAAAATTTTAGACAGATGATGCCCGTGTACGGGGGGAAATATGCCAATCACCTTACAATGATGAAAAGTCTAATAGATCCTACCTACCTTGGTTATGAGTTGAGGTTGAGAGCAAAACCCCCAAGAATGAGTCCTATGTCTTATCTCGTGGTTGGAGGCTGCACTCACCTATTTGCACGGGTAGGTAGGAGCTAGTAGACTTTTCTTCATTTCATCTTTCTGATTATGTAATACAAGTGTGGTGCATCAGAATAGCTCGATTTCAATCATTGGTACAAATTTTGGGGGTTCAGCCTAGGAGTTTCGATGGGAAAGATGTATGGGCTTGGTCTGTTAAACTTTTTGAGTCGAGCTTATTCTTTGCACACTTGGTTACATTGAAATGATAGATGAGATGGGGTACTGGTTCTATTATTTTTTCCCGACATAGAGGGGACAGAAATCGATATTCCTTTGTTTCCTCTATCTCCATTGCCGCTGTTTCCCAGTCTTTTAGCAGAGATAGCTGGAACTTGGAAGGTATGCAATGAGTTACTCATCGAGAGTGCTGATTATGCCCTGAGAAATCAATCCAACTTTTGGGCCTTAAGATTTATTTCTTTTCCTCGGTTGATTCGAAAGTGCCGCAGTCCTCCTTGGAAGAAAGTTCATATATTTCTTGATGATCAAAATTGTGGTTTGATATTGCATTTTAATGCAGGCACTCTCAGAAGGTCCCAACTCACAAAACTGAATTGTGATAGACAAGGGACGTGAATTCAAGAACTTAAAGAGGCGTTGCTTCCTTGGTAAGGCCAGCAAGTTGGGAACCTCTCCTCTCAAAGAAGCTCCGAAGAACATTAGCTGCAGGGAAGCAGGCTATTTCCAAACTTTCAACAAAAGTTGGTAATGAACAAAAAAAAAAAATCTTTCGTGAGATTGCATACTTTTTGGCTATGCGTATTTAGTGTGGGCAATGGGTTTGGGGTGAAACCTGAAGTTAATGCAAAATTTTTTCTGCCTACAGGAGTTTGGATCATTGCGATCAAGTTTATTATATTTGATGCGGCCTCAAGCTCTTATGTACTTCTTGACGCATAAATCTCGGCCCAGCTATACAATCCGCTAAAGAAATAGATTTGGAGCTCAGGCTTTTACTTCAGGACTGAAGACTGCCATACAAGTTGCATCACAATCTGTGTTCTATTCAGTGTCTCTTCAGTTTTGGCCTCCTTTCCTTCTCCGACCGACTTACTCTCAATTTGTTCACCTCTCTAACTTGAACCAGAATAGATTCTTCCCCTGCTCGTCGCATTTGATGCGCATAGTATTTATGGTTCGACCATCATATATACATGTTTACTACCTTCATCACATGAATTGTACTCGAGGCATGTGATTTGGTGTGAGTATTTCGATCAAAGGCAAGACTTTGCTCATGAAGAACCTTTTTTTTTGCTAGAAGTGTGTTGCTCAAGCAGGCAAGACTGAGACACCATCATGTTCCTTGTTAGAACCTCTTAAGGCAAAAAATTGCTACTCGTCACACAGTTTTTTTGTTTTTTTAAAAAAAGGAAATTGGCTTATGAGTTAGGAAATTACTTTTACTTTTTTTTTTCCTCTTTTCAGCGAGCCCGCGTTGTTAGGGCGTCTGCTTACACCCTATTCACGAGATAACATTCACGAGATAATTTCAAATCAGTAGTACGTCGCTGTTTTACCAATTGCAGTTCTGATAATTTGCATAAAATGAAGTGTATTGGTACTTATAAAATTCTGAAAAATAATAAAATCACAAGCACTCCGGAAAGTCTGGACCCTGGTGACCTCAGCTCTACTGAATATAATACATCCGGTGCATGTGCACCCGCGTGTAAGCTACCAGGTTGCGACCGTTGCACTGACCTTTGTGTACTTGGGCGTTCATGGACCGGGAGCAAGAAAAGCTTTTTCCGCGGATGGAGATCTCCGGATTGAAACGTCAACGTGTCGGCCCTGAAGCCGAGCGTCTCCATCTTCTTCTTAATATGAAATCTCCGGAGAATCTCCGAGCGACAATCTTTTTCTTACAGACAAAAAAAAAAAAAAAAAAACAAAGGAGAAGGAAAAGGGAAGTGATCAGAAGATACTGACGAAAATATCATCCTAATCTGACAAACATCGCTCAATCTTCCCTTCGTGTTTCGTTTGTTGGGCAGTGGACACTTTTTCTTCCCAAAAGATCTGCGCAAAAAGTAGTGACTGCCCTTCTCCCTTCCCTCTCCATGGCCCTTTCTTCCATTGGCGGCCTCCCCGGCCTCTGTCAATCATAAGCCCGCATTTCTCTGAACCATAACGTGCCTTCTCCAGCAGCTCTCCCGTCACTCCCCTTTTCTCCCTCCGAAGACTTCTCCTGTAGCTTTCCACTGAAGTAAAGGTGAGAAGCCTATGCCCATCACATCAGCTGAGCTTACGATCTGTCTTCCATTGGGTTTTGCATTGTTTTGGGTCCCGTTGAGCTGAATTCTTCTTCATCTTCGTCGTGTAAGAGCTGGGTCGATGGTTTCTTGGTCAGAGCTTTGCCGCATATTCTGGTTTTCAGTGCTGAGATACCTCTTTCCTGTTTTGGTTCCCAGATATGCCGAACTGGGGCCTGCTTTCCATTTCCAGCAAGTCCATGAAATCGGTGACCGTGAGCTTTAGACTCCCGTACCACACTCAGTGGGGTCAGAGCCTGCTTGTGTGCGGTGCCGAGCCCGTGCTTGGCTCTTGGAATGTCAAGAAGGGCCTCCTGCTGAGCCCTCATCACCAGGGCATTGAGCTCATATGGACTGGCTCCATGCCAGTTCATGCCGGATTTACGAGCGAGTACAGTTACTATTTGGTGGACGACCAGAGGAACGTGCTGAGATGGGAGATGGGGGAGAAGCGCACACTGTTAGTTCCTGAGGGTGTGAACGATGGGGAGGTTCTGGAGTTTTATGATCTTTGGCAGGTATTCTTTATAGTAAAAGTTCCTTAGCGTGCTTATGATTTATGAATTGAATATGACCTCTTTGATACTGGCCATGAGGATTCCTATTATAGTTATGTTCTCCGACTCCTGGTCAGGTGAGAAACATGGAATCTTTCTTTTCGAGCCATGATTAATTTGTTGTGCGGAGGTAGGAAAAGTAGTGATAAAGAGAAACAACCATAAAGTTGAGCTAGATTTTACCTTTTTCCTGAAAAAGAAAAGAAGAATAAGGAGATTCATCTTTGCCTTTTGATAATTTATATGGAACCTCGTGGCTGATTACTTGCTTGGATATCTGAAATTCACATTTCCAGACTGGTTCAGATACTCTTCCATTTAGAAATGCATTCAAAGACGTTATCTTCCGGAGGAGTCGGAGTTTGGACATAGAGAGACCTTTGGCTGCAGTTAAGCCGAAGTTGGATGTAGATGGTAACTTTCAGTTGTGAACTCATTAAGCTATCATCCACGGGTGTGTTGTTTTTGACATCTCATGTTTAAACAGATTCAGTCCTTGTCCATTTTAAGATTTGCTGCCCAAATATTGAGGAAGACTCGATGGTAAAGCTCTTTTCCATCCTTGATTTTTAGTTGGTTATCTTCCCATTAAATGATTTTCAAGTTTCCATGTCATTTGCTTTGTTAGTTATTGTTACTAGTCATGAACTCCTGCAGGTCTATGTTATTGGTAGCAGTTCCAAGTTGGGGCAATGGAAAATTCAAAATGCACTTAAACTTAGCTATGCTGGTGATTCCGTTTGGCATGCTGAATGTATAATACCGAGGGGTGACTTTCCACTAAAATATCCTTTTGAGGCTCTTTCTTTCCTTGGATTAATTGCTTTAACCTCATTCCATCTCTCTTTTTTCTCTGTCTCTTCCTTGACAATTGTTCCACATATCGGTATTGTAAGTATGGCAAATCAGGAAAAATTGCTCTAGAGACCGGTTCCAATCGAGAACTTTCTCTCAATTCCTCAAAAGGTCCATCCCGATACATATTCCTCTCAGATGGCATGATGCGAGTAAGCTGTTTTAACGTGTTCTCTATGCCAAGGTTTTGCAGGTGAATGCTTATCACGTGATTAATCTTGTTAACCTGTTTTTACAGGAGATGCCTTGGCGTGGAGCTGGCATGGCAATTCCAATGTTTTCTGTGAGATCAGAAGATGATCTTGGAGTTGGGGAGTTTCTTGACCTTAAGTTACTTGTCGACTGGGCAGTTGAATCAGGGTTCCATTTAGTTCAGCTCTTGCCAATCAATGATACTTCTGTCCATGGGATGTGGTGGGATTCATATCCTTACAGGTACAATTCAAATGGTAAAATGATTTCCCGACTGCTTTTTCAACGAAGGATTTTACAATCTTCAATCGGTTGAGGAGAAGCTATATATGGTCGACAGATTGGAGAAAACTCACTTTGATTATTAAATAGACTGTCTTAGTTGATTCTGCCAGTATGATATTGAAATTGATTATGGGTTATCTGGGTGATACTCTTACTAGAAATCTTTATTTTTATGACTTGGCTCTGCAGTTCGCTTTCAGTGTTTGCTTTGCATCCGCTTTATCTGAGAGTACAGGCACTGTCAGATCATATACCAGATGATATCAAGGTTGTATACAATCTTCTTAAGATTTCGACTCTCTTAATCTTTGTTTGACCATGGAAATTAATATCATTCACTTCTACTTCCAGCAAGACATTCTGAAGGCGAAAGAAGAACTAAACAAGAAGGTAGAGTTCTGGGTCTGAGCTACAGCCTGCTTTGTTTGGTTATTAAGATTTGTCGAGCTTCCTGACCACTATCCTTTTCTAACTGTGTGTGTCCATTCCTAGGATGTTGATTATGAAGCAACAATGGCTACTAAGCTTTCCATTGCCAAGAGGATGTTTGCCACAGAGAAGGATTCAATTCTCAATTCCAGTTCCTTCCAGAAATTCTTTTCTGAGAATGAGGTTCTACAGATGTTCTATTAGTTTGCTCTTATATCAGAAGATCATCTTTTTAGGTGCCCAGTCACCTGATTCCTTGATTTAATGTTCGTAGGAATGGCTGAAACCCTATGCAGCATTTTGTTTTCTGAGAGACTTCTTTGAAACATCAGATCATAGCCAATGGGGTCGGTTTTCTAATTTTTCAAAAGAGAAGGTTTGTACCTGCTTGGTTTGAACATTTCAAGTTCAAAGTTGCAAATGTTGCACAAGACCAACGTGAAATTAATAGCAACATCATTATTTTATTTCCCGTTGCAGCTTGAGAAGCTTACTGCAAAAGACAGCCTCCAGTACGAGATAATTTGCTTCCACTACTATGTTCAGTTCCATTTACATTCACAAGTAAGACAAAGAAATGCTTTAAAATCCATGCATCATTCAATTTACTATTTCTCTACCGTGGAGTTGTCCGTGGTGTAGAGCTACTCTTGTTTTCTATAATCTTTGTGAACATGAATCTATAGCCCTTTCCATTCTTTTCCCCAAGAAAACAAAGAGAACCTTTGTTTTGCTTACATGAATTTATAATTGTACCCAGGTGTTTTTAAAGAAAAAGAAGATAGAAAGGCTTACCAACCAGTTCAATTCAATGAGTGTACCTTTATTGTTTTAAAGAAAGAGAACGGAAAGCTTATTGTTTGTGAAATTTCAAATGGACAGTTATTGGAGGCCGCGGAATATGCGAGAAAGAGACGCGTGGTTCTAAAAGGAGATCTTCCTATTGGAGTTGACCGGAATAGTGTGGATACCTGGGTCTACCCTAACTTGTTCCGCATGAATACATCTACTGGTGCACCTCCTGATTATTTCGATAAGAATGGGCAGAACTGGGGATTTCCCACTTATAACTGGGAAGAAATGTCGAAAGATAATTATGCTTGGTGGCGTGCTCGGCTAACACAGGTTTTCACTAACTTACATAGCGTTAACCATTATATAATTGAAATTTGATTAATGTTACTCTATGTTATGATTTACCTGGATAAAATGCGATGTGTCGAATGTTCTGTTGCTCCCACAGATGGCAAAGTATTTCACTGCATACAGAATCGACCATATATTGGGTTTCTTTAGGATCTGGGAGCTCCCAGAGCATGCTATGACTGGCTTAGTTGGTAAATTTCGACCATCAATTCCTCTAAGCAAGGTATTATCTTCTTTAATTGAAAAATCCAATCTCGTCTGCAACAATTAAAAGATGCTTATGTTTATATTGCAAACATAAGCTTTCTCAGTCTTCATCCATTCTTCTATAACAACAATTTTTTTTTATTGTAGGAAGAATTGGAACGAGAAGGAATATGGGATTTTGACCGTTTGAGCAAGCCATACGTTCGACAGGAATTTCTGGAGGTTCTGAATATCCTTTGTCTATGATATTCAAGTCCTGCGTGGATTTGTTGCAAGCTACTTATGCAGTTTCTTTTCCTTACTCCAGGAAAGATTTGGAGATTCCTGGCCTTTAATAGCATCCAATTTTTTTAATGCATGTGGAAAGGATCGATATGAGGTAAAGGTCACTGAAATTAATGAAATTTGATATTATTCTTTCTGTTTTGTACCTGAGAATCTCTCCAGGATCATTGGGAATTTCTGGACTTCTGCCACTTGAGCATTTACTTATTCATCTTTTGGATCAAACAGTTCAAGGAAGAGTGCAACACAGAGAAAAAAATAGCTGCAAAGGTGAAGACCCTCACGGAGAAGTCCTTATTGGGGAATGATGATAAGAGTCGAAGAGATCTTTTTGATCTTATAAAGGTAAATATATTCGGGCAAATTGATTCCTATAAGTAATAGCTCACAAAGTTTCTTCTTTGCTGTTGAGTCTTTGATCTGTTCAAACTCCATTGTTAAACCGGATTTTCTCTATCAAACTATCATTGCAGAATATAGTTCTCATCAAGGACCCCGAAGATCCAACAAAATTTTACCCTCGTTTCAACCTTGAAGATACATCAAGTTTTAATGACTTAGACGATCACAGGTACTAATTTTGGGATATTTTTGTAGCCATCTTAACTCTGATGATAAACACTTTTGTTGAGCTAATGAAGATTTTGCTGCTGCTTATACAGCAAGAATGTTTTGAGAAGACTCTATTATGATTACTATTTCCACCGGCAAGAAGATCTGTGGCTGCGAAATGCCCTGAAGACACTGCCAGTCCTTCTGAACTCCTCAGATATGATGGCTTGTGGGGAAGATTTGGGCCTGATCCCATCTTGTGTACATCCGGTGTGTCTCTCTCACGTCTCTTTATCTCTCACAATCGAAACAAACTCCTTGGGCGAGTTTTTTGATACATGTTCTTAATGCAGGTTATGCAAGAGCTGGGATTGGTCGGTCTAAGAATCCAACGTATGCCAAGTGAACCAGACTTAGAATTTGGCATTCCTTCTCAATACAGTTACATGACGGTAGGGTCGTCTTTCACAATCTTTACAAGGCTTCAGTGTGTAGAACTGTATATATGTCATTACAGTTGGAAATTATGGTGCCGATGCCAAGTTTTCCATCCGCATGTTCTAGAAATATGCTGTTTATGCCCTTATATACCTGTTGGCTATGAACTGGATTGTTTTTCATGGTTGTAACTGGAAAGCAAGGGGTCTTCTCTGTGTTTGCAAATGTTGCTTGCTTTCAAGCTCTCATATGGTTACTAGGAGAAATCTTTATATTCAAACGAAGTGTAGAGCTGGGTTTCTCCTCTGTTTTCAGGTTTGTGCTCCATCCTGCCATGACTGCTCTACATTGCGTGCTTGGTGGGAAGAAGACGAAGAAAGAAGACGTCGCTATTTCAAGGCTGTTGTTGGGACTGACAAGTTGCCCCCAAGTAGATGTGCACCCGAAGTTGTCCATTTTATCCTTAGGCAACATGTTGAAGCGCCGTCAATGTGGGCGATCTTCCCTCTCCAGGTACTATTTTGACTGGCGTATATGGCCCCTAATTGTGAACATACTGTTCTAAACATCCCTCCATGTGATGCTCAGGATCTACTGGCATTGAAAGAAGAGTACACAAGTCGCCCTGCGACGGAGGAGACGATTAACGACCCCACAAACCCGAAACACTACTGGAGATACCGTAAGCCCGAATTCCTTATAGAATGCGAAACTATATTTTTAACTCAAGATACCAATTTCCGGAATAACACGAATTCAGTACAGGTGTCCACATGACGCTGGAGTCTTTGATGAAGGATAAGGGACTCAAGACCACGATTAAGGATCTCGTGAGCGGGAGCGGGAGATCGTATCCCCGACTTGAGGAAGCTGATGTCCCAGAAATCCAAGCCGAAAACAGTGATGCGGAAAAGAAGCAGGTGATCAATGGTGTCCCAAAGGAGAGGGTGGCAGTTTCGGTCTGAAGGTCATGCAGCTGAGCGTCCCTCTTGCGCTCGTATATATTGTTCATCGTGAATGGCTTCTTCTAAGCTCGCTCGTGAGGTTCCCGCTTATACCTATGCCTTCTGTAGATCATTTTATTCTGTCAGCAATTAGTAAAGGTATGTCATTGCGCGAGGTAATTCCAGTGTTAAGAGAAGTTGATTACGTACGCGAGGTAGTTATGTTAGCCCGATAAAGAATAAAGAGATAGCTTATCGCACTCTTGTAACCTTAATAAAATCAAAATCTTTCCGCGGCCAGATCGTGCACGGCTATTAATTTGTATCTCCGAGCTCAGATTAACCGGTGGTATATAACGATCATTAAGCAACATATCGATTGGATCATTCATTTTTGGGCACGTAAAATGGAGTAATATCTGATGATTCTTTTTGCTGAATTCACGTACCGGGGCAAATTTAGGAAAGAAATTCATCAAATGAGGAAGACTCATTTCCTGAAATTAATTTTTAAAAAATTGGCGGGGGGGCGGGCCGACCTTAGGAGGGCGGGAGATGTTCCGCCCCGACGTGGAGAGCCAAGCACCGCCCCCTCCGACAGCCAAAAGCGGCGGGACCGCCACCTGACTTAATCAACCGCCGCTGGTGCTCTGTGCTAACAGAATAGAAGTCCCAACCACCGGAAACCTCTCACGTCCAAACACCTTCGTTCGACCGCCACTTGGCGACGAGCATGTCCAGTAATTGGAGCGTTAGGGGGGAGAGAGAGAGAGCCGTTGGTGCCCGGAGAAGGCGGGAGTGAAAATCGGAGGGAGGGAGGGGGAATTGGGGAGCGACTCTGTTCTTTTCCTCTTTAGGGTTTGCCTTTGCTCTCTCTCATTGCAGAGGAGGACCTTAAGAAAAGGAGGGCCCGAGGAGGGGAGAGAGAGAGAGAGAGAGAGAGAGAGAGAGAGAGAGAGAGAGAGAGAGAGAGAGAGAGAGAGGAGATAGTGTTCTTTTGTGTCATTTCCGTTTCTCTTCTTCTTCTTCTTCTTCTTCTTCTTCTTCAACAAAGGGATTTTGATTCTGTCTGAAAGAGAGTTCCCAGTGACGGATTGTTTCTCTCGAACCTCCCGTTGCTGTTCGTCCTCCCCTGAATGCCTTCTCCCAGTGTTCAGGGTCCGTCCTCTCCTCTTTCTCATTTGTTTGATTGCTGGGATTTTGCTCTGATTCTTAATTGATTGCATTCCGATCGAAGTGGCGATTCTATGTGCGGAGGAGCGAGGGATTCGTAGGTACGTTTGATGGCCATTTGTCTGATTCAACCTGTTTCTTCTTTCCAATTTTGCTGCAATTGATTCAGTTTTGTATTTGGGTCGCAATGCATGTACAGGTCTTGCGACGATGAACCAAAGGAGATTGGTATGAAATGACCTAGACTTGTAGCTGTCACTAGCGTGTCGATATTGAGGAAGCAGACTCCACCATTGTTTTTGGGTCCTCCAATATTGGTGAGAACCAAAAAATGCATTTTGATTCCAGTCCCGATGGGGTCGATTTCATTTGCTTGAGACTGATGGGAGATCTTCTCGTGTTGTTGTTGTTGTTGGTTATGTCTAGTTTGTGATGGCTAATCCATCTAGGAAGATTCCTTCGCTAGGAATGTCCTGATCTTAACTGCTCCTAGCATGCCCTCCGTCTGTCCTCTTCCAACTCCGCGAGAAACTCTGCATAATGGCTGTAGCTCTTCATCACCATTCAGGATTCAAACCTCCAAACCGGTCTCAGAGATGCAGACTCCAGTCCTTCACTAACCTCGACTTCGCCCTAGCTGACCTTCCCCGAACCGGTTCAGTCCACCACTCCTCCTCAGAACAAGCCCTCGAGATCACTAACGTCCACAGGTGCTTCTCCACCCCATGCCTTTCCTTGACCTCCAAGGTGGAGGACGACTTCGACATGAACCCGAGGATAGAGATTGTTGGAGGCAACAGGGACCCTAGAGCTCGTGCATTAGTTGTGGAAGTTGCTATAGCTATGGCCTCGGGCATCAATATCGTGCCTGTTTCAGAAGGACTAGGGGGAGCCTACATCTTGCAGGGGCGTAATGGTCACAACATTGCCCTTGCAAAGCCAATAGATGAGGAGCCCTTGGCATTCAACAATCCTAAAGGCTTTGGGGCCCTGATGCTGGGCCAGCCTGGGCTGCAACGGTCTGTTCGGGTTGGCGAAACGGGCCTTAGGGAACTGGCTGCTTGCCTTCTTGACCACGACGGGTTTGCTGGGGTCCCTCCAACTGCTCTTGCCAAAATATCCCATGTCCCATTTCATGTGAATGACGCATCAGGGATATCCCCGGTGCCATTCAAGATTGCTTCGCTGCAGCGCTTTGTGGATCACGATCTTGATGCGGGGGAGCTGGGCCCATCTAGCTTCTCTGTTGCCTCGGTTCATCAGGTTGGGATTTTTGACGTGAGACTACTGAACCTCGATCGTCATGCGGGAAATATACTTGTGAAGAAGTATGAGCAGGGGAATTGCTCCACGGGGTCCCTTGAGCTCATCCCAATCGACCATGGCCTCTGCCTCCCTGAATGGCTTGATGATCCTTACTTTGAGTGGCTCCATTGGCCACAAGCCTCTGTTCCATTCTCAGATTCAGAGTTTGAGTACATATCTAACCTCGACCCTTTTAAGGATGCGGATTTATTGAGAGCTGAGATTCCGAATCTGAGGGAATCCTCTATAAGGGTCCTTGTTGTTTGCACCATTTTCCTGAAACAGGCAGCCGCTGCTGGGCTCTGCCTCGCTGATATTGGTGAGATGATGACTCGTAGTTTTTCGGGCAAGGAGGAAAAACTGAGCTTCTTGGAGAATTTCTGCCTGCAAGTGAAGAAAAGCATGGAAAGTTGTTTCATCTTGGATGAAGAGAACCACTGGACAGAGGAAGAGGTTGATGACACTGAAATGATTCAGTTCGATGTTGAAATTGAAGATGGTTATGACGAAACAGATTTGGACACAAAGCCGGCCAAGATCCTGAGGTTCTCATCGCTGAAGTCCATGACTGCTCTCCTTGATTTGTCTTTCCCTCCGCAATGCGACGAAACCGACCAGTTCATTCCAGAATATGATGCAAAAACCACGGAAGAAAAAGTCGGTGGAAGTGATATCAATGGTACTGATAAATTCAAGAAGGGGGTTCTTCCCAGGAGCATGAGCTTCCAAGCACAGAAGCACATCAACGACAGCGGAGGAATCTCCTTCGGGGACATGAGCGAGGACGAATGGGATCTTTTCTTGGAGAGTTTCGCGAAGCTCTTGCCCGAAGTGATCGAGAACTGGACTTGCAAGGGTTTGAAGCAAAGGCTGGGAACCTCCTGCGAGTTCTGAGGTAATCACATTGTGAAGTAAAAGAAGAAGGGTAATAACGAAAATGAACCGATAAAAACTTAACACATGTTCGCTCGTACTTATTGTAATCGAGAGAACGGAAAATGCTGCCGACAACCTTATTAGGGTGATGTAGACTGATTTGTAGATATGAGGAGATTTTAGGGGTGTTAAATGGAAAAGTGATGGGATGAAGAGCCATCCTTTCCTTCATCTTACCATAAAACAACAAAAAGAAACAAAAAGGACATTCATTTTTTCCCCAAGTTTATGTATCATCATTTGTACAATGATTTTGTTCATTTTTCTTGCTCATGAGCAAATGCATATATATATATATATATATATATGTAATGAAACTGAAGATGTTGATGTAATTCATAGCGTGTGTAATGTAAATGTGTGTGTATATATATATATATATACGTGGACTGAACTTTAAATATATATTACTTAATATTAATTTTGTATTAGTTTGTAAATAATTAATGTGTTCATTAATAATTTATCCTCTTTCAATTAGTTAGAGAGAGAGAGATAGAGAGAGAGAGAGAGAGAGAGAGGGAAGAGAGAGAAACCGCACGCGCGACTGACTCATATACAGCTAATCATATTATATGATGTTACAAGCAGCGGAGGAGAAAGCTAAAGTCAAGTCCGCTCCGCTCCTTCCGCTGTCATCTCTCGCTCTGTTTCTTCTTCCGATTCCGATACAACAATGGCTTTTTTCTGAGCCAAATAACGGCAGAGATCCTCAACACTGATCTTAATCACACGACTATAATAATGGAACAACTCAACGACGACTGTGTCGAGGACAATAATCCGCTCAATTCCCCGTGATTCCATTGGCGGCAGCTGCTTCTTCTTCTTCTTGTCGAGATTCAGCTGTTGCTTCTTCGCTGTCGGAGGAGACCTGGACTTTTTGTTCCTCCCCCGGTCCCGGCTCCTGCTCCGGCGCCGCCGGGAGCTTGAAAGATCCGAACTTGGGGGTGAATTCAGGGGTCGGGGCAGCGCTGGTGTCGAAGGTGAAAGACTGCTGGTCCCTATACGATTCCGAGTACTCTTGGAATTTGTCGAGCGACTCAGGGCAGTTCCTCCGCCGCTTGGTTACCCGGGAGTCTTCGTCGGCCGGCTTGTCTGTGGCCGGCACCGGAGAGGTTTCGACGGGATCCGATTCGGGCGCAGAAAGGACCGGCGGGGGTTCCACCTGAGTGGGGGAGCTCTCTGACATGGTCTTGAGAAGGGGGCAGAGACAGAGAGCAAGTGGGGGGAGAGAGAAGCTGCGGAGACCTTTTTCCTTGTCCGTTAGATTGGGCCGTAGTTAATTATATGGGCCTGAGTCCTACGCCCAATGAAGGCCCATATACTCCTCTCCCTAATCAAGTCAAATATACTGAATAAATAAACTTTTATTTCTCAACCTTCAAAACTTTTGCCACTTGGGTTCTAATTCTAAATCTAATTCTTTTGTCACTTTTTCAGTTTTGATCCTACCATCCATCTTTTTGTTAATTTTTTTAATAAATTACATAATTTTAGTAAATGACATCATTTTGGCTATGTTTGTATTTTCCAATTATTTTTTAACGCTATTAGTTCATGTAAAAGGTCATATCAGATTTTCGTTTCTCCAATTTAACATTAGACATTTTGACATGCGATATAAAATAGCATGAATCAAATTAATAGAAGGGCCACCAGTAAGGGTCCCACTTCTTACTCCCCTTTACCTTTATTTTTTTTTATTAATTCTAATTTTCTATTATTTGAAGCTTATATAATTATCACTAAAACTATTTTTTGGAAGAAAGTGTCCTTTTTAATGGGAAAATGGAAAATAGGATCAAAATGAAAAATATGTCAAATATTGAGGACAAGATAACAAAACAAATTAATTTAGGATGAAAGATTGATGACTAAAAGGTGTTTTTTTTTTTTTTCACGCATGAGTAAAGTAGAAAATAAAATTTCCCTCCGCCAATAAGGGGGGAGAGAGATTCTCCTCTTCTCTTCAGTCCGTCGTCGCCGTCCGATTTGATTCTCTCTCTCTCTCTCTCTCTGTGCTAGTCTCTGCGATCCATAGCAACGATGGCCGGCAGCGGCAGGGCAATCTCCATAGTCGACCACCAGCTCCCAGACGACGACCACAACCGCTACGACGTGATTTTCTTCGACCGCCAAATCCCCACCCTGCTGACTCATTCCCCGTCCATGGTCTCCTTCTGGCTCTCCCAGCTCCCACCTCCCCCGCGCCTCGTCGGTCTCGACGTCGAGTGGCGCCCCAACTTCTCGACCTACTCCGACCATCCCATTGCCACCATCCAGCTCTGCACTGCCGCCGCCGCCGCCTCGTCAGCCACAAGCCTCATCTTCCAGATCCTCCAGGCCCCGCACGTCCCCAAGGAGCTGGCCGACTTCCTCGACGATCCGGCCAACAAATTCGTCGGCGTGGGGATCGGGGAGGACGTGGAGAAGCTGCTGGTGGACTACGGGCTCAGGGTGGGGAATCCGGTGGATCTGAGGAGCCTAGCGGGGAAGGCGCTGAAGAACGCCGGGCTGAAGACGCTGGCGAAGGAGGTGCTGGGGAAGGAGGTGGAGAAGCCGAAGAGGGTGACGAGGAGCCGGTGGGACAACCCGTGGCTCACCCCGGCTCAGGTTCAGTACGCTTGTCTCGACGCTTTCCTTTCATTCGAAATAGGCCGTTCCTTGACTGCAAGTGCTACTTCATCAGCAGCATCAGCATCAGCATCAACAGCTGTAGCCGCTGCTTGATCGGAGAAATGCGTCATTGTTGGGGATCGATATCTATCTAGGGTTTATGTTCTGATGGAGGAAGAGATCGAACCATACGGGATGTCTGAATTTGGAATCTTTCATTGCTTGCTTTTGGGTTGTAGATTCCACCAATTATGCCAATATATCAATGTTGATTGCTTGAATTTCTGGTAAATTTAATGCGATCTTTTGTTTGTGTTTTTAAAAATTCACTGAGGTTTCAATTTGATTTCAAATCTATCCAACCATACTTTTTCCGTCAATTAATAATCACGGCGAATCATCAGCATATTTGATGAGTAGATCATTTTATTACGATAACTTCGTTATGTTATCGGTCGTAGGTTTTCTCGGGTTTTAACGGATTTTTTTCTGTCCCGAGCCTTTAATGAATTCTTTTAGGTGGCTTTTGGTTCGATTACTCTTTTTATATATTGCTGGGAATGTTAGGATTGTCTAGAAAATTGACTGGTTTGTCATTTTACATGTTTGGAATATGAATGGTAATATGATATTACAATGTTTCCCACGTAAATAGATTTATGTTTGTATCTTCAGAAGATGAGGAAACCAAAATTAGAAGAAGAGATTGTGCTTCACCAGAGGAGACATGCTTGAAGAGGTGTGGGTGGGCCCATGGGCCCTCGCCCACCTCCGACACTTCCGGCCCTAATGGGCTCCTCACATGAACCTCTCTCTCTCTACTTATCGAATTATATGTACATTGTCACTGGCCACAATATATATATATATATATATATATATATATATATATAGCAGATGAATTGATCATTGCAGAACCATAAATGCCCTACTTATATAAGGTGTCGTCTCATCATCACCCCGCGTGTGACACCAATGTTCACTTATTTCTACTAGAGGGGCACCCAATACGGAAGCATTACACTGAATATGATTTTGCTGTTCAATTTCTGATTGTGTTATCGCTAGTTTGTACCACGGTATCCGGAAGTCCATCGGGTCCCGACTAGTCCAGTTCGAGCTGAGTCGGCCCAGTAAGAGATGAAAGCTCTCTCATCATCGATTTTTTTCCATTCACAAGACTCGAACCTAATGCTTTATTTAAGGGGAACAAGCGTCGATACTTTCGGTATTATTAATTAAATTGCATTTAATAAAATAAATTGGAAAAAAGAAAGTTAGATAAAAGGTTTATTCCTCCTTTTATAATATTATTATAGATTATAGATAACTCCCATGTTGGAAGCATCATTAGAGAATTTTAATCTCGTGGCACCTACCTTGGAGAGAGTTAGTGATCCATTTCCTTCTATTAATTTTTAGAAAAAAACCATTGGGCTTGAACATTTACGTGATTAGTTACGGAC
Source organism: Punica granatum (assembly GCF_007655135.1). Classification (NCBI taxonomy): domain Eukaryota; kingdom Viridiplantae; phylum Streptophyta; class Magnoliopsida; order Myrtales; family Lythraceae; genus Punica; species Punica granatum. The sequence continues at coordinate 40,123,300 of NC_045128.1, read as the reverse complement.
TCGGCCTACGCGATCTCGTTTGGATTAATTCTCCAATATGGTACTTTCTTTAATATGATGATCGGAGAAGACAGCAAACATGTGATGTATTGAGGAATTAACATCAGCCTTAGCCAATGAATGAAGCTCTCGGCAGCATGAAGAATTAGAGCTTAAGGGACAAATCAATCCCCTCATTGTCTTCCACTGCCTCCGGGGTGCGACCAGGACAAGTGCAACGATCCTTTGCTTGCATTGGAGTCCCTCCTGGCACGGTATGAACGATGATTGAGGCAGCTTGTGGTGGCAACGATGGTGGCAGCAGAGGCAGCTCCTGTCTGTGGTGTTGGTAGCCACCCCCCAGGCCCGATGGTGCACCGCCATCCTTCATAGCCTCTTGGGTGTGACCAAGACAACTAGAAACAGTATAGTGATCGAGTGCCTGCATTGGACGCCCTCCAGGCACGACCTGGATGATGTTTGACGCAGCTTGTGGTGGCGGCGGGGGCGGTGGCTGCAGCAGTGAAGGCACCCCTTGTCTGTGGTGCTGGTAGCAACCGCCGGGGCTTGATAATGCACCTCGGTCTTGAACAGCCTCTAGGGTGTGACCGAGACAACCAGAATCAGTGGAACGATCCTGTGTCTGCATTGAACGCCCTCCAGGCACAGCCTGAATGACGTTTGAGGCAGCTTGTGGTGGCGGCAGCTGTAGCAGAGGCAACCCTTGTTTGTGGTGCTGGTGGCCACCACCAAGGCTCGATGGGGCACCGCCAGGCCAACTTGAAGACTGCGGCTGTTGCTGCGGTGGCGCCGGCAGTGCTAACAGTGGTGGTCTTTTGACCAAGGTGTCAGGCTGCCTGTGTCCATGTACTGGTACCGCTCCAGAAAGAATGGAGGAGTTAGGCACAGGCTGTCCCGGGTATAAGTGAACCATCCGGCCTACTCGGATCTGTTGGGCATCAGCGGCCGCTGGCAATGGTGCAACCGTCTCTAGCATCTGAGCAGCCCTCTCCCTCTTGTGCTCATCCTCATGGCCCCCTAGTGCCTTCTTACTGCGGAACCTCTTGGCGCAAAAATCACAGTACAATCCCTTTCTCGCAACCGGCTTAACCTTCATAGGTTCCTTTCTTGGACCTAGGGTCAGTTCTGGTACACTTGAGGAACCGTTCGTCATCTGGTTCATCAAGTTTAGCTCAGGTTCTGTAGCGTTCTCAACAACTTTCTTACCTTTAGGCGCCATTGATAATCGCCTTGCTTGGTTCTTTTTGTTGCAAGTAAATGTTATTATGATGATACAACATGAAGATGCATGAAATTCTATATATATAGAGAAGAAATTGTAGTAGGTGACTATAGTTTTAATTTGGCAACAAGATTTTGCTTACAAAACGCTGTAGAATAAGTTGAAAACATACCTGGCATTTTTGGAATGAAACCCATCCAAGGACTTGCTGTCTAAGTGAAAAACTGAACTTACCATTTATTACGCATTCAAGAAAATTGTGATAAGCAAGATGACATATATAGTTTATTTATAATGAGGTAACAAGAACAATTGTTCCGAGTTCTGTACAGTATTTCCGAATCAAGAGATTGATTTCTTAATCCGCACATTTCGTTAGTGAAAATTCACATAACGAGATAGTTTGTATTTCCTTTTGAAGAAATGAAAATATGTACGATCATCGACTAGAGCTTCTACTATTTTCCGATTGTACTGCACAAACTATTTGCCAAAGAAGGAAAAAAAAAAAAAGAGAGGAGCTATCCATGGATTGGCAACAAAATCTAAAGCAACGTAGCAAATAACAATTTGCATTCTGATTGCAGTAACTACAATTGGATAAAAATGCAATTCCAATATAGGTAACTCACTAAATAAAAGGAAATGGTCCAATGAGCACTACTCTTCATCCATGATTGGTACATCCAATTCACAAATTTTAACTTAACTAAATGGAGGAATGATCTAGTAAATCCTCTCTGCTGTAGAGACGGGACGGAGAAACACGACGATGACTGTGATGTTATCTTTGCTTCCTCGTTCGGCGGCTTCAGTGGCCAATCTCTTGGAGCACATGCCTGGCTCTTTGACCGTGTCTCTTATAATGCTCACGACTTCTTCGTTACTAATCACATCCCAGAGCCCGTCACTAGCCATAACCTAATTGTTAAACCAAACAAAGAAAGCTCAACAAGGGGGAATTATTAACTGAGGAAGGACTCCTAAGACCTCTCTGGATTTTTTTCTTTGAGCTGCATCAGGGCCATTAATACTTAATGAACAACACAGGATCTTCTGGACAGTATTAAACAATTTTCTACACTACTTATTCGTTGTTGAGAACAACTCAGCTTTTGGTAATTACTTCCATCATGACTGTTAATCGCACATAATTAATTGCACTAGGGCCAGAATTGCTTTTTCTTCTCGTGAAAATAGTTGTCTCATTTTGTTCATTCAGTTACGCATTATAATAGGATGAATTCATGATCATTACCAGGTATTCGTCCTCCACAGAGAGAAGGGTTTCAGTAATCTCAGGTTCAGCAGTTACTGCAGGCTTCAAATCATCATCTCCGATTGATCGAGTGACCTGTGAAAAGTATGTAAGTACTGAGTACTAGTCCAATGGCTTGACTACGAAAAATCGATCAATAGTTTACTTGAAATACAAGATAAAGGAATTTTGTCGGAAAAAAAGTTCAATGCAGTGGTCAATTAGTTGCCTATGCAATTGTCATGGATTATATTACCTGAAGCGCAGCAACGCCAACCCGCCAGGTGTCAACCTGCCACTTCACTTGTCCTCCTGCCTTAGTCACACGATCTCTCTCTTCAATACGACTTGCAAGATGATCCTGATTGTTCAAGACGAGTAGGTTGAGAGGAGAAGAGAGAAAAAATGCACACGATAAAAGACCTAAAAGGTATGAAAATTTTATAGTCCGTTTGGGTGCGGAAAAACATCGTAATTATGATAATAAATGAACACAGAAATTTTGAACAGTTCTCAGAATAAGATTTCCTGATCTTACGATGCTAAGAGGAAGAGGCTGACCAGCACGACACAAGATTGTCCTACAATCACCGGCATTAGCAACAAAAAGTTTGTCCCTAACAATCAAGGCAGCAATTGCAGTACACCCAGGATGCCAATCTTTCTGGACAGCTCCTCTGATCTTACGACGAGAATCCAATTCATTCTTAAATGCTATATCTGTCTCCACAAATGCCTCGAACAAAGCATTGTTGGGGCTGGAATACATGTCCCAAACAAGTTATTTTAGTGAGAATATAAAGTCAAAGGAGAACTATGAGATGGTGGTTCGTTATTTAACGAAGTATAAACCTGTGGGTGGAACTAAAAGTTTGCAGAAACCCAGGCAAGGCTCGAGCGGAAAATTCAGCAGCCGCAGCACCTACATGAGGTACATAGATAAAATTTAATCTCGTGATTTGCAGAAAATTCTTGAATTTGAGAATACACAAAAAAAGGGGAAATAAGGCCTATAGGAATAAACCACAGATCTTTTTCCAGAATTACTGAAAATCCTCAGTCAGTTTGCATACTACTTTCTGGAATTGGATGAATGATTTAATTAAGAACATAAAAGTGGGCTTTGTGGTTCAATTAGAGCTTAATGGCATAACGAGGTTTAAAGGAATGGAAAAACATTAAATAAAAATATAATAAATTTAATATATGGACCAGCTCGTAGCAAGAACACTTGAACCAGATGATTCTAAAAAAGAACCAAACACTTTCAATTAGTTCATCTGCAAAATCAGATTTTCAGGAACTTGCCTGGCCAGAAGTCCACAGTTGATCAGACTAGTCCAGTTAGTAATATACCTCTATGACCATCAAAGATCCCAAACATATGAACATCCTTTTCATTGCACATGTGAGGCAAAAGGAAGTGTGTATCCTCCATGGACTCCCTTCTCCCACAGGTTGCAAATGATCCCCAGGAAAGTGTTGGACGATAATCAGAAGGAACACTGGCAGTCTCTGGCCAAAATCTTGTAACAGAATTATCAGCAGCAAGAGAAGCTTTCTTCGAGAACTGCGCCCCCTGACTGGACCAGTTAATACTCTCTTGATAACTAAGAAAGCTACCGGTTTCAGTCACATGGTTGTTATCAATTTGAGCTGAAGAAAATTTCTCAATGGAGATATCTTCCTCCTTTGTTCTATTCCTTCTGTCCAAAATCGAATCAAGTTCCATAACTATATCATTAAATGAAGGTCTATTATGAGGATTCCCATCCCAGCACTTCTTAATCAGAGATGATATGTCATCAGGCACCCCAAGGTCTGGACCTGCAAGAACTGGCCGGAGCCCATCGGACACAACAGCTGCTGTAAGTTGCTGCTCAGTGTAATTCATTTCCAGCACAGTGTGCGCCTGCCAGTAGAAAGAACAATAGGAAATCCAGATATTGTAAAGATTCCCTGATTTGAATGTAATATCAACACTCTCCAATGAAAAGGATAGATTCAGATGACTAAAATATCCTTGATTTTGGCAATTACGAAGAAACAGCAAAGGAACACAGACCTGCGCTTCTGCACGAAGATCTGTGTATGGGACAACACCAGTAAGAAGCTCACTGCATAAAGTAGCGATAAAACTTTATGCTCATGTGGGAAAAATTATCAACACTGAAAAGGGACATGACTAACAACATGGAGATTCTGTTCAGTTCAGGGGCCAATTTTACCAATCTCCCTACCATACAAGATCCAACTATATCAATCGTGTACATAAAACTGCAAAATTTCCCTGCACCCATCATATGGTCATGAATCCAGAGTGTAACGTGATAATAACATGATCGTAAAGTTGAAGTCTCTAATTTAATAAGCTACTACTTCTACATACAACGAGCCAACTGAAATGAAATCACTTTAACATCTTCAGTGACTAAGAGATAATAAATTACCATGCATGAAAAAGAGGTAGAGATAACAAAAGCAATGTCCTGAGTGCTTACTTAATAGATATTCCGAAGCTGTACATGTCGGACTTCTCTGTATGTACTTGTTTCTTTAGAATTTCAGGCGCCATGTAGATGAGGGTGCCCACCATGTTTTTCTTGTGGAACCCTCCGGTCGGCTTTCCTGAAGACTTCCATGTCTCCACAGAAACTCCTTTCAGGGTTTCCTTGTATGCAGCCAAACCAAAGTCTGATAAGTGAGGCGAGAGCTCTCTGTCTAGCTGCACGCAAATTTAACTAGAGTTGCATCACCAAGAATATGGAAATTTATCTTATGAAAACATCGAAAAAATTGGATTTTGGAAATCTGAATGTTGGAACACAAAAATAAAAGTGGAAAAAGTAAAAAAAACCGAGGAGCACTAAGGAGAATGTTACCAGAATATTTGCTGGTTTTATGTCCCTGTGAACAATTCCTTGGCTGTGAAGATACTGTAAAGCCTTGGCTGAGAACCAAAATAAACGATGATGAACGAACATAAATCCCTCAACTTGGTAGGAACACTGGTAAATCTGAATCCCAATACAGATGAGAAAATTGAAGCTCAAAAAAGCTGAAGCAAATACTCGGTGAATATTACTTAGCCACTTGGCTATGTAACGTCCAATCATAATGCCTGAAAGTGGAGAATTAGCCCCACAATGGGCTCACAGGTTTCCACTTACAAGCATTTTCATTTGTCGTGACTCATCCATAGTGGATGAGCAATGCTCATTGTATATTTAGTCGAAAAGCTGAGGCAGGAAACAGTACCAAGCTGCATTGTGATGGCCAGCACTTGATCCATGTTGGGGCTCCACTCTTCCACGTGCAACTTTTCAGCGAGGTTTCTAGATTCGTAGAACTCAAAGAAGAACATGTAGTTGGGTGGCTTTGCATGCACCGCGATAAGGGTTGCTATACCAGGATGATCTACCTTGCTTTGTCACAATTGGAAACGCGTCACGTTAAGTTTACAAATTCAAAGGCTATCCAAAATCCACCAAATAGATCTCCATTCCAACACAAGCAACCAATGAAGGTATATCAAGATGCTCAACTGAAACTAATACTATTTTGTGCGTGCGTGTGTGAGTGAGAGAGACGGAGAGAGAGAGAGAGAGAGAGAGAGAGAGTGAGACCATAAGAGTTGAAGCTCCTTGTGGAACTTATCAATGTCTTCAGAAGTAGACAAGACGGGCTTCTTCACTGCAACCTTCTTCCCGTTCAGAGTCCCCTCATAGACCACGCTCTCAGCTCCTGCATAAAGGGAACAACAATTCACCCACCCAATTGCTGAGAATCACGGAATCAGAACGAAAAATTCGATCTTTCTGAAGCAAGAACGCTTTCCAAATCAGCAACGGTGGAGCAGGGGAGAGCTTACCTCGGGCTATTGGGGAGAGGAGAGAGTAGGAGGAAGGAGGGAGGTGAAGAGGGATCGATTTGCTGCTGCAACAGCCCCTTATGCAGGTGTTTGGCTCCACAATCTCGATGCCCATCTCCCCTCTCTGACGTTCTTGCTTCTCAGCTCCCAGGAAGAAGAATGAGGAATGAAGAGAAATGGAGCTTCTTGAGCTGAAAGCTGCCGCGAGCTGATCTCTTCAGAGACAGAGAGAGAGAGAGGGGTGGAAGGAAGGAAGGGAGGGAGCGAGGGAGTTTCGCGGTTCGGATTTGTGCGAGGGAAGGAGAGAGGTGACCAGGACAACAAAGACAGGACAACCTCAGGGACTGCTATGACCGTACAGGTTCCAGTTAACTTTGGTCCCCACCAGGAACATACATGGGGAGAGAGAGAGAGGTAGAGATCAAGAACATGTGATTTAATTCATTATACGACTAATCACAACTTATTTATTTATTCTACGAGATCGTCAATAATTGGTCGAATCGAATCTGCTGTTTAATAATAGTTGATACATGTGTGAATTATTTTGTATTGGCCATTCCAGATCCCTCTGCATCGGAACGAGAACTCGGGTTTTATTTGTAAAGTAATTCAAGAATCTCATACCTGAAGGACATGTTTTCACTTGTTGTGAACGTATTATCTAATGATTCAAGAGTGATGTTAGTGACGAAAGGAAAACAAGGTAAGAAAGACATCATGTCCTCTATTCGATCTGCATTTCGTCATTTGTTTTCTGATAAGTACAGGGGGAGGTAAGCAGTATCTTTCCGTCCACAACAAAAAGCAGCGTAAGACCAAAAAATGGAAGTATCAAATCGCTTTGTCGAGGAATGGCGTATCTTGTAGCAGAACCGGCATAAGATCCAAAAAATCTCGCAGGTTTTGGTCCTGCAGTCGTACTCAAACCATCCTCGAGAGAATCGTGCGTGACATCTCCGCCTGATATACTTTGTATTCCCTTTGCTTTTCTTTCAGCTCCTTGTACACGAGTTTCAAATCTCTGTCGATCCCGAAGCAAACAAAAAGGAAGAATTTGCATAAGTTGAAAGCCTCCGAACTGAAGGTAGCAGGAAACGCAGTACAAGATCGATTTGGGTATGTTTTCTTGATTAAAAAAGGCAAGCACCTGTCATTCGGGTGGATGGATAGAGCTCTGCTGATATCGGCCTCGGCTTTCTCCAAGTCTGAAACATTTAGGTATGCCTGTGATCTTCTGTAGAGGGCTTTAGCATTGGATGGATCTATCTCCAAGACCTGCAGAAAAAGCGAAGAAGTAAATAAACAAAAATTTCCCATGATTTTCATTTGACGGAATGATGTCTATTGGGAGATAAGAAAGAAGCCTGCCTTAGTGCAGAGTTTTGAAGCTTCAGAATACTCCGCGAGCCGAAGTTTACAAGCAGCGTTATTCAAATAACACGATGAGCACAGGGCATTTGCTGAGGCCTTCTCTTCGTCAGTGAATGAATGGTCAAAATCTAAGTACTTAGCAGCCTGCAAGATTGATAACTTGTGAGCTGTCCGTCATATGATTTGCGTTACCATATTAGTTAACTTACCTTTTCGTACTTCTTGGATGCTTGCCAGAAATTCCCGGCCTTGAATAGTGAATTCCCAATACTCTTATTCCTCTCGCAGGCTTCTATTTTCTCTCGAGAGTCCATCTTCCAGAAGGGCTTCTCCTGTAAGAATTATGCTGAATGTTATCGTCCCTTAACTCGGGGAGAGACAGGATCGAGCTATAAATTATAATAGGGAAAGACCTTGGTGAAATCAATCAAGTCGACTTCGTAGTGAACGACTGAGCTTGTGCTGACTGTCACAATGCTTCGTTCTCCTTTCTTCATGGTCATGATTGCCCTTTCCAGGCTCTCATTGATTTGTTCTGGAAGTTAAAAAACACGATCATATCGACAATAATGGAATCCTATAAATGATCATTTCAGGAAGTGCAACAATGAATCTTTTAACCCATACCCTCGAGGCTAACAAACTCAAAGGGTTCCTCCATCGTTCCCCTTCTTTCGATAACTGTTCCATCCTTGTGTTTACTAATATATGCCACTGGACAGAAGAAAGAAGCATACATGAACAAGAGGATGCGAGTCCAGCACACAAATTTTGAATGGGCTGAAGTTACCTTTGATGACAGATCCTTCCTTAGGACGTTCGAAGCCTTCACCGGCTTTTATTATCCTCTTAAGAACTTTCTTATCTCCCATGACATCGATCACACTTTTCCAAGACAGTAATTCCAGTTCAATAGACAAATTTGAACTGGCTGAGGTGGTTCTTTCAACGTCTGTTGGTCCATCCTCAACGTATCCGAATCCATCTGAAGAGACATGATTAAAGTTTTTAATCATCGAAGTAAACAGAAAGGAGCAGATTAATGATTATTGAGGAGAGTCTGAACCAAAGAGAACGCGTGCTCTTACAAGAGAATTTGACACTGAGCTCTGCCTTCTCATTTCTCCTCATTGTTTTCGCCGCTATGCTCATGGCAGGACATAGATATCCTGAGCAATCCAGAGAAACAACTATTGCTCAGAACAGGAGAAAAATCAGGCTATCTAAAGATGTACATCCCGACTTACCGTCTCCTAACTGAAACTCGACCCCTTCCTCAGATTTGGAGACAACTGTTCCATCTTCTAGCCTTGCCTCGTATTTAACTACAAAACGGATTTGCATAATTTGCCATTGCAGTCTGATTCCATTACATTCAGTGTAATTAATTTCTAGTGTCATTATTTGTGATTGTTACCTACTACTTCATCGCCATCTCGAGGAGTTGCCCATCCCACTCCTTCCTTTACAATCTTCTTCAGAACTCCTCCATCACCCGTCAAGTCCCTGATGCTGCTCCAAGATATCATCTCGATGTCGTAAACAAGAGTCGAATCGGGAGGAATGAGAGGAGGGAAGCCGAGTTCACCATATGCAAGGTTCGGAGGAATGGTGAAGATTGCTCGCTCGCCCTTCTTCATCATGGCAACCCCCTCATCCCATCCTCTGATGACTTCACCTGAAATTCAGCTCACAACTTACTGAGAACTCAAGAACTTTGCAACAATTATTGCAGTATTTCAATCGAAAATAGCTTACATTGGCCTAACTTGAACTTAAATGAACTCCCATTACGACTCGAATCGAGAAAAGCTCCACCTTCAATCTGCCCACTGAAATGAACTGCGCAGTGCACATACAAATGTAAGTGGCATTGCTCTCACACTTAGATGACTATGACGACCATCCCCGAATCGACTCAGACAAACCATCGGTATTTATACGGAGTGAAATGACCCGGAAACAGCCAGAGGCCATCGAAAAGTGTCCATGTTTTAAGTACCTTCAACCTCGTCCCCATGAAAAGGAGTCTGCCAGGAATTCCCTTTCCGAAGAATCTGTTTCCTCAGGCCATCTGTGCCGATTGTCCGCTCGCAAAAACCATAATTTTCTACTTGAGCTTTGGACTTTAAGCTGGACACTGCCATTGACGCCTTCAACAGACACAGAGAGAGAGAGAGAGAGAGAGTGGGAGAGTGGGAGTGGTGAGAGAGATTTTCAGTTGAAGATAAGCTGTCGTTGGTTTCCCTCCTTTTGATGCTTTCAGTTGAGATTTTTCTGTTGTCAGTCTTGGGTTGGGCTCCTAATGGGCCAGTGGGCCACCTCCACTCATATTGGGCCTTCAAGATGGGCCGTCCATTGAGCCGTTTATGTGCCAAAATATTGGTAAAAGGATGATCTTCTGTTCTTGCACCATGGAGTGGAACAAATGCTGACAACCTCAACCAATGGACCAATTCTAAATTGGAAAAGATCCCACCTTTTGCTGGCTTTCGGTATGATTTCGACTTCTAAGCTTTGATAGGCTTACTGGGTAGCTTTCCATTCAGGCTTTTGTTGTTCTCTGTAGTTTATGATATCCGCAGGTGAAAATGCTGACTTGGTGGCAAATGACAAACCGAAACGGCCATTATGTTTTGAGAATGTGAAGACAATGTTTTCATTGGAGTGTTCATCTGGTTTAAAGCATACTTGTGTGCTGATACCTTGAGAATTGATAATACTATGATATATATTTTTTTGGGTCTTTTGAGCAGTGCGCGTGAATGATTTGTCACAACCTTGGATGCCACACAAGAAGTACTGTATGATTGCTTTTCTTAATGTCTTCTTGAAACAAGAATGGGCTAGTCACTTGGTATGTGATTAAGCAAGCATCAACTGTCGATTTCTTTTTCGACAAGTGAAAGGATGTTGATCATGAAAGAGTAATCTTTATTGCTTTATGCCTGGACTTGAGCTCCTATGAGTTGGTATGCGACTAGGTGGGAAATATGGCCCTTCGTAGAGTCTATAGATCCTCATTATATGATTCTGTGGAACTCTTGTTCCGGTGCTGTTATCGGACTCTGCAGCATTACCATTCTTATCCCAGCACGATCACTAACAGCGGCCTGGTGAGACCCTTTCCTCCGCTTTGAATAATGCACGTGGAAGACAAGAACTTTCATCCCAAAACCTAAAGAAGAAGAGGCTTGATATTGCTTAGAAGTTCTCTTGGCCTGCATGCATCTTTCTTATACACGATGAGACCCAGATGTCTTCCACTATCAAGTCTGTGCGTAAAGTTTTCTCATCGATACACCACTAGCTAGTCTCGCTTGCCCTTCTTTTCACCCCACACTATCAGATGTTCTCTCGTTTCAAGTAATTCAACAAAGTACTGCTCTGCTGTATCTCATCGAAATGACGTGCTTCCATTGTTATTATTTTTATTATCATTTCCTTTTTCCGATTTGTCGTGATGAAATAATTCTTCTACAGCCTTTTCATCCACTTGATCGTGGGTTTTCTATAATGGGGTTGGCCCGGTTGGGGTCCTTTGCTTTCCTTCCTTTTCTTTGAGCAACCAAACTGTTATTTTATATTGTTTTCCTTCAATGCAGTTGAGAAGTGATCACTTAAGGGTTAGATTGAACATCTGCCATGCAGTTTACAAGAAACTCAAGTAATATCCACATATATACTGCGCTGATCACTAGTCTTAGACATCGAAATTTCTCATATTCTGCTGTGACCTATTTCAAGGTCCAGTAAAATAAAAGGCTTTTACATACTATTCAGAAAATCCATTAGTACATATGACCCAAAATGGAAAAGGACCTTTAGTACTAGAAGGACCTCTTTGAGCCTTTGCTACATGAATGAATCCAACGTTGACCGGCATTTACTTTTATCATTCAGATCATTTGGGTACTTGAATAGCCCTTTCACTTTCTGAGTCATCTTTCATTTTCTTGCCTTCTCAGTGGATGAGTCAGAAACCAAATTCGTCTGCTAAAACGGGAATAGCCGTCCTGTTCGAAGATGAAAGGGAAAATGGGACTAATTGGCCTCCTCTAATTGCAGTATCGAGAATGGCCCAAGCGTCCACAACTAATCTCAGGTACAAGACTAGTTGTTTAGTAGGGAGTCATTCATGAGGGTATCCAGAAGTCTTCCCGTCAATTTATCTAGTTTGGTGAATTATTGGTATATGGTGACAGTTAATCGGTTTGTGTTTATTTTCTAACATCAGGTCTTAATGTTAACCTGATTCTTTTTCGACGTAATATCCAACTGTTTTATTTCATGACTTTTGAGAAGTTACTAAAGATGAACAACTAGTGTATGGTGCAGCCTAAATAAACTACAAATTGTCCATGCGATTGTTGAAGAGAGTAGAAGCCATTTTTTGATAGAGCAGAGAGAGCCAGAGACTGGACCAACAGTTTGGCAATAATTCTTGAAGTGACACAGCAGATAATCAACGAAATCCTGGCCTTACACTAAGTATATATAATATATTCGCCGAAGAGAAAAAATCTCTAACTTTAAAGAGTGCTAAAAACAGACAAGAAGGAAGATATGGATTAGTAGAAAGTTATGTGGGGAATCGAAGTTGCATTATTAATCATGCCACTTCTTGCTAGTGATCTCGTTAAGAAAGCTAATTATATTGCTAGTGGCATCCAAGCTGCACTCACTAAAAGAATACTAGAAAATCTGTATTTGTCGAATACCCACTTTGGATTTAGTTCGATCTGTGGGTGACTATTACTCCATCAAAGTGGATCCTATATATAAGATATTGCCTTTCAGGCTTCGAGTGTGTAATTATCAATTCTATGGTGGTTGAATAATATTGCCAGCCCCCTGTTGCCCTTTGGAGAGCTGATTAGTGCTCTTTGTCCTCTAAATAGAAGGAAGCAGAAAGTTAAAGATATATGGCTTTGTTTTGGCATAAACTTAAGCACTGTGATTATTTAATAAGGAGAAAGTGATTAAGAAAGGTATATTCCATTGACATCACAGAGGTTATTGCATCTCTTCCCCTCCAATTTGAACAAACCCAACGACCAAAGTTCTGCGAAGAAGTGGAGAGATTATTACATGGTCTAAGTCTAATGGATGAGACCAATCACGTTCCACGAAATATGTGGAGCCTCTGCTGGTTCCCCACTAGAAAAGAGGGGATAGTAGCCCCTCTTGATTATCTGTCCCACAATCGGGTAACTTGTCTAATCTTGCAGGTGGCGTATGTTCAGTCCAAATTTTGATCCAGAGCAGTTGATACTCTAACTCACTAGATAGACCTTGAGTAGAGCTTCTAGGCACATGCGAAGCTCGAAACTTTTATGAAAATCTAAACTCCCCTGTCCATATCAACACAAAATGACAATGGAAACTAAAAGCAAGTTGACAGGAAGTTGTCTGACTCTTGGGGACGTCTGAATCAGATAATAGAAGTTCCGGCATGTCACTGTCCTGCAGGAATGAAACTCCAAGAATTTGTACATTAACTGGAACAGAAAATAGAAACCTTAAGAAAGAGAGAATGGAAATTTCGATTGCACTGCTTTCAGATCTTCCAGATCACAACGGTGTATTACATAACGATACCAGCAGTATACCTTGGGAAGGCACGGATAGAATGAGTTAAATCAAATGTAAAAGTGAAATGAAAAGAACACCGAGAAACTAAATCACAAAAATCTCCTCTCATCGAAAAAGTATAATGAAAATACGAAATCTAAGTTCCTGTTTCCCTCCTTTTATCGCCATGTTCTTTCCTTTTGCTATCACTCTCCTTCTCGTCATGTTTAGTTTCCTTATTTGGATGCAAACTTTATCCAAATCAGTTTGGTTTCGGTGCTTCCACGGCTATCACTCGAAGCTGTTGAACCGGAACAGCAACAGCTACCGTCACTGTTGATGAAGGAGTAATTTGTTCTTTTTGCATCTCGATATCTGTATTGTTATTTTCTTCAGTTCCCTTGATTGCCTCAGGAATAATCTCCTCCGCTTCCTTCTCTTTGTATTCCTTGTATTTTCCCCACAGGACAGAGTACAGTCCCATGACTATTAAGACAGCACCAAGTACACTGTAAAAGGAAACAAACATATTAACAACCATAACAATAAGAAACTACACCAACTTAGTTTGCTTAGGTGAATGTTGAGCAAGACCGGGAAAATCATACCCTCCAACATAAATCTTCTCAGCTAGGATGAAAGAACCCATGATTGCAACTACGATCATCATCAGAGGGCTAAAAGCAGTTACGAAGACTGGGCCCCTTTTCTGCATTACGAGCCCCTGGACATAGTATGCTATGCTTGAGGACACTATTCCCTGCATGAAAAGATCCCAGACAGATATCAGTTTTCGGTCTAGATTTTGAAGACATTAGATCGTTGATAAGTGAGAGAATCTCACCGCATAGGCGGCAGAAAGAAGATTGATGTCCCAGCCTATGGACCAGACAGATGCTTTGTGTTCCATAACAAATGTGACGACTATGGACTGTAGAGTGCCCAAGAAGACCACCATAGCCGTCAGTGACAACTGAGCCGAGTACCTCTTTAATGTTACCGCCTGAAAATATTTAATTGTATTATTATCTAACATACATATAAAAGGTAACAGAAATTAGAAATTCATTAGTCCATATATAGAACCACGAAATCCACTTAAGTTACCTGAAGGATGAAGAAAGAAGCCCATGCAATGGTGGCGATTATGAGGAGGATGGAGCCCATAACCCAGTCCTTGTCCGAGGCAACAGCAGAGACATTGGAATCGTTGCGAGCATGGACATGTCCCGACCGCATGAAATTTATCACGTTGCCCTTGTACAGTGTCATCAGCATAGCTCCTCCCACTGTCACTACAGTTCCCACCACCTTTGCTTGACACCTGACTTTCTTCATGTCCAATTTCTCCATCCTAATTGTGAAGCAGTATTTACTTGTAAATAAGCTACGTCTATGCACTTAAAGTGCGGGAAGAAAAGAAGTGATTTGAGAGGTTTATCACATGGGAAGGGAATGCATATAGTAGGTTGATGACAACCATTGGGTTTGTGGACGGACTATAATGTTTATATATGTACCTGCAAAGGACTGCCATGACAAATGTCATAGCCGGGAGCATGTTACTCATGGCACAGGAGAAGGTTGGTGAAGTGAACTTCAACCCGGCGTAGTATAAGTTCTGATCAATTACTGGACTGTGGAAAAGATCAAGAAAGAGATCATGAGATTGTTCAATGATGTTTTGTGCATCTTTGGGAGAGAAATATATGAGATGCATACCCTAGAAGACCTAGAACAAAGATCTGCATGAACACGAGAAACGTCATCTTCGGCCTCACTTTCCTGAAAGCCAAAACAGAAGTTTTCAGTCAGTCTGCAGACCATGCAATAAAGAAGATGCAATAATAAAAGCTTTTAAAGGTACCTTTCAAGAAAAAGGGCAAATGGAGCTATAACAGCAGTTGCAAAGGCGTGCCGGTAGACCACGAGCACGTAATGGCTTATCCCTTGGTTGAGGGAAACCTTGGTAATGATGTTCATCCCTGCATATCCAAACTGTAGCGACACCATAGCTATGTAAGGCTTAGACCTCTGCAGGAAACTGCTTAAACATCTGCTTCTGCCCATCTCCGTGTAGCTTTCTAGCTCAATCAAGGTTTGGACAGAAAAGAGAAGGGAAATAGAGGAAGATCTCAATACTTTTGAATTATTTGTTGTTTGGTGTGTCTCCTAAGTGAGAAAGGTGGTAACTAGGCCACGTATTTATAGGCCCCGAGCTTGTGCTAGTTGGCTAGCTATATCCAAATAGCGCGTTTCTTTTCACACGTGTAAATAAGAATATGATGGGACAAGGCAGAAAATGGGTAGGCTGTTGGGGTGGTTGGGTTCCCCATATTGTTTCAACTAGTGTAGATAGTGGCAAGCAACTGGAGAGCTGTGTAACAATGGTGGGATAGGGTAAAACTCGGTGGCATAAAGTTAGAAAGGGATGGGTTATATCGCGATGATTTGGGATGGCCAAGGGAAATGGATGGAAAATGCATCTGTCCTTGTTTTGTTCCCATTTGGTTCAGATTGAAAGGCATACAACATTCGTACATTGAGTATACAAAACCTCTGCTGCTACATGAAGGTAGAGAGATATCTGTCCATTCCATATTGTTTGAATATGAATTCTTGTTATGATCCAGTCTTCGCTGAAGGGCAATCTACTTCGGCGTGGATCTCAGAGGACGGACTTATTACTAATCAAGATAATTCTTTTAGGGATTCTGAAAGCAGAATCATGGAGGAAGGATTGCTGTTCTCTTGGGGGCGGGGAAAGGACTAGCTCGGCTGCAAGTTGGCCATGATAGATCCCATACAGGCAAAGCACGAGACAGAAGACTATCACATTTAGTACGCATGAATGGAAGTGATCAGCATGGTAATGGATTCTCTTAACTACATAATGATAGTTCTCTCGCTGGATTATTAGCAGGTTCAGTTTACAAGCATGTCGGGATTGGCACGAGCTAAGCCAGACCCTAACTTATATATGTTGCTGATATATGTGATGAGCTATCGTCTACTTCATATATTCACAATAAATTACGTCGGTCTGTTTGCTCATGTCTAGTTACTGCGCTATTGGAGCTGAGGAGGGAAAGCAAGGACAAGAGGCTCATCTTCGACCACAATTAGTCCATGTTCAACTGGAATGACTGATATGTCATATCAGTTCCATCTATTTTGATATGAAATGGACGGTTTGTAGTATGTTTCACGTTTTTTCTTCATTTTGATATCAGTTTTCATGTTTGAGCTTAATGGCCACGGCTAACGAGGACAATGCTGATGTAATGTAACAGTGTCACAGGCTCGGTGTTTATCCAAAATGTAAGGATCGAAGGAAAATGAATTGATGATTGGAGCAACTGAATCCAAAAGGACCCAGCAAGAAAGATTCTTCACTTAGGCAAAAATGTGGCATTCCTAATCACACATCACCCCAGACATAAACCACGTCGGAGGGCATGTAGAACAGCCGCTTCCACCAACAGTAACAACCATTAGCATTGGTACGAGGTCCCCAGCCTCCCCCTTGCCCTCCACAGCCATTTCCTTAATTCCTTTCGGATTAGTAATTGCTTTATATATGCTTTACCTAAGAATGCAATATGCAATATAATGCATGCGAACACATTTTTAATATGGACGGGCCCTCTTCTAAGTTCCAAATGGATAGCGTACATATCATTCGCCCAAATATATATTTATCCGGAGCAGTGCAACCGGATGGCGTAGTTACTATCTTCAGATCAAATAAGGCAGTATTAAGAGTATCGATATCATGTAATTTGCGAATCTGTGGGATATGATCGGATAATTTTTTTTGGTTATGTATAGCAGATAGTGACCCAACACAAGATGCGACCAGCAAAGATCTCCTGGCTCGAAAGAGCGGAATCCTCGGGTCGGAGAAATTCACACACTTTCGATCTATCTGATGTGAAATGTTGGTTTGATCATCTGAAGGTGATATATATATATAATTGTAAAATTATAAGCTTTCTTTTAGGTTGCTGACATATTTGACGCACTATCTCACGCACACAACCCTTCCATCCCCAACAAACCCCCACGAAGTAACCCATTTGTGTTTTGTGTGTATAATATTAACAGAGAAAAGCGGCTTTTCTTTGATGAATTATTGAAGCCGATTTTGTTGCAATTAGTCGGTGATGATTGACATCAGCACGACAAATTGATTAATTGACCTTTGGGGAGATCTTTTTTCCCCAACACCGTCGATTATTCAGCAGACAATTATCTTTGTAAAGATACCAAGGTGGATTCATTTAAATAGTTTGGTGCCTATTCATCCCTTTAAATAAAGTCTATGTTCGAGTCTTGTGAAATAAAAAAACAATCACGGTTACGATCAAGAAAGCTTTACCCTTGCGGTCCGACTTAGCTCAAATATGAATTAGTCTTAATTCGTGGAGTTTTTGAATATCAAGCATTGCAAACCAAAAAGAAATCTTTGTAAAGATCGTAATTAATTAAGTTAAATGGTAAGAAAGAAAAAGAAAAGAAAACCCACTTTAGCTTAGTGGTCCGGCTTCGTTTTTCCACAAAGAAAAGAAGCAAATTTTGTCTTCTATATGATCGGACAATAATGATAGGCTATGTATATCCTTTTCTGTGATGAGCAAATAAAAAGGCTAAAGTTCAATGATTTTGATGAATGTACATATTTTCTTGCTTTTAATTACAGGCAATGGAAAGGCGATGAATTATAGAATGTGGTCGGTTTTCATGCGGGGATAACCATCGTAGTCGCTTTTCATTCCCCGTATCAAATATGATCGAAGAGAGTACACAATATAATATATGGCTCGCAGTCGGAGTAGAAACATGGAAGTGGCTTTTAGATAAGTTTGGCTCCCAAGTGTTCTGCATTTTGAACTTTGAAGTCGAGTGAGACGTTGGAAGGGGTATAGTGTGGTAGGGCCTGGGCCTACGAATGGGCTTGAACATGGGCCTACATATGGGCCTATGGAGTCCCTTTTCCCTATAAATCAAGATTATTATTTTTCTGGTTGGATAGTTAAGTGTTAAAATCCTTTTCTTTTAAGCAAAAAATAATAATTTTGGGCACATTTATATATGGTTGTGTGCGCGTGTATGGTATAGGGTCTATTTCTTTGTTTTCTCATATGAAATTGGAAATATGGAAGCTGAAAAGGACATGAAAGGGCTATGTTAACAACTCTTCATGGAATCATATTGGTGCAATTTCCCTCTAGTTTTATTCAGCCAACAAATGAGCTTTTCTAATGCTCTCACTACTATATTTACTATCGTAAACTCTATTTTCTGAACGGTAAATTCCTCAGGGGGTTAGCCTAAGTAGGTCAACTATGGAAGTCTTGTAAAAAAAAAAAAAACTTAAAAATTTTACATAGAGAACTTACCATCTGAACTAATCTCTTATTGGCTAAAGGTAAGTTTTTAGTTTAAGAAATTTTTTTTTTAAAAAAAAGTGTCAGCTCTTCAATAAACTACATTAATGGGTAGTTGGGTCTGCAGACTGAACATCAACATAAGTAGGGTTACGAAACTTAGGTTCATGGGAATAATTTTGACTCCGTCAACTTTGCTTATGGCGATACAATAATAATAATGATGATGACGACAACGACTGACGATAACGATAACGATAAGAACAACAATAATAACAATAACAATAATAATAACAATAATAATAACAAGAACAATAATAATAATAATACTGATAATAATAATAATTGACTTTCTAAAAGAAGCTATTTTAATTAAATTTCAGTTATTATAAGATTGACATTGTGAGTCTAACAGTCGCCCTTTTCCAACCATCTGCGTGTATAAAATCAGAGCAAATTAGCAAAGCAAAGCCTACTCAGACTCAAAGTGCAGATACTGATGAGCTTCAGTTTGTTTTGATTCATCAAAATGGCTTCAGTAGCTACTCACCTCATGACTCTTCTTATGCTGCTGCTTCAGCTCATTAATTTTACTCCCGGAAACATCTATGCTGCCGCGGCAATCGAAGCAAACTTCCGTCCCTCATACCTGTGCAGCGATCCATTAAGAGGATCGCACAGTCTCGCACACTTAACTATAAGGGCCACTGCTAGATCGCCACCACCTCCACCTAAAGCCAGCCCTAATATCCGCGCTAAACCTTCTCTGACGCTATCGCCACCGCCACCAACTCTGAACTAATGAGTCTGCCGGGGGTCTCATGACTCGTTATTGCGGGGCCACTATCCATATTGTCTACGCTACATTATCGCTTTTATCAAGTTGTACTTAAGAATAGTCGTTGGCTTGAATAGACTTTCCATTTATGTGAAAGTAGAAGCATAACCCAGCTGCAAACATCGATAATAATCTTAGCTTTTACAAATCAAACATAGAGAGTGGATTTGAGTATTCCATTAATTTATATCGTCCCCGTTTTAGCTCATGGCCCTGTTGTGTAATAATATGCATTTGTATTACATATACACAAAGTCACAAACATATAATAACAATAACAATAACAACACTAGTATTATTAATATATCATATTAATTAGGGTTAGAAAAGTCAAGATACGCATAAATTAGGTTATGCGAAGTTAATAAATATAAATCAATTTATCGATAATGTCTTAAAGGAATTAATACTGAAGTCCAACAAATATATTTGATAGATAATGTAATTAGAGATAAGGAAAGGTATAAAAACTCCCATGTGGTTTGGGGTCGGAACAAATTGCACATTTTGTTTTTGTTAGGGATAATTAGTCCCCATGTGGTGTACTCTATTAGACATAGCGGTTACGGCGTTAATTTTTTTCCCTATTTTTAGCCCTCAATCTTTAGCATTTTAATCATTTTGGATCTAAATATTTCTTCTTTTATCATTCCTTCCCTCAACTTTCCATTTTGTCTCATTTTAATTCTACAAAGAAAATCGTAACGGAAGGAGGGGTCGGCGGCCTCAACCCCTCCTTTCCTTTCGATTTTTTTATAAGACTAAAATGAAATAAAATGAAAAGTTTAGGATATGAATGATAAAAGAAAAATATTTAGAACCAAAATGATTAAAAAGCTAAAGATTGAGGATTAAAAATGGAAAAAATTAATACCGTAACCCCCTATGTCTAACGGAGTATATCATGGGGGGGGCTAATTGTCCCTAACAAAAAACACGTGGTGCAATTTGTCCCGACTCCAAACTACAATAGGAGTTTTTGTACTTTTCCTTTAGAGATAAACTGTCTAAAGCAATACATGAATCAAATTATGGATAACGTCATACAGAAAATATTGAAATTAAATCAATAATTTTTTTACGATTATAAGAGAGGTCTATTGGTCTAGTACACTGAACAAGTATATATTTGATAGGTTATGTAATTAAAGACTTCGTGAAAGAAAAACTTGAAACATATAGATCGAGTAAATAGTAAATATTCCTTATTCATATAAATATTTTACATAATATAGAATTCAATTTCTTATAATAAACATTTGAGTTGATTGACTGAGTCGAATATTGGAGCTCACAGTATCCGTCCACAAACTTAAAGCAATAAACCATTTAAATTGTACAAGACTTTGTAGTTAAAATGTAATTTCATTCTCCAATAAATTTAATAATTAACCTCTAAAACTGAGTTTTATATAAATATATAAACATAATAAAAAAATATTCGATTGGATGTTAGTATAACTTATATAAAAAAATCAATTGAGAATATATAGAATTAAAAAAAATTATCACAAGCCATTAATTTTATCAACTTATTGTCATGAAAAAAAAATTTAAATATTTGAAAATGAGGATGAAAATGTGTAAATGAAGTTTGTAAGAGAGGTTTCTGTCTTGTATATTTGTTATAAATCCCTCTAGCTAACATAGAACGATTTAAATATATATGAAGTGCACTGCATACTAATAGAAATCATTCGTTGCAAAATAATTATTGAGCAAACCAAATTAGTCGACTTTATCAATGATTTTATTAATTTGAAATGCAAAAATATTTATTGAAAATATTCATTTTTTAAGAAGCATATTATTTGCAAAAAAATATATTAAATATTATGAGAATAATTAAATGTATGAAAAATATAAAATCATGTTTTCATATATAATATTTCCAAAGAGATATGATCACTTACTAATTTAAAAAACATATGGCAATATTAAAATATATAAATAATATTTGGAAGTAAGGATGTACAAAATATTACTTTAAAAAAGCGTGCAAAAAAATGAAGATTACATAAAAAGCATCTATAACGCATATATTAACATATTGAATAAGACAATTGGTTGCAAAATCATTTTAAAAATTAATCAAACTTTTATTAAATATTAATTATGTAAATGTTTAATTAATTAATGAAATTTCTTAGTTTTTAATAAGAAAATTTTATTTTCCTAACTACATAAGGATATTTTCTATAACAAATGTCAATGAATATTTGAAAATAAACTCGCGCAATGCACGGAATAGAATACCGGTAACAAGGAAAAATGAATCTAAGGTTGGAGATTGCATCAAATTTTTTAATTGGCAAATGAGGGACCCAGGCCCATGGGCTTTGCACTGTGCACTTGGGAGCCCATACGAGTTGATGTGGGCCCCATCCCAATCCGGAAACGGATAAGGGCGGGAGCCCAACTGCTACCCTCCATCAGTTTCTTCTTCTTCCACCACCTCCTCCTCCTCCTCGCTGTCACTCTGCGTTCCTATGAAATGGCGATGGCAGCGATGACTACACTTCGAGCTCCTCTTCCTGCACCATTTTCGTCTGTCTCGAAGCTCTCGACACCTATGCCGAGAATCCCCGTCTCTGTTCGAGCCGCATTGGGTGAGAACAACGACCAATACGAACGTGTTTCCATTGTCAGCCCCGGACGAAGAGAGCTCCTGAAGGGAGCCGTTCTGGCTCCTTTGCTGTGGGGGGCAGCTCTCGCTCCACCGCCATCAGAAGCTAAGGAGGCGGAGGTGGGGTCCTATCTCCCGCCATCCCCCTCCGACCCTTCTTTCGTCCTCTTCAAGGCCTCTCCCAGGGACACGCCCGCCCTTCGCGCTGGTAATTTGCTTTCTTCCTTCTCGTGTGCCCGAGTGACCGCAAGAATCATTCGTTCTTTGCTTGAAACAAGCTATAAATATATGAAATTGAAGACCGATCGAGCAAATTTATGACCCTTTGTTGCCTGTGATGTGGTTTTGGCCATACTGAATAGCATTTTGCAAATTGTACTTTAGCTATGTAACTCAGTTGCAATTGCAAGCTGGTTGGAATGAACAGTTGCCGATTCAGATCTTGGTCTTATGTTACGTATCAACTTTTGAAACAATTCAGTCACTGTGTTGAATCTCTGAGAAACCAACCGTGATATAATGTGCTTCACTACATGATTCAGATATCTCCAAGGAATTGCAATGTCAAGGCTCTGCAGATAATCTGCCTCACTTAAGTTTGACCATTAATGTTATCGGATCAGCATTATTAAATTGTATGTGCTAATGATACTTTAAATTTAGTGGGGTTGCAGGGAATGTTGAGCCCTACCAGTTCGTTCTCCCACCGACTTGGAAACAGGCAAGGGTCGCAAACATCTTATCAGGGAACTACTGCCAACCGAAGTGCGCGGAGCCTTGGGTGGAAGTGAAATTCGAAGACGAGAAGCAAGGGAAAGTCCAGGTAGTGGCTTCCCCACTCATCCGACTCACCAATAAACCGAATGCAACCATCGACGAAATAGGCAGCCCAGAGAAGCTGATTGCCTCTCTCGGACCTTTCGTGACGGGAAATACATTCGACCCAGATGAGCTTCTTGAAGCATCGGTTGAGAAGCTTGGCGGTCAGACGGTATCATTCCACTAACTAATTCTTATTGTCATTCGTAGTCAGTTTCATCAAAAACTGCCATTGGAGCAATAAGAATAACTAGTACTGACACTGACAGCACATCTATTTATTTGCTATAACCTTAGGAATCTGCAAGCTTAGTAATTAAAGAATGTCTTGCATTGGTCTATGCAGTATTACAAGTATGTTTTGGAGACTCCGTATGCTCTGACGGGTAGCCACAATCTCGCAAAGGCGACTGCAAAGGGCGGCACTGTGGTTCTTTTTGTTGCTAGTGCAAATGATAAACAGTGGCAAGCGTCTGAGAAAACTCTCAAAGCAATGCTCGAATCCTTCCAGGTGTGAGTTCTTCTGCCAAGCTTAACAGAGTGTTATGATACTATGGAGGAAAGTTGCCGAACCCAAAGATACAATTACTACTGTTGCAATATTACTGTACTGAAGAGAGAAGTCACCTTTTTAGTCCATTTTCTCTAGAAAGAGATGGCAGGGCTGGCGAGATAGAGATGTATTCCATTGTATGACGTCGAGCTAGCCAAATTCAGATTCGAATTAAAAAAAAAAAAATCTTGTTGCAGCACTCTACATTTATGTGTACCAACCACTTGATCCATTCAATGCCCTTGATTCTCGGTTTCGAATATTGTCACTTATAATCTTATAGCGTCCGGGAGGATCCTCTTGTGTGATTTTGTGTAAAGTCAGACAGTATATGTTTACGTGAATGTGAATCATAAGTATAATGTACTGAGGGGACAGCCCCAAGTATGCAACAGTGAGCAGAGCACACGGGTGGGTGGGTGGAAGAGGGAACATTGAACGAGAACTGCGTCCGCCATGGAAGCCTGACGAGGGGAACAGACAGACGGATAAGGTAAAAGGGTCGAGTGCGATGGATTCAATGATTCAGTTCTCTGGCTGGGCCAAATTTGCAGAGACAAGAGACCGACAGGGTATCTTCTGCTTCCTTCCTCCGGAAAGTACAAGAAGAGTATCTTCGATGGAAATCGTCGGGCACGTGGTGGAATCGCAAACTCGACCACATGCTTTTAATGGAAAGTCCGTCACATTGACCAAGATATTATTAGATCGAGGGGAGACACGTGCTACAATGACTGCATCAAATGGGCTCTTGGCAAGGCCAGAGCGAAACCAAAAGTCGATTATCAAACCTATTATGATATCAACAAGGACTAGACTTGTGCGCTGCGAGCTACAGATTAGAGTTCCCTCTCTCGTGGTCGTCCTTTGCCGCAGTTTGGTGCGAGCTGCAGGGCACAGTGCTCCCCTGCTGTTCTCCAACCTCTCCTCCTTAGATCTGAGGTGAAGTATGTGTTAGGTGGCGTCCTAGAGGTCGCAGCGGTCCTCCTCCCCTTCCTCTTCGTTTCAGGCGGTCGTGGAGGTGACCCCCAGATGGATAAGTCTCCTGCTCCCTGCTGGGCGCCATGTCATCTCCTTCTCCAAGAAGACCTGAACCGACTGATTGACTCGAGATGGCCCGTACTGACTTGACCCGACTTATGATCCGATTGCTCTTGCCCCGATCTAGTCTAACTAGCTCAGACTCCACAGGCTATGTACCGACCCGACTGACCAGATCGAACTATCAACAACTCGCTGCAACCGAAAAACTGCCACTAGCTATTTGTGCAACGGCGTCGGCCTCCCTACCTACCCGACTCCCCTCTTAGATGGCCACTTCTTTTTCTGCGGACTCCCGTCATCCCCCAGCGATGGAATCCTTGTCCTTCATGACAAAGGATCATATTCCCGGCTAATTCGATCGTATCAACCGCTTACAAAAGATCGACCTTTTGTGGCTGAGCCTTTTTTTGTTGGTTTCTACAAGTTTCAACTCCCCGACGACGTCCACTGGTTTGAACCAATTGAGGAAGCTAGGTACTTTGATTTGATAGTTTAACTGATTTTGATTAGTTAGGTTGCCACTAGTTTGAACCAATCAAAAGAATCTTATTTGAACTGGGGATTTGGCTTACTAGGATTGGTTTAGAGATGCAATCCGTAAAGGGTTCCTGCATCGGATACCAACCCTATACTCCTCTTGGCTCCGCTACTCTCTGTAGCAGTCTCCATATGGATTGTGCTATGCTCTACGTCCTGGTTTTCATTAAGGTCTATAGAGAGTGTAGTCTTAAGAGGTTGATAATGTTTACAGCATCTGGATTAATTTATGCAATTTACCTAGGTTCAATTGATATGCTTTAGTTGCATATTATCTTCATTTCCAGCGATTAGGTGGACTTGTTGTATTTACTGTCTCTATAATGTACCATCTTAAACATTTTCCCCATGTATCCGTTTTTGTGATAAATGGACATTCATTGATTTTCAAGAAAAAAAGAATACAAGAACTATGACATTGAAAGACTTAGGGTCAATTGTGGTCTGGCCTAAAACACCTTCTTTTCTTTTTTCTTTTTTTATGTTTGGGGGGGGGGATTGAATATATTAATGAAATGTGATTCTTGCCTAAGTTGGCCTTGGGGATTTTTTTTTTCAAATTTTTAAAGGCTTGACAGATTGTTAGAGGATTAAATAATGGGCTTAGAGTAAGCTGCAAAAATGTGATGACTAGGTGAGATCCAGGGTGGCTTCCAATATATCTTGGAAAGGGGGTTTTGGAATTATTGTGAAACGAGGCAAAAAATAATATCAGTCTCCTTAAACAAAAGGGAATTAATAAATTAAATTATAAAAGAAAGAGATAATCTCTTTTTTTTGTTGTTGTTATTTTTACATAAATTTGTGAAGCATCTGTTGTGGTTCGATGCCACCTATGATATCAACTCCTCAACTACAACTTCCTTGCACATGATTGAAGTCGCCATCTTCAGCTAAAACAGAAAAAAAGTTCAGGCAAGTGATCATATGGAAGTTAGCTTGCTTGCAAAACAATCAACTGAACAGCCGAAACTGATGTCAGGTAAACCGGGAACGAGATCATCATCGGGAAGGTCAAACTGCTGAATAAAATTAACCGAAACTCTGGACTTCAGAAAGTCGAAAAGAAAGACAGGTGAATCGACATGTTCAACAAACACAGGCAGAAATGGTCTGGCAATTTCCGGGAGAGCGGAGTTCTAAATCATCTTCAGCTGAAACAGAAATAGAAAAAAGCAGACTACGTCGTATCCAACTGCATTAGAATTCACACGTGAGACTCATGGGCATACAAAAAAATCTACCCAGGGCACATGATCCGATGTCATGAAACATGCGAATAACCCTGGAACTCACAGCATCAAACAGAACAACGAGCGGCCAAGAGAGAAAAGACATGGAACTTTATGGGAGGATGTCAAAACATGGAACAAAGCACGCTTAACGATATTTTAGATATGACCAGAGCGAAGGGATGAGTGATGGACATATAAAGAAACCAGAGAATAAAAACGATGAGAAACTTACAAGAGGAAGGACAAAATAAGATTTGCAGGGAAGGACCATAACCACACGACTTGCTGAGAACTCTGCACCCTGTCAATTTCAGAACTTGTTTCCACCCACTCTACGAAGAGAACATTATGATTCATGGTTTCAATCATCAGATGTGTAAGAAGAACAATAGAGTTTCAGGAATGAGTTCAGAGATCCAAGAAGAAGAAACTAATCTGCCCGACATGAATAAGCAAAATTAGAATTTCAAGGAAGTAAACCTTCTCAATATTTTTATACGGTTATATAACAATTCTCCACAGCCTAACAGGATCAGGATATGATATTCCCTCTAAAAAGTTGGGCTTAGAGTTTCAATGGAATCAGCGCAATGTACAAGAAGTCCAGCCATGCCTACACATCGAACACTAATAAATAAGCTCGGAAATATGAAGATGGGAAAGCTGCTCATCATTGCGAGCACGCACCCGATAGTTACAAGTATCTGACTTGAATTTTTCAGAGAGCACAAACAGCAGCGACCTGATTACTTATTACCCTCTACAAGATGAAGATCGACCTGTTTGACGCTCCAGGAACCTTCAATTGGAGTAAAAGTGGTAGACTTCCCCTGCATAGAGCTCTGCGGTGAAGGTAACTCAGCCGGTCCGAGACCCTACATAGATTGACAAATATAACAAACTCTGCTTCATCACCAATATTCAGCTACATTTGCTGCCAAGACTAGGACTAACTGATCAAGCCCATGAGCTGCTCCGTACTTATGAACCCAGATTCACCCATCAATTGGACACGGCGCAGTAGTTCTAATAATGCACCAGGAAGGATCTAAATCAACCAAATAGAAAAGAGGATCATCAAGCTCAGGAGAAGCCTAACGATTAAGGCTAATATAGGATGATGGCCACTTTTTCCTAATGCTCCAATCGAATACAAACACCAAGAAACACAGGAAACGGAATCCGAAGTGACTAAATCATCAGCTCTAGAAAGTACCATAGATCATCAACAACATAGGATCCGGAATCTAATGACGAAAGTGTTTCAGAAGATTAAAGGCAGCAGCTTTTTTACCAAAACTCAATCATCTCCCGCGGGAAAGAGAGTAAGGACCTTTCTCCCTCCATTTGCACTGGCTGAATCCAAGTCTTCCGCATAAGATTGCACCGGATTTTGAATTGTAGCAGCGAATCTATTCACCGGGTGGCCCGGCCTAGACAGGAAAGAATGGTCAAACTGTCCATTTGGCGGCGACCCGAATTGCCCCACCAGCCTATGGTAGGGAGGCTGCATCCCAGGATGGGCTGCCACAGCTGCCATCTGATGGTGCTGCAATGCTGCAACCGGCACAAATGGCAAGCAGTGGTCCGAATTTGGGCGGACGGGATGCAAGAAATGGGGTGGCACGGGGGAGCTCGCGAAGAGGTGATCAGTGGCAGGATCTGCCCCCGCGGCAGACAGCCCGCCGCCGCCGCCACTTCCACCGTTGCCCCCGCCTCCACTTCCACCATTGCCCTGCATTCTCTTGAGGTAGAGGCGGTACTTCTGCAGGTGGCTGGCCACGTTCTCCCGGGTCAGCCCGTCCACGCTCATCAGCTGCATTATGGTCTTGGGCACCGCGTTCTTGATCCCGAGGTGGGACACCGCATCAACGAACCGCTTGTGGAGCTGCGGGGTCCAGACGAGCCGGGGCCGCTTGAGGGTGCGGGCGGGCTCGTCCCCGCCCGAGCCCATCTCGGCGCTGCTGTCAGCAAAGTCGGGCTGGGAGGCTGTGCTGGGAGGAGGCGGGGGCGGGTGAGTGGATGGCCTCGGGGGAGGCTGCGGCTGAGGGGGAGAGGGGCGGAGGGTGAGATTGGTGGAGATGTCGAAGGCGAGGGCGAGGTCGTGGGTGATGAGGGACTGAGAGAGGGGCATGAGCTCGCCAGGGGAAGGGAGGTCGTCTTCCCATTTGGAGAACCAATTATTGCCATTGGCCAAATCATCGGATTCCCTCATTGCTTCTGTTGGTTTTGGGAGAGTGCCCAGCTCAGTTCCACTGTTCTGCAGCTGCTTGCCTTTTGGGATGTCGGGGGGAAGAAGGCTGATTTTGAGCAGACAAGTCGGAAAGGAAAGCAAAGAGATATCGACAACAGAGAAAAAAGGGGAAAACTTTAGCTTAACCAAGGAAAGAAAGAATTGGTGATGATGGTGGTGGTGGGCAGGTTCAGTTTAGCCCGAATACCGAGCGCGGTTCGGCGCCGGTTCCACATGAGCTCTAGTGATCGACCCAGTTCGACTAGATTAATCAACTTCCAAATACCAGGTTCACGCCGAAAAAAGAATATCAAATATTCAATCTTTAACAAGATCCTCCCGCTAGGTCTCCCCGGGACCAGGACGGCCCGGCAGAGACGGCGGTGGTGAGGACGGAAGGCCGTCGGAGCTGAACCTGAGAGAAGAGAGGGAGGGAGGGATGATCGAGGTGGATCTTGTTTTCTTCTTTTCAGCTTTTATTGTGGGCAAATGCAATATAAGCTTAATGACGTCCTCAATTTCCCCCTCTTCCTTCCTATCCTTTTCTTTATCTTTTTCTTGTTTTCCTTCATTCTTCCTTTCTATTATTCCAAAATTACGAGAGCAATACATTATACAACATAATAACTATCGAAAAAATTTTAATAGCTAATAAAATTTCACAGATACTTTCACAATGAGTATCGAATTTAAAACAATTATAAGATGAAAGCACGCCAATACGCTACATCCTCTTCGATTCCTATATTTCTATTATTTTCATTAAGTAATTAATTAATTGCGCATTCTTTTAATGAAATTACAAGAAAATGTTGCTATGTCTTCTTAATAGTCGATCCAAAGAACATTTTAGTTCAAAGTTCCACTACGATAGTATAAGTCGTAATTTACATAATATTCAAAAATTATTTAATAGATGTGAAGTTATGAGATGATCTAGTCTATTAATTGAAATTAATCATGTTCAAATATCAGTTTGATATTGACTACTTATTCTTAGTTATAAATTAATGAATGTATTGATTTTGGAGAATTTTTTTTTTCTTTGAAAAGCTCGGGATTTATGGGTCGAATCTAAATCTTATATATGAGAGAGTGAGTGCAACGAAATTGGGATTTTATCAAAATTTATGCGATATAATAGATTTCGTGTCTTTCGCCATTGTTGGGGAGGGCGCGTGGAGCCCACAGCCAGCAGAGATAAGCTTAAGAGAAAAGGAATCATTTTGCACTCACAGCCCATCAAAAGGCTCAATCCGTCAATTAAGTCATTAGATGAATGCCTAAGTACGATTTTGATCCGATTAAGGACCTACCGAGAGTGTGATTACAAATATTTTTAACTTTTAAGGAAGCAAAACTAATGACTAATCAAAAAGTCAAACAAAAATATCAGAGGCTTCACTGTTGCAACCAATTTGGTCCCCATGCTTCGCTGTTTTTTCGGTGAAGTAATTATTCTTTTTTAGGACAGACAAGACACGACATCACTACATCCAGTTGCATCAACACAAATATTCCAACTTGTTGGGTTTCATTCGTCGTTCTGCCCGTATATCCCGAATGTTTTATTAACCAAACTGGGAGATAATAAACTGCCATATCGGTTTGAAAAAATCGACTGTTTCATCGAGAGAGAGGTTGCATTAGTGATAAACTTCCAAATCAGACACTAAGACGACATTTAAGTTCGTGACCGGACCGCATTACGATAACCAAATCGACCCCATCTCGAAATGGAAATTGCATCAAGGGGTACAGGAAAAGCTCGTCTGCTTTTTATGCGATTTGTTCGTTTGGCTTAGTTTGATTAGTTAATGGGGAAGGAATCAGCTCGAAGTAGGTGATGATTGTGAAGCAGATTGCCTTTAAATTTCTCTCTTAAAATTAACTATTATATATTATTCAAAGAATAATTGAAGGAAAAATGGTAATTAAACAGATCATGCGCTTATCTTAAGAAATAAAAGAATGAACAATAATTCTTGAGAGTAACCCAACTTGAGTTTATTGGCCTTTGATTAGATTTGGTGTGGTGACGATAAAAAAAGTGATGGAAGGATAGTGGGGTTGACTCTGAGCTCAAAAGGCTCTTATCTTCTTACGTTAAGGGTGGCTTTAACTTTTATGCAATCCCATGCCATGATCTGACATTCGGATCAATCAGAATTCGCTTCTTAAAAGGTCTCGATCGGGGAATCTGACTAGATGTGGTACATCGGGCTGATGACTAGAAAGGTTTATGATGCAGCATCGAGTTATGTTCCGAGATTCGGTCGAATTCTCCCTGGGGTCTACACATTTTTCCCAACCAACTGCATATAGCCAAAGTGACTTCATCCGAATTTATAGACTGCCGCAGGTCACTAGTTTCATCAGAAGCCGGTGATGACCCAAACCTCGCAATTTCCAGGCAAATAGCATTGATTGTTCAGCAGATCAAATGGCCGAAACAAAATATACACGGACTGTGTCAGCATGCTGAGTTTTCCTTCTCAGGGCTCAATAAAAGGAATCACTCTATACTAAACCACCTAAACTCTCGTCGTATCGTACACGGCGGAAAGCTATCTAAATGGACGAGCGAAGCTCCCAAGAAAGATGGGTCAGCAAAAACCATGATCAAACATCATGTTCGAGGTCGGGCTAACCCCATTAGATTTTCTTCAACATGATATTGAGGCGATGAGAGCATACCGTTCTAATGGAAGGAAGGAGACCACCCACCATTGTGACAATGTCTTTTTTCTGCTTTCTGATGTCGCCGCACGGCATTCTCGAATATGATCCATTCATCTTCCCAATGAAGCCAACTAAATAGATTGCAGTTAATGATGCAGCCCCAACAGGCATCATGTTCACTACCGGCCCTAGCTATCTCCTTTAGCGGTGGAGTGAACAAGCCTCTGAAACTTGGCCGAGAGCTCCTGGTAGGATTCAACCTCAGATGGTTCAACTTGCTTAATTGCAGTTCTTAGATGTTCCATGGTTACTTCTGAAGCATCGAGATCCTCCTGCCATCGCATATTAAAGGCAAAATAAACAAATTAATTAACACGGTCATGTCAAAACAATTTTCTCTAACTGATGCAGGTGGGGATGAAAAACTCATCAGACCTCAAGAGCTGCAATTGCTGCCTCTCTGCAGATGAGAGATATGTCGGCCCCAGTAAAGCCTTCAGTAAGATGAGCAAGCTCCTTAACACTGACGTCGGAGCTGCAAGGGATTCTGCGAAGATGGATACTGAAAATTTCCTCACGATCAGTCTGGTTTGGGGGACCTACGTACAGCAGTCGATCAAAGCGTCCTGTCCAAAAGGGACCATCAAGGTCTATGCCAGGCACAGTAAAAAACTGATGGGAGGGGAGGCAAGGGAAGAAGCGAACCTGGTCTTAGAAGGGCAGAATCAATCTTGTCTGGTCGATTTGTAGCTCCAATCACAGTCACGCCAACTCTTTGATGCAATCCTAAAATTTCATGAAATAAGCATCTGATCAAAGGAGTGAA
Organism: Punica granatum; assembly: GCF_007655135.1. Lineage (NCBI taxonomy): Eukaryota > Viridiplantae > Streptophyta > Magnoliopsida > Myrtales > Lythraceae > Punica > Punica granatum. The sequence continues at coordinate 40,091,218 of NC_045128.1, read as the reverse complement.
AAATCACAAAAGTAGTACGAGTACGATCCCCTAGGTTGAGTTCGAATTTTCACCCAACGAAATTCCCAGCCATCATACCTAAATTTAACACATATATAAGTATCTTTCCTTGCCTCCCGAAAAATGTTAAGTGGTGGTTCTTTTGTGGGTTCAATTACTTGAAAGTAAAATCTTTACCATCTAATTCAACGAGAAGCTGACTCATAACTCGATCAGAAACTGAAACTCCATCACTTTCCTTTCCTCGAATACCCCCAAGCCCATCAATTTCATCGAAGAAAATGATCGACGGTGCATTGGCCCTTGCCTTTGCGAATACAGATCTGACAGCCTTCTCAGACTCTCCAACCCACTTGCTGAAGAGTTCTGGCCCCTTCACGGCGAGGAAATTCAATCCTGCTTCAGAAGCCACTGCTCGAGCCATTAAGGTTTTGCTGCAACCAGGAGGACCAAACATTAATACTCCTCTTGGTGGACGCGTCCCAATGCGGTTCAGTGCATCTTGATGTTTTTGAGGCCATTCCACTGCTTCCATCAACTGGTTTTTGACTTCTTTTTGACCCCCAATATCTTCCCATTTGATTTTTGGAACTTCAATTATCACCTAAAACAACACAAACATTCGTAATACAATTAATTTATTAATGTCCAAAGTACCGTATAGTTTTGCAAAAACATGGTGTTAAATCTTCGAGAAGGATGCATTAGTTGTACCTCTCGCATAGCACTAGGCCTCACTTTCATCCTGGCATTCTCAAAATCCTCAAAAGCTATTCTTAACATAAAATCTTCCTTCACCAAGTCCTCAGTGCTAAGGCAAATGGCATCCTCATTACCATCTTCACATTCTCCAACTCTTCTATTTGAAGGAGATGATTGGACAATGTCCAATGTATTATCTTCCATGATACCATCAGAGTTAACGGACTCCACAAATGGTTTACAATAGGAATCTTCAGGAGACTTCTTTGATTTATCATAACGTCTCAGACAAGACAAGGCAGCTTCATTGCAGAGGGCTGCTAAATCAGCACCCACAAATCCATGAGTGGATACAGCCAGTTGCTGGATTTGTGCACGTGAAAGAGCATGTTCCATTTGGTTGAGATATGAGAGCAATATCTCCAGTCTTTGCTTTGGAGAGGGCACACCTGCATTTAATATTGGAAGACAATGCCATAAATGGTCTAAGATCTACACCACACACACAATGAAACATGAGTTCTATTTCAAGAAAATTTCGGTGGATATAAAGCAGAAGAAATACCTATTTCAATTTCCCTATCAAATCGACCAGGCCTTCGTAATGCTGGCTCAACACTATCAGGTCTATTTGTGGCAGAGATGACAAGAACTCCATCACTAGTACTAATGCCATCCATCAATGTCAATAATGTGGCAACCATTCTCTGAGAAAGCTCTTCGCCTCCCTCTTTACGAGCAGGGGCAATAGAATCCAACTCATCTATGAATATCTGCCCAAGAGGGCCCCATAATTTAGTCTCATCAGCAAAAGGAAAAGCTACAAAGCCGAGAGCATATCACTGCCTCAATCAAAAATATACCCAACAAGCTTAAATAAAATCAGAAACTTCCAACTCTAGAAATCACATACAATATTATAGTTGGAGTAATTCCTCAACAGAGTATAGTTCAATTTCAATAAGAGGAAGCAACGTCAATGACTAAAAACACTGGAGAACAGGCTCTCCATGCAAAGCATTAAACTGACTAGCCATGTTAGTAGCTCCATGTAAGACATATTGCTTCACCAAAATAAGGCACTCTTCTCTGTTCCACTTTTTGCAAAATACTCCACTCTGTTTATGTTATGTTCAATAACTTCTAAGCAAATACATCGATTTTACACTGTGATACAAAACTATAGCTCATTGATTTATGGAAACCGGTGCACCATGGAATTTGGACATGCTTTACTTCACAGTGTAACAACAATTTTGGAAAGCAAAAGTACCATAAGAAAATGGAATTCAGAGTAAATATCAAACCACAGCAGGTGCAGCACGGGTGGCAGACTCAAAAACTTCACATAGAGCTTGCTCACTGTCTCCATAATACTGGCTGATAATTTCAGGTCCATTCACAGAGAAGAAATCTATGCACGCATCGTGGGCACAAAGTCGAGCCAAAGAAGTTTTTCCAGTGCCCGGCGGACCATGAAGAAGTACTCCTTTAGTATTTCGCAGCCCAAAACTAAATGATAACACCACAAAAATTTTAATGTTAGGAATCTTCCATATCAATCTGATCAAGAAGTTCTCACATTATCTGATAACCAAACCAATCTCTATATAATACCTGTTGTCGAAGCCTAAGAGAACATGATCCATATTACACGAAAAAAACTCCATAATTCAGATGAAAAGTGCAGAAAGAGAAAAGGCTACATCAGTAGCTTGGAATAGAACCAGTTTTCTCTTGAAGATTGTAATCCTTATCATTGAGTTTAATGTCAATTTCTAGTGTTAAATGTATACATGATTGAGCCCAAAATTTGAAAATATAAATGTATACGTAGACATCAATACATACATGTACACGTGTATGCTCAATCAAAAATGAAACAAACTTAACAAGCATATTGAAATTCAACAAGCTAAGAAAAGAAAATACCTTGACATAGTGTTCTCCACACATGAGGATGCTATTATATCCGTCAGAATGTTGTACTCTTTTGAAAGACCACCAAGTTTTAAATTATCATCTCTAACTTTAGCATTGTCATATTTACACTCAATCTCTTGATGACATCCCCCTGTCTCTCCTGGTGGTTTAGATGCCATATTCACTGGTAAACACAGAGATAGCTTTGTTTCACTGGTCACAACAGATGCAAGATCGGTATAGTCCAATGACTCACTCATATAAGGCAATAAACTATGACTTCTTTGATCTGCTACATCTTGACTCGATTGATTGCCAGTGCCAGGTACTTGTTTAGCAATCACCCGGAAAATAAAACGCTTCAAAAATATCGGGCAGATAACAAGGTTCCCCTCAAGAAGAATACGGGAATACAAGAAGGACGTCATCTGAACTTGCAGAAGCTTCTTAGATATTTCATCATCCAACAGCCCGATAATATCAACTGAATCAACCCCTGAACCCACTTGACTGGGCAAACTTGAAACCGACTCTTCGTGTACCAGTGAACTCAGTGGACTGCGGGGAGAGGTCATCCTTGATTCACTCACTGGCGTCCTAGGAGATGAAAGATGGCCATTGCTGGGGAGACTGTGATCCTTTCTCCCAGATGATTTGATGGATGATGATACGGTACTTCTCACAGTAATTTCATTCGTCGAAGCTAGCTCTAAGCACAATTCCTTGCAGTTTTGCAATGACAAGTGTCCATGATCAGATTTATGCAGCCTGTCGATCCCATTAAGAAGAGATACAGATCCTGGGCTTTGAACAGGAAATATGAAAACATCTCTTCCAAAAGCAGGGCATCCCATAGTGAGTGAAAGATTCAGGGACAACCTCACTCCATTGCTCAAAACCTGACATGAAAAACCAACGACTCAGAACATATGCATGGTGAATCCACGCTCCATTTCTCTGAAACAAGCCTGCATTTGAGCAATTATGGTGTGTACAGATGCGGAAAGGACGTCTCGACCAAACCTTACTAGAAGGAAACACAGTTGCAAGAGCAAAGTAGTTCCCCGGTCCATTTGTCACTTCATCCCCAACATTGACTCCGGTGTTTCGAGCACATTCATCAGGAAATGAGCTCAGGGGACAGCTCCGCAAGAGTTGATTCCTGGAAGAAGGAAGAGAAACCTGCCACATGATTATATCAAACTAATAAGCCTCACAGATAATTGTGAAAATGATGATCACCATCACCATCCTAAAAGCTCGGTATTCGCTGATTACCGAAACGATCGAACCAGGAGCTATAGAAGAAGAAACCATGGAAGGCTCCGACATCCAAATTCTGCAACCTTTCGATGACTCCGTCGACTCACTCTCAACATCAGTGACTCGGGCTACGACGGTTGATTTGCCGATCAGATAAGGAAACCGGCTGGAAGCTTCAGAGATGACAGCAAAGATGTCCTCCTCGGCGGCGGCTTCGGGACCGGAAGGAGGACCAGCAAACGGCTTCTGAGGAGTCGCCGACGGGGCGCCATTCGAGAGCCTCGACTGCGCCTTCGGGTGCTTCTTCTTGCTGGAAGGCATCTCGTCGAGGGAACGAATTCCTCTTTCCTCCGAGAGAGCAGAAATGATTAGATGAACATAAACCCTGCAAGGGTTTTAGGGGGCCGCCGGAGCGCAACGGCGGTGTCGGGCCTCCGGGATCCGACAGAACGGGTAATGGGTCGGAACGTGCTCTTGTCGGACCTGGGCCGATGTTTGCTGGGCTTGAAAAGCCCAATTGAGGCCCATCTCAGATTGCGCTCTTCCTTTCTTTTTTTTCTTTTTGGATTGGATAATTAATTTATTTAATTGTGCACTTAAATTATTAATTTATGAATTTATATTCTTCCAAGTTCTAGTGATTTAATGAACTACAATTGGCTAATGAAATGAAAGCTTTCATTCATTCAAATTTCCCATGAACATCATCTCTTCTTGCTTTTACACGAAAGAAAGAATAACGAATCCGAAGGAAAACAACTGTCAGCAGGTCACAAATTCTGTGACAGAAACAACGATATATCCCAAACTTGAAACTGAAGACTAAGCAGAGGTCTTCACGGAATCATCGTCGAGGAGAGCTTTCGCCGGAGAAAGCAGAGCAACGGCTTCTCTCTGGGAGCTCGAGTACTTCCTGTACACGACCTGAAATTTGCTGTCCTTTACATTGGCATGGAAGCCCACCAGTAGTTTAGCACAGTCCCTGTTGCAAAAACAGCATAACCAGAAAATGTCTGAGTGACCAACACTGGCAGAAGTTGTTAAGGTATGGTTTGTTGAATTTATTTTGCTTACATGATCTGTGCCTCGGTGTAACCGGTGTGAACCTTCAGTGTCGCACTCCAGAAAGGGCTGATGTTGAGGGTGCAACGAGCTGCGTACACCGCCGAGGCAGCAACCATTGATGGGGGATACGAGAGGGTCGAGTAGCTCATCAACCCGAGCTCTGATAGGAAATAGACCATGCTCTCCAATTTCCTATCAGCAAGAGCTGCTTTGATGAACCTCACGAGGAAAACATAGTTTGTCGGAACGGTCAGGTACCATTCGAGCTTTCCGAGAATGGTCTTCTCCATGGCCAGAACTTGCTCATTAGAGTATGCTCTATCCGCTATGCATACCAAGTCATTAACCTCAGGGGCCCAGATCTCTTCATACTTGGAGGCAGTAAGAAGGGCACCCATGCCGAGAAGCTGCAGCTCCCTTCTTGGGACCGCTTTCACAGAGAGGAAGCGGTCTATGAGGTTGATCGTGAGGTAGAGAGTCTCAGGCATGAGATCAAACTTGTTGTGAATCTCTACCAGCCAATCCACCAGAATCGTCCTCATCTTCTCAGTGATATCAGGCTGAGAGGGCATGTAGTCAGTCGGACGGTTCTCGTTCTGCACACATGATTTTAAGGTATTAGTACTAGTACTAGTATTCAAAATTATGAACAGAATAGATTATAAATTTGCAGAGAAAATCACAATTCGTACCTCGGCTTCCTTGTAAAACTGGTAAAGGTCCTCGACGTACTCCACAGCAGCTAGCTCATTGTCAGCATCTGCCGCATCAATATCCACAATCTGTTCCTTAGGCTTCTTCGCAATTCCACAAGCCGCCTGAAAGCAATCAAAAAACAAACCCAGAACAAGATTAGAGACTGAACATCAAATTACTAACAAACCATATTCAAAATTTGTGAGTGTCTGTCAATACCTTGCTACGAGCAGTGAGAACTGAAGTTAGAGACTTGTTCTTCTTCCGAGATGATCCCTCTCCATCCTTCCTCTTATGCACAACTCCTTCTTGCTTGCTGATGTTCTTGGCCTTGGCACGGGCCTCTTCGTCTGGGTCGGGGCTTATCTCGATCACTTCCTTGGACTTTGCCTTAGCAGCGGGGGCTTTCTTCTGAGCAGCCTTAGCGGGTTCGGCTTTCTTAGCAGGCTTGTTTCCTTCTAGTAGAGCAGGTGCTCCATTCACTTTCACGCAGGCTTGTTTCTACAAAATCAAACCCCATCAGTACCAATCATTTAAATATTCGAGTGCGCTTACAAACTTATAAAGAAGTAATCATAGAGATCAAACCTTGTTGTTCTCGGCGGCTGCAGCTGCTTGCGCATTTGCAAGGAGTTGTGCGCAGAAACTCCTGGAAAGACAAAAACAATCGATCAACAAGAGGTGCCAAATGTACAAGACTGTTTGAAAAATCGACTGCTTGAGAGAGGAACCTTGTAATGGGTCGAGTAATCTGGGGCTGTTTCCCGTCAACTCCTCGAAGAGTGACAAGGTTTCCAATATCACCCAGGGCTTTACGGTTCCTCGCATGGCCCCCTCCATTCTTCTTGTGCTGCTGAGGCTTGACTGCTCCTCCTCCTCCTATAACTGCCTCGCCTGCAATGACACCATTATTAAAAGAGAACATGGGCATTAATTCGATGAATCAAAAGCATCCTAGGACCCAGATTCAATCTGCTATCATCACATACACGGCGGCCTTGTGGTTTCTTGCGGGGAAATGGAGGATCTTTAACACATATTTCTCGAACCATTTCCATTTACCAATTAACAAGAAAGATCAAATTTCAACCACAGATCTAAAGATCCAGAACGATCAAATTAAAATGGACCCAACTTTCTCACCCCTCGCTTGAGTTGGAACAATGGGTCTCGAAGCCATTTCGAAGGAACTCTGATGAAAATCCCGCAAAAGGCGACTCCTTTATCTTCTTCTTCTTCTGGGTCTCTGCAATACGACCTCGACCTCTCTCTCTTCTCTACTCTCCCTTTATCTGTGTCTCTCTCATACACACAAACGGTAGGATTTGGGTGGGATGAAGAAGACAGACTGAGAGCTCCGTCTCCTTTAAGAAGCTGCGGAGGCGCCGCTTCGCCCCAACGGTCTTCTTTTCTTCAATCTCTGACCGTCCGATCTCGTCATGATCTAACGGTCACAGACAGGTCTCGAGAATTATAGCCGTTGAAAAGAGTCTGCGTTGCCAAAGTTACCCCTTGTTAAAATAATAGTTAACCGAGACATGGAGGTACGGAGACCCCGTGCAACTGCCCCCACTGTCCGACACGTGTCCGTATTTATACTAAAATACATTATTTATCCTTTATATTTGGTACATTGGTCTGTCTTATCTTATTGGAGAAAATGTCATAAGATTTGTTGTATTAAGAATATTTTCAAATAATTATGTGGGCGCGCCCAAATATTTAATGATATGCTTTATATGGCTTGTTAATGATAAGCTCAACAAAGTAATCACTCTTAACTTGTTAATATACTGTCCGTCTTTCCAACTTTACTGGGTAAACTTAGAAGTTGCATGTCTAATCGTCAGATTAATCGATAGTTTTGGAGTTGAGCATTTTGCCTGCCTTAACATCAGTATACTCGTATCAACTTAGCTATAGAAATCTCGAAAATCATTTCCAGAATCTCCTTAGGAGAAAACTGAAAAGAGAAAATGGAAATCGATATTCCGTGCACAAAACCAAATCAGATTAATCAAATCATGTACAGACTTTGTTACAGTAGATGATGATTAGGCAAACCCAAAAAACTGATGCCTAAAGCAACACTCCGAAAGAAATTAGTGGAATCGACACATCAATCTCTCACATACGGAACGATGCGTTACATCTTTGACGCGATCATCAAACCAAATGCACACGCTAACTCAAAAAACTAACCAATACATCAATCAAGGTAAACACATCAATCAAGGTAAACACTTCAGTATAAAAATCAGTCAGTTAGGCCCGGGCTTCATATTAGATCATCCGGTCCTGCAAGCATAACCTGCATTAGAGAACACAATCATTAGAAGGCAAAAACGAGATTTTCTGGACTTCAAAACAAATACTTCTTATATAAATGGATTGTCGATACCCACATTGCAATCGAGAGCGTATTTTCGGGCAAGCATTATGGCTGCATTCCTGTCACGCTCTGATTCGAATGTCAGTACGAATGATAGCCCTTTCCTTGCTTGCCAGAACAGTCCTTTGGCTGCAACATTGCTATCGCTTCGAACTCCGCATAACTAGAATCCAGTGAATGAAGAAGTGTCAAGGAAAAAGAAAGGGTAAAACAGCCAAACGAGATTCCTCCCTCGATCCAACTTAAGAAGAAGATAGAGCAATACATCACACTCTAACTTAAACCGTTAAACTTTCAGAGGCCACTTACCATATCATCAAAAAGTCTAAAACTTATAATGGAGGTAGATGAACATTCAGCTATAAGGACTAATCAAATGGAGGCTGGTGAGGTGCTGGTATACATTCAAGCCAAGTTTGCGATATCATTTGCTAACTGATCTATCGATTTAAAATAGGGTATGATTGAGGCATGGTAATACAATTACTAAACAAAAATAAAGATAAATTGCAGAGGCAATACCTGCATTGAGGTTGAGTAAATTTCTCGAGCTTTGGTGATCCATCCTCTGCTGAGCTTCACCCTCATCTTACCCACATGAAACACGTGAGTGGAATGTGATGAATAATCTTGACCATTCATCTGGCAGATAGTTACCTGCGAGACATAACAACATGTTGATAGTCAACTGTTAATTTTTCCGCACCAGAAGATACCCCGAAGGAAAAACATTTTTCCAGGGGAGCAAATCAGACGTACACTAAATTCGGTGTTTGATTTTCGCGTCAGTGATTCTACATGGCTTTGTAGTCCTGCCACTGTCGGAAAATTCAGTCAGTTTCAATTTATGTGGCGGATTGATAAACGAAGAAACCACATAATACATGATTAATTACCAGAATCAATAGGACCAGCAGTTGTCACAGAATCTTTTTGGCCGTTTAAGGTGATTTCAGCTTGCAAGATCCGTCCCACATCAAAGGGCTCAGGTGCATAACTCGGTCTCTCAGCACCTAACAAAGAGAAAAGCAACATTTAAAAATTTGTCATGTATGAGATTGTGGACATTAACCACAGCGAATAGCAAATACTGATTTTTAGGAGTATGCGAAGCTAAGCTAATGCAGGAGCTTCGCCTAAAATGAACCAAAAAGAGTACAAAATCAATTCAGAGTTGCAATAAATAAAATATTGAATCAAGCACCTGAAATGACATCCCGGTGACTTCCATCTGAGGAGGTCCGATACCATTGAACTGAGCACTTGGAAAGTGGAGGAGCATTGTCGGTGCGAGGGCGAACACATAAAACTGATCCCAGACTCTCGGACCCTTCAAGAATGTACAATCGAGATCTGTTCTCTTCTGCCCTCTTGCTCAGAGTCAGCTGTAAGTGATGAGGAAGAAATTACTCACAGGAACCCTCAAGATGAACCTTTTGGTAAACTATTAGAATTGCCTACTATAGGTATTATAAATAAAAATTTGTGGAGTAAAAGAATCTATGTTTGACCTACCTCTTTCTGAAGCTTGAAAGAAAATATTGATTTCTCTCGAATTTGAATTCGGAGAGCACGAAGTTCGTGTTCCATATCCATCACCTGTTACACAATACAATGCTCATAATGCAAGTCATGGTCTTACCGAGACTAATTTACATAAGCATTGATAATGCACCTTGCTTGGCTGATGCATCAATTTGATTCTTCGGGCCTCTTGAACCTCTTCTACTAGTCCCTCCACATCCTAGAACACCATGGATCAAAAATAAGAATCAGTGTAGTGAATCTTTACTTCATATTCTTGCATGTTATTACCACTATGAGGAGTGAATTCCCCGGAGCGCACGAATATCATATCATTTTTTGGCAAATATATGCTGAACCATTCGATATAAAATAATGAGTATGGCATATCATTTCTTTCTATACAGCATAATTTCGCATCAACATACCTGAGTTTTGGATGTTTTGGAATTTCTTTCTTCTTCCTCAAGGGCCTCTCCAAAGCGTTGGACCACAGCCCTAGCACTCTCGATTTCAGCACAAGCAAAAGATTTTTCTTGGTTCACCAGCTTCTTGGCATCTTCTGAAGCCTGTAAAGTTTGAGCACTTCTCGATGAGAAAAGAAGATAAAAAAGGAGTAAGAGTTACTAACAACTAGAAACTTCCTTTAGGCAGCAACTTGAAGACTGATTCAAGGATATTACGCATGTGCCTTAGATAATGAAACGCGTGATCATCATTTGACATCCATGCCCTTACCTGCTTAAGGAAGTTCACCAGCTTTTTCACTTCAAACTTCTCTTGAATCAATTCTCCTTCTTTCTGAGTCAGCTTAACTGCTAAAGCTTCCACCTGCAGAGTAATCGTAGTTAGACCACAATTGATTATTATCTAAAAAAGGATCGCAAAGGCCACCGAAATTCTGTCAGTTATAGGCGCAATCTATATAAATTAGAAACTGTGAAAAGTCAGAAGAAGAGTTCATCAGGGAAGTATATAGTTCCAATACAAACCATGGATATAGCTTTTTCAACATCCTCCTTATTCCGCCCTGCTAGTCGGCCCCTCAAAGCTTCCAATGCATCTCTAAGCTTCTTTAGAAGCACATGGCCTTCCAAAGAAGCCACCTCCCTTAGCTTCGCCTGAAATATGAACACAACCCATTTACCACGCATTCCATAATAAGGATATAACCTTCATAAAAGTGAAACCTTAGGTGAATATATTGTTATACAACCAATCTTCAAGCTCAAGCTAGAAGGAAGGCGCACCAACAATGTGTATTGGTCGTGGTTTAGCAAGTGCAGACAGAACCAAAAATAATAATAGCAGCAGAACAGAAACAGACATAAGTTACAAAACCAATAATGTGTATCGGGCCTGGTTTAGCAAGTGCAGACAGAACCAAAACTAAAAGTTGCCGCAGAACAGAAACAGACAAAGTTACAAACCCAAAAGATGTTATTTGGACTCAAAACCAACTTGTTCTGTGTATCTTGTTAATTGATTTATTCTTCTGAAAGCTTACACCAATATTGAATATGGTAATGCAATCAGCTTGCCATCTAATGGTCATGGTATTATATAGCATATAAAGGCAGATTTAACGAAGAAGGAAGCAAGCAATAGATTTGGGAACCTCATCAGAGAGTTTTGCTGCTGCAGCCAAGTTCTTGTCAAATTTACTGGCAAGATCTCGAACGGAGAGACGCTTGTGCTGCTCCGTGAGATTGGCTGTTTCTTCCTCTACCACCTCCTTCAAGGAGGGGCCCTTGTCCTCCTCCTTTGGCTCTTCAAGAATCTGATTATTTGGCCCCAACTTATACTTTGGGAAGCAATTGGAGGTGAAGCTCACATCAGCAGAAACCGGCAGTACTGCTTCTGCCTGCATAGCCTCTCCGAGTTCGGGGCTCACTTTCGTCATTGTTCAGATGAGTCTCTGTCCAGACAGATCAGCAGCAAGTAATCATCGGACAGGAATCCAAGAAAAGGCCTCAGATATATAAGAACATAAAGTAAAACGAACATCGAGATTCTTCATGTGTACATTCGCATCGACAACCAGAGGTCTTCCATTAACTCAATGCAGTAATCTCACTTGTTTATACTAGCCTTTGGATGGAAATATGGTTTTACGAAACAAAGAAAAGGGCCAAATTTAAAACACAAAAAAAAAAAAAGAAGAAGAGAAAAACCACTACTACAAAGCAATGTTCTTGAAAACAGTCCTATTCCATCCAACAGATTCTACAAAAGATGCCAGATCACCAAATAGGAACAACTTGAAAGTGACCTAAACTAACCAAAGGAAGAAGGGATCTTCTAAATCTGAAACGCAGATTACCAGAAAGCAACTTCATCCACCAAACTAGGGAAATAAGAAAGACTACTAAAAATCGGTCAGAAAATAATAGAGAGAGTGAGAGGTATACGTCCAGCTTTGGTGGAGGGTAACATCATAATCATAAGCATGCAACAAATTATGATGCCCAAGAAAAGCTAACTTCTATGCCCAATTACTTCATCAACATGATGAGAACTTAAGACAGCATAATTACTCCACTCAAGAGAGTGGACAAAGACTCAAATTTAAGACTCACTCTCACTAGCAAAAAAAAAAAAAAAGGCTCAAATTAAGGAAAAATGTCAGGGTCTCCTCCGGTTACAAAGGGACTACACAATCCACATTGGAAGTTCTTTTCCTTGGATACCTGTACTTAACCTGGTCATGCATAGTTCTCTCCTTAATCAGAACAAAGTTCCCCGAAACAAGCACTAGCTCAGTAGACCCGCAAGACCTCAATCAGAGGGAAGAACACAAAACAACAAGAAATGCCCCCAAAATGCAGTAAAAGAGCCAAGAGACGGTATCATAAGAACCCAGAAAAAGGGTAAAGTAAAATCATAATTGCGGCCAGTGAAAATTTCCCAGGAAAAAAAGAATGAACTTACAATATCACCACTACTAGACAACCTCTGAACCTGTAAGCCCTGCAAACAATGCTAAGACATTCCTCTCCTCTGCAACGCTAGAGAGAGAGAGAGAGAGAGAGAGAGAGAGAGAGGGAGGTAGAGGGGGGTTGGTTAAGAAATTATAAGACGAAGAAGAAGAAGAGAGAGAATCTTAAAGAATGGGGTTCAGCTTTGCTTTTTTAAAAGGGCAAAAGGCAAGGAGAGAGTGAGTGTGGAGAAGAAAACTCAGCCCCCCCAGTCCTTCCCTGACCTCATTGTCTCCTCCCTGTCCTCAAAGACTGGAAACAGAGCCAAAGCTGCCTCAAGCTTGTTCCTTTTCTTTTCTTTTTTCATTTTTTTTTAACAACTAGGTATAATTAATTATTTTCTTTTTATATTTATTTATTTCTCATCTGCTTCGGCATTTTTTCCCCCTCTCTGCGTCATCATGAGCCTCTGCGGTAAAAGCTTCTCTCCAATGGCTGAAATGGCGGAAAGAGAGAGAGACAGGGGAGAGAGGGAGGAGACAAATTGCTGCCTCATCCCACGCGCTGCCACGTGGGGCCCTCATACGCGCTCTCCGGTTTGCGAAAGGACTGTCCAATCCAACTTCTCTCCCATGCGTGCCTGATCTGCTCCGGTGGCGCGTGGGATATGTGCGCGTGAGGACAGTGGGTCGCGGGTCACATGAAGGACGGTTCGCTTCGCGGGGTTCGTTGGTTGGAAGGTGGTGGGTTTGGTCGTTCTGAAGCAGCCTTCCCCATCCCTACCCTCGTTAACGGTTATTTATTCTGATACCATGTCCGGATCTTAATTTCTTTTTTTCTTTTTTCTTTTTTCTTTTTTACATAGGATCACGAAATATTCTCACAAAAATTATTTATTGAACTTAATCGGTTTAACCATTTATTAAGAGATATTTTCACTAAATTTCAACCTTATATATTTAGTTTATGAATCAATCCTCGTAATTTCGTCTTTATACATGATTGCAAGCTCATTTATGGATTACACGGTTGGATTGCTACAAAACGACATTTAGCACAAAAGGCCCAAACCTGTACTCCTGTCCTGTATATTGTCCTTTTCGTTCCGTGTTGAAATAGTAATTTATTCCATTAGTAATTGACGAGATTTTACGAAAAAATTATTCATACTATAAGAGAGAAACCAAAAGCAATAACAAACTTTGTGTACCGTTAACTAGTTCGAGCAGCCAAGCACATTCTACATCACTCCATCTGATCGGATTAGTTGTTAAAGCGGATGATGAATTGCTCTCGAGTTAAAGATTATTACTTAATATGCCCGTCAAAATTTCCGGTATTTTTATTGACTTTGCATGTGGCCGATTTTGATTGCAGTTGATAAAGAAGTAAACATGGGACCATATATGCATGTGAACTACGATAGTGACATCGAAAGGGATGAGTCCAAATTAGGGACATGCATGCACGAGATGGATATCTAATCTGAAGGCCAAAAGATTGCGAAAAAATAAATAATTTAAATAATTTGCATGCACGGCTTCTTAGAGTATCGCTGTCCAAAATTCGGTTGGACAAAGAATTTAATTTCTCTTGTCCCAATCGTCGATGGGATTAGAAATATATAGATATATATAGATGTTTGGCAATAATTTAGTTGGGAGCTAGCTCTAACTATAAAAAGAATTTTCCAGCAAACAACCCTCTCTCTCTATGCCTCTAAACAGAAAACCCTAACCGAAACGAACCCCCTTTGCCGGTGCGCCCGACTCCGACCGGACGTGTCGGGCATCACGACCACCGGGATCGAAAGCCGAAACTCTCGTCTATCTTCCAGTTATTTCCACTCCCGGTAGCCCTCTTTTCTTTTCTCTCCCTTTCTCCTCTTCTTTCCCCCTTCCCTTCTCTTGGATGGACATGGGAGCCCTTTCTGGGGTCACCACTGCCCTAAGTCACATCGACGGTCTCCTCTTGACGACTATCTTTCAATTTGGTCGTGGGACTAGGGATCCTTCACGTGATATCTCCTTAAACAGTATGGTGGTGTCTCGGGCCTCAACAACATAGGTCTTGTCGGCGCATCCCAGACACTCCCTCAACTCTCCAATATCAGCGAAAGCCTCAACCGCAATTTGGTCTTGTCATCCCGGTTTAGGCATGGCAGAGCCTTCTCCAATCTTAGGCAACAACGTCAATGTGTGATGCGAGCTACAAATTAGAGTTCCCTCTCTTGCGGTCGTCCTCTGCCGCAGTTTAGTGCGGGCTGCAAGACACAGCACTGTCCTACTGCTCTCCAACGTCTCCTCCTCAAATTTGAGGTGGAATATGTGTTAGGTGATGTCCCGAAGGTCGCAGCGGTCCTCCTCCTCTTCTTCTTCGTTTTCGGCGGTGCGTAGAGGTGACCCCTCGAATTGAGAAGTCTCCCGCTTCTCGCCGGACGCCACGTCATCTCCTTCTTCGAGCAAACCTGAACCGACTGTGGTTGATCCGAGATGGCCCGTACTAGCCTGACCCGATTCTGAACCGATTGTTCCTGCTCCGATTCAGCTTGATCCGCTCTGACTCCACAACCTTTGTACCGACCCGACTGACTAGATCGGACTACCAACAGCTTGCAGCAACCGACAGACTGCCACTGACCATTTGTGCAGCGGCATCAATCTCCTGCCTACCCGATTCCCTTCTTAGATGGCGAGTTCTTTTCTATGGACCTCCGTCATCCCCTAGTAGTGGAATCCCCGCCCTCCATGACAAAGGATTGTATTCTCAGCTAATTCGATCGTATCAACCGCTTATAAAAGACCAACCTTTTGTGGCTGCGCCATTTTTTTGTTGGTTTCCACAGGTTTCAGCTCCCCGACGACGTCCACTGTTTTGAACCGATCAAGGAAGCTAGGTACCTTGATTTGATGGTCTGACTGATTTTGATTGGCTACATTGTCACTGGTTTGAACAAATCAAAAGAACTTGCTGAATTGATTTGAATGTCTAGGGATTTGGCTTATTAGGATTGGTTGATTGAATAAATTCAGAGATGAGATCTATGTAGGGTTCATGTATCAAATATCGGTCCAAGACTCATCTTGGCTGTACTGCTCTATGTAGCAGTTTCCATATGGATTGCGTTATGCTCTGCTTCCTCATTTTCACCAGTTCCATATAGAGTATAGTCTTAAGAGGTTGAGAATATTTATAACATCTGGATGAATTTCTGCAATTGTACTAGGTTCAATTGATATACTTTAGTTGCATGTTATCTTCTTTTGCAGCGATTTAGGTGGACATGTTGTATTTACTCTCTCTATAATGTACCATCTTGAACATTTTCCTCTTGTATTCGTTTTTGTGATCAATAGACATTCATTGATTTTCGAGAAAAAAATGAATTTTCCATATTTTCCAATACATATATGCAGGATTGGTGTCCCCCCTTGGCTATCATAGTATAATATCATTGAGCTAGATTTTTTCACATGTTTATATATCTCTCCACTATATATATATATATATATATATAGTATAAAACTTTTTCTTAGCAATAAGTTTATTTTATCTTCAGTATAAGAGAGGCTCAAAGGCCTTAGTACAAGAAAATTAAAAATTTAATATGGATAGTTCCACAATAAGAATTTAATTTTGAAACATCTACTTTATCAGGTGAGAGCGTGAATTATTTATCTACACCTCATTTCTCTCATAAAATTGAAAACTTAATAACGGAGTATTAGTTATTTCACTACAAGAATCAAATTTAAAACCTCTAGCAATTACCAGGAGCGTGTACCATCATTATACTACATCTTCGTTCTTTGGAAGTATTGCCAAAGTTGTTCAGAGAACAAATTTGATGTAAAGAATGTTAGGCAGTGTTTGATAGACTGATCATATTTTAGTCCGTGGAACTAGTTTAAGAGAAATTGGGTTGAAAATAACTGGACTTCGAGCTATCAGCTAATCGAAACAGGTCAATTTCAAGAAAGTGTTGCTAATTAAAGTTGCAGTGTAAGGTGAAGGTTAAGAAAATGGAGAATAGCCACAAGAGGAAAGCGGGGGGATGGTTGAAAGGGACGACTGGACTTATCAAACTTGCTTCATTCATTCCATTTATTGCTTCCCCCGTCCATCTTCACTTTTTGGTGGGAATTTATTGCATATACATATAATTACTCTATTCTTGCATGCATGCACTTATAACTATATTACTCACTCATGACTCGTGTAATATTGGAATAAATGAAATTATTTCATTTGAGAAATGCATTTTTTTTCTTTTTCTCGTACAATTCACACGCATTTATATATAGTATTCACGAGTGGCTACTTATATATAAAAATCAGTTATATAGAGTAGGATATGCTAGTCATAAATAAATCTCAATGGGGCAGTTGGCCAGATCAAGATCAATACGCACACATATGATTATACAATAAACAGTTCAAGCTGTAAAGGAACAATTAAAAGTGATATATTATATATACTAATTATAATATTTTATTAAGGCCAACAGAAAATTATAACAATTTATTCTTTAATATCTGGTTAATTAGAGAAGTAATAATCATGGTTTCGTTGAACTTACTCATCAGTCCTCTTTTTTTTCCCCTTTTTTTTGGTAACAACCCACTAAACAATCACAATCTTTCAATTATCTAACATTTTTTAGCTAAAAGAAAAAGAAATCAATGTTCCATCACCCATTCATTGTTTTGCCTTGAAAAAGACTTCGTTCAATATATTCCTCTCATCGAAGTGAAATATTCTTGACAGAAGATCCCCTGCCAGTTTAGATTGGACTTATTGCACTGTCCACCATAAGAAGGACACGTGGACCAAACTTCTATCATGTCGGCCCCACCGCCAGCTATATATCTCAGGTAAACTGGCCATCAAAGAACAATTCTATGCTTGAACTCAGACAACGGAAATCTTCCAAAACCGAGCCTGGATGGTTTGCCTAGAGATATGAATCCTTGAAGTGCGTATAAGCTGCGCATAACGCCATATGGTTTTTCTTTGACGAGCCATGCAGTTATTAAATAATAACTAAAAATTTTGTCCGAATATGATAAAAAAAATTAAAGTGCATGTTCTTCTAACGGCTCTGCCCATTAATCAGGTAATTTTGATATGATAACTAAGAATATGTCTTGCCACCAGCACGGTAATCTAGTGATTAAACTCCAAGAGCTCCACTTGAACAACACGAGCTCGAACTTTATTGAGGATGTAGAGCTTGACATTATGTGGATGTATTATGGGATGGCGGTGGCCGACCCATAATATTTGATCCAGTGAGCCTTGGATTTTAATGCACTAGTGTGTTGATAGGGTTACTGTGATCAAGTTTGGCTAAAGTCTCAACGAGTTATGATAAAAGGAACATTCCGTTGCGGTTAGGTTCACTTAGTTGGGGTAGCCACATCGGGTCAATAACCCGATCTAACCTTTTTATTCATTAAAAAAAAAACTAAGAATATGTCTTGGACGGATGTAATGTGCACAATAACATATTGAGGAGATGAGATGAGAATGGCGGAGTGGGGCCAGAGCTATGAGCAAACCTTGGTTATTAGAAATGACGGGGCTGAGTGTCGTGTTAGACCAAAACGGCTAATTGTGTATAGCCATCAATTAAAGGCAGCACTTTATATGAACTTTTATAAGATAAGATAGGAGAGGATTTGATTAATTAATTAAATTTAATTAACAAAATTGTGGGTGGGGAACAATCGGTAGGTAACATTGCAGAACTTGATCAATTGTCATCCCCTAATGATTATATTTAACAGTCCATGTCATTAAAATATGTGGGAACCGTGATTAAAGGGCTCATCGAAAAGTTGTCCTGCTGGCCGGGGAATCTTAAGACCCGGGCTAGGACCGTCCTAGTACACGCTTACGCTACCTATATATATCTATAATTCGGACGGCTCTCGATGTGTCATATCTCTTCAAACAGGTTAATTTCCTCTATATTGTTCATGATTTGTCGAGATGTTTGATACGAGTGCTGAGGCAAATCATATCATTGACTCCTAAATCAATCTTAAGTAACTTTTGTTTGGAAGGGAATAGTGTATGACTTTTAAGATGAATCAGAATTAGAATTGATCGATCGTTCCAAACAATTTGAACAGACAGCTATTGCATGAAAGCTTTTGCTCTCATGTTCATTAATTCTTCGGGTACGAAAAGGAATTCTCAGGTCTCCTTGTACTAAGACAAGAAAGAAAAGCTTAGCTATCATAAGTCAGGGTCCCCCAAATTTTTTGGTGGTGCTATGCTGACGGGACTAATATTTCAGCTGGTTATTCAGTTCGTCTAATATATTCACGGTTGAACATGAGAGTTTGAATATTGCATAGCGAGATAACAAGATTGCTATCACTTATGTCCACCATTTTATTCATAAAAAAGAAAAGAAAGGACAACGAAAAAAAAGAAGAAGACCTTGTTGCTTTGGATACTTCATGACATTATTATATATATATCTGTCATTGATATTCACATGAGCATGTTAAAAGTTTTTTACTTAGTTCTCCCTGTCATAATCTCCATTCCTTGACCAATTAATACATAAGTTTTCGGTACGATGCCCACCAAGCAAGCATGGATATAGTTCATGATAAACATGACCTCTAATTCGAATATTGTCTGGTTATATATCAAACCAATACCGAATCAACGATCATGCATTTTTTCTACGATTTTATCTAAATGCAACTTATTCGGATTCCAGCTTCAACCTGGCCCATTCGTATTAATATGCTTTGTGGTCTAGAGGCCCCCCCAAATATCTGTCTTTTTTTTTTTCGCTTACTTTTTTTTTGCATTTTGAAAGCAATGATAGGATTATAAGTCAGTTGGGACGTCCTCGTAGCCTTTTCCTTCTAGAGAGAGAACCCCTTTTTTGCATATGAATATGATAAAAGGAAAAAAAAAAGTTAAAGAAAAAAAAGTCATGAGATGGTTTGATGAAAATATGTTCAACATATTCACATGGGTAGGTCCATCTCTCCAACTTGCAATATCTATCATAGTGGATCAATGCAAATGTTGTGTTATAGTTCCAACGTATTATATATAAATTTTAACCATGCCCATCTTTAGCAGGCTCGATCCCCAAGTTGCCCCCAGTCCCCACGCATGTCCCAAAACCCTAGTCTCCCGGCCCTAGGGTTTATGATTCTTTGTCTAGAATCGGCGTTATAACTACGGCACACGTTAATTTTTCGTGTGGATCGGATGATGTTGATTTTATAAGAGCCTATTATTACAGACATCTTGTTCAAGTAATGTTGTGACGTGTTCAGGATTCTTGTACTGTGAATTATTATCAATGGGATATCATCACGTGGCTCATGAGATATATATATTAGACCCACTAGCTCGGTCCTTGCTATTTTTCCTATCCCCATGGAAAGAAAGATGCGATATACTATTAGTGTTACTCTCTTCACGATCATGTGAGCAACCTGAAGTAAAGCAGCCCCGAAGAACGACTGTTCTTGGCGTGAGGTGATGGTCGTGTGTAGCAACAGTACGTAGGAAATAATTCATGCACGCGTACACACGTGTATGTACGTACGCAAGTATGCATGCATATACAAGAGTCAAAGTCAAATTTGGATGTTTCTCGTCATAAGATATGTGGTTTCCATGTGAGCTGTTAGATGTTTCTTCTTCTTGTTCTGTTCCTTCGTTCCCTTGTCTTTTATCCATAAGCTGGACTGGATCGAGTTCTGGACCTACGCCACTTTTTTGTTCGTATCGAAATTAATGAATAACATATATAAAACGAGATTCCATCGGTCGATGACGTTCGGAAGTTTACTGTGCATCCACGGGAGAAGTTCTTGTTCGGGTACGTACCATACAGTCTTGTGAAGATTTATGTCCAAGAGCAATATTATGCATGCACCCTTAATTTTTTCGTAAAAAATTGTTTGAACCATTCTTCGTATAGGCAGATTGGGCCGAACCTAAATAAATAAGAAAAAGCAACCCATGGGCCAAAAGAGATATGTATTGGGCTGTCTGCAAGCGAACCCAAAGGGAAGCGGTGTATTCTAACATCTCTCCCATTCGAGAGAACCGCATGAACCCGGCCGGGCTGATGGTCCCTCCTCTCGCATGGAAGGGGGGACCGGCGGCCACGAGTTTATAATCTATCAGTTCACGAAAGATAGGAGACCATTTTTTCTCGATTAAGTTCATCTTGCATCGGCTTCGGATTGCAACAACTCCGGCTCGACTATAGCCCTCCACGTCTTTTAGTACCAACTTCAGCAGCGACTCGATTAGCACATGCAAATACATGTGAAAAATGCGACGTCGGGTAAGAACAAGAATGTATGACAGACCAAATAACGTTTGCTGTCCTCGGAGAGTCTCATATAAAGAATATACAGTCCCAATCACCTCATGAGATCAACATGTGCTTCTTGCCGTCTAGAACAACAATCTGAAGAATTTTATCCTTACACGCATGCACGTGGAACCAGTTAGGCTCTCTTAATCGTGGAAGGCAAATGCTCCCATAGTCGTGTTTACTAAGGCTCGTAATCGATATCATTGATCAGATCAACTTGTTATAATTGGGAAGCTTGTGATCACTTACTAGTTGATGTGGTCGTAGAACAATGGAGAAAAGTTGGAAGCAAAAGTAGCCAGCATGGGTAGGCCACCAAAGGAACGAAGAATCGGCAGTGCAATAATCAAAACTATTAATTGGTGGCAATAATGGCATTCTTCATCGTCAAATCTTGGTTTAGAAGTTAGCTTCTTCAATAATTGACTGATTAATCAAAGATATGGTTGGGATAAGTTTGATTAATAAGATGCTTATTAATGATTTAGATGATCAATTACTATGGTTGTGCCGTCACTGTACATCTTCATCTTCATTTCGTAAAGCTGAGAGGGGCAGATGCTTAAACCATAACCCAAGAAAGCATCAATGCAACGAGGACTTGCCTCCCCAAAAACATTATTAAGTCTTTGGAGATAGGTAATGGAGCTATCTAACTCTCCCTTTCTTAATTATTTACTATCTCCTATCTAACTTAGGAAGATTGACATTATACAAGGATGTATGCTCAAAGTCAGTCCATATTAAGCAATTCTAACGTCGATGCGGAATCACCAATCTAGACATAGCACACAAAAACCGAACAACAATGAACTGCAGCCCCTCGGTCGGGACCGGTGAAAGATGTGGATCTAAGAAATGAAATTTAATACTATGAAAGAAAACTGATAGTTATTACTGTGAATCATCGAGATTTAAATAGGACTGGGATCTGATGTGGATGGATATTGTCCTTTCAGCAAAAAATGGGATCTAAATGTGGACGGATGTGCTGGCGCAGATGGCAGGTCACATGTCGGTTTCCCCCATCTCATCTGCTCTGCTACGACATCCTTAGCCCCGCTTCTGTCCACTTCCTCTCTACCATATTCCACGCGCCCCAATAGAGCGTGGCCTGCATATCCAGACAAATAGTATTGAATGATTAGTAATCTTCTCACTTTAAAAATAACGCTTCATGCAATTTTTTTTTATTTATCTAAAATGATCCATAATTTACTCGTTTTGTCAAATATATCATATACTTTAATTTTTGTCAGTTATATCCCATGGTTTATATTTTGCTTCAAATCTATCCCGCCTTTATCTTTTCTGTCGACATCTAATGGTCGTGCTGACGTGACGCTCACGTGACAAGTGGGGACCACTATCGCTCCACGTGTTACGTCAGCACAGCTGTTAGATGTCGACGGAAAAGATAACGTCGGGATAGATTTGATGCAAAAAGTAAACCATGAAATATATCTGACAAAAAATAAAGCATATGATAGATTTGACAAAACGGATAAATCCGGGACATTTAGAGTAAAAATCCAAAAAAAAAGGTGTATATACGAAAGTTGTTTTTCTCGTGCGAACAATTTTCACACTATACGCACAGGAATAATAATGTTATTATTGAAAAAAATACGTGGGCTTTCGTATAATAAACTAAATGAAAGAAAATTATGCTAACAAATTTTGCACTTAGTTTAAAAGATTCTCGTACAAAAAAATTTCTCAATATCATGTAAAAAATTTAAGAAAAATAATATTTGTACACAAAAATTTCTCTTATCCAAGATACTCTTATTTTAACAAACATGGATTGGATCAAGGTTCATATCGAAAAAAAAAATTCTTATTTTTTACGAAAACTTAAAAAAGGAAAACGTTTTTTATTGGTAATTTCTTGAATAGCGGAAGTTCAGCTTCTGGTCGGTAGAATCTATGTCAATAGAGCTGTATGTTCCACACGCGCCGTCCGGAAATGCAAAATGTGTTGGGTTTCTCGGGATGTGTCCTGTTCTCCCGCTAAAAGAATATCTCCACTGTTATGGTTCCGAATTTACAATTCTACCCCTCTCGCCAATTGCCCATGCTAGCTGCCGGCCTTCAGAACTGATAGTCAAATGACTGTAACACCCTCTGCATGTTTTTAATTGAATTATAATGATTGTATTGTTAAATTATGAAAAAAGTAATTGATAGTTGAGAATTTAGTATTAAAAATTAAACTGAATGATTAAAAAAATCGAAGAAAAGGGGAAAAGTAATAATTGTGTTGTTGATTTTTATTGTGTAATGAGTAGAGTTTTAGTTAAAATTTTATACTCCGTTTGATTTTATAATATGATTTTAAGATTTTAACTCTAACTTTAACTTTACTCACTACACAATAAAAATCAATTCTTCCAATTCAAAAAAGTGGGCTCCATATATAAACTTACATACAATTTCATTATACCAAATTCAATTTTTAATACTAAATTTTTTCAACTATTCATTACTTTTTCAATAATTCAACAACACAATCATTACACAATCATCACTTTCTCTTAACTATTCATAACTTTTTTATACATTTTTTTATAATTCAACAACACAATCATTACAACCCAATTAAAATCAAAACTCAACTCAACTTAACTCTAAAACCAAACACACAAAAATTTAATTGCAAAATTAAACAGGCCTTACCCTCAGTACTGACCCAATGACATCTTGTTGATAAATAATACTAAAAATTTGAAGTCTGATATAGCAGCCGGATTGATAATTAGCGTCATATACTCGGTGTAGAACTTTACAAGATTCTTACTGAGCTCGAATTGTCCACATGATCCCATCCATAAAAATAACTTATTCCATAAGCAAATTATTGCACTATTATATGGCAATCTCAAGTGGGGTTTCGCGAATAGTGCTCTTAGCGCTTTTGATCGAAAGGACCATCCTCATCTAATAATGCTAGACAACTTTTTTTTCTCAACGTTGACCGACGTCTGACTCGGGAGCTTTTCCCCAACAGAAGTCAAAGGGCATTTAGGTCAATGTGGATAAGGGTAGTCTCGTCCAAAATTGCACAAGACACAGAATCCAACGATTGTCATTTGAAAGGAGCGAGACAACGAGGACCGTCCGATGTCACTGTCCAATCCACTCTCCCACGTATATAAGTTGGGTCTTCTTCTGCTCCCTCCCTCTCACTCACTCCCGGTCGGATATTTTCTTCCATCTGCCGCTCACTCATTATCCGATCCCCGAAGCCGCGGAGCTCTCCGGTGATTCTCTCTATCTCTCTCTGCACAATTCAGCTTCAATTTAACTCAAACGAATCTCTGTAAGCTCGGCATTGATTAGATCTGCGGTAGTTTGTGCATAATTCTGATGTTTCCGTTCATTGACCTGTGTTGCTTAGCTGTGTAACTGAATTCAGTGCTTGATTGTCATGCGATCTTTCGAAGCCATCAGCTTGAGTAGATTTTTTCTAGTCTGATGCGATGTGTAGAAGAGTTAACCCTTGGCATTGTGCGAAATCTTTGGTTTATCAGCTCTTGCTGCGCTCCTCTTAGTTGTTGATCTACGGATGATGAATAGCTGCAATCACTGTTTATTAGCATGAGAATTTAGAAATTTGATTTGCTGAGGGCATAGAATTTTGCTTACTTATGCATTGATCTTGCAATGAACTACTTCGAATGCTAGATCTGGCACAAAATTGTATTTTAAGCAATTTATTTGAATTCCAGGTGGTTAAACAGGTTTAACTTAGTTTAATCTCGGTAGTTATCTGGTGATTCGCTGAATCGCTGTGCTTTTGCTTGATGGACTTAGTCACTCTTTATCAGCTTTTCTTTTAGAGATCAATGGGTTCTCTGATTTCATGGCCCTTTGTCAACTTGAAAAGCTTAAGCTGATATGTCTGATGTGGGATTTCGTCAATCTTTTGTTGAGTCAGATTGTCATCATTCATTTGAAGTTTGTATGATTTGAAGTAGTAGTTACTGGAGTTTGGTGCTTGCATTCCGTAAAACTTCCAGTAGCATTCCGGACAATTCTTTTCATTTCAAGCTGCCTTTGTATCCTCTATTGGTCCGAGATGCTGATCTATCCTTCACTCTTCTGCTCAGGGAAAGATGAGGGAAATTCTTCATGTGCAAGGTGGACAATGCGGTAACCAGATTGGATCCAAGTTCTGGGAAGTTGTATGTGATGAGCACGGAATAGACCCCACTGGGAAGTATGTCGGAAGCTCTCCCACGCAGCTCGAACGTGTCAATGTGTACTACAATGAGGCATCTTGTGGTAGGTTCGTTCCTCGAGCTGTCCTGATGGATCTTGAACCCGGCACCATGGATAGTGTCCGCACTAGTCCCTATGGTCACATCTTCAGGCCAGACAACTTTGTGTTTGGACAATCTGGTGCTGGAAATAATTGGGCCAAGGGGCACTACACAGAGGGTGCTGAGCTTATCGATGCTGTTCTTGATGTTGTGAGGAAGGAAGCTGAGAACTGCGACTGCCTTCAAGGTAATATTATATTTTACTTCTTAGTATAGTCTGATCTGCAATTGTTCAGGTGGAGTTACCGATCCTTATGGTTCTTCTAATTTCTAATGGAGTTGATGGCTTATGCAGGTTTTCAGGTCTGCCACTCGCTTGGAGGGGGGACTGGCTCTGGCATGGGGACATTGCTCATCTCAAAAATCAGGGAGGAATATCCTGATAGGATGATGCTCACTTTCTCCGTGTTTCCTTCTCCTAAGGTTTCAGATACTGTAGTTGAGCCATACAATGCCACCCTCTCAGTTCATCAACTTGTAGAGAATGCAGATGAATGCATGGTGCTGGACAATGAGGCTTTATATGATATATGCTTCCGCACTCTCAAGCTGACTACTCCTAGTTGTAAGTTCTCAATCTTTTGATTGCAGGACTTAATCAACCTGTCATATGTAACTGATGAATATTTTGTGTGAATTCTTAGGCTAGAAACTTCGCATCATTAGTGTCTATGAGTATTTTTTCGCTGTTTAAGGGTGAGAGTCAGTATTATATGTCTTGTCAGATTAAAACCATGATTCTTGGCATTGGCATGCCTCATCACTGGTTGCATATGGGACTATCTGAATGGTTTTGGTTGCATATACTCCTTTGGCCAATATAGGAGTTCGGCAAGTGGACCCTTGTTAGTCAAGTATGAATAGAACACTAGATGCAAAATGTTCTATAATTGGATTGTCACGGATGGGCTTTGATTTTCTGGTTTGATATTTCATGAATTTGAACTTAAGTTGCTTCCATGACGTATGCTGCAGTTGGTGATCTGAACCATTTGATCTCTGCAACCATGAGTGGAGTCACCTGCTGCCTCCGGTTCCCTGGCCAATTGAACTCTGATCTCAGGAAGCTTGCAGTGAACCTGATCCCCTTCCCCCGTCTCCACTTCTTCATGGTTGGTTTTGCCCCTCTGACCTCCCGTGGGTCCCAGCAGTACCGTGCGCTCACTGTCCCTGAGCTGACGCAGCAGATGTGGGATGCCAAGAACATGATGTGTGCCGCCGACCCTCGGCATGGGCGCTACCTCACGGCCTCAGCCATGTTCAGGGGAAAGATGAGCACCAAGGAAGTGGACGAGCAGATGATCAATGTCCAGAACAAGAACTCCTCCTACTTCGTGGAATGGATTCCGAACAATGTGAAGTCCAGCGTCTGTGATATCGCACCAAGGGGGCTCTCCATGGCCTCGACTTTCATCGGGAACTCCACCTCCATTCAGGAGATGTTCAGGAGGGTGAGCGAGCAGTTTACAGCCATGTTCAGGAGGAAGGCTTTCTTGCACTGGTACACCGGAGAAGGAATGGACGAGATGGAGTTCACTGAGGCCGAGAGCAACATGAATGACCTTGTGTCAGAGTACCAGCAATACCAGGATGCTACTGCCGATGAGGAAGGAGAGTACCTAGACGAGGAAGAGGAAGCCGAGGAGCACATGTAAGTCGGAAACATTTTACTTTGGTGTCAGAAACATTTCACCTTCGGTATTAGGGTTTACTACTGCGTGGATGCCTTAGTATTGTTGTGTTATCTGCTTTCTGTAAAATGTCGGATCGCGTGGATCCTTATGTAGTCTGGGAGAAAGAAAAATGCGCTTTACATTTTTCTTTTCACCAAGCTAGATTGTGACTCTGTGTCTGCCAGCAAGATATACGGGAGTAGTTCGTGCCTTCTTCGCCTGCTTGTCTGTTCCAGATTTTTTTGCAGTCCATTTTGTATGCAGCTGATGGTATCATGCTCTGTATTAGTTTGTTGTATGAATATGATATTTCTGTGTTTCTTCTGGTTACATACAACTCTATGCATCTGACCGATACTATCTCCATTGATATAATTATCTTTAAACCGATACAAATGATGGTGTACATTGTATGATGCTTAACACAACAATTCCCTGCCCTGAATCTTCAAGAAACGTGTGCCGGTTGTGCCACAGCCATTTCAATTCACGAGAACATGTCCATGTTGCCCTTAGCTGAGGAAGTTAAGAAAATTCCACGCATTGTGTCCTTCCCATCATTCTTCTTGCCTTCTCGTATGCTTCTCACTCTCGTCTTTGTGGCTTCGAATTTTTCTTGAGCTGCAATCTCCTGAATATAGTAAGAAAGCAAATCATGTGTTTATTATGGAAGACATCAGTTACTATCACTGAGACTTGTCTAAATCTGGTTAGGACACGCACTTTACATCTTGTGATAATTTCTTTTTGAATTGAATTATTGCTTCACTCTTTGCGGTCCCGAGTCTTGCTTGATCATTAGCTCTGGATGCCGAGTGATTTGCAGTCTAGCAGACGAGTTCTGCAATGGAATGGTTGCTGTGGCCCACCTGGATCAGGTGTTGGATGAAGACCCCAATATAGCATTCCGCATTCGGATCTTGCGGTTCGTGGTTTCATCCTCGTGGTTTCTATGGTTTGTTTGGTTTCCAGATCGGTTTGAATATAAATGAGAAATTAAGGTGCATTTTTATCGAGACTAACTAACTAACGCCGGATGGATGGAAACGAAAAGGAATTGGCGGCAAATATGTTGTTCTTTAGATAGTCTTGCTCTACATCGTTTTACAATTTACCTGATCTTTAAAAATCAATAAATCAATTTAATAGTTTCATTTGAGTAGGCCAATTTTTAATAACTTCACTTCACACAAGCCTGCTTGCACCGGAGGTGTTGTATTTTTCCGCTTCTTCATTTCGGTTTAATGTTCGAAAATCCAGCCTCCCAAAGAAAATAAGGAAGAAGCCAGATCAGATGAAGATACTCAAAAAGCTAATTAATCCATTAACTGTGATGGTGAAAAGGGAGAGACAATCCTGTTTCGGCATTCCCATATGCTTCTCTTTGCCTCTTCACATTGGCTTCAAGTTTGGCTTGCCCTGCAGCTGTTGTCTAAGTACAGATGAAAATCGATTTGGCATTAGAAAAACTTCAAGTGATTGAGCAACTACTCAATAAGAAATCAGGAAGTATGAAAATTAAAAGACGGAATTGCGATTTTTATCTTTGCATTTTGCTGTACACTTTACCTTGTCTGGGGGTTTTATCGACTAAATTCACATCGTAACCGGGTACTGATGGCACTTCAAACACGGTTGCTCTCTTGTTTGGAGTTTCCAGTCTTGTTTGAGCAATGGGAGCAGGTCCCAATATACCCTTAGCCTTCAAGAACACCAAGATGGCATCACATTAGACAGGAAAACGAGAAACTCACATTGTACTCGGACAGCTCAGTCGGTTTTTTCCTCAAAATATGATTCGACTACACATATTCATCTCAACCGGCTTCTGTCATCTATCTGGCTGGGTAGGCTTTTGCCAGATGAAAAGATACTTTTATACTAATTACTTACATTCAACCTAGGCATTTTCTTGACTCCCGGTTTATCAACAACGAGAGCGTCCTTGACTCCGGAAGCTGTCGACATTTCAGATGCCATGGGCGAGGTCAAGGAACTTACATCCATAAAAGCAACAGAATCCACGGGTGCCACAGGACGACGACACTGCACTATACTAGGTTCTTCCTCCTCATCCTCCACAGCCTCAGGATTTACCTTTCCGAGTACCTTGATGTCTTCCGGCTTTAATAAAAGTCGATCCTTGGCCGAATATCTTCCACGATCCTAAATTAGAAAGATGAAATTCCCAAAAAAATTAATACTGCACATGAATATTTATTTATGTTTGTGTATGTTTGTATGTACGCATGCACGTATATATAGAGGAAGATTCACCATAGGAGCTGAAGAGACGAAGGGGCCTGCTGCTTCATGGAAGAGTCCTCCTTGACATTTTTCTTCTTCAGTTGGAGGATCATCAGAGCCCATATTAACATTACTGTTACCATCTGCAATAATTGTTACGTATAATTAATTAATTACGGCCTTATTAATGGAAAAGAAATTATTATATATACTCTATATAGACGCTCTCCTAATTAATTTTATGATTAAGATCATTATTTTTCAAAACACCATAAGGAACTTGAGCTGCGTCTAACCATTGGTCCGCCAATTTCCTTGAGTCCCTGCAATCAAATTAGATCAAGTACAAACTACAGAGATATATATATATAGACATTGATGTTCGTTGGTCGAGAAGTTCAATTACGAGAAGAGGATCCAAGTTACTCTAAACTCGATCATACATTATGAGCTTCTTTGCGAGTCGATGTCTCCGTTTACTCTTGTGGTGGTGTTTTAGATCTCGAACTGATGGTCCTATCTGCGTTGTCTGAGCATACAAATCAATTATATTAAATAGAGGGACATGAAATCAATTAGCTGGTAATCTCGTATATTAATCTTTAATGACATGTGATATGAATAATACCCATGCGTAAGATCTCCACCGTCATATTGTTCATCGAATGAAGCTTCATGAGAGCATCCAACACCGTTTGATCCTGTATAGAGATAGAAGCATTAAGAAGGTTAACATTATCGATAAGATATTCGAAAAATGTATGGGCATGTACTCTCTTCGAAAAGGATTCTATTTACCGTATGATCTAAACCATTGATTGTCGTAAATATCTCAATATATCAGTTTGGATGAGAATATAACCTCAGTCCGATGGTTGTCGAGTATCGTTTTGATTCTTGGAGTCTCTCGGATGATCTCCTCCTTCGACTCTGGATGATGCTTATTGTTGTTCGCATCGTTAAATGTCCTCACAACGTCTCTACGATCTTCGGACTTCTTGTTCAGTATCTTAACTACACCGATGCTGCTGTCTTCCATGATCTCGATTTCACCTTCCTCAGTCCCACCGAGAGGATAATCATCTATACGGTGGTTACAAACGTTCTTGTTCACTGTCCCGCCGACCACCCTGGCATCATTCTTTGCTTTCGTCCCAGCTGCTAGGAGTGCCTCACCTCAACGATCATCTTGCTGGGAAGCGGGAGGAAAATAATACCGGGACAAGAAGAGCCTCTCCGCGATGCCTAACTTTTGGGCATCAAACTCACGGGGGCAATCAACTTTCACCACCTCGATTGCGTGATCGATGATCTCAAAAGGGCTCAAGTTCAAACCACGAAAAAATGTCCACCGCCACTTGATATACCTTGGAGGACAACTCATTGTTGCTGAAAATTCAGGAAGAGAGAGATTAACAAGATGAATTCTTGTCTACTCTTTCGATTTCAAATGTTTAGCATATTCACATGCATGCAAGACACAAACATACGTATATACACAAACACGTATGTGTCTCCTCTATGCATGTGCCTTAGCAAAGAATGTAATTATCACCTACCAACAAAAAAGAAAGAAAGAAGGAATGTAATTATCATAAATAAATTAATTTATTGATCAAGAAAATGAGTATAGAATTAAAGTCAATTTGGTAAGAAGAAGAGCTATTCAATTCATACTTTTGGTTTCCATCTAAGCCAATAAAGAGGAGAACATCAAAAACAACAACGATAGCCCTTGTTTAATTTACTGCTAAATCAATCATTATTGGGTAAGATTTAGTATGTAATGTATGAATATTGAAATATATTATCATATATAAGGAACTAGTTGTAAAAATGTTTTTGGCTTGTTCTTACAGCGAATGGAGCTCGTATAGTACCATGACATTCTGATCATGCCATGGATACATCAGCGTCAATCTATCAGTGGCATGATTGCTAAAAAGCATAATACCAAAACATATATAACAACTATATGAGAAATTCATTGCATATTGTGCGACAGTAGTACATTATATATACATATATATGTATATATTAATAATGGATAAAACTTGGGAAATGAATGGGTAAATCACCCTTTTGGACCAGCTTGATATAGTTTTAGCTTCGATTTTTTCTCTTTTCCTGCTTTTTACTGACATCGGATGTAATCAGTTTGCTTATCATAGGGCGTAACTTTCCATTTATTTCGGTGCAGATTTATTCTCCTTGTGTGGATCCATGAAAAA
This sequence comes from Punica granatum, assembly GCF_007655135.1. Lineage (NCBI taxonomy): Eukaryota > Viridiplantae > Streptophyta > Magnoliopsida > Myrtales > Lythraceae > Punica > Punica granatum. Next base: position 40,059,887 of record NC_045128.1, on the reverse strand, counting down.
CGTGTTGATTTTTACTGATAGGTTCGTGTCAGCTTGAACTATATGCGTTTCTTTTTAATGTGACGGACTGGGTGCCCGTAGTTTAATTCTAATCGGGCTAATCCTTTCGTCCCGGATTCCAGATTTTCTGAGTTCATTTAAATGGCAGGGATTTGTGTATTCTCTGCTGGATTTTCTTTGTTTTGATTCTCTGAGTAGCTGATCTGTCCTTCACTCTTCTGTTCAGGGAAAGATGAGGGAAATTCTTCACATGCAAGGTGGACAATGCGGTAACCAGATTGGATCCAAGTTCCGGGAAGTTGTTTGTGACGAGCACAGAATAGACTCCACTGGGAAGTATGTCGGAAGCTCTCCCACACAGCTCCAACGCGTAAGTGTATACTACAATGAGGCATCTTGCGGCGGATTGTTCCTCGAGCTGCCCTGATGGATCTTGAACCTAGCACTCTGGATAGCATGTGAACGAGGAAGAGGAAGCAGAGGAACACATGCAAGTCGGGAACATTTCACCTTCCGTATTAGGCTTTGGTTCTGTCGGTGGATACCTCGGTATTGTTGCATTATCTGTTTTATGCAAATTGTCGGATCACGTGTATCCTTGTGTCGTCTGGGAGAAACAAAAATGCGCTTTACATTTTTCCTTTCACCGGGCTGGATGGTCACAATGTGTCTGCCAGCAATATACAGGAGTAGTTCGTGCCTTTTTCGCCCGCTTGTCTGTTCCAGATTTTTTGGCATTCCATTTAGTGTGACGCAGATGGTATCATGCTCTGTATTAAGTTAGGTGAATCATGTATGAGTATGGCATTCCAGTGTTTCTTCTGGTTGACATACAACTCTATGCATCTGACTGATACTATATCTTCATTGATCTTATTATCTTTAAACCGATGCAAATGATGATGATATATATGCATGGTATGATGCTTAGCACAACAATTTCCTGCCCGGAATCTTCACAAGAAGTGCCTGCCGTAACTTCCAAAGCCATTTCATTTCACGAGAACATGTTTGTATTGCTCTAAGCCGAGGAAGTTCAGACAATTCCACACATCGTGTTCTCCGCATCATTCTTCTAGCATTCTCGTATGCTTCTCTCACTCTTCTCTTTGTAGCTTCGAGTTTTTCTTGGGCTGCCATTGTCTGAGTATAGCAAGAAAAGCAAATCATGAGTTTATTATGGAAGACATCAATTATATTTGAAAAAACCTTGTTAGGGCACAAACACTTGCATCTTCTGATAGTTTCTCCTTCAATTGAAGTCTTGCTTCACTCTTTCCAGTCTCGAGCCTTGTTTGATCATTAGCTCCGGCCTTTGAATAGTTAGCATTCTAGTAGATCAATAACAACATAGACCTAACATCAGAGAAGTGGAAACTACGAAGCGAAGAACTCACCATCGTTACGAAATACATAATCCTACTCACAGTTTTCATCGTTGTTCCAACGTGTTCAACTCCACTGTTGGGCTTTTGTTGTACTTCATTTTGTTTAGAGATTCCTCTCGTGGGTCCAACTTTTGCTTGAGTTACTGCTCCATCGAGGCAGGTATTGTTCTAGTAAGATCAGAAAACATAAGATAAACGATAGTCAAATCAAAGAAGATATAATTCAGAAATCTGTCAAGGAGAACTGTCAACAGTGCGGGGATATAATGTAATGTTTACTACTAACCGTGTTGGGTTTTCTCCCGAATCCGACTGGTCCAGCCACATTTTTCTTAAGTGTATCGTCGGGGTTCCTTTTTCTCGCTTCAAGTACCTTAGCTCGAGCAGCTCCACCTAAAACCTTCACTTTCTGCATACACAATAAATCACACATCACCAACAAATTACCGAGACCACATGACGAAACATTAGACTTCATTTTTTGCTGCGACAAGTAACTCAACGAAGTAAGTAACACAAACAATCAAATAAGTAACACACAAAAGAACATGTACATCCGATATGGTACTGCCAGCGTGGGAGGACTTCTCTCCCTTTACTTACATTTACGGGATTTTTCATGATTCTTGCTCGGTTGATGCTAATGTTCTTCACTCCAACGGTCATCGGTTTTTGGAGTATTGCTACTTGTGGGGTGGACAAAGGCTTGGCATTCATAGGACCAACAACGTGATCCGCGGCTGCACAGCGCAGCTTTTTCCTTGGTCTTTCTTCCATGTCCTTGACAATCACGTTGTCCTTAGAAATGATAGCATTACTGCAGTTGTTGTCCGTTCGGGCAATCTGTCTTTTTGGCATTGTACTTTGTATATGTTTGTATAAATAAATAATTTATAGGATTTGATATATATTCTTGACAGATTTGATACTCAGTGGGATTACTTTTGTCTCTTTTATTAGCTATTAATATTTTATTTTATTGGACTAGTCCAACATGCATTCTTCTAACCGAAAAAAAAGTATAGATAAATTCATATATATATATATATATATATGTGTGTGTGTGTGTGTGTATACATCCACAAAAGAGAGTTACCATAGGAGTCTTAGAGGCTAAGGGGGCTGCCTCATGATGATCAAAAGGAGGATATTCGATCCCTTCTTGATCTTGTGCTTCTGCATTTTTAGTTTTAGAGCCCAAATCAGGACGACCACCTGCAATTTTGTGATTCATTAATTAATTACCAAAAAATTCAATAATTAATACGTACATTCTCTAAATCTCTCGAAAATTGTAGTTTAATTCACTCTTTGTTTCCCAATTGCCAATTTCAATACCATTAAGAGCATTCGTTGCCTCTACCAACTGGTTTACCACTTTCCTCCAGTCCCTGCAATTAATTAAAAAAATGGACTCGCAAAATCAATAAAGTCATATATATTCCATTGTAATTAAATAAAGTTAAAAAGTAGAGGCTTCAAGTTAAGCTGTGATGATACCTTCGAAGCTGCAACGCGAGCTGACGTACCTGCTCGTTTTCGTGCATTTGGGTTCCCTGAGCATGCATACAATTAAGGGTATATTACACCATATAACCTAACGTTAACAAATATTCTTAGATCTATTCCAAAGTCGATTTTTTGCTTGAAATATCCCAACGTTGCTAATTTGATATCACCATCTAACTCCAGGGAATAGTTGGTGAAATAAAAATAGCAACATTGGGATACCTTAGACAAAAAAATGACGTTGGGATAAATCTAAAATTATCTGTCAATGTTAGGCTATACGGTACAATAAACCCTACAATTAATAGGCAGACATATTAAATTTCAATTTGATCTCTTACATGTATGGTTATAATTTAACGAGAGACTTTCAAATTGACCAAGGCAAATTAAAGAAGAGCAGTTGAGGCATCCAATTTATTGTGTGTCTGTATGTAGATCTGTGCTCGATTTGATCAATTGGATTTGAGAGGTTTCCATTTGTGAATACATTTGGATGGCTCACAATAGCTTACCAACTACATATGCTACTATTTCCATACCCAATAACCATATGGCATTATCGTTATATCCGGACAAGTTAATAGGAAGACGGAATACAAGTGATAACAGACGTACTATATCCCAAGACCGGAACTCTACACTTTTATCAGTCAACGAATGATTTTCTTACTAATACTGGCGCTATTACAGGTAGCAACAGTATATTGATGACATGCATAAGTGGACGCATGTGTAGGCATAACACTTAATACATATGTTGATGTGAGGCAATACAACTTAATGCAAACCATTTATCAGAAAATCGACGTACTTCACATACATATACAAATGCAAAGGTTTAGGTGAATGCCCTTATTATAAGTTGGAACTAATATATCAAACATATTAAACGACTAGTTCACATTTGTTTCATGTGTACAAGTTGGTGAAAATCATGGTACCCAAAGGAATCAGTCGTTCTTGAAATGCTTCTATCAAATTGATCATGAATATACACAATCTCTTCCCACGTAATTTTTGTGACGTTATATACATTTATACGTATATAATCTTGAATAGAATAGGATATGAGTTACTCACTAGTAAGATTTCCTTAGAAACATTGGTCATTGACTCGAGCTTCTTCAGTGAATCGAACAATGTGGGGTTATGATGCAACAAGAGAGTCCGTGTTAGTCTCAAACCGAGACAAACATATATATCGAACTTCAATAGATATGAGAGAAATTCAAACCTTATTACACTGATTGTCATTGAGAACCCTTTTAACTCTCAAGACCTCTTCAATTGTCTCATCATCCTCAGTTGCTCGGGAACTTCGGTTGTTAATCCCAGTCGTCCCAAGTCTTAACAACGGGATGTTGTTTTTAGGGACAATTTGAAGCCGCTCCTCCATATCATCACGAACTTGATGATGCTCCTTATACTTCTTGCTTATTGCTTTGATTTCATTAATAACGTTCTTCTCTCTCACCTTCCGTTTGCGATATTGGAACGAATATAGTCTCTCTACGATGCCATCCCTTCTCACCTTGAGGTCATGTGGAAAGTCGGCGATGGCCCACTCAATTGCAGAATTGATGATCTCGAAAACGTTTGCATTAGCATCTTGAAAGTAGCTCTTCCACCACTCAAGATCACTTTGAGGATTCATATCGATCAATGAAAGGAAGCTTGAACTTGATCTCTGAGATGGTCACTCGGAAAGATGAAGAGAGGTGGATATGAAGTCCTCTTAGGATCCAACAATATATAACGGATTGGAGAAGTTCATGTAAGGCATGAGCGGCTATACTACCTACTGTCTGTTTATTATCGATGACCCAATTTTGGAAACAATCATGGCACGATTGGTAAGGAGCCTAGGGTCAAACTATGTATGACAGGTTAGAAAACTCATACATACTCTATATTATCGATGGACTGATTTGGTAAAAGATCATGACATGATTAGTAAGGAGCGTTGCCAAAAACGATATACAACGGATCAGCGAAGTTCATTATATCTTGGGCGGCTATTACATACTATATTATTGATGGACCATTTGGGAAATGTTCATGGAATAATTGGTAAGCAACTTAATCACAGACCATATATAACGGATCATTTGAAGTTTGTTACATCTTGGGTGGCTATATTACATGATAGATATTATCGACATACTTATTTGGGAAATGATTTTGGTAAGGAGCCTCATTTAATTAAAACATAACTAAATTTGGAGCTTACACCCTAAGTTTTCTTTTATGATTTTTGTTTGCCCTTTAGGTCCATGCCACGTAAGGACTCTCTCTATTGGATTTAGTCTGTTTTATGGAAAGCTTTGTGATTAAGTTGATTAGAAGTACTTGTGAAAATCCACATCGTAGAGCCATCATAAATTTTGGATTAAGATCATATGTAAAATATCAATGAAAAATATGCATATCAATATGGTTGGTAGCGGGTCCAGAAAATCAAATTGCACCATCAAAACCGAATATAACCACGTAAAGACTCTCTCTATTGGATTTAGTCTGTTTTATGGAAAGCTTTGTGATTAAGTTGATTAGAAGTACTTGTGAAAAATCCACATCGTAGAGCCATCATAATTTTTGCATTAAGATCATATGTAAATAGCAATGAAAAATATGCATATCAATATGGTTGGTAGCGGGTCCAGAAAATCAAATTGCACCATCAAAACCGAATATAACCAAAAAAAAAAAAAGGTGTCTTGATCTAATGATGCAGTCATTTTTAGACAATTTGCAGTTAGGTATGTGACCTAATATATCTTATTCTGTTAATTGATGTTCACGAAATCGAACTCGTTCAATTAAAAAATTATTTTAAAACAAAACGTTAAAGAAAATTCGCTGAAACAATTTAAATAAGGTAATGAAACATTAAAATCCACTTTAATTTACAATTCGATTTATAAGAATTGCATTCAACCGAACCAAACCTATTAACACTTAGTCTAGATTGTTTTGATATACATACATATATATATACACACACACATACTTTTTTTTGTATGAAACATATATATATATATATATAGATATATACACACATATTTAAATCATGTTAACCGGTTAATTGAACCGATACTACCTGTTATATATTTGGTTATGTTTGAGATTTTGCTCTCAAACCAAATGCAAACCGATTTTTCAATTCGACATGGTAAGGTCTTCCCCACACCATTCGATATGTATGAAGAAGTAGAAATAAGGGATTGGCTCTAATATTAAACTCACAAGAAACATTTTGCTTGATTTGTTTACAAAATCAAATTTAACTCAACTTAACCTTACTTTACTTTTTCCTCAATTCAACAATACAATCATAATTTTTATTTTTATTTTTTTCTTCAATTTCTCTCTTATACTTTTTCTTATCTATTATTACAATTAAGTTTTTAATACTAAATTCTCTTAACTATTTAAAATTTTCCTTAATTCAATAACACAATCATTACTTTTTTATTTTCTTCTTCAAATTCTTTCACATACTTTTTCCAACTACTTTTGTCTTCATCTCCTCAAACTTTGTTACCAAATGCAATGATAAAGTCTAATGTGGTAACAAGAAGAGCTCTTTTTTATATATTTTTTCTTTTTCTTATTTCAAATAAGAGCTCTTAGATTGACCCAAAAAAAAAAGAGCTTTTTTTTCTCAGTGAGCAAAAAAAAAAAATTGTAAGAGCCTCTCATTTCACTCACTCGTCAATTACCAGTCAAAGAGACTCTAACAAAGAATTAAAAGCCTTCATTATATATTCCTACCAAATGATTCCTGATTTGGGTAGGTATAGCATGTACGATTAGTGAATTATATTACTGTATGTACGATCAACGTCTTGGACTAACTTGACATCTATTGTTGGGTTCTTTTTTCCGACAACCAGAATGTAATCGTTTTGCTTATACCTACGTAGTGCGTACTTTTCCGTTTACTTGGGGGCAGATTTATCGTACTTGTGTGGATCCCATGAAAATTGTGTTGATTTTCGCCGATGGGGCATCCTATAAGCTTGACTGGTGGGTTACCTGTAAATTAAGTACGACTTAATCCCCTCGTTTCGAATGCAAGCATGCTATCTGCATTTTTAAGTCCAATGTAGAATATACTTATCGCACTTGCCAGCAGGATTCGATTATATATAGTATCAACCTGTGTAACGAGAGACACCTCCTACAATCTAAACATGAGGACGCTGTAACAGTTTTTCTACAGTGGGAAGTTGATCCTCTAGCGTGATGGAGTCATCACCATTGAATCGAGCTCCAGCCATCCACGCCCAAAGTCATCCTTGATGGACCAGGACAACTCTTCCAAGCAAAGTCACAAATCTTACAGGGGAATGTACCGGTTCCATAAGTCAAGAGAGTTGGAAACTATTCCCCGATAGATCATGTTAAACAAGACGTCGGCAATGGAATGCTTGCTATAGCCCACCTGGATCAGGTGTTGGATGAAGACACTGATATAGCATTCGGATCTTGCGGTTTGCGATGTCTCGTGTGATGTGTATAGGTTTCCAGATTGGTTTGAATAGAAATGATGAATTGAGGCGCTCTTTCATCGAGATTAACTAACTAACTATCTAATGTGGGGCAGATGGAAACGAAAATGAACTGGCGGGAAAGAAGGTTATTCTTCTTTTTTTCGGTGTGTACCATGGTATCCAAAAGCCCAATGGAGTCTGACTAATCTAGTCGGGAGATCGAGCATTGGGTTATTCTCTCTCCCAACAAGTGCGTTTTCCAAAGTTAGAACTTGTGTTCTCTTCCTTACGGGAGTGAGCTGCTTACCACTCAACCAATACTTTTATCGGTAAAGGTTATTCTTCTTTAGATACTGTAGCTTCGCATTGTTTTACAATTTACCTGTTCTTTAAAAGTCAATAAATCAATTCAATTGTTTCGTTTTATGTTCTTCAGCTTCCATTTTGAGTCCAATTATTAATGAGTGTTGTTGGGGTTCGGGGCATCATCTCTTAAGGATGCTTTTAAAAATAATAAGATTTACTATTTTGTGAAGTAACTTATCATTTAGTTAGGATTTTTTTTCGATTACAAGAGATGCTCATAGATATAGTACAATGACTTTAGTAAGAATTTTATTGTATTCAAATTTATAAGTTTCTTTGCAATATCTTAATAAAAAACGAGCTTTTTATTATTTTATTATTTTAAAAAATGATAAGTTTTTTTTAAATAACAAGAGTGTCGATATTTAACAAACAATCTCACCGACAATTATCTGAGGCATAATGACGTGGTCGGCTCCCATTGGTCTCTATAAACACCTCCTTTTGAGGAGCTAGGCTCCATATTGAGTAAGTCTAATCCATTATTAATAACTTATTAATAACAAGTTTAATCCATTATTAATAACTTCCCTTCACCCCCACCTGTTTGCACCGAAGGTGATTGTCCTAACTCGAGTTTCTTCTCCCGGTACAGTTTACAGTTTTACGACGAGTTATCTCTCCCCATTGCCAGAGGAAACTCAAGGACGTAATGAAACCATTAAGCAAAACCGATATATGAAGTTAATAACATTCAGCCTTTACTCTAACTTATGTTTATACAAGCAGCATCGATATTTCCATGGTCTCAAATACAAAGCCAAATGAAAGCAATTAGCAATTATACGCACTTCCGAATGCGAAACGAGATAAATAACTCCGAACATTGAAATTTAGACACAAGTACATTTCAAAGGGATTTTATTGAACATGATCAGAGTGAAGTAATGGAGATCTTCTAAAGAATGCAAATGGTACTCAAATGACAGAGAAATACATATATATCCCAATTCGAGTTTTACTGAGCCCACTCAACAGAAGATTCATGATATGTTTGAACTATTATTTGCGCGGGGCGGCAGGCGCCTCCTTATTCTGTTTCGGATCAAGAAGATTAGTCCCCTTTGTCATAGAAACTTGATACGACTCCATGAACTGTGTCTTCCGCTTCTTCATTTCTGTTTAATGTTCGAAAATCCAGCCCCCCAAAGAAACAAAGGAAGAAGTCAGATCAGATATTCAGAAAAGTAATAAATCCATTAATTGCTTCTGTCATCTATCTGGTTGGGTAGACTTCTGTACTTGCCAGATGAAAAGATATATATATATATATATATATATAATTTGACTAATCAACACAAGGGGAGAATTCTAGACTTGCCAGATGAAAAGATATATATATATATATATATAAGGAGGGTGTCTACGCTCCGTCCGAACTACACAATCGGTTACTTTTTTATTATTATTTGATAATGAGTTTATCCGGGTTTCGTCCTACTCATCCTACGATTCACATGAACACTTTGTAAACTCACGGGACAGGTAAGTCCGATTACAGATAATATAGATTTACATGCCGTCGGGGGCATGATTTGAACTTAGAACTTTCCCTTGATTATCACACCCTTTAACCATAATACCAATCCTATTGGTTGAAAAGACATACTTTTATGCTGATAACTTACATTAATCCTAGCAGTTTCTTGACTCCCGGTTTAATAACGACAGTGTCCTTGACTCTGAAATTCGTCGACATTTCAGATGCGACAGGTGAGGCCAATGGTCTGATATTAATAAAAACAACAGAATCCATGGGTGACACACGACGATGGAATTGCACTATACTAGGTTGTTCCTCCTCATCCTCCACAGCCTCATGATTCACCTTTCCGAGGACTTGGGTATCTACCGGCTTCAATAAAAGTCGATCCTTGGCGGAATATCTTCCAAGGTCCTACATTAGAAAGATGAAATTCACAAACAAATTAATTTAAACACAAGCCCCTGTTCTATAATACTGCACTGTACATGTATCTATTTATGTGTGTGCATGTTTGTATGTATGCATGCACGTATATATACACAGGAAGACTCACCATAGGAGCTGAAGAGGCTGAGGAGCCTGCTGCTTCATGGAAGGGCCCTCCTTGACATTTTTCTTCTTCAGTTGGAGGATCATCAGAGCCCATATTAATATTATTATTATGTATAATTAATTAATTACAACCTTACTAGTGGAAAAGAAATTAATATACTCTATATAGACCCTCTGCAATTTCCTGTATAATTAATATCATTACATTTTAAAACACCATAAGGATCATGACCCGCATCTAACCATTGGTCTGCCAATTTCCTCCAGTCCCTGCAATCCAAATGGAGACACATACAAAGAGTTATATATCTATAGACATATATAGATGTTCGTTGGTCGAGAAGGTTAATTTCCAGAAAAGGTTCCAAATTTACTCTAAACTCGATCATACATCATGAGCTTCTTTGCGATTCGATGTATCTGTTTACTCGTGTGGTGGTATTTCAGATCTCGAACTGATGGTCCAATCTGCGCTTTCTGAGCATACAAATCGATTATATTAAATAGAGGGACACGAAATTGATTAGTCAATAATCTCGTATATCAATATTTAATGACATGTGATCCACTGAAGCTTCATGAGAGAATCCAACACCGTTTGATCCTGTATTGAGATAAATGCAATAAGAAGGTTAACAGTATAGATAAGATATTAGGTAAATATCTACCTAAAAAAGATATTAGGTAAATGAATCCGCATGTGCTCCCTTCGAAAAGGATTCTATTTACGTGATGATCTAAATTATTGATTGTTGTTGTAAATCATCTCGATAAGGTCGGATGAGAATATAACTGTCTGGTGGTTGTCGAGTATCTTTTTGATTCGCAGAGTCTCTCGGATGATCTCCTCCTTCGACTCCGAATAACGCTTATTGCTGTTCGCATTGTTAAATGTCCTCGCAACATCTCTACAATCATCGGATTTCTTGTTCAGTATCGTAACTACACCGATGCTGTTCTCTTCGATGATCTCAAGTTCACCTTCCTCACTCCCAACGAGACGATAATCTTCTGTAAGGTGGTTATAGACGTTCTTGTTCACTGTCCCGACAACCATCTCGGCATCATTCTTTGCTTTCGTCCCCAGTGCTAGAAGCGCCTCACCTCCATGATCATCTTGCTGAGAAGTGTGAGGCAAATGGTACCGGGATGAGAAGAGCCTCTCCGTGATGCCTAACTTTTGGGCGTCAAACTCACGGGGGCAATCAACTTTCGCAATCTCGATGGCATAATCAATGATCTCAAGGGGGCTCAAGTTCAAACCATGAAAGAAGTTCCTCCACCATTTGAGGTCCCTTGGAGGATGATTCATTGTTGCTGAGAATTCAGGAACAGAAAGATCAATGAGACGAATGCTGGTCTGCTTTTTCGATTTCAAATGTTTAGCATGTTACATGCATGCAAGACACAAACATACGTATATATACACAAACAAGTATGTGTCTCCTCTTTGATTTTCCCTTAACAAAGAACGTATTATTATAAATAAACTAACTTATCAAGAAACTAAGAATGGAATTAAAGTCAATTCGGTGACAAGAAGAGCAATTCAATTGAAACTTTTGGTTTCCATCTAAGCCAATAAAGAGGAGAATATCACAAAGAACAACGATAGCCCTTATTTAATTTGCTGCCAAATCAGTCATCAATGCGATAGATTTAGCGTGTTGTAATGCATGGATATTTAATTAGATTTATCATATATAACGAACTAGCCGCAAAAATGCTTTCGGTTGGTTCTAACGGTGAATGGAGCTCGTATCGCATCGAACCCCTCATGTGGGCTCCATGACATTCTGTTCACCATGCCATTGATAAATCGACGCCAATCCATCTATGGCATGATTATTAAAAAGCATAGTCCCAAAACATATATAACGACTATGAAAAATTCATTCCATCTTCAACGGCCGTAGTACATATTAATATATCATTAACGGACCAATTTTGGGAAACGCATTGGTAAATCACCCTTTTGGACTAGCTCAAAGTAGTTCTAGCTTCGATTTTTTCTCTCTTCCTTCTTTTTACGAACACCGGAAGTTATCAGTTTGCATATTATAGGGCGTACGTAGTTTTCCATTTATCGTTCTCCTTGTGTGGATCCATGAAAATTGTGTTGATATTCATTGAAGGTCCATGCCAGCTCGAATTATACATGTTTCTTGCCAGCTTGAATTATGCATGTTTCTTCTTAATGCGACGGACAGGGTGCCCGTAGTTTAATTCCAACCTAGCTAATCCTTTCGTCCCGGATTCAAGCAGGCTATCTATATTGGGTCTAACATATTTTAAGTAATATACCTCTCATTACTTTCCATCACGATTTGATTATATACAAAAACAAACCGCGTGATGAGAGATGGTTCCTCCGGCTATCAGATCCAAAACGATGATGTGTTAATAGTTTTCCTATAAAACATTGAGATCTCAACGTCATAGTTGGCATCGAGTTGTGGCGGCAAGTGAAGTCTGGTATGTTGAGCTTTCATGGAGACTAGGCATTTTGAGGTCGGCGGTGGAAGTCTATTCTCGGGTGTTGACAATCATCATCAAGGAATCGAGTTCCAACCCCTCTTCGCCAATGGCACCCTTGATGGTTCAGGTCATATGCCTCTTCCCTAGCAAAGATGTGACCCTCAGAGGGGAAGCACCAGTTCAGTAAGTCAAGAGAGTCGAAGCTATTCCATGGACAGTGATCGATCATTGTTGGACTTGGAGTCGGAAATATTCCCTGTTCATTGTGGTGTTATTGTTGTTTGCTTGGATTCAAGATAGGTTTCAGTAGAAATAATGAATCGAGGAGGTACGTTTTGACTAACTAATTAACTGGACGGAATGGAAATGAAAACGAACTGGCATGAAATTGGTTGTATTCTTTAGATACTCTTGCTCTGCATCGGTTTACGGACTACCCGATTAATTGTTCCATTTTGCACCATGGGTGATATATATTCTGAAATCTGAGTTTCTTCTGCTGTGAGAACTTACAGTTCCATGAGTTATGCTCTCGGCATTGGGCCCTAGGATGTAACGAAGCCAGGAACCATACTGATATTTTTCTTCAAGTTAATAACACTCAAGCTCTGATGTTAACACGTGCATATAACCAGCATTGGTATTTCCCGATCTCAACTACGATGCCCAATCCAAAATGGAAATTGATAACCCAAACTCCTTTTTTATTTTTAGGACAAGTGGTGTATTAATTAATCCAAAAAAAATGTACAGAGTACCACAAATAACAGCGTGCACCAAGCTTCCAATTAGTTCACTTTTCTTCTGAAACAACCTTCTGATCCGTTCATTCCACATCGGGTAGATGTAAATGGTCCACAGCAACTCAGTAAGCCAACTGACAACATTGCTACAGCTTCCAACCCTTTCCAGAACATTACACCAAATGTAGCCCGTGACTTGACTAGAGAAAAATGAATGGTCCATGCTCTCCAAATCTTGCCCAGAAAATTCGCAGTCAACTGTCTCCATTTGCAGCCCCCTTGAATCCAGTCTACTTTTGGTGCTTAAACGATCCCTAAACACGTAACCACGCGATGAATGAGACCCTAGGAATGCCGCTTGAAAACCAGACAGCTTTATGCCAAGCAACAGAGGCATCAGCAGGTCTTAGTTTTGGCCCAAGCACTTGAAGTGGTAAGTCTACCAGATCTTTGACTGGCAATGAGCCCCACTTGAATCCTAAAACCTGAATAATATTCCTTATTTCCTCCTCAGACATCCAACTACAGAGTAAGCTCATTCTTTTCAGAGTTAAATTGCAAGCCAGACCAACTATAAAACTCCTCCAAAGCCCTCGTCGTAGTCTCAACAGAATCAGATATAATGTCTGAAAAAACTTCCCGGAGCTCATAATTATATATAAGCAGATGCAAAAGCAAATTTCTATTCAAAATGAGCGATACATTACAAAGGAGTTTTATTGAGCATCATTATAGTAACATAGTAGAATGTTTCCTAAACCAATACAAATACATATATATAGCAACCCGACTTTTACTCTCTAGTCCACTGAACAGAAGATGATTCAAGATAGCTTCGAACAGACGTTCACTTTGGACCCACGAGCCATTTCATATACTTCCGTTTTGGATTAGCAAGGAAGGTGCCCTTTTTATGAGGAACTTGATGTGATTCCACGAGCAGTGTCTTCCGCATCTTCTTTTCTGTTGAAATGTTCGAAGATCCAGCCCCGCCAAAGAAACAAGAAGTAGAAGTCAGATCAGATGAAGATATTTATAAAGCTAATGCATTGGGATGATGAAAAGGGAGATACGAACCGCCTTCTGCCTTTTCATATGCTTCTCTCATCCTCTTCGCAGTGGCTTCAAGTTTGCCTTGTGCTGCAGAAGTCATCTAAGTACAGAAAATAAATCAAGAAAGTACGAAGACGAGAATGTGATCTGAATCTCTTTATGGTATACACTTTACCTTGTCTGGGGTTTTCTCTGGTAATTTTGCCTCGTTACTGACTGTCTGCAGCACTTTAGACACTGGTGGTATCTTGTTTAGAGTCTCCTGTCTTGCTTGAGTAGTAGGAGCTGATCCCCGTATACCCTTAGACTTCAAGCACAAGAAACATCACATTAGAGGGGAAAACAATAAACTCATGCATGTACAATATACGTAATTGGACAGTCGGACGTTTTTCTCCTTAAAATCTAATTCAATTACATTCATCATGTTAACGGGATTTCTGAATGCCGCATTTGGTTTAATTCCTTTCACAACTCCAGTGCCTGCTTGATTGGCTCCACCCATCTGGCCAAGATTAATACAAGTGGGAGAACATTTAGAGATTAGAGGAAAAAGCTTCATCTGCAGATATGTAGACACACGGGGAGAAAAATGGAGAGAAAGAGGATGTAGTGTTTAATACTTACCATACTGGGTTTGTTCCCGGATCCCATTATTGATCCGTCCGCAGGTTTCTTAAATAAATTGTCCGGTTTACTTTTTCCGGCTTGGCATTCATTATCCGCACGAGCAGCTCCCTTGTAGAACTTTGCTTTCTGGACAAGAAAATTACAAAAACCAAATCAGGAAAAACTTCAGATTTTTAAAGAAACTCATCAGAAAAAAAGGCACCTGTCTACTTAGTTCTTACATTAATATTAGTCATTATCGTGACTCCTGGTTTATCGACAATGACATTGTCCTTGCCTCCCACAGTCGTCGGTCTTTCAAATGGCACACTTGATGTCAAGGACCTGACATCCATAGGAGCAGCAGAATCTGCAGGTGGTACACGGCGATGGAACCATAATGGTTCTTCCTCCTTGTCCTCCACAGCCTCAGGGTTCACCTTCCCCAGAAGTTCAGTGTTTCCCGGCTTTACCAAAGCTGGAGCAGCTTTATTATAAACCTTTACTTTCTGGGCAAGAAAGTTACAAAAACCAAACCAGGAAAAATTAAGCTTTATTTTTTTATAAGATACTTTCTGGACAAAAAGACACTTTTCTACTTGGTTCTTACATTATCATTAGTCATCTTCACGACTCCGGGTTCATCAACAACGACAGCACTGTCCTTGCCTATGAAAGTCATCGGCCCTTCAGATGCCTTTAGTGATGTCGAGGGACTAACATTCATAGGAGCAACAGAATTTACAGGTGCCACGCATCGACTGAACGGTAATGTATATGGTTCTTCCTCCTCGTTCTCCGAGGCCTTAGGGTTCGCTTTTTTGGGAAGTTCTGTGTTTACCGACTTCACCAAAGCCGGAGCAGCTCTATTGTCAAACTTTGCTTTCTAGGCAAGAAATTCATGTTCCTATAAGAAACTTGCCACACGAAAAAACACTTTCAACTCAGTACTTACATTGAGATTAGCTGTTCTCGTGACTTCCAGTTCATCGGCAACATCATCGCCCTTGTCACCGAAAGTCATCGGCTTTTCGGATGTCATGGGCGAGTTCAAGGGACTGGCATCCATACAATCAACATAATTCACAGCTTCAGGACGACGAAACAGCAGCGGAATTATTTCTCCCTCCTCGATGTCCTCGTCCTCCACAGCCTCAGGGTTGACCATTCCGGGAAGTTCGACATCTGCTGGCTTTAACAACACTTGATCCTCGGTCAAATTTTTTGCCTGGTCCCAAATTTCGAAAGATGAACTTCATCAACAAAATAATTTTTAACACAAGCCTCTATTAATTCTAAAAGATTGCATATATATATTTATATATGTATGCCAGTATATATGTATTACAGGAAGGTTCTCCACCATAGGAGGAGCTGGAGAGGGTAAGGGGGCTGCTGCTTCATGCAGAAGCCCTCCTTGATCTTCTTCTGCTTCGTCAGTTGGAGCATCATCAGACCACCTTCTTAAATTATAACTATGACGAACATGAGGCGACTTCAACCATTTGTCTGCCAATTTCCTCCAGTTTCTACAATAAAAAAAGTAAAAAAATTAAGGCAGGCACAAAGAGTCAAATGTATACGGCATAGATATTCGTAGGTCGACAGGATAAATTAAGAGAAGGGGCTCCGAACTATAAAATGGATCGTACTTCATGAGCTTCTTCGCGAGTCGACTGATCTGCTTACTCTCACGGGAAAATTTTAGATTTCGAACTGACAATCCAATTTGTGTTTGCTGAGCATAAGAATTAATAGAGGAATACGAAATTGATCAGTCGGTAATTGCGCATATATATGATCAATCTTCAGTAGATACCACATGATGAGAGTTATACTCACGTATACAATGGGCACCGTTAGATTGGTCATCGACTTGAGCTTTATAAGACTGTCCAGCAATATTTGATCCTGTACAGAAAGAAATGCAAATGTATAAGAGTTAGCATTAGCGATATGATAGTCGAAAAATCCATGTACGCATGCACACGGAGCAATCTAAACCATTGATTGATGCGGACGTTGCTAAGTTTGGGTGAGACTATAACCTCAGTTTGACTGTCATCGAGGACCTCTTTGAGTCTCAGAGTCTCTTGCATTATCTCATCCTCATCTTCCATCCCACCTTCTTCATCAACTAGAACAAGCTCAAAGTACATATCCTCCTCCGACTCATATGGACTCTGGTTGTCGTTCGTGTCGTTACTTGTCCAAGCAACATCTCCACGGTCTTCAGACTTCTCATTTGCTATCTTGACAACACCGATACCGTTGTTTTGTGTGGATGTCTCGGTTTCAACTGGCTTACCCTCGACAAGCTGATGATCATCTTCAAGATCACAAACGTTCTTGTTCACCTCCCCAGCGGCTACCTCGGCGTCGTTCTTGTCCCTCGTCGCTGGTGCAACTGCCTGCCCCGCGCCAGGTTGATCGTCTTGCTTGGGCGGCGGGGCTGACATATAGTGGTTGGTTGAGAAGAGTCTCTGCGCGATGCCTATCTTTTGAACATCGAACTCATGGGGGGTATCAACTTTTGCAAGCTCGATCGCGTGATTAATGATCTCATAGAGGCTCGACCCGAAACAACCAAAGATGTTCCTCCACTTTTCGAGGTCGTCCCCCGAACAATGATTCATTGTTCTCAGGAAGAGAAAGATATGCTTGCAGCTCTTTCAATATTTCAAAATGTTTAATGTGTACATCCATTCAAGACCTAAGCATACCTATATATAAACACACACATGAAGAAAATACGTCTTGTTATAATACGTGAGCTAACCTATTAGGAAAATGTTTGATTATAAGCAAGTTAGTGACATGACATATATTAGGGGGTCAATAAATACTCCGCATTTGAATCAACGCCGGATTCACTTGTGCTGGTGAGTTGTTTACCATATCTGGAGATCAGAAAAGAGCGCTTTAATTATGAAGCAAGTAGGAATACGATATATTAATAATAATAAAAAGTAGGAATACGATATTAATAGTCGAATGGACAGATGCGTCCTCCACAAGTTTCACTACCAGCATCGCATCGTAACATTTTAATTCGGGATTGTGCTTAGTCGTAATTAATTTTCATTTAGATGACTATAATATATGCTAATGTTATTTTTGTTTAGTGAACACATGACGGTTTTACCTTAACAAAGTATGATTCATTAGCTTATTAAGAAAATTAAGCATATGTAATAAAAGGCAATTTGGTGACAAGAAGAAGAATTCAACCAAAACTCTGCTTCATCAAAGCCAACAAAGAAAATGTAACAACAGAACAGCAAACGCTCTTGCTTGATATGCTGCCTAATCAGTCACCACAGACACGGTTGGATTTAGCATGTAATGTATGCATGCTGAAATCAGATTACTACCATATATAAGATGCCTTGGAACATGTCCTCCATGTTTGAACACGGACATCAAAAAAAAAAAAAGCGCAAAATGCAAGTATCTCCAGCAGTTGAATTATTTACAGGGACATGAGGGTTCGAATGCCCTGCTCCCCGACCTCCCTACGGCTCTTGGATCCTTCCTTTCCCACAAAAGCATCCCTCGCCAGCCTCTTCTTTGTCTCCTGCAGCTCCAAAACCCTCTCCTCGATGCTGTCCCGAGCTATCATCCTCACGATTCTGACCTCCTTCGTCTGCCCTATCCTGTGGACCCGGTCCATTGCCTGCTCCTCCACTGCTGGGTTCCACCATGGCTCCAGTAGGTACACCACTGAGGCCGCTGTAAGGTTGATCCCTGCTCCTGAGGACCTGAGGCTTGCCAGAAGAACCATGGACCCATCCGACTCACATGATTCAAATTCTTCAATCACCTGGATCCGTTTCTTAGCAGTCATCGACCCATCCAAACGCAGTATCTTATAGCCAGCCTCCTTTAGGGGCTCTTCGAGCAGAATTAACATCTTTCTAAACTGCGAGTAGATGACTGACTTGACTGCCGGGCTTTGATCCCTTGAGGCCTTGAGAAGTTCTACTAGAGCAGAGACCTTGGACGATTGTGGGGCTGAGCCAGTGGGTTTTGAATCCAGAGTTTCTCGGTCTTCTTTCTTGAGAGATTTGGGTGGGGCTGAGAACAAGTCGGCTTCTGATAATGGGCGGCGACAGAGGGGGCAGCGGCTGTTCACGCTCTTCATAATTTTGAGAATGCAGTTTCGACAGAAGATATGAGCACAACAAGTGATAACTATGTCAGTTGGTGGAGAAATGCAAATGGGACAATCCAAATCTTCTCCATCTTGTAGCACCTCAACCACCTTCTTGAGCAACTCAGGGTTCTTCGACACGTCTGCAGATTAATAATTGCACAGATTATCTCCTCGGTACCGTTACAATTCTTATTAAGCAGGCTCAAGAGGAATTCGCAGATTGGTTCAAAAAATAATGATACTCCAAAACCTTGTTTTGATAACCTAAAACGGGAGAATTCATCTTCTTACTAGTGCTTCAAACCCACCCTTTTTGATTGTCGGAGATGCTTTCTTACAAAGAATTGCAGAAGTATATGAATTTCATTCTTTGTAGAAATAGCTTAATCCAGTTGCTTTCTGGTTAATGTGACTTCACCCAATCACAAACAAAGTAAATGAACAATCAATTCTTGTTTTACCATGTTCAACCCATTCAAACCATCACTAGTCATATTCAGACAGGTTCAATAATATACAACTGAACAAAACTATAATGAGAACGAATTAAAATGAACTCAAAAGGAATCACGATACCTTCAATGGTTTCAGCTGGAAGAATCGATTTAAGATCAGGCGGGCACAGGGCCAAACTTATGCAGATCTGTCTTAGCCGTAGAATTATACTGAGAATTGTGGTGTAGTTCTGCATCAAAGTACCTCCCTGAATACAGTTCCTGACAATGTTCTTTGCCTCTGTTTCCATCTGATCGTACAATCTCCGCTCCTCAAGAGAAAGATCGACCAAACATGTCTCTATTGTTTTCTTAGGTAACCCAGCCAAAGCCTTGTCCTTTGTTCTCCTCAAAGAAATCGTTGCCATAAGAATCTGAAAAGACACAGGACATTTACTAAGTAAGATGTCCCAACTAATAATCCTCCCTTAAGGAGACTGAAAGACAGGGGGAAAGGTACTACTAAAAGTCCATTTATCTGTTAAATCATTCTTATGGCTTCCAATCAGTCTTCTAACATAATTAGAGTTCCATTGTACTCGTGCATAATCTGAAGATGCTTACTTGATATACACTGGATTATCAAAAACCGCATCATATTATAAATTATCCTTCACTTTATTAAGTAAGCGTTGCTTTTGTCTTGACAGTTCACCAAGTCTAATAGTGATAACTTTTTAGAATGTTTTCTGCTGGTTCATAATCAGTGATATCTTAGAGAACAAAATCTATAAACTATGAGAAACTAAAGAACAATGGTAACAAATGCCGTGCCTCCAAGGGGTATGCTGAATACATGCACTAGTAGAAAACAGAGATGCCCAATCATAACCGCTCAAGTACAGATTTATTCTACGACATATCGCTATTTCAACATCCATTGTTTTGCATTAAAGTTCACAAAATGGGCAAAGAAATACCTGCAAACGTGACAGTCCCATGCTTTTGCCTTGATTAATGGGACGCTGAATCAAGCTCCGCCAATAACTCTTAATTGAGAATGGTTCAAAGTGCAAAAACGTCATCAGAGAGAACAAATCAAACGATCCATTCTGTATGGGAGTCCCAGTCACGACCCACCTCCTCTCCGCAATCAAATTCGTGACCACTAAACTCTGCTGTGCCTTTACATTCTTAATCAGATGTGCCTCGTCGAGAATGATTCTCCACCATTCAATCCTCCCCACTGGGGTGTCATCTTGATTAGCTTGCTCAGAAGCCAACGTAGTGTAAGTAGTCAGCACAATGTCATATTTCCTAAGCTCGTCGGGGCTACTGGTTCGGTCTGAGCCGTAATACAAATACACCTTGAGCTTCCCAGGGATAGTATGGTCCCCTAGCTGAGTTATCCAACTCGAGAAAACTGAAGGAGGACATACAACTAATGTCATCTTATGTTTTATCTGAGCACTGCTGCTCATCGGCCTACTGATCTTCTTGGTCTTACATTCCTTCACAGACCGAGCAGTTTTGGGTGCTCTGCCCCTCTTTCTACTACTCGAAACTGGTGGGACAAATTCAGAGGTCTCGCCTTCTTCCCCAGATTCCTTAGCATTTACGGTACCACTTATACCAGGACCACCAAACTTATCGAGAGCAATAAGAGAAAGCAAGGTGAGAGTTTTACCCAACCCCATATCGTCAGCGAAAATGCCACCCCTCAAGGGATCTGGCCGGTCTTCGGTAACGAAGTTCGTCAAGACATTCACGTACTTCCCGTCTTTCTCCTCCTCCCAAAACGGAGGCAGCTCCTCGGAATTCTCTCGGTGAACCAACCACCCGAGCCCCACCTTCTGGTGCTCTAGCAGTTCGGACTTGATGACCTCCTTCGGCGGCTCCAGAGCCAAAGTTTCCATCTTTGCCTTCTCGTTAACGTTCTTCTCGACCAGGTCAAAAATCTCATCCAAACTCCTCTTCTCTCCCTTACCCTTCTTCTTCCTCATGCCCTTCACAACAGCCGCCTCGGACAGCGCGAAGGAAGGGCTCGTCTCCGTTATGAGGTCCAACCCGCCTCGTGCAATGGCGGCCTTGACCGTCTCCGCGGCCTCCTCCCGAGCAAAGATGTGAATTTGGCAGAGAATCTTGTACCGGTTCCCCGAACTGCGAGAGTTGGGAACAATGCCCTCGGCGATGATCATCTCGGAGTCTATCAGAGGGGCCAAGATGGCCGCGACGGAGCGCTCGATGTGGCCCACCTGGATGTTCCGGGTGTTGAGGACCTTGATGGCGTTGGAGTCGTAGGGGTTGAGGGGCTCCCGGACGAGTCCCACCAGCTCACGGCCGCTGATAGTGCCGGGGTAGTACTGGAGGCCCACTATGTTGGCGAACACGAACCCCATCATGTAGGGTTCCGATGACGAGTAATGGAACTGACTCGATTGAGAGCCATCCTCGGTAGTATCCTCGTCGAAGTTTCCACCCCATGAGGACGACACGAAGAAGGTGGCGTCACCCATCACAAGCAGAGCAACAATGGCGGTGGATTGAGAGCCTTGAGGCAGAGAGAGAAAGAGAGTGTGAGTTTTTCAAAAGGGACAACTTTCTGGTTTTTTCTGCCGTTTCAGTTTAGTAAAATTATACATTTGTTTGTTTAGTTTTGAATGTTTTCCATTTTCGTCATTTTTTTTTATAGTTTAGATGATGTACTTTTAAATGTTTTTATATTTCAGTTATTTTCTTTTTTCTTGATTTATTTTCATCCAACACATTTAATTACTTTTATATTTTCATCCTTTCATCGAATTTTTTTATTAGAAAAAATTTTAAATGTAACCTTCAACCTTTTAAAGTTATTTATTATCATAATTATTTTATTTTGTTCAATTTTACTTAGTATTAAACGTTTTGTTTCTTATACTCTACCCTTCGAATTCACATAAAAGCACACACGGCATTTTTAAAATTTTATAAATATTATTATTTTAATTTCAAAAATAAAATAAAATATGTCAAGAATAAAAGAAAATGGTGAACCAACTCGAGAGAATGAACAAAGGCAAGCGTTTAGGTCGCATGCAATCTTGCCAGGAGCAATGACGATTTGCCTTGAGAAAATCGATCCTCAAATTTGCGAGTAAAAAAATAAAAAAATAAAAGAAAAATAAAGACGATTGTGGTTCGATAGCCACGAAGCACACCTATAACTATAAGGTTGGTAGTGACACACTAAGCAAGAGCATGGTACACCTTGCATGCAGGGAATGCAAAGTATAACCGTGGATGAAGGTAAAGTGGCCTCTCCTAAGGTGGTGGTCCCCTACTTCTTCCCCTACAAATTACTACTGCCTCTCTCCCTCTCAATTTACCACATTTCCTCTCTAAATATATTTTGATAGATTTCGTTTTATTTTTGAAATTAAAATAATAATTTTTATAAATTTTAAAAATTTCATGTGGATATTTTATGGGAATTTGAAGAGTAGAAGTATAAAAAACAAAACGTTTAATATTAAGAAAAAATTGAACCAAAACGTTTAATTATGATAAAAGAATAACTTTAAAAGGTCGATGATCAAATTTAAAATATTCTATCATAAAAAATATAATAAAATGGCGAAAATAAAAAAATGATCAAAGGTATTGGATAAAAATGAAACAAGAAAAAAAATTAAAACAGAAAAGTATTAAAGGTATAAGATCTAAACAATAAAAAAAGGACTAAAATAGGCAAACATAAAAACTTAGATGACCAATGTATAATTTTCCCTTTCAGTTTCGATTTGGAGACGTTTGAATTGAAATAAGGCGGCGGGTTTTAATTTTATGGAGTCTTTACGGGGAAGGAATCGCCGGCAAAGATTCATCGGCTCACATACTCCCGACCGTAATTAATTAGTGATTGATGATTGGTTCAAAATTAATCGATTCATTTGTTCGATCGTGCCACTTGTTCGATTTTTCATCCGAGGATGCGGGACGTGATTGTCTCGATCTCTATCTATATTCGTCTGTGAATCGTTTCATTTCATTTGCAGATGAAGCAAAATCTATTCTAAAAGTATTCCCCATCTCAGCAGTTGAGTTATTTACAGGGACATGAGAGGGTCCGAATGTTCTGCTCGCCGACCTCCATGCCGCCCTTGGATCCTTCCTTCCACTTGAAAGCGGCCCTCTCCGACCTCTTCTTCGTCTCCTGCAGCTTCAATACCCTCTCCTCGATGCTGTCCCGAACTATCATCCTCACGATCCCCACCTCCTTCGTCTGGCCTATCCTGTGGACCCGGTCCATCACCTGCTGCTCCAAGTCCAACGTTTTTGGTTGTTGGAAACTCGGTCTCACAAAGAATTGCAGAAGTAGATGACTGCATTCTGCTAGATATAGTTTAATCCAAGTTGCTTACTGGCTAACGTGATTTGATTTCACCCAACGATGAAGACGAAGTAGATGAACAATTAATTCTTCTTTTAGCATGTTCCTCACCATTCAAACCATCAGGCAGGTCAACTAATCTACAACTGAAACAAAACGAATTAAAATGAACTCGAAAGGAATCATAATACCTTCAAAGGTTGGAAGAATTGATTCAAGGTCAGGCGGGCACAGGGCCAAGCTTATGCAGATCTGCCGTAGCCGTAGAATTATACTGAGAACGGTAAAGTACCTCCCTGAATACGTCTCCTGACAAAGTTCTTTGTCTCAGTTTCCACGATATCGTGCAATCTGCACTCCTCAAGAGAAAGATCGACCAAAACATGTTTAGCTGGCAACCCAGCCAAATTCTTGTCCTCTGTTCTCCCCAAAGAAATAGTTGCCATAAGACTTTGAAAAGTCGGGACTATTTAGTTAAAAGCTACCAGCAATTCAGCAGAAAAGAGTATCCATACTCCAAAAAAAAGACTCCTTCCTCAAGGAAGGCCGGGCTGAAAGACGGGGGAAAGGCGCTACCGACAAGTCCACAATCAGTCTTTTAACATTGCGTCATCTGAAGATGCTTACATGATATAGACTGTATTCATAAAAATCGTATTATATCATATAATTAATCCTCATTTTATATGTAAGCATCGGTTTTTTCTCCACAGATCGTTAAGTTTAAACAACAAAATTGACAAAACTATGAGAAACTAAGGAACGATTGAAACAGATATTACGCCTCTAAGGAAGAGCAAACAGCATATGCCGGAACATAACGACTAAAGCTCAGATTGATTGTACAAAACGTCACTAGTTCAATAATCATTATTTTCATAATATTAGAGTTTAGAAAGATGGGCAAAGATATACGGATACCTGCAAGCGCGAGACTCCTTTGCTGTCTGCTTGATCAATGAGATTCTGAATCAAGTCCCGCCACCAAAACTTGATTGAAAATGGTTTGAGGTGCAAAAATGTCATCAAAGAGAACAAATCAAACGGTCCATTTTGTATGGGCATCCCAGTAATGGCCCACCTCCTCTCCGCCTTCAAACTCGTTACTGATAAACTCAGCCGAGCCTTCACATTCTTAATCTCATGTGCATCGTCAAGGATGATTCTCCACCACTTAATCCTTCCCATAGAGGTGTCATCTTGAATAGCTTGCTCAGAGGCCAACGAACTGTAAGTAGTCAGCACAATGTCGTACTTCCTGAGCTCCTCGGGGATATCGGTTCGGCCTGAGCCGTGATACGTATACACCTTGAGCTTCCCAGGGATAGTATGGTCCCCAATTTGAGTCATCCAACTCGAGAAAGCTGAAGGAGGGCATACAACTAATGTCATCTAATGCTTTATCTGAGCGCTATTGTTCACCAGACTACTGATCTTCTTGGTCTTACATTCCTTCATAGACCGAGCAATGTACCCTTTAGGTACTTTCCCTCCTCTTTCTGCTACCCAAAACCGGTGGGACAACCTCAGAGGTCTCACCTTCTTCCCCAGATTTCTTATCATTCAAACATACAGTAGGACCACCAAACTTCTCAAGTGCAATAAGAGAAAGCAAGATGAGAGTTTTACCCATCCCCATATCGCCCACGAAAATGCCACCCCTCAAGGGATCCAGCCGTTCTTGGGTCTCGAAGTGCGTCAAGACACACGTATTTCCCGTCTTTCTCCTCCCAAAACGGAGGCAATTCCTCTGTGAACCAGCCACCGGAGACCCACCTTCTGATGCTGACTTTATGACCTCCTTCGGCGGCTCCATAGCCAAAGCCTCCATCTTTGCCTTCTCATTTGCTTTCTTCGCGACCAGGTTAAAGATCTCATTCCCGCTCCTCCTTCCACCATTAAAGATATCCATAACCGGCATGAGCTCCGACCCGCCTTGTAATATGGTATCTTTGACCACCTCCGCCGCCTGCTCCCGGGCTAAGATGAAGACCTGGCAGACAATCTTGTCACGGTTCCCTGAATCACGAGGCTTGGGCACAAGGCCCTTGGCAACGATCATGCCGGAGTCCATAAGTGGGGCCAAGACAGCCGCGACGGAGCACTCGATGTGGCCCACCTGGACGTTCCGGGCGTTTAGCAACTTGATGGCATTGGATTCTTGGATATTGCCGGGCTCCCGGACAAGGACAACCAACTTGCTGCCGTTGACGGTGCCAGGGTAGAGACTCACTATGTGGGCGAACAAGCACCCCTCTACCTTGAAATACTGACTCAATTGAGAACATTCGCCGTAGTCTCCCCAACCCCATGCAAAGTACAAAGTCAGCAAGGGCGCCGACTGTCATGACAAAGTCCGATTCCGGGTCGCTGTCATCCGGATCGGACTTTCTTGGCCTTTTGCCGATTCAGTTTTCTCGAGCGTTTGAATGGAAATGAGGCAGCGGGTCATGTTTATGGAGTCTTTACGCGGGAGTCATCCGTCAAAAATTCATCAGTTTATATACTCTGGCCTCCGGTACGTAATTAATTAATCAGCAATTCATTTGTTTGACTGCACCCGATTTCAGTCGAGATGTACTTATAACCCGATGATGTTGGATGTGATTGTCACTCAAGCCTCTGCATTGGAGTTCATCCAGTAAATAGTTTCATTTGCGTATGAAGCAGAAGGATTACTAATGAATCTTCACTGCAGTTGTAATGTTGCGCGACCTAAGGCAAGGCGGATAAAATTAAGTCGTATATAGTAGAACCAGATGATGACCAACAGACCCAGTGAAGACTCGGGATGAGCAGTTGAGAATGAATGAAAGACACCATGCTGTCACTGTTCGGAATTAAATGAAGCAACCCAGCACAATTTCCAGCATTTCAGTTTATCTTGCTCAAATTGGCATGGGAGACAATGAAGAGAACAATTCACTAACTCGAACAGGGCCAATTGACAGTCGGATGATCCGTTTGTAGTGTACATCGGTATTAGAGTAGCTATCATTACTTACAATGACCTGAAGAAAGAACATGTGTTTTAGATCAATAAGCACTGAGTAGAAAGAGTGGGAAATGGATCTGCTTCCCATAGAAACTCGGAATCTGCCAGATACTGAGCTCTTGAACTCGAGCACGAATAAAATTGATGACAATACCAATTGGAGAGTAGACTTCTCAACCCCTGGGACCAAACAATAGTTTGCAACGCACACCAGCTTCGAACCTGAGAATCATATAAGAAAATGTCGGTATTAATTCCAGGTCCCCCAACAACATGATGTGTAAGGGAAGGTAAAGCCAAACTAATGCTGAACTTGGAAAGTGAAAAACTATATAGATACTTGTACTTCAAGCAATCCAATCCTCAGTGGCATATCGACAAACAAACTGGGAATCGGTTTCATAAACTCATCAAAAAAAAAAACAGATAGAATCGGTTTCATAATGACAAAAGCAAAATAAAGAATCAAGTCATAAAGAGGCATCTAACAGCATTGACTAACAGCAAAGCATTTGCTCTTACTCATCTCGAAGAAAATCTGCTCTCCAAGGTAAACAATGCTACAAGGTTGAAACTTCGGCAACAATGGAGAATACAACACCCGGAAATTATGCCATGTCATCATAGTAAAAACTAGTACCTGATCAAGGGAACGAAGGTGGAGCAGTGGCCGGGACTGATACAGAGGGTTCTCTTCGGAGTTCCTTGACAACGGCAGCAAGGGCTTCGGGGTTGAGCCCGAGGTCACATAAAGCAATGAGAACCGACAGAGTGTGACGGTCAAGCCCTGTATCAAGGATGTTCGACATGTGAAATGCTAGATCAAGAGACTCTCGAGCAGTCCTTGCAGCCTCCGGATCCATATTCGTCCCAATGCAACTTCACATCCACAAAATTAACGAAACAATCATGTCAAAGAAGCAAACTGAGAGCTTTGATTGAGAGTAGATAGTTCACCGATATTTTGATTTCAGTTCGTGACATCAAAATCATTGTACCGATACAACAAAACCGGAAATTCCAGCAAATTTTTCGCCAACATATGAAAATTCCTCTTCGGCATTGCACAGAGATGAGATAATAGGAAGCATTAGCCTGCAGCCAGCGACATCAGGCAGCAATTCCGCGCCAATGCTACGCATCAGATCAGCTAGAAACACTGCAAAATCACGAAACCCTAGAATGGAAAGTCAGTACCTTTCCACTTCAGTCGAGCAACAAGTCAACGGGAGAACGAAGTCGTGCTGCAGATCAAACTCAGAGCTCGCCAGAAGGTGAGAGAATTGAACAGGCCGGCTGTAAACGCTCGGGATTGGCAAAATGGAGGGAAAGCACAGTTGAAACCTCCATGAGAACGGAAGGTGGAGGAGGAGGAAGACGGTCGACGAAATGGGCTGGGCCGTGAAGATTGCTCTCGGAGAGGAATAAAAAAAACATTGATGCAGGCCCAGAACAAAATGAGGAAAGCAACGATTAATAGAGCATACTCTATCGGGGTTAAATCGTTTCCGAGCCAGCTCGTCCGCACCTCGATCGATCCACTTTCGGACGAGTCGGAGATTAGACGCTCGAGCTCGGCTCGTGTAACCACAGACATTAATCCTAACAACCGATTATTGGGCGACGTCATCTAAATCTCTGTAATTTTTGTCTCAATAATTGTCTGACATAACCGTTTGACGTGATGTAATTATCAAAGTTTGACAAATTACGTTTGAGACTATTTGGATATTGATTGTACCTATGGTTCATACATCTTTCCTGCAAGTTAGATATTTAGGCAATATAAACTAAGTGAAATCATTAATCAGATGTAGACATCTTTCCTAATTATGATTTACATGACCACTTTCCTCTCCTAATTAGGCATCACCACGATAAAAAGATTTAGCAATTGATTCTCATCATACCGGCCACAAGACCGACCCCTCCTCCCAACCTGTACTAATTGCAATAGTTTCCGTTGTAATCAAACGAGTTTCTGATTTAACAGTGCGTTTTATTATCATATTAGATATAATGATGGCTAGTTAGTGAAGAAGCCGTTCCGATCAACCACTTTCAGTCTCATCAATGCCTTCAGTACGTATCATCTATAGCATGATCATCTCGAGTTGATTATTCGTCCTGCGGCGCGACAGATTGTATGAGTTACGGCGTGAAGACGCAGGTCGGGTCAAAACTCGAACGCATGCATGCGGTAATTAACTAAAATTACTTAGGTAAGTTGACCGTGAAATCGGGCTAATCAACTGAGAAGGCACATGATGAGTTGGCTCAAGTTATTTTCCAATGATGAAAAGCTCGAAACTTTGACTGGCAACAGATGAGGAAAGGAAGAAGAAAGTGAAAGACAAAGTGAAATAATTAGAAGAGGAGCCCTCCGAATTGCTTGCAAGGCAATCTTATTCTTTGCCTTAATCATTCCTCTACGCACTCATCACTTTTCACATTTTCCTTTATGTTGGGCAAAAAATAAAATCTTGAAAAAGACAACTTTTTCGATAATGCGATCTATATATATTATCGCATGCAGATAAACTCGTTCATCTACATGCGGTAATTCGACTGGTATTTCTTATACTATACGGCGATATAGAACCATTGAAGAAGTTCTGTTATTATTGGACAGTTTCCGAATCGGTTGCCTCTTCAATATAGATTTTTATTATCTTTCTTGCTTGTTGCCCATCTAATGCTGACGCCCAGTGATGGCATATTTACGTCTCAACCAATGCTAAATGCAAAATTACTATGCTCCCCGAAATCTCCAGTGCGGTGGATCAACTTCAGCAGCTGTACATTTTCGAGGTTGGTGTTCGTGTTCGTACTTCCTCCCGACCTATTTCTTTCTAGGTCCATGGTTGTATCTGTTTTTCGGGCACGGTCGTGTTTGGTAGTTTTCGATCTCCGGGTCTTATTGGTGTATGTCTGGGAAATTCGAAGCAAAACAGTCATATTAGAAAAGTTTGTTTTTTGCGTTGACATATGCTTAAATCCCTCCAAAAGCATACATATTTTACTATCACTTTCCCAAGACAAAACTCAAACACACACGCATATCTAATATTTATTTATTGAAATCAGTATCTATATTGTTTTATAATATAAAAATGGCATTTTTGAATTCTTAAGAATATCATTTTATTTTTGTATAATTAATTTGTGTTGGTGTAGTGGAAATAAAGCTGGCAAATGAGGAAAGATTCAAAAAAAGAAAAATCAAAACCAAATTTGATGATGGGGTCTTCTCTCCCCTGATAATCATTGAATGCAGAAATTCAGAATTGTCTTGATTGCTGTAGCATTTAGACCCTCTTCACATTCCCAACATTTGTTCCGTCTCAAAGAACCGAACAAATTGGTCCCCCTTAGCTCACATACAATTTTTGAATTCATTCATCACCGAAAGCGCAAAGAAATTCTTTTTTTTTTGGGATAAATAAAGCGTAAAGAAATTCGATATACAATAATTTGTTATAAGACATCATCCTGATGTCATATTAAAGGATTTATTATCTTCGCGGTCAAAGAGAGCAACGTAAGCCTTTACAAGCATCGAGCTAGCTGATACACGAGTTTCATTCGTCGCGATCTAGTTGTTCCTTTTTCTGTGCTACGTCCATATCCCAAGTGGACATATATATTCATGTACTTAACCATGAAAGGGATGAGCTAATTCAACATCCACAACAAGAGGCACCAACCCACAATAGCAAAAGGCAGAATAATATTCATTACACCACCTACCTCCCATTAACTGCCATTGATGGCAATGGAAAATCAACTCCAAAATTATCAAATAATATATATTGATATTAATGTAGTCATGCCCAAATTCTGGAAATATGATAATAAATCTAAGTGAAAAAACAGCCATATACATTACTCATCAGTGAGATGAAAACTAACTTGAAACTTCAACGCATGGGCATTGAATTTGAATCCACATATATATATATATATATATATTGCTGATTGGAAGAAGAAAAATTGGAAGAAAATTGCACTGCCAAGATAGAGATATCAAATCAGATAACCCACAATATCAAATTTCTTCTTCTTTTCCAAAAATAAGCAAAAAAAAAAAAAAAGATTAACTAATGGGCTAAGCTAAACATAAACTATCTGTTATGCAGAGGGTTTGGACCTGTGTACACTCTTCTCTTCTCAGCACCAAAAACTCCATCACTACTATCTCCTCCCTTGGCTGCATCATCTCCTCTAATTGCATTGCCAGTGTTCAGCCTTGAAGAAGAAGAAGAAGGAGAAGAGAACCTGGACCGTCCATGGAGTCTGTAAGATCTTCCACTTCCATATAAGTCATATGCAGCAGAGCAAGGAACGACATGCTGTGTACAACATAGCAGCAGCAGCAGCAGCAGAACAAGAAGAAGAACAGAGTGCAAGGAACCAACTGATCTTGTTCTTGCAGCTTTCATGGAAATAAAAGTAATCTCTCTCTCTCCCCCCTTTTCTTGTGCTGTTCTTTTTTGGTTTGGTTTTCAACTTCACTTCACTCACTCACAAGAACTCAACTTTTCATGGGTGAGGTCTGTTTTTAGAAGCATTGGAGTTTGGGAGAGAGGGGAGGGGGGCAGAGCAGAGGAAGAGGAGGAGAAAGGAAGAGTGCTTAAGGGTCAATGTTGGGTTAGAGAGAGTCAAAATGCATAGGAGTTGCTGCTTCACTTATATTTCTTTATTACAACAATAGTAATATAACAAACATTATTATTATTGTTATTATTATTTAAGAATGAAATAATAATAATAATAATAATAATAATAAAGGGCTGTTTTGGAAACTTCATTTTCTCACTGAATCCATAACCCAGTTTTTTCCACTGGGAGACTGGGAGAGCACAATTTTCAATCTTCTAATAGCGACTTTCCATGGACAAGTCTTCTTTTATTTTCTTTCAAAAAATACCCCACAAGCTGTTTTCAGAGTTCAGACCACTTAGCTAGAGTCCAAAACATGTATACATCCTGCACATCTAATCAAAATTTTTTTTGGGGGGGGGGGGGGGAAAGAAAAGGAAGAAGAAGAAGCCTCAAGGAATCATAGTTCTCAACTAAAGAGTTTGAATAATTTGAGAGCGCGTTTGATGGGCTGGAATGGAGTGGTCTAACGTTTCTCATTGTACTGTCGATTATGACCATCTGCAGTTGAAAAGTTTATCGGTTCGTAAAACCGACTATTTAGTTTAAGGTGATGTTAACTTAAAGGATCTGGATTGGGCAGAGAAAGGGGAAAACAACCATTGGCCTCCTCATCATATCAGAGGCTTGTCAGACCCTTAACAGCGTTGACATAAATGCTACCCACCAAGAAAAGACAGACATAAATGTTGTCTAATTAGGCCCATATTTAATTGCCCAGATCAGAAGATACAGCACAAGCGCAAGACTGAGATATATTATAACCCAAAGTCTTAATTCACGAGGAGAATAGGGCAGCTAATTAAGATGCAAGCAAGTGTTATATGTAAGTTTATAAACAACATATATAGATTAGACATGGTGAAGACAAAACAAGAGGAGAAGACTAAAGAGTGAGGTGGGTCCATGAAAAAGATGGAAGGCTAGGTGTAAAATATGATCGGATGCATGGTTACTTTCTCGGGCGAAATCATGATGTTCTTCACTCGCTTTCTGATCTTTTTTTTTTGGAACAAAGTTGTACGAGTCATGGACAATCTCATTATTAAGGCACCCGGAAAGAAAAGTGGCTTTTACATTTTGTGTCTGTAAGAACTAGTACGTGAATAATTGTTATTGTGAGATCGAGAGATATCAGTCATTGGAAATCCGGTGTTTTTGAACTTTTCTTTGAAGATAAAATTGCAGGTCATCAGTAGGAGTCTAAGGTTTCAATGACAGAAAAGACTGAAGTTCACAACATAAACAGTTTCCATCGATCCCAAGAAGAAAGGATATCGTTTACTATTAAGAAGTACGGTTGACTGCACAAGTAATCAAGAGATTAAACATCATTTCGTGAACTGCAACGTTCAGATAAGGATCAAACATGCTGAATTAGAATCGAGGTGCAACCTTGCTTCTAAAACATTGAAGATCTCGACTTGTTCGGTAAGCATTTGGTCTAATGCCGTCTGACTGACTTCAGGATGATTGTTACGGTCTATGAATTATGAATCATGTTTAGACCATTTTTACCCGGCCTGTGGCACTCTATAGGCCGGAAAGATCCCTCTCCGAACTTCACTATTAACTCTCCATGACCCTTTCCATTCTCAGGCAAAGAATACATTACCAGCAGGAGCAAACTTATTGGCAATGGCCTCCCGGCATCTCCTACGCCTTTTATTTGCTATGCCATTGGGGACTCCCATGTCCCCATGACTCCCATCTGCTCAGTAGTCAAGAAGATCTTGTCAGGGACTTAATGGGCCTCCAGTCCATTGTCGGGTACATAATAGCTATCTATTGGCCCGTTCCGCTGAAAGAGAGAGCGAGAGCTTCCAACTTTCCCATCGGCCGGATCCGAAGAAGGATGGCTGTTTATAAGCCCATCATCAGGGGTTTTCTCTTCTGAGACATCCGATAAAATTGGAACGATCCAGAGAATAAGTGCGGGGAAGAGAAATCGAGCTTTATTTCAGAAGAAGATCGAGGGGGTTCGGAGACATCGAAGCAAAGAAAAAATTTTCTTCTTTGCACGAACATGGGCAAGTCGTTTTAGGCACATTAAAGAAGCATATCAAGGGGAAGCAACTTATTCTAGTTAACATCAAATAAGTTTGATATATGTGGAAGCGTTATTTGATATATCTGGAAGCTACGACTACGAGGCGTGATTTTCTGAACAAGATCTGATGTAGGAGAGTCCGTCCAAGTTTGCCTCTCACGGCAAAATTATGAGAACTGCATGGAAAGAACAAAAGGAAAGGGAAAAAAAAATTATTAACATCCATATCGTAAAAGGTAAAATGTTATATAGTGAATAAAAACAATTATAGTTCAGAATTCATGAAGAAGAAGGCATTGTATATTGTATAGATTATAGTCAAATTCACGTTTTTTACCCCGAGTTTGGTACGCAAGATCTCTACAGCGACTAGTTCATCTCCGAACTTCACCGTTAACATCAATCGCGCTTTCCCTTCTCAGGTAAAGAACGCATCTCCAGCAGAAGCAAACTCAGCGGCAATGCCCCCCCGATATCTCTTGCGCCTTTTATTCGTGATATATGCCCCTGGCCCACTGGAGACTTCATCTGCCCAGTGGATCTCGTCAGAAGGGACTTAATGGGCCTCCAGTCCATATTGGGTACATGCCAGCTGTCGCTTGGCCCGGCCCAATGAAGCACAGACCTTCTAATTCCCAGTCTCCCACACCGTCACCTCTCCAGCATTATATATTATGGTAGCGTTCAGTGACGGAGTAATGTCACTTTGGAGACATCCGATAAAACTGGAACATTAGAGAGAAGATTAGCGGGCCCCTGCGTAAGGATGACGAGCATAAATCGAGAAAAGGGTACAAGTTCTTTTTTTAATCAATTTTTTGTCCCTCTACTAATTCTGTATTGCCTCAAAGTCCATGAAGTCTTTCTTTTTTATCAGAAGTTCCATAATTTTTCATTCATCTAATTCTGTGAGAACTAGGATTACCTCAATGGTCTTTTATGATGTGTTTGGTTTTAGAATTAAAGTAACTTTGATTTTGATTGTGGAAAAGGACAAATGATTGTGTAGTGTGTTGAGTTAAAGTTAAAGTTAAAATTTTTGTGATTTTAACTGCGAAACCAAATGGGGCAAGGTTCTTAGAGAGACTTACTTCTTTTTTGTGAAGTTCTATACTTATAATCTTTAGTGATAAAACATTTTAAGGTTCGAGAGGGGAAAGTCGCAAAATTCGATCAGAAGAAACACAAGTAACCTTCAAAATGAACAATTTGAGCTTGTTTTATCAAGGGGGATACTCGACAAGATGTTGCAGCAAAGGGCGGCAAAAGCCGTTTTGGGACCATAAAAGCAAGTCACTCTAGTATTTCTTAAGTAGAGTTCCATTAAAAGTTAGGGGTATTTACCTAAAATGGCCCATGGTTTTCCCGTTTTGTCAAATCTATCATATGCTTTTTTTTGGTCAAATTTATCCCATGGTTTACTTTTTGCATCAAATCTATCACGACGTTATCTTTTCCGTCGACATCTAACGGCCGTGCTGACGTGGTGCATACGTGGCAAGTGTGGCCCACTATCTCTCCATTTGCCACGTCAGCACGACCGTTAAGTGTCGACGGAAAAGATAACGCCAGAGTAGATTTGATGCAAAAAATAAACCATGAGATAGATTTGACAAAAAAAAAGCATATGATAGATTTGACAAAACGGACAAACTATGAGCCATTTTAGGTAAAAACCTCTAAAAGTTAAAGGAAACAAATCTGATACGCTTGAAGTTGCGCGAGCTCGAGGTGTGATTTTCTGAACAAGATGTAATGTTGGAGAATTCGGCCAAGTCCACCTCTCGCGACAAAGATTATGCCAATAATTTATATCTCAAAAGCAATGTGATGTCATGAATAGAACTAATTATAGTTCAGAATTCATGAAGAAAACAACAATATATTAGATTTAGTAACTCATGATGTACTTTTAATCCGAGTTTGGTATGCAAGATCTCCGCAGCAGCTCGTTCCATTTTGTTCCGGTATTAGCTATTGAGCCTAGACTTGTGAAGGGTTAACTTATGGGACTTGAATTCTAGGCAATGTTCAGCCAGGAATGACTACGAAATTCCTGTGAAAAAACTCTAATTGAGCATACAAATCAAATGCAAATAAGCCATACCCATGACTACATAGAAGCCGTTGGCCCAATATTTTCACTTCAACGTTAATAGGCCCTAGCAGCTTCACAACACCACAATACTTGATTCAAGCACTCTCAACCCCTCTGATTCAGTAGCTACAATACATAGGAGACACAGGGAATACGACAAAGTCTGACTCCACTATTCCATTACTCAATTCACCCACAAGGTTGCTATCAATCCTACATTACAAGTTAGCTTCGATGCTGCAATCTTTTAGCAGTATGTTTACCTCTCAGTGGTTTGCACCGACAACAAAGGCACTATCAAGTTCACCTGGGCTTTCTACTCAATTGCCACTAACCCCTTACAAGGGGAAGCAAAAGCTACCCTTAATGTCATCTGTTGTGCTCAACAACTTGGACTCCATAACCTGTTTCTACTTGGCGATTGCAAAAACTTCATCGACAGCTTGATGTCTCCTCATCAATTTCTGCCTGAACTATCTGCTAGTATCTTTGTTATGCTATTTGATCTTTCTTTCTTTGATAACTGGATTGCTGTCTATATCCCTCAGGCCGATAACTATCTTACCCACAACATTGCCCGTTAGGCTCGTTCTTGTAATTTGAATGGTTCCATTGACATCTCATCCATCTCTCTGGCAATTCACTTAAGAGAGGAAGACATGCAACATGGTCCATTCAAATTTTGAAGCTTTATTATTATTAATGAATATCCATTTTCAAGAAAAAAAAAAGAGCCAAACTCAAATAAATACAAAATAAGACATAGAGAGACAAAAAAAAAAAGGCTTGGGTTGGGTTGGGTCAGCAAGAAATGTGACCAACCCAGTGCACCTTTTATTATGGACACAAGAGGTGCATTTGACCAGAGTATAAAATAAAATTAGGACTTGCTGATCATTCTAAACATGTGCCAGTCATTAAGCAAAGTGGTCATGACTTGGATCAGCTTCTTCCACTTCGAGGGCAACGCTTAATTAAATACGAGAGACAGTTGTGCGGTCTTCTTCTTATTGTTGTAGTTTAGCCTAAACAACGACGAACAAGAACACGTAATTTTTTTTTTGGATACATAGAACACAAAATAATTAAATTAATACGTTCATCAGAAAACATAGCAATAACGAACTAGTTAGAAAAGATTATCTCAGCCATGAAGAAGCACTCCTTGATAAACAAATTCATCGATACTAAGCGATCATTTCTGAATATAAAATTTTATCGTACATAAGTAATTTTATAATGATTAGAAACGACGAACACATTTTACTGTTATTCCGTATTATTTGTTTTCTCTTTCGGTTGCTACTTTTATTTTTTTGTTTTTTCGTTGGGATCTTTTCGTTTTGGTGTTCGAATCCTGATTTGCAAAGTGAGAATAGATTAAAGGAAGGGAGAGAGAGATGTGGTTTCCCTTCTTTTCTCTTTATGGGTCTACAAACATTAAACTTTGTTCATAAGATGCCTCGCCGAATCTACACTTTTGTCTCTCACCTTCCAATTCCACTAAAGACCAAAAGCGTACGTACAGTAAGATAATTATGTACGAACGAAATTTACCGATAACTAGATTATTGACACCCTAATACCCTTATATATACAGAGCTATTACTCGAAATATTTTCAATTCGACGTAATAACGGTGCCAAGAATTAGTCCGACCTACTTTTTTTAAAAAAAAGGAGGATTGAGTTTGTCTTTTTTTTGTTTTTTTTTTGTGGGTAATAGGATTGAGTTTGTCTTGGTAGAGGGTCTCCGATCCCTATGAAAGTAAATATATATATATATATATATATATATGGAGCCCAGGAGAATTTAGGGTGACAGGGAATATATCAGCCTTTCTTCTTCTCCCTCTTTTTTTTTCTTCCTTTCCTGATAATGGGCACAGTGTCAGCTGATCAGATGACTGTTCTCACTATATACATACATATATATATTTAAATAATGAAATGGTGAAAATCGCGTGAAATGCCATTTTCCAAAGTGCTACGAGGAGGTCCCTCTTCTCATGATTTCAATGATGAGCAATCTGAGGAATTGGGGGCCAAGAAAATTTGGAGTGACATAAAGGAATTCGAGCCCTTAAATTTCCATATTCCATTGAAAGACCTTTTTAAACTAATTTTGATACTCCGTGCGGTCTCACCTTAATATATTTTCGAATACTTAATATATCATCTTTTATTTTATTTTTACTATTTCATAATCAGACGACAGTGAAAGATAATGAACTTTTCCTTAAAAACTCGTTGAGCTTAAGAAAATTGAGAAGACCAGCGTCGAGATTTCAACATATAATTTTTAATAAATATAATGTGTTCTTCACAGAAATGAGAGCAGAAAATGGCGGTTTCTTTTTCCTCCGATTTTTTTGTTTTCTCTCCTACCTTCCTCCCTTTTCCTTCTTGGTCAGAGCATAGGCAGAAGAGCGGGATGGAGAAACTTTTGGTTTATGGTGGGTCACCTACCCAACATCATAATCATATTCATAATAATTATCAATAATGAATATAAAGTGGGGTTGTTAATGATTTATATAGTTAGAATTTCCATTACACGTATACATACCCATATTTAATCAATTATGCCACCTCCTCCCATGTATAGAAAAACAAAAAGCTTCCAACAAGCACCTTTTACTCAAGTTCCTTCTTAGAAAAAATTCTTATATACAACGGTGATATCACGTGATAATACTACAAATCAATAAGAGTTTGTCATTGTAATTTTTAGTATGTAAATTTTTTTTTTAAAAAAATCTAATATTGATAAAAATAATTCATTGTAGACAAAAATAACATTTTTTATGTCTCTTATGCCATAATCCTATGTGATACTCATGTTGCACACAAGATCTTCCTATACGTACACATATTTCCGTGTGTATATATATTATGCAATAATTTATATTAGCCTAATTAGACCTCAAGAAAGAGAAGAAAATTGAAGGGGAGATTGCTTGCAAGTGTGGCTCTGTGTCGTCGTGATTAGCGCTCTCATTGCCATTGGATTCTCATCATCATCTCTCTCCCTTGCAATATATATATATATATATATATGTATGTATGTATATATATAATATGTTGGGTGTTGATTATGATTAACAAGTGTTTGACCATTGATATAATATAGGGATGGTTTGCGTGGGTTCTTATTATTAAACTTTTTTGGGTGAATCCGTGAGTTCTTATTAATTAGTCCGAGGAATTCTTGCAATTAGTGCTTAAATGGAAACATCTGTAATCCATGTTCTTCCATGTTCACAGCCTATTTCTTAAAATCCAAAACTCCCTCCGGCATAATAGTTCAGAGATGAAATATAAATTTCGATATGAATTCTGGTATCCAGAAGTTCAAGTGGATCCCAACTAATCCAGTTGAATCATGTCGGCCCACTACAAGGTAAAGTTCTCACAGCGTGAATTTTTTACATTCACAATGACTCGAACTCGAGACCTTACTTAAGCAGAACAATTGTCGAACCACTTAAACCAATCACGTTGGAATGAAATATATTAGTATGCTATGCCTTAGTTCTCGTTAATGCACGATAACGAACTCAATTATTCCCTAAACCTTGACTAAATCAAAGATATTCTCATGGAATATATATATATATTACATGCATACATATATATATTTTTTGGTTAATACATATATATATATATATACACATATAACCGCAAAAAGTGCCATAGACAAAAAAAGGGGCAAAAAATGCCAAGTTCGATAGTGCATTTATATATATATATATATATATATATATATCCTCCTCTCAGTTTTCACAGATAAATACTATATATAAATCATTGCATTCTTGAATTTTTTTTTGGCCACCCATTTATGACTAATTAAGTTTCAAACGACATGCATATTTATTAATGGAAGCTTTCTTTAAAAAAAAATTGGAGGACATTTAGTAATAAAATCTCCTCATAGAAATTTTATTTCATTTTTCTCATAGGAAAAAAAAAAGGAAGGATTCCAAGATGAATATATTCTCTTCCAAGAATGTAATTGCCAGGCAGCAGCTAGGTTAGGTAGCTTTATTCCATCTAAAAAAAATAAAGGAGGATAAAAGAATATTGGTATCAAAGGATAAGAATATAATTTTCTTTTTCTCTTCCCTTTTTTCTCCTCTCCCACAAAAAGCTAGCCCCACTGCAATCTTCATATAAAGCGGGCATCATCATCCGAATCAGTTCAGTATTCACTCGTCCTTCATATACTCTTCGATACGTGCAGTTGATTAGCATTCTCTCGATAAATTTTTCTGAATCAGAATGAGTGAGTCGGATTCGAATTACAATCTATATATATATATATATATAAAGTTATATCTCCTACATTATATATGGACATGACTGTAAATAATTGTACAATATATATGAAAAATAATATGAACAAATACATAAATATGAATATATTAAATAGTACAAAATTTATTTACAAAACTTATTAAATAATGCAGTACCAGACCAATTGCATAGATATATATACTTTCCTATTTTGAACCTATTTTGAATACGATTAACGGCTAAAAGATTTATTACCGAGTTATATGCTGATTAACGACTTGTATGGATACACTTTCCAATTACATTAAAGGGAATTAACGTGTTAATTTTTATTTGAAAATTATTTACAACTTAGCGTGTTGATTTAATTCCCTTTTTTATTCGGTAGACGATTTAATTCCCTGTTATTGTCTTCCATTTCCTTCCTTTAATTAGATCAATCATGCATAAATACCAACTAACGGCGAAAAGATTTACATAATTGTCAGTATAAAAGAAGGTTTTATATAAATTGGAAAGTCTCCTGTCATTTTTAGTATTTGATCTATGCATAGGATATTCAAAAAATTCCAGAATTGTGTGCGAACGAGCTTCGAAATAATGAGTTGATCCAATTCATTCCTTTTATTCACTACTATATGTATTTTTTTTATGCTTTTCATTTACCATACGTACTTGTTTTAATTCAGAAAGTCATGTATCCTGAAGAAGGATAATTGTGCTGCAAAGAAAGTACCAAAGTGTTTTGAAGAAATAAGTGATGGAGTTCAATACAACACATTCAAGCAAGCATGCCATGCTTTGGGGTTGTTGAGCGATGATAAGGAGTGGGACAATGCCATGAAAGAAGCTGCCCATCGGGCAACCGAGCCTCGACTTCAAGAGCTCTTTGTAACCATTTGACTCTTTTGCGGGGTAACGAATGGACTGCAATTTTGGGAAGACAACTGAAAAATATTTTCATATGACATTATTTACAAGAAGAGAAAGGACTTCCAATATCCTGACCTTCAACTGGAAAGGGAACAGATTGGAAGCTACACCTTGCTCGAAATTGACAAAATACTTAGAAGGAACGAAAAGTCTATTGTGGATTTCGGATCCATGCCAGTGCCAGACTTGATCATGGAAGAAATGAGCTACAATTGTCATCAACTCAGACAAGGTCATGAGCATTTGGTTACTAAGTTGAATTCGAATCAGAGATTAATATACTGAGCAAGACATCGGGGACATCTTTTTCAATTATGGCCATGCAGGTACTGGAAAAAGCATTTTTGTACGGGACAATTTTGGCAAGATTGCGATCAGAATAAAAAATTGTGTGCAAGAGGTTCACGGCTTGTTCCGTTTAAGTAAAGTCTCGGATTCGAGTCCTTGTGAATACAGAAAATTAACGTTGAGAGAGCTTTACCCTTTGGATTAATCGGGGTCCAATTGAACTTTCGGATACGAAGATTCACACTGAAAAAAAAAATTATGTTAACGGTGGCATCATCTAGTAAATTCCATTGATTTCTTAAATTTAAATTGTTTCTATTATTGTAGTTTGTTGCCCAATTTGCACATCAATTATATTAAATCAAATACATCTCTACATACTTTTATGATACTTCAATTTGATTCTGACTTAAGCATTCTCTAACGATTCATTGTACTTGCAGATTCACAATTTGGAAATTACTATGCGAACCAAAATCACAGCATTTATATAGCATCATGATTTATTTTGATATATTTGTGAAATCAATGGTCAGTTGTAGAAGATGATATCTCTTTCAAATTAAATATCTATTTATTCATTATGACTTAAGCATTGGAGGGTTATCGCCCTGAAACCCTCAGGGCACCCTAACGAATCATTGTGGTTGCAAATCCACAATCCAAAAATAACTATACAACTAATCGATAGAAGATAAAATGTAAAAGTCCAAAGATGATTATTCCGAAGAGTCCACAGCTTCTCCATTACTCTTACAATCAATCATGTGCTTAGAGATGGGAGATTCTATGTGTTGACAAACGATATATGCACACACGTTTCAATATGGAACGTGTCGTCCATTCAACATACTCTAATAGAACATTTTGGATAACAATGTACAGTTCAATTTATGAAAATAATCAAAAAGGAAAAAGAATTTCTATGCTTATTCTATATATCCTTATTCTAAAGCAAATAAATTATATTATTGATAAAAAGAGAAGTAAAAACCAATATACCCATTTCCACCAAATAATAAATAATTCAATAATATACTAAAGAAATCAATAAAAATACATATAGCATTGCACGGGCAAAAAATCTCGTCTTCACATATATATATATATATATCTTACCGTAACTCGACTCTGGTGGTCTCACGAAGGTGACTTACGTGCGTGGTTTGTCGGAATTAAATATTGACTTTGGTTTTGTCTTTATTGTAAACCTTGAAAAATAAATTAACAAAGCATATGGAAATTTAAGGGGGAAAAAAAAGGTAAAACACCATTATCGGTGGCCGAGAGTTCAACTCATGTATTCTTTATTTTCCACTGCACTTTACCTGCTTCACATGGAAGCCCGAAAGGAGGAAGATAATGTATATGTTTTTCCCCTTATCAATCCATTGTTTACACTTCAACTGTCAATTCATGATCAGAAATATGAGAAACGTCAATTTCATGTTGGTTGTGAATTATTAATTGTTAGATAATATTATTTCCATATGCCATTCTTGATTTTGTAGATCAAAAAGTCGTTTAGGATTAGAAGAAAGTGTCATATATGTTATGTACACAATTTTCTTATATATATATATATATTCAGGCAAAGACACGAGGTGATTGAACAAAATAAAATAAAATATTGGGCTTATATTTTAATAATTTCTTGCTCGATTTTGTAGAAAAGTGAGGATTCATTGATGAGAATATGAATTGGTTTGGTTTTGGACATAAGTCAGCAATTGCAAGAATTAACTCGTCAAATGTATACACTGAATTCGGCAACTCCGAGGTTTATTTTAGTCATTCAAGAGATTGGCAAACAACAAAAGAAGAGAAGGGTGGATTGGGAAAATAAATGCAACGCAGAGGCACATGTCTTTATATACAGGAGGTTCTTAATGAAATTTAGTATAATGACAAATTTGAACTAGGGTTGATGCCATTAGGTACCATGCAAACATAAATTGCAACATTATATGCATGTTTTAATTGAACGCTACCATCGACCAGTTTGTCATTAAGTTTTATATATTATATAGCGCATGATTTGCCTTTTAAAATAGTTGGGCGTAAAACTTGAATTACAATAATCGTGATTGAGTTGTTCAAATTTTGTAAACTCTAATGCTCCGTTTGGTTTCGTAGTTAAAATTACAAAAATTTTAACTTTAACTTTAAATCAACACACTACACAACAAAATTACATATTTTCCAAGTAAAAAATTTTAACTTTAACTTTAACTCAACATACCACATAATCATTTGTTCTTTTCCACAGTCAAAATCAAAGTTATTTTAACTCTGAAACCAAACACACCATAAATTATTGAAATGATCAGGATAAAATTTACTAAATTGATAGTCAAGAAACGATCAAAACATAAATAGTATAATATATAGTAATCGGCATTTTTAAGTTTCTCTTTTTATGTGGTAAAGAATTCTTAGGAGGAAAATGTTTTTTTTAGTCAAACATGGTGTAGCACGATAATAAACATCTTCGCTTGTTTATTAAGAAACTTCAGGTTCGATATTTGTTGTGGGACTGCTTGTGTTCCCATTTATTAGTTATTACGATTTTTGTTTTATTATACCAAGTTTGTAATGATAATAATA
Source organism: Punica granatum (assembly GCF_007655135.1). Taxonomy (NCBI): domain Eukaryota; kingdom Viridiplantae; phylum Streptophyta; class Magnoliopsida; order Myrtales; family Lythraceae; genus Punica; species Punica granatum. Next base: position 40,016,314 of record NC_045128.1, on the reverse strand, counting down.
ATAAAAAGTTTTTCTTAATGTTTGAAATGCAATTACGCTGAGAACGACCTGGGGTTTGTAAATTATATATTAATGTCTTCGGGTTTAATTAAGTTTTCCTTGGCCACCCAACTTTAGGGTTTTGCGTGAGCCATCAAAAGAATTCACCAACACTCATAATAATAACAACAAAAGTTAGATTAATGTCATAATAAGACCACTAATTGTGCGCACCAACCGTGGCAAATTCTTACTAAACATGTGTCAAATTACCACCTTTTTACGATTTTCGGCTAATAACCAACCAAACGTGGCTCCCTCATGTAGAAAGAAATTAAGATTATTAACAAATTGGGGCCACACTAATTATCAAGGACATTAAGATGGAGAATAGTGTGTATAAAGATAATTTTCAAACGTATATTAATTAGATAAAAGACCATAATTAATTATGCGTAATACATTTTAAAGAATTGCTAATATATATGTGAAAGTACAGCCCTTATGAGGTGTATAGACACGATATACACATCTATATTTGTATGTGTATATATGTATATGCATATTATTTTTTGTTTAAGTTTATAAATACTAATTTGGGGTGGTGTATAATCTACTCGTGATAATTTATTGAGTACGAATAATATATATGATTGGAAAGATGATGATCATATAGCTTGCTCCACGTGCACCCATTTGTGCATGTCATTCTTCCTTCCCATTGACATATATATGCTACTTTTTTCATTTTAATATATAATACACAGTTTTCCAATTGACATCATTACTTTCATATTGTTTCTGCATACATACTATCAATTGGATTTTACTTTTGCAACACTACTGCAATACTCAAGGTCTGGTGAGAAATATGGTGCATCATATATGTAACTCGAGAGGTTGATCATTCATTATTTCCTCGATGACTAAGTCGTTGCATTTGTCATGTTTAATTTCATGGTCAAATAGACGTAAGCTAACTAATAATATGATTCATCTGACTGAACAATTGAAATATGATCTTAAAATTGAACGGTGGTTCTTTTAACATCATTTCGTAGTACATGATGTCAAGCTTTTTCCACAATTAAGTTTCTCGTCAGCCTTATATATATATTTCTTAAAAAAAAGAATAAAGTAAAGTAAATTTAACTCCTCATCATAAAAAAAAGGAAAAATGACAATGATGTGGTGTAAAAATTCAAAAAAGAAAAGTTATTTTTATCAAAAGAATAATTTAATACATGGTTTATTATTAAGAAATTTTCAGTATGCGCAGCCCCTTGGATTTATGGTAAATTAATAATATCATTACAAAGATTTGGAAATTATATGACATTAAGGCTATGAAAACCAACCTTGGGTTATTTATTTATGGGAAAATAGCTTGAAAAATCAATTACTTTCATGAAATTTCTCGATCTATCCATTTTTTAAAATTTTGGCATGAAAAATTACAACGTTTACATCCGTTTTCATGATCTATGAATCCGTTAATTGGGCGTTAAAACTGCTCACGTGGCTGTTAACGGCGCTGATGTGGCAGACAGTTGCCTACTTGGATGGTATGTCACAAACTTTTTAATTTAAAAAATCACATAGCTTGTTTTTTCCTCATCTACAAAAATATCAATAACTTTTTCATCATCTACCAAAATATCAATAACTTTGAAAAATCATGTAGTTTGCTTATGTTTCCTTATCTACCAAAATATGACTTCTTTCAAAAACCACATCTACCAAAATATGACTTCTTTGAATGATTATAAGTTTGAATTAAAGACCTATATACAGATATGTTAATTTGAATGTTAAAAGAATTTTTAATGGAAAAAATTTGTTAAAACAGTTACAAGTTTGTCAATTGCAAATAAAAGTATCTATTATCACATTAAGTAGTATAGGAATTTAGATATATTATACTGCAAAGACAACAACTATGCCAAAATAACCAATCCAGCAGAATTTGTGCGCACGAATATATATAAAATTTTAGCATGGTTATTTAGCATAGTTGAACTTGTTGGACACGAGGATCGATTACTTTAGCAAGGTTCAACTTATTTGGCATGGTTCATGTAAATATAGATTTCTGAGACTGATTATTATTAAATTTTGATAATGTAGATATGATGAAAATGGTGCAGATAGAAATTCATCATATCTGCATTATTAAAATTTAACACCTAAACTATAAACACAAATTTGAAAAATCATAAAATTCTAAAAAAGTTTATGTGCAAGAAAAAAATAGTTGAAAAATTCACTTTCAAAAATCTAACTGTTGATGTACCTAAAATTAAACTACGTATATGCGAGAAAATAATAACCGGTCCTAGACATCTGTATTCATATGCGTTAAAAATAAAACAAAAATACATTTTTATAAAAAATTAAAAAATCCAAGAAAATAACGACCGACTTCATAAATCTATATTTATTTATTTTTAAAATTTAAAATTTTTAAAAAAAAGTAAAAGAAAATTCAAAAAATCGATAAAATAATGAAAAGTTCCACAAATCTATATCTATATATTTCTAAAATTCACAATTTTATTATTTTAGAAAAAGCTCAAAAGGTCGATAAAATTCCATTCAGAAACAAAGTGTTCTGGAATCATCTGGCACGACCCACTTTTACCTTGCTTCGTATAGAACTTAAACATATTATACTGCAAAAACAATAACCATGATAAAATAACCATTCCAACAGAATTTGTGTCCAATAAATTGAATCATGCCAAAATTTTATAGATGTTGGCGTGCACAAATTCTATTGGAATGATTATTATTTTTGCAGTATAATATGTCTAAGTTCTTATATTATTTAATGTGATAACAAATATATATATTCTTTTGATTTGGAAATGACAAACTTATAACTGTTCTAACACTTCTTTTTTATTAAAAATTCTTTTAACATTCAAATCAACATACATATATATAAGTCCATAATTCAAACTTATAATCATTTAAAAAAGTTAATTTTGTGAGATGTGATTTTTGAAAGAAGCCATAGTTTGGTAGATGAGGGAATATAAGCATATTATGTGCTTTTTAAAGTTATTGATATTTTAGTAGATGAAGGAAAATTTATTGATAATTTGGGAGAATAAGGGAAAAAAAAGTAAACTACGTGATTTTTTAGGTTAAAAAGTTTGTGGTATGTCATTCGTATGGACAACCGTTTACCACATCAGAGCCGTTAATAGCCATGTCAACAGTTTTGACGGCCCAATTAATGAATTGATAGATCAGAAAAATAAAAATAAAAGTTGTGATTTTTCATGACAAATTTTTAAAAATTGGTAAATAGAGAGATTTCATAATTTTTCGGCTATTCCCTTTTTATTTGTTAGAAACAAAAAGAGAAGAAACGGAGGTCTTATTATTTGAATGAAAGGGAAAAGAAAAACAAAAAATGAGATAAAGAGGGGGAAAAAAATGAAAAAGACAAAGCCTTTCAAAAGGGCGGGGGCACTATAACAAAAAAGCAAGTCAAAGGTCCACACCACTCACCCCAATCACAGACAGTCTTTTTGCTTAATTAGAGGTTTCCCTCAATTAATTAAATTACATACATAATATTTCAATTAATAATAATGCATCCCACAAGAACATTTCTAATGTCTATCTAATATTTCATAAAAATGATCAAGATTCTAAAAAGAGGACATGAATCCCATGCCAGCGTCCTCTGTTACGATTAATTGACCCTGTTGAGTGCTGTCGCTGAGCCGTTATTATCTAATACTCATGGGAGATAGTAAGTCTGATACAGGACGAGAGAAATAAAATATTTATCCACCTTTGGTTGCTGAGAGATCAATAAGGACAGGCTGGAAGGATCCAAAACCAGTCCCACTTCCATTATTATTCATGGATTTATTTACACATTAGGGGGAGATTATCATCACTGTAGAAAAGAAGAGGAGGAAGAAGGAAGGAAGGAAGGAAGTCTGTCACTCACCATCTCTCCTTCCCCCCTCTCCCTGTCTCTCTCTCTCTATGTCTGTCTCTCTCTCTCTGTCTGTCTCTGGTAAATAAAGTGACATTTCCTACGCCATCGCCATTGCCATTGGGACCAAAAAAAAAAAAAAGAAAAAAAAAAGGAAAGCTTCCATAAAGCAGAAAAAGAGAGTGTCTTGCCTCCTCTTTTCTTTTCCTTGTGGCCTCTTCCAAGAATCCTCTCCTTATTATTATTTTTTTAATCTCTCTTCTCCTTATGCTTCTTTGGCCATTGCTTCCCCACCCTTATTCTTTCCTTCTTCTAGCAAAAGATTACTTCCCAGGCTTGGTTCTTGCCCTGATTCTCTTTCCTTCGTCGGAGGGGTCTGCTTTCACTTTCGTTTGTTGAGGGCCTTCTCAGCTTCTTCTTCTTCTTCTTCTTCCTCCTCCTCGGATGTGTCTGTTTGTTTAAATCAAAAAAAGTCTGTCTGCTTTTCTTGTTAGTAAATACTCCCCCTCCTGGGATTCTCTGGGTTTTCCTGGAACCTGAATTTTCCAGGAGAATTTCCCAGTACTTCCCCAACTTCCTTCCTCTACCCCATTGGAAAGATAAAAAATGGCACCTTGTAGATTTCATGGAGGTTCAGCAGGGAAATTGGAGCTGACCCACCTCCTGTATCAGCCCCTGTAGCTCAGAGCTGGGGGAAAAAATTGGAACTTTGAAAGTTCAGATACCATACTTCCCTGTCGGAGCTGTGTTCAGTTGAAGTCAAAGTTGATCTTCTGATTTCCCAGCGCTTTGCGGTTGATTCCATGGGACTCTGTCACGGAAAACCCTCTGAGATCCCACAAGCTCGTCCCCAGGGCCTCCCGACATTCGATAAGAATGAGGCCTTCCCTGATCTGGTGATTGAAACTCCACAGAACCCACCGCATCACTCCAAGAGCAAGTCCTCGAGCTTCCCTTTCCCCAGCCCCAGCCCCCTCCGGAGTCTCTTCAAGAACTCTCCGGCCCTCGGCGGCAACTCCAACTCCTCCAGCGTGAAGTCAACCCCTCTCCGGATCTTCAAGCGGCCCTTCCCCCCTCCCTCGCCGGCCAAGCACATCCGGGCCCTGCTCGCAAAGCGGTATGGGACCGTAAAGCCCAATGAGGCCACAATCCCTGAAGGGAGCGAGTGCGAGATTGGGCTCGACAAGAATTTCGGGTTCTCGAAGCAGTTTAGTGCCCACTACGAGCTCGGGGAAGAGGTGGGCAGAGGCCACTTTGGGTACACTCGCTCGGCTAAGGCCAAGAAAGGGACCCTGAAGGGGCAGGAAGCTGCTGTCAAAGTCATCCCCAAGTCTAAGGTCTGCAGAAAATCCCCCCTTTTTTATTTTAAAAATTAAAGAGAAATTTATTTTTCTTCCTTGGATTCTTACTCTCCGTTAGCACCACTCCGTGTTGCTGAATGTGCTGTCTCATTTTTAGTCATCTCTGTAGTTCAGACATTTTTTTCATGTTTTATTTATGTATGCAAGTCTTGATCTGGCTTTTCTGAGAGACATGGTTATGAAGTATGTGGTGAAACATTTATATCTTGCTCTAATTTGCTCCTCTGATCAATCTCTTGATGTGTCTATATCGCTATTGCTTTCTGAGTTGAGTCTGACTATGATGTGGAATTGGGCTGATGATATTAGGTTTGATGTTAATAAGGGTGTTCAAAATTATCGTGAGAGCTGCGAGTATAAAATCTGAAAGAAATTAGTCCTATTAGCAAGATATTGTCTTATCTGTATTCTGTGGTCATCCATTTCAAAGAAAGCCACATATATCTGTCAAAGATAGGTTTCGCTTTAATGTTTGTTTGCCCTTGTACAGATGACCACTGCAATTGCTATTGAGGATGTGAGAAGGGAAGTGAAGATTTTGAGGGCGTTGAGTGGCCACAAGAACTTAGTCCAATTCTACGATGCTTACGAAGATGAAGACCATGTCTATATTGTGATGGAGTAGGTTTGCTTGACATCAGTTTTTGCTTTTATGCATTTGTTTAGTTACATCTAATGCTGGCTGCGATAGCATCATATTGACACATGGAAGCAACATACTTTAGGAACTTTAACCAACTCTATTTTTCCTATTATATGTGAACTATCTTTCTCACAAGAATTTGGCAATCAGAGTGAATAGGAATCCACGTCACCTAGCATAAGTTTAATTATTTTCCCATTTCTTATTTCTGTAAGGTTAGAAATGGCAGCTGAAGGGCCTCTTCTCTGGGAAGTACTGGGGGTTGATTGGGACTTATGCTGTGTATTTACCTTGTTGGTTAATGGAAAATTAATTAATTTATTTGAGCAATTGAACTGTGGGATAAGTATTAGTGAAAAGATCAGAAGATATATTTCAAATTCGAATTCATGTAGTCTTACCTGTCTATCTACCGTTCTCAGGTGGTGCCAAGGAGGTGAATTACTAGATAGAATACTTGCAAGGTAATAAAAATTCTTACGCTGATTATTATTTGTTAAACAATACCTATTCTCATGTTTACAATCACAATGGCTGACCATCCATTTACCTTATAGGGGTGGAAAATACTCCGAAGAAGATGCCAAGGCTGTAATGGTTCAAATATTAACTGCAGTGGCTTTCTGTCATCTCCAAGGTGTTGTCCACCGGGACCTAAAGCCTGAGGTAATTAATATGTGGTGTTTACTTCTTTTTGTCATTAATGAAAGTAAACCCAAGATTTGTTGCGACTTCTGTGAAAGTTTCATCTAAACCTGGATATGATGCCTTCTCCAGAATTTTCTTTACACCACCCAAAGTGAGAACTCCCCTCTGAAGGCCATTGACTTCGGACTTTCAGACTATGTAAAGCCAGGTTAGAACTTCTTACCAAAGCTCAGGCAGCATTTTATAGAAGTTCATAGATACAGTGCTTAAAGGTCATTTGCTAGCTGGTTGTGGAAAAAAAAAAATTATAGGGATGGGACAGGGTAAGGGAGAAAGAAGTGGAGAAATGCATCAAAGGAGGTTTGAGCATTAAGTCGAGTTTGGTACAAAGGAATGAAAGGGAGCACCATATGAAATCATCCCATTTTGGGTGGTGATTCTATTTTGATGTGTTTTCATTCTTCCATACCAAGTTTCCCTTATTCAATAGGTTGATGAAAACTACTTAATGGATTAAGTGATTTACCACTTATTTAGATGTCTCCCCCCCTCCTCTCTTTCCCCTGACTGAATCTTGAGAGCTTTAGTTTGATAAGTTTTATCATATTGGCATTTATTCTTCCTTGAATTAGTGGTGGTGTTCCCTTTGGCTTGATGATTTGTAACTTTTCAGATGAACGGTTAAACGATATTGTGGGAAGCGCATATTATGTAGCTCCTGAGGTTCTTCATCGATCGTATGGAACCGAAGCAGACATGTGGAGTATCGGTGTCATAGCCTATATTCTACTCTGTGGGAGTCGACCTTTCTGGGCCCGCACAGAATCTGGAATCTTCCGAGCCGTTCTTAAGGCCGATCCCAGTTTTGATGAAAGTCCGTGGCCTTCATTGTCCCCTGAGGCGATAGATTTTGTGAAGAGATTATTGAACAAAGACTACCGGAAAAGATTGACTGCAGCCCAGGCTTTGAGTAAGTCAACAAAGCCATCTGATCCACCATGGAGATGATGCTCTATTGGTTTTAGAGAACTGTTCCCCTTGTCTAGTTGTGTTAAAAAATGCCTCTAAGTTTCATGAAATAGGCAACTTTTGACATTCCAAGAAAATATCTTCTGAAGTGCATCTGTGACTCATTACTCCATTTCTTTTTTCTAGGTCACCCATGGCTTGCAGGTCATCCCGATGTGAAGATAACGTTGGATATGATTATATATCGACTTGTAAAAATATATATATGCTCTTCTTCTTTACGAAAATCAGCACTACGTGTGAGTAATTCTGCTTTGACCAAGCAATCAATATCTGTAACTTTTGTGTAAATGTTTATTAAGATCTGAGAATTAAACCCACTCATCAAGTTATGTGCAAAATTTAACATTTGACAGGCACTTGCAAAGACTTTAACCGTACCTCAGCTAGCTTATCTCAAGGAGCAGTTCAACATGTTGGGGCCAAACAAGAATGGGTTCATCACTATGCAGAATTTTAAGATGGTTAGTTATTAGTCTTCTTATACCTTCAGGTTTATTTTGTTTTGTTTATGAGGTCATTAGTTCTCATTAAGGGTGGTTTAAGCAGGCAGCAATGAGAAACTGCACGGATGCAATGAAGCATTCTCGCGTCCTTGATTATGTTAACTTGGTAGGTCTTTCGAAAGATTAAATATTTTCCATCTTCATTGCCTGAAAACTACTTTAGATTCGGACTGACAGCATTTATATGATTTTATTTTTGATGTATGCAGCTTAGTTCCGTCCAGTACCGGAAATTAGATTTTGAAGAATTCTGCGCTGCTTCAATAAGTGTGCACCAGCTTGAGGGCACGGCAAATTGGGAAGAACACGCGAGAAGAGGATTTGAGCTTTTTGAAAAAGATGGAAATAGGGTCATTAAGATTGAAGAACTTGCCTCTGTATGTTCTCTTCTCATTAAGTACAAATTTTATTTAGCGGTAATAAAAGATGTTCATTCTTTTTACCGAAATTGGGCTTAATCTGTTCAATTATGCTTCTGTTGCAGGAACTTGGACTCAGCCCATCGGTGCCTGTTCACGTAGTCCTCCAGGACTGGATCAGACACTCGGACGGGAAGCTGAACTTCCTAGGTTTTGTCAGACTCGTTCGTGGGGTCTCTGCTCGAACTATTCAGAAGGTTTGATACCATGCGACACCTATTCTGTAGTTGCATTGAAAGTGATTGACTGCTCTGGACTATGTCAAAGCCTAAAGGGAGACATGGGAAATATTCACTTCAAGCCGTTCACCGTGTGTTGAAAGGATGTCTCCATGATAAATCCGTGGGCGTGGTGGTAGGCGGTTCTGATGAGAACCCTTGTTCGTGTTATCGCTTTCTCTGTATTGTCGAGTTATATAGGGTTCTCTCTGTATCGTGATCAGAGGTTTGTACAGTTGAGAGGGTGGGATGATCTTGAAAATGCAAGACTAGGATCATCAGCTAACTGGTGGATCTGGTGGAGTGAGTTTCGAGGTTTTTCAGGTTTCTTATCCCTGTTTTGTGGACCCGAGTTTCTTACTTACATCTCTAATAAAATCTCCTTCCTACACTTCCATCACTGCATCTAACTTGCCCGAAACGAGTCATCGTCTCGGGCCACTTTCCGGGAGTACCTGGGCAGCTATATAATTGAGTGAAAGAAAAGTTGTCCCCAGCTCGAGTTTCCATTCATGTTTTGTGATGTACAAAGATGTCCTGAGACGGGCTCAAATGTCCAGAATTGTATGTAGGGGAAGTTTGATGGTCCAAGGTTGTACCGAATGAACAAGCATGTGATGATGTTGAAGTGCTTTAACCATGGTGGTTGCCTTGTCCACCTCTTGAACTGTACTTTCGTGGATGGTTTTGGGACCAGAGAGGCATCTCCGTTGGAATGGTAAGTGCAGATATTTCGGCTGTGCCGAAATCCAAAGCCGGTAAATCTCGGGAACTCGCTTATTCGAGTTTAAGTTTCAAGTCACTACGGCGGATGACCTGAACGATAACGTGAAAGTGTTACCGAGATCATAATGGAGGGTAGTTGTGAAAGAAGGCTCCTGTTTTTTGCAATTATTAGGTGAAAAATGATTATCGCTGGCAGGAAAAGGAGATTTGTTTGTTGGGCGGGAAGAACGGTTGAGATTTTTTGATATTGCACACTGATATTTGGAAGCGTAATCGTTTCAATTAATTCAGCTCGAGTTTGTCCGTCCATTAAAGATCACAATTATTTTAGTAAATTTTTTTCTATTTATGAGCCTCAAATTCGATTTTTTGTTTTGTTGAGATTTTCATTTTGTCTGTTGAATTTCAAATATTTTTTCGTTTGGTTAGAGCAATAAATGTCTCCCACCCACTGTCCAAATTGAAAATCCTATCCAATTGCAATAATTCACCTTCATTGCAAGAACTTCACTTTCGGTCACGCCTTTCCCCTTGTTATAATTAATGCACCAATTCACCTTATGGTTGCAAAACCCCATCCATATACTACTATTATGAATTCTAGAAACATGCATAGCGGCAGTTTGATATATCCACTTTTCGCCCCGAATGATTTCGAAATCAATTCTCATATATTACAAGATGTTAAAATTAAGTTATTCTGAACGAATCGAATTGCAGAATGGAATCCAAAGAGCATTTCATATCTGATGATTGGGTTAACTTCTAAGGTTATTTTATGATGACTTGTTCAATATTTGACATTCAAATTCCATGGGATTAGATTGTAACAAAATGATCTAGACACAAGAAATAAATAAAAAAAAAAGCTTAAAAATAGTATTTTTCAATAAAGAAATATTTTAAAGATTTTCCTTTCTGTTCTTAATTTTAATTTTCTTTATCAAAAAAATAAATTTTTATTTAGCTTCGTTTTTAAATCAGATTTTTATATTTTTTTTTTCTCTTCCCCTTCTACTCAGATTTAGCAAAGCAGCATGCAGACGACGGATCTTCTTCGTCTTCTTCTTCGCCATCCACTCTGCTGCTCACATGGCTACTCCCAAAGCAATGAAGCCCAGATCAAGACCCCGCATCTCAGCTTCCCTAGTTTTCATCTGCATCGCAGTGATCGCCTTAGTATTCCTTCTCTGCTCTCTAAGTTCCACCATCGGCTCCTCACTCTCTCCCTACGGAACCTCGGAAATTGTGGCTAGATGGGGTCGTCCGAAGCACCAGCACTCCCTCCACGACAAGTACTTGTACTGGGGAAACAAGATTGATTGCCCGGGGAAGCACTGCGACTCTTGCGAAGGACTGGGGCACCAAGAATCGAGCCTCAGATGTGCCCTAGAAGAAGCAATGTTTCTTAAAAGGTTCAGTCCCTCCCCACCCAAGCCATTTTTCGGCCCATCCCGTCAATTGGATTGGTTGGTTTCTGTCAGTTTTATCTTATGATTTCTGATTTGATTTGATGGGATTCAGGGAAAAAGCCAAAGGTTGGGAATGGAACATGTAGGGATTCAATTTCATTGCTTTGAGGCCAGTGCAATGGATTTGATCCGGAGGGACAATATAAATCATTGAATGCCTTTCATGGCTGTTAAAGATTTGAGATTGGAATGTAATTTTAAGGTCTAGCTGTCTTATATGATAATGGGTTGGTCTCAATCTGTCTATTTTAGCTGATGTCGATGTTCATGTATGTTTGCTCATTGGGCGACTTAGAGCATTGCTGCATCAACATGTTAGTTATCAATATTATTGATGGTTCTTACTGTATACATCAGTGTGAGAGTTTAGAACTTTAGATGCTTCAATATTCATCTGTTATATAAGCAAAGAAGTACCTATGTTAGGTTATTTTCACATTGGTCCTAAGCTTGCGTGGCTCCTCGTTTGATTTGGTATATGACTCTTTGATTTGCTTTCAGTGTTTGACTCACTGTTCTTGTTGCAGAACTTTTGTCATGCCTTCTAGGATGTGTATTAATCCGATACACAACAAGAAGGGGATTCTTCATCAATCTGGATCTGGAAATGTTACTTCTGATGAAGGGTGAGATTATTTAACTCTTGTTTTTTGCATTTGATTGATGAAGTTCCCCTGCGATGGGAACAATTAATGAAAAAAAGGAATGTGAATGACCATAATTTAATCTTCTGATAGGTGGAAAGCATCTTCTTGTCGGATGGACTCTTTGTATGATATAGATCTGATCTCAGAGACTGTACCTGTATTATTGGACAATTCAAAAATGTGGTATCGAGTTTTATCAACCGGCATGAAGTTGGGAGCTAGAGGAATTGCCCATGTTGCAGGGGTTAGTCGGAAGGACCTTAAGGAGCACAAGCAGTACTCAAATCTTCTGCTTATTAACAGAACAGCTAGTCCTCTTTCATGGTAAGTTTTCCCTATCTAATTCTTTGGCCATTGAATTTCGTTCACAGCTGAAATATTGCTTTTAGCTTTTATTAGTAAACCATATAGTTGGTTGGTGATCACTGTATATAGGTATATATATATTTTGCTGGTTCATTTGGCTCATATATATATATATATATATATATATATATATTAATATATCTGGAACAAGATCTGGCCTCGTTTTCTGTTGAGTTATACTTCACTTCTGAGTTTTCCGGGCCATTTATGATGAAATATTTTAAAAGTGAATAGCCTTTCCTTTTTCTGATAGTAGTGGATAGTCTTTCCTACAGCAGTGGATAGGTTGCTCTATTTCCTTGATCGCTATTTTGTCAAAGTCGACTGAAAAGTTTAGGAATTTGTTTCCACTCTACTGTGCTGATCCTCATGTCTCTGCAGGTTTATGGAGTGCAGGGATCGAAATAATCGCAGTGCTATCATGTTGCCTTATTTGTTTCTCCCTTCAATGGCATCAAAGCCATTAAGAGATGCCGCCAACAAGGTTGGTCATTGTCTGGTTGCCTCAATATTAAAATGGATTCTACAAAAGGGACTTGAGATGCTTCTATCCCATTGGGCTAGAATGAAATCTGTGGGGTGTAGGGAAAGTGGATTTTTCTCAAAGACTAGCAAGAATTTTGATAATAACAACTTCTTTCTTCCTTCCAAGTGATTCAAGGATAGCTTTCATCTTTTTCGACTTTTGCTCAGAAACAACTCCTTCAGCTGTATTATATCCTTTTTCATTTTCCTTTTTGCATCTGGATTTGATATTTAAACTTGCATGCAGATTAAGGCCTATCTTGGTGATTATGATGCCATACATGTACGTCGGGGAGACAAAATAAAAACCCGCAAGGATAGATTCGGGGTGGAAAGGAGCCTGCACCCTCATCTGGACAGGGATACCCGCCCTGAATTTATTCTCCGCAAAATCAAAAAATGGGTCCCAACAGGACGAACTATCTATATTGCTTCTAATGAGAGGACACCAGGATTCTTCTCTCCCATGTCTGTTAGGTAAATTCTCTTCATGCTTATCTGACTTCCTCCAAGAATTAGTAATAGGATTAGTAGAAATTCCAAATCAAAATCACTACCTCATGATTAAGCTGATTAATAACTTGCTCTTTGCTCTTTGCTCTTTGAGCTTCCGCCATCTGAAAATCAAGCTGATGGCTATTATTTTTACAGGTATAAGTTAGCTTACTCTTCAAATTATAGTAGAATCATCGACCCTGTAATTGAGAACAACTACCAACTGTTCATGGTTGAGAGGCTTATCATGATGGGAGCCAAGACATTTATCAGAACATTCAAGGAGGATGACGCTGATCTTGCCCTCTGTGATGATCCAAAGAAGAACACAAAAGTGTGGCAAATACCTGTTTACACTGCGGACGAAGAGGCAAGCTAACTCAATGGACTCGAATCAGAGTTTGTTTTCCGCCTTCACCAAGGCACTGTCATAATTCTTTTATTGATGGAGCTGGCTGTTATGCTTTTTGTGGTTGACCACGTATGCAATGAATCGATGGTAGCATGTACTTGCATAGCATTCACCAGCAGTTAATTGGAGGAAAGCAAGATCAAGAGAGAAATCAGAGGAAAGGTTATCAGCGAGCTGTAAATTCTGCTCTTCTTATGTTGTACAATGTCGGACAAAGAGGGAGAATGCATCTTTTTTTTTTTTTCCCTGCTGAATGAGAAAAGATTGAATGTTAAAGTAGCACCGCTCAAGTTCCAACTCCCCTAGCTCTTTATATTAAGGTGGTATTTTAACGGCATAAATTGCCAGTCAATGTTGTTTATGCCATAGTTAATTTAGGCAAAACGATACAGAACCGAACTTCTCTGTTTCTCATATTGAGATATCCTGTGAATTTTCCATCAAAGCTTCTGGTTGTAGATGCACAACTTCCTAGCACTACGAGTTTCACCACATTTTGGGAAGTGAAAATGTTCAATTGTAGATTTTGATGTCTTTCCCGGTGTAGCAGAAGACGGCATGAGTAAACATTTCAAATTCCATCACCAATGTCGCAAACAACACCTGAACTCGAACAACTCAAGCATTCATCCATAGAATCTGTTTCATCAATATCTGATTTTTTTTTTTAGCACCAGTAGCATTATCGTGGTGGACATCCCATGAACATAAACCGAGGGGGAACCACCCCATGAACATAAACCAAGGAGAGATACAACTCCGACAAAAGCGTTCAACAAAAAGTGACCAGTTAAAGATTTGAGGCGGATCCTTAGAGGCCTAACCCAACAGTCCGGCCGTCCCTTCTTCGAAGCCCAGCTGTGTACTGCTTCTCGAGATTCAACTGCAGCTCCTTCTGCTTCTCTGCTCGGATTTGGCTGTTCCCATCTTCGTTCTCGGGCTTTTGTTCCGAAGACTTCACCTCTCCCTTCACACCCTACAATTGGCCATAGGTACCAACACAACCTCAGACTCTAAAAATGTGTTAGTACATGAACTACACATCAGATAATAATCGGATCATCTACAGAAATAAGCTATATCAGTTCTAGGAAATGCTAAAATACACTTGGTCCACAGATATTTCTGTTAGGTTGTATGGCTGGACAGATCGCAACCTTGTTGTCGGACCCTCAACTTTTGATGCGGGACCCACAAACAAAAACGGTTTGTTATAAACCCAGTAAAAGATGATTCCTTCGAGACCATGTCTAGTTGGAACTCCTGGCTAGATAGATAGGGAAGAGGAATTCCAGGGAGCTTACCATGAGCTTGTTAAATTTTTCTTGACGCTCAGGATCAGCAATCATGGAGACATCCCAATGGTGAGAAGACTGCAGAAATCAAATGGAAAATGGCATTAACATCCATATAGACCCAACGTCTAAACATCTGTCCTGACGATTAGAAAGTTATTAAAATAAATAAATACATAAATAACCTCTTCTGTGGTAGTGCTTTTTTTATTCCCCCAAAGCAGCTTCTTCTTTTGTTCGGTAGACATGTAGCCCGCTCCACCAGCAAGATTCCTATTCACTGAAAATATATAACAGGTCTATGAGAAATGTCGAGGCCACATGAATCACCAAAATCTAAGAATAGAGAACACCTCTGAGGCATGCTTGGTTCTTACTAAGGCACCACAGAGTTTTCTCTTCAGAAAAATTATCTTCATAACCAAAATATATCCTACTCATCATGATTCTTGACATGCATTTATTGGAGCACAAAGTTAATAAAAACACTCCCAACAAAAACTAACCTAAGATTGAGGATAACTATATAAACTATAGGGGAAATAGCCTAATTCAAATAGTTTCCTTAAATTCCCCAATCTATCAACTTTTCAAATTTTGGAATGAAAAATCAAAATGTTTCCTTCCGTTTCCCCCATCTACCAACCCGTCAGTTTTGGCATAAACGGCGCCGATGTGGCCGTTAAATCTGCCTATGTGGCAAACGGCAGCACGCATGGTGTGTGGTCCTTTTAACCCGAAAAATCAAATAGTTTAACATTTTTCCCCGATCTACCAAAATATCAAAAACTCAAAAAATTAACATATTTTCCATATGTCCCTAATCTAACAAAATGTGGAATGTAAGTTTGAATTACGAAATCATATATATATATATATATGTATGTTGGTTTGAAAATTAAAAAATATCGCCACATATCCCAACATCAACACTTTTTCTCAATTTTATCCCAATCTACGAAAATGACACAACACCCTAACGTTTAGGGTGACGTCTCAAATCTATTCCACCGTCAATATTCCATCCATTTTGAACAGAAAATCTGACATTGCATCCCAGAATTCGCAATATGGTGACATGAGCGACAAAAACAAGTAGCTCAAAGTTGGACCAATGAAGCCAACATAGGAGTGGTCCACACACTCCCACGTCAACACTATTACATGCCACGTCAGATTTTCCGTCCAAAATGGGTGGATATTGACGGTGGGATAGATTTAAGACGTCACCCTAAACGTTGAGGTGCATTGTGTGATTTTCGTAGGTAGGGATAAAATTGAAAGAAAGTGCATATGTTGGATATGTGGCGATATTTTTCAATATTCAAACCAACATACATATATGTGACTTCATAATTCAAACTTATAATCCACATTTTGGTAGATTAGGGAACGTATGAAAAATGTTAATTTTTTGAATTTTTGATGTTTTGGTAGATTGGGGAAAAATTATCGAACTATTTGATTTTTTGGGTTAAAAGGACCATACACTGCACCACCTGTGCTGCCATCTGCCACGTAGGCAGATTTAACAGTCATGTCAACACCGTTAATGCCAAAACTAAAGGGTTGGGAGATGGGGGAAACGGAAGTAAACGTTTTGATTTTTTAGGCCAAAATTTGAAAAGTTGGCAGATTACGGAATTGAAGGAAACTATTTGAATTTTTAGGCTATTTCCCCTAAACTATACTACTAAAATAATAAACTATCCATGAGGACAATCTTCTATTAGAAGATTGACAGGATGTACCGTACCAAGTTCAGCAGCTCTCATTGCAGCAAATTTCGCAGCGTCCAGATTGTTAGCAGCCTCGCTTGCACTGACATTGGCCTGTGTTGTTGCCTTGCCATTGACCTCCTGAGACTGCTGCTTCCCACCATCTACTATTGCAAGCAAGACAATTAAAGGGGCAGTAATTCTAGTGAGATAAGACTATGGGAAAAGGAAATTTAAAAAATGAAAATCTTCAGAACAAAAGAATTGGAAAAACATTACCATCTTCCCCCAAATCAGAGCCTCCATGAGAGCTAAACAGGCGAGGCTTTTTGGTTGGGGAATTTCCTTCACCCTCAAATATTGATTTATCATCTAAAGGCTTCCTAAATCCTCTATCAAACCGATCCTTATCATTTACAGAGCCTGAATCCTCAAAACCCCGCATTTCCTTGCTGAGCTTTTGATCATCCCTGTCCTTTCTAGCAGTAGGGTGTCCTTTGGATTCTTCTTTATCCCAACCACTTCGGCGGTCTCGCGAACTCCTACGATACTCTCTTTTCTCCCCTCTATCATCCCTGTCCCAATCAGTTTGATCCCTTTCTGACTCTTCAAAATTGCTCTTTCTCCTAACAGAATCTGATCTATGGGATTCTTTATCTCTGTAATTCTGGCGCTCTAGAGATGATGTTTCCTTCTCTTTGTCTTTGCTTCTATGACCTGTGCTTTCATACCGATCTCGAGAATATTTATCCCTATCCCGCATATAATCTCTCGACCTACTGTGATCACTCTCCCGTCTCCTGTGATCATCATGCCTAGAGTGAGAATAAGAACTCCTTGAGGAATGGCGATCAGAATATCTGTATGAATCACCACTTTTTCCATGATGGCTCCGACTAGAATCTCTGGTTAGATCCTTATCATCGTCTTTCTTCCTCTCCCGATAATCATGGCCTTTCACAGCATCTTCCTTGCAGTACTTTGAGCTAGGTGAATGGCCATGCTGAAGTTCCACTGCACAGTTAAATTACTTCATATATGAGCATGTAAAAGACAAAGGACAATTTTCATACAGAAATATAAACATATAGAGCGCTAGAACCCAAAAATCAAGCAGCAGAAGACTTCATCATTCACGACCATGCATATTAAAAAGCAATTCCATTAAGGAGCTCATATCCTATTAAAATAAATACAACTGAAAAAAAGAAACCAATACATTGTTTAGCACAAGGATCAACACCAATAGGGTACGATCAAAGCCAATAGCTATAAGAAGAATAACTTACCATCAGATGAAGATGACCCATCAGTAGGAGATCGCCTACGATAATTCCTCTTAGATGCATCATTTGACGGCTTACGGAAAGCTGCCTTCATATCAGAAGAATTTTCTGGAGGTGAAGACTCCATGCTGGTGTCCTTGATCTTCAGCACCTGAGCAATAGTAATTTTCGTTAGAAAAATAGAAAACCCAGCAGCCTGGATGCGGTGCTTCTGGCTTCTAGGGTCTTAACAAGAGGCACCTACGCTGATTACTTCGGCAAAAACTTCTGATGGATCATATATTACTATTCCCTAAGTAATCCTATGACCCATGTAAGTGTAAGTTCCATAAATATACAATCCAAGCACATAACCTGTTTCCCATTTCTCGAACTCAGGAACATCAAAGAACCGAAAATAAAAATAAAAAAAGGTGAATAAATTGGAACCCAGTTTAAGAAAGCTTAAAAAGCACGAGAAAATGAGTCCTCCATTGAAGGAGAGAGTTTGAAAGAAACCCTACCTCAGTCACAACCATGCCCAGAAAGAAAATCAAACCAATTCCGGAAAAATAAGAGGAAGACAAGACGAATATAGACTATACCCTCGAATCACACAGCTCAAAGACAGCATCACACGACACAAGACCCCAGAAGCTACAAAGAACCACCCGGACTGCAGAGGAAATGAGAAGACGGGACAAGACAATGAAGGCGGTACCTTTCTGCTGCGATTGAAAATGGGGAATCGATTCGGAAGGGATTGGGTTCGCCTATCTAATCCTCACCCAGCAGATATTTTTCTCTCTCTGCCTCATCGAGCTGAAGCTTTTCGATCTTTGTCCGAGTAATTGGCAGAAATTCATCTCGAGCTGAATTTTTTTGCGAAATTCACGATTTGCACCTTAAGTTCTTACTTTTGACACATTGTACCCTAAAGGTTTCGTGATATCAATGTGCACCCTCAAGTTTTAAATTCTTGGACCACTCCCCCTGAATTTTAGAGGTCACCAATTTGCACCCTGAAGTTGAGAATTTTGTCCCACTGGGCACTCGTTCCCAAGCCCAGGGTCAAACCGTCGTATTACTCAATCACATAATTGAGCCGATTTTAGTGGGCAAAAGGATATTGTCACAGGATTAATCTTATAGTTTTATAGACAAGTACCACGAGCCAATGGATTTTGATCTAGATTTTTTCGGATGCCATTGCTTCAGATTTTGAGGAATTGATCGATGTTTTGTAAATTTTAGAAATTAAGGTTGTGTTTGATAACTCAACTAGGTGTTGAAATTAATTTTTAAGTACTTACCGAAATTAAACTTGTTTGATAACATAACATAAAATTTAAATTAACTTAATGATTTAATCAAAAAAAGTTGAATCATTGATTTCGTTTGAGAGTACGGTAGGAGGTTAAATAGTCATTTTCCTTATAATTTAAAATAAATTTGGTGTTTGATGAGAATTTTTGAAATCATAGGTTGGATCAAAATGCTATTGCAAACGTAATTTTTTCAAACAGGTTAATAAGTGCATATGAAATATAATTTTGCTTATTATGTTTATAATTATTTTTTTTCAACAGTTCTAAATTAGTTTCTTCTAAATATTTTAACTTATTCTGAAATCAGTACTTATTTTTCAGAAATTTTATTTTAATACTTCTCTATCAGTAACAACACTCCCAAACCAAGCCTAAATAATCCAAAACCTACTTAATCATTTAGCTCTATATTTGCTTAATTGCTCAGCATGGGCTACTTTTGTCTTATTTATAGCTATGCCCCTAAACTTTTTTGATTTTATAATCTGGTCCATTTCTTGATTTTCTATCAGAATGTTAGAGAGAGAGAAAGGAGGGGGGCACCGAATGAAGGAGAGGGCGGTGGTGACCCCAATTTCGGCCCCAACCGCCCTAATCGAGATCACCCGCGACATCACGGGTCATCGGCAACCTCGCCTGGGCAGTGGTGGCCATTATCATGGCCACCACGGCCCCCTTCCCTCTTCGATATTGTCTTCTCTTCTTTCTTTCTTTTTTTTTTTTCTATTTTCAGTAATTGAATTTAGAATATGGGGCCAAACTGTAAAAAGTAAATATTGGGCAAAATATAAATATAACCCTAGAAAACTATAAGTTTTCAACACTTAACTTTATCAAATAGTTTTGACTTAACCAATTAAACACTTATGCTGCGTTTGGTTTCAAAGTAAGATTTTAAAATCAAATTTTAATTATGAAAAAGAGTGTTATAAATGGGGCCCACCCTTTGACTTTGTATGAGTTATTTTGTTTTATTGTGAAAAAAAAGTTGTATAAATGAGGCATATTTTTTGATTTTGTATGAGTTATTTTGTTTTGTTGTGGGTAGAATTAGGTTAAAGTTGTGATTTTAAAATCACATTTGCAAACCAAACAAGCATTTATTCTCTTAAGTAATTAAATTTTCAGCATGTAATTTTAAGTCCAAATAAATATAACCTGAGATATCTCGAATTGCAACTTATGTTAGTAATTGACGAATTTCAATGTGCAAAAAGTGATGTGGATATAGATTCTTTCGACTTAGAGAATGAGACGATTGTGTAGTTTCTTAGCTTGTGCTTGGTTTTCAAGTTAGATAATGATCCAATTCAACTTGATTTTATGCAATGATTGCAAGTATTGACAAATATATTGATGTATGAGAATATATATATATATGTATGTATGTATAGATGTGAAAATAAATGAAAAAATTATTATGTATATATAAATGTGAAAATAGATAAAGAATTTATTATAAAAATGGTTAAAAAAATGTGATAGAATTTATTATTAAATTAGATAAAAAAGTAAAAAGTAATTGTGTTGTTGAATTTGTAAAGAATAGAATTGAGTTGGGTTGAGTAAAATATTTTTCTTAAAAATCAAACGAAACCTCAAAAAATTATTTGATTTACAAGTTGAGACATGCTGAATCAAGAGGTAATAGTGATCGGTAACCCCTTACATAAAAGTGAACATCCTCAACTGTCTTTTGCCGCCTGTCCAAATATCACTTACCTTACGCTCGGGGCATTTGCTTCAGAAAAATTTCATTTTGCACCCTGAAGTTTACAAAGGATCCACCTTTCACCCACAGCTAGGGTTTGTCTCATTTTCACTTGATTCAGCTCGAAAGCATCAATTTTGCTGTATCAGTTCAACCTAAAAATCACCATGCGGGCTCTTCGCCGAGCTTCTGACCCTCTCAAGTGACCTTCTTTATTTTTTTATGGGGGAGAAGTTGGAATCTTTTGTTGCTTAGGAAGTGTAAAAGATATACTATGTTTCTCTTTGGGTGCTTCCAGCAGCATCTTCTGGTTCTGAATGGAATGGTTGAGCAGAGACGAAGATGATATTGACCTGTACGCTAGTTAGCATGTCTGAAGATGACAGTTGTTCTTGGACAATGCCGCAGTTCCCTTCCCATTCATGGCAATGGAGCATACCTCATTTTCCTGGTGAAATGGCAGGGATGATTTTTAACTGATCGTCTCAGAAGCTCAAGTTGTTTGAATGGTGAAAAGCATTATCTTGACATATTTCCTGAAGTAAATGTGCACTTCCTATGTTTGCAGAAGGCGACTTCTCGGCTTAGGGACAGTCACAGCCTTTGGAGTCAGAGCAGAAATCGCCTGCCTAAGTCCCCTCCAACTGCTCTGCGATAGGTGCTCATCTTCGAAGAGATTTTATGATGTCGATGCCCATTTTTGTGTTAAGCATCGAGGTCTGTCCTCTCAAATCACCGCAGAGCGTAGTCGAGACAATGAGCCGGAAAATGCACCTGCTGAGCTTGAATTGCCAGCAAGTTCTGATACTATAAACCGGAGCAATATTGAAGATGGAATGAAAGAATTATTTACCGTAGAAAAGCTTTCTGATGATGATGATGATGATGATGATGTGAATGCTTCTCAAGATGAGCTGAAACTATCAGACATAGACACAGATCCAAAGGAGAGAAAACCTCTTAGAGAAAAAGATACAGCATTATTCAAGGCCATTGTTTCTGCTCCTTGACAGTCAATCCAGCAGAATCTCAGTAGCTGGGTCAAAGAAGGAAAACAACTGGAGAGGGAGGAGGTCTCATCGACCATTCAGAATCTTCGTAGGCTACATTTTTATGGGAAGGCATTGCAGATGATTTCTCCTTTGTATTATAAACTTATGTTCAGTTTGAGATTTTTAGAGCCTTCTCTTGCGTCGTGAAAGGGCCTTCAATATCCAGCTCGAACTTTTCATTTGATTTTCAGCTGTGGGAGTGTCTTGAGGAGAGGAAGCAGTTCAATTTCATAGAGAGAGACCATGCATCTCGACTTGATTTGATTGCTAAGGTACGTGGGCTAAAGGAGGCAGAAGATTACATTAGCAAGATTCCAGCATCCTTCAGGAAGGAAATAGTCTACCGAACTCTGTTATCTCACTATGTTTCAGTCAGTGATGTTAAGAAAGCTGAGAAGATCTTCAACAAAATGAGGGATTGGGGATTTCCCCTTTCATCATTTACTTGTGACCAATTGCTTCTCCTCTACAGTAGGACTGCAAGGAACAAAATTGTCAGTGTGCTGTCTCTAATGGTGAGAGAAAATGTCAAGCTATCTCAACGCACTTATAGTACTTTAATAGATGCCAAAGGCCGGTCGGGCAATAGAGAAGGGATGGAGAAAGTTGTCATGACCATGAAAGCCGATGGAATTGAACCCGACAGTGTCACAAAATCTATCTTAGCTAAACATTATGCCTTGTTTGGGTTAAAACCACCGGCAGGCTTGTAAAGTTTTGCTTCCCCTTTATGCGATGATTGGAGGGGTTGAAGAAGTGAAGAGAGTTTGGAAGATTTGTGACAAGAATCCTTTCCATGATGAGGCCACTGCTGCAATTAAAGCATGGGGGCAGTTGGATAGAGTAGAGGAAGCAGAGGAAGTTCTTACGAGATTGTCAGGAACCGGAAAGAGGCCTTCTCCAAGTCAGTACAATTGTCTCCTGAGGCTTACTTAAATGCGGGAGCTCGGGTCTATGGAATTAGAGAGAGGATGAAGGGCGGCTGGCCCTGGTCGAGCCATTCAGGATGTCCTGGATTCTGGATTTGCTTCAATCAGAATGAGGGCAACTCATCTTTCTATGATAATAGGTCCATTAGATTTTTTTTCACCTCGACCTTTCCCCACGGTTTGTTAATATTAAATTCTTTACAGTACTTGAAACGGATCTTCCATAGAAGACGGTGAATGATTGTTAACTTATCCCTCGCTTGAATTTTGGTGACTGGGGTATTGAACTATTAATATGAAATAAGCCCTCTTGCATATTTGATCCATTTTGATTCCTAGACAATTTGGTCAATGGATCCTTGCCGTGCACCCAAAGAACTTCAAAATCTCATTTATTATAAATATTTTCATATTCTCTGGGTGGCCATGTGCATGCGATGGTCCACGCTACAGCTGACAGAAGATTGGAAATATTACGGCTTACTTCCTATTAATAAATTGCTTGTACTTGGATTCTTAGGATGCCCCATCTGCATTATGGCCAACTGGTCTGCGCTTCCTTATAGTGTCATTCTGCACATCGCACAGCGCCTGGCTGCCGTTGAAGACTTTGTTGCATTTTCCTCGGTCTGCTTCTCCTGGAGGGCTGTCTATATCGACAGAGGCGGTAGCCCAAGATCTCGGGTTCCTTGGCTGATGCTCTCAGAAGATCAGAACTCCGAGAAAAGGCGCTTCTACAGCTTATCTAATGGCAGGACTTACTACCTTCCCTTACCCAATGCTCAGGTTAAGATGTGCTGGGGGTCCCCTCTTGGTTGGCTCGTGACTTTCGGGCCAGACTTCATGCTCCGTCTTCTGAACCCATTTTCCCAGGTCGAGATCGATATACCTCAAGGCCTGAACTGTGAAGATGATTCCTTTCCTCTCGGCAAAGAGTGGTATAGGCTTCTATACAAAGCTATCGTGCTCCGAGATCCCACTGAAGATGGTGATTTCTTGGTTGCTGGCATTTTTTACCAAGGTAAGTTTTTGTCCTTCAAATCCAGAGATGGTGCCTGGATGATGCTCGAGGACCCAGCAGACCTTTGTTATGGCTTCAGCGATGCTGTATGCTTCGGTGTCCAGATCTATGCGCTGCAGGGAATCGGAGCTCTCGTCTTGATCGAGATGGACAGTGAAGGTTGCCCAAGAGCAACTCCTTTCGCTCCGCCTCCTCGGGACGAGTGGGCTTGGGAAGACGCGTATCTCCTCGAGTTTTCGGGAGATCTTCTGATGGTTCAGAAGCTGGAATGCTTCCGGGATGATGTTCGATTTGAAGTCTACCAATTTGACTTCTCCAGCAACGGGTGGAACAGACTGAACGATCTCGGGGACACGGCTATATTTGTCGGGGGGAACCATTCAATGGCCATCTCCACTTCTTCCGTGGATGGAATTTGCAAGCCTAACTGCATTTACTTCATCGGAGATGGAGTCGAGCAGTGGTGGCATTATTCGGAGAATGCCGAGCAAAGAGATATGGGAGTCTACGACATGTCTGATGGTTCTGTGCAGCCCTTCTTCTATGGAGCAGATTATCCTTCCTACTACTCTCGTCCTCTGTGGGTCGTGCCCCGTTTCCTTTAGTACAGAAACAAACCTTTATACTCCGTTTGGTTTCGCAATTAAATTTTAAGATTTTAACTATAATTTTAACTCTATTCATTATACAACATAACTCTTCAAAGTAGAAAAAGTGAGCCCCATATATAAATCCACATACAACTCTATTATACTCAATTCAATTATTAATATTAAATTCTCTCAACTATTCATTATTTTTTCACACTTTTTCTCATAATTTAACATCACAATCATTATAACCCAATTAAAATCAAAACTCAACTCTAAAACCACACACACTATTACTCTCGGAGTCGATTCAAGATAGAACTTGAATGAATCTCTTCACATTTAACCATGAAATATTTTTATTTAATTCATATACCGACATATGAAATTATTGAATTTCGAAAATATATCAAATTATTGAAAATATAAGTGATAATATAATATATAATTTATTCGTACAAATGCAAAGAATTTACCAATTTCCGCTATAAAGTTATACTCTAAGAATGATTAAAATGATTAATTTTGCAACATTACATTATAAAATAGGAGATAAAAGTTCAGATTTTCACGGTAAAATTCCAGCTTTACTTCAAACCAAATGCCCACTAAACCCGGTATAAAACAAACCACAGTCGAATGTGTAGCAATAGCAACACTATAGTAGCACATCTTTAATTTCAACCTTTTAGTGTACACTTTGACATTCTATATTTCTCTCCATAAATCTAAAAACACAAAACCATTACAACTTATAAAAAGTAAAATGCCCCTCAATAGACAACATCAGAGAGATATACAGCAATTACTAGCTTGAATGTCATCGCAGGTGCTACAAACTACAGTCGGATTGAATATTTTACAGGAACATTCAGTAGGAGTGGATGTGGGAAAACCCCGAAAGCTCGTGAGGGTATGAAGCAGTTGTAGTTTCATCATGGCCTTCCTTCAGAATAACATGGTGACGTCAAGTATGTGCTTGGCAAGCCCCCACTCTGGTCAACATCAGTAGCCGGTCGGAGAACTGCCTGTCACTCCTGGGGCCGAGCAAGCCAAAGAGAACTGAGAGCTCGAAGCCTACCGAAATAGTCGTGGATTGCAAGGATGGCACGAGCTGATTGGCGAGTTGTCAGGATTCGGTGCATTTGCTGCAGTGTCTGCTGCCGTAGATTATCAGCCTGATGGTAATCGCATGCAAGAAATGGCCAATGATAAGATAAATGTTTCATTCTATCATCTGAAAAGCCATATTTGCTTAATGATTCTTATAATAAAAGCCATTACGAAATTTCACGTTATTATAGGTGCAATTTCCAAAACACCTGCCGAAGGAATCCCTCGAGGGTTCCAAGCTTGCCCATCGCCATGGCCATTTGACCCATATAGTTGGCCACGTTCCCGGATGACCCCGATGAGGAGGGCGAACCATTAGCCAATGTCTCGGCTAGAGATTGCTGCAACGCCTCCATGCCCTGCGACAGAGCATCCTCTGCTTGTTGTGATGACTGCTGCAACTGGCAGATACCCACTACCTGTTGCTCAGATAGAGGCTCTAACTGATTCACCAGAAGCTGCATGAGTTATAATTTCATTAGCAAAGTGGCTGCGCACAAGCATAGTTGTGGTGATGATTTAACCCCTAAATTATGTTCGTACACTTCTCTATGCAGAGGACATGACAACAAATGCTGGTATTGTCAGCTTTACTATAGACAAAAGGTGCTCCCTTCTCCTACCTTGAGGAGCTCAGATGATCGAAACCCACCAATCCACATGAAACACCGCTCAGCTGGAGTCTTCCACATCCCAGACAGGATGTGGAAAACATCAGCTTTTGCAGCATTTCCTTTAAGCCTGAATATGTCTTCGAAATGTGACATGGCATTATCGACGATAGTCCGAAGTTCCGTATCTCCCACATGTGAATTCACAGCATTCCTCAGTTCACTCATATGCTTGTTCTGCTCTTCTAGCCACCTTGCATACTCGGCATCAAAAGCCAGGGCACCTGAAGAGTTTGCAATTCTATGTTATTTCTGACATTCCTACTGATACTGGTAGCAAAGAACTCAGGGGATGTGAAATATATAATATGACTATAACAAATTGCCAGAAAATTATCAAGTACCATTTCCACTATTTGAATGGGATTGGTCTCCCGAGCTTGAAATAAATATCCCCTACAGAGAATAAAAGAAAAATAAATAAGTCAGACTGGTGATAAAAAATTCATATGAAGACATACGGAAAAAAAAAAAAGGAATAAAGGCTCGCAAAGCAAGTTACCTGCTGGCGTGCTCTCTGGAGCTCTTGTTCAAGTTGTGTAAGTTTAAGCCTGCTACTTTCTAGTTGTTGCACGTACGCCTGCAGATGATGGCAAATTAGAAATTGTAGAACAGGCAGATAACAGAAAAGAGCATCTATTCGTGCAACTTCAATTATACACCGTCATGCAAAACCAGTTTCTTGCAATCAGAAGGAACAAAATATTATCAGGGGCCTACCTTTTTTCTTAACCTGCTTTTCCTAGCAGCTTCACGGTTTTGAGCCAGCCGCCGTAATGTCTAGAGAACAAACAATTGTACTTAGATACAATATTCAGAAGGAGAAGCTAGCATCAGAGAAATCTTGATTGGGCATATACCTTCTGATCCAAGACCTTCTCCTTTGACCTGTCACTAGAGTCCGAAGCTCCAAGAGCGGTTAATTGACCCCTTTCATACTGCACATCGACGACGAAATTCAGTACATTTTAAGGGTGTGTTTGTTTTCGCAACAAAATTTAACTCAACTCAACTCAACTTCACTTATCTTCAATTCAACATCACAATCATTACTTTTTTTATTTTTTAAATATTTTTAACCATTCAATTCAATTTTTAATATTAAATTCTCTCAACTATTCATTACTTTTTCACAATTCAACAACACAATCATTACTTAATCATTATTTTTTCTCAATTATTTATTACTTTTTCACACTTTTTCTCATAATTCAACAATACAATCATTACAAACCAATTAAAACCAAAACTCAACTCAACTCAACTCTCAATCCAAACACACTCTAAGGATCTGAAAAATGACCTAATTGCAAAACCACCTTACAAACACACAGAATTTCAAAAAGGACGGGTTTATGAGAGATGACCCTCTGATTTTTGTCTTCTGTATCATCCGTTGAGGTATCTGTCCTTGGACTCGCATCAGCCATGTTTGTTTCTCCCCAGTTTTCAGTATGACCTCCAGGAACAGAGACAACAGGGGGCTGTGATTCTTTTTGAAGCGGTAGCCTCTGAGACCCGACAGAACCAGGGATATTCCCATCTGAAGTCACAAGAGACTGGAAGAAAGGGAGTGAGAAACCTTTCAATTAATCGACCTAAGAGAAGGAAATTCTACAGAGGATATATTTACCTTGTTTGACGTGCCAACTCGAACATCAGTGCCAAGAGTCTGGTTAGTCGGTTTTATCTGACTAAACATAGGATCTGTTGGAGGAAAATAAAGATTAAAGTTAAGAGTGATGTAAAGTAAGTCCTCTGATCTTTTACAATACTAGATGACATAATTAGCATTCCACAGAATCTCTCCCGGCAACCAGAAGAAAAGTGAAGCTGGTATCTATATGCAAGGATGGCTAGCAAATAAGATCAAGTTTGTAGCATAAAGCAGATTAAGTGCATTTGCACGGTTATGCATTACCCATAATACCCAGAAGCCATGAACAAATCATTGCTTTATTCGCATGCAAAAGCAATAGTCTAAAATTTAAATCTTTGAAGTTGCTACTCTCGTAATGAAATAGAATTTGTCATCCTCGACAACCAACCAATCATTCCCCCGGTGAAAACTTGGAGAGAATTCAGGGACTTATTAAGACCCACAAAATCGAGCATTCAATTGTCTAAGATTGCAGAATAAATTACGATATCAAATGCAAATAAGAGAATCATCATATCGAAAACATACGCCTGCTGAGGTCCATGGCATCGTCTATGCGAAATCCAAGAGACTGCTCCAGCAACCCAAAGTCAGTATTTCGAGAAGGACGGATACTATTTCCCTCGGTGCCACTGGAAGCAACAATTCGGAATTATACTCGGGAACAAACAACAAAAACTGCACAATTCAGAGAGCAAAAGGGCGAGGAAGAGGACTTTACATGGAATTCGACGCGGGTACGGGAGGAACAAAGCTCGGCATCCCGTTCACAGCTCGGTTACCATCTTCAGCTCCAGCTTTCACTGTTCTACTACCCATAAATCAACTTCATCTTCAACACCCCCCGCAATTAACTCAGACAAACTCAGAAGCACAAAAAACACCTCCCCAAAAGCTCCTTCCTCAGCCTCCCCAACAAATCACCAGCCCCTCAAACCGAGAAGCTCCGACCTTCAGCAGCAGCTCCACTCAGCTAACACACGCACGCCAAAGGGCAGAACTAACAAACCCCAGAAAAGCTACAACTTTCTCGTCTATTCGCTGTGGAAAAGCAATACCCAGAAGAGATAAAGGGAAGAAAGAAGGAGAGGGTGCAGATGAAGAATCAATCAGGAGGTGGAAATTGGGAGGAAGAACAAACAAAAACCCTAACCAGGGAACCCTCTGGAAGATAAATACTCGAGCTTGTTGACTTTTATGGTAGTGCCACCACAGATATTACAGAGGTTGTGGATGTATACATATATATTATAATAATATTATTATATATTATATATATCTGCCCATCTACTACACACACTGAAAAATTCACTTAAGAAATTGGGGGAATACAGATGAAATTTTTGGCCTGGATTTCAACAGACAGACCAACCTCGAATTTCCAGCCCTTTTTTCCTGCTCTGGTTTCTTCGAAAGTGTAAATAGTAAAAGGGCACGAAGGAAGAAGGAAGCGTGACGTTTAGATCATTCCGACCTCCTGCGGACGTCCTTTTCCTCCAGCAAAAAGCCCCCTTTTTTTTTTTTTTTGATTTCCCTCTTAACTTTCCATTTTCCAGAGCCGCCATTTTTGTCTTTTTATAGTTCATCTTCCCATTCGAGATAAATTTATTTCCCATTTTCTCCATTTCCGCCTCCATTGTTACAGCTTCGGGTTTGAACCGTAAAACCAAACTTTTCCTCCTCCTCCTCCTTCTTCCTACCTTTCGCTTTTTGACTCGGAAGATGCCGTGAAACTTCATGGAGCCTCACGTCTGCCGACTCCCCCCCAAACCCCCACTTTCTTCCCCCCGCAGTCGTTGAAATTTCTAGAAACCTTCCCCCCAGATTCTCTCAGCTCACCTCTGCTGACGATTAATTACATAATAATAATCAATAAATCATTTTTTATTTAAAAGGAAAAAAAAAGAAATTGGTCTCTTGTTAATTTTAAATTTTGGCTTGTCTTGTTGGACGTAAGAAAATTGGCTTCTTTCATGTGTATTGTCTGTCTGCAGCATTCGACATGACGCATCATTTTGACTTTTACCACCCAAAAAATCGGACATTTCATCGCGATCAAGCAGTCGATATTTCGTGTTTAATCGGGTAATACAAGTAAATATTATATGTTGCTCCTAACAGGTAAAGTCTAGCCACATGAATCCGATTCGCAATGAAACACAACTTGAGATTCCCACTCTTTTTTCTGTTTTTTGTTTTCAATATACAAAGAAAGAATAATCTCCACTTTTCTTAAGATGGTTGACCAGAATATCAAAGATCGAGACTTTGTATCAAAGAGGTTGCAACGCCGTGCGCGCACCCTCGTCTGGTCTGAGAAATCCCAAGTTCGATATTCAGGTGGAACTATTCGTCCTATTTATTTGATATTTAGAATTTTCATTTCATTGTATCAAACTCATAGCCTTCCTCTTTAACCGAAAAAAATTGGGACTTTGTCAACAGAGTGTTGCTAGAGGTTGTTGGGCCCATTTGAACAGAAAAGGCTAAAGCCCAGCTTAATGGCCCACAGTTGCTCTAGCCAGGCCCATACTGGAACACCCCACTGGCCCAATTCCAATATGAATGTTGAAGACTTAACACATGGGAATCATAAAAAGCTTTGTCCAGGAAATGTACAAATTCCTTTCTTCCTTTGAGCAATCCAAAAAAAAAAAAAAAGATTTTTCTTCCTAAAAATTGGATAACCTAAGAAATGAATTATGCTCTTCCCCACCGGCAAGCCTTTTATTATTCAAACTAAGCCATATAAGCTGAAAATGCAACACAAACCCACATTCACATTTGTTCAAATTCGAGAGAAAAATCCAACAGCATGGGCCAATCCATCAACAAGCTTGCCTCCGGTACGTGCTTTCACCGCCCCGCTTATTTGTTCCTCGTGTGTGTCAGAATGTCAGGACTAAGATATGGTCCATTGATTGCAACAGATGTATATAGATGTTTCATGTTGAAATATTGTGTCTTATTCGTCAAAAGACACGCCTGAAAGATGTTCTAACATCGAACACTATTAAGTTTTGTTTTTGGTTTTCATGGCGGAATGTTATTATTGCAGGTTCTGGAGAAAGGAAGGCTAAAGAATTTGCCCCCATATTGGAGGCATACTATGACGGGTACATTGCAAATCGGGGTGAAGAGGATCTCAACTTAGGTGACTTTTATCGGATAATCTGCGAAACCGTTGAGTGAGTTCCCAATATCATCTCTTTTTTTTAAATGTTTTTCACGGTGAGAATTCTTCGGATGATCATCTCTTTTGCGACAACAGAGAAATCAACAAGAAGCTCGGAAACACGCAATTTCGGGTCCCAAAGGTTTCGACTCTACGACAGGCTTACGAGGTACGTCAGTGCAATCGTCTGTCCGCCCTGGCGATTCAATTAATCAGTTTGCGTGACGTTAGTATTGTTGCACCGTTTGCTGCTGCATGCTAGCTATCGCGGACCAGTTTGTATGTATAGATATTCTGGCCTTTATAAATACCGATATGAATGAAGATGTAATGTGAATACTATGGTCTTATGCATATATTATACTGGTTTTCCAGACCCACCATCAAGGAAGAGGGAAATCCCTAACGAAGGAGGAATTCCAACAGATCCTCCAAGAAGTAATCGTTGACACGGGGTTCACCGGAGTCGGGGCCAAGGACATACTGTTGTACATCTTCGGGGTGCCAGTGTTGTCATTACTAATCAAGCAACGGGTGCTTCCTCGAGCGGTATCGAACGAGATCTTCATCCCAGCCATCACCTCTGCCACGGTCTTCGTCCTCGCTCGGTTCAACAAAATCTGAGACCACTATATATATATATACCATATACATATATATTATATATATCGACATCGAATTATACTATACGAATTGTAAATTGTGGATCAGAAACAATATTGCTACCTTAAAATTGCTGTCAAATTCGAGCCCTCCATTTCTCTTTAATTTTTTTTTCTTTCTATTTGGCCTTTTTAATTAGTTATTATGCCAGTCGAGCAAAAATTTGGGGAGGTGGTTAATTAGTCCATTAATTAATAGGGAGCTATTGATTAGGATTAAGATACAGATGCATCTCATTAATCACAGTGGCCCATAGTTAGAGAAAACCTCCTTTGCTTCAGCCCCGGAAAATGGGGTTCATCACAGCCATCAACTCGTGAAATTTTAATCATCCATGTTTTTGAGAAAAATTAAAGGAAAAAGCTCTCTAATTCCTTAAATGTGACCATGTATATTTCTCGATTATTTCCAGGAAAATTCTCCCAAAGTTCCATTGGTTTCTCCATTGTATTTCTTGAGATTCATTCGATAATTAGCATGATTGCTTAGCAAATATAAGAACGAGTTTCTTTTTTCCTTTTGTTAATGCAATGTCATATGACTTATTATTATTTTCATGGGAGACACTCAATAATCAACATGACTTAATTAGTTCTTTACAATTTCCAATTAATTTTCTTATAGCATTCCTCTTTGGAATAATTGATAAACGTATGTATCAAACTCGGTCAAGTGATTAATAGGTCCCCTGAATAACGGATCCTCATTTTACGCAACGAATCAAGAGATCTTAGATAAGGAAATAATTTCTCTCTGTTACTCGATATACCTATTAAACACAGTCAAGTTGCACGCGAAGAGAGCGATTTTCATGGTATCAACGATCGTTGGCGAGATGGCGGTGGCGGTGGCGGTAGCCGGCCCATAATACTTGATCCAGTGGGCCTTAGACTTAATTCACTAGTGTGTTGATGGGACTGCGGTGACCAAGTTGAGCTAAAGTCTCGGCGAGCTATGGCGAAAGGAACATCTCGTGGCGGTTAGGTTCCCTTATTTGGGGCAGCCACAGCGGACTAATAATTCGACCTAACCTTTTATTCGGAAAAAAAAATGCATCGTTGGCGAGACTTTTAGTTTTGGTGCCTAATGTGGAATGTGTCCAATCGGATAACATCTGCTCATTTTACCCCCAACGAATCAAGAGAATTTAGACGGGAGAAATATCCAAATGGTCTTTTTTTATTCTTAACATACAATATGTTTATATGTTCTCTTTTTGTTATAGCTAATATTAATATTATTATACTCATAAAAAAATATTGATAAATATATATATATATATACGTTATGCATATTTCATGTTTGGTCGGCTGCAGCAGCATTATCGCGCAGAACCAATGTTCTCCATCTCTCATTTTTCCTCTTACCGCCCCAGAAAATTCTGGGGGTCATTCAAGTTGTACATATTTATAATATATATATATATATATATAATTCTAAAGGAGATGAATCAAATTAATCAAAATTTTCCGTTTTCTTTCACATCTGCAAATTAAATAAAAAACATGGAAGAGCAGAAAAGAAAAGGAGCTAGATATGACTAGCTAATTAAACGGCTAATTTAATTTGTTACCATTAATCAACATCCTTACCTTTATGCTAATCTGAGAATATATCCTAGTAAGAGAGAAAAACTCCTCGACTGCTAGCTCGGATCGGTTTGTTTGCACCACACTTTTCCAATCAGCAGCTGCTGCACCGGCGGCCAACTCCTCTCCGTTTCCAACCGGCGGCCCAGTATCACAGTTCACACGGCTGCCATTGCAGAACAGCCCTATTCCATCTTCACCGGTCGATCATCATCACACGTAAATCCTTTTAATTGTTTTCATCGACCACAGGCCCGTGCCCGCAACATGCCAGACCGTTGAATTCCATGCCAAGCATTCAGTCTTCCCAGTTCTCAAGAAGAGATCAATGATGATGATCGACAGCTAGCATTATAACTTGCATTGGATGGTATATAGATTCAAGATTCATCGTGCCGTTGACGATCAGATAGACGTGATTGCCACATTCGGAATCTGGGTTGGGCCGGACATGGCCAGCAGTACAAGGAGGGACATGATGACGACCGGGACAAGGAGGAGCGGCGGCGGAGGCGGAGGGAGCGGCGGCAACACAAGCGGCAGCACCAGGATGGAAACCGTCAGCAGGACCAGAGCCACGGCAGACCTTGCACTAAAATAGCCCCCCATGCATATGAAGGCTAACATATAACAAAACTCCCTGCATAATAAGATCCGATGCAAAGCTATGTATCGTCAGAGGCCGAGCTTGAGCCGCTGCTGCATCATCGCATCAGTGACCAGCTTCCATTGGCCGGTTAGCAATCCGACGAGATCTGCGACAGGACCGATCGGGTAATGGGAAGAAAGATGGGAAGGAGCTACGCAATTTAAGGAGATCATCAGCTGGAAAGACTTCCTTTGTACATGGAGGGAGAGGGAGAGGGAAGTTTGGCCGGTGAGGGGGGAAGAATGTCATTCATGTTTCTGACGTTACCGTTCAGAGCCGTTACGGGTCAACCGTCAACAAATTAGCCAACGTATACCAAACTTCAATATTCTATCAGTCTTAGGTTTTTACGTAACCCAAAGACCGGTCTTATTTTGTGGTTCACTGCACTTACACACACCATTTCGTTTCTGCTACATACGTCGCCGCCCGTTCTATAGTCCCTGGAGTTGTTTTTAGATAGCCGCATAAATATGTAATGATTGAACCCATGACCTCTTGGTTCTAAATCAGCATCTTATACCACTATACTAAAACGCCCCACCCTTCCTCCATGTACTAGCATTTCGAGTGAATTCAAATTTCACGAAACAATTTCAAAACTCCTTAGTTTTGGGAGGGAAAAAAAAGTGCATATCCCCTAATTGTTGTCGAGTCGCTAGCCACAGTAGTATTCTGCCTATGACCTTGAAGATGGATGTAATGATTGAACCCATGACCTCTTGGTTCTAAATCAGCATCTTGTACCACTATACTAAAACGCCCCACCCTTCCTCCATGTACTAGCATTTCGAGTGAATTCAAATTTCACGAAACAATTTCAAAACTCCTTAGTTTTGGGAGGGGAAAAAAAAGTGCATATCCCCTAATTGTTGTCGAGTCGCTAGCCACAGTAGTATTCTACCTATGACCTTGAAGATGGATGGTGTTCATTTGAAACTTCAATGCCTATGACCTGATAATTAAAAGATTTTAAATTCGATTCTTGTGATTAGATTATACTTATATTTTTTTAATAGATATTAAAATTTATATTTTACTGTATTAAACTCATTAAAGTTTCTTATAATCGAAAAAAAGACTAAATGGACGATTTGGTCCCTGAAAGATGGTCCTCACGGCAAGTTCATCCCTGAAAGTTTTTTCCTATACTATTTGGTCCGACCGTCAGAAACGTTTGTATCAATTTGTCTTTCCGTTGGAGAAAACGTTGGTCCCTGGGCAGCCGTGAGTCCCTGCCGTCTTCTCCTCTTCTCTTCGCGATTTGCCGCTCCAAATTCCCCCCTATTCCTCTCGCTGCCATCTTCCGATTCTCTGTTCGTCTTGCCCTAGCCTTCCGATTCTCTCGCCTTTCTCATCAGGCCTTGACTTTAGGAAGTTCTTTGGAATCGTTGTTAAAATTTCTTCAACCTGCTCCTGAGGAAACTGCCCCCAAGATGGGTCTTCTCCTGTTAGCATCTGAATAGCATTGGTGAGAAAGGCGAATGTTGGGGAAATTTCTTCCGAGTCAATTTCTTGTCTGGATTTTGTCGGATTCATCGATTTTCCGCGGTTGTTGCAGGTCAGTTGAAATCCCTCTTAGAATCCCGAATGTTGCGATGAAATTGCTGCCGATTGTTGCGATGAAATTTCTGCCGATTGGGTTTGATTTTGGGTTGTTATGTTGTTGAAATTGATGAAGCTGATAGTTGCCCTAATCAGCTCGAAAATGCCCCAAATCGAGCAAACCCTAAATCGTTTGGGTGGTTTGGTTTTGTTGTTTGGGTGATTTTCTTTTGTTGTTGGGCAGTTATGATGTTGAAATTTAGAGTTGGGTTTGGTGAGGTTCTTAACTCCTTAACTTGGCTGGTTGTTTGTGATTACTAGCTTGATAGCTCATTGACCGATTTTGGTTCCTTTTAGTCGTCCTTCGTAGATTCTCGATGATGTTTGATGAATGGATGAGTTGCACGATAATATGGTATCTGATGTGAATTGTTTGGCATAGTATTGATAAGAAAAAGTCATGTTTAATGTATAGGCTGAATTGATTAATGACATATTGAGGGATTAAAGGATGTTTTGCTCGACCTTGTTAATTCGAGAATATGCTCAGCTGAAAGTGCATATCTGTGCTATTACGTGTTTGATTTGTGATGTTTTACATGAGTTTGATAATGCTTGAATGTGTGGGTGATTTGTGATGAGCTGGGTCTATTGTAATTTAAAATGAATGTTATGTCATCTCTTTAAAATTTTTTTTGCCACGCTTAATCATGGGATGCCATTTGTAGTTGAAAGAATGCAATTTCTGTCGATTTCAAGCCAATTTTACCCTCGCAACAGGCCTGATCCGAATTTACTTTCTTGAGTTCTTAGCTTTATTCTAGTGTGACTTGATCTAATAACGGGCTAGGCCGTTAGTATGATGTAGTTGGTATTTTTGCGAATTCTGCGAATGAATTGATCTACTGTGACTTGATCTAATTGTTTGGCATAGTATTGATAAGAAAAAGTCATGTGTGTTTGTTGCTGCTGAACTTGGTATCGCACGGACTTGGTGTTTGTGGCTGCTCTTGTTTTTATGGCCGGTGTTGTTTGAAGAGTGTGTGTGCTTGGGACCAAATGCAACTCAGTCTAGTCTGGAGCATGGAAATCTCGGCACTGTGAAATTTGTGAATTTCGGGAATATTGCGGCTGTGAATTTATGAATTGTGCTGCTGCACTTGGTATCAAGTATTTGTATTATCAGCAATGTGTTTGTTGCTGCTGCTGAACCTGGTATCACATGGACTTGGTGTTTCTGGCTGCTCCTGTTTTCACATGAAGTTTGCTGCATTTGCTTGGTGCTCTTTTTAGGTACCTGAATTATACTTGCGTGCGGTTGCTTGTTCTGTTGCCGTGCATGTGCGTGGTGCTTGTATTCTCAACACATGTACTTGTATGTTTAATTTGATGGTCTTGCTTTTCAGATTATTAGCCCATTTGGAAGAGACATCGAACAGTGACAATACAAGCAGAGAGAGAGAACAGAGAGGGGAATCACAACAGATATGGGAGGTGAGGGAAGCCATTGGAGTGGGACAAACCAATATGTCCAAAAGTCCACGGCATATTCCGATGTTGAAAAATCAATAAATCTCTGTGGGTGTGGAAGGAAGCTACTATTACAAACATCTACAAAGAAACAAAGTTATGGTAGGCGTTTTCTTAGTTGTCCCTTATGGAAAAGAAGTGATATTACATGTGGGTATTTTGAATGGGTTGATAATGAGGAGCAACTCGAAGTGCAGAAGACTACAGAAGATAACAAGCTCATGAAGAAAATGAAGAAGAAAATTCAAATGTATGAACATGAAAACAGAATGCTTAAGATTACATGTGGTGTATTGGTTGTCGTCATTGTTGTAGTCGTAGTTTGTGTTGTATTGAGATGACTCTGTTATTAGTAATATAATACAATGTTTGACAATGCATTTTCCGCCAGAATACAGAACAAAATGCATTTTCCGACAGAATACATAACAGAGTGCATTTTTTTGACAGAATACAGAATAAAATGCATATTCCGACAGAATGCAGATAAGAGTGCATTTTTCGACAGAATGCAGACAAAAATGCATTTTTCAACAGAATGCAGAGAAAAATGCATTTTTCGCCAGAATACAGAACAAAATGCATTTTCCGCCAGAATACAGAACAAAATGCATTTTCCGACAGAATACATAACAGAGTGCATTTTTCGACAGAATACAGAGAAAATACATTTTTCAACATAATGTAACACAGTAAACATACAACTATTTCTAAAGCTGTTTCAACTAAGCCCTCAGGATCTTCGACTCATGGTATTTGATCCTTGTGACGAGCTTGAATGGGAAGTCGACGCTGAAGCTGTTGACGCTGGTGCAAGTACTCTTGGCCTTGTCGGAGGAGGCCTTGAAGGGTGACTACTCCAATTGCCTCTACCCATCATTGCTGCAGGGTACCTGAATGGAAATGTGCTTGGACATGGCGCAGAATTCAATGGTGTTGGAGGCCTCCAATTAGGACCTTGGTTTGCTGCTATCCCCATTCCCGAACTAAGAGGCCTTCGTTGAACCTATAAAAAGAATGTTTATATGTTGGCTTCCCTTCATTACAAAAAGTTTCAATACTCAATGTGAGTTCAATCAACCTGAGCAGAGGAATGTGAAGCTGATCGAATGGATCCCACTGAAACAGGTACGCTAGGCCCGAGAATGATGGAGTCTTGAGAACCTATAATAGGCCTTGAAGGGCCTGAGGGGGCTTCAACCTACGAAACAAAGTTATCGTAAAAATTTCTAAGAGAAAGCCAATAATATAAATCATAGTAAACAGGATAAACAATTATTATACCTGTGCATTAGATGCATTAGGACCTCTGGATGTTCTTCTGTTTCCCCTCTTATCTGGAGCATCATTAGTGGCTTCATTCATACATCGTCTAATGTTGTGCCCAGTCTTTCCACATCTAGAACAGTGAATCTCACCATACTTTATTGTTGCCTTGGAGGAGTTGCTAGAAGTGCTTGCCTCACCCTCAGATTGCCTTCTCCTTTACTTAGGCCTTCCAGACGGTCTTTTAAATGCTGGTGGTTCAATTGGTGGCAGTTTAGTGCGGTGCCAGTCACTTTCACCGGTAATTGGTTCAATGTAAGGGACATAAGTGGCTCTCCATCGTTCAGTTGAATACCATGAGTGAACATACTTCTCGGGCTCCAAATTATTGTAAGCCATGCAAGCAATAGCATGTGCACATGGTATCCCAGTTAACTGCCACATTCTACAACTGCAAGTTGCAGCACCTAAATCTACCACCTTACATTGGGGCCTTTTCCATACTTGAAATTTGTAACCATCAGCATCACCAACCCATTCAGGGGTCCAATATGAACTGTCTTTTCTAGACTTCTCTAGCCTACTCTGCGCTACTGGACAAATTGGACCCACAAAGCTATTTGCCCTCACTCTGTGCTTATTCATCTTCCCCATCAAATAACATCTAATCTCTTCAAGCATCGTAATGATTGGTTTACCTCTGAACTTCACAATCTTCGAGTTAAACTGCTCACAAGTATTATTTAGTAGATTATCATTCTTTGGATAATCACTAAATCCAGCTTTCGTCCAAGCGTCGGGATTAAATCTCTTCAGCCATGCCCATGCAGCCTCATTCATTCTCTTCATTACCATCATATTATGTTCAAATTCCACCATTGTGGTACTTCTTGCACATTTCCACAATTGCTTGGTTAGGTTCATGTTCTTGAAGTTGCTGTAGAAGTTCCTCCATATGTGCAATACACAATTTCTATGTGGAGCACCAGGACATAATTCCTCCAAAGCCAATTTCAAACCCTGCAAGAATCTTTATCGTCAAATAACATTCTACTTTTAGTCAATATTAAAATATTATAGTTAAGTGATAGATACCTTTTGTTGATCTGATATAAAGTTTCACCCATTGTCACTGTACTGTCCAATATCACCAAGCAAATTTGTCAAAAACCAACTCCATGTATCCCTACTTTCTTGCCCAACAACAGCTACTGCAATCACATAAAAATGTTGATTGCCATCTTGAGCAACAGCAGACAGTAACTGTCCTCCGTAATATCCCTTCAGAAAACACCCATCTAGCCCAATCAAGGGCCTGCATCCTGCTTTAAACCCCTGAACATTTGCATTAAAGCAAATGTATAGCCTATCAAATGTTGGTGGCAGCTCTAGAGTAGGTCTATGTACTTTCAAACCAAATGTAGAATTAGGATTCCGCCTCCTAAGTTCCTCACAATAGTCCCATAACTTTTGATATTGCAACTTCTCGGACCCCTCTACAATTTTTCTCGCCAACTTCATTGCTCTGTATATCTGATAGTCATCTACATGAATACCTCTACACCTTTTAAACCACTCAAAAGCATCATGTGCTGACATTGTCGGGTATGATCTTAATTCATCAACAAGTTGAGCAGCCAACCACTTCTTATTAGCTTGCTTGTTTTTGAACCCCCGAGCACAAGTATGTGGCTCCACGAACTTCTTTATTTTGAAAGTTTTCACATCATTACTCCAAGAGCAGAAGATCTCCCATTTGCACCCTTCTGATCTACACTTTGCCCTAACCCTTTCATTATCATTCTTCACAAACTTGAACACCCTTCCTATTGCAATATTATAATTTGTCACAGCTTTCTTGAACACAGTCAAGTTTGGGAATAACATGTTTAACTGTAATTGAATGTCCCCAAATATGGCCTTCTCATCAGACTCGGGGTACTTTGCCTTCTCCTCTTCACCTTTGTCGTCATCAGAAATACACTCGTCCACTAACTCTTTCGAAATATATCATTCCTCTTCATCACTGGAGATAACCATATCCGCTGCTGTTGGTGATATTCTGACAACTACCTGCTCCTCATTTTC
Source organism: Punica granatum (assembly GCF_007655135.1). Taxonomy (NCBI): domain Eukaryota; kingdom Viridiplantae; phylum Streptophyta; class Magnoliopsida; order Myrtales; family Lythraceae; genus Punica; species Punica granatum. The sequence goes on along the minus strand of NC_045128.1, from coordinate 39,976,052 downwards.
AGAATCTGATTGATTACCAAGATGCTCTTCTTGTTCACCCAAATGACCTTCAGCATTGTCATTAAATATACGTTCTTCATCCCAATAAACTCCTGAATCAAAATGTTCAGTACCTTCATACTCAAACTGATCCTCATGCCTATCATCATCATATACTTCAAGATTTTCCTCCTCACCAACCTCATGATCATTCCTTCATAAAACCAAACAAAGATTAAATAATAGTAGTTCAAAAAAGGTAATTCAATAAATCCGCAATCCAACACTCCAAGAGGAAGTGGTTAGGAAATACTTAAGAGTAGGATCATTATCTTTCACAAAGATTGCGCTTATGTTGGAACTTATTAGGGAATACTTATGAGTAGGGTCATTATCTTTCACAGAGACAATGAGGCAACAACCATCTGCTGGTGCATATGGGCCTCACTCAGTTTCGGATGCGTGTGTTTGTATGGGGTGCTCGCCCTACCGAGGTGTGTCCATAAACTTTGAAATTATCCAAGATATTAGGATATTTTTGCTAAGCATAAACTCAGGACCCCTTGGAACTAAAAATTGCTTTTTTTAATTTGTATTCAATCTTGTATTAACAGAGATTACCGCAATATCCATTGCCTACTCACAATGTTCTGGTCAGAGGTGTAATTCCTTTGGAGTTTGAGGTATGGATCTTCTGACTTCTTGTATTAATTTGAGGTTTGCGTTTCTTGGTTTAGAAGTCCACAGGATTTGAGACACATCAAATGCAGGCACACAGCAGCACGCGAGGGAAAGATCATTTATACCAATACTGACAAGATCATCTTATCGGGCAATGGAGATACCCTAAGCATTCCATTAGTTATGTATCAACGTTCCAACAAAAATACTTGTATGCATAAAAAACCCCAGATTCAGCGGGGTAAGTGCATTAAAAAGAGCTTACCTTGCCAAGGTCTAAGAACTCTACCATACTCATGAGTCGTTTTTTAAAATCCATTTAGTTTTCATTACATATACACACCTTGCACTAAGTTACTTAAGTAGCCCTACCTATCTGCTAAGAGGCAATTGTCAGCCTGTTCAGCTGACCTCAGAGGATTCCAGTCACCCGGCAAGTCGAGATGCGAGTCAAGCAGGAGGTACTTTTGGTCCACATTATATGTGCATTTTCGGTTGCATATGATGAGGGCTACTCCTTAGACCATTCGGAAAACAAACTGCTATTACAAGATGCAATCTCTGATCTCCCCAGAGTAAGTTTGAATGCATAGTCTGGATTATCTATTGCCTAATTTATGAGGTTTCACGAGTTTAAGTCTCCATAATGTTCTAGGTTGGGACATATGAGCATTGGATAAAACAAATAACAGCACAATTCGTATGATAAAGAACCACAAACAGATGAAACAATCCAAACTGACCTGCTCCCCATTTGCCAAAATCGAGCTTCTCACGGCCGGGACAGCACAGAATCGGAAGAAGAACGCAGGGAAACCTAGACGAGGAGAAGATCTAGCGAATTTTGGGCGGGAACTCGTGCAGACCTGATGAGAAGAGGCGGGCAAGCTTCCGTTTCTTAGCAGGGAAATCGCGGGGATGATACGAAGGGAAGGAAGGAAATCTCCGTTAATGGCTAATCTGTCAGGGACCTACTACTGTTTTGGACGGAAGGACCAAATTGTCCAAACGTTTCAAACGTTCGGACCAAATTGTATAGAGAATTTCTTTGGGGGACGAACTTGTCCGAAGCTTCATCTTTCAGGGACCAAATCGTCCATTTAGTCTCGAAAAAAAGAAAAGGTGAATTATATGCTTTAATTTGCTCCTATTGTATCGTACTTAAATTGGTCATCATTTGTCTGGGCGGCTAAAGGCTGCATTGCCTGTTCAGTGAAGGAAAAGAAAAAATAGGGGTCCCCTTTTACTTCGCTGGAATTTAAATGGATTGGCCAACTCCGTGCTTTTTTCTTGCTCTTTAAATTGGGAATTAGTCTTCTACTATTTAATGGCTGACTCGGTACACGTTGATATTTCGAGGACTCTAGTCTCAAATCTGTATATCTGTGCAACTCCATCTCATATTGTTTTGGTCAATTAATACATATCTATCCGTTCAGATAAAGAAAGACACGTGCAAAATTGAAAAGAAATATGGTTTATTATGCAAAGATCATATCAGAGAAACGTCGTCGAATATTGTAACACTCCGTTTGATTTTATAATCAAGTCTTTAAAATTTTAACTCTAACTTGAACTCTATTTACTACATAATAAAAATTAATAACGCAATTATTACTTTTCTATTTTACTTCAATTTTTTTAACCATTCAATTCAATTTTTAATACCAAATTACCTCAACTATCAATTACTCTTTCCACAATTTAACAATGTAATCATTACTTTCTCTCAACTATTCATTATTTTTTCTCATAATTCAACAACACAATCATTACAATCCAATTAAAACCAAAATTTAACTTTACTTAATTCTAAAACTAAACATATCATAATAATTTCTAACCGGTGGTGAAAAGGGGGATTACTATTGTGCATCATCGGGGCTCCACTGACCGGGCATGATGTCACATTAATGACGTGCACTTACAGCTGACAAGGAAATGAATAGAAGTGTATTTTCGTCCGGGAAAATTCATGACTCAATGTCATTGTAATACGGAGTTTTCTCACCGTTTGATGGTGCCGTGGATCACGGGATTCATGAGCATTCAACGATGAGGTGTTATAATGACACAAAGTCATATTAGCAAAACTTATAAGGAAAGTCAACCATATTTATAGTTCATTTAAAAGTGCGGTGGGATATTTCATAATCACTTTTTACTTATCATATTTAGTATTTAGTGGGAGATTTTAAAATCATGATTTGGGTCGAAATTACTATTGCAAACATGATTTTCTCAAATAAGTTAATAGGTGTTTATAAAATCTACTTCTACTTATTATGTTTTAAGTATTAATAATTATTATTTTTACTTTCAATAATTTTTAATTATTACCTCCCAAACGCTTTTATTTATTTTAAAATAAATATTTATTTTTTAATAATTATACTTCAACACTTATATTTCAGTAACAACACTTTCAAATCAAGCCTAAATATTCATTGTATATGTTTCCAACAAGGCCGTATTTGTACTTTTACCAACGTGGTTTTACTCTCATGTGAGTAACGTGTCTTATTTGAACATGATATTTTGAGGTTACACATGCTATACATATATAATAAGTGTCGCCGTCAAATGTGCATAACATTTTCTGTGCACTGTGAATTAACATTTGGTCTAGTTGAATCTTATTAGTATATCTATAAAGTCGTTCTTTTATAATCATTAATGAGGTGCGTGTCGAATTTGAATGTGATCCCTTAAGAGGCACATTCTTAAAAGCCTTTATGCTTCTAAGGTTCGTAAAAAAGGTCACCTCAGTCTTCGGCAAGTCGTTAAATCAACTATTTATGATAGAGTTTGCATAAAAAATTTCAAAGACTACTGATATGACAACATATAAACGTAATCAAGGACGGCTAAAAGTATTTTATGCCCAAAGTTAAAAGTCATTATGTAATGTACATGCTTTCACCAAAAAAACAAAAAAAAAGTACATGCACTGTATCAGCCCGTTTGGAACCAATTCTTGAAAGAAATTATTTCAATTCAGTTCATTTTAATTCAATTCAGTTCTATTGAATTAAATGTATTTGAAAGAGAGTGATTTATTTGCAAACGATTTTAAAATTTAAAAAAATAAAGAGAGTGAATTGAATTCTTGCTATATCTTATTGATTTTGGTCCCATGTGAATTCCAATGTAAATCTTGCATTACTGAACAGCAAAGTTCAATTGAATCCTTGTAAATTGTATTGAATTCTTGCAAAATACATGTCTAAATCAATCAGACGATGAAAAGTGAGCGGATCAAGAAAATGCCATAAATGGTTCCCAAAACAGATGAGTTTTGTTTGATTAGATTCATTGTCCCAACTTTTATAGGAGAGATGACATTTTTCTCACGCGTGAATTTTGATATCAGAAAGTTCTAATGAGTCTCAATTAATCCAATTAAACCGAATCGATTCACTAAATGATAAAATTCTTATTAACGTGAATTTTCTGCATTTATAAGGACTCGAACTCGAGATCTCGTTTAAGTAAAATAAGCGTATAATTATTTGAACCAATCGATGTTGATTGGAGGGATGACATTTTTGAACAAGCACATTAGAGCTGGTGATAGAAGACAATTTGTCCACAAGTACTTTCTGGTTAGGAAGAATTGACTTCCATCCTCCCGTGCTGTGTTTACGATTCATCAAGTTCATCCGATTCGAGTCCCGATTGGCCCCCTAACATAATTTTTTTTCCAGATATATGCACGACAGCGATGGCTCTAATTAAGTCAGTCTTTGAAATGTATCTTAAATGGAATTGGAGGATACAATGCACCATCCTCAAATCATATCCTCCTAAATGATGGAATTGTCGTCACATCTCCCTTTTCCTTCATTTCTCTTCAACTATCGCTTGTCTCATGACCTATAAGGAAATCGATTTCGCTTCAATCCCCGATCATTTTTCCTTCCCTCAAAACTAGTTATTCTCCGGGAGAATGTAATTGCGATTTTGTCATCACTAAAGAATGATGCGAGTTAACTATAAGTGCTTAAAAGATTGTAAATGCATCAACTTGAATTAGCTCAGATGATTCACGCCTATTCTCATTAAACAAAGTCTTAAATTTCGAATATTGTAAACAGAGAAGTTTCACGATTTAGAGAATTTTATCTCTTATCGTGTTGACCAATCTCAAATTGATTTGGGTAGAACTCCTTCAACTTTTCAAACATCAAAATGCAGAAGAAATAAAAAGTAAGTGCGATTAACCAAGTAATAGTGGATTTTGAATGGTGTTTTATTTCATGCCTAATTTTTTTTAATTGAGAATTTTCGCGGTTCCGTAGCCGGAAAAACCGCGTTATATTACGAGAATCAAAAGAACAAATATTAACCTTACTGGAAAAAAAAACCCTTACCGGAAAAAGAATAAATATTAAATTCACGTTTTTGTTATTATTTAATCAAGATGCGGCGCGACATTTGTCATCTATTTTTTCCATATTTGTAACTCTCTGCCCTTTCCATTAGAAGCTTTATACGGGAAATTATGCTTCCGTACGTACGTTGTTGTCCTGTGCTTAAATAAGATGAAAATAAGAGTCGTAGCTGGACTCCTCTCAACGAGTCTTAAATTCAAAAGCGTTATAGACATCGAGGGGATGACCCATTGTCGGCAAACCTTGATCCGGCCATCGGGGACAGGAGGCATAGGCGATCAATTGTTGCATACAATCTTACCGTCCCGAGCATGATGCTGGATGGAAAATCGAATGTGAATGAGAGGAAATTAAATACGAGCATTCCACAGGGACGAGAATAACTAATAATTGGACCAAATCGTTTTTAATAATATTAGCATTTTTTTTAAATAATTCGTACATATCACAATTTCACATGATATCAATATAATTGAAGCGTGTGGGAAAGTATTGAGTAATGCATAATTAAACAAAGTCATATCTCATCTAATAAAATAATCTTTTAAAAGTGAAGGGTTGTTGCATCTCAATCGTGACAATTGAGAAGGGGGAAGAGGAAAAATGCGGTCCACGAGGTTATTAATAAGTCAACCCAACTTAATTGTTTTTACATGGAAAAAAGAGTGCATCCAAGGCACCCAACAAAGTTACAAGGTTGGAAATCCCTTACGGCTACCATAGTCTCTTTGACATGATTATTCATTTTGTGTGTCATCAAATATTCACGGAATTTAGAGGATTAATCGAACGGAATTTAAATATCCGGGGTCAAGAAAAAAGAAAAAAAAAGAAAAGAACCAGCAAAGCAAGGCAACCACCGCTGAAGTCGTGTCCTATTTTACCTTTTACCTTTCTCTGATTATTGTAATCCTCGTCCTTGAGGGGTTGCTTTTCTATGTCTAATCCGACTGCGGCTTTTAACTTATATAATAATAATAACTGGATTCAGTAATTACATAATCTAGATGACACTGCAACTAATATCATCCGTACATAAATTTACCAAACAGATCTCATAACATGTCAGTGATTTCGCACCGTTGAACTTTGTTTTAACTACAAAAGAAGGTATCTTTTAGCGAAACCGGAGCTTATCGTCGACTATCATATCCCTATGGGCACCAAATATACTGTGAAATTTCATTAAAAAAATTGCGGCAAACGGAGATGCATCAATTTAGAAAAAAATCATGCCTATTGCAAGGATTTTGCAGGATGTTATTTGGCACGACAAGAATGAAGGTTGCTGCTCATTCGAAGATCTCTTTTTTAAGTTCAGTGGTTCGGCTGCTGCAAGGGCTTTAGGCATCTCTCTGAGTTAATTTTGCATGTATTTAACGTTTTTTTATCTGGGTATGTCTTTGGATATATGGATCACCTTGTAAACGCCGTTTTGATGCATTAATAGAAAATCCTTTTTTTTAAAAAAAAAGGTAATTAATTTGCATTGAGCTTTTAGAATAATACCTAGCTAGCTAGCTTCGCTAAACTTTTCACATGAAAATGAGTAATAACTTAATAAGAAAACTTTAGGCTAGCTAGGGATTAGACTAGACCCTCTCTTCTAGGTTGTTGGGAATTCTTATCAATTCAATAGAAGGGTTTGCTTGGACGATAGAAAGCCACCTAGCTAGAAATGATGATAGCCAGGTTCCTAAGCTTTTGGAATTGATTTTTGGAATAGACTAGAGTCCCTCGAGTAAATCGCAAGCGGTAAGATCTAGCTTAATTCAAAAGTCTCGTGGCGTGAGAGATTCGGTCTCCTATATTACTTGTGGTTCGTTGATCTCTTGATCTAAATTATTAAATTAGATAATAATAATAATTATTATTATTATTATGGATCAAAGTGGCAATATTGCGCCCAAGTGATTAGGACCTTAATTCTAGCTAGGCCTTGAATTGAATCCCATCAACGGCTGGCATTATGGTAGGTTCAATCAAAGAAAGTTGCGTTTAGTTAAGGCGGACGAGCAAATTGGACTTTACTTGGGCCAGAAAAGCCCAATCCTCTAACAATCCCATTCTTCCCTGGGCCTGCCCATCTCCCAACATTTTTAAGGCCCATGTTGGCCCATTTTCTACCCTAAACCCTTCAACCCAATCCCTAAACCCTCCACGTCTCTCTCTCTCTCTCCTCTCACTCTCAGGCGACCTTTCCCCTCGTCGGCGTCTGCAACTTCCTCCGTTTCTGCAGCCGCTCGCTCTGTCGTTGCCCAGCTGAAGTGGGGTGAATTGACACCGTTTTGTCTCCGTCCCTGAAGTGAGCTGTGGCTTTTAACAATGGTGAGGCGGTACCCGGTGAAGGGGCGGAAGAGGAAGCAGAAGGAGAGGTACGACGAGGACGTCGAAGAAGACGAGCAAGAGCAGAAGCAGCTGAGACTCGAAGCTGATGAGCCGAGGGAAGCGGAAACGGCGGCGGACGATGACGAGAAGCAATCGGGAGAAGCTGGGGAGAAGGCCGCTGACGAGCTTGAAGGCATACCAATTATGCCGACACAGAACCAAAGCAGCAAGAATCCCGGCATCATCTTCGTTCTCGAGAAGGCCTCTCTGGAAGTCGCCAAAGTTGGAAAGGTATGCAGCACTTTCCCTAATTCAAGTGCAATATCCTCTCAAGCTTGTGTTTGCTCGCCGAATGCTGTCTTTGGTGAATTTGAGCTTGTTCTCTGGATGAATGATCAAAAATCGGAAGTCCGTGGCTCAGAACGTGTTACTCCTCCAAAACACGTAACTCGATTTGATGTGGAAATTTGCATTTGTTAGTTAAAGACTCATCCTTTTCAGATGGAATTGCTCTGAGTGTGTGAGGATTTAGTGGTTGAAGCCTTGGGACTTTTGGTCGTTTCTGAATTCATGAGTGTTCGTATGTGCAGAGCTATCAAATTTTGAACTCCGATGATCATGCCAACTTCTTGCGGAAGAACGGCAGAAACCCTGCTGATTACAGGCCCGACATCGTTCATCAGGTAAGTGGACTAATAGGAACTCAGGATGATGTTTTCCCAGAACATCTAGGACTTCGATAACGATAATGTAAAAGACAAAGCTTCTATTGTGTCCGACTGTCTAATAAACATCTACTTGGCAACTCTTTTCGTGCTCAGGCCCTTCTATCTATTCTAGACAGCCCACTTAACAAGGCTGGAAAGGTTCGTGCAGTGTATGTGAAGACTGAGAAAGGTGTGCTTTTTGAAGTAAAACCTCATGTTCGTATTCCAAGGACGTATAAGCGCTTCGCAGGCATTATGTGTACGTTACATCTACCCATCCTTTAACTTCTATAGACAAGATTTTGGTTGCTTTCCTTGTTAATTATATTCATGTATTATCGAATCAATTCAGTGCAGTTGCTACAGAAATTAAGCATAACTGCTACCGGTAAACGGGAGAAACTTCTGCGAGTGATAAAAAACCCCGTGACCCAGTATTTTCCTGTCAACTCTAAAAGAATAGGTGTGAGTCTATCTTTGCAACTTTCGTTTCGTTTCGTTTCTTTTTTTTTTTTTTTGGACAAAAGTTTTTGAATGAATATAATGAATTCCTGTTGTATATCAGGCTTCTCTCACAGCTCAGGGAAGTTGGTTGAGATGCAGGACTATGTAGCTACCATCAGCGATGATACGCCTCTTGTTTTTGTGGTAAGCTTCAAATGGCTCACAATTAAATCTGTGCAATTTCCCATAGAAATTCATTACATCGTGTGATATTCATTCAGGTTGGTGCAATGGCCCATGGGAAAATAGAAACCGAGTATACGGATGATTTTATTTCAAGTAAGTTGATTTCCAGTGGATTTCAGTTCATCGTTCTCTGACTTGTAATCTAGGTGCTATTTGATGCGTGTTTTATATCATATCACATGGGTAGTGTTGTACTTTTTGCTGGTGGTGGTACCTACAGTTATCTACAGTTAAGAAAAACAATTATTAATTACAATGCCCTATAATCCATCGTGGCTCAGCTGGTTAGAGCCAATTTTTTCAGATTCATGTTTCTTCTATAAAATTTTCACTTTTTGTAGCTCGAAAAATTGATAGAGATCTGTTTAGCCGTTCTAAGACATTATTAATATTTCTTACTCTGCTCATATTTTCTTTCAGTTTCTAATTACCCATTGAGTGCCGCATGCTGTATCAATATAATCTGTGATGCTGTGCGGAGGCATATGAACTTCATATAATTGGATGGGGCCGATATAACAGAACATTGTTGAGAAAGGTAATAATTGGCATTGATTTAGCTGAATCCCAAGTTTTTACATTACCGGGCTCCTAAATTTAATCACTTCTTGTGAATGTCTATATTTTCAGGACGATGCATTTCAGAGGACCCGAAAGAGAACTCTGCTATGCCCGCTCGTGTATGCACTAGATTTGGAGCTCAACAGTTGACACATCCCAAGGTCTTCTGTCCATTGAAACTTCCCTTCGTTTTTTATAGCTGCAGCAATATGGACAAAATGGGTATAGCAACAGAATCAGGAGGTTTCAGTTATTTATGTACTGGAAGTTTGTAGACCCATATGCGTTGTGAGAAGAAACTGAATATGAGAGTGCTAAGTGCTGTTTCACTGTCGATTAACCATTATTAACTAGGTGCAGATTATGGACCAATTATTGGAATATGTCTTTCTAATGCAATGTTACTCCATTTCATTCCGTCTCATGTACTTACCCCTGGATGTATCCAATGTTAAGCTGTTTTAGGCCTGTATATACTCCAACCGAAGACGGATGCATTCATTAGTATTCTGATTCCATTTTCTCCACTTGAGAATCTGAGCAGCCTGAGCACAGTGTTTTTGCCGTTGTCTGCTGCAGAAGATGTCTTCGGTCTTCTGTTATCCGTTTCCTAAGAAACAACTGCCAGCACACTTATTTTCCCTCATTTTGGCAGGAAAACCGAAATGATCACGCCCGAGATCTTTCCCGTTGGCGTGATCCGAATTCATTGATTAGTCATCCGAATTCATTGATTAGTCACATCCGCAACTCCAATCGTGTATAGCAGGTATTGGTTAATGTCAGGTTAGGAAGTTGGTGAATGATTAAAAGACACAAGACGAGGAGATTAATTTCCGTTTAGGTGGAAGGGACATGAAATGAAATGAGAACCCCACAAAGAAAAAGGGAAATAAATTCAATGATTTTGGATTTGCAGAAAGAAAGAGGAAGCACACAGTGACCCGCCGATTGGCCTGCAGAGGATGGATGGGTTTGGGGAACTAATCGAAGCGTGAAGGATCCTTTCTCTGTCTTCGTGTTTGTGTCCCAAAATCCTTACCCCATTGATTTCGTCAGATTCGACTGGGACCATCTCATTTAATTTTTGGTTCACCCAATTATTTATTTTTATCAATCCTAATTAACTGCAGTTTGGCCTCTCTAAGAACTTTTGCCTTGACTTTTTGGGTCATAGCATGAATAATCATTCTTGCTTGACCCATCATCGTTTTTTCTCGTCAAGAAATCGCGAACGGGATGGTCCCCTTTTGGGCCATCAGGCTATCCCGAGGTTGAGTTTAAAAAGAAAAAGATTCATACAGTTGCATTCTCACGATTGACTTAATATATAAAATCTCGGCTCGCTCTCTCTGCGGCTCGAATATGTTCTCGTCATTTAAATGTCAAATCTTTTTATTAGACCAACCAAAGTTTCTTCATTTGGTGGCATTGATACCATGTCTTATCAAGAAAAAGGATATTAATTGTAGGGATCTAAAACCTAATACTAATTCCTATACTCCATTGATTTCACAAAACTGTGTGTCAGTTAACTTTATCGCTACTCGTATGAATAAGTTTGTTTATTACTCATCCACACATAGCACATACATATCTATAGATATTATGTATAATAGGATAATTATCATAGTTTTGGACTTTAAAGGGGATCCAAATATTAAATTATTGTCTATTATCCAAGAAATAATATTTATCATTTTGATTGATGCAGTAATAATAATGTTGCACATGACAATGTCTCTCGGATCCCGTAGCCTGCCTTTTTGGAAGATTTTCTTGCTAATAATAACATGGATCCACTTGAAATGTTTCCAACGAGAGCAAGTGGTCTTTGGACATACTTATTTATTCGTGTATGTATATATGCCTTCTTTTTAGCAAGGACCCTAGAAATTATTCTATATATGTGTACGGCTTTGTGCATGGATAAATTCTTTACATATATATATATATTTGGAAAGAGAGATGCACCGCAACATATATATTATGGTATTCACGTGAGAGATCCGCCTAAACGGTAGAAAGTTTCATATCATCGATGCGATTATCATAGAATATACTCTTTTTAGGCATCAAATTATGTATCTAAGACTTTTCACTTTTCAGAGCATGTAACATATATAATAAGAAAAGGGATTAGTAATTTACATTTACGAGTGATATATTCCGCGCTTGTTAACATTCTAAATAATTTAACCTCAAAATAATAGATATATGATATGATATATAGCTCTGTAGTTGTTAATCAAGTAGTTTTATATTTTCTCAAATGCTCGATATGAACAGTAAAACCATCTCGATGAACTATGACGGCCAATCACAGCATCAGTCATGTGTTAAAGTAAATCAGCTCGATCTAAAATGCTCTGTGCATAAAAGGGCAGAAATGGATGCGCGAAATTAATTATGTAAACTCGTTGAGTTCACCATTAAACGCAAACATTATTTGAGTGTTAATGTAACGTGGTGCTGTCGCCTATTATGTCGAGGTGCTAGCTAGTGAGATCCATTGATCACACATAAAATAAGTTGGCCCGCCACATTCAAATACTCACATGCTAAATCAATTTGTTTTAGCACGATTTAATTTCTTTTTTTTGGAAACCGATTGTTCAACTCCTTGCATTTTTTTTTTTAATTTTTCACAAAAGGATCAAAGAAAGATGACATATGTCGGGGAAAGTGAAAAATGGGTGGGGGACCAAAACTAGAAACCAAAAATAAGCAAACGCAAAAGCCCAAATGCACATATTATGTGACGTGCCCTCTTCACATTTAAAGTGACAAAAATTATAGGTCTCCCTTCTTCACTTTTCCTTTTCATGTATAATTACATCGGGGCGTGATTCTCTTTCACTATCGATCTTGAAATCACTCAAGTTCCGGTTTTCTCTCTCTTTGCTTTAAAACTCCAAAATCAAATGACAATTCAGCCACTCTCATCGGATATTGGAAGTTCACTATTAAGAATCTGTATGCGCGAGGGACGAACATGGTGTCTAACACACACATATATATATATATGTAAGGAAATTATATGAGTTTGTATAGATAGGGAAATTTTGTGTAAAAGAAATTATATGTATATGCATAGAAAAGATTAAACGAGAGTGAATAAAAATAGTTGAATGGCAGATTGAGATTTTGTTGGATGAATTTTACTTATCGTATAGGGATTCAAAATTATCTGCTGAATGTACTCGGTGGATATTGTTAAGCCAATGTTATAATGAAATCAATTTTAGTAAATAAATTAAATATACTCGTGATCACATCAATTTTTTTTTTTTTAAAAAAAAGAGTGATCAAAGTGTCTCTGTGAGGGATAAGATCCTAAGGTGGATCCTAATGGGCTCATGAAACAGCAAAACCTGAGAACTGTGGTAGGGTCAAACCTTTCAAAGTGGATGTTGGTGAAACTTGAAAGGTGGCAACATGAGAGGTTCCTATGGACAAGACCACCACTGTTTTTTGCAATCAAGCTGCTAGCACAGTGCCATCTTTGCATTGTCCCCTAATTAAAGAGACATCTCGGTCCCCGGATGGACCGTATGTTCCGACTCCGCAACAGCAATGGTCATATCTCACATGCGCGCACGGTCGAAACCATCTGAATTTCGCGAAATCAACTGCGCGTTTGCCCCATTGATATTCTACTAGTCTTCTAGATGCCTGCCCGTGAAGGAAATTTTATTGTTTGAATTTTCTAAAGTCAAGAAATTGCAGTGTGAATTACGATTGACTGAGAGAGAGAGAGAGAGAGAGAGAGAGAGGGCCAAAACAAAGCCAAGGAAGATCTTGGGTGGGCCCCACAAATAAAATCCCTCAGTTTACTTTTTCATAGATCCTCTCATGTGCAGAAATTTCCACCCCTTCACACATTTGGCTTGGAAATAAATTATATGCTTGAGGAAGAAACGTACGCCATTATGGGCCATGCACAAGCAATTCTCCTCTCTTAGTCCTCCGAGCTGGTCCATACAAAAAAGTACTAGAAAGATCGCAAGATCTAATCGATATGATAGCTTTGACGTAATTACATACTGTTATAGCAAGCTCGTTAGGTTTCCTTCACGAAAACATTCGGGGCACAGTCGATATGACGTGTTGCGGAGAATAATATGAACGCAGCCGCCGTGGTACTATTTATCAAATCTTTTTATTTATCTCGATATTTGATAGTAAATAAATACTTCAACGTAATGAGAATTTTTGTATAGGTGATGTGATGGTCAGATTCGAAAAGGGCCGTTAACGGACAATTGTTGCGGGTAGAAAAGTAAAAAAATTTCATGGGGCATGTGAACCACGGGAAGCAGATCTTGGAAAGGGAATCAAAAGGAAATTTGCTAATCTTTGCACCTCACCCCCCACTTATGCTCTAGATATGGCAAAACCAAAATAAAAACTCCCCACATGTTTTTGTGATCTTACTTATTTATTTATTTGTTTCGTTTATTATTATTGCTATATATATTATGAAAAAATAAAAAGAAAAACAAGGGGCATCAATGCTGACATCACCTGTATCTCTCGAGAGGATTTTGTTGGGTCCCACACCCACCTCCCCAATATCCTTCAACCTCCTCTTTTGGCTTTTGCTTTTCTGTCACCCAATCGTATTTTTTTCCCTTTCTTGGAAATTTTCTCCACTTTTCTTATACTATTGCACTAAATATTACAGGCCAATTTTTATATGTACAGATATGATATGTGCATATATATATATATATAATATAGTAATAATAAACAAAAGCCACCCTCCTCCATCACCTCTCATCTCCAAAGATACCCTCCATTTTTAATATATGCCATTATAATTGTCAATAGTAATTCTTCCTCCAATGTTTTTGTTTCCCGTATGCATTGATTTTTGTAAACCTTTCCTTGACCTGTAATTCAATATCAACTTGGGGCAAAGTTTTGGAAGATTTGGGGATATGAAATCTGGTCAGATCTTGCTTTGTGGGGTGTGGATTTTGGTGGGTCTTTTATCATTACAAACCCCTCTTGCCCTTCTCCTCCAACAACAATAAGAACCCCCTCCCCCATAAAACGAGCACCATAAGAGAGCAAAATCTTTCATCATCATCGTCTTCTTCTTCTTCTTCAACTCACATCTTGTACTGTCCTAGCTAGACATCATTGGACCTTGGAAATTCTTTTGAGTTTCAGCAAATGGCCATTGCTGCAGCAGATCAGTCACAGTTCCATGTCCTAGCTGTTGATGACAGCCTCATTGACAGGAAGCTCATTGAGAGGCTCCTCAAGACATCCTCATATCAAGGTACAGCTTTAAGGAACACTCCCTGGCTGAGAATTGGGTGTTCTTGAATCCTGCGTGTTTGTTTGTCTTCTATTTGTTGTTAATACTTTTCCTTTCCTCATTGGCAATTTGGCAGTTACTACAGTTGATTCTGGTAGTAAAGCTCTTGAGTTCCTTGGTCTGGTGGAATATGAACAGAGCAGCTCAGATTCTCCGTCCATCTCAACAAACACCCATCAGGTAATTAAGCTCCCATTTGCCTTTCCCTTCTGTTCTGATACATCCGTTGGGGGATCTTCTAATAATGGGTTTCTGATGTTCTTGTTCTCTTGTTCCTTCTTTTTGAGCAGGAAGTTGAGGTGAATCTTGTAATCACAGATTACTGCATGCCGGGAATAACAGGCTATGACTTGCTCAGAAGAATTAAGGTACATGCACAACACAAACATTGTTTTCTTTCATGTCGTTTAATTTGATTTTGAGCTTCGATTAGTTTCCAGGAGACTTAAGGCCATATGATAGGATGGGATTTAGGGACTGAATGAGTGAATGTCCAGTGTTGTTAATGCTTTGTGTGTTCTTCCCAAATTTGACATATTCCTGAGGTAAATGAGAGTTGGGATTACTTTCCGGTTTTCCCAGTTTCAGTAAATGCATAATAGAGTTTTTCTTGAATTTCATGAAAAATCACTACCTGAGAGCTTGACAAGACAGACAGCAGGGGTCTCTGCAAGCTCATTATTTCTGTCCTTTAAAGCAGACAGGTCTCTGAGGAAAAATCTAATCTTTATAGTGCTGTCTCTGTGATCTTGCAGGAATCTTCAGCACTGAGAGACATACCGGTGGTCATTATGTCATCTGAGAATGTCCCATCAAGGATAAACAGGTAAAAAAAAGAAACACAAAGGAAAAATCCATGCAAAGATCTAATCTTTTTGCTGTTTGGGGAATTGGGTGTTGGATCCGATGAGGCTAATGTAGTTGCTGTGTCTGGGTGATCAATTCATCAGGTGCTTGGAAGAAGGGGCAGAGGAGTTCTTCTTGAAGCCAGTGAGACTATCAGATGTCCACAGGCTGAAGCCCCACATGATGAGAACTAAATTCAAGGATCACCATGGCCAAAAGAAGAGGGAAGAAGAAGAAGAAGAAGAAGAAGAAGTAGATCAAGAGGAAGAATCGGAGAGGAGGCCCGGAATCGAAGCCCCTCTGCACGATAAACATCAGCAGCAGTTGCAGCACCAGAACAGCAACAAGAGGAAGTCCATGGAAGAAGGGCTCTCTCCTGACAGGACAAGGCCCAGATATAGTGATGTTGCTGCTGTTGTCTGATCAGTCCTGACCAGGGGAGGGGTCATCATTAGATTCCTTACCAATTTTTTTTTTTTCTCTTTGTCCCTTTCTGCTGGGTAGATAGATCGATGATAGATGAGGAAGAAGAAGGAGATCATCAAGCTAAGAAGGGCTAAAGGGCAGAGGTCTTATACAGTGGATGAATTTGTTGTAGTGGTTAATCCTTTTATGTATGTACACATCTCTTCACGTGATAATAGTTCCTTCCAATTTTGTTCTGCTGATATGGCCACAGAGAGAGAGAGAGAAAAAGAGAGAGAGAGAGAGAGAGAGAGAACAGGACATGAAAAAGATGAAACCTTTGAAGTTTGTACTTGGTCTTGTGAATTAACTGATATATATTCTGCAGCAGCAAAACTGATCATAATCAGAGATTTCATCTATGATCTAAGTAACAGACTGCTTCTCCCTATCAGCTTTGCCTTTCGGATTTCGACCCAAGTTCAAAACAAAATCGAATGCGTATTTGCACAAATCCTCTTCAGTTTACACTCACCAGAAGGAAAGGTTCAAGCTTTTTGTCATTCTACTGTCAGGTCAGCTGAATAACGGGCAGGCCAACACAGCTCCAACCGACAATGAGGCTGATCCATGCTGGGGTCATTCGAAGAGCAGAGTCGACAGCGGCTATGAAAATTGAAAGAAATAAGGAGGGGACCAAGGGGTAGAAGGGGAAGTGTCTGACAAGTATAATATACGTACATCAAGTTGATGGGACAGATAATCAGCAAAGATCTGCAAGAATCAGATTTGGAGGATTCTTAGGAACAGCTCCAAATCCCATGATAATGATAATAATATGTATCTTACTGTTCTTGGGACTACATGATCCCTAATCAATAATATATATGACATATCATCGGAGAAGTCAAATTTGACCCCTTGAAGTTTCAGAATCATGGGACTAATCGACAGCTCTCAGAATCTGTGCAAAATCAGAACAGATAAGGGCAAAACATTGCAGAACATAAATATATATAATATTTGTATTTTGGGTAAAGTATTGCACAACAGATTTACTCAACCGGATTTAATTAATATATAAGATAAAATATAAAAGATAAAAAATATTAAGTAATTGGTTGATGAAAGCTGCTGTAGCAACAATTTGCTCGATCTCAATAATCGTACTCGCTATCTTCCTGTTTATTAAGGAGATAAGAAATAATATAAAAGATAGATCGAAAAAAAGAGAGGAAGAAGTATGTTAGACAGCCATGTGACCACCCCAATCCTCAATCCTGGGCCAAGAACGTTCCTCTAGAGCCGCTCCGTCTCTACGAGGAAGACAAGAGGCCGTTATTCGATAGGAAATAATATAAAAGATAGATTGAAAAAACAGAGGAGGAAGTTTGTAAGACGGCCATGTGACCACCCTAACCATCAATCGTGGGCCGAGAACCTTCCTCTACAGCCGCTCCATCCCTGCGAAGAAACGGGAGCCGTTACTCGCGCGCTCTAGTCACACGACCATTGTTTATTAATGAGACTTAAATTCCTCTCTCCTTAGAACTCAAGGACTCAAAGGTACGAGCCTATAGAACAGATCGCGTTCAAGTAAGGTTGTGCCCTACGAAACAAGCACCGCATTGCATGTACTCTTATTTTTTGCTCTCATTTTCGATGTGGGATTGTTTTCCCAAATTGATATGCCTGAACGCAGCGGATGGCCCCACTTGTCTCTATGAAAAAAAAAAAGAGTATAATGTAATGGCCCAACACATTGAAACACGTCCAGTACATCACTTTACCCCGCTAGCAGTCCCAGTGAACTATCAACTACCAAGCGGGCCTTTCCATGGCCCAACATTTTATATTATTATTATGTAATTATAATTATTATATATATATATATGTGTGTGTGATGATTTCAAAAAAATGGCTATGAAAATTATTAATTATTTCCCCTTCGGTTAATTATTAATTAACCAAAAAGAAAAAAAGACAAAAAAATGAAAAATGAAAAGAGGCAAAAAGAGGCGGGTACTTCTGAGGCGGAGGACATACTAAAGCGCGAGGCCCGGCGCGTGCGCTGCACTCTCTAACGCATCGGCGGATCCGGGCGGCTGGGTGAGCTGAAGTCATGGCGAGCACCTTACAGCAGCTTCCGACGGATGATTCCGTCCTCCTGCGCGTCACCCATGCCAACCTCAAGTCCTTCTCCGCCGACGTCCGCTTCTCACTTCAGGTACCATCTCTTTTTGTCAGATCGATTCAATTCCAGCGTACCTCTCGTTTCGATTTCAAGTTTAGTCGGGTGAGCTCGCAACGGAGCTCGGGGAGATCACTCATGGAGGACTGGTTCTGCGTGATCTGTGACAGGCGAGCGTGGAGTCCGTGAAGGAGAAGCTCTGGAAGAAATGCGGCACTTCCGTCGAGTCCATGCGGCTCGAGCTCTACGACGATTCCGGCTCCAAGGTTTCCGATCTGAATGAGGATTTTAGACCGTTCGGCTTCTATTCTCCCCTGGACGGGTCAGTTTGAGCTCTGTGCTGTGAAACAATCTAGATCCTTTATCGCTCTCTTTTGCTGCGTCCAATCGGAAAATGCCCTTTTTCATTGATCGGCTGCCGTTTCCTTTTTGCATTCAAAAGGTTCCGATTGCATATCATAGATCTAGACCCCTCGTCAGTGACCTCCGGCGGGTGGCTTGAAGACACTTCACTGGTCGAAAAGTACAAAATTTCTGATGACGCTTACGATAAGCTTGATGGTGAGTTTCAGAAGACGAAGGTTTCACATTGTCCAGCTACTTTATAGTCTGCCATTCCCATCTGATTAAGCTCCATCGACGAATACGCAGTTTTTCTGTTTTCGTGCTATATGAATTCACAAGCTTCCCGTGTTAACAGGAACTTTCAGAAAATTCAAGGAGAAAATGGTGTCTCAAAATCCACCAGCTCTTGAAAGCAAGGTAATAAAATCTTGCTGCAGGGATAGTATATTCGACCGGCAGACGTGCTCTCTTGCTCTAGAAAACTCCCCAAGCAATGCACTCTTCCGATGCTGTTTGAAGAACAGATGCTGTCTTTTCGTGATTTCACACATTATTGTTGTTACTTCACTTTTCATCTTGCTATGTTTATGACCGTTGTTATCATTCATAGATACCGGACAACTACATGGAGGACCTTTGCGCCAATATAAAGGTCAGTGAACTCTCATCAGTTCTCTTCACACTGCGGTGTCGAATTGCTCTGTGAAAAACTGTGTCTTTGCTATGTTACTTGCTGACATATTGAGCAAAGGAATATCTTTTTCCAGTTTTCCATATTCAGCTGTTTCATAAGGAAGAATCAACTTCTGAAGTGTTTGATTGTTGTTTTCTTTATGTTGGTTACGATAGCCATGGTAGGTCTGTGTTTCTATGATCTGACGAGTTCTTTAATAGTCAAGGTAGGAGATAGATGTGAAGTTGAGCCTGGGGCAAAGAGAGGTGTCGTCAAATTTGTGGGTCAAGCAGAATCTCTTGCACCTGGTTTTTGGGTTGGGGTGCAGTATGATGAACCTTTGGGAAAGCACGATGGAATGTAATGTGCACACTGAATTCTCATTCTGGTGCCTCTGGAAGCATTTACCTTCCCATTTGTTTTTTGACCAAGTTCCAATGCAATGAATGTAAGTAATAATTTCACGTTTAAATTCTGCAGGGTGAAAGGAACTCGTTACTTTGAATGCCCTCCGCTTCATGGTGCAATGGTGAGGCCAGACAAAGTTAAGGTACATTGCCAACTGGATCAAATGATTCTCCAAGGAAACCTCATCGTGATTTTAGCTTGTTTTCATATAAAACAAATAGTTAGCTCGGAGGCTTCATTTGTTCAAATATTCTGTTTTGTTTTAAAGAGCATGTACACGTAAGTATGAGGCACCACTGAAAAGTACAGCTATCGTCAATATTTTTCCACAAATTGGTGTAGATGCTCGCTCACTGTCCGCCTTGCTAAATTAATTTGGTTGCATGTCTAATTATTTTCTAGGTCGGCGACTATCCTGAACATGACATCTTTGAGGAAGATGAGATATGAGAAGGCAGTTCCGAAGCACTTCTGTTACTTTTCAACAGCTCCGATCCGGCTTTTTTTTGTTTGTGATTACATTAGTATGTTACCGAAGAGACGTGAACTTATTCTGAAGTCAAACTAGCGTGGACCATTTGTTGTCTCTCCTTGAGCAAAAAGTTTAACACGGGACAACTTGTTAGGTTCATGATCGTTAATTAGTTCATATAAGTGCTGTTCATCTTTTCAGCTAATTGAGAGTACATAGTAAGTATCCTGGAAATGGAGAAAGAAACGGAATGATAAGACGCGGCCAGTCATACAAAAAATGCTGAAGTTAGATGATTTTCGCCATTGATGAATCCCCATCTTTTGAAACTCGACAATGTGATCATTGAGTTCTAGGAATCCCGCAGATCTCCCGTGATCGGTTGCTGGTCTCAACCCAGATTCTTCACTGGCAGGAGCTGCCTGTGAACACATTGCGAGTGTGTCAGCAAAATCAAAGATTGCATCGTAGATAACATCCAGGGAGGCCAGAATCGGGTAAACTCTCAATCCGAGCAACTGCCTAGCATGTGCAGAAGTGCCGCTGGATCAGTGGTAAGTTATCAAATATCAGAGTTAGATTTTACATGAGAAGCTGTCAGTTTGAATTGATCCCAGTTACATGTGACGAGCCGGTGAAAGTCCATTCAAGTGAGTTGGCTCGGAGATGGGGAACGGCAATGGCCCTTACAGGAACAGGAGGCCTATATTTGTCATTCGCATTAACATCTGAATCTCTGCTTCTGGTTATAGCTAAATTAATTGGTACGAAGTTATGTATGGAAAGACCTTGCTGCTATCCCAGAGGAAATGAAAACAACGATAGTTGCAGCCTTAACTACTGTTGCTTCAACACGAGTTCGGTGAATGTTTCCTATCATGCTATCGATCACGCGAGTAACAGTTACATATTCCCGACCATATTGCACTTGCTTACGCAATACTTCTGGAACAAAAAAAACCTGCGAAGAAGGACTGAGCCTCATTCAGTTTGAGTTGGGAAGAGCTGGCTAATCTTCCGATTGGTATGTCCTGATCCCAACCATTTCGGGGCTAGATCTATCCCAAGGTTTCGTTGACCAAAGATTATCCCATCTGCTTCCCGTAAGATCTCATCGAAATGCCTCAAACCCTGCATGAAATCAGATAGGGTGAACGAGGAGGTTCAGCCGAAACTGACTATGGAAATACCGAGATTTATGTGGAAAGAATGTATTGCTGCGTTTAGGATCAAGTTATCAGGTCACCTCCATGGTTTCAACTTTGGCGAATATTTGTGTCTCGCTGAGATTTTTCATTTTGAGGAAAGCTCTAAGCTGTGCAGAAGATGCATTATCCGAATGAAATCATGGTGTGACCATACAGATACTGTAGAAAAGATAAAGATATCTAGGTAAACTATGTAATGTAAACTTTATCCATGACCTCTCGAACATCTTTGATGCGGCGGCGGGTATATGAAAGGGAGATAACATCGACATTGTTCCTAGCACTCCAAGTTGAGATTATCTGTTTTGCTGCAGAATGAGAAACTAGATCGATAAGATTCAGCATGTCTTAAAGAGGAGCAATCTCTAGGGCGGAGGGCAGAGGGTCTCTCTTTTTTTTTTTTTCCCTTGAATAAATCGAGGCGAATGGTCTCCTCTTTTCATCGTGAACTATGTATTTGGAAGCTCAATTGGATCCTGACTAATCCAGTCGAGCTGGCAAGACGAGGCAAGAGAAGAGAAGGGGTTTCAGATGGTATGGATGCAGCCATAATTAATTGCCGCTAGGTCCTCTTTCTATGAAAGGCATAATTGCAGACGGGGGGCTCCCGATTTTCAAGATTTGCAAATGAGCCCCATCCGCTCGGCTTCATAATCATGGTACATGTTGCCAATGCCAACTCTACTGAATCAAATGATTCTCTAAGAAAAACCAACATAATGCGTGATGTTGAGCTCGTTTCCGTATAAAAACATCTGAGCAGCTCCAGGGCTTCATCTGGTCTTCAAAAGCTTCACATAGATCGATTTTTACATGCTTGCTCACTGCTCAAGTCGAGTGCATTGTTAAAATAATCTTTTGTTGCCACCTCTAATCATATTTTTCGATGTCGGGGCCTATCCTGTTCCTGAACGAGACATTTTTGGGGAAGAATGGATATGAGAAGGCAGTTGCGAAGAGAGAACACTCCTCTAATTTGTTTTATCGAGGTTCAACACTTCCCATCCGAATTTTTCATTTGTGATTACATTAGTATGTTAACGAGGTGGAGATGAGAATTTATTCTGATTTCAAAGTATGTGATTCTTAGACTTCTTCTTGCTCCATCTCGAGCAAAAGATTTTACACGTTGTATCTTTGTTAAAGTCGTACTCGATCATTATAAGTTCAGACATGTGCTGCTCATATTTGCAGCTAAAATCATGGTACATAATAATTGTCCTGGAAATGGAGGAAGAAACCGAATGATAAGACATGGCCTATCATATGAAAAACTGCTGCAGTTCGACGATTTTGGCCACTGATGAGTTCCCTACCTTCTGAAACACGACAATGCGATCATTGGATTTGAGGAATCCCGCAGATCTCCCGTGATCAATTGCAGGTCTCAGCCCAGATTCTTCGCTACCAGGAGCTGCCTGCAAACATATTTGCAAGTGTTTTCAGAAAATTAATGATGTTCTTTTATAGACAGAAGATGAATTAGTACATCGACCGAGTCAGAATTTCTAATGAAGAAATGAGATCAAGTTCTTACAACATCTGGGGAGGCCAGAATCGGGTAGATTCCTCTCACCCCGAGCAACTGCCTAGCCTGTGTGGAACAACCAATAGCCGCTGAATCAGTGCTGATAAAGTTCTCAAATATCAGATTAGCGTTTAACACAAGAGGCTGCAAGATTGAATTGATCCGATTTACCTGTGAGGAGCCGGTAAAAGTCCATTTGAGCGAGTTGGCTCGGAGATGGGGGATGACAATGGCCACTATAGGCACGGGCGGCCTATATTTTGCGATCAACCTGTTAGCAGTCTGATAAATGATCAGAAAATGAATACAGGAACTATGCATTTAACTTCCGAAAGTAGTTTACAGTAAGACCTTGCTGCTCTCCCAGAGGATGTGAAAACAACGATGGTTGCAGCCTTGACCTTGATGGCAGATCGAACCTTCAAATAAGTAGAGCATTATAAGATCCGGTAAACCAATATGAAGTTCAGACCCAAAACCCACGTATCTATATGATGTTCAATTACCGCCGATGATGCCACAGATTCAGCATGAGTCATGGGCTCCCCGACATGTTTGACAATTTTCTTGTAATGAAGGGTGTGATTGTAGACATGCTCAGCCTGCACATGGAACCAATGCAGGCAGTGAATCAATATCACCCACGAGGGAAGATCAATATAATATCTGTTACGTGCTTACCTCGGCACAAATTCTCCCTACAGTTCTAACTGCATCTACGGGATACAGTCCCCGAAGAGTCTCTGCTCCCAGCATAATACCATCAGCACCTGAGTCGGGTCAAAAAGGAAGAAATATTTCGTGAGATTCCACAGCAGAGAAAATGCAATTAAATGCAATGAGATGCAAACGAACCATCAAGAACTGCATTAGCAACATCGGTTGCTTCAGCTCGAGTAGGGCGAAGGTTTCCTGTCATGCTATCGACCACTCGGGTAACAATTACAGGTTTCCCGACCATATTGCACTTGCTTATGGCATACTTCTGGAACAAAAAGACCTGTGAAGAAAGACCAAGCCTCATTCACTTTTGAAAAGTATATGTCAGGAACTTCAATGTGCAATCAAATCTCCCGCGGTCGGCAAGTCCAGATACCGACCTTCTCAGGGGGTAGATCTATCCCTAGGTTTCCTCGGCCAAAGATTATCCCATCTGCTTCCTGTAAGATCTCATCGAAATGCCTCAAACCCTGAGTAAAATCAGAGATCATCAGTAACACGGTGAAGCGAAACTTGAATATAGAAAGACCGAGATTGAGGTGGAAAGACTGTATTGCTGCATTTAAAATCAAGTCATCAGCTCACCTCCGTCGTTTCAACTTTGGCATATATTTGCGTTTCGCTGAGATTTTTCATTTTGAGGAAAGCTCTAAGCTGTGCAGAAGATACATATCCGAATGAAATCATTGTATGATCAGACAGATACCATAGAAAAAATATATCTATATAATGGAAACTGACCTCTCGAACATCTTCAACGTGGCGGGTATATGAAAGAGAGATAATATCGATATTGTTCTTAACACCCCAAGTTGAGATAATCTGTTGTGCAGCAACACGAGAAGAAAGATCAATAAGATTCAGCGTGTGTTAAAGAGCAGCAATCCCATTCCCCCCCCAATGTATTAGCAGCATAAATATAAACTCGAGGTCCATTACTCCAAATAGTGTGAAAGAAGGCAAAAAAATTTGAAGGTATCGGTAACCTGGAGCACGTAATGAAACCGAGCAGTACCTGTTTATCTTTCTCGGTTAATGTAGCCAAATTAATCTTGACATTTGATACACAGACAGTGATCATGGAGCCTGAAAGACTAGCTGTGTTCTTCACGAGGCAAATGACATTTTCCCCCTTTATCTCTAAAACCTTCAGATTGATTAAGCGGAAAGCAATTAGTTCACCATACCGTGCTTGTGCTAATCAACAAATGGGATTTTCATGATTTGATAAGCATTAAACCTCGAGCCACACAGATGATGTTTCGTGTCCTGTGAAGAGATGCTGCCCAAGAAATACCGTGTCACCCTTCTTGACGATCTGCAGTGGATAAAATGAAAGAATATGCATTACCGAAAAAGTGGATATGCGGATTGGCATTTATCAACGGAGAAGTAACGATTACGAAATGTGCAACAGACTTTAGGGAATTCGGCATAGTCGACAGGTAAAACTTCAGCAGAAGCCTCTTTAGATATATTTGAAGTAATGGTCACGTGCGTGTCAGCCTTCAGATCGATCGGGTTGCCGGTGGTGTTGCACACTTGAAGCTCGGGGCCGACAGTATCCAGCATAATCTGGCAAACAGAAGCCATTTTCACGGAGAATCAAGTTGTCAGCCGAAGACCCCGATCTCCGAGAAGAAAATGAAATCCCATATATTCCACAGGTTGCTAGAGCACAGAATGCTTTTCCTAGCAACTCACCGCACAGAGCTTCTTAGCATTTTTCATGGCGATCCTCAAGTTTTCGAGGGTCTCCTGGTGGTAGTCTCCATCTAGCCAAGAAAAATCGAACCGGGCACCTGGGCCAACAAAAAGAACATTGTGAATCAACACAGGAGCACGATTTGCTAGGCGTAGTATAAGAAAACCAGGACCAAACAAGCAGCAGCTTAATTAGGAATAACTTGCCCGACATTCCCGCCTTCAGACACGCCTCGATCGTGTCGACGGAGCGCGATTTCGGGCCAAGCGTGGCGATTATCTTGGTCAGTGATGGGATATAGCTCTGCAAGACGAACAAACCAAACAGACATAACAGAGTTTTCCAGTTCAGAAAGTTCAATACCGAATCTTATCTTCTCGCGGCATTGCAAAGAAACACCGTCCCGCAGCAGCTCGACGACGAGATAAGGACGGTTAGAGCTTACAGGTTTTGCCGAGGAGGTGAGGACAGTGGAAAGCTGAGCATTCTCCTCAACTATCATCTGCCCTCCCTGCATTGTGTTCTCTCCTGCGAGCTCCTGTTTGCTCAATGTCCTGTTCTGTGCTTCGGATAGATAGAACAGAGGAGGTAGTTAACGTTATTGGGGAAGGTGGTCTTACTCCTGGCTTGATAAGAGAGAGTGCTGGTGAAGAATGGAAGCAACTTGGCGCCCACCAGTTAGGTAGCAGTGTGATTCAACCTTTCTCCCACCAATTCTTCAATACACGAAACATTAAAAAACGGAGTTTAATTTTAGAATTATGATTTTGATTTTAACTCTACCCATTACACAACAAAAATACACGTTTTTCAAGTCAAATTTATAATACAATCTCCTTTGTCCTTTTTCAGAATCAAAATCAAAATCAAAATTAAACTTTGTTTCCAAACGCATCCTAAAAAAGGAAAACACTTTTCTTTTGATGCTTATTTTCCAATCAAAGATACCATAACGATTCAGCGTTTTTTTTCCGCTTAAGCAAGGTTATGAAAGGATTTTACTCCTTAGTAGGTTAATCTGGCTCGACTAGATTAGTTGGGGCCTAATTGAACTTTCGGATACCAAAGTTTATATCCAAAAAAGATATCAAAGTTGTAATCACGATGTCTATCGAATGCTTTACACGTGATTGGAGTTCCTACATGGAGCACAAATTTTTCATTTTTACATCATACTGGGCTCGTGAATATCTCTTGTAATCGAAAAAGGAACTACTTTGTGGCGAGGCCAGACTGCGGTTGATTAATAAACTCCAAATCATGACCTTCCATCAGTACATGAGGACGGCCGTTTGGATTGCGAGTTATGGAATGCAATATGAGGACTGGATTTGTGAAAAATTATCATACAAACCAAACCAGTAATCCGAACAAGCTATAAATGAGCATTCATTTCAATTCAATTAGCACCGAAACCACCTAACACCAGACTGACCCAATTGACGAAAACGATGAAGAGACTGAGATTGATGGCTGTTGTAGGGAAGATGAGAGAACATCCTTATCCAATGCCATATCCACGTGCTCACCTAAAGAGAAGAGCTTGCGGGGTGAAGCTTGAGGATGAGATGGCGTCACAGTAGGGTCCATGCATTGATGACTTTCATCGGCCATGGCAGGCAGCAGGGCACTGTACTATATAGTGTGTATGGACCGTTCACTTCATCGTCCCTTCCCCTGTCATGACAAAATATTGAAAAGATCCACCCCATTAGAATCTTTGAAGATCTGAGCTTCGTCCGTTTGTCTGAAAAAAATGGTCTTGTTCAACCCGAGCTCTACCCTTCCTTCTTCCCTCGCACCGAACCGCCAGTCCGCCGCCATCAAACTCTGTGTATACCGGTTCAGTCGCGATATGCTCACTTGTTGTATCTAGGACTTATACAAGAACGGGATCTCCATCCGTAAAAATTTCAGGACTTGTCAATGATCTCACGAGACTAACAGCAACACGACATCTCCTGAAACAAGACCCAGCCATTTTACTGAGGTTTGGACCTTTTACAGTTCTTATCTAAAGCAAATCAGGATGTAAACAGATGTTTTTTCTTTTTCTTTTATTTTTTTAACAGAGCTTCGTGCATTTTGCGAGCATCTTCGATCTGTCTTCTTGTCCAGTGCCATTCACCCATCTGGTGAACATTTTATTTAATTTCTCCAATTATTATGGTCCATCACCGTATGAGTCCAATAATATGTTCACCCACTCGTAGGCGGGTACCACCTAATGCTAAAACGGAATATTTTCATTTTGCTCCATGAAGTTTGACATTCGAACCATCTTGCGCCTCTAATTGTTTACAAAATGCACCCATAGGTCATGCCTGTGCTGCAGATTTGATGAAGAATATGCCGCGGCATTCGATTAACTAAAGTAAAACGTGGATCATAGAACATATTCAAATTAATTAATAACTTTAAACTGACGTTGCATGTTTCAAGTCTCTATAAAGTCTTTTCAAATCACAATCCGGTGATAAAATCTTGCTTCGCATTCCAAAAGATGAAAGCAGTCGGGGCATGGACTGCACCACGATTTCGGCTATCTCCACTCACATAGTCGGGGTCGTAATATGAAGCGGGAATGCCAACGAACTAAAACTACAAGGTGGATTTTCCGATGTATACAACTTTAGGGTCAGAAATGATAATAGCATCAAACTTTGGGGTGCAAATTGAAATTTCTGGAAATAGTGACAACGCCTACACCGACTTTTGAGGGACGGCGGGGGCCGTATGTTTCTCTGTCTGTCTCAGTCGCACCTAACCCGTTGAGCCGCCCATAGTATCTATTGCCATCGGTGCCGGTAAGAGTTCTCTTCCACCTCGCTCTCCATCCTGGTCGGAGTCATGGCGGTTCAGTGGGGCAATACGCTTTGGACGGCGAAGATGGTCTGGTTGGCCGTAATAGGATGGGTCTCCTCGTGTCTGACCGTAGCCGATGACATCGCAGCCTCCCTCCGTTCCGGCGATATCGGGCCTTTCCATGTCGGCTGAGGGATCAGATTTGAACGAAAAAGGTACCGTTTTTCTGATTGAGAGATGATGTGTCTGTGAAGATTGGTGTTTGCCCAATCGGAGATGACTGTCCAGCTCATGTATCTGATGACAGACACAACCTCCATACTTTGTTGCTTGTGCTGGCTTTACTCATAGTTGTCTTCGTTCTCGTCCATCAGTTGGTCCAGATATTGCCCGGAACCGTTTATTCAGGTGTTTTGCTATTGGCGTGGGATCATAATGCTGTGAACTTGACTTGAGTTCTCATACTTTTGGAGCTAAATGTGTTGGAATTTTTCGCTGTTTTTGTTACTGCATTGCTTTTCGTATACCCTGTTGATGATGACCTCGCAGCAGCTAGGCGTTTATCCCCTCGTCTGAGATACTTTTGTTGCCTTTGTCTTTTCCAAGTGGGAGGATTCATGTAGTTAAGTTTAACTTGGGAAGTTCAAGTTATGCTCAGTTTGCCTTCTTATCGTCAAAACCGAGTTTGGGGTTGCTGTGGAAGCTGTTTCAAAGGGATTGATTATGCCTTTGTTTATGGAATCGAAATGCCTCGTAGGTAAAATTCAGGTAATGTGCTTGGAAGTTCTCTGTCTTGCTGAAGACTGAAGTGGTATGTTGATGAATGGATTGCAATTGAAAGTGAAATTGCTCCTGCTATTCCGCCACTCCTTTACTGGTTTTGGTGATAATTCAGAGCAAATAGCTCCTGGAAAAATTTGAGGCACCTTGTCCAACTGCGCCTGCTGCTTCTAGAAAGAAAAAAAAAATTCTTTTCTTGTACCATATACCTTGAAGCTACTAATAGATGTTCTTGTTTTTCCGTTTTGGTAAAAAATTGACTATATTGAAGCAGCAATTTTCATGGACTAATAGTTGATCTTTATTTGGAAGATGGAAGGAAAAAGAAAGACCAACAATCCAATCCCAGACTTGCGGGGAAGTAAACTAATCATTGATCAATGTCCTGGCAGGTCACGGCTTCTTGCAAAATGGCTCGTGTTGAAGCAAAGATGTGGAGAACCAGTTGCTACCAGTTCAACACAATCCTTCTGCAGCCATCTTCTGAGAAAATATGTTTCTTCTTGCAGCACAAACAATTCAAACAGAAGGAAGCTTGTCATAAACAAATGCCAAGGTTCACTTTATTTAGATGATTCATTGAGAGTGTTGAAAGACCTCAACGTGTGCCTGCCCGGCTGACATAGACTTAAGTCTTGACTGCTACTATGTTGTAGGCTGAAGTTCTTGGTGAACTGCTTGATGGCTTCAAGATATGCGGATGCGCATAACTTGCTGGTGCAAATTTGCTAGTTCTGCCTGAGAGGTGACAACTGCTCTCATTTCTGCTGCACCTCGATGGATGTAGAGTTACTTGAACTGTAGAAGGTTTCCACTTTGCTGGAACATCTTCCTGAGGCCGTGACTGGCATCGCTCTGCAAGTATTTGCCTTTTGTGAAAACACATTCAGAAGTTTGAGCTGTAATTTTTGTAGAATGAGCCTGAGCTCCATTTGCTGTCTTCAAGCTCGATGAATACTTTGGGTATTGTTGGGAAATCTCAGTCTACAAACTCGAGAACATTTTTTGATGTTTGTTCTGTTATTCATCGTTTCTTTCATGTGTTTCTTCTTTCAATAATAACACTGGAGCATCGATGCCATAGAGAGGCCATCTATCACAGTGGGCTAACTAAATGCACGACTTTCTCATGGCCTGTGAGTGACATGAATGCAAGGCGTAATAACAACCGAATGAGCAGCATACACTTTCCGGTTTTGTTAGTCACCCTGTGAAGCAACATACCAATATATCTCCCACAGATAAGATTTCATATGTTTGATACAATGAAGAATCTAAATCTGCCTCAACAATCGTATTGCTCGATGATTATGTATACCGTCACAATCTTTGTGAGAAATGTGGCATTTGTGTCGGCCTGCTCCGGCCGGGTTAATCGGGAAGCTTTGATTGGTTTGTAGGGTACTATTTGCTACCCCCCATGTATGTCACACTATTATATTGTTTAGGCATGCAACGGTGCCTCTGATAATGTGGAGGAAGTACGAATATTAACTGCTCTAAGCTGCGGAGGTCAACGGCTTCTCAAAATTCTGCCCGCTGTATGCCTCTCGTTCTCACTTCTTATGGCGGTTGGCGACATGAACGCCGACTTGGAAAAGGCGGGAACCTTGAAGCTAGATTCTTCACTGAACGGTCATTGCTATGCCCAGTTTTCAGCTTAGTAGTGAAGGTTCCTTCTAGCTCGTTGATTTCTCACTGCATCAGAAGAGAAGACCTCCAGGATTGAGATGTTAGCTCTGTTGAGATTGTCCCAGAATGTGAGGAGGGCGACCAAGACGGTTAACCCGGTACAGTTCACTCTCAGACGTATGTACCGATCTGCAAGCAAGAGGATTCTGATGGCTGATAGGGACTATAGTCTTGATTCGAACGTTGCTCGCTGCAACTCGCGGATAACAGAGTTGAGCAGAGAAGGGAGGATTCTGGAAGCACGTAAGGTGTTTGATGACATGCCTGAGAGAGACGTGGTCACCTGGACGACTGTTATATCGGGGTACATCAAGTGTGGGATGATCGCTGAGGCGAGAGAGCTATTTGACAGGGTAGAAGTTAGAAGGAATGTTGTGACTTGGACAGCTTTGCTAGGTGGGTACGTGAAGTTGGGTGAGATTAGTGAGGCGGAGAGGCTGTTCAAGAAGATGCCGCATAAAAATGTGATATCTTGGAACACAATGATCGATGGGTATGCTCAGAATGGGCAAATTGATTTAGCACTGGAGTTGTTTCAGAAAATGCCTGAGAAGAACGTGGTTTCATGGAATACGGTCCTTGCGGCCTTGGCCCAGTGTGGGAGGATTGATGAGGCAAGGAGGGTGTTTGATGAGATGCCCAGAAGGGATGTGATCTCTTGGACTGCAATGATCACAGGTTTGTCGCGAAATGGTATGGTTGATGAGGCTCGGAACCTCTTCTATGGGATGCCCGAGCGGAATACAGTGTCTTGGAATGCTATGATCACTGGGTACGCACAGAATGGGAGGGTGGATGAAGCTTTTGATTTATTTGAAAGGATGCCCGAGAGAGATCTGCCCTCATGGAATACAATGATTACTGGATTCATTCAGAACCATGATATGGAGAGAGCACAGAAACTGTTTGATGAGATGCCGCGGAGAAATGTCGTGTCTTGGACTACCATGATCTCGGGATACGTACAGGATGGGCAGCATGAGGAAGCCCTAAAGGTATTTGCAAAGATGCTAAGGGAAGATGGGGTGAAGCCCAATCAGTCAACCTTTGTTAGTGTTTTGGGCGCTTGCAGTGACTCGGCCGGTCTCTGTGAAGGACAGCAAATTCATCAGGTTATTAGTAAAACAACCTATCAGGACACTGCATTTGTGGTATCAGCCCTCATAAACATGTACTCAAAATGTGGAGAGTTGGGAACCGCGAGAAAGATGTTCGATGATGGGTCGTCGAGCCAAAGGGATTTGGTGTCTTGGAATGGTATAATTGCAGCTTATGCCCACCACGGGTGTGGGAAAGAAGCGATAAGATTGTTCAACGAAATGGTCAAGCTAGGACTTAAGCCTAATGACGTCACATATGTTGGGTTACTCTCTGCTTGTAGTCATGCGGGTTTAGTGGAGGAGGGGTTGAAGTACTTTGATGAGCTGATGAGGGATGGGTCGATACAAATCAGGGAAGACCACTATGCGTGTTTGGTTGATCTCTGTGGACGGGCAGGCCGGCTCCAGGAAGCTTTTGATTTGATCAAACGGCTGCAGACTAAGGCATCAGGGGCTGTTTGGGGTGCCCTCCTTGCAGGCTGCAACCTTCATGGGAATTCAGAAATCGGGAAATTGGCTGCAGAGAGGCTCTTAGAGGTGGAGCCCGAGAACCCTGGGACCTACCTGCTGCTATCAAATATTTACGCTTTAACTGGGAAGTGGAGGGAGGCCGCGGTAGTGAGGTCGAGAATGAAGGATGATGGGCTGAAGAAGCAGCCGGGGTGCAGCTGGATTGAAATCGGGAATCAGTTTCACGTGTTCATAGTTGGGGACAAGTCCCATTGTCAAAATGAGGTAATTTATTCTTTACTGCACGATCTTCACGCCAAAATGAAGAGGCGAAAAATCAATGCACCAGATCAGAATATCATGGATGGAGATTTTCTTCTGTCATAAATATAAACCTCTCAATCTTTCAATCACTTTTGATCAGCTATGCATTCCAATCGCCTTTTAAAGTTTGATATTGAATGTCCCCGGTGTCGGGCCCATGCCTTTTTGTGTTCTTTACTGAAGGATATTATGCATACACAAACACAGCTAAAATCACAAGTTGTGCCCTGCTGTAAATCAATGAGTTTGTGATGTTGGTCTTTTGCAATGATAGAAGAAGAGGGCAGCTAATTTGATTCTGTAAAGGGGCATTTCATTGACAAATTCAGAGCTCTATCTGTACTTGGATTTGCAGACAGGTTGCATGTGGGTGAGGATGAGGGGAAAGAGCATCAACTTTCCCCTTTCAAGAGGGTGCAATCGTTGCATTGGTGGTCCTCTCACTTGTCCTCTTCACCTGTCCATTTGATGCATCCATCTTTGATAAAATCTTCACATTACTTTTTTTTTTTTCATCTTGTTCCTCTCATTTGATCCTGATAAAAGATTCAGTAATAGTTAGAAAAGAGCCACTAAACCTTTGCAAGTCCCTAAAGGCGTACATTTTAAATTCATAATGTTCGGTGGATATACTGATCACCATGTCAAACGGGCTGATGCTCACGCATTTTGCGGGATGAAGGTATGATCGAGACTCAATTCTTCATGGTAATTTACTCGTAAATTTGTGTGTGTTTTTTTTCCTCCAGCTGAAATGGCCTATTTCAATTGCAAGTAAGCATAGGGGGATTTTATTATTATTATTATTAAGATTTGCATTTATAACCAATACCTACTCTTTATTCCTGTCATTACTGAACTTGGGGCCCCTTTGATTTATTTTCCTGTGCCTGAGAAACCACAGAAAAAAGAAGAGCCAAAATAAAAAAAGAGTGTAGCGCGATGGCGCACGCTCTAGAGGTTACATGTTCGATATCTAATAGGAATATATGTACCTATTTATTAATTATTTAGAATTTTCCTTTTAAGGCATCTCTTGTAGTCAAAAAAAAAAAAAGAAGAAGCCAAATAGGGGGAAAATAAAAAAGGAAACTTTGTTATTAATGACAGACCAAGAGGATCTTTATCTTGGGCCAATGGTAGATTGCACTTGTCAGCTAACCGAGAGAGGGAGAAATCAGAATTGCAATAAGTGTTCATCAATAAGCTCCCATGTGCTTCAATCAGCGGTGAGCTTTGAGATTAATTTGATCCTGCAATAACGTCTTGCTAGATAACTTGGACTACTACTTATTCAGCAAAAAAAGAAAAGAAAAGAAAACTTAGAATACTACTTGACTTGCAGGTGAATCACAGTAGAAGATTTCTTGCCATCACATGACATTTACTTGCAATCCATCTGATGAGCTTGAAATGGAACAAACTTGCAGCTAGTGTGCTCTTCTCAATTTTACAGAAATTAGGGTGAGTATTTCTGGAAATTGTATCCTTTATCAATTGGGATTCATAAGGTGAAAGATCTTCGAATTTAGCACATTTCCCTATTGAAAGCAAAAGAAATTATCATTCTAGTGGGAAGCAATGAAGATTTGAAGTAATTGTACCTTAAACATCCCCCGATATAGCCAGTGAGTCCTGCAACTGCAACCAACTCTAATCAATTCAAAAGTCATAAAATCTCTCTCTCTCTCTCTCTCTCTGGCATTGATTTCTTCATCTTCTTCCTCGTCCCCCTCCCCCTTCCCCACCTGCACCCAGCAAGACAATCTTGAAAGCTCCACCAGACCAAACCCTTCCCTCCCCCTCCCTCTTTCTTACTGTGCATTCAGAAATAAAGCAGAGAGAGAAATCTGCCTTGTTTAGAGAGGGGGGGAGAGAGAGAGAGAGAGCTTGCTACAGTTTCATCTCCACATTTCTGAGGAATCCATTCATGGGCTGCTCTGCTTCGAGGCCAGAAACCCTTCTCAGCAGAAACCAAGAAGACCCATCTCTGTCTTCCTCCTTCGACTCTACCCTCTCCCCATTCAACTCACCAAAACCGCCCAGGGCTTTCTCCCTCCCGACGCCTCTCGTCCACCACCCGCCTCTCCGGGAGGGCGACACCCACCACCTCGTCTCCCTCACCTCCACCACCTATGGCTCCCTCCACCTCATTGACCCTAAGATCCCTAACGTGAACGGCCAGGACTGCCCTGATCAGCTCCAGAAGGCAGTCCCCACCGGCAAGACTCAGTCTTTAGCGGATTCCGAGGACTCGGCATCGCCGGATTCTGTCATCAATACTTGGGAGCTCATGGACGGCCTCGATGATGCCGACATCGACTCTTGTCCTAAGTCCAACAGTTCCTCCAATTTCGACCGCCCCCTTGAGGTCGGGGCCAAGCCTAGCTCCTGCAGGTTCATCACTTTTGATGGGCCTGTGAGGAAACTGCGTGATTCGTCTGAACCAGTGGAGAAGCACCCGTCTTCCCAGACGAAGCCCCTGTGGAAGCATTTATCCGAGGAAGCTCTGCTAGCTAAAATGGACCCTAATGTGGTCTACAGTTATAGGCGGGCATTGTCGTCTAGGCAGTTGGGGTGGAATCAAAACGGAAGCTCTAAGCCCCTGGAGGAATCGCAGTCCCTCCCCCCGAGAACCTCGCCGCGTGTTGATCATTTTCGATCTCAGTTGGTGGTTGCAGGAGATGATCGGTTATTACTGTATTTCACCACCTTGAGAGGGATTAGGAAGACATATGAGGACTGTTGTTCGGTCAGGATGATACTTAGGAGCTTCAGAGTGCCTGTTGATGAGAGGGACATTTCAATGGATTCTTCCTACAGGAAGGAGCTGGAAGCTGCACTCGGTGGGAAGGCATTGACTCTACCTCAGGTTTTCATCAGAGGAAAGCACATCGGAGGGGCCGAGGAGATAAAGCAGCTGAACGAGGCAGGAGAACTCGCAAAGCTCTTAGAGGGACTCCCCGTTCGGGATCCCGGGTTTGTCTGCGAGACCTGTGGGGAAGCGAGGTTTATACCGTGTCCGAGCTGCGATGGGAGTAGGAAGGTGTTCGACGAGGACGAGGATCAGCTAAGGAGGTGCTTGGATTGCAACGAGAATGGGTTGATCCGATGCCCTGGTTGCTGCACCTGAACACAGACACTGATAATGTCACATGTAAATTTTCGGCATTCATAGCTAGAGGTTCCATTTCTGGTCTGAGTAGTTGTTGCAGGGCAAATTTTGGGGGTGTCTGCTGTCGGAGAAAGATTAAAAAGACGTCATCGTAGTTGATCGACTCTCCGAACAAGGCTAAGGGAAGCAGTGCCCTTTTTTCTTTTCTTTTTTTTTTTCCTTGGGTAACGGAACCTTGTCGTGCATTCATCTTCTGAATCATGAAATGTCCTAAAGAAAAGGATTGTTTTGTTTTTTGTCTGCCCACTTGACTGTCCTGCTGTAACCTAAATGGTCTCCAGCCATTGATGCTGAACTTGAAGCTATAAAGATGTTGACAGTGAGTAATGCTGTATCCTTCCCCTGCTGAAGAAGAATCATCCTTCCTACATTTCACTGTGTCAAACCACAGTACATGTTTCCACTTTGTAGTCAAAAGCTTTGACACATTTTAGACAAAATGGGCTTTTCCGATCTTCATGGACACACTCTAAAGGGAACATGAATAACTGACCTTCCTTGCTCCTGCCCTTCGGGTTGGTTCGCATGAATGCGGTATTTATTGACACGAAACTTAGCACCACGATACCCGGTGGAAACATGTGCATCGTAATAAATTCCCGTGTAATAAAATTCATCATCTTCAGAGCGGTCGACTAGTGTCTCGTGTTAATTTTTGACATCGAGAACACGTTTCTGTATCCTATCTGGTTTGCCACCTTCAAAGCTAAATGGGCCGCCATTTCTGCTGCATTGGGCCCTAGCAAAAGCCCAAAGGTCGGCCCATTTGACCTCCGTCCGCCATTTTCTCTGCTTCGACTTCCGGGGGGGGACTGACTCTGAGGAAGCTTGAGGGAGAAAGCGAGAGAGAGAGAGAGAGAGAGAGAGATGGAGGGGGAGGATGTGATGGAGACGGCGGCGAACGGCCACCCGCTCGGTCAGTGCTTGAGCACCTACATAGACCAGGGCAGCATCGAGAGCCACCGCTACTACCTTGCCCGCCGAACCCTACTCGAGATGCTCCATGATCGTGGCTACGTCGTCCCGCAGTCCGACCTCAACCAGTCCCTCGAGGAGTTCCGGGCCGCCTGCACCCAAAACCCTGACGTCGAGCGCCTTCGCATCTGCTCCGCCCACCGCTCCGACCATTCCAAGCGCGTAAGCAGCTGCTCACTCTTCGTGCACGAACTTCACTTTTACCACGTGGAAGGTCAGACCTTTCTACGAATCTCTTCTCTTGGGTCTGCCCCCTTGAGTTTGCTCCTGTTTTGTAATTGAGCTCAATGTTAGTGAGCTGTTGTGTCTGCTATACGGTCGAGCTGTTTGCATCGGATTCTGCAACCATGAATACTTTCTTCTCACTCGATTCTCGCAATCATGTCAGATTATGGCCATCTTCTGCGGGCCGAGCATCGTGAAGGTGAATGTAATGAGGCACATTGGGAGTCAGATTGCTAACAAGGACAGTTTGAGTGGCCTGATTCTAGTCCTGCAAAGTGAGATCACCAATCCAGCCATGAAGCATGTGGAAAATTGGGCCTTTAAGGTTGAGATATTTCAGGTACTCTTTTTTGGGGACAATCCGTGTAATTGCTATCTATGCTGGATTACCATTTAATTTGGACTCTAGTTTGTGGTTTATTGCATGTGATGCTATTTTTCAAATCCACCTTTCCATAGACAATGGAAGTGATATATTTGCATTTTTCGGGGCCAAGTTTCCTTTGGGTGCTCAATGCTAAATGTTGCTGCATTTGGCCAGTAGATGGCAAATTTGTCCTTTTTGGGTATGTGCTTGAGCAAGGTTTAGTAATGAAGGATTTTGTCTGGCAAAGATATATGACTTAACATACTCAATCACCTGCGTTTACTAGTATAGGTTGATGAGGTATAATCAAGTTTCTGATACAGTTGCTTTCCGTCAAGGTATGCATAAACCATTTTGAAATTGAAAAAAAAAAAAAGTTGGGTTGGAAACACTGATTATTGTTTGAATCAAGCTTTATGTCTTACATCAAAAGTGGTTGGTAAACTGGTTTCCTTAACATCACGACATGTTTTTCTTTGGAGTTGAATTGATTTAAGTTCGTTCATCATATGGATCTTATAAAAATGCCACATTTCCATGATCTTCATTGATGCGGTCTATGGAGATTATACTTGAAATTGATAACTTTCGATTATAATGTACATCTGTCTAATCACTGCTTGATGTGCTCTCAGATTACTGACTTGCTTGTTAATATAACAAAGCACGTCCTCAAGCCAAAGCACAGGGTTCTTACTGAGGATGAAAAGCAGAAACTCTTGAAGAAGTATAGCATACATGAGAAGCAGGTCAGTTTGTTGTCTTAGGAAGTTCCAAATTTCATCATAACCATATGTTTCCATTTAGTGATGATGTTTCTTATGCAAGTACTGTTTTCGTAATATGCAAAATGGTCAGGGTTCATTTTGTATACTACTTGAAGGATTGTATCAAGTGCTCTTTGATCTGATTTTTTTTTATAGGATTAAAAACAGGGAATTTGGTAGATCGTTGGGTTCTGAATTTCGCATTTCGCTTTCTAAAAGAATTCAGCAGATTTTTCACTTAATTTTCTTTGTTGCCTATTGTCCAGCTTCCTCGAATGCTGCTGAAAGATGCAATTGCGCGGTACTATGGGCTGGAGAAGGGGCAGGTGGTGAAAATTACACATAGCGGCGAAATCACCGGCTCCCATGTCACATATCGCTGCGTGTGGTGATTGCTAAAAAAAAAAATGTGATCTATTCACTTGTTCCTGGACAGTGCTGAGAATCCTCTATAATGTAAATCGATTATCGGAACGCCTGTAGTATCCTTGTACTCCCTTTTAAACTGAAGTGCTTGCCGACTTAACTGATCTCTTCTTTGTTTTAGTTCTGCCGATGTAGTCTCTCCTTTATAGTCTGTCGCAGCTTACTCATCAGAAAGTCGCATCTCTCTTTCTCAGTATGTCATCAAAGAACCGGTGCCTTGTGCCGACAATTTCATTGCATGATATCAGTCGGTCATGAAACTCGCCTAGTGGCAACTCTCCCGATCCAATTGTAGTAAGTTAACATAGCTCGTAAAAAAGTATGGCTTGCTGTTTTTCCAACTTCTTGTTGGTCATTAAACGATCGAAACATAGCCCGTAAACAAGAACACACTCTTTTCCTGACTTCTTGTTAGTTGTCGATATTATTATTAATCAGAGACGGGAATCCGATGAAAGCTGGAAGGTAGGGGAAGTCGTAAGGGGAAATACCATAGAGGGGCTATTCTAAACTAGCCTAAAACCGGACGTGCTGCGGTGCAGTGTACAGGGTGCTAGTTGCAAAGTCAAACTTTAGGGACCATATTGTAATTAACTTAAAATTCAGGGTGCGACTGCAACAACTTCATCCCCCCCCCCCCTGTTTTCTCTCTCTCTTCCCCTCCAACTTTTCTTCAAAATTCAGTCTTCGTGCTGTTGAGATATCTCTCTGTCGCTCGAAGAAGTGCCGGCGATTCATCGGAACTGGTCGGAATCGGTTACAATGAGCGACATTATAGCCCCGTTGGTGGATGCTCCGTCAATCGAATCGAAGAGCGGATCCGATGCGGCCAGAATCGCCGAGGTGAAGGCGTGGCTCGCCTCTCAGTTCGAAGCAGCGGGCAAAGAAGTGCCTGAATTCGAGTACAATTCCCGAAGCATCGCTCATCTCTACAATCTGGCGACGATTTCCCAAGCCAAGACTCAAGCTGCCAACATCGTCGCCGCCGATTTCCGCCAGAAGGCCGCCGAGTATCGGTCACAAGGTCAGGAACTCCTGATATTCTGTTTATACGATGTAAGCAGAAACTTATGGCCCAGTCAGAAAGTCTAGGTGATCCATAGGTTGGATTGGCATATTAGAATAGTGGAAACTGCGATGCTTTAGATCGGAGTCGGTGCCATGATGCCATTCATTGATCATAATGGCTTCAGTATTATGCAAATGTATAGCTGTTCCATGGAATAATTTGGTGTAGAATTAATGCCGTCGGCTCCTTATTCTAGTTTCTGCTCACTGAAGTTATGGATGGTACAGCTGCTAGGATGAGGGAGATATTGGAGGCTTCCGGGTTAGCGCAAGAGAGTTTGCCATCAAACATTGTGGCGTCAGCTCAGGCGCTTGCCAATGTGGCAAATCTGCTGAATATAAGGGATACAGAACTTAGTAGGTGAGGAGCCATCCTTTCATCCATATCATGGCTCTGTGCTGTTGTTACATCGGTTTTCTGAGTTGTGATTGGTGGAAGCACAGTTTTCTCATAGCGATGGGGGACATCTCCTTGAGGAAGACTAGCGTAGAGGAGAAGAGGGCTAAGGTGGAGAAAGATTCCAAGATTCTTCTCGATTACATCCGTAAGGCAATAACGAGGCTATCCGACTTGAAGAGGTACCAAATTCTTGATTAGAAGTAAAACTGCCAAGTTCTCTTTGAACTTTTCTGCGGTGATGATTGATCCCCTGACCTTTGCAGGACACATGCACAGCTCGAAGATCATGTAGCGCCTTGTGAGGTTCAAATGGACAAATGGAAAACAAACTTGGCAGTGATGGCCTCAAAAGAACGTCAATACAATCAGCAATATGCCAACTACAAGGTATCATTACTCTTTCAATTCAATATTGAACAGCGTATAACGTGGGAACTTCTGTTCTCGCGGCGTTGCTGGTTATTTGTAAGCTTTGCAGATGACATTATGGGCTAAGACTTTCTCTTATATTATCATTAAAGAGGACTTGCGCTTTTTGGTAAAACAATTGGCAGGCTGCACTGAATCGAGTTGGCTACACCCCAGAGGTAAGCCATGGTGTGTTGGTAGAAATGGCAGAGCACCGCAAGGAGTTGGAGAAGAAAACGGAGCCCATCCTCGACACCCTGAGGAGTTACCAAGATTTGCCTCCGGTAATTACTTTATTTATCAGATTTGAGTCACGGCGATGTTAATTTGATAAATCACAGTAATTCGTATGTTGTTCCATGGTGATGCAATTATCATGATTGTGTTCTGCTTCTGCAGGACAAAGCTTTGGCTGCTTTGGCTATCGAGGACAAGAAAAGGCAGTACGCTGCTGCTGAGAAGTATTTTGAAGACGTGCTGCATTCGGCCCTTTCTTCAACTGATTAATCACAATGCCATGCTATGTTAGGCTTCTCATCATCGACAGTTAAAAATTTGATGTCAAACTCTTTGTGTTGTGTGAAATGTTGCAGCATAATGTTTTGTATTTTTAGTGGAAGAATGTAAATGATTAAAAGCAAAGAATGAATTGTGTCAAACAAGTACTTTATTACTTATAATGAGCATTATTGCAAAATGGGACGAGGCCATGGAAGTACATTCAAGCTACAAGCTAAATCTTCAAATGTTGATAGATATCATACATGCAATCATCATCTCATTTTCGATGGCCACTTAGTAATAGGTACATACTATTAGGTTATCCGACACCCCACAATGTGATTCGAGCTAAGAAAGATGGATTCTAATGGCTTTCCAGAATTCTTGTGACAATCAAAATCACCAACAGCGAGATTGAAGTATATTATGCATCCAGTCATACAGGTACTATGATGTCGAGTTCTTGTTAAAGTCTGCATCACTTCTTGCGAGCTAAAGCTGCAGCAATACCGCCAGCCACAAGTCCTACTGCGGTAGCAGCAATCCCGATTCCAATGACACCATCTGCATTGTCAAACAAACACGTTTCTGAATGCTTCCATTCATGATAGTTTGATGTTACTTAAAGGAAGAGTTACGCTTAGAGATTCAACTCTAACCTTTGGTAACTTTACCTTCAACTGCCTTCTTGAGGGTCAAAGCCTGCCTCCAATCAGGGGCAATCTACAAAATCCAAAGTTCGGCATGTGAAAATAATATTACAAAGCTATTATTTGGACATCTTACAAGCTCAAGAAGCCGAAAAGTTTCAGTAAACCTCCAAACATCGCTGCACAAGCTGCCAGCTTTTGGAATATTCACCACTTCTGTAATAACCAACGGCCAGAAGATAAAGCTTCTCTCTCTGTTGTAAAGTGGTGCTTGAATTTGTTAATGAAGCTGCAGGCGAGCATAATTTGGATCAATTAAAAAGGAGAATGCACAGGTTGAAAGATGAAATCATCAGCATGAAATATCATCTTTTCACAGGGGCAAACATCGTGCTTTCCATGAATTAGGACTCTTGACAAGCTGGAGCTCGTCTTCACAAAATGTATAGAAGCACATGAGAGTTGAATGAAGTTGTATATAACATTCACAAAACAGCCAGGTCTAGAAGCACTTAATATTCACTTTTGATTCTCTTTCATGGAAGAAAACTTAAGTCTGAAAGCAGAACATGAGATGCAGGTTATTTTTCTCATTAGAAGGGCACGATGCATTCTGAAACCTCAACCATAATTAGCTGCATTGCAAGGACTAACATTCATGGCGTATGCTCTATGGGAACTGAAGCATAAATCTACCTTCAAGCATAGCAATTCCACGTTGCACATCTTCTTCTCTTCTAGAATGAACAAGAGCCCATGATAACCTCATGATACTCTCGCTTTTGAGTTCATCTGAACCACCATTTGCAGCTTCAGCCACATCTCTCTCACAGCCCTATCAAGATAGGCCATGTTATTGCAATTACAGAAAATGATGACGAGGGCAAAAGCATATAACGCACACTTTGACTATCTTCTTTACTACAGGTAGAAAACCATAGAAGGAGACAGAGCAAATTACGATATCTGACTCATAAGGAAACGTATGTAAATTGACTGCCAGGAAAAAGTCCTGATGGAAATGGTAATGGTATATATACCAATGTGTCAGAAGTTGACAACATTAGTGACCGGCCGGAGAAGAAAAAGAAATTCTACAACATTATTATCAACTAGGCTTCACAGATCTGAGACCTTTTCTCTTCATCCTCCGCTGAACAATGAAGCGTCTATCATCTTACATAGCGCTCCACAAAATTATCCCAATGGCAGCTGAAGAATTTTGTTGATCTAATTGTAAAATTACCGAACCAGTTCGAGAATGAATCCCGTATTGCGACAACTTAAAGAACACCTCCCATCCCATAAAATCAGTTTAAATCTCAAAGAAGAAAATATCGGATTTGCTAATCGAATCTATCGAGAAAACGCAGCAATCAACCTTCAGCATACACAAATAAACATTATGCAGTCGGATCATTACATTATCCAATTGTCCAAAATTATACGGCACAAATTTACGATTTCATGAAAATAAAGAAAACCGAAAGACGCGTACGCCATAGCGTCTGGTCGCTATTCCTGAATTCTAACTACGTACAGATTTACCAGCCAAAACTCATTTAGCAGCCAGTTCTGACGGACGAGCTAAATTCCGTATGAAACACTTACGAGGATAATGTCGGGGTCGCACCAAGGGATTCGATCGTCGCCCTTGAAGAAGCTGCCAACGGAGTTGAAGAACTGGCCGATCTTAGCAGCCATTAATAAGTGTCTGAGGTTAATCTGAACGCTCGAAGCGCAGAGAGAAGGCGGTGTGGATCTCCGTCTGATGTTCAAACGAAGAAGGATGACAAGTTTACCTATGGCGAGCTTTACAGCTTCAGCTATGGCAAGCTTCTATGAAATTGGGAGGTGAAGCGAAGCAATGAAGAGGAAGAAGACGCTGACAGGAACTGCAAATTAATCACTAAGCAATGGAAAATACGTAATAATAGAAAAATAAAAGTTATATATTATTAAATAAAATAATTTGGTCAACGGTTACAGTTTGCCCTCTCTTTCGTGGGCCGGTCCGGAGTCAGCCCGAACATCGAAATGGGCCGACTGGTTCCGGTTTCCGGTTTGACTATGCTCGGAGCACAGAAAACAGTTTTCCAATCTTCTAATTATAACAGGCAATTCAAGAAAATAGCATGGAACTTCTATTTT
Organism: Punica granatum; assembly: GCF_007655135.1. Classification (NCBI taxonomy): domain Eukaryota; kingdom Viridiplantae; phylum Streptophyta; class Magnoliopsida; order Myrtales; family Lythraceae; genus Punica; species Punica granatum. Next base: position 39,932,618 of record NC_045128.1, on the reverse strand, counting down.
CACATGTCGTACTAGGAACTAGAAAGCGAATATTATTCGAAAAACACTACAGTTGGATGCCATTCCATTTTATTCGATAAAATCGCGTCTGCTTCATCACGGAGGTAGTTTTCCCGGGATGTATTCAATTCCCGGTCCTTCCGATCCTCAGGTACACGGGGAACTTGACGATCTTCGGGCTGTTTCCATCTTCATTCCAGGCACGTTCGAATTTCTCTATGACGTTGCTGCTCAGAAGCTCGACGCCTTCGCCCTTTGCCGTCTGATACGCTGACCACGACCTGATATATGTGAAGTACTCGGTGAGGGTCATTGCTCTCTCGCTCACGAACCTGAACGGTCCTGTGCTGTCTGCTCCTTCGACTGGTTCGAACGGGAAGTCGATGCCCCTGTACTCGTTGTCCACCAGCTTCCTTGCCGGATCCCAGAATGGATCCGAATCGGCATAGAATGGCCGGAACACCGAGTCTACTAATCCGTTGACTTCGGGCACGGTGTAGCACCAAGCGGCGATCAAGCCATTCGGTTTTTTAAGCGCCCACTTGACCTGTTGGTAGAACGTGGGGAGGTCAAACCAGTGGAGGGCCTGCGCGATGGTCACTAGATCAAGGCTCGATTCAGGAGCGATCTTCTTCTCCAGCTCAGTCCAGGACATGACTGGAGAGGTGAGCTCGTACCGCACATTGGGGAGCTTTGGTGCGAAGCCGAGCTGCGTCGGGCTCGTATCGGTGGCCACAACTCGCTCGTAGATCTCCGCAAGCTAGAACAGATAAAAACAAAAAGGTCAAAACTTCTAAAGGATGGATCAAACCAATTAAGATCTCATTGACTTCAGCGCCAAAGGATCCAAGCGAGAGATCAGGAGAAAGTACAGATTGGGCGGCTTGGCCGCTGCCCGTGCCGACGTCCCAGGCGAGGCCGTGGAAAGCCGCTTTGGAGGCTATGAATTGGAAGAGCTCTGCCGGGTAGCTCGGCCGGGTTTTGGCGTACTGCTTCGCTTGCTTCACAAACAGATCAGCCATATCTTATCTGTTTCTCGAAGGAAAAATGTTGCGGATGAAATGTGAAGCATTAATTGAATTATATACACTTCGTGAACTTGTCAATTCTCGAGGGATAATCTGAATTTTCCCATTTCCTCGGAAGCTTCGTTTCACGTAGAAGAATAAAAATTCGATTGCTCCATCTTCTTGACCAAAGAGAATTAGGCTTGGTTTGGGAGTGTTGACGCTGAAGTATAATTGCTGAAAAATAGGTGCTCATTTTTAGAATAAGTAAAAGTATTTGAAAAATAACAATTGAAAACTATTAAAAGTAAAAAATGTAATTATTAATACTTGAAACATAATAACCATAAATAATTTTTATAAGCACCTACTAACTTGTTTGAGAAAATCATGTTTGTAATCACAATTTTGACCTAAACCATGATTTCAAAAACTCTCCCCAAACATTAAATCTTATAAGAAAAAGTGAACATGAAATCTCTCACTATAGTCCCAAACGAACTCTTAGTCAAGATCGTTTGGAAAGAAAAATTTGATTGCTCCATCCTCTTGACCAAAGAGACTTAGTCAAGAACGGTTGGCTCATGTCTTGGCCAACCCATCTTGGAAACGTACAGCCCATTTGATTTCGCAATCCGATTTTATGATTTTACCACTCTACTTACTACATAATAAAAGTCAACAACACAATTATTACTTTTTCATTTTTCTTTAATTTTTTTAACAATTCAATTCAATTTTTAATAATAAATTTTCTCGATTATGCATTACTTTTTTCATAATTCAACAATACAATCATTACTTTTTTTCAACTATTCATTACTTTTTTACACTTTTTCTCATTATAAACCAATTAAAATCAAAACTTAATCCAACTCAACTCTAAAACCAAACACACTAAAAGCCTGTTTGTTTTGGGAGTTAAAATAAAAACCAAACACATTTAAAGCCTGTTTGTTTTAGGAGTTAAAATCACTTTGATTTTAACTTTAACTTTAACTTTAACTCAACACACTACACAACAAAAATATATATTTCCCAAGTCAAAAATTTTAACTTTAACTTTAACTCAACACATTACACAACAAAAACACACGTTTTTCAAGTCAAATTTATAATCCCAACTCATTTGTCATTTTTCACGATCAAAATTAAAATTACTTTAACTCTGAATCCAAACGCACCGTAAAATTCCCCGAAGCCTTGGTCACACAGCTACCCAGGTTGCACTCCGACCATAGCCCCATTCTTCTTTCTCTGAATCCTTCCACCACGATCAAATTAAACCAACCTTTCTATTTCAAAACAATCTGGCTATCCGATTGGAGTTTCAGAGAATTAGCCAAAGATACTTGGCAATTGGCAAACCGAGTTCATCCGGTGGCAGTTGGTCTATTCACTGAGAAAGTCAAACTTGGAACAAAGACATTTTATGGCAACATTTTCCACAAGAAGCTAAAATGTCTCGCGAGATTGGAGAGAATTCAAAGGGCTCAAGAAAATGGGCCGAGGCCCTATCCGAGTAATCTTTTAAAACAACTACGACAAGAATACTCGGACCTCCTGGGCCAAGAGGAGGAGTTTTGGGCCCATAAGGCACGTCTCAATCACATCGCGGATAGGGATCGGATTACTTGTTTCTTCCATGTTTCCACCATTATAAACAGGAGGAGAAACAAGATTTTAGTCATTCGTACAAATGTGGGGGATTGGATTTTTAATATTCACGCCATAAAAAATCATATTCAAGGCCAATTCATCAAGATATTCAGCACGGATATGCACTGCTCGAAGTGGAAGGCAAATCCAGGACCTATTTGGAGAAGACCTTGCGGTAGCATCTGCCTTAATTGACTACATCGGGTCACCTTCTCATTACAAGGTCGCAAGTCACCCGGACCGGATGGCCTACACCCATATTTTTATAAAAAAAAAAATAAAAATGTTGGGATGTGGTATGCCTTTCGCTGTGTTCCTTAGTCCAAGAATTTTTCAACAGAGCTTTCCCTCCTTGAAGGTGTCAACTTGTTCTTATTCCAAAAGGAGCAGCCCCTAAAACCATCAACCAATACATGCCAATAAGTTTGTGTAACTCAGTATACAAGATCATTTCTAAGATCTCGGTAGCAAGAATTCAGCCACTCCTTAAAGATCTCATCTCCCCCATTTCTAGTGTAGCTTCATTCCGGGAAGGAGGGCATTTGATAACGTAGTGATCCTTGGAGAAGTTCTCCATTCCTTCAAAACGGAAAAAAAGGGAAAGTGAGAAACTTTGTGCTCAAGCCGGACCTTGAGAAAGCATATGGCAGGTTAGAATGGAGCTTCCTTCGCAAAGTTTTACTCCATTTCGGTTTCCCTGAATTTTGGATTACACTAATCATGAAGCGTGTCTCATCGACAACTGTGTCTGTGATGTTCAATGGAGGCTGCCTTGATGAATTTCAACCCTTTAGTAGAATTCGACAAGGCGACCCCTTGTCACCATACCTTTTTCATTCTTTTTATGGAATATCTTTCCAACATGACCCATATCCTCTTTATCCCATGCAATGTACGATGCTGCCCTAGTCTATTACTTCCTCACTTGACAGAATAAATAGCGATTTCTTGTGGGGTTCCTCATCCGAGAAGAGAAAGTTACATTTAGTAAACTGGGATACGGTTACTCTCCCAAAGGTTGACGGTGGTTTAGGTATCCCCGAGATCTGACCTCAGGAATAAAGCATGTCTTGGGAAGTTTGTCGAGAGGACTGTCCTGGAGGTACTCCTTAAGCTCGCCTCATCAAACAAAAAATGAACAAACGAAAACTAGGATTTATGTGGAAAGGATCCGCTAATTGGAAAGTTTTTAGGGCGGGATTGCTCACATGGGACAAAGGATCCAAATGGGTCATCGGTAATGGATCCAGGGAAAACGTCTGGTACGATACTTGGGTTGGAAACTGCCCTCTATGTGATTGCATACAGGGGGCCCTACCTCAAGCCGAGGATTCAAGGACTGTTGGCACAATCATTATGAGCGCTAAATCATGGACCTCAATAACATCCCTTTCCTTCTTCCCCCTGAGATCAAGGAAGCCATTCTCGGCATTCCACTAAGCTCCTCCAACGATCATGACCATCGTCTGGTATGGAGCCTTACAAGAAATGGGTCTTTTTCAACGAAGTCCGCTTACTCTGCTCTCCTCAACCATCCCAAATTGTCATCGAAAGCGGACTAGTCTTGGATTTGGACGAGTAACGCAATAACCAAGATCCAACTTTTTATTTGGATCTGCTGCCATGGAAAGTTGGCGATTAGATCCCACTTGGCCAACAGAAGTTTTATCCATTGACCCATGATGTTCTTTGTGTATTTGCTAGGATGAGTCAATCCAGCATATTCTTAGGGAGTGTCCCATCCCCCGTTATTTCTGGGATAGTGTTTGCATCCCGTCTTCTAAGCGAGCCACCTTCTCTATCGCATTGAGAGATTAGAACAAACTTAATAGCTCTCCCTCTCAACCTTCTTCTCTGGGAATTTCATGGGGTACCTTCTTCCCGATAGCCATTTAGAACTTACGGAAGAATCAAAACAGTCTACTATTCTCTAGCAAACCTCTCCATAGTGACCTATACATACACACCGTTTGAGCTTGCTGTTGAGAATAAGAGTTCGACTGTTAGAAGTACTTATAAGCCTACCAAACAAATTTAGCTGAAATGGGAGGCCTCATCTGAAGGGGTCTTCACCCTCAACACTGACGGATCTATAAAGGGGGACTCAGGAAGGGTTGGTTGTGGGGGTTTGCTTCGAAACCACTGTGGGAATTGGCTGAAAGGTTTTACTATGAACCTGGGGCGCACTTCTATCCCCGTGGCAGAGCTCATTGCCCTCCGGCAGGGGCTACAGTTAGCCCTCTTATGTGGAGTTAGAAACTTCTGTATTTATGTAGATGCTTGATTAATCGTTGATTGGGTGTGGGGGGTGTTACTTATACTCTATTTCAACCCATCATCGATGCTTGCAAGAGGCTGTGCTCACATATGAATGAGGTTCAACCCACACACATTTACAGGGAGACGAATGGATGTGCTGATGCTCTAGCCAAGATGTGGAGGGACCAAGATGCCAGTTTAGCAGTTCTCAACTTAGCTCCCATTTTACTTTCTCAGATGTTCTTAGATGCAAATGGGACATATTTTCCATGTACTGTAGCTAATATTTCAGCAGAAACTCTTTGATATGCTTTAATGAAAAAAAAAAAAAAGAGATGAACATGTGAATACAATAGTTGGGATCAATTTTATATTCTGATGGTCGAAAATGAACGATGAGTATCGATAAAATATCTCATAATGTATTTATCATAATTGAATTTAATTATAACAATGCTACTTTCATATCCAGACAAGTAATGTCTCGCTCGGGTTAACATGAAGTCCACTCTTAGTAGTTCTTCACAATAGATCTGATGTGGTGTGATCCCCTGGTGAATGCATTAAAACTTACCTAGCATTATGTTTCTGCATAGTTTCTGGAATAAATAGAATTTGGAATTTCATCCAGAAAATCACTCACTTTAATCACCAGGTTATCCTGTTAGCTTAATAGACAGTGATAGAAGTTAACTAGCAGCCTCAGGTTCTACTTTAGTTTGGTCCCTAATTAGTTTTGGTTTGTAGCAAAATTAATTAACTGCCAAACCCTTAAACGATATAATTCCGAAATGAGGTTTAATTCAGTCAGATCATATTGGGTTTATATTGTACATATTTTTGATAAATTACTTTTTCTTTTTGACATATATCTCCACCGAAAAAACCATCTCAATCCAAAAATTCGGGCTATAAATGGAATTGAAACCCAAGTTTCATATATACCTCACGATTTTTTTTCTTTTTCTTTCAGATTCCTTCATTTTCATGTAAAGATCAACTCCTTACCGAGTATGTTCACTATCTACTCAACCGAATGCGAATGCGCCTTATCAAAATTTATTCTTTATAGCTTATACAACAACTATTCCCGCAAAAATCCAACTTTACGGTTAAATATATCGAAAATGAAAATTCCTTTTCACTGCGGGATTACTGGTGATCGTGTTATTTGTGTGGTTTACAACCTCGTTGCACCTTTGATTGTTTGTTTTCTAGACTGCATAGTTCATTTTGATCTAAGGTAAATGGTCAACATCGGCCCACTCTCTCAGTACTTTTGAATTTTGGATAATATAAAATTGACCCCAATTGTTTTTTATTTTTTCAAAACAACCCACCCTCTTCTCTCTCTCTCTCTCTCTCACGCACGGCGGCACGGACACGCTTGCTCACTCCTCCCCTCATCCCCGCCTACTTCTTCCACCTGCCACCACCTTCACTCTCTTCCAATCCGCCCCATGCGGGTTTCTCCGAGTTACGCATAATCAGGAAACCCGCATCTCTACATTGACTGAGCGACACGGGTCCCCATCGTGGCTTCGGCTCCATTGGGTGAAGGAAGAACTGTGTCAGCAGAGCAGGAGCGGGAGAGCCATGGAGGTGACGTCAATTCCGGCCGACACTTACAAGGTAGGATTTTTCGGGGCGGGGAAGATGGCAGAGAGCATAGCGAGAGGGATGGTCCGGTCGGGCATCCTCCCGCCTTCCAGGATCTGCACCGCCGTACACTCAAACCTCACACGCGGCCACGCCTTCGAGTCCTTCGGCGTTTCCGTCCTCCCCGACAATCAGGCTGTAATGCGATTCCTTCCCTCGTTCTCTTTCTCTATCTGTTCGCTCGCCCGAGCTTGTTTTTGTCCTCACACTGTCGAAATGAGGCTAAAGTTTTGGTCTTTGTGACCAGGTGGTGAAAGACAGCGATGTGGTCATCTTCTCTGTGAAGCCCCAAGTTGGTCCGTACATCCTTTATCTACTCAATCTTCATTTGCTAGCAGGAATGGCAGTAGTTTATCTAATTCAACATTCATATGAAGTGATTGCCATATGTTGCACTTCTTTTATTGGGAAACTTGAATTGAAAAGAAGATAGCAAGACGAAAGATTGCGAATCCAACCAGTATTCCACTCATAAGGAAATGCTTTTGAGTGTTGAACAGCAATCAGCAATTATGGTTTGGTTACAAGGTCTTGTCCTGTACGAGGAATGGCATGTTTGCCATTAGATTGCTGATATTACACTCATTGTCAGTTTATATACTTATATATATATATATATATATATTTGTATCATTCCTCTCTCTCTTGTCTCTCATTGTTATTGCAGTTAAAGATGTGATCTTACAGTTGAAGCCACAGCTATCCAAGAAGCAACTTTTGGTTTCAGTGGTTGCAGGGATAAAATTGAAAGATCTTCAGGTATGCCCGTGTTCACATTCTGTTTCAGCATGGTTTACCTTTCGCGTGGCATCTTCGTCCACAGTTACAGTTACAGCTGCACTTGTTTGTCAGGAATGGGCTGGTCATGAACGATTCATCAGGGTGATGCCGAACACTCCTTCTGCAGTGGGCGAGGCAGCTTCAAGTATTATTCTTTGTCCTTCCCACGGATTCTGGTGTCATTTTTGAGCAATTGCATTTTTTTTTTCTGTTTTTAGTTATCATGCCTTTGGAAGGTCGCCTTCCCTTGAGTATGAGTTGTTTGGGCAAAAGCTGCATTTATCTATCAAGCGGTCCTTTAGATCAAAGCTGCAATTTCTCACTTTCCTGTAAGGTTTCACAAATATTGTGCCCCTCTTATTAGCTTTAACTTGTATAGCCATGAGCCTTGGAGGTGCGGCAACAGAACAGGACGGAGAGCTAATTGCAACTCTATTCGGATCAATCGGCAAAATCTGGAAAGCTGATGAAAAATATTTTGATGCGATCACTGGCCTCAGGTAGGTCTCTTCACTCTAGAAAAGATGTTGATGTTCTATACGCTGTAAAAGGTCTGACATTTTATGGATCTGTTCAGCGGGAGTGGTCCAGCATACATCTTTTTGGCTATAGAGGCTCTGGCTGATGGAGGAGTGGCTGCAGGTCTACCTCGAGATCTCGCACTGAGTCTAGCTTCACAAACCGTAAGTTGTCGATGCTTTAACATTGCTTGTCTCGATTTCAATGACTCCTAACAACATTGTAGTGGAGTGTACTGAAATACAACTAGCCATGTGGTTCATTTTTGCGGAATCAATGGACTTTGCTTACTCCTGAAGGTGCTCGGAGCAGCAACTATGGCCTCCAAAAGCAGTAAGCACCCGGGCCAGCTCAAGGATGATGTGGCATCACCTGGGGGCACCACCATTGCAGGAATCCATGAACTAGAGAAGTCCGGGTTCCGCGGGATACTAATGAACGCAGTTGTTGCAGCTGCTAAGCGCAGCAAAGAACTCTCCCCGAGCTAATTGCGGCATCCTCACTTCTCAACCCAGAGGACGGGGCCCCACATTTTTGTTCAAGCTTCCACAACTCGAACTGATATTGCGGCGCTCTCTGTTTTCTTTCTTTAGGAGTACTTTAAATGCCGACGTGGCTAACAATAATGTAAGCACAGCCGATTCATTCTAGTATTTATGAGGCATTTCTGACCGATTAATTACTGCAAACAGACTGCGTCCGGTAAATGAATGATTGTTCGGATCGAGACCAGAAAACAGGATTCAAGAAGAACACGACAATGTTTTAGTCCATATCTCCTAAGGCGATACGCCGATGTCCAATGGACATTGAGAATAAACTTGGGCCTAAACACTATGGACCAAGGAGGCCCATTTTCTTCCCTCTGTACATGGAGGAAGCAGAGCATGGCATGGAGAACCTCCAGTAGACATTGATGCTCCGTTTGGTTTCGGTTTCGCAACTAAAATTACAAAAATTGTAACTTTAATTTTAACCCAACAAACTATGTAACAAAAATATATATTTTTCAAGTAAAAAATTTTAACTTTAACTTAACACATTATACAATCATTTATTATTTTTAACAATCAAAATGAAAGTTACTATGAAGCTCCGACAACCTCTTGAAGAATGGAAAGATCAAAACTTGTGGCCGTAATTCCAAATTAAGCCCGATAAATCCTCCAAGTTGGAATCTTTTTCCATGTCTTTATCGTCTCCAAGCTCAAATTGTTTACGCAACGTCACACAGGTCCTGCAATCTCAGTCTCGATCGTCCTCCATTGAAGCGGGTGAGAGGAGGTGAGGATAACTGAGGAAGAGAAGGTAGAGAAGCAAACAAAGAATGGGTAACCCAGCTTCCGATGGATTCTCAGTTATGGTGGTCTCATCCGGCAGAGGAGAGGAAGAACGGCAACGACGGCAGGAAGAAGAATGGCACGACTGCTCCGAGTTCCTCTCTCCAGCTCCAGGCGATGACTTCTCCGACCTCGAGCTCCTTCAGTTCCTGCGTCTCCAAGGCTCCGACAAGTCTGGGAGCCGTATCCTACGCATTGTCGGAAAATACTTCCCCGGTAATGTATACTGATAAGGGCTGAGCTCGAATTCCGCTTCTTAATTTTAGGTCTATCGATTACGTTGATTGTTGCTGTTGGTTCATATTTGGAAAGTCCGATGGCTTTGGTTCCGTCGCCGGCGATGCCTGAGTGCTTATCATTTTCATCCGCCAAATTTGCTTTTCTGCGAGTTGTGCCAACCATCTTAATGCTCCTAATCTGAATTGATAATGATTTTGGTTTGTTTCTTGAATGAACTACAGCTCCAGTTGTCAGCACAGAGCGGCTGAAGAAGTATGTTTTTCACAAGATGCAATGCGAGCCGCCCAAGAGGCCGTTCTGCATTGTTTACATGCATACGACTGTCCTAAAGCAGGACAATTGCCCTGGCATAACTATCTTGCGATGGATTTATGAAGAACTCAATACTGAGACCAAGGACAGGCTTCAAGTCGTGTACTTCATCCACCCTGGGATAGGCTTCTCTTTGCTACCATTGGACGATTCTTTGTTTCGGGAGGGTTGGTTGATCTATCCTACTCCGTGATTATTTTCTTAATACTATGTTCTTCCTGTGTAGATTGAAATGCACGAATTAAGTGTTCCCTCTCATTTTCTCTAATGCGTTCAGCTTGTACTGGAAGATCAAGTATATAAGCCGGCTGCAATACCTGAGGGACTATGTCGAGGAGGATGAGGTGGAGATTCCCGAGTTTGTCCGGGAACATGATCAGGTTCTTGAGCAAAGACCACTCGCTGATTATGGCATTGAACCACTCACTCTATCCTTGACAGAGATGCCTTCCACACCCAACTCATCATTTGGGAGCTATGAAGATAGATGTTCATCAAGTGAATGAGCTCATGTCTTAGTTTTGTGTATCTATTGATCCTCGCCGACACTTGACATGGCCCCTTCCGCCCATTAGATGGTTCAACCATTTCCAGGACTCCAGGGTACCACTGTGGTCCCCTGCAGCTTGGGACCCAATGGCAGTATCTCGGTTTTTCATCCTGTTCATCATCTGCTGAAAGTTGAGTTTGTGTTGATCATTACTGAAGAAGGAAAGAGGATGGGAAAGGAAATAGAGGTGATCATACGTCCTTCATCAACGAAAGAAAAGAAGCTGTTTACAGAGGGAAATATGATAAGGCTGCGACTGGCAAAGCCAAACTGTGAATTCCCATTGACTTTCAAGTTGGTTGAATTTTTACGAACCAGGGGACTATTCTGAAGTGATCATTTCAGGAGCATTGTTCTTTCATATCTTCTGGCAATATGAAACCTCTGGCTGATTAAGAGCTTTGTGGTGGGATAACTTAAACACGTTCTATTATTTATTCCATCTTGGTGTTCTTGATGCGCTGTCGGCCTGATTGATCTGCGTCTGTCCGACTCACGACCACAACATCTGCAGAGACTGGATGTAGGGATAAGGGAAAATTGGAGTCCAGAGACATGCTGCTCGAATATTATAAAGCAAAGAAAAGAAGCAAATATCGAGGATGCATTTGTATGTCATCTTTTTTGTCAGTCTATATATGGATGCTCAATCAGGTCCCCTAATGTACGTAATTATACGACTACTACTTGGAACTACCTGCATTTATTATACAAAATGTCTGGTACTTCTCATCTGAGTTATGTGATTCTAAGAGTGGGACTTCATGATTTTAATCATTGAGATCATTGAGTTCCGTTACAATGATATGTGCATCAATCAGTTGGAAGACATTTTTGGCTTACCACATCATTTCTGATTATTCCGCCTAGATAGGCCTCTTTTGTTATTTGAGCCACCAGAAGGCGATTCTATTCCGAGTCGGGTTTCCTTCCAGGAAAACAATATCAAATGTGAGGCGATAAATCGAAATATGTAAACAATCATATTTGCAGCAACAAAAAGTTCACCAGGATGTTGGAAGAGGAAGGAAAAATTAGAAACCTCAAGGAGCTCTCTTTCATCTGTTCTGCTCCTTTTGGACAGTTCAATCTGAAGGGTTTGCCATTTCGGTGGTTATTAATTCATGGAGACTATGCCACTACATGGAGTATCTATATATGCTTACATTTGAAGTGAAGATATATATGTATATTCATGATCCGCTGGAGATTTGATTAAGATAATAACGCAGCATTGCTTTGATGTAATTGAAGCATTTTGCATCTTTACTCCAATTTTGACAGGCAAAGTTGGTTCACATACGGAATATAACTACCTAAGCAAAGAACGGAGACAAGATCGATTGAGTTGTCAAGGACTGTACCCGAACTTAAGCCCTGAGATAAATGTATAAGACACTTGGATTGTTTGAAGTTTCAGAATTATCGTATATACAACGCCATATATGAAATTGTCACGATGTCTTATCGAATAGTTAAGAGACTGCATATACGAAGGACATGGTACGGAGCCTTCTGCAACATTAGTGATGAAGGGACAACTCAACCAGGCTTGATTCGCTGAGGGCTCTGACTTAGACCGGACGACCAAAGGGCATTCCATTTTGAACGCTGACATGTTGATTAGGTTGATGGTTCATGGATATATGTTTTCAAAGGTAAAATTCCGGACTAAGAGTAATGGAGATGTGAAACCCTTGAGATTCCCATGATTTGGAATATGATAAAACTAGCAAACAAACGTCTTCAAATATCACTTACTATATCAATATTAAATACTCACAATTTTTTTTAAAAAAAACTCAAAATGTTTTTTTTTTAATATTGACTTAATTAACAAAATATACTGATTTAATGTCAGAGACTTGACATGCCGGTTTACCACGAGCTAAGTGGACAAATGAAGAGCTCTCCTTACAGGAGCCAACTTTGACATCCTATAAATAGATATATTCAAGGCAAAGAAAAAGGGTTTGTCGTAATGGCATCGTAGATGATGGGAGACTAAAAAAATTTAAATTTAATTTACTAATGAGATTTCTTGTGCTTCTTTATTTCTCCTTTCTTATCTCTCTCTTTTTTGGTAAATCTTATCCATCTCATTGTATCCTTTGTAATCGGATATATGTACATATATATTTACTTACCAAGTGGGAAGTTCATAAATCCACTTTGACCGGAATGCCGATAATTAATTTCTTTTAGTGGAAGTCTATGATAACGCAGAGTAACAACAATGGCTTGCCATTCAAACCAATTCCTCTGTTTTTTTTTTCTTTTCCAGTTATAATGTAGATCTACGAGCTTATTAAATGAAATAGAATTTCTAATAATTAATAAAGTGATATGAATAGTCCATCAGGTATTAAACTTAGAAGTTCTTAATTACCAAGAGAGAGCGTGCTTTACTGCGCTACATGTTCTTTTGTTTTGATTAAACAAATTTCCTTTATAAAAATACTAAAAACTTGTTGGATTAAAACAACATATAAATATATAATACATATGTAACTGAAAAAAAGTACATATATACACGTATAAATATGTATGTCATATATGCACATATTTTTATTGATATATTTGTTATGTGATTGAACATCAGGGTTAACTAAAAAGCTCCGATTGGGCCAAATAGGGGACAAAACGGATGCTTGCATGCATGGAGGGAATCTATGGATATATTAATTAAAACGAAATTATATTGTTTTATAACATTTGAAAATATAAAAATCAATATATAACATTAATTATTAAGCTGGCGAGTGGAGTCACACTCGATTGTATTGTTGCATTCATGCAATACAACCAATCAAGTCGTCCACAACCGGAAAATCGTTCATTTTTTAAATAAGACCCCATAAAATTGTATATATATATATATTAATGCATCCCTCTCCTAGCTCTTCGTGGCCAATCAAGCAGCACAACGTCCTTTGAATATCATAAATGGTGGAAATAAAATAAATAAGAGAAAATCAAAAAGAGGAATGGAGAGGACAGCGCATTTTCCCTCATGAGAACAACATTGCCCATGTCCAAACAAAAGATAACATGTATATACATATAAATATAAATGTATATTTAAATCCTATTTGGAACGCAATAAAAGAGGAGGGCCACCCCGATTAAAATAAAAGATTGATGATTCGTTTTTCTCTCAATTCTTAGTTATATATGCCTTTACAAAAATCCCCTTTATAATTTGTGATAGAGACAAATCGCACTATGTGTTTTTGTTAGGGACAATTAGTTCTCCTGTGGTATACTTCGTTAGCTATAGGAGGTTATGACGTTAGTTTTTTTTGTTCATTTTTAGTTCTCAATGTTTAACCTTTTAAAATCCAATTAGCCCTTTATCCAATCGTTGCAATTGATGTTTGGTCTCAAAGTCAATTCCAAATTGAAATGATTGGATTTGCACTAATGGAAACTGGTACGGAAGTTATGCATGAACGTAATGCTCATAACTTCCCTCTAGACCTAGAGAATTGAACCCGCGCATGGTGGATTCACGACCAAGACTGCCTTGATCCACTTGGCTACATCCGCCTCTTACTATTTTTTATTTAAAATGTAAGAATGAAATCATTTTGGTTCTAAATCTTTTTTCTTTTATCATTATTATCCTCAACCTTTTCATTTTAGTCCTAAAAAGATAATCGACAAAGAAGGAAGAGTCGGGGCCGCCAATCTGTGACCTCGATCTCTTTATGGAGGTCGTGGGCGTCCTTCGTGGATACCAACGACCTCGGTGGAGGGGTTGGGGACGCTAATAGGAGGCCCTAGCCCTCAAATCGATTGGGGACTTCGAGTCACAAAGGTCACAGGTATCCACGGAGGACGTCGGAGACCTCGATGGAGGGGTTGGTGGCCCCAGCCCGCGAATCGATCGAGAACTTCAACTCGAAGTCCCCGGTCAATTATGGGGCTGGGGCAGCCAATTGGCGTTCCGACCCCTCCACCGAAGTCTCCGTTGACCTTAGTGGAAGGGTCGCAGATTGGCGGCTCCAACCTCCTTCTTGTTAAGTTTCCTCTTAGGATTAAAATGAAAAGTTGATGATAGGAATAATAAAAGAAACATGATTTAGAATCGAAATGATTAAAAGATTAAAAATTGAGAACTAAAAAAGGAAAATAATTAATGTTATTATCTCATATGGCTAACAGAGTACACGACATGAGGGCTAATTGTCCATAACAAAAATACATGATGTAATTTGTCCCATTCCCAAACTACGAAGGAATTTTTATACTTTTCCCTAATTGTTACTAGCAATCATGCATGTGCGTGCATACAAAATTAAATATACGCAATTTGGAATAAAAATACATGAAATATAGGACGGTTAGTTGGGGGACAAGTTAATAAAATATTTTAATAAATAAAAATAATAAAGGAGGTCAAGATAAGCGGGCCATGAGTACAAAATATACCTTTTTTATTGGTTAATTAACATTAGATATGTTATTCTTTGGTACTTAATAATAAATAATATCTTATTCAGCCAAAAAGTTAAATAATATATAATATCTTATGATAAAGCAAAATTATGAGTTTGACTGTACGGGGTTGAAAGGGCTGAACTGAGGTCCTCCTTCATATGGATGAAGATTGAAGATGGCAAACACTCAGATTTTCCTTTCTTATCCCCCATCTCGATCTTAGAACCGAAATGTGTCATTGAACAGCACAATAGCGATCCATAAATTCAATCAAATTAATGGCTACGATTAGAACAAATTAAATCACGCATATATAATATATATAGCGGGGAGTTGGAAATGGGATGAGGATCAGTGAGCGAAATGAAAATAATTCAGAGCAAGAAATATACATATATATATATATATATAAACTCATACAGTTAATTATATCTAAGCCTGTCAATTATAGAATAATATAGCCCCCATGAGATTTGGCAATGAAACTCTTTGCCTGTCTAAGTTCATCTGATTCTAAGATGCACAATGGAGAGATCGACCAACGGTTGGAGAACGAGAGAACATATTAGTCGACCCAATGATCAAATCCATGTGATCAGTTATGAATCGGTCGGTAATTCTGCTTCTCATCTAGCCAGTCCGGATGTCATACATATATGAGATTTCTCAAGTTCTCTAGCTTGATCTCCGATCACAAACCGGCTGGGGCTGCAGGAAGCTAGCATTCAAAATTGAGCTAATACTCTCGAGAATGATGATACATTGACGGGTCCATGGGACTTTGTGATCCTTGCCGATTCAGAATCGCCTCGCCCTGGGTACAGGGACTGGTATTGTCGTTTTCCACACGGGATCCTATTTGAGAGGGACCTGTGGCGCCAAGATTCAGATAAACCATTCTTGTGTCAATTTGAATGTTCCCACTGCTCATTGTTGGGTAGTTGATGGCGGCAGCCCCGCCGGAAGAACTGCTTGCATTCTCTTCCTCGCGGGAGATCACCATAGCCGCCGATTGGACAAGCTCGAGGCATAGACGGAGCTTGTTTGGCTCTACATGGGCCAGCCCAGGGATGGCCCCTTTGAAGAGGAAATCAGTTGTTAGGGTTCGCAGAACATCCAGTGGCGTGATCCCATCAATCGTGCGGGCAGTTGGGTCTGCATGGTGATCGAGGAGCACCGACACCATGTCGGGGGATACCATCTCAGCCGCCACATGGAGTGGTGTCTTTCCTGCAGGTCCTGCCAGGAAATTCACATCAGCCGCCCCCAGCTCGAGCAAGGCCTTCACTACTTCCCGGCTGCAATTCTCCACTGCATAGTGCAAGGCCAATGCTTCGTCTAGGTTGAGCCCCTCGCCCATAACCATGAGCTTCACGAGCTCCACATCCGATGAGTCCAGAGCCCGCCTCATCCGTCGGATCTTCTGGTCCTCAAGATCAGTTGCTGCAGCCAGATCATGGGGATGATGGTGGTGCGAACTGATCAACGACCGTCTCGAAACAGATGATTTCAGCCGGATTTCTTCGATCTTGGACACGACCTCGATAGGGAGGTGTTTAGATAGGATTTCGGGTGGGAGGCCCGACTTTGCGACGAGGTGGGAGCAAGTGTTCCAAAGCTGAGGGAGCTCCTGCTTTCTTGAAGCTACTAACACTTTCATCACATCTTCAATTGAGGCTTTCTCCACCATGACCTCCAATTGTTTCTTCAAAAGATGAAGAAATTATTAAGGGAAAAAACCAACCACATCAAATGTGGAAATTTAATTTTAATTTGTTCACTCTTTCCAATAGGAATTAATCCAAATGTGGAAAAGACTACAATGGTGCAATTTCGGAAAGATTTTCTTTTGTTGCTGAGATAGGAAAACAAGACTGCTGCATATCCATCAGGAGCTAAATTAGGAAAAAGGGAAGTTTTGGGACGTTGGACTTAAAAGTCAGAAAAGAAACCATTTCAAGAAACTCAATACTTTCTATAAGGCAACATGAAATCAGTGATATCTTTGGACTAATTCACCGCTGCTTGGGCTAAACCGACATTTGTTAGTCTCACCTAAGAAGTTGAGGACAACTCGTGATGATCCCGGACTTAATTTTACCTATCCGTATATTTGTTTATCTTAATATTGCCTCATTGTGTTTTGCCAGTCATACCATATATAGATAATTGTACAAGAATCAAAAGTATGGCTTGTGAGTTGAGAAAACCTATTTTGCTAATCAATCATATCAGCGCTCCACTAACATCAAATCAAATGCTTCTAAATTATGGAGACATTATCAATCTTCCACGTTATCTGTGTATTAATGGAATCCATTTGAAATCAGTTCCGTGTAGTCTGATTTGTCATTAAGCTACCTGAGTGAGTAGGGCGAGCTGCTCAACACCGAAGGAGCAGGAGGCGGCGAGGGTGTCGAGGGCGAGATCGATGGCAGAGGTGCAGTGGGTGTGCCAGCAACCCCTCTCGCCGCAGTTGGGCCGGGGCTCATGCTTCTGGGGCACGATCGACGCGTGCCCGCTGTAGAGGAACTGCAGCACAAGGAGGAACACCTCGTACCCCACCGAGTTCACCGGTATAACCCCAACCCCAGGGGCTGGCCTACCGGTCGCACCAAAGGCCGTCCGCGAGGAGGAGGACGACGGACCTGCAGAAGAAGGCTCGGGGGCGTCGGGGCCGCAGAAGAATTTCCGGAAGAAGAGGCTGCGGGCGGCAAGGATGCAGCGGTGAGCATGGACGAGGCGGCCCTCGACGCTGAAGGTGACATCGCTGAAGGCCTGCCCGTTGATGAGGAGGTTGAGGTAGTCCAGGGAGAGGGATCTAAGGGAGTCTTCTGGGGTCATAGCTCCTCTTTTCTATGCTGCTTCTCTCTTTATATGACCACTATGCAGTTCTTGATAGAGAAGGGGGGAAAGCTAGAGAGAGATAGAGAGGGGAGGGGGGGCAAAGAAGAAGAATATGGGGTTCATTTCCTCATCTCTCTCTCTCTCTGTTGAAGGAGGAAGATGATGATCAGAGATGGAGAAATGGTGAGAGATTCTTCTGTTTGCCAATGGTGAGTAGTGGGGCTTAATGGGTCGGTGTCTCTGTGCACAGAATAGATATTTAGAGAGAGAGAGAGAGAGAAAAAGAAAGAGCAATTTCAATTTGTGTGGATTTTTCTGGGGTTGCTGTTGATGATCAATTTATATTTAGCAAACGAATGACATTCTCTGATACGACCGATTTATGCGAACCGGATGAATCATACGTATAACGAATATCGGGAGACGACTCCTATGGCCAATAATTAAGAATCTGCATAAGGGTAAGAAACCAGCTTTATATAATACCCTTACTGCATATAATTAATATATAATCTGTAAGGACACACAATGCTTACAGACAAATGCGTTTCTCTTTTCCCCTTTGTGTGCATAATAACATACACGCATATATAATAATTCTGAATCTAATTCACCTCAGCACATTGGATGGGTTAGTACGTACTAGCTCTTAAATGCTAATTTATGATCTCCAGCCGCTACAGTTCGCCGAGTCTAGCTAGTTGGATCAAACCTCGGGACGAATTTCGTGATACTCAACCACAGTACGTAGCATTCTATATTTGATATATATTGACATATATATAAGAATTTTGTCGGGGTTCAGTAGCTAATCAGCCAAATGATTTCCAATCTATAGTCGCGTTAACTATCTTATGGGATATATTAATTTTGCTTTACAATCTTATAATAGAGAAAACAATTGATAGTAGCAACGGAACTATTATGATAATCACAACAATTAATATAAGCAGCAAAAATTATCAATGACAAACAATAATAAGTAAATCCATGGTTAATTAATTAATGACTAATACTATTATATGGCTTCCCAGATCAATGTCGTTCTACCGATAACCTATAGCTACCTAGCATTCTTCATATACGTATACTTAAGCTGGTCCAATGGGAAATCAATTGCTGATAGAAGCCTGACTCAACAGCTGAAGAATAGATAATTACAACAATATAAGCAGCAAAAATTAACAATGACAATTAATAATATGTAAATCCATGATTGATGCATGACTAATCCTATCATATCGCTTCCCAGATCAATGTCGTTCTACTGATAACCTATAGCTAGCATTCTTCATATACGTATACTTAAGCTGGTTAATTGGGAAATTAATTGCTGATAGAAAGTATCTGATATCTGATTATGAGAAAGGGAAGGAAACATCCTTCACAGAATCTTGGTTTTGAAATATTGATTTGGCAAATTTCAGTTTGAGTATTAAATTTCTCTCTTAATTAATTAATTGATTGGTTAATTCAGAGGAATCTGCAATGAATGAAAAATATAATTATTTTTAACCAAGACCAACAGGCAGGCGGCGGAGCATTGATTTTGGCCGACGCGGTTTTATTTAGCTCCAGCTGCAGCTGATGCTCCGACCACTACATTTCAATAGACATCTCAATTATTAGTCCATAATGTATCCGACACACATATTAAGGCCCATTACAAAGAATTCTTCTTCTCTTACAAGCAACAAAAAAATAATATTAATATTAATATTAATAATAGGGTCTAAGGTGTAATTATTTTAAAAATGATTTCATAATGCATGCAAATAAATTACTTAAAATTTTAGTCAAATGAGAAGCAAGAGAAGCCTATAGAATAGCAGTAAATTTTTTTAGTAAAATAGTTTGATTTTAAGTAAATTATATGAATTTCAATTACACGTATTTTGAAAAATTAGTTGGGGATATATCAATTGGATTCTTAAAAATTACTTACTGAATTAAATAGATTTAGTATAATCTTTATTCATATTGCTGATATTATTACATGAATTTCAAGCTAGGAAATTTCACTTAAACTTTTAGTGAAGTCTTGAGTGTACCATATCATCACTTCTAGTGATTGCTTCATACAATTTCTCATAATTATATCATGCAAAACTAATTATAATAATAACAAAAGAAGTTATATATTCGGGAAAAAAAAAGAAAAACAAAAGAAGCAATGGTAGTTTTCAGTTTTCACCCAAAAAAAAAAAGGCAAATGGTTGTAACCGGAAAAAAAGGAAAAAAAGAAAAAGGCAAATGGTAGATTTTGAGCATGAATATGCCGATTTATGTCAATTTGTTAAGTCTGAAATTTTTTCGCATATCATTGAAATGCTTCTTGGCAACATTCCCCCCCCCCCCCCCCCCTAAATTTTGGCAACGTCATTTGTTTGGTAAGTAATTAGTCTATCACCATGAGGTGTAGTCATATTGACAGAACTATACTGTATACCCTTTTTACGGTAGAATACTATATACCCTTCATATGTGAAATATATATTAACTTGTCATCTCCTACATTATTATCAATTAGTTTTTGCATCATACATCGTGAGACGAAATCATTTCCAATCACTCACATTAACTTGGCGCCATATATATAATCTCTCTTTTTTTTTTTTTTGCTTAAAGCAATATATATATATATAATCTCAAGACCTATTGTCGAACGAAAAGTCATGAATATGCAAGTATGATAGATCGTTTTATATATATAAGACTTACATATACTTTTTGTGATAATTATAAGACTTGTATATAGACTAAGTCAATCGTACATACGTGCATGGCACCCGTAATTACAATTTGTGTTTGGACCCTTGCTTGTTCGTGAGACAGGGAATTTCTTGGGCACGTACAAAGGTGGAGAACTATTGTGGTAAATTAAATGTCCGAAACTTTACTTTTATATTAATTTCACGAGTCTCTCTTATTACAAAGAAATTAAATTTTGGGACGAAGTAAAGAGTGGATAGAGAAAAGAATAGAACTGTTTGGTTTTTGGTCGTCTCTCTCCTCCCCAGCAAAGCAAATAAAGGAAATCCCATCGATTGACAACACATTGATGATCGCTGACCGTCTTATGATTTCATGACCCTCCGATTTGACAATTGACTTGTCTTTTCACCAGATATTGTTTAAATGTATATCGCAATTCACACACCCTTCCCATCCCTCTTCCAATTAAATTCACCCCCGGATATATAGAAAGCAAAACCCTAGAGGACAATGGCATCCAAGATCACAAGAATTCCATGCTTTTCTTCCGTGGAGATCCACTTGGAAGCCATGAAAAAAGCTTCAAATTTCATCTTATATTTATAAGACAATTTAGACTCAACCAACCGACGTCACAAATGAATTCCGATTGATGTAGGTGATTTCAATAAAAAGTATAAAAAATAAATTATATATAAAAAATATCACGTAACATCATTGATTCAGATAATCATTGATTTAAAAAACACTTCACAGCTGTATCCAGAAGATGGCTGCGACTAACGGGGAATTTGTTGGGTGTGGGGCAAACATAATTTTCCTCCCTGAAAAGTGGATGTGTGACTCCCAATTGATCGATGGCTATAATTTCTTGACCATAGAAATGCAAAAGTCGA
Source organism: Punica granatum (assembly GCF_007655135.1). NCBI lineage: Eukaryota > Viridiplantae > Streptophyta > Magnoliopsida > Myrtales > Lythraceae > Punica > Punica granatum. Next base: position 39,911,392 of record NC_045128.1, on the reverse strand, counting down.
TGGCTAGTGTAGTGAGATCTTTTCTTTATGCACGTTAAGTTGCTCGAAGTTGGGGTGTAAAATTCCATAGGTTTCGCTAGAAAGATGTCATTGGTGTCCTTTTTGTCTATTGATATGTCATTTCATTCTTTTCCATCACATATATCCATGCACCTATCTGGCTAGTGTCCGTTATATGGGGAAAAAAAACAATTAATAAGGCCAGCCTCCACATTAATTTCGGTATATAATATAATATATTTATTTCGGGATGATATTTAAAAAGTATATATAGGTAACACGATTGATTGTTCATTTTATCCCATTCATTCACCATATATATTCTAAAATATGTATACTTTTGGTTTAGGCTAGGGAAATTGTGACTAGAGATTAATTCCGTAGAAGCAATGTAAATCCAAGGAACACAATTGCTAATACGTGAAATAATAACTAATTAGTATCATTAATTCAGTTGGATCCAAAAATTGGATATGCACACCGACACTGGCTAATCGAGGCTAGCAAGCTCAGTCTAACCTACCACCTCGGCTTTGATTTGAGTACTGCAGCTCTCGAGTGGCCATCGACTCGTGCAATGGTTTTCCAGTAAATTCATAGATGAACACCGGAACTAAAATATTTTAAATAGGATGAACTTGATGCACTACAAGCTTAGTCACGATAAGTCTCTCTTAAGCTAGCTAAGACATGCTGAGGGAGTTATGAGAGCCAGAGGGGAATCCTAGGATGTGCCCTCGTACATCTCTTGCTTATAATTAATGAGGAGTTGGGGGACTTGAGCACGATAGATTATTATTGGTTAAAGCTGGTTGGATAAGATTGATCATATACATAGTATTCATAATAATTAGATTGACCCAATAAATCATCTCTGATATAAAACAAATGAAAAGATGTACGTGGGAGTGAGCCTATAGCACGATACTTGGATAGTGTGGAGTGTAGGGTCAAAAGACCACCAAAGAAAGAAAAATTCACTCTTGGTGGTGGTGGTGGTGGTGTAGATGAATCTATCGTCAAGGGAGAATAATCTTCACGAACGCACAATCGACGAATTAGTTCTCGCTCTCTCATACTTCCAAACAAGGAGTCAACTAAGCGGGATCTACCGAATATAGTCGATTGGACTGGCTTGAAGCTCAATTAGAGTTTGATGGTACGCAGGGACGGAACTAGAAAATGACGTCGGGGGGGGGGGGGGGGGGGCGGGGCAAGACAATAATCGATGTATATACAAAACTAGATTTAATGTATAGTAATGCTACGAATAGTAACATTCATACGATGAAAAAAGTTAATATAAATGTGTATAAATTAATGACACGAATATTAAGAAGAAAGCGTCGCGACTCTTAATCCTAATTGTATGAATCAATGATTCATAAATGGACTTGTTAATAGAAGAAAATTAATAACGTTATATATTTAAAATTAAGATAATTGATTTAATAATCAAGTAAAATCCAATTATGAAAATCCAATATCTTCTAACTTATTAGGACATGCCCAAATTTATAAATTAAGTGACAGTTAAGTATACTAATAAATAAATATTTAAGTAGACATTCACCTAATTTTTATTATTATAATGGTAGAAGCATTATAATTTTTCAATTCATTGTAATATAAAAAAATAAATATTTTAAATAAGAATATCATAAAATTTTATATTTAAAAAATGTTTAACCAGTTTTGTGTGAATATCTATAAAAATATATATATGATACAATGATTATATAAATATATAGTGGTCATATGTGCATTATGGCCATTAGTTGAAAAATGTATATTGAATCATTCAAAATTAGTCTAATTTTATTAATTAATTACTGAACAAAACTTGAAATTAACATTGAGCATATTTAATTGTGTTAAAAAGAAAATATGTTTTTTAAAAATCAGAATAATAATTATGAAAAGGATATATATATATATATGTGTGTGTGTGTGTGTCCGTTAATACAAACATATATATACATCACAAATGATAATAACACTACGACAAATTAATCAATCATACATAGAGTTTCAAGAAAATCATGATCTTATAAAAGAAAAACTTATAGCATAACTCTATTAGTTGATAAAAATTTAAAAATTAGGATGTTTTAAACAATGTTTTAAAAAATAAATTTGCATTCCAATTACAAAATTTAATATATGTAATCAATCTATATTAACATTTAATAAATATGTGATGCATAACAATTGAAACAATTAGTTTGGAATTACTATTATTATAATAATTAACGTACTCTAAGTTTTATAAAAAATATTGAAAATTACTATTTGAATATTAAAATTATTAAAAGTGATTATTATTTTCTATAAGAAAAATGATGTTTCAAAATGTATATAATTAAGATATAAACGATATAGAGATTTATGAACGTGAGCCTGTGCAATACATGGGAGAAAAAAAGCTAGTTTTATATTAAAATTACCAAAATTTTATGTAGCATATTAAATTCATGCTTATTATCGATAAATATTTGAGAAGATACTCTATTATTCTAGTATTTTATCAGTCTCTATTATCAGTCTTTGAAATTTCTAAAATATAGAATCTTCCTTTCTCAATCAAGAGAGCTAATTTAATTAGATTTGTGAGAAAATCTTGGGGCAAATCAAATATATGTCAAGGGACCCTCTTATTTTTTGATTCAAGGCTTTTGTTTTCTTCGGCGAGATTTGAGGGTGGTGGGGGGCATTTTCTTGGGCAATCAGATCATATAATATTCCGGGGGGGGGGGGGGGGGGGGGGGGGAAGTTACGATATATATGGGATAATAGTTACAGTTTTTTTTTATACATTATGTATACGTAATAGGGAATTTTGAGAATCTCAGGGGGGTGATGGTGCGTATTTATCAAGCTTTGCTAGGATATTTCCCAATAAGCCTGAACTCGAGATCATTTAAGCAGCTTTACAATTAATATGTGAAACATCCGAGGGATCATTCATTAAACTAACAATATTTACATATACATACATATATACATATATATATATATATATAAAGTTATATCTCCATAATAAATCGGATAGAAAATGTAATTTTATATATAGTATAAGGTTATAAAGATAAATGTCTAAATAAACAATTATAAATATATATACCATCAGAATTAAATTTGTAAATGCATAAAATTCATATATAGACAAGCAAATTCTTGATTTTAAAAAATGTAATATCAAAACTTATTTAAAAAATACATTTCGTAAAATAACATATTTATAAAAAAAATTTGACATAACTAATAATTTAATAATTAAAAGAAAAATTTACTGATATGCGATAAACATTTTTAAATATTAAACACTTTTGAAAAAAATTAAAGATTGATTATCTAAAAAAATTTAAAAATAATAATTTTCAAGAAGAATTTATGACAATAAATGATATGCACTTTCTTTTTTACAAAATATATGGAAGTCATCTATTATAATTTTTTAAAATTTTGATATTCATGAAAATGTAATTTTTCTAAGTAATATCATTTTCTTAATCCATATTTGGTATTATAATTCGTCTTGAGTCATCCTTAATTTGTTATTGTATGTATTAGTATTTGAGTTGTTTCAATTTAAGAATATGTATAACTTAATTAACATTTCAATTTTGATGTAAAATTTTAAAAATTCATCTAAAAATAATCACTCTAATTAATAACCCGTGTATTGCATGGGCAAAAAATGTGACATAAGCTTTGATTAGACACAGAAACAACTCGACCTATGTGTGAAAGCAAAGAAGACTCGGTGAAATCGATTGAAATATATGCGTCACAAGTTAACGACATATATGAGGATTCTACCATGACAATTTGTGATGGTGATAAAAACGTACAAAAAATGGGATTTGTCATACTATAACAATGATGAAGCAGTATTTTTACATATAACGTGTCGTCCTTGGACTTTTTCGTAATTAATAGCGTACTTTATGACCTCTTTAAAAGTATTATAATTTATCTTTTTGTACGTTTTATTACCATGACAAATCATTACCGCAGAAAAAACCCCCCTCATGGATATATATATATATATATACACACACAATTAGAACTGAACTTTCCTTGGCATCGAATTTCCCATTCGATTAATTTGTTCGTATTCCAAATTAATTAAATGATGATGATGGAAGAGAGGTTAATAATCATTTCGTTCATCATCATTCATCATGTAGCTTATGGGGAGGGTGATATGACAATTGACAGGACAAGACGAGAGGAGACCAGTGACCGACTTTTCCCAATAAAAACACTACAGGAACCGTACGATCTAATCAGGGATGGTCCCCCCACAACCCTCCCACCCCAACCCTACGTTGGACTCACTCCCCCCACCCTCCCAACATCGTCCGACACGTGTCCTCCCCATTATCTCTCCTTTCTGTTTTAGTTGCATGGTGGCACTGATTCCCACGTGCGTCTCTCTCTCTCTCTCTCTCTCTACAATCATGTACAAAATAGAACAGAGAGCGTAGCAGAGTTAGGGCAGGAAGAGATCACAAGTCTCTTCTATCAATCAAAACAATGGAGGAGACCTTCCCCCTCCCTCTGTCTCTCTCTCTCTCACTCTCTCACTATATTGCCCCTTTTTGCCCTTTTTTTTTCCTTTATATATATATATATATAGATATGTGACTTGTCATCGATCAACACGAGGAGGAGGATGGTGATGGTGATGATGATGACGGCAGAGCTCTCTCTCCCCTCTTCGTCAGATGTCTCTTTACTTCCTATGTTCAACTGCAGTTCTTGGACTCTGCCAAAACCCACGACTTGTCTACATTCGATTAATTTCTCTCGACAAGTCGAAATCTGCAGAACTCATTTAGTATGGACATTAATTCATTCCATGCAGATTTCGCGTATAATATAGTATATTACTTAGATTTACACAATATATATATATATATATATTGCCCATAAATAAATATGTCATCAGAGGGGTCATTGGGGGTGGTGTTGGTGGTTTAATAAGGGATGTCGGCAGATAAATTACGTTCCCTTATGGAGGGGAATATTCCGTAATTATATTGGTATGAGTGACTGGTGACCCTTGCTTCTTGTCTTGTCCAACTTGCGAAGGTTTGCTTTGTCAATTGACAATCCATTTGGCTTGGTCTGGATTATTAAGGTCCGTTTGTTTTTAGGGTTAAAATCACAAAAATTTTAACTTTTAACTTTAACTCAATTCATTACACAACAAAAATACACATTTCCCAAGTCAACTTTAACTTTAACTTAACACACTATACAACATTTGTCCTTTTCCACAATCAAAATCAAAATTACTTTAACTCTGAAACTAAACGCCTCATTAATATGTTGCTGTAATTTGGTCTTTGACCTAGCTCAGTAAGAAACTAAGGATCAAAGTTTTGATATCCTCTCTCTATCGACCCATAAATTTAATTAGGCCGCAAGATTGACATGAAGCAGACTACGCATCTGTATTGCCCGTCATCTCAATCTAAAACTATGACATGACACTTGTCGAAGACTTAAAATTGTCAAACTGAGAGGAGACTTAGGGAGCACTCCTTAAATTTTATGCTCTAAGAAATTTTTTATATTTATTGTTTAATTTTTTTTTATGAAATTACAGATTGTGCCTCCGGAAAAATTTGCCTCTCAAGAATCTCGCTCCTCTCAATTCAAATCTTGGATCTGTCCATGATGGCTCTTTTTAAAAAAAAAAATAATAATCAAGGTTGAATCTTGGGGGAACCACACTTGTGCGGGCCTGAGTGGCTTTGCGGGCGGAAGCCCGAGTTGGTAAATCACAGAGAGGTGCACCCAAGGGGAATGGAACCTGTGAGAAGGGGTGGACACTCTCGACCCAGCCAAAACGTGATATGCCTACCACTCAGGCTAACCCTCACATCTCCTTATGGGGTATTTGGCATTTGCTATATGTATTTCTTTTTCATGTGGTTGGAACTAGCACTTGCCAATTCTAGTCAAGAACGAATAATATGTTGCTAGATCGCTCAAGCAAGTTGGAAGAATTAAACCTAAGCATGCATTAAATTAATTTAATCTTTTCAGTAGTGATGATGATTAGTGATCACATGGAACTCCAACATCGCAAGATTTCCTCACTTATGGATGATGGATCCATGGGCCCCAACCCAACTCATAACTGGCAAATGGTTCTGGATTTTTCCCCAAAATGGAAGTCAAAATCTTAATTCTTACCAACCCCACCCCCCCCCCCCCCCCCCCCCCCCCCCCCCCCCCCCCCCCCCCCCCCCCCAGGCAATACGTAGGGTTAAAAAAAAAAGTACTTTTTTTCCATATATAAAATTCTTAATAAGTTGATGAAGGAGACTGGTGCAAGGAACATTTGGGAAACAGAAAGTCAAAATGTGTCCCCCTTCGACGTCGAAGGAGGAAAAAGCTGGTCGTTTCCATAAATAAAATCACCAGGTTGTGGACCTAAGAAGAAAGAGAAAGAAACTACCATATAACACAAATGGTGATATGTACAACCTAAAGAAGAGGAAAACGCACAAGAAAAATTAGTTTTTATTTTTTTATTTTTTATAATGAGGGTGTATGGCCTTCACGCAGCTAATCTCAGATGTGAACACCCAGCAAGCTCACGTAACAGATAAATTCGGCTGCATGCCGTGTAGTTGACTCAATAGAGAGTATTCTCTTGCATAGATTTTTGGATGAGTCGAGTTTGGACTTTCCCAACAAAGTAATACCCTCTAATCACCAAATCAATAACCCTATTGGGTTAACAATTAGATAAAAAAAAATATAAGGAATCTTTTTTTTTTCCCTTTTTGGATAAATGGCAATACGTCATTAGTAGCAAAACGTATTAAAGTCAAGAAGCCATTCACTTTGAGTACAACTTAATACAAACCAAAATACCCCAAAAGTCTACCAATTAATTGTGAGCAACATAAGAAAAATGAAGCATATGACTCGCTAAGACATGATGTACAATCTTAAATGAGACTTGAGGGTGAACAGACAATTTCGCTTGCACATTTACAAAAATCTTTCGAACTACTGCAACTGGTGACGAGACTCTCCATTGGTAGATTTTTCAGGATTTGTAAGTACACATGTAAAATATACATTCACATTCAAGAATGCCACGAGATATGAGGGTGACCCACGCATCCGATCAGATCCCCCTGTGTTGACTATCGTTATTTTAAAGCCTTCATTTGATTATCGTAAAAATATCCTCTATGCATGCATAGGAACTTATTTTACGTATGTGGGATCCTGAGAACTGCTTAGATCGATGCACTATGATGATGACTGAGTAATTAATTTGCGCAGGGATCCCAATTATAGGACGAACCACTAAATCAATATGTAGATGCAATATTTGAATGGGCCGGCGGCCCTTCGCTTTGTGTTTCTGCTGAATTATCTAAGTCCATTCAATTACTTTAGGCCCAAAAGATATTGATGGGCCCCAAACGGGCAAATATTCTGGGTCTACATATGTAGATATGCGTCTTCTATATATGGTCTTCAGGGACCACAGTGGTCCCAAGGGAGAAACTACGGGGTGCAAAGTGATTGCTACACAAACTCCAGGGTGCAAATTTAAACATAATTTGGGCCTTTTTTTTTTCTTTTTTTTTTGGGTAGATTGACCGGGAAGGTGCCAAAGGAAAATTAAACGGAACAAAGGCGGGATGCGATGGCTCCAACAAGATCTCCTAACATCAAATGGCCAAGGCCGTTAGTACATAATTTGGCCTTTTAAACTGTCTATTCAAGTTCTTGGTCGTTGCTCCCCGCGTCTACGAGGACTAGGAGCAGGAGGTTGACCTTTACGTGCAAATGCATCTATTTTTTCTTCTTTGTTGCTTCCTGGAGGCTGCAACCTTCAACTTCCTACAATACAAAATGAACATTCCAGGAAGGGAACTCGGCAAACTTTCATCAGTTTCCTTCTTCTTTGAAGTTCATCCTTTGTCCTGCAATAACATCGTTTCTTTTCGACTCTGATCTACGAGCAAGCACTTCTTGTGGTTGCAGGAGATCAGAGAGCGATAAGAAAAGATGGTGTTCAAGGCTAAAACTCTCGATCTCTCCGAAGACATAAAGACTACCTTCCCTTACTCCTTACCTTCTTCTCCAGAATCCACCATCTGTCTTCCACTCCATCACAGCTGCACACGCTCTATTGCGGTTCGAGTTGCAGCTGGTGTTTCCCAGATCTTCACTGCCCCTAGACTTGAGCCTGCTTGTCAGGAGAAACAGCTTAGAAGGTTCACTTACCAGGAACTGGAAATAGCCACTGGTAATTTCAGTAAGGAGAATGTTGTGGGCCAGGGCGGCTTCGGTACGGTCTACAAAGGACGCCTATCCTGTGGCTATCCGGTGGCTGTGAAAATTTTAAAACCAGTGTCTCTTCAAGGTATGGCACAATTCCGAGCAGAAGTGCAGGTGGGCAAAATGGTCACGCATCGAAATGTGGTTTCCCTGATTGGCTTTTGTGAGATGACAGCAGAATCCAACCAACTCTTACTTGTTTATCCATTCATGGAAAATGGAAGTTTGTCTTCTCGTTTGAATAAACATGCTGCAGAGTCACAATCCCCATTGGACTGGGGCACCCGGAAGCGCATTGCCCTAGGAGTTGCGAGGGGGCTCTCTTATCTGCATGATCACTGCTTTCTTAGGATAATTCACAGGGATATAAAGCCATCGAACATCTTGTTGGACGAGAATCTCGAGCCTCGAATTGGAGACTTTGGCTTGGCTAAGTTCATGGATCATAAGCTGCAGGCTGGGCTCTCTAATCAGATGCCGGATCACATGGCTGGGATTAGATCAGGAAGCCAAATAAAGCAACACTCAGGAGAACTCTTGGACAATCATTCCGAGAGGATGACCAATCGAATTGTTGGCACGTACGGGTATATGGCTCCGGAGTATGTTTTGGAAGGGAGGTATTCACCGAAGACTGATGTTTTCGCTTATGGGATCATGCTTCTTGAACTCATCTCTGGCTGTAGCTTCGTGAAGCTGCGTTTGCTAGCCAACTCTGAGGATAATGTTTGGCTACCATTAGATTGGGTCAAACAGCTAGTAGATGCCAGGAACTTCGACAGGATTATAGATAGCATTATGAGGTGCAATTATAGTGAGAGTGAGATCGAGAAACTGATCAAACTGTCTGTCATCTGCAACCAATTTCATTCCCCAGCAAAAAGACCCAACATGTCCGAGGTAGTCGGCATCCTCGAAGGAAGCAGTGACAGCTTGGACAACAGATGGGAGGAGCTTCAACAAAACCGGGAGGAGTCCGCGTATCGCCCAGAGTTTTGGTCTTCCCATTCTGGCAGAGTTTTTGAAGACACTGCTTCCCACCTCGATCCGGAGGAATTGTCTGGTCCTAGATGATTTTTTTTTTTTTATGATTATGAAATAGCTAAAGCCGCTACCAATGGCATTAGAGTCATGAAAAATTATTGAAGCATTTTGTCAATGGCACGCTTCCTCAAGTTGCTTGTGAGGTTTATGAATATGTTAGCGTGTTTTTACTCTGATGTTAAGTCAGTCGATGGATCATTACTTACAAACTCATTTTGCTATAGAAGCATCCAATCAGGTATTCAAACGTCTGCTAGTAAACAGTTAGATCTTCAAGTACAAGATCTTAGACTGCGGGTACTTCATTTTCCAATGTGAAACGATGCTGTCCAAGTGGAAATTATCTCAAGAGATCACCACATATTTAGATCTCCTCCATGTGGACGGCTTTATTTTGCATTTTTTTTTGGGGGGCAGAAGATAAAAGAGATTTTTGTGGAAGGTGGAACGAAGACTGAGTTCAAGGTGCAAGGTGGCATTAATAATTAAACTTCTGGGTCCAAGATTGTCCCAAGTCCATTGATAATTTGGCCTTTTAACTGACCTGTCAATTTCTTGGTCATCTGCTCACGCGCATCTAAAATTATCTGTTTAAAGTCCTAAAATTTCTCATTTGACTCCGGATGCTATTTCCTTCGAGATAGAACCGTCAAAACTTATTGTTCTCAATATATCAATTTATTACGTCTTTTGCCGCATCATAAGGAAATGAAAGCAAAAGAACAAAAAGAAAGAAGAAAGAAGACCAAATGAAATGAATTGAAAAGAATGGCGGTGGAAAGATAGAACACGTGGAGCCCTGCTAATCTTTCCTCTTTTTTTTTTTTTTTATTGGCTTCAGCAACACATATATATATCGTATGTCTACATATAGGTATGTAAGTGTAAGAGTATGTGCACGGATGCTATTTGACATAAGAAAAATATCTAAGTCTCACGAAGGTAGATTGAAGAACGTGTTGTTTACGTATCCAAAACGCAACCTGTAAACAACCGAAAGCAGAATTTTCAAAAAAGAAAAAAAAAAAAAAAAAAAAAAAAAAGCTGCTGACTCACAGAAGAGGACAATGTTTCTTAAGGGGGGTTTCCTAGAAGTTGCCTCCTCCAAGTGGTTATAATATATAATAAAGACAGAGGTGGTGAAGAAGATGGTATTCTGTTGGGAGGCACTGAAAGGATGGTCTTCAAGACGATTACATTCGACGTCAACGGAGACATTAACAGTGATTTTCCGCCTTCTCCCGATTCTTCTCCGCCGTCCACACTCTGTCTTCCTTTGACTCGCCGTTGCACTAGATCCATCTCGGTTGAGAGCCAGAGGAAACCGGAAGAGCCCTCAAGCATTAGTCCTTCAGAGATTGATTTCAAATTTCCGGAGCAGAAACAGCTGAGAAGGTTCACTTATAAGGAGCTGCGACAAGCCACTGGAAATTTCAGCAGCGAGAATGCCTTGGGCGAGGGTGCATTCGGCAAGGTCTACAAAGGACGTTTGTCTTCTGGATATCTCGTGGCCGTGAAAAGAAGTAACCGGAAGTTCCACTCAGGATGCCTGAAGGAACTGTTCCAAGCGGAAGTACAGGTAGGCAAACTGGTCATGCACCGAAATGTGGTCCCAATGATCGGCTTCTGTGAAGGGACGAATTCCAAGGAGCGCCATTGTTTACTATATCCTTTCATACCGAATGGAAGTCTGATGTCTTACTTAGGGGGGCCTCCAAGATCACTAATCCCGCTTGACTGGCCCGCCAGGAAGCACGTTGCTCTAGGACTAGCCAGAGGACTTTCGTATCTGCATGACAATTGCTTCCTCAGGATAATTCACCATGACATAAAGCCATCAAACATATTGCTAGATGAGAACCTTGAACCTCGTATTGCAGATTTCGGCACGGCTAAATTCATGCATCACAGCCTGCCCAGAGCATCCCTAACTGCAGTGCCCTATTGTATAGCTGGAAGAAGCTCCGGAAACCCTGTGCAAAAAAGTCAAGGTGCAACATGTTCAAACGAAGGTAAGACCACTCATCTGTGGGGTACCCCTGGCTATATGGCTCCTGAATTTAGCAGAGAGGGGACGTTTTCCGTGAAGAATGATGTTTATGCCTACGGAGTCACCCTTCTTGCAATAGTCTCTGGCTGTTCTCCTTCTGACCTCCGTCGTCTAGCTGTTACGGAAGGCTTTCATGCAACATCTGTTTGGGTGAAAAAACTATTTGACTCCGGAAACTTGGGACAGATAATAGATAGCAGTATGAGGGGCGAATATGACGAGGCTGAGGTGGAGACACTCATCAAACTTGCCCTCCTTTGCTCCCAAGATTCCCCAGCCAAAAGACCCAACATGTCAGAGGTAGTTGTTATTCTTGAAGGTAGCAACTGCAGCTTGGGTATAAGGTGGGAAGAATTTGAAAGAAAGGGAATCAGAGACGCAGAAGAGCAGATTGTAACCGATCGAGAGTTCAGTCCCGAAGAATTGTCCTGTCCGAGATGACCTTCCTGAAGATCCAATCAATGATCCAGAAACTCATTGGACCAGACTTTCGGAAAATAATATTCTGTTAGCAGTTGGTAGGATTTGTTGGTCGAGGAACATACTGGAAGATACTGAAGTTTCTGTTCTGAGCTTTGCCTGTGAACGCTCATATTTTTCCCTTTTTTTTTTCTGTTGCTCCATCCTTTTTCTGTACTGAGCGTACCGGCAGCCGAGAAACATTCTGAGCTGCTGCTGCTCTCCTATAAGGAAAATAACAGCAAAAACGGAAAATGAATTAATAACACCCCTTGCATAAAGAATTTACCTGGTACGGTCAAACAGTTGCAGGAGACATCACTTAAAAAGTTGGTTCACTAATATTCCCCGGAGTTAGCCAAACTTTCAGGAGAAGAGGAACACTAAAAGAATTTTCTCTGACTCAACCCAACCCTCCAAGTTGTCTTCTTTTCACCTGAGTGCTGTCTAAACTTAAAGCAAAAACCAAATAAAAATTGTATTGAAGACCTTAAACTTTGATGTCATGGAAAGCTGGGAGCAGTTTCAACTAGAGGCAATTGTGTTTAGTCAAGAGTCCATTGCTTCATTTCTAGTAGCTTTATTGCTGACTTGGTCACTCACTCTGATAAGGTAAAGTTTCCAAATTCCAGTCCATTGCAGCGGCTCCCCTGATTGATGATGTAGATCTGATCCTGTCAGAAAATGTGAAAATCAACTTAGAGATTGAAGCCTGGGATCCATATGTTTTGATATCAACTTATATTTGCTCATGAAGCCTGGAATTTGTGAATTTTAGCCAGAAGTATCAGCACTAAGAAAGCCTTTCTTTTTCTTTTTAATTCAAGAACATGAATTGACATGGTGGCATTATCAAAGGAGAAGAATCTAGACAGAGATATGGGTTTTCATCTACCTGCTCTTTCTGCAATGTGTGACGTGGCCATAGAGCAGCCAAGCAACCGATTTCATGAGCAAATCTTCTTGCTTTGATGACAAGGCCTTCCTAATATCACACTAGACCCAGATATGAGCAACAGCTTTAATCCACATCAACACATGAAGTGAGGTCCACGTCTTGAAGTGTGATCTCGCCCAAGAATAGATCATCTCTGTGAAGAGGACATAGGGGAAGGCACTTGCGATTCACACTTTCATGAATAGCACCTAACCCTGGAACCCACTTCTCCTCATTCGACGGGTTCACATTCAACCGGTTCTGGAGCAAACGGACACGGTAAAGAATAGTATCGGCTCTGCCGCAGAAATGAGCAGCGCAAGAGTGTGAAGAATCAACCTCACAGGCCAACCTAATCAGTGCCAATGTCAAAGCCCCGTCAACAGGTTTTGGGTCTGAGAGGTTCCTATCTCCCATCATCTTAACTTCCTTTTCTGTAGGAAAATATGTTACTTCAGTTTCATCTGTATCAGACACCTTCAAATCCTTTGAATAATGCTTCATTGCATCGCGCTTGGTCGATTCATGCTTCTCTGCTAAGGTTAAAATACAAGAGAAGCGGAGGTGATAAGTTACAATAGTTTTGACCATTTTGAAGTTGTGGCAACAGCAGAAGAACTCGAGCCATCTTCTTCCCACACCAGCATACCACTTGACTATATCTGCATCCTCCAGGGCAAACAGGAGATGGATTGGCTGCGGGCGGCCCATGTTGTTTGTAAACCCAACCATCTTAACAGCCTTTCTAACCAGTTCTATGGGCGCATTCACTTTAATGCACAGCCTCGTGAGGTCACTGACTGTTCTCTCGGCATACTTCTGCTCATATTCTTCTGTTTCTCTTCTTTCTTTCTCCTTCAGGGCTTTCATAGCTGGAATTGGGGTCAAATGCTTATCAACTTGCTCTCGGAAATCATCATATGCATCAACAAGTTCTCGTGGCAATTGATCTCTTATGTGCTGTAAAGATAGAAAGTTTCCAGATGAGAGCATTCGATGCCAATTGTACCGATCATCTAATGAACCCAGAAACTCTTGCACCACTTCGTCTGCCCAGGTTCGAAAAATTTCCCCAACCTCATCCACGATGTGAAAATCAAATTTGAACTGTGCACCTCGTTTCAACTTCTTGAAAACATGACTCATGATCTTCAACCCCAGTTTCTTCCTATTCCTTTCCCTGGCATTCTTCAATTCAATTGCCTTCACTTCCTTCTGCCTAAGGTATTTTTTCCTCGCCCTTATAGCTTTTTCCGACATTGGAGGATTCAAAACCGAAGGCGGAACTGCTTGAAGCTCCATGCCTAAGAAACTAATCTTCTCGGATACTGCACTGTGAATTGCAGTTTTCGTTCTTTCGACCTTCAGCTCCAAGTTCCCTTCTAAGTATCTCAAGACATTCTTCATCAAATCCATTGTCGACACTTTTGACCCAGATGTTATTATAAGTATCTCATCCAAGTACCTAACAGCATAAATCTTCATTGGCTTATAAAACATGTTAGATGATGTTCTGACAACCTCATCAGAACCAATCTTCGGGTTGTCTCGACTCACTTGAAGCCTCAGATTCTGAATTTCTTTATCGAACCCGTTGAAGTATATATTAAGCAAAATCGAACACAAGCCACTCTCTTGAGGAAATCCTCTCCCTATATTACACCCACCCAGTTCAATACTCAACCCTCCGCTCGCAAAAAGCCTCCTCAGTAGATCAATCAAAGCCCGATCATCTATCTTTTCTTCAATGAACTTACACAGCCTATTGACATGTAAAGAATAAAACTTTTGAGGATTAAATTTCACTGCAAACCACCAGCTGGGATTTTCCACAGAGCCCTTCAGGTACCGAACAGCAGTGTGGCGGCCCATCCCGGCTCGCCCACCATAAGCAAACGTCACGAACCTCTCATCATAAATCACCTCAAAAACCATCCTAATTGCTTCAATCAGGACCTTCAATTTCAAGTTGGGCAGGACCAAGGTCTCACCTTTCACTTCGAAGGGCACCATCGGGACGCAGCCAGCCTCGATGTCGAACCGGTTTAGGAAGAGCTCCCGACCCATTTCGTGAACCGAGAAATGCTCGGAGACCAACTCGAAAGGAGATGTTCTTGACTCATGCCCGCTCCGGGTCTGAGGGGTGGTGAGATTTTGGCAGGCGGTGAGGAGGACGGCGGGCAGAGCAATGACATTGTGGACGAGGCCCGAGAATTTGCCATTCTTGGCGTACTGCTTGAGAACTAGGGTTTTGAGCTCGGGTTGTGTTAAGGGGTTTACGGGATTCAAGGATGAAGCTTGAGGGAGAGCTGATGAGGAGCTGAGCTTGCGGAAAGAGCTGATTAGGAGAGGGAGATCTCTGCATCTGACGACTCTGCTGAAAAGGTTCATACGTGAACTGAACAAGCAGAGCGAGGACGAGAAGACCTTGTTCTGTTTGACGATGAAGGAGGAAGAGGAAGAAAAAGACAGCTCCCAACCTTAAAACTGAATAATAATAATAATAATAATAATAATAATAATAAATAAAATAAAATTGCCGGCCACATTTCTAAAGAAGCATTTGATGCCTCCAGTGCTATGCTTTGCTTTCTCCGAGTCTGTTCTATCGGTTAGAAACAGCTTTCCCTGTTTGAGCAATAGCCTGCGACTGAAGATTCGAGCTTTTAGACATGGCGTTCAAGATCAGGACCCTCAGTTTTTTGGATGATCATATCGGAGAATGCCCACTAATCCTGAAGAGGTTCACCCTCCCCGAGCTTGAAGATGCAACGCAAAATTCTAGTCATACAAACATCATCGGTAGAGGTGAGTTTGGTCGGGTTTACAGAGGACTACTGTCCGATGGTTCTTCAGTGGCGATCAAGAGAGTAAGGTACAGACGCGTCCAGGACGAAACTCAGTTCTGAACTGAAGAGCAACATCAGCGCAAGGAAGAGCGCTTTTGTTGTTCAAAGTACGAGCGCTTGCTTGTGTATCCTTTGATGGTGAATAAGCGTCTTGCTTTCTGATTAAGGAAGAGGCCTGACCCAGACTTCCGGCCACTCGATTGACCAACCCAGAAGAAAATAGCTCTTGGAGCTGCACGGGGACTCACTCATCTCCACCATGGGATGAAGCCTGGTATCATCCACCGCGATATCTGCACTAAAAACATATTGCTGGATCGGGAGTTTAATGCAGTCGAGGGAGACTTTGGCTTGGCCCAGATCATGTACGAGGGTGACCTAGTTGAATGGCCTATTGACTGTGGTACAAAGAAATAATGTATGAAGAAACTTATGTCAATACTGTGGTACGTGGACGTGAGTTCTGAGTGGGGCCTGAGTATGTCGCCACCGGGAAGTATGCAGAAGAGTGATGTTTTTGCTTACGGTAACATGCTTCTCGAGCTTGTCACCGGGCAGAAGGCTTCCAGCCTCGATCAGCTTAAGAATGAAGATGGTGTCATGTTGGACAGCCGGGTCAATGGATTAGTGGACAATGGCGATTTGGAAAGAGTGATGGATCCGAATTTGCAGGGACATTACGAAAGAGAAGAAACCGAGCAACTAGTTCGGGTGGCACTACTCTGCTTGGACATTAACCCAGCAGTGCGGCCAAAGATCTCTGAAGTGGTTAAAACGCTCGAAGGCGAAACAACCTTGGTGGCCACACCGCAGAGGATCTGGACCGATTGGGTGCCGGCTCAACTCCTTATTACTCCTTCCCTCCTTCTCCAGCTGAACCAGATCAGTCTTGTCTTGATGATGCCATTCATGAGACTAATTGCATGAAAATCTCAACTTTTCAATCAAATAAGTTTTGATGCTGCTGTTAAAGGGAAAACATTCTCTCTTATTGCAAGTTTTGTTTACGAACATACATTTCCAGTATCTAACGACAGCCAAATACCTACTCATGAGTTACAAGTCCTGCAACTTGTGCCTTGAGAAATGAGCATCCCTGAGAAATAGCTGTCAGCCTTCAATTGCTCTGACCACCTCCCTCATCTTTGGCCGCATAGAAGGGTTGCAGTTCGTGCACATTTTTGCTATGCCAATGAGTCGCTCTGCTTCTCCCCTGTCGTATTCCCGGCTCAGCTCCTTATCAACTATCCTGTCCAAGTCCCAATTTATCTTGTCGACATCTCCCTGCAAATCCCTGTTCATCACCAAATCCAAGTTTCCCGAGCTAGTCTTCATAAGTCCAGCCTTTTGCCCGGTGACTAACTCCAGAATCAAATTCCCGAATGCAAAAACATCACTCTTCTGTGAGCACTTCCCGGTGTTCTTGTACTCAGAGGCAATATATCCGTTTGTCCCACGCACAATTGTGTTGACATAAGTGTCTCTATAGAGGTGAGGAGAGAAGGGAAAGTCATTGGTGAAGGACCATTCTATAGCGCCTTCCACTGTATCTCCCTCATTCATGAGCCGCGCCCACCCAAAATCCCCCACGGCTGCTTCAAACCCCATATCGAGCAGTATGTTCGATGGGCAGATGTCTCGGTGAATAATCGGGGGAACAAATTGGTCGTGCAGATGAGCGAGCCCTCTTGCAGCTCCTAGTGCTATTAGCTTTCTTGTCGGCCAAGCAAGAGGGGGGAATTTGTTTCGGTCTCGACTGCGCCTCAGATGATGCTCAAGACTGTTATTGATCATCAAGGGATAGACTAGCAAACTCTCGCTCGCTTCACAGCAAAATCCTATGAGAGGAAGCAGATTGGGATGCTGTGCCATTCTGTTGCTGCCGATCATGACTTCTGTTTCGAACTGTCTTTCCGCATCCTCAGCAGTATCACTCCTTAATCTCTTCACTGCTACAAGAGAACTATCAGCTAGCTTTCCCCAGTGAACAGTACTGAAACTCCCCTCACCCAAGAAGTTGCTGGGCCTAAACTTTCGTGTAGCCACCCGAAGCTCATCCAGAGTAAACCTTTTCGGTAGCGATAGATTACCAGATAAGTAATCCAGCAAGTTTTCATCACTGTTCAAGCTTGTCCTCAGGAGAGCTGCGGGTGTCTCGTCTTCGAGCATTTTAACCACTTCAGACATCTCGGGTCGCCTCGCTGCATTGCGGTGTATGCAGAGTAACCCCAAGTTGATCAGTAGCTGGGCTTCGTTTTCATCAAAGTAACCCTGCAAATTGGGATCAACCGCACTTGACAAACCGTGGACATGGCCTCTCAGAGCTCGCTTGACCGAGTCGACGGCCAAGAAGATATCCACATCATCTTCAGCAGCCTGATCGACACAGAACGTCCTCTCTCCCGTGACGAGCTTAAGGAGTATGTTCCCATATGCTAGAACGTCATTCTTCTGCTGACAGTGCTCTTCCTCTCCAACGATATCCTCCTCACTCATCGCAAGATCCAATCCAAAGTCCCCTAGGACTGGATTTAATTCCTCATTAAGCCATATGTTTGATGCACGGACGTCTCGATGAACTGGAACAAGTCCTCTGTGCAAATGGGCAAGCCCATATGCAACTCCTAGTGCTATTTTCTTACGGGTTGCCCAGTCAAGCAGTGGGGGGCTTTTTCTCAGGCAGGATGCCAGACTTCTGCTGGCCACTGGAGGATAGACAAGCAAGCGCGCGTCCTTCGTGCAACAAAAACCGATCAAACGTAGCACGTTTGGATGCCTGGCCATCATGTTGCTGCCATTTCTTACTTCTGTTAGGAACCGAGCTTCCATATCCTGCAGGTGCCCGTTCTTTGGTCTCTTTATTGCCACGAGAGAACCATCCGACAACAATCCTCTATATACTGTACCGAATCTGCCCTGAGCCAAGATGTTCCTGCGGCTAAAATTCCGTGTCGCAGATCGAAGCTCGGCTAGATCAAACTTTTTCAGAATCGTCGGGTATTCTACGAGATTATGATCCGAAAAGCTCAGGGTGCGGGACTTGATTACCATTGCTTCCAAGACAACTTGTCGTTCAGCCTTTCTGTAGTTGTGAGTTCTCACAGTTGATTCCCTGAAAACCGATGAGCTCGTAGTCTTGAACCTTCCTCTTCTAGCCAAAAACAAAAAGGGAGACAGCTGCCAAAGTTGGGACAAATAATGGAAGCTGTAAGTTTGAGAAAGGTGAATGGGATAGGGTGAGCAAAGGCAGGAATCTTCATGGGCTCAACAAGGAAAAAGCATAAGATGAATGGAAAGTTGAGTTTACTTGGTTGGAAGTCAAGTTGGACTGACCGTTTGGTGTAAGTTGTGCCCTGTTGCCTTGAAGTTTCCCTAATTGTGACAGACAGCCAAACATTTTCTTGGTCCCACTGGAGAAATTAACATATCACCTAACTCATTCCCATGTTGTACAAACAAGAATCAAGAATGAACTTTGCTGATTTTTTGCCAAAAGTTCTTTATGGTTTATTAGGATTTGGACAATCAGGTGGGGCTTATTGTTTAGCATTCTGCTCTTAACAGAAACATGCAAAATATTCCGGATATGGAAACGTCAGTTTCGAATCTTCAGTTCAAAACTATTGGTCATAAGGACTGTAACTGGGGAATTCTCATTGCTTAGGAGCTCTATTAATCGATAGGCGCAAAAGAGTCGAACCTCCAATGAAACATCTACAACTAACACTGGTACAAAATTAATATTTCCTGGTCTGTAGTAGGAGGACAAATCACTAGAGAACAATTTTGAAGAGTCCTTGGCCATTAACAGTGTCAAGGATTGGTTTCAGATCTCAGCTCAGATGAGGAGGAAGGAGATTGATGAGGCTAGGCAGAGACAAACATGGTCTTCAAGTTCCGTACTCCAAGTTTTTCCAGAAACAGCAGTCCTGATACAGGGAAGAGGATTCCCCTGAGTCAGCTTCGGGTGGCAACCCATAACTTTAGCCCCAACAACATCTTGGGTATGGGTGGATTTGGCTCAGTCTACAGAGGACGCCTCCCGGGCGGTTCCTATGTCGCGGTAAAGAGGCTAAGCAAGCATGCCTTACATGGGTTGAAACAGTACAACACGGAGATTGAAGTGGCGGACTCCGGCGCAGCTCGGCATCCCAACCTCCTTCCTCTGTTGGGGTATTGTTCCGAGGGTGAAGAGCGCCTACTTATCTATCCCTTGATGGCGAACAACGACCTGGCATCTCACCTTGGGAGAAGGTCAGGGACCCTCGACTGGGCAAAACGAAAAGGAATAGCAATCGGAGCTGCAAGAGGGCTTGCCCATCTGCACGAAGGATGCAGTCCCGCGATCATTCACCGTGATGTGAACTCATCCAACATATTGCTTGATAGGGACTTCAAGCCTTTTCTGGGAGACTTTGGGTTGGCTCGGATCATGCACGAGGAGGATCTCGTGTATGGGACTATTGAGTGGCCTGACCCCAACTCTAGCCCCTCAACATATCACCGGTACAAGGATACCTATGTCTATACGGCTGTAAGAGGTGCTATGAACTCTATTGCCCTTGACTACTTCTTCACAGGAAAGTGCACGCAGAAGAGCGACGTCTTTGCTTTCGGGAACCTGCTTCTCGAGATCGTCACTGGGAAGACAGATAAGCGCACCACTTTAGTTGACTGGGTAAGGGGAGTCATAGATGGGGGCAACTGGGGAAGGGTGGTTGATCCCAATTTGCGAGGACACTACGATGAAGGTGAAGCCAAACGACTAGTCCAACTGGGACTAGTGTGCTCAGATATTAACCCAGAATTGCGACCGAAGATGTCCCAAGTGGTGGAAATGCTTGAAGGTGAAACCTTGGGGTTCTACCATCAGAGGAGTTGGGGCAGCAATGACTCCACTCCTTATTACTCCTTCCCTCCCTCTCCTGCTGAACCGGCTCGTTCTTGATGGTACGGAGATCGAGCATTATCTGTCTTACAAATTATGCTAGCTCTGCTCTTAACACTGTCTTCTGTATGCTGGTCCTTGCTTTCCTTTTACAAAACCAAGAAAACTTTATTCGTCAATCATACAAGAAACCGAGATCATAGTCTGTCGAGGGTGTGGTAAATGAAAATGGCCACCAAAATAAATCAAACCATAGCCAAAACCTTCTCGGGAACTGCCTAGGACCATGCTAGTCCAAAATCTTAAATATTCCGAGAACCTAAATGGGAGAAACTACAATCAGCGGTTCCTCCACCTCTCTTGGTCCGTTATTGATACATGTATGGGGGTGAGCCCTAACAGACAGTTGATAGGTTGGAGCACACGGAACCCCTTTCGCCCATTTATGTAAATATATGTTGCACCCATGAGCAGCTTCATTGGGAAGAGCGATGGAGCAGAGTGGGGTCAGAAAGGCTTGAACATGAGGATTCGTTAAAATATCAAACGTGAAGAGGTTTCATCAGCATGGATCCCTCTACATATATTACTCCCAGGCTATCTTCCAGGGGAAGCTGAAGTTGAGGGTGTGGCTATTGTTTCTACTTATCGGTATCCGTCACTGTCTAAGAAACTACGAGACAATGAGGGCGAAGCAGCCAGTTGCGGTTCCACCGCTGATGAGCTGGAAAAACCGACTCGAGTCCTCACTTTCCCTCCCCTCTCTTTGCAACCGAACGTGCTCACTTGCAGCTCTGAAGCTTTTGGTCTTATTCTGATTTTTTTTGGTAGGCTTGCTTTCAGACTTCATCTATCTTTTAAGGATCTTACCTCTGCTTTGTTAAATTGAAGATCATCTGACACCAACATATTTATCGAATGAAGAGGAGGAGATCTAGGTGTACTTTCTATCTTGTAATTGGTTCCGGTGCAGAAAATGGTTAGACGAAAAGCATTTTGTCACGGAATTGCTTGCGTGTTGCCACCTCCTCCACTGATGATACCAGCCAAGGCTAGAAACAGCCACCTTCGAACCATGGTACAAACAGAGGCAATCAATGTTTCTTTTCATTATCCCATAGTTACGCTTGGCTTCGCCGTTACCGGAAATTGTTCGCATCCACTTCCCAGTGCTGTACGATCTGAATACCAGAAAATCTGGAAAGATCCAAGCCAGAAACGGTATAAACCAAAAGCCTCAAACACAGTATCTGTTTCTTTTGATCTCGTCTAGAAATTGCCTGCAAAAGCGAGGAGCTGCCCATGTCAAGCCTATTTTCCTCGTCTGTCTATTGAATCCAGCTAAATTTCAAACAGCAGGACAAATTTGCCAAACCATTCCATTCCAACGTTTGTTTAATGTATAAGAGAGACTTGAACAAGCAGCGACATTGCTGCTGATATTCGTCAACTTTTGGCAACGTCCTTTCGAGGCCGCAACCTCAAATTTCAATAATCAATGGTTGAGTCAGTCGTACAACTTTCTCGGGTTCCTACAGAGAGTTTCAAATGAATTGGCTCCCCCAGGCCCCACAATCTGATCTACATCCACTGGCCAGGTCAATCGGCCGGTCGGTCTCTTCCTAATCCGAATTTCTTGTTTTACACTCCTAGAATCATTATATAATGAATGCTATCTTGAAAAATGACTACAGCATGCTGTCTCTAGGAAATTACTTCCTTGTATATATGAGTGTAGATGAAGTTACCCCGTTAGACGTGTTTCGATCAAAATTTTCTACGTAGATAACTACCGACGCTTTGTCCTTTCCCGTTTACGTCGATTCATCCTAGGTGGATCGGAAACAATTCTAGTTAACCAACCCTTCTGCTTGGGTTTAATCGGGGGGAAGTTTCATGGAAGCTAAGCTATAGGTAGGAGGAAATGGGTTGAGGTATGGTTATCTCTCTCTTTCCGCCTTACCCCGGCCGTCTTCCACAAGTTGAAAAGTCTCGTCTCGATACAATTCATGTAACCACAATTTGCACGTTATCTAAACTACTACTTGCATCTCTGCCGACTCCACCTTTCAGAGGATAAAAAAGAAACATTTTCCCAACTTGAAAAACCCAACATCTCTATCTCCCCCCCCCCCCAAAAAAAAAAAAAAAAAAACCAACAACAACAACATCTCCGGCATCTGTTTTCTTATTTTGTTCTTGCATTAAAAAGACGAGGAAAAACGACAAATTCTGTGTTTCTCCTTTTGTTTCCTCTAAGATCACGAAATTAGAATGACCAACTTGATGAAACCACAAAGAAAAAATGCTTGATCCCTCGTTGCCATGCAAATCTAATAAAATGTACTCTGATGCTGACCCAATTACAATTCATGACATTGTAAGTGATGAGCAAGGAAATCATAACTCTCTTATTAGAGCGATGTTGTTAATGAAACTTAGGTCTTTATTGGGTGAAAGGATTTATAAATTAGTCTAACATAGCAAAACTCGAGCTAATGCGTCATTGATAGAGATGCATTATTTACTCAATACTCATCCGCCAGTTAATCGCACCATGTATCGATTAATGTTCCATGCACTCCAATTTCTTTGCAATCTCGAACTTTAAAGTGTATCCTTTTTTAGGCACCTAGAAACCTCCCGTTTAACAACCGGTGCATCACTTAATATTCCAAAAGGTGAATTGCTTAATATTCGAAAGCATAATAAATCTTCAGTAATTCGAGTTTGGTTTGAAGTCGGAATTGTCTAATAAGAGTTGGTTTGAAGTCGGAATTGTCTAATAAGAGGGAAAGCTCATTCATTTCCTAAAGATACATCACTCGATAAATCTTAATAATTCAAGTTGGTTTGATGTCAGAATTATCTAATAAGAGGTACAACTCATTCATTCATTGCTCAATAAAAATATAAGTATCGAATGATCTGAACCGCAATCACGTTACTTGGAGGCATAATGCCTCCAACTCGGATTTCTTTGTTTTCTTCCATTGAACCTTCTGAGGGATCCCAATTCCTTTTTTCTTGTCTGGACGATCAATTTTGATTGATTTAAGCAAGAAATTACAGAAATAAATTGAGCAATTGCGACGATAGAATGCATTGAAGTGATTTTCCATTTGTCTAATATTAAGTAAATGATAAGTATTTGATATTCCGCATATTTACGGCAGGGAAAAGGAACAATAAAGTATGTGTCCCCTCCAAACACCACCACTCATCAGGACCACACGATCTGGGAACATCATTCATGATGATCAATCATATCTGAAGATCCATCATGCGGGTGAAGTCCTCGAAGCACACGAACCCGTCCCTCTTCCTGTCCACCTCCGCTATCATGCGCCTGCAGTCCTCTAACGTGCACTGCTCGTCCCCCAGCACCGTCGTGAACACCCCCAGCAGCTCCTCCGCCGTTATCCTCCCGTCGTGGTCGGCGTCAAAGAAGTCAAACGTCTCCCGGAGCTCCGAGTCGCAAACCGGGCCGCCCGCAGGCCCGACCCGCCCCAGCAGGTCGTCCATGCTGAGGCAGGACTCGGCGTCGCTGCAGCCGGCCTCCCTCAGCATCAGCGCCGCCTCATCCCGGCTCGCGGGGGGCTCGGCGCCGAGCCGGCTCAGGAGGGCCTCCAGCTCCGCCCTCGAGACAACGCCGTAGCCCTCCCGGTCGATCGACTTGGAGGAGCGGAGGCGGAAGAGCTCGAAGTTCATGTCGGTGTCGGACCACTCACCGGGGAGGACGCTGACGGGGGTGGTGGACTCCGGGACACGGCGCTTGTGGACGGAGGAGGAGGCCTCGGAGGAAGTGGAGGACGTGGACCCGGAGCTGAAGGACGGCAGATCGGACTTCGACAAGGCCTTCTTGGAGACGAAGAGGCGTTTGGGGCTGAGCTTTCTGATGAGCTTCATGGCGGCGATTGTGGAGGCACCGGCCGAACACCGGAAGAGAGATGGGTCAGGGGAGATCGAGAAGAGGGAGAGGATTGGGTCGGGGATGGTTGGGGGAGAGGTTGCGGGGGGGCATAAATGGAGGGGCGGAGAGGCGGAAGCAGGGCAGCTTCGAGGAAGCTTCCTCTGAGGAATTGGAGAGAGAGCGACATTCTTTAACGTAAATGTCTGGCACATCTTTGTATTATCTTTATTTAATTTAATTTAATTTTTTAATCTAATATTATTTATTGTCATTGTCTTTTCTTTTTATTTTTTTATTTTTTTTATTAGCGAAGACGGGCTCACGGACTTAGTCTGGATCCATGAACACATATCACAAGACGGATAGTAACGAGACCCAACTGGATGGCCCGTGGCTCTACCTGTGCTACTACATTAACGGGAGGGCGGGTCATGTGTGCTTGTGCGGAGTTAAAGATGGAATTCTCTTCCATCCTATATCCGTGCTTTTAACTTTTGTAATCAATTATCTACTTTCTCATTTACATAATACGTCGTGACGATACGTGATAAATTCAAATTAATTTTCTTTGAGTCATATCAAATGATTCGTTTCGAATCTGCCATCTTCATGGGAATCATTTTCGAAAATTTCCTAACAAATTTTTAACATCAGACATCAAAGACTGCGGGAAATAAGGAACTCTTGCCATCGGAGCCGATGTTCATTGATCTAAACGGTCATTCATTTGTTTACACATTATTATTATTTTCATAGTTATTATTATTATTTTCATAGTTATTATTATTATTATTGTTGTTATTTTTATTGTTGTTATTATTATTATTATTAATGGGGTTCAATATAGTAACATTTGTTGAATTTTGTTAAAAATGTTGTACACGTCACCTATATGGGGAAAAAAATATTGCTGGAATTAATTATGTTAGGTACCGAATCAGGACTTTGTGTGGCTACTAAGAAATAGCTCTTCGGAATATGGGGCGAAGTGATGAAGCTTTTGTCTATTTTATCATTTTTCCAAGAGAAAAACAGAAAATATTATACAATAATCTCTCCTTATTATCTTGTTGGGTGAAAATTACTCGGAACTTTCTTTTGCTAATGCCCTACTTTTTTATTTATTTGGAAAGTTACAAGATGACGAGAAAGGGAATGCCATGGCTACCTTTTAATCAACGGAAAATTTCCATGATTTTGTATAAGGCAATTTTGCAATCCGATTCCGTGTCGCAATCCAGAGATAAAAAAATTCTCATTGGATTACAGATCAATCGACGGATAAAGTCCATTTTTTGACTGTTAATTAATTCTTTTCGAAGTTTGTGTCTGAATAAAAATCTCGACGGGATGGAGAATGCGATGCAAATACACTTTGTGATGTATCACGATTGAAGGGAATTTCATCGATAAATAAACAAGTTAAGTCAATTGATAGATCTGGGGGTATCGGGGTCTCACATGTCGGGGTGGTGGCAATAATTAGGAATCGGAATATTTGTTGATTACATTATGAGTTCTAATCACTTGGTAGATATTATTCTTCGGGGTGCAATCAGGGCAAATAATTAAGTGCATGCATTTATCTGGAATTTCGACCCGTAAATCCCAACAGTTAAATCAGATATATATATATATATATATATATATATATATACAATCCCCATCCTAAGTATAATTAATCAATTAATTTAATTAGAAAATATTGTTCTGATAATTATAGTTTGAGCCAAAAAGTTTGTCATGGACCTTGCTCCAAACCCAATCACGAAGGTATGAACAGGATTAGCGCACACCGTCTAGATGGTCTATCCAATTCTTTAATTTTTCTTTCGAAAATAATGTAAAACTTCTCGAGAAATTGCAAGAAAGACATTTGTCAAAGAACAGGAGGAGTCTCATACCACGACTGTCTTGTTCTCGAGTGTAAGCGTGTTTTTTCA
The DNA here is from genome assembly GCF_007655135.1 of Punica granatum. Taxonomy (NCBI): domain Eukaryota; kingdom Viridiplantae; phylum Streptophyta; class Magnoliopsida; order Myrtales; family Lythraceae; genus Punica; species Punica granatum. The sequence goes on along the minus strand of NC_045128.1, from coordinate 39,884,981 downwards.
TAGAAATTCGGATTCTTTTATATAAAAGAGAAGGATTTAATATAATAAAATAAAAATTTTAAATATTTAATAAAAGAATATTAATATTACTGCAATGAAAATTGAATTTGTAATCGCTTGCTGTTCAGACAAGAGCATTTGCGACGAGGGTATGCTCTGTTTTTTTTTAGAGTTGATCTTAATTCACACGCATAGAACACAGGATTCATCCGCATATTGTACTGATATGGCCGGATTAATTCGAACATTTTAGTTTGAATTTGTCAAGCTCTTATTAATAATAAGTTATCTTGAAAATGTCTTGTTATATTTCAAAACATTCTTAAAATTAAATTTTTATCGCTCGGTTGAATCTCAGATTAAAAGAGTTATGAAGGTTTATAAAAGGATGGATTATGGAGGATTATTCAGGATTAATATACAAATTTGTATAACTCTCCAAAAACCCTCCCTAACCAGAGATCCAAACTAGTTATTAAGAATACTCCTCAGCAACAGTCATAGTGGAACTCCCCCACGCGCGAAGGATGACATCAAACCCCCCGAACTCACACGTGCGAAGTTCTTAATTGAAACACGGCCTTTTTGGCACTCCTTGAATCTTCTTTCGAACTCGAACATGCTCTTAGACTCTGCTGAGTTCTTCTTCGGGTTAAACCGGACGTTTAATATATGGCGGGGTAGAACGATTCATTTTACTATGTTCATATGCTTCTTGTTTTATCATGGACCCGGGTAGACTTTCTCAACAAATGTATTATCACATCTCTATCGGGTTTTCAATACACATTTGACCGTCTCTCTCGAGTAGAGCATCGCTTGTAAAATACTCCATATGAGAATCGGATCATTACATCTTCGGGCTCTTCCGAAATGATCACGCGAACAGATAGATTGATGTTAACTTTAGAACTTTGGCTAGATAGAACTTAGAGTAAACTATCGATTTGATCTTGAAAGATTAATTTGCCATCACTTTCATCCCTCGATGACTTTTGCCAACAAAATGGTACTAAATCTTCATTCCGCTAGTCAATTTAGTTCACCATCAAAAAGACCGTCACAAATTGCTTATGTGAAACTAACGCTGTTAAATTAAATTGTAAAAACCGTAAAAAAAAAAAAATTTTAAAAAGGAGTGGGTGGAGGAAATAGTAGAGTTTGGTAATATAATAGAATTTAGCTTCACTCCACTTCAAATATTTATATATATTTAAGTGAAGTATAGTAATGACTAAAAAATATATATGAAAATTTATTATTAAATTAAAAAATAAGATAAAATAATAAATATTGTGTTGAATTTTGAAAAAAATTATGAATAATTGAGAGAATTTAATATTAAAAAATAATTATAATGATTGTTAAAAAAAATCTGTGAGAAAATTTATTATTATATTAAAAGAAAAAATAAAAAAATAATGATTATATTATTAAATTAAAGAAAAAGTAGAGTAGGGTAAAGTAATAAAGTTGTAGTAATGAATTATATTGTTAGGCGGAGTGAATTATACTCCATAAACAGACAAAGCACTTTTGATGCATGGCTGGGGATGGGCCAGTGAGAGTTTGACTCACTGAGATCCACTCCTTTTGAGAGAGCACTTTGGTTGTGCCCCGAGGCCTGTCCCAACGGTCGCTGACAACATTGGAAATACGTTCAAACCTTGAAGTGGTCTGTCCCCCCCCCCCCCCCCCCACTCTCCTTTGAGATCAATTGGTGGGGGTCTTTTTACCATTTTGGCCTAGCCCACTGTCTATTTTAATTGTAACACCCAACTGCATTTCGTTGGACTAAACATATAGTCTTCTCGAAAAGCTTCCAAGATGCATGTTTTAAATGTGGAAAGCTGGAGTTTCAATCAAGTATTCCGTCTGAATAAATGCATTGCCTTGCTTGCCGGCAAGGGGCGGAAAGTTACGAGAAAATGAGTTAGAAGTGAGAAGCAGAGGGCGTCGATGTCTTTTATCGATACTTCATGCACGAGTGCATGATCGATGGAGCGGACTCTTGCGTCCACTGAGAGACGGAGAGAGAGCGTCGACATAATTACCAAGTTAATATTATAAGCAGCATGATTAAATGTTACAAATACAGCATGTAAAGATTACACCTCAAATAGCATCTCGTACTGAAAAGATGAGCGGAGGCATCAAGACATTTCGACTGCAACGGAGAAGTTACGGGACATGTTATGTTTGCTAGTTCTACCTGGACTCCGTGCTATCATAAGACCAAACAAGCTTCGCAATCAGCACTCTCTGGTAGCAGGGCAGATATGATCGCAAGGGTGTTACCGATCCACAGGCATGCTCTCATTTCCGCAATCTTCATGACAAGCAGTCTCTTCCAAGCCTTTTTCCTTTGCGTCTTCATCCTCGCTATATTCAGAGATTGAGCTCGCGTCCATCTCCCTATCGGAACAGTCGAGCTGCACGCACTCTGCTATTTCAGAGTTACTTGTCTGCCCCTGCTCTGACAGATTCAATTCCTCTTTCTTCAGTACGTTAAATACTATCCCTTCTCGACTCCTTTCTGCCTGCAAAAGGTCGCCTTCAGTCACCGTGATGCTCGAGCCGCTCCTGTTCAGATCAGTCTCTGTGCTTTCCAGATTTCTTGTTGGAGTCGTCACCCTTGGGCTCTGTAAATAAAAGAGATCTCTTCCCGTTTGACTGTTAGCTTCTGAGTCGCCACGCAAAGGTTTCTGATCAACTTCCACAGTTAAATTACGAACATAGTCAACGAACATATCAGCTGAAGCAGTCCTCATCAGGGGCCCACCAGATCTCGTCCAAGAATTCAAACCTGTGCCCTCAGATTCGTTGTCGCTTCCTTCATGCCCACCCGGATGAAGCCGCAGATTGCTTCCGGGAGATGATCCTTCACTGATAGGCCCATTGCCAACTCCTTGTAGCAGCGACGGAGCCACATCTGTAAGATCCTCAAGGGACCCAGTAGAGTTCTCCCGAGCAATGCAATTCCAGGAAGGAATCCTTCTAGAACCATTGAATTTAGATGTGGAAAACTGACTGTGAGAAGCAGCAGCTGCAGCTCTCTCGGCACTCCTCTTGAGCCTCTTCATGTGGTTGAGAATCGTAACACACTCATCAAGAGCAAGCTCGATCCCGCAATTCGCTTTTATGGCAGAAAGTTTCTCCCAGGTGCACCTCCTCCCCTGGTTAGAGGCTTTTTGAAGCTCCACATGAGATGGGTTTTGAATAATCTTCAGGTACTGGTCACAATAGGAAAAGAAATCACTCAGACATTTTCATTCCCAGTTCAAACAAATTACGGGAAGTTTTCCAAACTTATCAGATGCATACCTGTGCAATTGTGGCAGGCATAACAACAGTGACATCGCCCTCCCAATCTTGAGCAAAGAGTTGGGCAAGGCCCCCCAGAGGAAACCCGAGCTCAAGAATCTGATTGCATCTATGTTTCACCTCCATTTCAATGAGTTGAGCAAGCTACAAAATTTAAGAATGGGATCAGATCATTTTCACTCGAGAGGATGTAGACCTGAGAGTAAACCGCTCGATCAACTAACCAATCCAATCACTAGGACTAAACAAGCATGGATAATGACAATAACGCACCCAAAGCAGATTGCAGACAATTGGGACAAGTTCAATTGTTTGACAGTAGAAGATAATAAGTCGTACCTTGGCAGCAAAGTTTCCACCATATGCTCTCACAAAATCCTTCATCCTCAAGAGAGGCGAAATATGAGGATTCGCCTGACTGACAATAAAATGATTCACGTTGAATAGTTCCTTCAGCTGCATCATTGGTAGATCAATCTCCAAGCTACCGTCCCTCCATCGGCGAGCAGAAGTGCCTGACCCCTCCTCCGGGTTCACATTGAATGGAGGATGATAAGGAACGATTTCTCCGCTTCTGCTCTTTGCCATCAGTTCCTGGGCTTCAAAGAGGCCGGGAAAGGCACAAGATGCGGTAACGGCACTCCATATGATGACATGAGGAGAAGTCAAGTAGTTAAGGCACCGAGGAGGCTCATGCTTCCTAGGGGAGCAGACAGTTATTCCCAGGATTCGTCCCGTCAGGTCATAAGCTTCTTGGAAGGTGAGATTACTGGTAAGATGCCTCAACATCTGCTGCAGCTGTCTGATCTCGTGAACAGCCCCTTTACTCATAACCCTCTTTACCACGGCGAAAATCCCACCGAGCTGATCAAAGAACTGCAATGAGTGCCATGAATCCTCAAAGAAGCTCTGCAGCTCAGGCCAAGACCTAGTGGCGGCAATTGAGCACATGACGGACCCTACAGAAGACCCAGCAATTATTCTAGGCAAAAGCTTGTGTTTTACAAGTGTTTTCACCACTCCAACATGGAAGGCTCCGAGAGAAGCACCTCCGCTCAAGAGCAGGGCTGTCCTACCAAAGGCATGCCTTGTTTCGTGCATGAAGGAGAGCTTCTCTTCCAAGGAGAGCTCTTCTGAGTCCGAGTTACAGACCATTCTTAACTGGGTTGCGACCTCATCAATATATTCTTTAATAAGCCTAGGCATTGTAAGCCTGCCTTTGTGAAGTTCCGGATTGCACATGTTGCCGAGGTTCCTAACAAGATCGGCTCTCATACAGAAGATAATATCCCTTAGAGATCCCTCGTGGCGCCGGTGGCGGAGCTCCTGGAGCTTATTCCTCACCAGTTCCACATCATAAAGGTCTGATTCGTTCAACCTAGGGGTCTCTTTGTCTAGCATCTTGGCAGCATGAGCCCATTCCTCGTACGTCAATGCAGCTCTCATCATATTTCTCCAGAACTTCCGCCTATAAACCATCTCAGCCCTCGATTTCACATTAGTGTAGCGTTTCAGCAGGAAAGCCACGACGGTGACCATCGCTAATATCCCTTGCGGGTTTCTCGGGTGGAACCATGATACCACAGGTCCTACAATGAGACCTACCCTATATATGCAGTTAAACAACACATGGAAAATGTGTTGCCGGAAATGGGACATCGACCGAAAGAGCAGGATCTTCAAAGCAATGGTCCGACCGAGGACCGATGAGGGTCCGATCCGGAAAGGATACAAGCTCGCCTCGTTACTTATATCCATATCTTGATCAAATAAATCAAATTCTCGTCAAGACTTGCCCGAAAAGGTTTAGTCACAGGCACGGTAGGAAAGAGCAAGCTTTTAACCAAGAACCAATGTCTGCTTCGAGAAAATCCAATCAGAAACAAGAGATGCTAAAACGCGAAGACTGCTACACACACACGGTTGTTCTCCACAGTTCTCCCCAATGAAGAACTACAGAAGGGCGAGTTTGTAAGAAACAGAGAGTAGCAGGAACGAGGGTAGCAGGAACGAGGGCTTACGATCAATATGCAGAAAGAATCAGCTTCAGCTGCTGGGCAACACTTCTCCAAAGAATCAGAACCCTGCCCCAAAATGCATAAACCCCGGAGAGACTCGAAATCAAGGCCCCGTCTTTTCATCGCCTGGCCAAGCGCCCGTGTAAATAAAGGAAGACCCAGCAAGCAAAAGCTAAGGGACCACAGCTGCAGATGGAATACTAGAGCTATAGCGGGTCCTATCAAGGGAGGGCAACGGATAGAGATATGGATGAGGAGGAGCCGAATCAGCAGGGAAGACGACGGTGTCGGCAGTATGGCATGGGGCTGCGCCTGCCACAGTATTAATTAATAAAAAGTAAAATAAATGAAGGAATGAAGTGAAAGGGTCAGGAGGGACGGAGAATAAGGTAAGGAGAGATGACTCCGTCGATGCCCACCTGACCTACCGGAATCGGAGCAGAGAGGTCTGGTTCTGTTTTGGAACCTTCCGTATTACTTCACTTATATATATATATATATATATATATGTTATTATGCGGAGAGCAAAGCACACCGGAAGATGAAGAAGACGAAGAGTGAGGGCAAAGACAAAAAGGAGGTGGAAATTGTTCCGTTTTTAATGGGGGGAAAGGGAAATCATTGGAGGAGTGGAGTTTCTTTCCGGGAACTCCTTTTTCTTGCTATGGCCGTGGCTTTGGCCTTTGCGTAAACGGGAACGGCGGGCAGCCCTTCCCTTCGTCTCCGTTGCGTCCAAGAAAGAACAATTCAACTCGGAGTTTGGTAGACACTGTCACATCGGCGCCTTTCATTCCTTGTTCTTCTTCTTCGTCGGGTCGTGCTCATGACGACGAACATTGGGTAGACGGACGGGACTGTCTAAAGAGACTGGGCTGGGCCGCAATGATTACTCATTGGGTCCATATTTAACATTGGCCCAAATGATTTCAGTGGGTCGCTCAGGCCCATACCACCACGGCCCACTCTTGGAAGGTGAATGGACCTTCAACTTCAATCGAGTTCTTAAAAAGATAAAACCTGAGGTTTGTTCTCGCTATAAGATATGCCATAATTTTTGAGCAGTTTCAAACATGAGATTTCGGATTTGATTCTCGTAGAGTTAGATTTCCCGTACTTTTTTTCACCTTCTATTTATTCCTTTGCCATTCGCTAGCTCATCGATTTGTGCAGCGGCTAGAGTTTTACGCGATCTGATAATTGGAAAGCGTACGGATCTCACCTAAGCCCCTTTTTTTTTGGGCCTTTTCCAGCAATGCACGTGGATATGAGCTTTTCTCCTCTCAATTCATACGTTGATTATTAGATAGATTCTATCTATGCCATGCCATGCCACCCTTCCCCGGCAATCACGGTCGGAGTAACCACTGCGGGGGGCCCACTCACCCCTCTGCCAACGCGGTTTCCTTCATTCTTCAAGTCCAAACACCGTCAAAAAGAGAGAGTCGCCGTCGGTGCGACCAAGTGTGTACTGCTGTTGTCCTATGGTCCCGCCGTGAAGTTATTGCTTTGCCCACGCGACTTTGCGAAAAGACCCAAATGGTGAACAAAACAGAAGCTTTCGCTTCTTCTTTTTTTTTTTTTAACTTGGTAATATCGCGAGGTGTTCTCAGTGGTCGTCGATTGCACCGAAATCTTGTGGTCAGTGAACAAAATCATTTACTAAGAAGCTGCTTAGCTTGGAAGATTGACTTTGCCAAATTCATGAGATCTTATCATTTCATGCAGATTTATTAGTATTAATTATTTATGCAAGAAATGAAGAAAAGTAAACCACTGGCACTGACCCAACCCGGAGATCGGAGAGTGACACTTTTGCTCCAGAAGGCTCCAAATTACAGGTCAGTCGGCTCAGCCAAAGGGGGGACTTGGCCAGGTCAATCAAATCTCCTCCTCCATTTGCACAAGTCGATCTCCTTTCCCTTTTCACAAAAATTATATTCAATTCTGAAACTTCAAAGCAATTAATTGATTAATAGATGAATGATTTTTGTATCAGTTTCTTAAGCAAAGAGAAAGTCAATAAAAATTCATTTAAGAAGGAAAAAAAAAAAAAAAAAAAACAGAGACAGAACAAGCACTACAGCCAACAACAGACTTTGGAACATCTGTGTCTTTCCATCAGGGATCTCTACGGCTAATTCTCTCCCTACCTATTCCATCCCAGAAAGAAAGGTTCCTCTCCCTCTGATGAATCTTTGGTTTCCATTCGTCCCCCTTCTGCTAAGGAATCCCAACTCCATTGCAGAACCAAACCTTACACACCTCTCTCTCTCTCTCTCTCTCTCTCTCTCTCCCCCTCTGTCTCTCAGTGATATCAGTTCGGGGATAGAAAGAAGAAAAGCAACATTTGCTGGTGGAACTTGAAACGGGACCTGATCAGTAGGGCTCAATCAGAGTGATCTGAAGTCACTCTCTGATCTGTTCTTCCTTTCGAAGGTCCAAGACAAGGAGGGTCCATAGAAACTCCCCGGGTTGGAATTGATCGAGCTTCTGAGACAGCCAGAGCCAATCCATGGGATCATCAGCAAGAGGCGGAGAGTCGGATTCGGAGAAGCTGCTTCTCTACCTATCAAGTGACTCAGCAGGCTCGGAACGATCGACTCCAATGGAAACCTCCGATGCATCGGCAAGTTATGCAAAAACCAATGATGCCCTTTTGGATGGAGAGGCAGATGGTATGAAGGTGAGTTGACTGTGTGCCTGATTCTAGTATGGGGATAATAATGAATGCGGGAGGAATATGGAAGCTTTTTAAATAGCTTACACAGATAAGTTGTTGCCCATTTTCTGGCAGGAATTGATGGGAGCTTTAACAAGGAGACGCAGCTTGAAGGTGGCCAAGGGGTTGACAAGAATGTCCAGCTTAAAACCCAGAAGGCCTACCACTAGGAAAGTTTTCAGCGGATCAGAGCGGAAGAAAAAATTGAAGAAGTTGAGGTCGATCAAGCTCGTGGGTCCGGCCAGCAGCTCATCAAGAAGACAGGAGGGTTTAGATCATGACCAGCTCTCAAGATCACGGGATGAAGCAGATGTGCCACCGAATTACTTGAAGGCAACGAGGTCTTCTGATGTGAAGAAGGTGAATTCTCAACCGAGTCCTCACAAGTCGGAGTGTAGTATTAGCAGCAGTGATGGTGAAGGGAAAATTGTGAATAGCTTTACCATAAGCACTGCTAGGAACAAACCCGTAATAGCTTTCAGGAGAACAGCCAGTCTCAGACCAGTGAGAATCTTGGCAAAAGTGCCCAGCTTGAAACCGAAGAGGCCTTCCACAAGGAAATGCTCAGACAATTCCAAGGTTTCCGACTCGAGTGTCCACAGCGCCACCTGTTCTTCTGCAATCAAGGGCTCTAAGTTCCTCGCCCAAGTGGAGAACCAACAGGCAGGAGATGTGTCTGAGAAGATTTCTGCCATGAAAGTCTGTCCTTATAGCTATTGCTCCCTCCATGGTCATCATCATGCTGCTCCAACGTTGAAGCGATTGAAGTCTGCACGAAAGCGTGTGAAAAATCAGAGGAGCAAGAAGTTGGATGTTCTTTCGCGAAGTGGAAGGGAGGATTTTGAAAAAGAGAGTTCCCATGATGCTGAGAAGGTCAAGAAGGAATTGACTGAGGAGATCAACTGTAGAAAAGATGCAGGTTCAAATGCTGATGATGGACGAGACAGGGTCAAAGAGGTTGCTGAAAAAGTTTTTCAAGAAAAGAAAGAGCAAAGCAGGACAGCCGACCCTCCAGTGGCTCGTGAGGAGAATCTATGTCAAGCATTTGATTCTTCTTTAAAAGCTCCAGCAAATCAGAAAGCCCATGAACAAAGAGAATCTGCAGTAGACATTCTCGAGTCCATTAATGCAGAAAGGAAGGAAAAGGAGGAGTCTGGAGAAGGCCCCGGTAGTAGAGGAAGAAAGTTTGTTTCCATTGGAACTCAAACTGATCTGGAACTTGAAGAGTGGGGAAATGATTATTCTGTTTCATATCACATTGAAAACGACCACAGCGAGGAGATATCAGAAGCCTTTGAAACTGTCCAAGAAACTGAAGACGAGAACCCTCCCGCATCAGGTGAACTCAGCCATGGGGATTCTACTTCAAACAATGAGCAACCAAATTCATCTAAAGCAGCGGCTGTTGCTGATGAAGAAGAAGTAGCAGGAGCAGTTGTAAGTGTTTTCCCAACAGAAGAGTTGGGTTCAGCACATGCAAAAATGGAGGAAAACCTGGGATCTCCAGAAGAACCAAAAGAAGCTCTTCCTGATCTGAGAGAAGAACCGATCTCAGTACGTGAGGAGAAGAACAAAAACCAGGAATCTCCTGGAGAACCGATAGAAGCTCTTTCTGGCTCAACAGGAATGTCCCTTTTGGCATGTAAGACGATGGATGAAAACCTGGAGTCTCCGAGAGAGTCTGAGCCGGATAGCACCAGCGACGATTCATTTAAGTCGTCATTTGGGAGACGGAAGTTCAATGATCTGTGGTATCTCATATATCAACACATGGTATCAGATGTAGCTGAAAATGGGGGAATTGAATCACCGGTTCATCAGGTCAACAAAGATGCCAACTTGTTGCCTGGATCGGATCGGGATCCCCAGGTGGCAAATCATGATGAAGCTGCCCAACAGGAGGAACTCCAGCAGAGTGATGCAATAAAATTGCTGCAAGAGGCAATCAGCAAAATTCTTGAACAAAGTCAAGACCAATGCTTGATGAAGAAATCCAGTGCTGACAACATCAATTTCGATAAGAAGGAAACAGGTGAGGATCGCTCCATTGATCATAAAAGCGAGAAAGAACCAGACCTGGAAGAAGAGAAGCTGGAAGCTCTTGAAGTGTCCAAAATCGAGGCGAAAAGAGAAGGAAATGCAGGAGGCAGGCCAAATCAGATGGCATCTAAAAGATGGAGCAATCTGAAAAAATATATCCTCATGAAGAGGTTTATCAAGGCGGTGGAGAAGACGAAGAACTTCAGCCGGAGGATACAGCGATTTCCGTCCTCGGAAGTATACCCTGAGCAAGAGAAGGTCAATCTCAGACGCCAACAGATAGGAGAGAGGAAAATCGCCGAGGAGTGGATGCTCGATCGTGCTCTTCAGAAGGTAATTTCTAAACTGGATCCAGCTCAGAAAAGAGGAGTAGCCTTCCTTGTGGAAGCATTTGAGACGGTCAATCCAGTTGCGGGAGGCAAAACTGGCATGAGCATGAATGCATCATCTCCATCTAATGTTAATCGTTCAGGAGCCAGAGAGACTGCCTTAGTTCAAAATGAGGGGCAATCTACAAAGCACAACGGGGATTCCGCTGAGATTCTTACTGTCCCCTCTGATGATGGCGAGAGATATCAGAAGGAAAATGAAAATTTGGTCGCAAGCCCCACTGAGCAAGCGAGTAAACTCATCTTTGTCAGTGAACAGCCAGGTGAAAGGAATCTCTCGGTGCCGCCTCAAAAGTCCATTGACGGAGACAAAGCTGAAAACAGGGATCAGGTTGGTGGTCCAGCGGTAGGGAGAGTTCAAGATATCCAAAGGGAAGGGATCCCAAGTTCAAATTCACAGCTTAAGACTGGGAATGATGGAAGAAGCAGAAAAAGCTTGTTGGACAGTGACATTTCAAGGATGTGTGTAACCGAAGATCACGTAGAACGAACAGCAGTTGAAGTTTCAATTTCTTCCGCTCTGGTCCATGATGAGCCGATAAATCCAACAGCAGCCAGCAAGACTGATGACGGGGATGTCAATTCAATAAGAACAGTCGAACTGACTGAAGCTCTGGAGAAAGATGGTGAAGCTTTGGTAGGAAAAGAAGTGGTCCTGGGATCTCCTCATTCTGAAGAATGCAGGGCAGATGAAGGGGATGAACCGCAGTCAGAGAAGAAGAAATATACAGGGTTGTGGTACTTGATATACAAGCATATGGCATCAGGTCTAGCTACAGAACAAGGAAGTGAGCCAATTGACCCTCGTGTTGATGGTAACAGACTGGAAGAAGAAAACGAAGAGGAGGAAAGCAGATCTGTTGACATGCCCAGCTCTTGCCCAGGTTCATTGCGAGCCGAGCAGGACGGGCTTATCAAAGGGAGGGCAGAGGGTGAAGAGATGAAACTCCGCAAGATTGAAGCTGTTAAGCTTGTCCAGCAAGCACTTGATGAGATGCTTCTTGAATGTGAGGACAGCTCACCCCATGATCGATCCAATACCAGCAATGGTGGAGTTGACGAACAGGAATCCAAGGAAAATAGTGGCAGCAACTACAGAGAAAATTCTCTTCCAGCATCTACTGATACTGCTAAAGATGGTCCCATGCACTTTGGAAAAGTGAAAGAGAACAAGCCACTGCCGGATTTAGAGATACAGCTCAAACCAGACGATGCTGTCCATCAAGAAGAAGAAAGTACTGACTTCAAGGAGGGGAACAAATCGAACCCGAGATCGGTGAAGAACTGGAACAATCTGAGAAAAATGATCCTCCTCAGTAGATTCGTCAAGGCACTAGAGAAGGTGAGAAATTTCAACCCCCAGGAGCGGGGGCATCTGCCTCTGGACCCTGACAGGGAACGAGAGAGGGTTAATCTGAAGCATCAGGACATGGACGGGAGGAAGAACGCCGAGGAATATCTGCTGGACTATGCACTTCAACGAGTTGTTTCCAGGCTCACTCCAGCCCGGAAGCAAAAGGTTCACTTACTCGTGGAGGCTTTTGAAACAGTCACTCCCCCTCTCAGGAAATGATATCAACTTAGGTACGCTGTCAACAGCTTCAAATCATGCAAATCCATGCACATCAGCCAATAATCAAATGGTTAGTTTGGGACAGATCCTTGATTCTATTTTCTTACTAGGGGTTTTGTATTCATAGAGCAGTATTAGTAGCAGTTGTTCGTACTGCGGGGGTTTTGGGACGATTTGTGTATTCGGTTGTTCATTTTTGTTCAGATCGTAATGTACTAAAGTCTGGTGTATACGAAGCATTTCAGGACATGTTTTTGCATGGATCATCGATGTCTTTCGCTATCGCCACTGTAAGAAAAGACCCATATATGAATTTCATCAAACACTCAGCAGCCCCAGATGGCGGAAGATTCTTCAACAGCAGAAATTAGCCCAATCTCCCAGTTCAATACTATCCTGGGACACAGATGAATCTTCTACAGCTTGTATAAACTGAAAAAGAAAGGAGGGGGAAAAAGATTTGAGACCAACATGGTCGATAGTGGAAACAGAATAGAAGGCACCCAACTGCCTAGTGGATAACAGACATGGAAGAGCAAACATCACCCGCTTGTCTGTTTCTCGTTTGCCTGTCGAATGAGAAGATCTTCATTTCATCGGCCCAACAAGAAATGTCGTCTTTTGATCTGTAATGAACCCTCACGTCCAATCCTAAAACGAAAAGTAAAGTTCGAATTTTTTTTAATTTTTATTTTTTGGGTCTCGGATGGAGAAAAAGTTCGAAACTTTCCCCGCTAAAAAGAAAGAAACTTTGACATCTTTGTTTATTGTTTACTACCACTGACTGCAAAAAAAGCAAAATTCATCTGGCGAATGGCACGAATCCGGCGGGAATCAGAGGCAACGTTGGTGGCGGTCGCGTTTGACCCCACCGTCGTGGACTCCATGCGTGCTTTCTTCCGTCCGCATGACCTAATAAGCCCACTCTCTTGCCATTCAATTAAATTTAGTTTTGGGTTATTTTAATTGGTGATGAAAGGTAGGCAGGCACTGGCAGGCCCAATTAGCCAAATATGGCATTTGTCTTTATATGCAACTGCCTTTTTTGGACGAAAGCATCTTCTTCTTCTTTTTTCCGAATAAAAATGACGGGTAGTAGTGATAGCAACATTATCACCCCGCTACGCAATATTCGGACTTTCATGTTCAATCGCGAATACACCAAATGAACTGAACAACCAGCGCAAACACTAATCCCGTCAGCATAACATAACTAAGGACCTAGTATAGTTCAAAGAAAACGGAGATGATTTCAGGCTCAAGCCAAAGAGTCCACCCTAGCATATGTCCTCGGAGTATGCGAACTCGAGACCTGAGAGTTTCCAAACTATATGGAAGTAAGATTGAAACCATTAGGCCATCAACCCTAATGGTGGACGAAAGCATCCTTATGGTATTGACAAAATCATCTAGGATATGGCCATGGTCTAACAGACCGTTATTAATCGTCCTTGTCCTAAGTGGCTCATTTTGAGAATTCGGCGAGTGGTGTTTTCACAGCTCTCTTATATAAACTTGTTGCATTTGCTTCGACTGTAGGTGCATGAGAAACAAATTATGTGAATTCTACTAGGATTAGAAACCGAAGTTTTGCCAGAACACAAAAACAATCACTTTGTGATATGCGCCTAAATCCAACCATGGTATTGGCTCCCCTATTCGACCGACGGCCACGCTGCCCAGAGTTCAATAACGCGTGTTGCATGTTTTCGTCGAGCACCAACCAAAACAATCAACGAAAAAACACGTGAAGAAATATTCGTGCGTACTCATCGCCTTGGAATATAAGTAGGGGACAATCTTCCGCCCACCTAACAGTTTTATAATCCGACAAAATTGAATTCAGTTTCACCATCTCTTTTCCAAGTAAAAAAAAAATTAAAAAAAAATTAAAAATCACAGGAAAATTTATTTAAAATGTTCATGATTTAACCGTTTAGTCAAATTTATCATATATTTTTTTGGTCAAATCTATTTTATGATTTACATTTTCAATCAAATCTATCACGGCGTTATCTTTTCCGTCGACATCTAACGACCGTGCTGACGTGGTGCCCACGTGATAAGTGTGGTCCACCATCCCTCCACTTTTCACATCAGCACGATCGTTAGATGTTGACGAAAAAAATAACGCCGGGATAGATTTGATGAAAAAAAGTAAATTATGAGATAAATTTAATAAAAAAATATGATATATTTGATAAAATTGATAAATCATTGACCGTTTAGGGTAAAAATCTCAAAATCACATGGGCGTAAGATTTCACGCGCGTGACATTGACGTGCCCGCCAAGCCATTGAATGGCATTCCAAACTCCGCCCCCTTCTCTCTCTCTCTATAAAACAAAGTCCGCAGCCTCCCGACACTTCCAAAGAGACAAACAGCAGCATCTGAATTCCTCGCCAGATCCTCTCTCAACTCAAGCCCTCGCTCCCTCCGGAAGATTCCATTCCATTCCGATTCCATGGCCGGCCTCCAGCAGTACTACTTCTTCCCCACCGATTTCTTCTACCCTCGGCCGTCCTCTGACGCCGCCTCCAAAGCGGCCGCCGTCCTCCCCGTCCAGGCCTTCAAGGATGACTCCGTGGATCCCGTCAGGACCACCGATTGCGGCCCCGAGGTGGTCCCGACCACGTCTGCCCCTATGCTGGCGCTCAATCCGAGCGCGATCAAGAGGGAGCTCTGCCGTGGTACCCCCATCATCGCCGAGCAGAAGAAATTCCCCGACGCCTGATACTGATTTGGACTCGAGATGCCGGACAGTGAACAGATTCATTAGGTATCACAACATATGTCTCTCAATCTCATGGTTTTTTTCTGGAGACCAATGAGATATAATTGATTACTGAAGCGAACGGAATCATCGTTCACATGAAGATTTTTGTGCGTTCCTTTTTTATTTTTTTTAATGTAACCATTTTATTAATATTATTATATGCATACATCTATTTATTGTGATTTTCCGCTGGCTTTTCACCATTTATTTCAAGCAGTCCAAGCCTAAAGTTGGTTTCGAAATTCGTCGTATGGTATATGGCTAGTTGCGACCATATAATACACTGCGTCGTAGCAACACTAGCTTATCTTGTGAGTGGAAATCCTCGTTAGTTTCCATGCAAAAACTATATGACACATCGATCGTTGCATATATGTACGCATTCGCAATAGGGTTTGATGGCGAATATATATCTTGGACGGTACTGTCATAATATGAATGATGAGGAACAAATTCTAGTTTTTTTTTTTTTTTTTTTTTTTGGGTATGGGGTGGGGTTCTGTAACAGAGTGCGTAGGAAGGGGAAATCCGATACTTTCCATTAATGAATTATTTTTTACCTAGCGAAAAAAAAAAAGGTAGGGGAAATCCAGCAAAAAATAAAAATAAAAAGGTAGGGGAAATCCACAGTTTTCAACATTGACGGGCAGTACGATCGATTGATTACGACTGATGATTGAATTTTGGCCGTTGCATTTAATTAAGTTTATAGCTTGTATATAATTCAGGAGTTTTATGGACTTTTATAAATTTCAATTTTGACCAAACATGAGCAGAATATGCTCTTTTAGTTATTAGTGGGGGGATGCTATTTGATTGGACCGCCGCCCAAAAAAAAAAAAAAAAAGAAGGAATATGCATGAAATATGCCTTCTAAAGTGCCTCTTCTTCTCCCGATATTTGATGCATGCAATATATTGAGCGGTCGCTGCCCTGTACATATAATATAGCACTATGTGTGGTCATTAGAAGTGGGTAGAACAGAAGAATAAGAAAATATTAGTTTAGAGGACACTCAAGTCAATACAAAAGATCATACCTCGGAGGCCTGGTAGTAAGGCTTAAGACAATTCGCTTTTAAAGTTCCGATTTCGAGTCTCTCCCCGTACCGTTACAGTTTATTAAGGTAAGAGTCGCCTACGTAACCTGAAAAGTCTGTAGGAATGTACACGAACTGAGAGAGCTCATATAAGTTGTCTCCTGTTTTTCGCTAAGCGCCTTGATGAAGGGTCGCTCTCTATAATGATAGTTATGTTTGATAAAAACTCTGAGATCAGAGAAGGTTATAATTGCCTGCTACGAAAACTCTCTATTTTATCTAAAAATAAAATACAAAAGATGAAAAGGAAGTTTCATTTCACAAAAAAAAAAAGAAAAAGAAAAGAGAATCATAATAGAATTTGCTTGCTGTTTTCAGTTTTAAAATTCCAGTTAATGTCGAGCTGTATTGGTTAAGTAATATTACAGGGATGTCATGTGTCTGTATTGTATGTTTGCATTAATTTAGATTCAGAATAGAATGAATTTTGAAAAGTTCGGAAAACTTTAGCTGCCGAACATAATGACCGCACATGAGAAAAGGCGAGAAACCTAAATGGCAATTAGAAAGAATCGCTATGGGCGGAATCGAAAGGAGGATATAACGACTAACATGTGAGAACGATCGATTATTGCTGTGATGAGAAAGAAGAGAACTCCGTCTTCGTGCTGTGATATTTGACCAAAATGGACAACTAGAAAGGCCCTATGATTTTTCTTGACACATTCGACAACTACTTAACGCAATGAGGAGTGCGATCAATAGGCTCCATCGATTTTTAGACAATCACACTAAAAAAAAAAATCCACTTATGGAAAAAGAAAATTCTTAAAGAGGAAAAAGAAAATCTAAATTTAACCGAAATTGTGAAAGAGATGGTATACACGTGTGCCCACGACACCCAACACGTGTAGCCATAGAGGCAGCTCGCTCTCGCGTCATCCCCAACCTCCGGCGGTGACTCGATCCCATGCACCTCGACATCGCCTTCCACGTGTCACAACCCACCTCCCTCGTCAGCCTCTGGGCCCCAGGGCAGCCTCTTTTTATATTAAAAAACCACAGCACGACCGTCAAGACAGAGTCAAACATATGTCTCCGACTGGTCAGCATATTCCGACCAACCCCCCGCCGTGGGACGTCCTCGTCCTGGTGGCCCACCGCCTCGACCCCAAGACCCTCGCCGTCGCCTCCTGCGTCTGCAAGTCATGGGCCGCCTCCATGTCCTCCGATTGCCTCTGGGAGCCAATCTGCTCCATGCACTACCCTTCCCTCTCCAGCCTCCACTGGGCCGACCCCTCCGTCCCCTTCCGCCGCCTCTTTTCCATGGGCTTTACCGCCTCCAAGTGCCGCAACCGCTGCCCCCCGCCGCCCCACCTCTCCCTCGACTCCCTTGACTTCATTATCGACATCCGGGCCCTGAGGCTTCCCATCGCCACGGTGGCAAAACCCGGGGAGGAGCTGAAGCTCGAGCTCGGCCCGAACAACCTATTCCAGTTCGATATCGAGAACACAAGCCCGGACCACCTCTCGGTCTGGGAGGTGCCGTGCCTGGTGAGGGTCACGTGGAATGTAGTGATCAAGGGGTGGGGAGGGGTGTTCACGGTGATGGACTGCAATGCGAACGTGAGCCTCATCCCTGGGGCGGAGTGGTGGTTCTCGGAGGAGCTGCCACCGCCTGCTGGGTGGTGCGTGAGCGGTGGGGTCAGCGGGGTCGTGGCAGACATGAAGGTCGTGTTCTGCGGCCAGAGGGAGAGCGAGGGGAAGCTGAGGGTGGAGAAGGCGAGCGTGGGGATGCTGAGCGCTCTGAGCTGGAGGTACTTGAGTGTCGACGACGGGCTCAGGTACTTGCAGAATTTTCTTGGCTCGATCGAGTAGGAATCCTGATCGAGTTGGGATCGTAGCTAGAAGGTGTAGTTACCATCCCGATTAGAAGGCGTCATAGATTAGAATGAAGGCACTTCAAATATGTATGTGTCATATGAACGAAGTGATCTCCATAGCAGAAGCCTTTTGTACTACTACTATGTACCTCGTAAGTATATTCCACAAGAACATAGACGGAACAATCCAATCTCTCCGAATGTTCGGATGTTTCCTTGCATCATTTTAGGATGAACCGAAGTCGCAGAATGTCTTACATTTATCAAATAATTCCATTTTGTTTCATATTCTACTGAAAGGAATTCCTGGGGCATAAAGGTTCCTGTAAGCTGCTCTTGGAATTGGAGGAAGCTCCTGCATCTAAGGGATTTGGTTAACCCAGCATTGACATTCTGAACCGGTTTGGGTGATGACTTTGAAAGGAAATAAATTGGACAGTATTGGGCAAAAACTTGCGTGGAATGTATTCACAAAGTATGGATAGAGAGAAACAACAGGATCTTCAAACACGAGGTCTCCTCCGTGAGTAGGATAGTTCATCAAACTATAGAATTAGTTAGAATGAAGATTTTGTTTATTCCTAGGGTGCAACATAAGATAACAAGCTCGAGCATAGCAAAAGACTTGGGGATGTGAATTTTATCTGTTTGTCTTCCGTAAATGTGGGGAATAATTACTCTCGGATGAGGGGTCTTTGTACGTATTGATTTTGATTATTAATGAAGTTTAAACCCTTATCCCAAAAAAAAAAAAATCCATTTTGTTTCTCTGACAACCATATCAGATGCCACGCAGTATATCAACCCGGCAGATGATCGCATATTATAAACAAACTAGACCAGCAGTCCCTTTCGGCCATAAACGAAAAGATACGGTCGAGCCTTTTTCTTCCAAGACGTTTTCAATCTTTTGATTGGACGTTGGGTTACATGGCATATAGAACATGAACTTGATGTTTATACTTATAGGTAAAGATGCAAAGACACAACTACACCAAATGTACGCGTAACGAGGCCGGACTGGCATGGCCTAGATTTAGCCATATATATGAAGATTACAAATATGGATGTGAATATATATATATATATATATATATATACACACGTATATAACTAGGAAAAGGCATGGATAATGGGCCGGGCTAGAAAATCCGGGTTTGGCCCAGCCATCGGTCCACTCCATACTAAATCTAATTATGATGTTTCCAGGGGGTAGATTTTCTTCTAGTAATCTCACGTGTATATAATTAAAAGAGAATTATTTATAATCATATGTAGTTTCCCCTTGGACATTCAAATGATCTCTCGACTTTAAGTCCAACCAATTCATATTTGACACTAGGGACATTAAGATACCTAGAGATGTGGGATATACAAATATAGTGAATGCACGTAAGTGTGGATACATATAATTGATTGACATATTTAGGCATAAGTAGATGGAAATGCAAGATAAACAAAAAAAAGAAGAAGAAAAAAGGGCGGAAGAAATGGAGGATAAGGCTGGCGCCGCCCCCGGGGGGGGGGGGGGGGCGCGGTTCATTGGAGCAAACTCACTATATACCATAGACGTGGAGGCAGCAGAATCTCACGTCCCATGGACAGACCGCTACCTCTAGACTACCACGACCACTACCTGTCGTGTCGTATATACTCCATTTTATTTTATTTTATTTGGGTTGGGTGAATACTTCGCTTGGGTTCCCTCTTCTCATTTCTCTGCTATATCAGTAACCATAAGAATGGCAAAAATGGCGGCAGATGTTGCCTGCGTGAGGAGAGCCGCTTTTCCATTTGGGTTAGAACCCAACAGGCATTCTTCCTCGAGAAGGGACAATATGAACACTTGCAGACTCTGGAGTCGCTCTGTTCGAGCTTGCAGCTCCATGGCCATGGACGGCAAAAGCAAGGTCTACAGAGAGTTAGGTCTCTCTCTCTCTCTCTCTCGCTCTTTCCCCCTCAGCATTTATGTCCCTATCCTGTCTTTCTTTGTTTTTTCATGCAACGAGCATCTCTCCGTGGCCAATTGTGGGGAACTTGACATGGTCTTTTAGTGGAAATTAGTTCTTGCTCAAGAGTTCTACTTGGGAGTCATCAAGCTTTCTCCTTTGGCTCTCGTCTTATTGGCGAAGTTGTGGAAATTTTTATAACTTTTGGCTGTTCGCAACTTCGTTTCTTGATTTTTGCTGCTAGTGTGAGAGTAGCCCCATGGTTCTCTCTTTGTAAAATTTCCGTTTCACTTTTGCTATATTGAAATGACAAAAATTGCTGTTACCAGTCAAATCTCATGTAATGCGTGCAATTAGCCTCATTTTTCAGGACCATCACGGAGGCAGGGGATGTTTATGCCTTCCTTATAACTGTTTGGATGAGGTTGTCCATGTTTGGAGCCCGACTATAGTTCCATTTTTCCATTGGTGGATATATCTTGTGAACAGTGCTGCTTACATTGTGATAAGAGTTTCAGTTTGTTTTATGATTCCGAAGACAAAATGCGTGTTATTGCCGCATAATGTGTCTCTCTTTCAATTTACTTTTTTTTTTAGGTTTGTTTTCATTGAAAAAGAAGATTGAAGACACGGTTCTTCGTGCTGAGTTGATGGCAACATCTGCACTTGAGCTCGAGGAGGCTAGAAGGATTAGGCAAGAGGAGATGATCAGGAATTATGACCTTTGGGATGACCCAGCTAAATCAAACGATATCCTTGTCGAACTGGCTGATTCTGCTCGAGCAGTTGATGCCCTTAAAGATCTAGCATACAAGGTTATGTACTTTCAAGTCCTCGATAATGGAAAACAACCGTGCTAGACTCTCTTTTTCTATATTGGGTGGATGTTTTCTTTGTCTATTTAAATTCAGCTTGCTGTTTCTTATCATTTACCAACTGAAGGTAGAGTCTGCATTTTGTTAACTTAATTGACTCTCTGTCTACTCTATTCTGCAGGCAGAAGAAGCAAAGCTGATAACGCAGCTTGCTGAGATGGACGCTATCAATTATGGTCTCTTTGAGCAAGCATATACTGCATCTTTAGATGTGAGCAAGTTTTTGGACCAGTATGAGATGCTTAAGCTTCTCAAGGGACCCTACGATGCAGAGGGAGCTTCCATGGTAATAAATGCTGGGCCTGGCGGCATGCATGATGAGGTTAGATCCCCTTTATGAAACATATCAGTCTATCAGGGCTGAAATTCATGAGCTTCACAGTGTTTAGAAATTTTGTGTTGTAGCTCTGGGCACAGCAACTGCTTAGCATGTACTTAAAATGGGTCGAGAAGCAAGGCCACAGAGGAAGGATCATCAACAAGTTACAGTCAAAGAACGGCGCCATCAGTTCTGCCACAGTCGAATTTGAATTTGACTATGCATACGGCTATCTTCAGGGGGAGAAAGGTGTTCATCACATGTTGAGCAGTTCTGAAAAAGGATCAACAGGTCATGAGGTATGAGTACCAGGATTTATTATTCCTTCCTCTAAAAGTAGAATCCGAACCCATTTTCTGAGCCTTGGTGCATTCTATTATAAGCAGGTCAGTGTAGCGGTGGTTGACATCGTTCCTCTGTTCCTCGGGACAACTTCGGACTTTCACATTGATGAAGAGGATTTGATCTTCTTGTGCCCATCATCCCCAGAACAGGAGCTGCATGGTCAGTGTAGAGTCATCATTCAGCATGTTCCTACTGGTATAACCATTGGATCTTCAGGTATAAAGACCAAGCTTAGACTATGGCCTTTTTAATATGTTGGTAGTCCTCGCCTTCTACTGAAACCATTCACACCCTTTCATTTCTGACTGCATACTGAGAAATAGGCTAAATTTCTTGGTTATAATTTTTCGATAACATCTATAGGAACTTTTGTTTTCGATGCAAGGCAATGCAAACTGATTGTTGTAACAATAATGCAGGTGAGAGAAGTCACTTCGGAAATAAGATCAAGGCCCTCAACCGATTAAAGGCCAGACTTCTCATAATCGCTAGTGAGCAAGGAGTTTCAACCATTAGCAACATAAAGACGGAAGCTATCTTTGATGTGTGGAAGAACGAGGTTCGGAGATATGTGTCTCACCCATTTAAGCTCGTGAAAGATGTAAAAACTGGGATTGAATTGGCTGATCTCAGTTCTGTCTTGGCTGGAAATATTGAACCTCTGATTGGAGCTCATATAAATATAAGACGGTAATGATTAGTGTGGTTTATAGGCCAATTTATCATCTTTGGCAAATTTCTCTCAATCCATTGTTCTTGCAGTTCCAGGTCCCTTATAATACAAAGAGAAGCTTCGAACATTCAAGAAATACACCAACACTGCAGTTCTTACGAATGAATGGAAAGATAGAAGTATCTTGCAAAATTCTTGGACAAGATGTTACTGATGGCCCGAAAGAGTGGCTGGGAAAAGAAATCTGACTGATGATTACTCCTTTTCCATCAGTGAACAAAGGCAGCACCACGCTTGATGCTTGGCTAATTCCTACAAATACGAAAAACCTTGCTGCAGGAAAATAGAAAAAGCTGCAGCTTCTAAAGGCAAATTTACAAGGCAGGATCCATTTACTTGACAGTTGATGATGAGCAAACATTTTGCACAAGCAGTACAAACTCAACCTCATCACTCCATGCGTGCAATCTTTGCTGCATCATCTCAGAAAGAGTATCAGTAAGGTCATGCCAAAGAAAATTTTCCCTTCTCCGGGACCTCAATATTGGAGGAAAGAAAAACAGGAAGCTGCCCCTTTTCGTGGATTGCTCAAGGGGCCATACTGTGAGGTAGTAAGCCTCCGGAACTAGAGCTTCAGGATGAGACCAATTGGACTGTGATCACTCCCGGTAACATCAGGAAGGATGAATGAGTCATGAACATTGTCTGCTATGGATTCTGACACGAGGAAGTAGTCAAGTCTCCACCCTACATATTTTAGGTTCAGAAATAAAGCTTATTATGCTTCTTATGTATCGCGGAACAGTGATAATCAAGCTTATAAACAAAATTTAGGAGGTGGAAGTTGCAAAATACCCTTATTCGTTTTTCTCCCTCCATGCCGGTATCCCCAATAAGTATACCCAACAACATCAGGATGTTGCTTTCTGAAGGTATCCACAAATCCTTTCGACAGAAAGTTAGCCTCAAAAGACTGCCTTTCTTCGATGGTAAATCCAGCACTTCTCTTATTCCCCTACAGAGTTCAATTCGATAAAGACATAATTCGTCAAACTATGATGAAGGATAAAGCCCTCCTCACATGTGACTATTCAAGGTCTCATCATTTACGAGCCATAAATGCAAGATTAACAGTCAAAAAGCTACATTAAAATTTAAGTAGTATGATAGTATCGTGTAATATATCACTTACTGCAGGATTATAAATGTCTATCTCTTGGTGAGCACAATTCAGATCGCCAGTCAAAATCACAGGCTTCGACTTCTCCAGCTCCTGCACCATTCCCAGAGAACTCAATGAGCAGTCTCTTCAAATCTGAGACAAGCTTCACTATCAGAGTATACTCTCACGCAGCTCTCTACATGAGTATCTGTCTCAAAGTATTCGATACCATACTTACTTTCATGTAATTGCCCAGAGATGGGTCCCATTGTGTTATTCTATATTGCTGGCATTAGAAGGATAAAAAAGAACCGTCAGAATCCACATATCCTCTTAACAAAGTAACATTGTACAGATGAATCGCAGTTCCATACCAGTCTTCTTAGGCCATCTCCTGAATTAGGGACATATCCACTCAACAAATAAAACGAGTCAAACTCCACCGTCACAAGCCGCCCTTCACTATCATGATCTGATATACCTAAACCATATCTTACCGATATCGGCTTTATCTGTGAAAGAGATCCCAACATTTCAGGTGATTTGCTATAACTGTCCTTTTTACCATTCCTTTTTTTTTGTTATATTCAAAGCATACCCGCGAGATGATAGCTGAGCCAGAATAACCGAGTTTGGAAACGCTGCATGTCCAGAAACTGTTGTCATAACCTTCTATTAGACAATCCTTGATTGCCTCAACATCTTTCTCCTGTTTCCAGAAAAAAATAAAAGAAACCTAACTCTTAACAGTGAAGGATATTTCTTGCGATTTGCTACTAGCAAACAGAAAAGAACGAGGAATAAAATGCTCGCCTGCAGTTTGGTCTCCTGCAAGCACAAGACATCAAAATTTTCCCTTTGAGCAAGTTCAAGTGCGGAAAACCCCTCCACCTTCAGCAGAGCTCTCAAGCCATTGACATTCCAAGACATCAGCTTTACAGATTTTGTGTCCCCAGAAAGGGCTGGAGGCCTCATCTTTCTGGGATTATAAGGAATCCAATGCTTTTGCGGTTTCTTATGAGCAAGAATAGTCCAAGGTTCATTTTGACCGATGGTCTTATCAACACTAACAACAGCTGCAACTTCTTCAGTACAAATTTCAGAGGACACTTTCTTCTTAGAACGGGGGAATTTCCTGCCTAAGAACAATATAACCAGTCACTGGAATTAGATGAACATGTACAAGCTGAGGAAGCGGTTAGCATACTTGAGCTTACCAGTAAATTTATCTGTTCTAGTATACTGCATCTGATCTGATGTCATCACTTCACTTTCAAGTTGGACTTTATCCCCAGCAGGTTGCCTTAATCTCCTTTTATTTCTTTCAAGTTCGGAGATTTCGGACGTGGAAATTGTCATTTGAGCACAATTATTGTCAGGCGAGTCGTTTCCATTGTTTGCAACAGATACACAATCCATATGGACAGAGGAAACTTGTTCTTCCACAGCCTCAGAACTTTCATCTGCCAAATTAATAAAACCAATGTCATTTCAAAGCAGGCATCATGATTGACATTTATGTTAGGAAATTAGGATTACAATGAAATTGCCATTAACGTTTTAACCAAACATCCATCTAAACTAATTTTTATTAATACACAAGGAAATCGGAAGTAAGACGATGTACCATTTGTCTTGTCATCCACATAACTCTTCAAGGCAGATATAAGATCAGATTTACGCCCTTTCGCCGGGAGTCCAACTCGTCTAGCATCCAAAACCAATAACAGCCAACATTATAAAGTGTTACGCTTGCAAGAGATCACATTGTCACTCAAAGAGCAAGAAATTCCAGCAAATGTGATTCTACACTACTGCAAAGCCCACAAAAACCATAAATGCAGTCGGTACTTTGAGACCTTCATTCACCTTAAAGTGGCCCTGAGTTCTTGAACCGTCATACTCTCAACTCTCATCAGGCCGTTCTTAATGCCCAGGAGTTCATCACCACTCCCAATGCCATTTTCCTACATTGCAAACCAAACACCGTTCAAATGAGAACCACCAAAAAGCTTCCGTCCCCTACCCAAAAACAGCCAAAGTCTGCCAGCATTGGAAAACATAATAAACACCATTGACAATGAAGAGGTGGAGACGAGGAATACCAGGACAAGGATCTCACTCGAATTTGCAACTTTACCCAATGACCTTTTCGTTTTCTTCGGTATCTTCTCCTCAGTCACCGGGGTAACCGGTTTTGGCACAGTAGAGAGTGGTCTCTTAGACCCCATTAAGCTTAGTCGATAAGAAATAGAGCTGGCACCAAGTGATCGTCTTAGAGCTGCCGCGGAGCTGCAAATGCAAATTTATGCAATTAAGGAAACTAGGAGAGCACGCAAGCTAAGACATTTCGGTGAATAGTGACGAACAAGCTTTACAAATCTATACGGGTGCCCAAGAAAAATTCTTTTCATCAGGAAACGAGGAAATCAGCAAACTGGAGCAGAAAAAAGATTCAATTTGACATGAAATCACCGGAATGAACAGAGAAGCACGTTAAAGAAGGTTCGGACCTCGGAAACCATGAGAGGCCCTTAAGCCCTAGAAGATGAAAAGCTTGCCTCGCCGACATTGAATGCAGAGAAAGAGAGGGAGGGAGGGAGGGAGAGACAGAGACAGAGAGGCGTACGTTGAGCTTGAGCTGGGAGAAGGCGGAGGTTGAGGGCATTCGAGCTCGAGCTCAGTGAGAGAAGGAAGGAACCGCCGGACGCTCCCATGACCCGACGAATCTGCCGCCAATTGAAGCATGGAAGCCAAAAATGCCGCTAGAAGGGGGACACGTGGTAGCTCAGGACAAGAGCCACTGGAATTTTCATTTTTTTTAAAATTACTTTTTTATTCAATTTCTTGTTTCACTTTTTTTTAAGAGTTTTTATCTAAAATAATCCATAATTTACGCGTTTTGTCAAATATATCATATGTTTTTTTCGTCAGCTATATCCCATGGTTTACATTTTGCTTCAAATCTATCCTGCCGTTATCTTTTCCGTCGACATCTAACAGCCGTGCTGACGTGACTCTCACGTGGCAAGTGGAGCCCACTATCTCTCCACGTGCCACTTCAGCACGGCCGTTAGATGTCGACGGAAAAGATAACGCTGTGATAGATTTGATGCAAAAAATAAATCATGAGAGATATTTGACAAAAAAAATATGATAATTTGACAAAACGAGTAAACCATAGGCCATTTAGAATAAAAATTCATTTTTTTAATAACCAAAAAGAAATTTCAAATTTCCCTCATTTTAACAATTTTAACCCAAATATTTTCTCTTTCACCAAATTAAATCATGAAGTACAAATTTGATAAAATTTTAGCACGCCGTTAATATCTTGTTAATTTTAATCGAAATTGTTGACGTATAAGTGACGGTGCCACGTGGGTCACGGTGATTGTTTAAATGGGTCTCACATGTTTAAAAAAAAATCTAAAATTTAACAAGGGTCATAAGGCCGAAAGGGAAAGTGATAGGAGGTGGCCGGCAGTGGGGGCCAGCCACGAGGCCCCTCCAGATTATAATCGAAAAAATCTCCAAATTTGAGGATTTTTCAATTTCGATCGGTAATTTGGAGATTTTTCAATTCCAACTGGTGGGGGCCTAGACGCTGGCTCCCACCGTTCCAATTGAGATTGTCGACCACCTCTTTTGTCGCTAGTGACTCTAATTGGGGCGGCGGGGTCGGCGTTGAGGCCTTTAGCGCCGGCCACCTCCCATCCCCTCCCTTTTGGCCTTACAACTTTTATTTTTTAAAATTTCTTGTTTTTTTATTTTTTAAAAACATGTGGGACCCACTTGATCAATTACTGCGAGTCACGTCGTCATCATGTACACGTTAGCAATACCGGTTAAAATTAATGGAGATATTAACGACGTGTTAAAATTGCTATCAAATCTGTAGTTCGTGATAAAAAAGCGAAAATTTTAAAAAAAATTATTTATTAACTTTTTTTTTTATTTTCCACTTCTTGTTTCACAATTACAAACTACATTTTTTCTGCATTTGATTTTTTGAATTTCTTCAAGAAAGATCAGGGGAAGGTCCTTCAACTCGTATCGGGAGCCGCTTGCAATAATAAAGATTTACAGGTATTGTATCCATAAGGATCGGTCTGATATGCTGAAATATTACTAGTATGGTGCGTTTGGTTTTAAAATTAAAGTAATTTTGATTTTAATTGTGAAAAAATGGCAAATGATTTTGTAGTGTGTTGAGTTAAAGTTCAAATTTTTGACTTGAAAAATGTATATTTTTATTGTGTAATGCATTGAGTTAAAGTTAAAGTTAAAATTTTTGTGATTTTAACTGCGAAATGAAACGAAGGTAGATATTTTGACTTCTCATTTATTCATTAGTACGGTTGATGGATTAAGACAAACAAGATGATGGAACCTCGGTGTACAATCTGTCCCAGATGATTCAATTTCTATGCTGTATGGAGCCCTTCATTTATGTTCTGAAGCTATTGGATTCTGCCCACTTTCAACTGGATCATTAATTCATTATTTGAAGTGACAAAGCCTGCAACTCTCTTTTCCCTCCAACCCCATAACGCCCTTATTGCTCAGACTCTGTGATAATAGCCATAAGGAGCCCCACAGGTCTTAGAAACCTCTCTGGCCCGTCTACGATGGCATTGGCATATGTTCCCCAGTTCATGATTGATTCCCTTTTCTCTAAACATCCCACTCGAGCCATTGTCAGATTTAGCTTTCCAGGCACGGACTCATTTCCTGGTCGGAGAGATGCAAGGTAAAGAGAGCCAGACTGTCCGATGCACGAGTCTTTCCTGGTTGGACCTAGAATAAGATATGAAGAAACTCGAAAACACAACAGGCAAGAAAGTGAACAGCTGGGCTTTTTTTTTTTTTGTTTTACTTCCATCGATAGCATATAAGAGTCGAAATACTTATCCAAGCAAACAAATGACAATTTCACGCTTAACCAATCTTCTATACAAAGACTCGCATCCCTCTTCACTACCATGGTGGCATTTAACTATATATGTACTACCGAACCATAGCAGCATATTCCATAACAGCCTTCTTATGTTTGTTTCCTACATGTATGTATTAATGCCACGACAACTTACTACAAAAAATGATCGTTGAATCCCAGCTCCCTCGCCGCTCCATCCAGATCGGATGGACTCCATGACGAACCCGATTAATGGGTCCCAATCCATGGTGACTGCTGATACGCCAAGTTATCCCTCCTCATTCCTCTTGCATTCCTCCATCTGCGATGTGTGTGACTGTCGCCGCCATGGAATCTTGATATCTTATACCTGGACATGTAGCCACCACTGACCTCTCTCTTGCGCCGATTATTCCAATCCCACATTCCTTCCTGATCTCCAGCATTTCCCACTTGACGATGGTTGCTGTTCCAGTTGTTCCACTTGCAGTCATTCCAGTGATTGTCGTTCCCCTCATCGTTGTTCCAGTCATTGCTGTTCCAATAGTTGTCATTCCAGTGATTGTCGTTCCAATTGTTGTTATTCCAGTGATCATCATTCCAACTGTTGTCATTCCAGCGATTATCATTCCAATGGTTGTCCCAGCCACTGGCTTTATCGGGAATGTTGCTCGGGGGAGAACACTGTTCCCAAGAGTTCTTCATTCCATCAGTATTCAGGTCAGCGTTCCTAAACTCAGGAGCCGGGCACAACTTGTTGGCAATCTTCTGGAATGCCTCCTCGGTGTCACCCCATCCTGTGCACCCAAACGTCTGGTTCAACAGCACGTCCCCGAAAATGACCTCCCCGCTTCTGTCTTCCTCATCCATGTTTCCGACCCGCCCACACTCCAGCTCCAAGAGAAGCCTGGGGTCAACATCAGTATTCCAATCTATCTTGTCGATATATTTATCAGGATCAGGCAGGGATATATCACATGGAAGGCCATTGATCTCTGCATAGAACCGCTTCTTTGCATTGCAGAATGCCTCTTCACCAGCAGAATCATTCCACTTGACTACGTTGTCGTATAAGTACATGACCCTCTTGGTTTCCAGAAGCTTCTTCCACGGGACCGAGCCAACTGAGCGGCAGAACTGCTTCTCCCATGAAGGTACCGAGGGCTGCCTACTGCCTGCAAAAAGGATATAATTCAACCGTAAGTTCCACAGGTCCAGGGGTAACGGCTGATGTTATATTAGATAGATATATTCTAAATATTGAGTCTTCTACTCCTGTACAAATAAATGTCCATACCCCCCTTAAAGTCACTGACCTAACATAATCTTCTATAAATCACAAACAAGATTCCGTATATATGAACTGGACAGCCACTGGCAATTGTTACCAAAATTGGAGTCCAAGATTCTCTAAAGGAAAGTGCAGATTGATACATCTGCTTTCGGATTAAAAACTTCATGTGATTCGTTGACGTAACTCGGCATTCGGAGGTGAGGTTATCCCTCCGCAATTTTCCATCTTTTCCGGAAAGGAAGTACGGTCTTGCTTATTCAAAGTTCACATAATGGTGATCCAACTAAAATCGCAATTAACCAGCAAATAATGGCTGCATTCAGCAATTAACATCTGATCGAATCGAAACAGAGTTAATGCCTCCATTATCTTCCAAGAACATGACATCGACCGGTTTCTACATCCGATCAGGCGTAAAAATTAACAAGGGGGCAACCCAAGAACAACCAAAATCCCACACGCACAGAGTCTTGATGAATTCATCCCAGAAAAAGTGACAAACGGCAGCCCCACCCCCGGTGACAAAAAAATAAAAGGTAAAACACGAAGAGTAACGTACCAAGAGGCGGTTTCCTGTTAAACGATCTTGCCCTCTGATTCTGAGGATCTTGAATGCGGATCTCCCCCGCGTTCCTCCTCCGACTGCCCATCTGATCAGAACCCACAAACCGACACGACACCCAAATTCAAGAACAGGGCCGACGGGAATCGGGAGGTGGGGTTCAAGAACCAGAGAAGATTAAGCTAGCAGATTTCGCAGCTATCGCGAGGTGGATGATCAGAGAGAGAGAAAGAGAGAGACCCGCAGAGGTTTTAGCAAAGTTTAAGGAGCCTCGGTGGGTTACTAGGGGGTGAAATCCGATGGCTTTATATAGCCCACGAATCTTGGGTGAAATTACAGGCGGCACCCCCTTCCTTCGTCTTCTTCCATACTAAAGTAAAGTTTCCATTTTTCTCGTGATTTCATCGTAAAAAAAGGAAATCTGCCAAAAATTCAACAAATAAATATACATCGAATATTGACAGTTTCCTCAATCGCGTTACCTGCCGTGATCAGGTCGGGGGCGAGCGCTGCAGATGGTCACAAGCCCGGCAACGAGCGTGCATGGGACGCGCTGGGATCTTTGGAATAGATTTAAATGTTTTCTGGAGTCCTATGTTGTCCCCCCCGTCTGATATGAAAGTACCCTTCTTTTTTTTTAATTATTGACTTGCTTAAAAAAGTGTGGTCAAAAAATTATTTAATTATTACTGCTTTCTTGCCCCTTTTTTATTATGATAAATTAATAATTGGGATGATCGTCATTACGAGCGTAGAAAACTTTAACGACTGCACCGCCTTGTAATTACATCGATTGATGCTTGTTAGAGTTGGCTAATCGATAATGGAAATCTCCTCATTAGCTTGGCTACCAAAAGGATGTGGTTTTCTAGAGTAAAGTCGGCTACGGATATCGGCTATTAAAGCAAAACGACTGTAGAAGCTTCTTGTATAATCTTTTTGTTGCTTTTACCGACTTTATTCAAATTCTTATTATATAAGAAAAACAAGAGTGTGAGCAGCTTTATTCAACTTGTGTGAATTTTGCATTTATGTTATTTTATCATAAATAAATATAGTTTTCATCGTAATTGTAAACAGAGACGGTGAAAAATGAAAAAACGAATACCGCATTTTCAAATTCTTATTCACCTCGATCTCCAACTGTTGTATACATGATAAAATAGGTATGGTTTTGCCGGAAGTCGACGGACTAACAACTTGTCCGCATGTGCTCATCTTTATTGGTTCTCGTTAATTAATTAAGGTAATCTTCATTAATAGTTAGCTATTTAATGTTCCATTCCCGACAAAAAAAAATTTGTACAATACAAAATGACCTTGCCACTATAGGCATTTAAAAAAGAGTTTTTGCCCCTACTAGATTCTTTTTGAAAATAATTCTCATAATAGACTTCCTCAAAAATTATTTTCCAAAATAAATTAATGCCAATTTCTTCATTATTTTTCTAGTCCTTATAACTTATCGATTCATTTCTTTTAAATCCATTTACAAAAAGTCTAATTTAGTTATTATCATGAATGAAATATTCATAAATTTGCTTTAAACATCTTAAAATAATTTTTGTGTAAATCAATCTATAAGGTTTATGGACGAAACTACAAAATACGTGTTAGAATTTTATTAGAGTTTTGTTAAATTAAAAGTATAGAAAATTATGTAGTCAGAATGTCTTTATGTAGAATAAAAAAAATTATGGGAATATGTATTTCTTTTTTTTGGATTTTCAGAAATATATATTAATGTAAATTGGTTAATAGGAAGAATGATTATAGTAAACCTAGGAGATGCTCCGGAATCAAAATTCTTCCCCTTAAAGAAATTTAAGAAAGTCATAACAATTTATAAAATTATCATAATTAAGATATATAGTCTTTATATAATCGTCATACATAGTGAAAAACACACTAAATTTACAATAAATGTGCTCCAAGGCATGCATGTACTAGCTAAAACTATTCCTTATTATTTTATTCCCATTGTTATAAATTATTTCTAAAACATTGGATTCTTTATATAAAATTGTCAATAGTATTTTAAATAATTTATAACTAGAATTTCTCAAATATTCCTATTAATTAAATAGATTTTCTAGCTCACATACTCGGATTAACATAACTCTAAAAAGTTTCAGAGAAATCTTCAGCAATTTCTTATATAAAATTTAAATTTAAATTGATGAGAGAAATCTATTAAAAATAATTTATTTCAGGAATAATTATCAAAAAAATTAATTTGAGTGGCAGTAATAATAAAACAGATTTTTTAAAAAGGGATTTAGATGAAACAAATCAAAAGTTGTAGGACTAGAAGAATAATATAAATCTATTTTGGGAAATAACTTCTTAAGAAGTATATTTTGATAAATAGTTTCAAAAAGAAGCATAGTTTGAGTAAAAATTCCTTAAAACACTTATGAATGAATTAACTTGACGTGGGCGAAACGAATTCTTCGAGTTGGTGACACGACCTGATATGCATGTAGGCAGAGTACGCGCGCTCGAAACGGCGCCGTCCCACTGGACACTTCTCCCCTGGGTCCTCTCATCTTTGGACAGTTCATCAGTTCTTTGGGCGTATTATATTCCCCAGTATATTATAGGTATGGAATAATTTATGATCCTGCCAAGTATGTGTATATCTATTATATATTTTTTCAAAAATGGAAAGTGATCAATAAATAGGCAAGAAGGCAACAGAAGAACAAGACCAACGTCAATTTCAAATCCCCAAAAGGGTCAATTATCAAGCGATGAGAAAAGAAGGCCAGTAATCGCCCAAACCCCCTAAGGAAGGAACGATTTTAATTAACTTTTTAACGTTATTTATTTCATGATTTGACATTTTTTTAAATTTATTTCATGATTTAAAAATTACTTAAAAAGACGCGTGGTTTGCATATTATTTCATCAAATATTGACGAAAAAAGTGATATCGAGATAAATCTAAAACAATATGCAAATCACGTGTATTTTCAAGTAATTTTTAGATCATGTGATAAATTTAAAAATGTATCAAAGCATGATATATATGACGTTAAAACGCCTTAACTTTTAAAGCATGCAAAAAAAACCTTTTAAATTGATTCCACAATTTCTCAGCCAGTATATCGAAAGGGTTGGTTCAGGCGCCTTGTGATTGAGCTTTTGAAGTAATTTTTACTTAGAAATATCGAATATAATGATGTCAACAAGATATTGAGAGTAGAACTTTCAAAGAACAGCTATAAATTTGCATAATTTTTCATGGTAATTTTTGAACAGTTATTTAGATCTCATTTGTCCCAATAAAGTCAGAGCATATCTACCAAGAAGCTGGCGATATTGCCACGATAATGGACTGATATATTTACTAATTATTACCATTACCATTCAACTGAAGTATCACTAGTAATAAGAAATAAATAAATAAATAAATAAGGAGGTCTCTGAGGTTTGTACTTTGTAGTAGTGGGCCCGTGCCATTAGCCGTTTCAGTTGGTCTGGGCCTCAAGAGGCACAATAATCACTTGTCGTAATGGGCCTTGGGAATGGCCCTATGTTTACTCTTGCTAATTTGGGCTTAGTGTTTAATGGCAATGTAGTTCAAATTTTAAACCTCAACTATGAATTTATCTCATGGAGCTAAGAACCACTTCACAAGTACAATACATACATCAAGTAATCTCCTCATCAAATAATAATACATGTTTAAGCTCTTGTATATCCAAATGATTTTAAAGGGATCGGGGTCACTGTGAATGTTCCGGTGATTGTACATCGGGGTGAATACCAAATGGTGTTATCAGTCTTATCATCATACGTGTTTATCTTGTTGATAATAGTATTTGCATGGAGTAATGTTGGTGCAATGCCGACCTATGCGGGAGGTTCTTCATCGCCTTGGAAGGGGTTGATATGTTATCTAACGAGGTTTGATATCGTACCAAGGAGCAACTGACATAGATATTAGGCCAAATCTGGCACTTGCACTGGATCAAACAACACCTAAAACGTACTAACGTTGTCGGTAATCTAGACAGATAAACAACTAGCAAACGCCTCCTGAAGGAAACTCAACTAAGTAACTTCCTAAGTTTAGAGGGCCAAAAATGAGCTCTTCATGCAGTTTAGAGGGCCCATTATTCCCCTTTTCTTCCTTTCTATTCATGATTCCTTCTTCATTACTTTAACCCTGAATTGACCACGAATTAGTTTCCGAAATTTATGTAATGATATAAAATTAAAAAGGGAAAGGAAGATTATCAATCCATTTCAAAGGGGATGATAGTTTCCTTTCTTGATGGGCCAATACAGGACAGGTCTACAGCACATGGGATCTCATCTAAACAATCAAGAATAAGAGAATCTAGACGCAATTGGTTCAATGAGTAGCATCATCATCATCATGGCAATCTCCTCCTTTCTCCACCTTCAATGAGCTTGCTTACCAAATCAAGAAGGCATGGAGGAGAAGAAGAAGAAAAAGATGTTGGGTAATGGGAAGTATGGAGGATGTAATTATTGTAGCAATGGTGGTCCAAATATTTCCATTGCTTGTCTTCTTCAATTTACCGACAGCCACAAGAAGTTTGTAGGTATTTCCTACCTCGTCATGTAACCCGAGCCAAAACCGTCAGAGTCATTGCAGAGGAGGATTTAAGGTATGGAACTGGTCTGTACCTTATTTAATGCAGTCGGGTTTATCAAGCTGAAATCAACCATGATTGTCATCATTCTCTTGGAATTTTATAAGCTTGCCCCTATTTTAATGGTCATTGGGATCATTAAGTTCATATGGTACAATGATCGCCACTCGCTTTGACTGGTCCCCCCTTTGAAAACATGGAATCAGTTCTTTCAATTCGATATCGGCATTGTATTCAGCCATCTCATCGTGAACATCATTACATGTAGGAGTACCATCTCAAGGAAGAATTATTTCCTGATTAGTTCGCTGTAAATACGTTGTTAACTAACAGCTGTTTATGCACATAACATTATCGGATGTTTCGCGAATCAGTCCAAATGAGGTCGCGATCTATCGTTTATTTGTTGTAAGGACAATTCAGCCTATGGGCCATGATCATCAAATTGGATAATATGTGCAAAATTGAGGAGAGTTCCGCACAATTGACACTCTTCTCTTATTTGGTGGCAATTTATACAACTCAAGGGAGGAAAAGTAAGTTTCACTCTCCTTGCCCTGTGGGCCATAATTAATCAAAAGCCAAGAAAGGAGCTGAAAATTTCCCCCCTCTTATCTTATATGCCCTATAATAATAAATGAAGAAAAGAAAAGGGCTGATAATTTTCTTAATAATATTAATAATTACTAGGTCAAATAAATGGACCTTAAGTTTGTGTTTAGTTTTCGAGTTAAATAAGTGATCCGACTCAACTTAATTTTGTGTAATGATTGTAAATGTTAACAAATATATTAATATGTGATAATATATATATATATATATGTATGTATATATAGATGTGAAAATAGATGGATGAATTTATTATTAAAAAATAATTATAAAAAGAAGATGAGAAATTTATTATAAAAAAATTAATTATAAAAATGGTTACAAAAAAATATGAGTGAGAAATTATAATTAAATGATAAAATAATAATAATTATATCGTTGAATTTAAAGAATAATAGAGTTGAGATTGATTAAAATTATAATCTAAAAAAAAAAGCCTTGGCTGTTCACATGGGCTGGTGGGACCTAAGCTTGCCATCCTCTCTGATGGGCCACCCATCCCATGAACCAGAATTGGAGCAAGACCAAGAACAATCTGACCCGATTCAAGGAGGCACTGATTCAAAATGGAGTGGTGGATGTTAGGTGGGCTTGATATGCTGCAGACTAAACGGAATCCTAATGTCTGCCTCAAAGTGAAAAACTGAGGGGGGAACAAGACACTTGAACTGGTCAGGTGGCAGTTATGAAAGTGACAGTTGGAGGAAAGAGAGGCAAATAGATAACACAGTGAGGCTGATTGACTGGAGAGGTCCCCCTCCCTCACCCCTTCTGATGAAAGCTCGATCGACTCTGCTCCTTTTAAGTCAAATCTCATCACTCTCCTGCTCCAGCCCTCTTCCTCCACTAGAGCAGATCAGCGAGTGTACCCTGCAAGCTCTGTTCTGTTCTCCATGAACAAGACAAGCTCTGTTTCTCATTAATGGCGTAGTTTGATTCCATTCAAGTTCTTGAATTGACGGGTCTCACTGTACCCCCTCCCCTCAGCAATTACTCTGCAACTACCCCTTCGGTTGTGGCGATCATGTCTTCTTCAATGCCAATGGCTTGCTTTCATTTGGGTACTTCCATGTCCTGTCGCCATAATTCATCCCCGTTTGACTTGTTATGCTACCTTCATGCTCACGTGCCTTAATCTCAATGGTGTTCTTGAAGACCGGGAATCAGGATAGGTATATGCGACCCAGGTGTGCGATCCTCCTGAATGTCCGATGGCGCCGAAGAACGCTTGCTGGCTCAGTTGGATTAAGCGGCTGTTTGTGTCCGAGTCGAGAACGAAACCCAACAAGGTAACTCCTCTGTTTTTTACTCTGTGTTCTCATTTTCTTCTGTTAACGATTGTTTAATATAACTCATATAACTCGTGGAACGATTTTCTTTTCGAGTCATAGAAGCCGAAGAAGTGGAGGTTGTTTTTTGGGGGGTTTCAGGTGAAACGATACCCTGCAATTGTCGCACCGAATCGAACACTAGATGAAGCAATCGAGGAACAGAGGAAGCATGCAGTGACGGTCGCTATTGCAACTGCTGCTGCCGCCGAGGCTGCAATGGCGGCTGCCAGGGCAGCTGCAGAGGTTGTTAGGCTCACTGGAGCTTCCAGAACTTACAATAACGTTTACAAGGGAGATCAGAACTTGGCTGCGATTAGAATTCAAAGCGCTTTTCGAGCATATCTCGTGAGTGTCTATTGAAGGTGTAATTGATAGTTTTGGAAGATGATTCTTTTTCGATCAGATAATGAAATTTTCTCCTTAACTGATCAGGCAAGGAAAGCGCTGAGAGCTCTCAAGGGAGTGGTGAGGCTTCAAGCTATAGTCCGTGGACAAGCTGTGAGACGCCGAACCCACTCGGATATCTTACCTTGGAGGATTCAGTCTGCAAATGCTATAACAAAGACTGACATTTTCGACACGAAAGAATTTGGCAGGGGCCGGGGAGAATCCACTGAGAAAGAAATCAAGGTAGGTGAGCAGAATCTTCTTTACCAACTTTTGCTCATCGATCACATATGGTCCGGACACACAAACATAGTATTTGTACTTGTTATCTACTTAAGCTGATCGTAATGTGTTTGGGATAAATCGTTCGGCTTGTAGTAACTAGACATCCATTTTTCACTTTATTGACTTATTGTCATGATGAACAGACTGAGTGCAGCAGTCCGAGGAATTGGGACTGCAGCAAAAATTCGAAGGGGGGTATTGAGGCGAATTTGCTGAGGAAGAAGGAAGCTTTGAGTAAGCGGGAACGTATGAAGAAGTACTCGTACTCTTTCCAGGTACATATACATGCCATTGCCTTTTCGTGTTCCGGAAAGATGGAATAACGTCGGTGAGATTGTTCTGTTATATCGTGATTGTCATTACTTGGCTAACGATATAAGGCTGTTAGTAAAAGCTGTTTCCCAGTGTTTCAAAAGAGGTGTGCGGTTACTCGAATTTGATCTCTGAGGTACTTCCATTCTTTCAGGAAAGACGAAATCCTCAAATTCTGGAAGAATGGATATTCAACAAAGACTGCGGAATGAGGAGCTGCAGGCTGGAACAATCATTGTCAGCTGGCTCCGAGTCAAGTAACACTATGCAGAAGCCTCATGCCTCAGGAAAAGTCACCATTTTCTCCGATTCGACAGTCGGCGACATATACCGAAGTTCACAAGATTTTAAATCAGGAAACACGAGGACAATGAGCCTGGAAGAAGCACTGAATACCCCTCGTTCTCTACCAAGGAGATCGTTCTGCCAAGTGAAGCAGCTCTCAGTTGAAATAGATGATAGTAACCTCCCGAGCTCGCCGGTGTTCCCCACTTACATGGCCATAACGGAGTCTGCCAGGGCTAAGTCTCGGTCTATGAGCACGCCGAGGCAGCGGGCTGGGTATTTCAGTACTTGGAATGACCAGAACAATTTGTCATATAAAGATGGTCTCACGTTATCATCTTCATATAACGGTGACTCTGCTGGCCTGAATCAGAAGTGGTCCAACTACCCGTGCGAGAAATTGGAGCGCGTGAGCGGTCACTACTGAGAACGAATGCATCATCCCGGAGCTAGTCGAGTCTCCATTATACTAAGAAGTTTTGACAGCTATGCTGAGACAACTCGTCGGAATTTCGTTTATCCCTATCCGATATGATGTAGCTCATCATAACTCCCAAGAGGAAATTTCAATGAGTGTTCATTCGGCTTTAAGTCGGAGAGAAGTACCATCCCGAGCAACCATGAGTACTTAGTTTTGAATCTAGAGTCACTTGTGAGGGAGTTCATTTTCTCAGGCAACGGAAAATGAGCCTATCTTCTTTCTTTCCTTCTTGGTGTTTTTTTCCCCCCTTTTTCTTCTTTTGCGAGTTTTTGTGGATTCGAGAGAGAGATGGGTGTGTGAATATTCTTTCGGATTTATGTTTGGTGGCAGCAAAAAAGAGTCCTTGCAATAAACTTGCAAATTTTTGTTGTTGCATATCTGTTTATGATATCATAATTGCAGCTCCTTTATGAAGCTCTTGTTTCATTCCTTCGTACCAAAAATGATATTGGAGTTTTCAGAATTCCATTATTTAGATCGTTCAATTCGCGATATTAACTATAAAGAGTAGTTCATTATTTCTTCTGAGACGAATAAAAGATGGCCTATTGATGTCCTTAATTAATAAACTCAAGATTACTTGAAGCCACTCCCTTACATACTTGGCACGATAGAATGAAATGGAAATGGAATAAAACGAAATGAGTTTAATAGAATAAAATATAACGAGTTTGAAAGACAAATGGTGAATTTTGGATTAATGTAGGACACATGATAAAACATAATTTAGACCTTACATCTATTTAACATGATGTTATTCTAACAATAAAATATCCGTATTCATCATCTCTTTCGCTTTGTTAGAATTTGTTGAATTGATGTTAGAAAGAATGTTCTGTCAATATTCCATCAAGTTGATGAAAAATGAAATGAATTTCAACCATTACAAGTGCAACCAAATAATGAATTTGAGTAGAAGGGAAAATGTCGATTGCTTTTCACTCCATACCATTCCATCTTACCGGAACATTCATCCGTCGTACCAAAGATTGGGTATTTGGGCTGCCTGTTTGGGAGGAAAAGCCCCCAGGACTTCTCAAGCTCAGGGATCCTCTGATTCTCATCGAACATTGCAAATATGTAGGTCTCAATAGGCCCGCCTGGCCTCTTTGGGGTCCCGCCCTTCATGTGCTGGACCAGGTTCGTGTTGTAGGTCCTTGCATTACCCACCGAGGCCTCGACACCTCCATTGGAAGGCCAGCCGCTCTCGGACACCACGACTCTAAGGGACCCTGCATTCTTCCTCTCGAGCGCGGAATAGACCGTGTCCAACATTGCATCGAAAAGATTTTGGTACTCGAGGGGACCATCATTAATTATGACAGACTTTGCCGTGAATAGGGCATAGTCTAGGCTCGTGCTCGGTGTGCTGGCCGCGTAGACGAAATAAGGATAGATGTTGACTAACAAAGGCGCCTGGTTTTTGAGCAAGAGGTGGATTATCGGGTCGATGACTGGCCCTTCCGCGCCTTTGAACGAGCCCATTGAAGGAGGGTAGGACTCTCCTATCATGGCTAAGGAGATAGATGTGGAGACCTTAATCTGGCCCGCCTTGCCTGCGTTGGCAATCGCGTTTTGGACGTTCTGCATTGCAGGCACGAGGAACTGGGCAACATAGTTGGCAGCTACCACCTCATTCCCGACCACGATGTACCTGAACCAAAGTTTCTAACCCATGCAGTTAGTTATTTGAGCTCACGAGCAAGGTAGTATAACACTTAATACTGTTCCATGTATACTTATGGTTGGTCATATATCTAAGCTCCAACAAGCATAATGGTTCTTTCCCATATGTAACCGCTATTCCGGTGCCAAGGCTTCTTCAAGCAGAACGTACAGTCTACGTACGCTGCTCGATCTGATTTTCATATTACTGACCTGAATTTTACATCACGGTAGTTCAGGACATTGTTCTGGACCCACTTGTTGGCATTGGACTGGTTGCTAGCGAGCCTCTGGAGATCTGAGTTGGGGACACCGAGCATGACCTCGATGTTGGTCCCTCGGAGGGCTTGGAGGGCTGCTTGGATGGGGT
Organism: Punica granatum; assembly: GCF_007655135.1. Lineage (NCBI taxonomy): Eukaryota > Viridiplantae > Streptophyta > Magnoliopsida > Myrtales > Lythraceae > Punica > Punica granatum. Next base: position 39,844,769 of record NC_045128.1, on the reverse strand, counting down.
CGTAGAGTCTCATCCTTTGGATATTGTACTTCTTGCAGAGGCCGATGACTTCTTGAGGTGACGGTAGGTTGTCCCCGAGCATTCCATAGCACACTCCTACTTGTGCCTCTGCATCATATGGCCATTTCAGAAATTTTCTTGTATACCTGATAAGAGTTCATCCCAGTGCACTACACAATGAAGGCCGAGTCAAGTTAAAAAAGCGACCTGTCTCCTGTACGATGGCCAGTAACAGCCCGAGAGATAGCACGCAGGAAACATAAAAGGATTTTGCCATGATCAAAATGCTAGCTTATACTAGAAGGAGACGCTCTGACATGAGGTTCCCTTTTATATGGAGTTAAGAAGCTCAAAGGTGAATTTTATCAAAACTCTGCAAACGCAATGTTCTACAGACAGGTCAAGCACCCCATGGAAATCTAGGATATGAATGGGAACTACTAGGAACCGGAAAAGAAAGAATATATATAATTTTTGGCGTTTGGCAATACGCACTTGGCAGCATTCATAAATGCTCATATTGATTTTCTTGATATCGAAAAGTCTGATTTTTTAGAGCAAACATTTGATAAATATCTACATGCGATTTTACAGTATAATATCCAATTATAATGCTGGAAAGTGGAAGACTTGCTACACAGTGTGTCCACAGATTCCCAACATAAACATTATGATTGATAACCAATAATTTTCTTTTATCCGCTAGTCGAGATAAGCAGATGTCCAAATTAAATCAATCTCAATCAATGGGTTAATGAGATGGGATCCTCTTTTCGTCAGGAATGGTAATTTTTCTGGTGCACACCCTAATAATATTTGGAACGGCTCTGATTAATTTAGTTTGATCAGGGTCGGCCCACTAAGAGGTAACTCTCCAAACGTAGATATTTTTTATTCACAAGACTTGAACAAAAAATCAAGAGAACAAACGCAAAACTGCTTAAACCAATCCATTTTTATATAAGCTATGGTAATTTGATTCATGCTATGAGAGTTATCCCTTGTTCATTCTTATGGAAAATTTCATGTATATCACCAGATGAAGTAAAGATTGGGGGCAGGGCTGAACATTGTCGTATTCCATCTAATATATCCTGAACAAGTTCGATCAACTTTTACACGCATTGCTTACGCGACGATGGACTTGCTAGACGACGGACTATACGTGTGCTCTGGGGGTCACCTGGAAGTCAGACGATTGATTAGCATAATTAGTGCTGAAATGAATTCACTGGGACCCCTTTAACTTGGACAACGAATTAAATCTTGGTCTCCGTGGAAAAATTTTACATTCAAAGATGTTGCCGACTGCTACAGACATCTTGCCGTGTCTGTTTTTGAATTATATTTCTAACAAAAATTTAATAATGGACCCCATCAGTTAGTTTGTGGCAACTTGGTGGTGACTTTTGACTTGGTTGGTCGGCCCGAAAGTGCCAAGCAAATAATGCTCTAGCTGCTCCTCACGGCTTGTATTAGGAAGGTCGTTTTGAGATCGATTGTTCCTTCTCCAATCAATTTCGTTGTAAATATTCGATAAGTGTTACCCATCGTATTAAATGAATTATAACCAATCAAAATGTTTGTAAAGGTGAAGCTAGTATTCCACTTTCGAAAATTTTTAATAGGTGTCATATTAAACAACCAAGTGAATGAGTAATATTCACCCGATACTTGCCAAGTTGCAGATAATCAGCACAAGAACTTCTGAGGTTGCAATATGGGCCTGCAAGGAAAAATGCAACATCGACCGAACTTTCAAACCTAAGCCACATAGCTTCAGTCGCCCAATCTCCCTCGCTTAGAGATCTCTCAAAGGGAGCGATAAGGCTCCAAGTCATGGTCTGTGGACAGGCTACCTGTGAGATGCCGAACACTTGCCCTCTTCTTGTTTAGGAGGATCCAGTCCACAAATGGAAGAACGAAGGTCGGCGTTTTTGACAGGAAAGAATTTGGCTGAAGCGGCAGAATCTTCTTTACCAATTTTGCTTCCTTTTTGTGCTCCGGAAAGGCAGAAGATCGTTGGGGAGATTGTTCAAGTTATTAGATCGTGATTTTTCATTACTATTGGCACAATATAAGGCTGCGAGTTTCACCGAGATATAAGAGCGCGTGAGTAAAAGCTGTTTCCAGATGTTTCACGAAAGATCTGCATAGCATGGCAGTTTCTTCTAATCGAATCTGATCTCCAAGATACTTCTAGCTCTTTTAGGAAAGACGGAATCCTCAGATTGATACACAACAAAGACTATGGAAGGAGGAGCTGCAGGCTAGACCAATCATCATCAAGACTCCGGGTCGTACAGTAACTCTAGGCAGAAACCTTGGTCCTTGAAAAAGATCACCATTTTTCAGATCAGACTAGCGGGGACACATATTGAAGTTCACAGGATTGCATATCAGGAAACGCAAGGACCAAGAGCCTGGGGAAGCACCTAATACCCCTTTTTCTCTGCCAAAGAGAGAGTTCTGCCAAGTGAACAAGCAACTTTCAGCTGCCGTAGAAAAGAGTAGCCTCCCGAGCTTCCCACTTACATGGCCATGACGGAATCGACCACAGCTAAGACTCGGTCCATGAGCACACTGAGGCAGTGAGTCGCATGTTTCCATACTTAATTGGAATGACCAGAATGGTTTGTCGTACAAAGGTGGTCTCGCATCATCATGTTTCTATAATGGCGATTCTAGTGGTGTCAATCTGAAGTGGGGGAAATTGCTTGTGCCAGAAACTGGAGAGCATGAGTGGTCACTATCACGAGGTCCAGTGCATCATCTAGGAGAAAGTCGAGTCCCTGTTTTTAACGGTTACACGAGGACAACTCGTCGAAATTTCATAGGTCCTCACTAGTGAATGATGAAATGCATCGGAACTCCGTGGAAGGAGCTTCACTGAGTGTTCGCTCAGCTTTCGGTCGGAGAGAAGTATTGGCTCGAGCTTTCATGAGTACTAAGATTGGAATCCATCATTTCTGATGGAGTGCATCTTCTCAAGCAACGGAAAATGAGACTCTCTTTTGTAATTGCTTTACCGAATTAAAATTTTACAATCGTGGTTGGTAAAAGTTTTGCATGCAAAACTCATGGAATTGTTAGATTATAATGAAATTATAGTCATCGAACTCACATCTTATCAGTAAAAATAAATTATATATTATATTATCATCCACATTTTCAGTATTCCAATATCTTTATCATATATAATAATTTCATATTTCGACCTACAATTCAGAAAAAAATGATTCTTTAGTTAATTTTTTCCTTCAATCTTCACGTTCTCTTGTAATCGAATAATATTTGAACCAAACGTTTCCCAAGAGGGAGATCGGTGTGTGGATATTCTTTTGAAATAAATCTATATAGTCAAAATCTATAGAGTATCTACACATAAATGACTGAGTCTATGTCAGAAAAATTTGACCAGATTGATTCGATTTTTCTGTTTGGTGGCAGGTCCATGCAATAAAAATGTCAGCTACCTTGTTGCATCTTTGTTGATGATATAATAATTGCTGCTCCTTTCTGACGCTCTTGTTTCATTTCTCCGTACCAAACATGACAATGCAGTTTTCGGGATTCCATTATTTGGATCGTTTATTCCGTTGTTAGGATCATTCATTTGGTGATGCCAACTGTTAAGAATACGTACTACATTATCTCCTCTCACATGGAGAAAACACGGGCTTTTGATGCCCTTATTATATCATCGAGCCAGATAAACTTAGAAAGTGTAGTCAAATCTATATGATGCCACTCCCTTGTAATAAAAAAATAGGAAGAAGGTTGATAAGGTACTTGGGTTGCTTGTTTGGGAGGAAAAGCCCCCAGAACTACGGGTGTAAAAGGAGCCGAGTCGAGCTCGAGTTCAGGTAAACTCAACTCGACTCACTAAAAAAAATGTTTGAGTTCGACTCGAGCTCGATCTAGCTTCAGTATCCAAGCTTGAACTCGAGCTCGAGTGATACTCGAGTAGCTCGACTCGACTCATTAGAGCTCATTTAACGGACTCAAAACCAAGATGAGCTCAATTGAGCTCGGCTCGAGATGGACCTTTCTAACAAAGACAAGCTTGATTTAGCTCGAATGGGCTCGCTTTGAGCCCGTAGCAATTGAAAAAAACAACACTTGTATGCAATCGCAGTGGAATAGAAGGAAGAGCAGCTAACTACTGTCCTGTGGAGACTTGGGAGGAGACAAACGAACGACTGAACTGAAGTGGACGACTAGGGATTGGATTTTTATTTATTATTGTTTTGTTTTCATATTTTAATTTTAATTTTACTTGATTGGATTTAAGAAAATGATGAGAAGGCCTAACCCAATCCATGAATTGTGGGCTTGGCAGCCTAAGTCCACTAATGAAAGGAGATATGTGTAATTTCACGTGAAAACTCGGTTAGGCTCGCGAGTTGAACGAGTCGAGTACCACCAAGCTCGACTCGGCTCGCTAAAAAAAAAAGGTCGATTCAAGCTCGGCTCGAGCTTTAAGGTAGAGTCGAGTTCGAGTTATCACCGAGTCGATCTCGAGTAGCTCACGAGTTGGCTCGTCTCATTTACACCCCTACCCAAAACTTTTCAAGCTCTGGGCCTAGTTTTCACTGAACGTTGCAAATATGTAGGTCTCAATTTGATGCCCCCCCTCTTCAGCATTCCGCACTTCATGTGCTGGAACAAGTTCGTGTTTTAGGTCCTCGTTTTCTTCGCTGAGGCTTCGAACATCTTCGTTGGAAGACCAACAACCCTCAGACACCACCACCCCATTGCTATTTTTTTCTCAATGTGAACCATGATATCCATAAGTCCAATGAGCGCGGACTAATCAAGTTGAACCAGGTCGGTCCATTAAGGGATAAAACTTTCTCTATCCATAAAACTTGAACTCGAGACATTACTTAAAAGTGTCAAACCACTTAAACCAATTCACATTAATACTCTCATTGCTATTTCCTACTACGTATAATGCACGAGGTGAAATTCTTAGAACCAGTAAACAGAAAAATCAGTCAAGGGCCAGAGCTGCTTGATCTCTTAGAATGTGTTTGGTATTAGAGTTAAGTTGAGTTGTGTTTTGATTTTAATTGGTTTGTAATGATTGTATTGTTGAATTATGAGAAAAAAGTAATGAATAATTGAAAGAATTTAGTATTGAAATTTAAATTGAATGATTAAATTTTTTTTAACAAGTTATAATTATGTTGTTGAATTGAAAATAGTTCTACACTCACCCCAACACACCCCTCCAAAAATAAACGCCCCTCCCTCGCTCCCCCAATCTCATCTTCTTCCAACCTCCATCTTCTACCTCCGCCCTTGCTCGATTTCGGCGCCAAGCTCTTCCTCGGCCCGATTCTGCATATTCCCTCTCTTACTGCCGAGATCTCTTGCTCGACCTCTGATTGCCAAGTTACTAGCCTGTGCTCTTCGATTCCGATTCCGATTGCAAGAGCCATACTCCTCCTCTACGACCTGGTGATTATGAGTCTCCCTCACTGTTGCTAGGTTTTCTGTGCTGCCGAAGATGAAGCCCTCATTGGAGAAGCTTAGCTCCGTTCATGGCACTCCACAGGAGTGATACCAAGGAGAAATTGGAAGTCGTCCCATGGGCTCATATCGATGAGCTCGCCTAGGCCTCGAAGGTACTCCATTTCCCTGTTTCACTGCGTTATATGCTTCAGTTTCACCTGCTCTATAATCAAGGGAGGTTTTACTGTATTAGCTTAACAAATTACTAGTTGCCGCTTTGGATGCAATCATTAATTGATTATGTCTAATTCTTGCTTTTTTATTGTAAACTCTTTCTCTTCATTCTCTAACTATCATTCCACTCATTGTTGAAATTCCCTTGCTCTGTCAATACCCATGCCCTTAATTTAATTTGCATTTTGAAAGGCTATTAACTTAAAATTATCTTCTATAACATTGTGCTTCTGAGGATCTTATATTACTTTTGAAAGGTTTGCTTGATGGATTAATTAGTGTAGTTAATCGTGCTCGAATGGTTATGCCAATGCAAGTTTATCTTTTGAGTGATATAGTATTTTCTGCATAAAGCTTTCTTAGGCGAAGTGTGTCGTAGGCTCGCAGCACTTACTTCACTGCTTTGGGATGATTCCTGAACGTATCCCTTATGCTGGTGTATTGATTTTTGTTCAAAATGAGAGAAGTATCGATCTTTTTCATGGTTATGATGAACCAAGGGATTGATTGATACCTAATCACAGGCACGATCTTGATTGATTAATGGTCGTTCTGAATTTTGGAGCCTCATTTACTTCTTAGTTCTTCCATTCTGAATTTTGACAAGAATATTAGGTATATGCTTTTAGGGCACGAGCAATCAACACGAACTATTGGAGAAGATGAACTCAAAAGTTGCCGAAAAGTACAAAGAATTTGGAGATATCACTTCAAGATTAAGGGTATATGATAGGCTCACGAACCAGAACTTCATAAGAAAGAAGGATGGCGGGTAGAACCAATAAAACTCACTCGATAAGATGACACGCCACAAGTAAGAAAAGTCGGGTTGATTCGCCACGCTCAAGGATGAACGATAAGAATCGGGATTTTCGCTACTAAACAAGGGACTTGTTCATATAAGAAAATATAGGAAATGCTCTAGGCAATTTCATTCAAATATTCATCAAAGTCTCTTTTTTCTTCTCTTACAATAGGTGCATATTTATATCGAGGGAAGACACCCCGTTGACTCTAAAATAGGAAACCGGTATCTAATCTCCTCTAGATTATTTTCCTAAAATAGAGTAAGGTAATAATCTGATTGTGTGTTTTTGTTACTTAATTGCAGGGCTACTGTGAGAGTTATCTCATGTTGATTCTTTTGGAAATTTTCATATATATCATCAGATGAAATCAGTATTAAAGCCAGTGCTATGCACGGATGTGCACCAATGGCTAACTTATTAATGTTCAAATAGATATATATATATATGTGTGTGCGCGCGCGCGAATTATTTCCTGTGTGAGAATATCTAATTTGTCAGATTTATAAAATCCTTATATCTAGTAAGTTTGATTTTGGCAAGTAATATATTTGAATTCAATTAATCTGTGCTATTTGAAACTGTTCAAATAATTTTATTAATAGTATTGCACCCTCTCTTTTAATTTGATTATAGTCATAATAATAAGTCTCGCACTGTTGCGACCAGGATCGTTTGTTAATTCTACTTGAAAACAAAGCCATACTTCTATGAACTCTAAGGATAATATAATATAATCATTACATAAAACAAAAGTTAAACACATGTTTTTTTTTTCACACACACATATATAGATATTAAATAAATGCTAATATAGGAGATCAAAGGCGGTTTCAGCCAATCAAAAGAGGATGTGGCGCAGTGACGCACGTTTTCGCATGCTGACATAAAAGTCACATGTTCGATATCTAATTGGATTACTCGTACCTCTTTATTAGTTATTAATTATTTAAGATTTCTTATTCATTATATCAGACTTTGGGCCAATCGAAAGAAGGCGGTTTCATGTAGAGATAGTGTATGAATGGACTTTTTTATTTCACTTTTTTGTTTTACTTTTCATTTTCTATCTTGAGTACTACCGTAAGAAAACAGCGGCGCTAATTTACTTATAAAATTTTTCATTGTAATATTTAAGAATCCCAAAAAAATACTCGTTACCATTATAAGAATGTGTTTACCATTGACGTCATTTAAAATGGGTGAGCGCCTAGATAATCTAAATAAACAACTTTTATAAATTGCTTCTAAACTTCAGACTTCTTTGTAGTCCAGAAAAGCACCCTCACCTGGGTATCTCCCTCGTCGCCATATTATTTTTAGTCCTCAAATGATTTATAATTCTATACTATGCGAAAATAAAGATATCAATTGAACTAACGCAGTTTATAATCACATGTAATGGGGGTCGTATAATATACAAATACATCATTTTCAAGTTTTTAATTAGCAATAACTCACATATAATTTTACGTTTTATTTCGTGCAATGCATGAATTTCATTACTAGTTAAGGGTATTACATTTATTTCCTCCAAGGCAGAGGAAACACGGGCTTTTGATGCCCTTATTTTCGTATAATCATAACTTAGAGAATACACTCAAAACTACTTGATGCCACTCCCTTAACTAGTTAAGATTGATTGGGTATTTGGGCTGCTTGTTTGGGAGGAAAAGACCCCAGTACTTCTCGAGCTCCGGGCTCTTCTGGTTTTCATTGAACATTGCGAAAATGTAGGTCTCGATGGGCCCGCCCCTCTTCGGTGTCCCGCCCTTCACGTGCTGGACCAGGTTCGTGTTGTAGGTCCTCGCGTTATCCATCGAGGCTCCGACATCTCCACTGGAAGGCCAGCCGCTCTCGGACACTACCACGCTCAGGGACCCTGCATTCTTCCTCTCGAGCGCAGAATAGACTGCATCCAGCATTGCATCGAAAAGGTTCTGGTACCTGAGGGAACCATCGTAAACCACGGTGGAGTTTGCTCTGAATAGGGCGTAGTCGAGACTTAATACCCCTGCGTTGTCCTTGTAGGCGAAGTAAGGATAGATGTTGACTAACAAAGGTGCCTGGTTTTTGAGCAAGAAGCGGATTATCGGGTCAATGACCGGCCCTTCCTCCCCTTTGAACGAGCCCATTGAAGGAGGGTAGGACGCTCCCATCATGGCGAAGGTGATAGATGTGGAGACCTTGATCTTGCCCCTCAAGCCTGCATTGACAATCGCGTTTTGGACATTCTGCATTGCCGGCACGAGGAACTGGGCCAAATAGTTGGTGGCTACCACCTCATTCCCGACTGCAATGTACCTGAACCAAAGTTTGTAACCCATGCAGTTAGTTATTTGAGCTCACGAGCAAGGTAGTATAACACTTCATACTGTTCCATATATACTTATGGCTGGTCATATGTCTAAGCTCCAACAGGCATAATGGTTCTTTCCCAATATGTAGCCGCTATTCCGGTGCCAAGGCTTTGTCAAGCAGAGCATACAGTCTATGTACTCTGCTCGATCTGGTTTTCATACTACTGACCTGAATTTTACGTCACGGTAGTTCAGGACATTGTTCTGGACCCACGTGTTGGCATTGGACTGGCTGCTAGCGAGCCTCTGGAGATCTGAGTCGGCGACACCGAGCATGACCTCGATGTTGGTCCCTCGGAGGGCTTGGAGGGCTGCTTGGTTGGGGTCGTAGAGTCTCATCCTTCGGATATTGTACTGTTTGTAGAGGGCAATGACTTCTTGCTGGGATGGTAGGTTGTTCCCGAGCATTCCATTGCACACTCCCATTTGTGCCTCTGCATCGAATTACATATATGACCATATCAGAATTCAGAACTTATTCTAACCGTCTATCCGCAAACCAATTCATCACATGAAAGATCGAGTGCAAGATAAAAATAAGGGACCTGATGCTCTTAGGATGGCCAGTAACAGCCCCAGAGATAGCGTGCAGAAAATATGAAGCGACTTTGCCATGATCGAAATGCTAGCTTATACTAGGAGAGATTCCTATTTCCTGGTACGTACAATACAATGCATGAGAAGCTCTGAAACAATGGTTGCCTTTTTATAGGGAGTTAAGGAGCCCAAAGGTGAATTTTGTCAAGTCTCCGCACAAACTGGCAGGTCAAGCACTACATAGAGAAATTTAGGATATGTAGATACGAACGATAAGTGCTAAGTATGGAATAAAAGAATAAAAAGGAAAAAAAAAATCCATTTCTCTGGGTTTGGCAATATCAATCGGCACTTGGCAGCACTTATAAATGCTCATATTATTGACTTTCTTGATATTGAAAAATCTGATTTCAACCAACATGGGTTGGTTCAAGTGGCTCGGCGCTTGTTCCGCTTAAGAAAGGTCTCGGGTTTGAGTCATTGTGAATGTAGAAAATCATTGCTATGAGAGCTTTACCCCTTGGCAATATCAGTTCGTCCGGCTCGACTGGATTAGTTGGAGTTCAAATGGGCTTTCGGAAATTAGGGTTCACGCCGGAAAAGTCTGATTTCATCCATGATCGAGACGAACTGATGCTTGATTAAGATCAACCTTAGCAATAGGTTAAGGATATGGTTTCACCAAAAATTCTGATTTCATCCATTTTATATAATTTTCATCCCTCTTTGTCTTGGATATGGTAATTTGATTATGTCTGTTTGTTAGCCAACTGCGGCGGTACTATGAGAGTTATCCCATGTTCATTCTTTTGAAAATTTTCATATATATCATCAGATGAAGTAAAAGATTGCGGGACCAAACATTCCTGCTGTCCATTTACCGTCGCGAATTCATTCCACCTTCGCCCGTGAATATATGGAGCTGGAAACCTTAATGTTGCGTTTGGTTTCAAAGTAAAATTTTAAAATTAGATTTTAATTTTGAAAAATAGTGGTATAAATGAAGCTCACCATTTGACTTTATTTTGTTTTGTTGTGAAAAAGAGAGGTATAAATGAGGCCAACTCTTTGACTTTGTATGAGTTGTTTTGTTTTGTTGTGGGTAGAATTAGATTAAAGTTATGATTTTAAAATTACATTTGCAAACCAAACAAGTCATTAATATCGATCTCCATCTGTGTTTCAAGCAAGTAGGGCCGCCTCATGATAGGATTAATAACTCAAGAGACGAGACATAGTATTCTCTCTTTGATCTAATCTCCCATTAATTGTTGGTTGCAACTTATCTTGGCTATGTTCGGGTACATGAACAACTTTTACACGCATTAATCTTGCGATGATGGACTTATTAGACGATGGACTACATGCTTCGGCTAGGTCAAGCACTCCATGGAAATCTAAGTACATGAACGAGAAGTACTAATGAAGAATGGAAAATATCTATAATGCGGTTGGCAGCACCCATTAATGCTGTCAACTTTCTTGATACTGAAAGGTGTGCTTTAATCCGTGACTAGGGATCAAGTTAATGTCTAAAGTGGATTAGTTTTAGTAAATATGAACTACAATAAAACTTGTCAATAGCAACAAAAAGAGTTGCGTTAATGCACTATTTGGTGCTGCTAAAACTTTAGCAACAACATTTTGTGTTGCTGCTAGCGTCTCTAATATCTTTAGCAGCAGCAAAATTGACGTGGCCGCTTTTTTTTTTTTGGCAGGAAACAACATTTATTGGGAGGGTATGGAGATGACTCGAATCTACTGGACCGAGAATAAATACCTCACTATTTGTCCGTTCATCTCTAATATTTATAGCAGCAACAAAATTGACATGGCTGCTTATTTTTTTTTGGCAGCAGCCAACATTTATTGGGAGGGTATCGGGACGACTCAAATCTACTAGACTAGGAATAAATACCTCACTATTTGCCTGTTTCTCGCGTATATCACCTCTTAAAGATGAAAGTTGAAAAAGTCACGTCAGCATTTACAGGCTCTCTCGCGCTTCCTCTCTCATGACGCCACATCGTTGCCGTAATTACGTAAAAGTTATATGTTGATATATATGTGCAATATTTGATATACAATGAAATTTATATATTAATTAGCAAGTGAAAATAACATACAATCTTACAATATATGAATATATATATATGCTTTATAATAAAATATATAGTGTAATTTTTATACTGACTGATACATACACATATATATATATATATATATGTATATGTAAGTGTAGCCGTATGATTCATTATGCCATTGTAAAAATATAGTTTTTCTATTATGCCATTGTAAAAATATAGTTTTTCTATGATAGGCAATATATAGATATTTATGAATATATATATAGTTGATGTATTTTTATATTTTCTTTATTATATTAATATATTCAAACGATTTCATTTTGATATGAAAGTATATACATGTTTTTCTTTTTTTCTTGCATATATCTATGACCTATTTGTTTCTAAAAAATATATGATAATTTAGTTATTTAAAAAAATTGAAAGTGCATAAAATAATTTTTTTTACTTTGATATTTCATTGTTTTTTTCTTTATTATACGCTCTCCTTTTTTTTTTCCTGCATATATCTATGACCTATCTGTTTCTCAAATATATATGATAATTTAGTTATGTAAAAAAAAAATGAAAGTGCATAAAATAATATTTTCTACTTTGATATTTCATTATTTTTTCTTTATTATACTTTTATATCTTGACATAAGTATTTTGAAAATCATACTTTAATTGAAAATTGATAGATATTGTGCAACATTTAATAAATAAAATAATCAATATCTTAATTGGCATGTAAAATATTTCTGTAAGTACCTATCATCAAATTTTTAATTTTTAACGTCACCAACTTTTTTTAATGATGGATCCCATTATGTGACAACTTGTTGGTGGTCTTTGACTTGGTTCATCAGCCCAACGGTGCCGAGCGCAAGTCATGCTCTAGCCGCCCCTCACGGCTTGCCAAACTAATCTCACGATCGTACAAGACAGAAGTTAATCCTTTCGTTCTCTTTCTCTCTTCCTTCACGATTTCTCCAAAAATATTATGGTCTCCGAAAACGGGGATTATAATGGCGACTTCTCGATCTTTTTAGCTTTGCTTGATGAACCACTATAGTCGAGGGCAATATATGCAGAGTTAAAATTCGATTAGTAACGATGCTCTCTTGAGAGCCAGGTCTAGATGGAAAGGACTTGAATGCGTCTATCCAGGCTGAGAAGCGTCTTGACCTGTCACGACTACAAAGCACAGCCTAATTATATTTGTCGACAAAGTCGTTCCGAGACCAATTGTTCCTTCTTCTCTCGCCAAATAGCCAGTTTCCCTAAATTACACTGGTGTACGGTTTCAACTTTTGTTTGCATTCCATAGTCTTCTCCATTTCGAACCAGCAACATTGAGCGGCGATCTCTTGGCTCTCCACTTGATTACCGTGCCTCATATGCCGCGTCATTCTTCCACCACCGGCTGATTCGAATCACAGTGAAATCAGATTGCGTCTGTATACATTCCAGCATTTGTGCAGGTACTGGCGTGAAGCTGTAGGTTAATGCGGATGTGTTCGTTAAATGAGTGCAGAACTCGATAAACTGAGCATTCCTCTTGTTGTGAAACCGTAGTGTTCAACTGAATTAATTTGGATGCATAAGGCTAGTCGAATGCATCATCCCTGAGCTAGTCAAGTGCCTGTTAGACCGTAAGAAATTTTGACAATTATGCTTGGACAACTCGTTGGAAATGCAATAAACTTGCCAGTTTCCCTTGTTGCGTCTTTGTTGATAGAATGCTAATTAATGCAGCCTCTTCCCAAAGCTTTTCGTTTCATTCTCTTGTGCCGAATACAATATTGTAGTCATCGGGATTCCAATGTTTGCATTGTTCAGTCGATGAACCTAATATCAATATTGTAAAGAGTATTATTACATTATTTCCTCTGAGACGGAGGAGACACAGGCTTTAGATGCCTTTATTACTGTCGAAATTATAAATTTGGAATAGACTCGAAACTACTCGATGCCACTCTCTTAACTAGTTAAGGTTGATCGTGTATTTGGGCTGCTTGCTTGGGAGGAAAAGGCCCCAGAACTTCTCCAACTCAGGGCTCTTCTTGTTCTCATCGAACATTGCGAATATGTAAGTCTCGATGGGCCCACCCGGCCTCTTTGGTGTCCCGCCCTTCACGTGCTGGACCAAGTTCGAGTTGTAGGTCTGTGCATTTTCCACTGAGGCCCCGACATCTCCATTTGAAGGCCAGCCGCTCTCGGACACTACGACTCCCAGGGACCCTGCATTCTTCCTCTCAAGAGCAGAATAGACTGCATCCAGCATTGCATCAAAAAGACTCTTGTACCCGTTGGGACCGTCGTTAACCACGACAGAGTTTGCCTTGAAAAGGGCGTAGTCGAGACTTATGACCCCTACGTTGTCCTTGTAGGCGAAGTAAGGATAGATGTTGACTAACAAAGGTGCCTGGTTGTCGAGCAAGAAGCGGATTATCGGGTCGATGACCGGCCCTTCCTCGCCTTTGAATGAGCCCTGTGAAGGAGGGGAGGAGACTCCGATCATACTGTATATAATAGATGTGGTGACCTTGATCTGGCCCGCCTTGCCTGCATTGGCAATCGCCTTTTGGACGTTCTGCATTGCAGGCACGAGGAACTGGGCATAATTGTTGGCAGCTACGACCTCGTTCCCGACCGCAATGTACCTGAACCAAAGTTTATAACCCATACAGTTAGCAATTCGAGCTCATGAGTGAGCAAGGGTAACACTTATACTGATCCATTTTTGTGGCTGATTGTATCTGTCTCCGACAGCATAGTGGTTCTTTCCTGTACAAATGCTACTTCGGTGCCATGCCAAGACATCTTTGCATGAAACATACATTATACGGCAAATTCCACCGATTGATCAATTTGCTAGCTTGATCTGGTTTCAAGTTACTGACCTGAAGTTTACGTCAGGATAGCTCAGGACATTCTTCTGGACCCATGCATCGGCATTGGATTGGCTGCTGGCGAGGTTCTGGAGGTCTGGTTCGTTGGGGACACCGAGCATGACCTCAATGTTGGTCCCTCTGAGGGCTTGGAGGGCTGCTTGGTTGGGGTCGTAGAGTCTCATCCTTCGGATACCATACTGCTTGTAGAGGTCGATGACTTCTTGCTGGGGGGGAAGATTGTCCCCTTGCATTCCATTGCACACTCCTATCTGTGCCTCTGCATAATACACATATGACCATATATATATTATTAGTACTTTCCTAGCTGTCCACCCGACAAACCAGTTCATCGAACGAAAGAACGAGAGCAAGTTAAAAGAAGGGACCTGTCGCCCGTAGGATGGCTAGTAACAGCCCGAGAGATAGCAAGCAGGAAATATGACCCGAGTTTGCCATGATTGAAATGCTAGCTTATACTAGAAGGAGAGATTGCTTGCTATATATCTGCTGCTGCTTACAATGCATGAGAAGCTCTGATACAAAAGTTGCCTTTTTATAGGGATTTTAGGAGCTCAAAGTTGAATTTTGTTAAGTCTCTGCAAATGTAATGTATACTGACAGGTCAAACACTCCATGGAAATCTAGACTATGAACGAGGACTACTAGGTTGGCAATACGCACTTGGCAGCATTCATGAACGCTCATATCTATTTTCTTGATGTTGAAAAGTCCGATTTCATCCTTAGTCGAGACCAACTCGACGCAGATCATCCAATAAGTTAAAAGGATACTTGCGATCTCATAAAGAAAACTCCGATTTCATCCTTAATCGAGACCAACTCGACGCAGATCATCCAATAAGTTAAAAGGATATTGCAGTCTCATAAAGAAAACTCTGATTTCATCCGTTTCATATCATCCTTATTTCTTTTCGTCTTGGATATGGAAATTTGATTGTGTCTGTAACTGTTACCAATTGCGGAGATATTGTGAGAGTTATCATGTGTTCATTCTCGTCGAAATTTTATGAGCTAAAAGAATACAAAAGTCCTAAAATCACGTAAAAATTCAAATTTAAATCATAAATGTATCGGTTTGATTCAAATAATCCTAAATGTTTAGTCCATTAGATATTTTCATTCCAAAATTGTTACCGAAAGTTAATGCCATTAAATCAATTCACATGTCCCTTCTGGTTGATTGCATAATATTTTTCTATTAAACTTTTAGAAAATTTGAAAACAAAAAAGACAAAAAAAAGAACTTAATTAAAAAAAAAAAGGAAGAAGAAGAAGAAGAGGGGGAGTGGAATCCCGCCGATGGGGCACCCAACTGGTCTCTTCCTCTGACATCGCTGGAGGAGGAGGTCGATAGGGAGCCCCCATCAATAGGACTCCCCTCCCCCCTTCTCTCTATGTGATTTCACCGGCGGAATTCCCACCGCCTCTTCTCTGCGATTGAATGGAATCGCAAAGAGAGGGGGAAGGGAATCCTGCCGGCCTCCTCCCCCTCGGCGAGGTCGCCAACCCCTCCGGCAACCTCACGGGAGAAGGTGGCTGGTGGGACTCCCTCCCACTCTTTATTTTTATTTTTTATATTTGCTGTTGTCATTTTCTTTTATATTTTTCAAAAAGTTTAATAAATAAAAAGATTATTAAACCAATCACGATGTGGATCTATTTAATGGCATTATTACGATTTCGGACTGAAAATATCTAACGAACTAAACGGTCAGGACTACTTGAGCCAAATTGATACATTTAAGACTTAAGTTTAACTTTTCGCATAGTTTTAGGACTTTCGCGTTCATTTAATCAAAATTTATGCATATCATCTAATAAAGTAAAATTTGGGCAGGGACCGGACATTACCGTTCACTGGTCTACTACCGTGAATTTGGGCAATCGAGTTTTAGACGCTTTATACACACGGTGATGGAGTTGTTAGATGACGGACTACATGCTTCAGGGTCTTGCGGAAGTCAGATGATTAACGTAATTAGCGCTGAATAAATGAATTGGGACCTCTCTTAGCTTGGCAGACGTACCAATGTTCTCTGTGGAAAAAATTTGCATTCAAAGTTGTGACCCGTCCAATGCTACAAACCTCTTGCCGTATCCCAATACTCTGTATTTCAATCAATTTTTTCCGACAAATAAATTAATCGATGGATCCCATCAGCTTGTGGCAACTTGGTGGTGGTCATTGACTTGGCTCGGCCCGACGACGCCAAGCGCAAATCATGCTCTAGCCGCCTCTCACGGCCTGCCAATCAATTATTCTCATGATTATTGTACGAGACAAAAAAAAAAAAAATCCTTTTCGTTTTCCTCTTCCACTCGGTGTCCAATTTCAACCAAAATAAAAACGGTCATCAGAAATGGGGATTATAGCGGTGACATCTCGATCTTTTAGCTTTGCATGACGAACAATTATACGTGCCCGAGGGCAATATGCAGAGTTAAATCCATAAATATTTGCTCTTTGACGATGTTCTCTTGAGAGCCAGCTGAATAGGGGAAGGACATGAATGTGTCCTGTCCCGGCGAAGGAGTGTCTCGACCTGTCACGACTACCGAACACGGCCTTATATATTATGCGACAAGGTCGTCCCGAGACCAATTGTTCTTTCTCCCGCCATTGCCAAAGTTGTAATGAATCAGCACGGGAACGTCCAAGTTTGCAATATGGGCCCTGACAAAGAAAGTAAAAACGGGCCGAATGTTTGAGCCCAGGCCCACTTATCCTCAGCGGCCCAATATTCCTTCTCCCGCTTACAGCCCAAGATGCTGATTTTGCCGTCGGCACCCTTTTGCGCCAAAAGGAAATTTCGTCAACTCATCGGACTATAAATGGCCAAGTTTCCCAAAATTTCACGAGTGCACGGACTCAGCGTTCGTTTCCGCTCCATCGTCTTCTCCATTTCGAACCGGCGACATTGACCGGCGATCTCTCGGCTTTCCAACCGGTCCCCGTGCTTCGTATACCGCGTCGTTCTTCCACCACCAGCTGAGTCAAATCATTGCGAAATCAGATTGCAGCCGCAATTGTTCCATGCAGGTGTGCAGGTAATGGCCGGAAGCTGTACGTTAATGCCGAATGTTTTTTTTTTTGTTAAATGCGTGTAGAGCTCGATAATCTGTGCATTCCTAGTGTTGTGAATCTTACTGTTCGACTGAATTAATTCCGATGTATGATGCTCGAGCTATTGAGATATAGTGTCGCTAGGCTGGATTCTGAAAGTCGGTTGTACGTTTGGTTGTGATCGTCAGTAGGATTTACTCGTGAGTTGCTTCATCAGACAGTAGTCAGTAGGTTTAGAGCAGCTTCATGTATTGGAAAAACGGGGCGACTATCAGTTATTTCTTGTAAATCGGAGGCACTTGGTGATGAAGTGATGATAACTTTAGACGATTGTGATTGAGAATGCAATGCAGGTTGTTCATAAGCTTTTTCAATTGCCACAAATCATTTAGAACTCAACTGCTAGAGCAGCCGAACTGCATTCATACAAATTACTGGTTATAGCATGGACATTGATCTATAGCAATGTCAACCAGAATCTGTAATTTAATCAAAGAAGAGAATTCCATGCGAATATGTTGGAAAAGGAGACATACTCCAAGATGCAATGCAAAATATGCATCTGAAGGAATCACACTCATCGAGATACAGAGTATAATGGACAATTTGGATATGAGATGACCTCATTCAATTTGAATTCCATACGAATATGTTGGAAAAGGAGACATACTCCAAGATGCAATGCAAAATATGCATCTGAAGGAATCACACTCATTGAGATACAAAGTATAATGGAAATTTTGGATATGAGACGACCTCATTCAATAATAAGTAAACCATTGAAGAATCAGAGATGACCTCATTCGTATAGTCATTTTGTTTTACTTGCTCATGAATTCCAGATTCACTTTGTGATTAAAAAGAATGTTTCTCAATGAGTAGAAGTTGAGAAGTATCAGTTATCTAATTTGCTGCCAGACCATGAATATAAGTCATCATGATAAAATCTTCTTAAGTGGCTTTGCTTGAAATCCCTCTGTTTGGTTATAATTGAATTAAGCAGACAGACGTAGCTGATAAACTTGGGAGAATTCTCTCAATTGAAGAATAATATTCAGAGCATTGAAATTATTGGACGTTACATGCTTGTAGGACTGACATGATCTGGAAAAGATATAATAGACAGTTTTGAGAAGTCAGACTGTTGGGTAAGTCTGGTCTGCAAAAGAAAATTCTCCCTTCTGAACCTATTAATCTAAGTTTTGTTCTTCCTCTATCCTAAAAGAAACCAAAAAATGAAGTAGTTGATTGCTTCAGGGTTCTGTTTTTACGGGAGGAAGTTCAGCTTCAGCTAGCAATTAGCTGGAGTGCTGCATATGGAATCGCTTGGATAACAAAGTCGGTCAGGGATTCAAATTTCAATTGATTTCATGTAATTTGTTAGTATACAGAAATGAATGGATTTGGTTCCTTCTGGTTTCGTCGACATTTTAATGGTTTGTTCACTCCTGTCCGTATTCACTGTATATCTATCCTCTGTTCAAGAAGTTTCAAGTGGCTTGTGAGGACAAGGTTAATATTCATGAGTTTATGACTCTTCAAACTTCTGCCGTGATAATGACACCAAAGTTTGCAAGATATAAGGTGAAAATAATAAAGCAAGTACATAAAATGAGATTCTAGAAGTTTTGCCTGGTTGGACTGATTGAAGTTATGTTACTGGGCTCTAGCAATGAGGCCTTAATAAACTGACCAGTGAGCCTACTTAGACGTGGCCAGTTTATTCCGAGGAAAACAAGAGGGGAGAGAGTGTCGTAATGGCAGTGTGACTGCAGGCCCAAGATATATTGAATGCTAGAAGTGATGTTTGGAATGATGCACGACAGCCCTCAATATGCTGAGAACAAGTCTCTTAGGCGCATCAGGTGGAGTGCCTGGCAAAAGTAAATAAAGATGCACCTATATTTTGATATGTATGCATTTGCAACTTCACTAGTTTAATACAATAAGTTAAATATCCAACTACCTACATATGTAAAAAATTGAAAAGGTTGCTGGTTAGTAGTTCAACTTGCTCTAGCACTTGAAATTGCAAGTTGAAGCAAGTGATGGTTGGCTCGTAATAATGAAGAATGTATGCATTCACCACCAAAATATGTGCTGAATAGCAATTTGATTAGGGAGTTAGAAAAGTATATCTTGAATAGGGAATGAGGTCCTTGCTAAATAAATAAGTATTCATACCAAATTAGTTGAATGAATACTTTAAACTAAGCTTGCAAATTTCCCCATAATACTGCTCATGATTAACTCTTCTTTGCTTATGAGAAAATGCAGATGACATTATGTGGAGCAAATGGAGGCACTACCGCTGTCATTCTTCAGAGAATCTGGGAGTGGCTGAAGAGGTATTCACAAGAGGACAAGGTTAGTTCATCTGTTTTTCTTGTTAGTATGGCTATGGTTTCTGCACATATCCGTCTGTCTTGCTCTTCCTTCAAGCAATTTGCATAGTTATCTTAAGTTTTTGATAACATTTGGTTTGCCATCTCAATCTACTGCTTAGATTTGAGCACTTAAATTTTGGTTTTGTGGTCTCCTAGTGCTGGATCAGCGCACTTCGGCGAGAAAAAGATTGATAGATAATGAGATGGGATAAATTCAACTGATTTACTGCATGAAATATGATTTAGTTGGTGCAACTTGCATCCTTTTCTTTCAAGCATTTTTCATTTTCTCAATAGAAGACAAGGGTGATTGGAGAGGAGATAAAACTGGGTGCACATGAGGTGTTTTTCCGGGTGTCCGCGTGGTAGATCTTGAAATTGACATCTCCTGCGAAAGATACGGTGAAAGATCTGTGCTCTTTCAGTCTCAACCTCATAATTATGTCTGGCATAGAGATAAATGTGGGCCTCGAACTTTTGGACTAATTTAGATTCAGTGAATTCCCTCCATCTTTAATGCAAAGTGGTAAGGATTGCATTTAGGAGGATATGGTGAATTGTCCTCATCATGGCTAGTTCAACGTATCTTAAGGGAAATACATTTCTATCCAAAAAGATTCTCACTCTTTTCAGGATGGGAAGTTTTTACTTTAAGCTGGATAATAGATATTCGAGGAAGTGGGGATAGAGAATTACATGCACTTTGCTCAAAGTCGTCTGTGGGAAGGGTCACAACATTGTCATTTCAAGCTGCGAGTAGCTTTCAGCTTTATTAGCAAGAGAGCGAGAACGTTCTATAGATTGAAGACTTCTGAGGCTGTTTCTCTGTTATGCAGGAATGAGTTTCGTAATTGGTTTTAGGGGTGGGGGGTCAGTGTTGTGGCCGAACTTCTGATCCTTATCTGTTACTCTCAATTAATATCCGCAAGGCGGAAGCAGGAGCGGTCTGCTTGAAGTGGTGCTTGCTTCCACTTCATATACTATAAACTGTAACATAAACGTAGATGGAAGTAGGAGACTAAAAGACAAGCTTCCATACAAGTAATGTATCAGCAAGCAGTGCCTGGTAATTCAATTCTCTGTTGACGATGGAGCATCATTTGTTTACAGAGGGGTTATCATATAATTATATAGTAACTCCCATGACTCACCCCTCCATAACCAGCCATAATCGCAATCCAAACAATCCAGAGACAATGGTGATCTTTAGGGGGAACATCAACTGCAGCAACCGAATGTATAGTATAGCAAAACTGGATTGGTGTAGTTCAAGCTTTGTGTATAGTATATGCTTTGTTTTGCTTGGAGAGATTTTTCTTAGTGTTGTGAGTTCTCTGTACATTGGGTGAGTGGTTTGACCATTGAAATTAGTTTTTGAGGTCATGAAAGAAACACCGCTTGTCAAAAAAAAGAAAAAAAAAAAAATAACAACAACAACAAACTCCTCGTGAAAGCGTCTTTAGTTCCATGGGAATCTGCATTTTCCTCGCGTTATGATATTAGACAGAACAAGTTCTAGATAGACAGGACAGGTTCTTTGTCAGGTGCATGACTTGCTAGGCCAAAACAGGCATTTTCCTCGCCTTATGATATTAGGTGGCCCAAATTATCCACGCAGCACTACCCCTTGCTATCTAAGAAGTCGACCGATTATTTGACGAACAATTTTTATTTCTTACGTTATTGATCTTTCGGGAGCTCTTCAGGAAGTTATCCTTATAAGAACTCGATAATAGAGCGAGCTATTGTATTGTGTAAAAGAAAGCGACTGAGGTTAGGCTATTTATGACCAGCTAGTACACACCACACACCACACACCTGATTTCATATTCAGGGTCCTTTCAACTTCCACTCCAAACCATAGGCCCTAAGCCCATTGGGCTGCACGAGGCTTTTGGTTTGAGGCAAACTCTTTAGCAATTAAATTTGCTCACTCCAAACTAGAGAAGGCCAAGGGATTTGTGAAGCCTGTGCCTATAGAGACATGAGAAAATATTAGTTTGTTGCCGCCACAGTCATGTGGTGTCGGGATTCTAATCATAGTTTGGCGTATCGTCAGAGCTATTATTTCCACATGGCTCTCGCATACTATGGCAGGTCCCAAATTCAGTGAGATCAGGTCCGTATTATTTAGATATGATTGTTGATGTTGATTATACCATTCTATTCTCTAGTGGAGATTTATCGTCGACTTTCACATTAGAAGGGATATATAAAGTTATTTCTTAGTAAGAAATAACGAAAAATAAAATATAAAGAGTATAAAAATTTCATCAATGAAAATCAAATTTTAAAATCTCTTAATTTCAATTTCATTGAATTGATTTCCATTTATGACGTGTAAGTTTTCATTGGAGACGTCTATTTAGTCTATAATTATGATAAGATAGTTTTCAAGTAGGACAAAGAGAAAATCATGCCATGATTCGACCTTGGTGGGAGCTACTTGGAACATCTAGAACCACGTGGCGAATGTGGGAAGCAAGGTGAGGTGGGTCCAAAACTCACGGTCAAACAAATTGGTGTGAAGTTAGGGTTTCAAGTTAGGACCCCCACACCCCTCAAAATTCTTGCAAATCTTTGGTACAGCCCCGTCTTCCGAAGCGTGCTTAAATCAAATCAAACATATTGGATGCCCACACATGCCGAGATCGATAGTTATGCATTTATTTATTTATAGTACTAAATGTACATCTAGAAAGTTAAAGAAGATTATAACTTAACTAAATGAATAATTGCGCGTTATGCGAAAACTGACAAATAAATCTCTTAGTCTTAGCTATTTTGGTGGGGGAAAAATGTTGTAAATTCATGGGTTTAGAAAATATGGTTCATTTAAATAAATTTTTTTTTAATTGTGTATTTGATCTACTCACTAAACTTCATCTTTTACCTCAATTAACTTCGTATCCGTACCATTCTATATGGGAGGAGGCATATGTATAACTTTCGTAATTCCAAAATTACCCATTAGACTTATATATATAATTTCTAAACACCTTTCCCACTACTTCTATTATCTCTCCCGATTCTATTCCTTCTATCTCACTCTTATCCCCCTCTCTTCCCTTTACTCTCCCATGGATAAATAAAAAAGTATTTTCTTTAATATTTTTCTCTTTGTTATTGCTATTATTATTTAAAATTCAATTACTCTTAATTAAAAGCTTTTATTAATCCTTGTAAGGAAAACGATAAATTTCACGTGTAAGAAATAAAGCGAGCATATGCCAATAATTCAAACGTAAGATGAAATTACATTTGATATAGTGCGTAGCATGGTTCTTTCTCTAATATATTTTTATTGAAGAAAAAGCTTTGTATATAGAGAGTTCAACATCAATTAGGTAATTAAGTAGACTAATTTTCGTTTGAATTTGGTTTTGTTATCTCGTGTAGATGATACCATTTAAACTGATTTTTTTATGCATATTAATTTTGAATATTGATGTAATTAAGTAGAAAATACATATATAAACATCTCTCAGCTATATATATATATATATATATCCATATATTCATAAATTCATAAATGGATTTATGTGTGTGAGTATTTATCGATTATATTTTATTAATAGGTATATAGCACATTTAACCAATATATAGGAGAATCATTTATTAAACAAAACTTTTTTACAATAGAAGACTGATATATGTGCAAATAATAGTAAAAAACCCTATTTTAATATGGAACTATCTATTCAAATTATATAATAAAATTTTTAAAAGTATATGATGCTAATATAACATAATGAGAGGACTTAGAATTTCGATGACGTGATAGCATGGGAAAAGGCGATTTTAATTTTAATGAGGTGGCAGCCTAATGTGCCTGTTCGAGGGCTTGTTATTTTATATATATTGATTTAATTTGATTCTATACATGATATTATAATATATGTTACTTTAATCAATTTGTTAATCAAATAAATGTCTCTTGTACAACAATTTTATGTCATCACTATATTTTATTGACTATGAAATCTTGATCATATATATATGTATGTATGAAAGTAAGAACATTGTAGGCCCGTCAAATGACCTCAGAATGCTCCGTTATTGAATTAAATTTTCTTGATTTTTTTAGTTTTTGTTTTAAAACAAAATTTTAAAATTTAAAATATATAAATATAGATACGTGAGACTGTTCATTTTTTTTTTTCAATTTTTTGAAGTTTCTTTAAAGAATATATCTTTTAAATTTTAAATTTTAAAATATATAAATATAAATTTGTTGCATCGGTAGTTATTTTTTTCGGTTTTATGAGCTTTTCAAGAAAACAAATTTCTAACTTTTAATTTTTAAAACTTTTAAGAAATAAATATAGTTTTAAATTCACGTACTTCTTTTATTTTTTGAATTGATATAAGTCATATTTGTATTTCAAAGGATCTGTTATCTATATAAATAAATCACATAAAATCATAATTATTTTTCAAAAAATAAATTAGATCATATTTCATACAGATATGAATCAAATTTTCTTTAAAAAAATAAATTAGATCATACATTTCATGGACATGAATCATATTTACTTTTCAAAAACAAATATTTTTATTAATATTCAATATGATACATTATAATAGGATCTACCACACATAAATTGTGATTGATTCGGCTATAAAAAATATTACGATCACTAGATGCGAGCTCTCAAAAAGTACGTTTATAGACGTGAATGTGAGTTGTTCAATTTTTTTTTTTAACTTCTGATTCTCGATCTCAAATATCAAAATAAAGATCTACTCATCTCCATCTTTTTCTTCTTCTTTTTTTTTTGCATTGATTCGCGAGTTCTCTGTGAAAGTTATTTATCTTTATCATCTCCCTGTGTTCCGCTCGATATTTGATGCTTATAAGTTATTGATCACTTATGATTCTTGAAGATTAATTTTTTAAATTCTTTTTTGACTGTTGATTAATGATTTCTCAATTTTATGTTGCCTTTTCACTTTCATTTTGCCATACTTTGAATTTTTCTTTTCCATGTTCTATCGTGTGCAATGCACGAGCTCTATAACTGGTATTAATAACAATAGGATGAGATATTATGAAAATACCCTGTGATTATTGTTATTCAAATGAAGTTGGTATCAGTTACTTTCAACGGAAAACGTGGTTATAACGTCAGAATTCCACGGAACATTTCCTTTTTTTCCCCTTCTTCCACTGTTTCTACTTTTAGCTAGTCTTTTCATGTACCTTCACTGGTGGTGGGTACTTCAGCTTTGGCGATGTCCTGCACTATATGTCTTTGTCTTTCCTAAGAGATCTGAGCTTGATCGATGATGGGACTCGAAGGGTGAATTTAATTTCTTGAAATTAGATATCTATGAGAAGACAATACGCATTAACTTATCAAAAAAAAAAAAAGAAAACGCATTAACCACACATATGAATATATACATACCCCTAATTAACAAAGTTGCTTCTACTTCCACCTTTTTTTAATAATGAATGATTTACAGTACATAGAATATGGCAAAGATAATTGACTATAAAAAAAAATCATATCATTAACCTTAAAATCATTCAATTTCTGTTGCATGTAATAAGTTGCTCATGTAAAAGTGATAAATGTCCTTATAATATCTTAATTAAATCTAGACAAACATATTATGAGACGTAATAATATCATTAAACTAAACGATAACTGGACAATTACGTGAAAAGAGAGCCGCCTAATGTCTTTACTAGAATAATATTTTATTTGTTTAGTTATCATAGCTGTGGGAGGAAGCATTAAAATTCCGGGTCTAGGTTTAATTAGAATGTAAGAGAAATCTGAGAATTTTTCCGTATCAAGTCATTTGATGGCGAGGGAACCACCGAGAGCTCTAGCCTTACATAACGTAAGGTAATGCTGTCAGACTGCTTTTGGATATAAGTGCACCTACGTACTCATATACAGAACTAGGTAATGCTGTCAGGCTGTTTTGGATTATAATATGATAGAAAGGTAGGATTGAGAGTTGAGTTGAGTTTTAGTTTTAATTGATTTGTAATGATTGTATTGTTGAATTATGAAAAAAAGTGTAAAAAAGTAATAAATAAGTGAGAGAAAATAATAATTAAGTAATGATTGTATTGTTGAATTGTGAAAAAGTCCTGAATCGTTGCGCGCCTTTCCTATCCCAAATTGCCTTGCCTGGTTCCCCCTATTTAAAAAATAAAAAAAGTAATGATTGTGATGTTAAATTGAAGATAAGTGGAGTTGAGTTGAACATTATTCCGAAAACAAACATACCTTAGTTACTCGACAAATTCCCCGACTTAATTCTTTGAAACTGTAAGGTGTTCCCACAAGAATAATTTCATAATGGTCAGATTAAATAAGCCTCAGTTACGTACTCCGAGCTAATTAGAGCACCTACGGCTACGTTTAATTCGTTAGAATGAAATTGATACATAATAAAATAGACATGGATTAAAATAAATAATGAATATAATAGAAATTCTGATGAATTTTTATTTATTTGGTTGGCTTGAATAAAGAATGGAAAGATCATAAATATGACAAAAAGACAAAAATATCATTCATGCCAAATCTAATAGAGTTTAATAGGATAAATAGATAACTTTAATGATAATTTTTATAATTAATAAAAAATAAACATTTTAAATAATTTAATAAACTAAATATTTTTAAAAATTAATTATTTAATTAAAGTTAATGAAAATTGTGATTATTAATAAAAGTAATTATTTTAATAAAAATAATAAAATTATTAATATTTAAGTTTTATTAATAATGAATTAAAAATATTATTTTTATTAATTGTAATTATTTGAAATTACTATTTTAATAAATTAATGAGCATAATTATCTAAATAATTAATAAAAAAATTTCTTAATAAAAACATATTCTCTTATAATAAAAATTACCGTACATTATAATTTAATTATTAATTAAATAATTAACAAAGAATAACCATTTTTACTTAAAATAATTATTTTACTTTGCAATATAAACTACTATTACAATAAAAATTTAATAAAAATATTTCAATTATTAAATAAAATTATGAAAATTATTTAAATATTATGAAAAAAACCTGCAACGGAACTAAAATTAACCATGCTTAAAATAACCTTACATAAAATATATTTTATGCCATAATGATAAATAACCCTGCTTAAAAAACCTCAACATAAAACATACTTTATACCATAATGAAAAATAACTATCTTATCCACAACCTCCACAAAAAATATATATTACACCAAAATGAAAATTAACCTTGCTTAGAACAACCTCCACAAAAATATATGTTACACCAAAATGATCAATACCCTGCTTAAAATATATTTCCAACAATGCAACGACACTAAAATTAACCATAGATTGTTATATACAAACTTGTAATCATGTTTACACCACAACTAATGTTCTACATAATAATAACAATTAATGGTCATGGACTATAAGTGTACAAAACAATTTAGTCGTTTCTACATATTTGTATACATTTCAAAAGGTCTAATAGCTATACTAATCATACTTCTGATAACACCACCATTCTGGTACATCGCTATGCTCCATACTTTGAACAAAAGTCCCCTGCAAATTGTACTTCATTCGTCCACCAATAAAAAGGAGCGGTGATATCAAACAAACTTTATGGCTTCTTCCATTGCACTATTATAACACCACCCAAAAGATAGCTACAAAAATATAAATACCAAAACAACACTCAGCAGATAGTTAGCAAAATATAAATACCAAATCACCTTCACAGCTATTATTATTGCACAAAAGAACCAAATTACTATTTCAACATTAGCACAATTTCATTTTTACCTTAACAGCAAGAGCCCAAAAAAACTCCACGAAGAAGTTTAACTTGTAGTTCTCTTTTACCGATTTGCAAGGAAATCCTGAACCATTTCCAAGCGGTCTTTAGGATCGGTACCAAAAAATAGCAGGACTTCATTCGGATGGTTTTCGAACTTTCGAATAGCCATGCGCACTTCTGTCGAAGTAAGGCCGTCAACACTACGAAGAGCTCTCGAAAGTTCAAGGAACTTCTCTTGAACAATGTCATAGTGAACACTATTTCAGAGCATCATGTACGCCTCTTTCACGTCGGCTAGCATAGTATTCACAGCCTGAGAAATTGTTGATAAGTCAACTTCATTCATTTTCCTCTTTCTTCTCGAAGAGGCACTTCCCAAGTCCACTGTAGGTAGCAGATGAGCACGAGAAACGTCTCCTGATGTGGGGGTATTCGCATTGGCAGATTCATTTTGATTCGAAGGATTCACATAAGCTTGTTCAGCTACTCTAGTCAAATCTTCAATCCCAGCTCTTTCAGAATATCTTCGACAACTTGAGCATCATTTCTAGTAACTCGATCCTTCGCATATATCAAAGATAATTCTTCGAAATGGGGAAAACTTTTCAGTCTTAATGAAGTGGTTTCTTTGTGAGTCTGAAACTAGAAACAATAATGTTAGTAACATTATAAATCTACATGACGATAAATATAACAATAAATAGATAAAGTATTTATTAACGTAACATAAGCCTCTCAAATATCGTCATGTAGATTTTACATAGAAGTCAATTGAAACCCATCACAGAATCCTTCCATTTCGACATTTTCTACAGCAAACAAACAGAAAATTGATCGCCAATCCACACCAATCACTTAACTGGTGAAAAAAAATATTCCAGGGTTCGATCAAAACACTGGTTATTAACAAAGAAATCATCACCATCAGCTTACCATGCCACTAATCATTCAAAAAAAAGTCAAATTTTACATAGAAGCAAACCATTTCAAGAGCAACAAACTTCAGCGCAACAATAGAAATGGATAATTAAATCTCCAGAGCATGTAACAGCAAGAATTACTCACCGATTTGAGGGATTCTTCAGGGGAATTTCGTCTATGGAAATCAGAGAAGGAGAAGATAGGTTCGAGCACGTGGTCTTTCTCCTTATTGCCTTCACACTCCAGTTGTCTGCATAGCGACAAAATCAAGTTAACTCTTGAACCCCGAACACAGATAGCAGTATAACCGCATAATAAACCCGGGAAAACTACCCCAATGACAGGCCTAAAATCTTTACATAAGCAGAGAATTCAACCTGAACCCTCAAAAACAAAACATCTTATTTCTATGAATCAACAACCACATAATTCCCTCAATAACAAAACATCTCAAACAAGCAGACCAAACAAATATAGCATTTTCATCCTCGATTCCAATCATATTAATTTTAATTCCTCAGATTCAGCTAAAATGGAATATGACGAAGAGGGGGAACATGCATTATCCATCGTCTTGCGGGCGGAAGGGAAGCCACAGGCGGCGTAGTGGCTCTTTCAGAGGTGGAAGTTGCCGCGACCACACCTCACGCAGAGGAGAGTCCAGTAAAGAGAAACCTAAAAATCAAAAACCCTATTCCAAAACGGAAAACCCGACTTGAAAATTCGAAAACCTACTTGAAAATCAATTACCTCAACTTAAAATCAAAAACCCTAACTTGATAATTGATTACCGTTAACTTAAAATTGAAAGCTCGAACTTGATAAGCAGTGAGACAAACCTAATTAGAACGGAGAATGGGGTAGAGAGCGAGCTTCGAACTTCGGCAGAGTGAGGGGAACGAGCTTCAAGCGGGGAACGGGGGTTGAAGAGCGAGTTTCGAGTCGCGGAGATTTTCCGATCCACACCTCAACCCCGTTCTGCTATGTCGAGTGAGGAATCGAAACCGGAGGAGGGTTCAAGCACTTCAGCTTTGGGTTTGCTTTGCAACAGAGTCGGGGGAAGCAGGAGATATGTGGATGGCATGAGATTGTAATGAGTGAAGAAACTTGAGGGCATTTTCGGGTTTTCACGACTTTTCCGAATGGACAATATCTATTCCGGACATTCAATGGAGGCTTTCATATTCCTTAATGAAAGTCGGATTCCTATTCCGACCCGGAATAGCTATTTCACATTTTCAAGTTCCCAAACGTCGGAATGAGTATTCCGTACGGAATACGTAGGGAATGGAATACCATTTCATGCTAACCAAACATGCCCTTGGTAATGGATTCCATGTTGATTAACCCGGCTCGTAGGGTTGCAATGGGTTCTTTTTTGATGTCATATATATATATATATATTCCCTCAAATTAACTCTAACACTTTCATCCCCAGAAATAAGAGCAAGGTTTCTCTACTTTAGGAAACTGACACATCGATCATCGGGTAGCAGCAAGTAACCACCACCGTTAGAACCGAACCGTTATAGGGTAAAGTCCGAGGACCAGTATATTAGAAATTTGACGTCCTCATTCCTACTAATGCCAAAAACCCAAAACCCTAGTGCATGCCTCCTGCAAAATTTTGAAGTTACTCATATGGTCGATCGCCTAGGAACAATGGAATCTCATCTCAACTTCCTAAAAACATTATAAACGAACGTCTGATGAGCGATAACTCTAGATCCGTTGTATATAGACATGTCGCTATCTTGCCAATTCAGATGCATCAGTGGTCCATGTGCTATATACTAGCTCCCTGGTTAGGTCTGTATAGCAAATTGCAATGAAGTACTTGAGTGATCATGGAAGTAATTAAATCCTTAATAGATGTAGAGGAGACCCCCAGACCTTTTTCCCAAGTGGGGGAATTGGGAAATGTATCGATTTTCACCAATCCATTACCTGATTGAGATCCAGCAAATCCTTTCTTCAACATCACATGATCCTCTGCTCATCTAACCAAAAGTAGAATGATAACCCTAGCTAGAACCCTAGCTCGATCAAAGCACGAAAGGAAAACATACACTGCCTCTCGCTCTGTCGAGGATAAGGCCTGAACTCTCAATCTAGATAAGGGAGGGTTGTGATTTATTCTCCAAAGATATGTTAGTGTCGAGAGTTGGAAGAGTTACAAGATAATTGAACCCGTGATCATGCACTGTTTCAGATTCCTCAGTCACGACATGCATGCCACATTGCCAGCTCGAGGCTCCTCGAATAAAATATGAACGTGCATGAATGTTTGTAAGGAACGAAATTAGCGCGCTATTGTTCTCAAACAGAAAAAAAAAAATAAAAAAATAAAAAAATAAAAAAAATGCCATTGATCAGGTTCAACGTTGTGTACCGAGTTTCTCAAAGTTGATTCACTATGCATGTAATCGAAAGTTAATAATAAGCCTCTATGTCAAGGGCAAGTGACCCACAAAACACTTCCAAGGCGCAGCTTGCATCATAGGTCGCGAAGGTTCGAACATTGGTTCAATCCTGCAATATTGTCGACTAGTGTACGGACAGGAGGCCCTGTGTTCTAATTAGCCTTTGTAGGTGGCCATGTAGGAACCCATGCTCCCAAATTCAGAAAGTTCAGATTACCACGCTTTTTTTAAATTTCGAAGATAGCGAGATGTCTGTCGTACAATCCTCTAAAGACCAAAGCGGCATTATGCCTAAAATGGATCCACATAAAATATGCCTGTGACCACCCACTCCCCCCCCCCCCCCCCCCCCCCCCCCCCCCCCGGGGTTTCTACATTTAGACTACCACCCTAATGTATTGATGATGCTTCTGTTCGTGTAGGCTTACGATACCTAATTGTATCATTGTCCTGTCTAGATTTATCCTAGATAGATATAGATACGAAATTGGAAAATTTCCACCACCCAGTGGAAAGATCTATATATTATGATAGCCGGGCAGAATCCTTTTTTTTTTTTTTTTTTTAATCATTTATATATATATATAAAATCTCTAGACTACCACCCTATTAGTGTTGATTTAACGGTCACGGATAGGATAACTTAGAGAGATCCAAAAAGAGGGGACAGGATAGGAAAGCCTGCTATGAAGCGTGCAACGATCCTACCACAATAGTGTACGAGAAAATTTAAGTCTGGAAGACAAGCAAATAAGACTTTTGTGAGCTCTAACCTACTCATCCCAATTTCAAGATAGCGTACGAATATGACCCTCCTTCGTTGTCACTCGTGCAGTTGATCATACAATATGATGCATTACCTATAAGTGATAAAGCAGAATACATCATGTGCACATGGGCCTGTTGGAAGAAAAAGACTATGCGTTATTGGGCATCCATCATATATATATATATATATATCTTATATAACTTAACACCAACAGGCCATTTTCAAGAAATGACTTCCGAAACGGGCGCCCCCCCCCCCCCCCCCCCCCCCCCCCCCCCCTCTGTTGATGTGAACCCACAGAGGCACATTTTGAGTCTTCACGTAACACCCTGATAGTTAGATTTGAACCGACTGCTTAGCTAGTCATCGAGTATGACCACCACTTCCCAAGTCCGATCAAAGTTTTAGAATGGACTACTCCTTTAGGATACGGTGCGACCATCCAAATAAGAGGTAATCTAGCCATGTAAACGAGCTAATAATTAAGTGGGGGAATATATGTATATTGTGTTAGGTTTTTTATATTTATTTTGTACAATGTAAATTAATGTATTGTAGATTTTTTTATTTTTTTTTGCATAGTTGTTTTTTTTATTACAAGGAAAGCACACGGACGTAATACAAAAAAATAAAAATCTTAATATCTAATGAAGGGGCACAGTGGTGGTTTCACTGAGTATCGTATATGAAATTTCTTGGTTATCAAGCGGGACATGTGCTACTACGTTACAGCTTCTTTCGATATATTTTTTTTTTGCAGAGTTCCTGCATGAACTTTGATACACTGATATGTATTGACTAAGATATATTCTTTTTTGGGTGAACATTGACAAAGATCACATTAATGATGCATAACTATGACAGATACGCGCCATAATTATCCAACTGAAAGATGAAAATTACACGAAAATAATTCGAGTTTAGTCTATATGAATTACCATAACTGTAGCTATACTTTCCCCTATTTATTTAGAACGCATATAGATAAGAAACTCTCGAAAGAAACCGTGCATCAGTCCATGATCTTACGTCGGAAAGATTGATATGAAAGATACGGGGTTCCTTTTTGTTGGGAAAAATCCATGGGCTTACTTGAGACTCAGGCCCATCCGCAACCCAAAAGCTTAAGCCAATGGGTTGCTAGACCATTATCTCTTATAAATCTATGGATTTCCTCTCAATTTTTCCATGTGGGATTACTTCCATCACCCGCCCTCATCATTCTCCATATAGGAGAGAAACCGGCCCAACAATTCCCCCCCGTTCTCGACTATATGGAGGACTTCGAGCCGGGTTTTTTACTTCCGAACTCGGATACCAATTGTTAGGCCCTTACCATTCTCCATATAGGAGAGAAAACCGGCCCAACAATTTGGGTATCCCTCCAATTTGGAGGAAGTTGGGCTCAAATTGTATTGGGCTTTTATCGGGCCTTAATAAGCCCAAGAACCCATTTTATTAGGGTTTTTTGTTTCAGCAAATCAGCTGAGGTATAAATAGCAGCAGAACAGCTGCAGATTAGAGTAGAGCGGCAGAAGTGCAGCAGCATAGCAGCACAAAACCAGGGAAGAGCAGACAGCAGAATTCGAAGAGCAGGGGCAGCGCGCAGCTGGAGATCAAACCTCGATCGGGACATCAAACGAACTCCGATTGGGACGAAATTTTGACAGCAGCTTCACAACACGTGGGGCTAACTTCTGAACGGTCAGAATTTCTATTCGAGCTCTGTAGGTGCTGTTTCAGCTGATTTTGTGAACCACCCGATGTGGGTGACGAATTTAGTATTTGGGTGATCCAAGAGAGTGTTTCTCTTGAGTTTGGTGATCCAAGGGTTTACCCTTGATGAAAGACATTGTATAACCTTCATAGTGGATCGTTGATTCGGAGTTGGTCCCGTGGTTTTTCCCCACATTGGGGTTTTCCACGTAAAATTCTTGGTGTTGTTTTACTTTACTGCTTGTTGGTTGATTTGATTAGTTCCTATCTCGATTACACTAGAAGGGGAGGAAGATTAATCGCTGCGTTATTGTTTGGTTGAGTACATCCCTAACCCCAACACTTTTTGCAGATAAGTTGGTCGGTAGAGAAGTATTGATTGCTAGGATTTAGAAGGGTGTGTTTGTTTTCAAAATAATGTTTAACTCAATTCAACTCAACTTCACTTATCTTCAATTCAAAATCACAATCATTACTTTTTTTATTTTTTAAATATTTTTAACCATTCAATTCAATTTTTTATATTAAATTCTTTCAACTATTCATTACTTTTTCATAATTCAACAATACAATCATTACTTAATCATTATTTTCTCTCAATTATTTATTACTTTTTCACACTTTTTCTCATAATTCAACAATACAATCATTACAAATCAATTAAAATCAAAACTCAACTCAACTCAACTCTCAATCTAAACACACTATAAATTATCTGTGTATTGGGTAGTCGATGGATTTAGATATTGAGAGAAACTTTATAACACAAACATCGTGAAATATATAGTATTTCCTAGTTTATATATATATATATATATATATACACACCATGGTTGATTAATTTGATTCTCACGTGGGAAGTAAAGGCCTAAACTAGCAAAGGATGCCCCCTAGAATTACCGAACCCCTTTTTGTAGCTCTTTTGACTTTCTACTCGGACACAATAATATGTTCAAACCTTTTACTCGGACACAACACAATAATCTGTTCAAACCATTAAAAAAAAACAAAGAAAGAAACTGAATGGAAAAAAAAAAAAGAACTAAGTTTATAGCACTTGATTTCCCTTGAACAATTTGATTTGATTCGTTCTCTATAGGCATGAGATGATCATCTTAGGGTGATCCTTTTGTCCACGGATGCTCCTATTACACTTGTAGTCTCTGAAGGATGAGAACCGACTATGTAGCATCTACACCGAGAATTCAAGTATTGTATATGTTATTAGTCTTATTCTTTGTAGAAACTACCCGTAATAACGAACTTGTAAAATTAATATGTTTATCGTAAAGAGATTCAGCTTTGTGGAGCTAAACTTCGTTTAACTGCAAATTTTTTAAAATTTCAAAATGATCCATATATTTTAAAATATTTCAATTTTGCCCCACCCCGTTCTCTCTCTTTCTGCACGTTCATTGTTCATCTTCCTCATCTTTACCCAATCCAATGTTCATCTTCCCGAACCCACCCTCTCCTTCGACTTGGCGAGATCTGCCCCGACCCTGCCCTCTCCTTCGACAACCCCTAACCTGAACCAAGGCCGCCTTCGTCCCGACAAGGACTCCTCCTGCCCCGACCTCCGTGACACCTCGCGTCGAGCTCCGCAGCCTCCTCCACTGCAAGCCCCTTCCGTCCTATCATCTTTCATTTTTTTTCCTTCTCCCTCTTTGGAGGCTAGGAAGAGGGGCTCCTCGTGTCCCGAATCGAAGCACCGAGGCTTCGATTGAAGCCTTGTTGCTGCGGTTCAAGGCATAGAGGCTGATTGCAGGAGAGGCGGAGGAGGCATATTGATGTGCAGGGTTGATTTGAAGATAGCAGAGGCGAAAGTGAACTGAACAATGGGGAGAGAAGAGAGAGGAAGAATGCTGCAAAAGAGTGGAGGAGAGAGAGAGAGGGGCGGGGCACATTTTCAAAAGAAATGAAAGTTTTGGATTATTTTAAAATTTTTTAAAAAATTATAATTAAATAGAATCATACTTCATTCCGTTACTAAATGCGATATTAATCACCCATAAAAAGATCGACCAGGATTATTACGAAAGATCGATATTCAATTTCGTCACGATGCACTCGATAACTATGACATTAAATTCAAAAGGGTTCATAATGAAAACTCCTTTGCAATGATATAATTATTCTCGCGACAATATGCGGATGAATGTGTGCCAATGAAATTTGCCACTCCAACAAACACTTGGCTTCTTTGGTGCTCTTTTCAGCCCCATCTTTTCTTTTTTCTTTTTTTCACAGTAATGACCTCGTGGAAACATTATTATGTCCTACCGAAATAATAAATTCAGCAACGCCGATTTTTTGGTACTCTGGAAGCTCATTTTATTTAATTTAGCACTTCAAGGTTTGTCATGCATTCATCTAATAAGAGCATGATAATAACAGCAGAAGATTATGAGATCTAAAAATAAAATCAAACTCTAAAAAATCTGAATAAGGAGTGACCAGAAATCTAATCAGCATATTTTCGGTATGAACCTTGGTATGTAATCAGCATATTAATTGTTATACCTTTCGTTTTCGTACGTTGGAGATCTTTTGAAACAGTTTTATGTTCATTCTGTTTCAAGAAATTATTCCAACCATATATGAGATCTTCATGGAGATCGATGTACTATGTCCTTTTTCTTTTTGTGGGAGAA
This sequence comes from Punica granatum, assembly GCF_007655135.1. Classification (NCBI taxonomy): domain Eukaryota; kingdom Viridiplantae; phylum Streptophyta; class Magnoliopsida; order Myrtales; family Lythraceae; genus Punica; species Punica granatum. Next base: position 39,808,657 of record NC_045128.1, on the reverse strand, counting down.
GGGTGCTACTGTCCATCTCGATATTAACGAGAAACGAGAGGTACTACTCAAAAAAACAAAAAAAACAAAAAAAGAACAGGAGCACAGTGCACTAATACAGCCCTCGCCTGGATTCGATGAATTTTGAATTTGATTATGGTTGGTGAGACTTTTCCAGCTCGTTTGATTTTATGATCGATTTTTAAAATTTTAATTCTAATTTTAACTCTATTTACTACACAACAAAAGTCAACAACATAATTATTACTTTTTCTCTTTTCTTCAATTTTTTTAACCATTCTATTCAATTTTTAATATTAAATTCTCTCAACTATTTATTACTTTTTCATACTTTTTCTCATAATTCAACAATATAATCATTACAACCCAATTAAAATTAAAACTCAACTTTACTTAAAAGTGATAGACCTAATTCATTCTAACAGGAGAAAATATATTCTCAAAGTTGGTCAATTGCCCACCATAAAAAATTATTTGGATATACAAGCTAAGAAATGGACTGAAAGGGATATTATGAAGCCATCCCTCTCTTTCTCTCCATCAGATTCCTAACGTAGGGCGACTACTAGAATAGTGAAACCCCAATGAATCAAGTGGTTGGGATCCAAAATCAAACTGTTCCACCATTCAAGATCTTCTCCCGCAGCTAATTCAATTAATGAGGAAAATTGATGAATAATAATGTGTGGAGCCACTAATTAGTATAGGAGAGAGGGAGGGGGAGGGACAATATTTGTTTCCCCTTCCCGTAGGTACCCATAAACCCTTTGCATGTGCATCTAGGAGAGATCTCATGGGCCAACCCCTAATAATAATAATTAACAACTTTATGATCCTTGGACCTGCGCAGCATGATGTGTAGTTACATCTCCTAGTAAAGAACTCTTGCAAGTGTTAAATTTACCTTCCATTTGAATCGGAAAAAAAAAATGATGAGAGAAAGGAGAGGGGACTGATTTATATGAAAGTTTTTGAAAATTTTATTTTCCTCTCATTCCCTCCATTTCCCTCGTAACTGGACATAAAGCATTAAAGAAAACTTCAGGTGTGAAAGGGTATTAAGGTGCCTATATTTAATCCATGGCCATGCGATGCCTATCAAGGCAGAGAAGGGTCTTATTTAGACCAGCTTGCTCTGATCTCATAGTCCGAATGAATTAGAGCTTGGTTTGGGCTATCAAGGGAAAGAGCAATCGAGGGGCTTAAATGTTCGTCGTGAAGAAATATATCACAAGTTCAGATATTTGTATGATTGGCTAGAAAAGCTAATAAATATATGCTATTCCACTCGTATCATTCATGGTAATCATCATGGTTTTGTGAGAAAATAAAATCACAGAGACTTAATGATGATTGGGTTCATTGAATTAATTCAGCCAATAAATGTGGCCGTCATGTATATCTAGAATTATAATGTGGTTATATATTGGTCTAGAATTAAATAATAATGTACTTAAAAAAAAAAAGAATAATGATACGGAGTCACTGATGCCCCCCACATGATACGTGTACATTTAGAGGGAGGGTGGCCACTGGCCAAACGTATACTCTTTTTCATTTCAAAATGTAATAAGATGGAATAGTTGAACCTGTTATCGCAGCTCTTAAAGCGTGTTCTTTTCTTCTTAAATTTTCTTCTTTTCTTCCCCTTTTTTTTGGACGAAAATTTTAATTTTAATGAAGAATCAAAAGCATTAGGTCAAGGTGTATACATGATCGAACGAAAAGGGATGGGAAAATTAACTGTTAATTGTTTGCTGCACAATGAGTCACTTACTGTTCCTTTCTCAATTTTTTTAATTTATATATACATACATACATATATATATATATATATATATATAGATCAAGGAGGAACGTGGAGTCGACAACAAAGGTTTAGAAAAAGAAAAAAAGAAAAAAAAAGTTTGGAAAAAGTGTGGTAATGAAACAAATGGACATGATAAAAGTGGAATGTCAGTGGAAAGTGAAACACGATAAATGCATCATTTAGATTTTAGACTTTTCTCCCATTTTCTTTCTAATATTATAATTGACGAAGAAAGAACCTTGTAGGAACCCGCTTTTACTCAATTATATACCTTAGAATGATTAACTCATTAAATTCTTATTTATATTGGCATGAATAAAAGTACCTCCGAGGATTGATTTTTTTTGTCTGGTTGGCATGCGGTGGAACGATTTTGACTTTAGATAACTTGAGAAATAGAGGTTTCTATGTCGTGAATTGGTGTTGCATGTATAAACTTCATGGAGAATCTCTTGATCATCTCTTATTTCGCTGCAACTTTGCCTCTATCCTTTGGAGTAATGCGTTGAAAGCGGCCGGTATAAGTGCTTGCTTCCCAAATTGTTTTGATGATATACTTAAAAGCTGGAATTTCATCTATCCAAGGCGAAGTCACAAGAAGCTGCGAAGTGTCATCCCTTTCTTCATCGCTGATCTGCGAGGAACCAAAGGACCTTTAAGCACTTGGAGAACTCAATCTCTTCTACGCTTTAGGCCTTTATTTCATCGTGGTCTCGGTGGGCTTTTGCTATTCGCAGAATTACCCCTTCTTTATCTACTTTGTGTAATTAATTAGGTCCATTTTCTTTATTTTTCTTCTTTGTTCTCTTCTTTCTTTCAGCTCATTTATGTTTAGGTGGTTTGTATACCGCCGAATACTTTGTTCTTCACTCATAAATGAATTCTTATTATTCATAAAAAAGAAAAATTCTTATTTATGTTAGTAAGATAATGTCTCGTGCAATACGTAGGTGGCGTAATAACTCGTTTGCTACAATAATGCTAATTTTCCCATTCCCATAATACCAGGGATGAGGATGAGGCCAGGTTAAAATTTGGTGGTATGAATTGTACTCCTCTCCTTCGTTTCTTGCTAGGACCCTTTCCTCCTTTACCTGACCCTGGTAAGTGAGGCTTATGGACATCTTCACTTACTGAATTGTAAGCTTTGGAATATAGTTATCTCGTCAAAGGTATATTTATATATATGTACATATAATACAACAATATAAACCAACTTGCCTTCTGGAATATTAAATTCGTGTCTTTTGTTCTGTCTAATGTCTATCCCTAGTTAACCAATTAGGATTAATTATTAGTTTATGAGGTACAAGATTTTGTTCTCTGATATGGCTGTCCAATTGTTGTCATATGTAATTATGGGCGATCACCTAACTTTCATCTTTTCTTTTCCCTAGTCTGTCTCCTCCAAGAAAACATCTGACCATGTTCTTGGATTTTTTTAATTTAATTAACTAAACGGTTGTAGGAATCTTGGATTTTGTCTAATTAAGTTCTTGCATTTACACCAGTTGTTGGTTGGGAGATCTCGACCAAATCATTGATCTTGGAAAAGGATTAAGATTTTTCACCCTATTAGGGCAGCAAAAAGAAAAAAGGTTAAGCTCGGACGCTCTTGATCACACTCCGACCTCTGATTATATATCGGGATTGTGTTACTGCTTGTATATCATTATATACAGATTGTGAATAGCTGATGATCGTTCTTATAAAGCTTGCCTCTTGCTGTCAATTACTGTTAACTGTATCCGATAATATTTGACATGATAAGATAATGCATGTTGAGCCATTGAATTTTGCTACTCTTTTTTTTTTCCGTTATCCCCTTGAATTCTTGTATTATTAAATTTCTAAGTCCTCCCCCGTCCGGAACTCTACTACGCGAATGCCACGCTGAGGAGGCGGGAGAGAGAGTGAAAAAGGTACCTCTTCACCACTGGAGAGACCATCTATCGCTGATAAGTATCGAGAGTGAGAGCAACCCAACAAAAGCTGCTCAATCTGAACGTACGAGTAGCACTCATAGAGTGCCTTTAGAGCAAAAAGCTATCGCATTAGCATGTTCCTCTCTTAAGAATTGCAATTGCAGTATATGATATATATATATATATATGTATGTATATATATACATGCATATATGTGTGTCTAAGAGACAGCATCTCGTTTGCATCATGATTTTTTTTTAAAACAACAAATCTATGAAGATAATATTGCATGAGCTACCAATGCAAGTTGATTTAAGTAGTTCGTTACCTCTTTCTATTAAGTAAAGTTTTGGGATTGAGTTTTTTAAATATATATATATATATATATTCCTATTAGGAGAATTTACTCCTTTAGGTGTCCACGGGGCTTGAACTTGGATTTGGGGTTATTGGGTTTTTAAATATTAGGTGGTGCAAATTGAAAGGAAAAAAAAAAAGGACTGTATGAGCCGTGCGTTTACATGCTCAACCCTATGGAGGAGAAGCTCGACAATGCTTTCTTTTCCTTATTAATGTTGCAATTCTAGAGGGAATAGCCCGAATATATAGCCTTTTTAGGACAAGTAAAAGTTATAATATCTTTTTTTTTGTTACCGCCCTTTCTTGAGCAACTATGATGAGGGAAAATGTAAAAGAATAATAAAGAGTATAAAGAGATGGGATATGATTGTTCGGCGGAAGTTGAAATCAGAGGCAACAAAATGAAAGAAAATCCACAAAAGCTTTGAAATAAAATAATTTGGACAAAGTGAGTGTGTGTATGGTGTGTTGGGTGTTTATATCACTTTGTAATAAAATACTAGCCAGGGAAAGCACCATAATGTGTTGTACATGTAAAAAAAGCCTACTTCCACGGGCACCACCATCTTCTTGTTTGTGTTTTCTCTTTGATCTTATGCTTCTAAAAGCCGCATCTTCACAAAATTATAATATTATTATTAGGTGTGCTGCTGGCATCCTCTTATGTGTGAAGAACTTCGATTGTAAGTTTACAAGCATTCATGATGCCCATATATATGCGCAAGTTAAGCATTTTCCTAACTAACAAAATATTAGTAATTGAGTGGTGAGCAGTTTTAGCTCTTGTATGTGAGGAGAAAAATACAAGTTCGAGTCACAAAAAACGTACTTATTATAAGGAGAATCAATTTTTTAATGCTCGATTGCTCGGAATTACTATAATAATATCTCTCACAATTTTATTTACTAAAAAAAAAGAGCATTTTCTAGACATGGTGTATGACTTTAACTTGGTTTAGTTATTTATATACTAGACTTTTTCTTCTTTTTTTTCATAGAAGTAGTAATAGAAATACCTATATATGTCAAATAGATAATATGACTCCACAGTACATGTAGCAGAGACAAGTATAGGGTGCAAAAGACGACTGAGAATGGCATGACATCCACAACCATATCTAGTATAGTTGTCCTTCATACAGAAGCTTCGGGATCTCACTGGGGGAACGTTTGTGAAAAACAACTGACGGAGTAGCTGATGAGTATTATGAAAGTTAAAAGGATAAATTAGCTCAGATGAATAATGTGCAGTCCGATCCATAGTATTAGTAAGTGCGAATTAGAGTAGCCAAGCATTCCACTTTGAAAAGTCAAGACTCCCCTCTTCGCTGACAATGCAGGGTAAAAGATTTGTACACTCCAATAATTGGGGGCCAAAGAGCTAATGAGAGAGGATTAATGCAATAGATTACCGAAAAGGTGGAGGAGCATCAATGAGGTGAACATATACCTGACAGGAATGATTTTGGTGAATACAATAATCCAAGAAAGAGATTCTTCATTAAGCACACAAAAGGGCTAATGCTGTGCTAATGGAGTGTGATTACTTTCCACAGCATGAGTCAAATTAAAATGGGGGGCACAAAAAGAATTGCATTGATTAATAATCAATTAATTAATCAAAGAAATGAATAAATAAAAAAAATTGGGATGATCACATCAGTGCTGCTGGCTGCTGAGATCTGTGAGTTGCTCCAATCCTAAGGCAGTTGATAGGTTAGGCCCCTTTTTGTCTCTCTGTATCTCTTTCTTGCCCTCCCCCCCCCCCCCCCCCCCCCCCCCAAAACCAATTGCGTACCCCGGCCCCTACAAGCCCAAGAAGCTCACAGATTGTCCCTCACCAAAAAGATTCTCCAAGTGCATTTAGCCATTTGTTGACTAAATCTCAAGTTTCGCAGACGGTCTTGGGTTCAAATCTTGAAAATGAGCCGAGAGGAACTCCTTCCTCAATGGTTATCCTGAGGGTAATTAAATGAACTCGAGAATCAGTCGACTGTTCTAACATGTTCACATTAGTAGTGCTTAAAAGAATTAGATTTCTTAGTTTACATCTTTTCAGCGTGATGAGGAGAGACCCTTTTGTCCTACTGAAAGCCTTCCTGAAGATGATGTTTGAACTAATGTGATAGTTTGCATAACTATTTTCAAATTCACGGCTAGGAAAATAAAGAGGACGCTAGAGGTCAGGGCAAGTCCTTGTTATATGGTGGCTATGGTCCCTTGATAAGTAGCCATCAAGCATTCATTTCGTTGACTATTTGAAGAGAGAGTCCCTTCGTAGCCCCTACCCCAGGCATCAGCTCGTGACCATCACGTGGGACAGGACCCACTCACGCCCTTCCCCCCTTCCACTAATCCCTCTACTCGGGTACGGACCCGAGACTCGGGATAGGACCGAATCTGTAATGTCAGGGTAGAAAAGATTAGAGCGATTTGCAAGTTCTATTGGTACTTCCTCACATCTTTCCCGCCCCCTCACGTGGGACAGGACCCATTCCGGCCCTTCCCCTCCTTTCACTAATCCTTCCACTAGGGTACGGACCCCGGACTCGGAATAGGACCGAATCCGTAATGTCAAGGTAGAAAAGATTAGAGCGACTTGCAAGTTCTATTGGTACTTCCTCACGTCCAACATTAGTCACACGCTTAATTCGTACTTTCAACCAAGTCATGATCGCCTTTTCATTTTTGAGTTGGATGCGATAATTTCCATGCTTGAGGGGCTGATGGGAGCAGTCGCCTCTCCCGTTATCTCAAACCTTCCCGATGAATTGTTATGGAAGCTGTCGTTTCGCAAGCTTAATTAATCGGCTTTAGGGTCTGAAGTCCCTATTACTGTTTCTAGGATATTCCTGTAGAATTATTGAAGCGTCTGTGTCTAAAATGATAGGAAAGGGAGCAGCCAAATCCAGAAGCCATACACACTTCAGAAGGTGTGGCCCCGGCGACTCTGACTCCCCTCTTTCCCTTACCCCTGACAACCTCATCGCTGCCTTCCCGGGGGGGGGGGGGGGGGGGGGGGGGGGGGGGGGGGGGGGCCTGCCTGCAGATCGCTCTCAAACCCGGAAAAAGCACTAGCCGGTTAACATTTTCCATGGCAAAAATGTGACCATAGATGTATCGAGTAATAGAGCGTCCCGGAAAGAAAAACATAAAAAGATGACCCTTCATGGCACGACAAACTCAGGTCACTTGCCACGATTAGTAAAGTGAAAGTAGTCCTGTAAGGCTGTAAGCGGGCGGTAATGGATCCTAGTCAATGATCTTGATCGGGAATTTTTAGTATCTTCGATTCCTAGAGCTTTATGAGCAAAGTGGAGTCCTAGCCCTAGAACCTCAAGGAGTTCGATCTAGTGGTTAATGTGCACCCAAATTTGTACCGAGATCCGAGTTCGAATCCCCTTGGGGCCACCGGAGCGCCTTTGGTGTAATTACCAGCTCCGTGCGCTGTCGGGGGTTCACGGAACCCCGGGAATTAGTCGGACGAAATCCGGACACCCCGGGTTAGCAAAAAAGAAAAAAGAGTCCCGGCCCTGGGGAAGCCATACGTGTATGCCGTCCGATTTGAATTCAGCCTGTGGGCTGGTGTCTTAGGAAAGTCACCCAACTGAATAAACAATAGAGCCTCTCTTTGAAGCATGCCGCCCAAAATTCTCCCCTTTAAATTCTCCTCACTGCCTCCATTCTTTTCCTCAGCTCTCTCTCTCCTTTCCTTCTCCATAACCTCTCTCTCTCTCTCTCTCTCTCTTTGTCTGTCTTGGAAAGAACTAAGACATACAACATAGGAAATTATGATGATGGGTTCACAGACATCAGCCTTCCTCAAAGAGAACAGCCTCGTCTTCCACAAGATCATCATGGTCCTGCTCCTAACCTGCACACCCGAGAGCAACACCAACGACCTCTTACCGTCATCGAGTTATCATTCCTCAGTCCTTTCATCGCTGAACCACCTCCCCTTTGATGGCCACCTCACCTTCGACAACGTCCAGTTTGCTGCCAAGGACTTCGGGGGCATGTTCAGCTCCCTCCCGCTCGCTGTCCTTCAACCGAGATCGGTCTCCGACATCTCCTTGGCTGTCAGGCACGTGTTCGAGCTGGGACCTGCCTCAGGCCTCACGGTCGCTGCACGGGGTCACGGGCACTCCCTCCACGGCCAGGCCATGACCCGTGGAGGCTTGGTCATCAGCATGGAGTCGCTTCGTTGGCCAAAGATGAGAGTCTTCACGGGGAGTTCTCCCTTTGTGGAAGTTTCGGGCGGGGAGCTCTGGATCAATATTTTGCGTGAGACACTCAAATATGGGCTTGCACCGAAGTCGTGGACAGATTACCTTCATCTCACCGTTGGGGGGACTTTGTCGAATGCGGGAATAAGCGGGCAGGCTTTCCGGCACGGCCCCCAGATCAGCAATGTTTACGAGCTTGAGGTCGTTACAGGTATTAATTCCTGACCGACTATTTCTTTTTTTTAGTGTGAACCTAGTATCCGTAAATCCGATTGGGTCCCGACTAATATAATCGAACTGGGTCGGCCCATAAAGCTCTCCCAGCATGGATGACCTTACTTAGACAGAATAAACGCTGAACTGCTTAAATCAAGCCACGTTGGTGACCGACTAGTTCTTTTGTTGTGTGGAAACTGTGGCAATTATTACCTTTTTTTTTTTTTCCCGAAGGACACCAGGAAGATTGTTTTTATGCATTTTCCAGATAAGAGAACAGAACGATTGAACCGTTATCCTAAACCAACTGTCATCCTGAATCAGGCAGCCGCTGATAGAGAATTCATTCGTAGAAATAGAATGCCCTTGAGAAGACAAACGGATTGCATTCTAACTTGCTGCAAGTTTCTATTCTTGTGCAGGAAAGGGAGAAATTTTTACCTGTTCAGAGAAGCAAAACTCCGACCTGTTTTACGGCATTCTAGGAGGACTCGGACAATTTGGAATCATCACCAGGGCTAGAATATCTCTAGGACCTGCTGCAAAGAGGGTATGGGATGGAACAGGTTTCACGCGGATTTTTATCTGCAATATTCGCTCCGCAAACTAACCTTGACCTTTCCGGTATCATTTGACAGGTGAAGTGGATCAAAGTGCTCTACCACGACTTCGCCTTATTTTCCAAGGACCAAGAGCACTTAATCTCCCTCGAGAAAACATTCGACTATGTAGAAGGATTTGTGATGATAAATAGAACGGGTCTCCTGAATAGGTGGAGGTCGTCCTTCATTCCCAAGGACCCCGTCCAAGCAAGCCGGTTCACTTCGGAGGGAAAAACACTGTACTGTCTTGAGCTCGCGAAATACTTTGACCCCGAAGAGTCTGAACTGGTGAACCAGGAAGTGGAGAGGCTACTCAGTAAGCTGAGCTACATATCTTCTACCCTCTTCCTGTCAGAAGTTTCTCTCCTTGAGTTTCTCGACAGAGTGCACATTTCCGCGCTGAAACTCCGGGAAAAAGGCCTGTGGGAAGTTCCTCACCCATGGCTGAATTTTCTAGTTCCGGCGAGCCAGATTAAGGAGTTTGCAGGAGAAGTCTTTGGCAACATTCTGACGGACGGCATCAATGGTCCTATTCTCATCTACCCGGTCAACAAATCCAAGTAATTAACCACCATGAGAAGTCATATATGATTAAGGGCCCTTTTCTTTTCTTTTTTTCGATATAGCTTGTTTCCTAGGAAAATGAAGTTTCTTAACTTTACGGGGATTCGGTTTCGCTGAAAACCTCTTGGTAAACAGAAAACGACTCCTTATATCTCTAGAAAATGACTTTTTTGGATTTCTATAGCCAAAAGGTGCTGGAGATCGTTTATTCGGTGTCATAGTGACACACAACTGATGGCGAGGGGGCCGCCATCCGTCCAAGTACAAGAAAATGAATTTCAACTCACATTGAGGGAACTAGAGAGAACAAACTATTTCCCGATAAATTAGCATCTCCGTCATAAAAGTTTTCTTCACAGAAACCAATCAAATGAAATCGGTAGAACCTGGTCCTCGTTGCCTGATTACCTGAACTTGCTTTGCTGTTTTTTGCAGATGGAACAACAGGACCTCGTTAGTCACTCCACCGGAAGACACATTCTACAACGTGGGTTTCCTATCCTCTGTGCCTCTATCAACCGGAAAGGACGGGTTGGAACACATTCTGGCCCAAAACCGGAAAATAATAGAATTCTGTGACTCAAAGCTTCGGGGAACAAAACGTTATCTTTCCCATTACAGCACGCAAGAAGAATGGAAAGCTCACTTTGGGACCCAATGGGAAGTTTTTGTGAGGAGAAAACTCGAGTACGACCCTCTTGCGATTCTTGCCCCGGGACAGGGAATCTTCGAAAAGAGAATCCAAGTCACATACTAATGGACTTCTGTGCCCGCATCGCGAAAAATGGGGAAAGGACACCCTGAGGAAATAGGATCGTAGGAGTTGCCCTTAACTGTAGATTACAATAACTACATAAATTTCATTCAGCAGTATCCCTTTTTGGGCTCGCCAACAGCTGTTCAGAACATCAGATAGGCTTTCTGTTTGGTCTTATATATATATTTCAACTGGAGATATATGATATCCAAAGATGCAGTTAACACAAATTGAGTCCATTGCCTTGTCCCCGAATCTGCTGGGCAGATTCTCAAATAGGTATGCGAAGAGGTCCAGTCCGAGACTACAAAACAGAGAAACCTACTTGTAAGAGATGAAACAACTGGATGGACTAGACCAGCATTAATCTAGTAGTACAAAAACATTGGACACCGTTGGTGGAAAATGGAAACCTGCCCGGTCGAAAAAGAGAAAAACCGAAACCTTCGGGGTGGAGTTCTCTGGAAAGAGGCAGGTTCAAATCTGATTCAATTCTTTCCATTCGTGGAATAATCACCTAAAGCAGTTAAAAATACAATATCCCACATATCACTTGCTGCAAGAAGCCGAAATGACAATCGGAATATAAGAAAGACCGCGTGTACCGATCGCGGCTTTAACATCGGGACATTTCGGAATTCATTTTCTCGTCTTCTTGGTCTTTGAACAATGAAAATCTTACTGACATAAACCAGAAGAAACATAAAAGGAAACAAGTAAATTCTATTTATGCTCTTCAAGCTTAGTCGAGATCTCCAGTTCAGGACACGCATTCCTACAGGGAAGTCGATGCAAGCCGAGCTAGGCTTTAATTCTCAAAAAAAAAAAAAAAAAAAAGACGAAGGCCAGACGAGGCTCATCTAATATCAGATTGAGCCGAACCGCCTTGCTCGGTCCAAAGCGGGCCAAAGTTCAAGCTCGCGGCTTTTGCAAGTCGATCTACATATACTCGGCTCAGCTTGGTTCAACTCGATAAGCAGGAAGCTCCTCTGCATCTATTCGTCATTTGAAAATGGTAATTTTTTTGAGTACTATTATTTTTTTAAAATTTAATTTTGATCTATGCTCTCCCGTTTCTCCTTTGCTGTGCAAAAATGGCAGGCGCCCGTTATTCGCCTGTCCTCCCCCAACTTGATTGAGAGGAAGAGCCCAAAACCCTTTCCCATCTCTCGTCCTTTCCTTCTAACTCCTTTGCTCACTTCTCTCTCTCTCTCTCTCTCTCTCTCCCCCCCCCCCCCTTCCTTTCTTCGGAACGAAGGGAAAACCCTACTGATCGCCTCGTTCTAAACCCTAAGAGAGGTCTTCTAGTCTGTGCACTCCAAGGGCGGAGCCTGCGAGACCGGAGCTGCTTCGCCTGAGAATGTCCCCACCGGCTGTCGAATTCCCTCCGACCTCAATCCCTGTAGGTGCTTGTGGCTCCGTTGATGGATCGGCGGTCCCACAAGCATCGCGTCCAAGGTTTATTAAGGTGAGGAGGCACTTGAAGTCCAGGACCGTGCCCAGTGATCAGAAGAGCTCAGCTTCTGATTCGTTCGGTTCGGTTCCCGCTGGTTCTGATCGAGTCAAAATCAGCGATGGGAACGGAAATGTACATAGCCGCGGTAATGAATCCGTCAGGGTTAGCTCTTCGTCTGATCATGCTGGTTTTTCGTTTACTGGAGCTGGGAGGACTTCTGTGGTAAGCTTGAATTCCTCAGAGAACCATGCTGACTTTGGGAAGAAGGGTCATTCTGATTTTGTTTTTGGCTCTAGTCAGTTCCATCCGGCATCAAATTCCAACTCAGATAGTAAGGGTGTCTGCGAACACTTTGGAAAGCTCAATTTGGGTGATAATTGGAAGATGAAAGTGGAGGCAGCAGCAGGGAATCAGGGAGCTAAGGCTAGTGATGCTATATTCAATTTCCATTCTGAAGGGAACTGGAACCTGGGTCAGGGTTTGGAAAGTGGTGTATTTGTATTTAAAGGCAACGCACATGGAAGTTCAATTCACGACGAAAGCAGGGGAGGGAAGAGCTCTGGTGAGGTGAGGTCAAGAAGTATCGATCTTGACCTGAAAAACCAAGATGACAACTTTGATGTTGCTGACAGAGCTAAAGCATCGGACCTGAATTCTGAGGTTATGTCTGAGGCTGCATTTCGGTTAAGAAAAGATGCCGAGGCATCTCAACTGTGTCAGGGAAACTTGCCGGCTGCCTCAGTTGAGCATATCAAGAACCCAAATATAGAGGTCTGTGATGCTGTTCAGAATGATCGTAAATCCCAAATAGCTGATGAGAATATATTCGTATTTGGAAGCTGTGGTAATTTTTCGAGTCAGTCTGCTGGAAACTCTAGCTGTGGGCCATCTGTATATGTGGCAAATGCAGATCCTTCAAGTCTTAAAACAAATTTGTTTTCGAAGTCGACAGGATTTGAGTTCAGCCAGAAGAGTGACACTAGAGGTCGTAAAATAACTGAGAAGAAGGGCAAGTCGATGAAACGGTCTGCAGTTAACTTATCTACAGGGAAGCAGTATTTGCCAGAGGAAAAAAATGCCGATGAAAACTCAAGCACCTCCAATTGCTATTCACCCATGGATTTTTCTCCTTATCAGGAAAGTAGAGTAGACCATCTGTCTTCACAGGAAGTGCAAACAAATGAGCCATTGAGTGGTAATTGTGTACCAAAGTTGTCATGTTTGATGGAAACTACTGATGGTGGGTTTGATGTTTCTAGCAGTTCTGGAGATAGATTGGGTAAAATTGCAAGTGGTTCAACACGTATAGTGACTGTTTCAGGAACTGAAACTGCTGCACATCAACCTGACAGTGATCGAGTTTGCAGCGGTGGCACAGTGAATAGTATTTCTTTGGGTTCAGAGAAATCAGATCAAGGAAGTTTTGCCTTCTCATCTTCAGCTTCTCCAAAAATTAGTTCTTTGAGTGGTAAAGATCAGCTTAGAAAGAGTAACGTGGAACATAATTCTGCTTCCTCCGCTTCAACCACAGGTTCAACCGTGAAGGATGCATCTTTCTCCATCAGGTGATACTCAAATCTTTGACGTCCTTTAAGGTTTTTCTTTGGCCATATGGACCATGAATCTCTTAACATAACAATCTGATACAAATGGAGACTACCCTCATGATAAGTTCTAAACTGGTTAGAGCCCTTTTTTATTTCCATAGCATGCATGTATGTAATTAATGCATTTCTTCTCTCTCATAAATGGAGGGAAAGGTTCTTTGTTTGAACCTCTCAGCTGGCTTTTGCAGTCTAGTCTCCTCTCTGAAATGCTAATTCTGCAAGTCATATCGACTGGCTTTTCCCTTTAGTATCTGTTCTTTATTTTATGCTTGTCATTCTTCTGAGTTGCACTATTCTTGATGTTTAAGCAGAGGAGAGAGTGGATCCACTTCTGATAAAAGAGGTTCACTGAAGAAAGCTCCAGTAGGAGAGCCCACAGTTTCTAGGAAATTGCGTCCAAGACTCATGAAGTTGAGGAAGCACTCGCATGGGAGGTCAGAGGCTGCATCAACTCATACGAAGGCTAATCCAATTTATGCAGTTCCTGATGGTCTGTTTCAAGTGAAACTCAACTATGCTGATAGTTCAACTTTAGATAATACTGCCACCCAGGACGTTAACTACTCATATAGAAATGCCAGTCTTCTATTTGGTGGTTCTGGTAGGACATCTGCTTCAAAGTCGAATGAATCAGTGGAAGAATATCCTTTCTCAGAATGTGGGAAGCATGATAACATTGCTTCCTTTTCTGATGCAAATTATGGCGGTTTGCAATCAACGTCCCAGTTTTATGAAGGAAAGTTTCCCACAGGTGTAAATGGATCTGATTGTGATGACAAGAAAGTATTTGGTTGTTCCAATGGCTTCAAAAGTTTTTGCAATTATGAGTCGATGTCAAAGTGTAGAACGGAAGAGATTGGTGAAAAGATGGGAAATTTGAGTTCCACTGATTCTGGAAAGGACAAAACCAGTGTGGAATCTGGTTTTGTGTTTGGCTCCAGTCGTTTTCCTACTGATTGGGGTTCTGATGATGGTGTTTTCATATTTAAAAGCAGCTCCAAGCGAAGCTCAATAGTTGGAGAAAGCTCGCTGCCAGAGAATGATCATGGGACAAAGCCAAATGTTGACCATCTTGGGAGTACTTGCAACATTTTTAATAGTGGAAATCATGGTTTAGATGTAGGTGGAAAGGATGAAAGTGATCTTTCTCCTAAACTTCCAGATGGCATGCAGAAATTAGATATTCATGACGGTGAGAACACTGATGGCAATCATAGAAGTAAAGTCACAGGACATGGTGAGCCTCATTTTGTTTTCAGAAGTGGTACTGATGCATCTGACATGCATGCTGATAGCTTTCCAAGTTCGTGCAGTGATCAGATCAAGAATCAAAATACAGGGGTTTGTGATAGTGTTGAGAATGGGAGCAATATCAGAAGTGCTGGCAAGGATCATTTCATGTTTGGGCATGGGGATAGAGTACCTGGTGAGTTTCCTTCAACTGCCAGCAACAAGCCATTTATATTTCGGACAGGGTCAACTGAGACCGCCGCTGTGATAAATGGTGCACCCTATAAAGTGAATAGCGGTACCCCTTTGAGTGAAGATGGAAGAAAAGATGCACTCGGTGCCATGAGCCCAGCTGATGGAAGACAGTCATCTAAAGATCCAAGTATGCTAAATAGGAAGTCTTGCTTATTTCCAGAGCCGAATACTGAATTTAAATTCTGTGGAAGGGCTGGATCCTTAAGGAAAAAGAAACTTGGGAAGCAGGGAAAGTTGAGATCATACTCTAGAGATAAGGTAAATATCGGGAAGCAGAATGTTACAAGGGAAGACCATCTTCAAGAGAAGGCAGAAACCCCTTACTGTTTTTCGTCCATGGACTTTTCTCCTAGTAATGAACATGAAGCAGTGAATCAGTTTTCAAGAAAATCTTCAGCTGAGCCTGCTGATGATTGTCTGCAAGGTTTCAGTACCGGTGAGGAAGGATTAGATATTGATAATAAAAATACTTTTAGTTTCAGAGAAAATTATTTTAACGCGGACACTGAGAATCTCTGCAATATGGTGGGAGATGGAATTTCTTCTATCAGGGATAGCGATGTTAACCTTTCTAAAACTGAAGAACGTCCCAGCCAGATGCAATTTTCTTTTGCTTCAAGGGTGGAAAAAGAAAATCAAGGAGGCTTTGTCTTCTCTGCATCAACCCCAGTCGGACTTGGACCACCTGGAAGGAAGCGCCTGCATAAGAAAAGAAATAGTGCCCAAAGGGCTTCTGTTTCTTTTGTTCTTCATCCAAATTCAAACTCTTCCACTACTTTACCCTCTGAGACAACATCTGGTTCAAGAGGAGATGCATCATGTGTGCATGAAGATGAAGTCAAGTCAAGTCTGAAAGGACGAGAAACGTGTGAACAGAAGGAAGTCTCTTCATCTGCTTCAATACAAGAAGCATGTGAAAAGTGGCGATTCAGGTGCCGCTCTCATCTCATTAACTTATTCTGCCTTTAAAGTTTTTCGAATATGCTTGTTGGGATATTCATTATCATGCGAGTGATCATGTTTGCCCTTTTTTTTTTTTTTCTTTTGGGTGGTGAATATCTTCTTGTTATCAATTTGGCTGCACTTTCTCTTTTAGGGGAAACCAAGCTTACAAAAATGGGCATTTCTCAAGAGCGGAGAGGTTCTACACAAAAGGAATCAATTCAGTGCCTTCTCATGAAACATCAGGATGCTGCCTCAAGCCTCTTTTATTATGCTACAGCAACCGAGCAGCTTCTCGTATGTCTGTTGGTAGGCTAAGGGAAGCAATTGATGATTGCACTAGGGCTGCAGTGCTGGATCCCAACTTCCTGAAAGTCCAAATAAGGGCAGCGAAGTAAGCTCAGATCGTCCAAGTTTTCTGAATCTGTGGCTATTATGATGTTGCTATCATTTATCTGCAGCTATATAGATGCTAGTTGCTAATATGTTGGTTTCATGTCATCAGTTTATTTCTGGCCATATAACTGTTCATTCTTATTTATACGGCCTCACTCCAACCCCACCCCCCCCCCTCTGGAGGAGAAGTTTCTAACTCTTACCACGATCAGTATTCATTCTCTGCTAGTTGAGAGTCGATAACATCTTCTGTTCTGCTTGATAATTTTAGAGTGTTGCTAAATCCTT
Source organism: Punica granatum (assembly GCF_007655135.1). Taxonomy (NCBI): domain Eukaryota; kingdom Viridiplantae; phylum Streptophyta; class Magnoliopsida; order Myrtales; family Lythraceae; genus Punica; species Punica granatum. The sequence goes on along the minus strand of NC_045128.1, from coordinate 39,792,023 downwards.
TTAATAATTCTCCTCAAAACCCGCCTAATATTGTGTCTTTCACACGTCTCTATGGGAAGGATGTTGTTTAGGAACCGATTTAATTATAGAGTTGGGATCTAATATTAATTTAAGTGCCTAGAAAGAAATGGCAACCGAAACGAAATTTTCTGTCTCAGTGTATGTTTATGCATTTAGGCTAAACCTGTTGCATTATCTGGTGGAAGCACACAGGACATAATTCATATTTTATTGTTGTTTCGTTGCAGCTGCCATCTTGTGCTTGGAGAAATTGAAAATGCATTAAGCTGTTTCAATAAGTGCTTGGAATCTGGAGCCAATGTCTGTTTGGATCGTAGACTCATAATTGACGCAGCAGATGGCCTACAGAGGGCCCAGGTAATACCTTTGTATCTCAGATATGTAACTCTTTAACTTCAATCCTTCAAACACTTCTTAAGTATCTCAATAGGGCTAAGTTGTTTCATTTATATATAAATACATCTATGCCAGTGAGATATAAAGTGTGTACTTTGGAAGTTACAAGCAAGAAAGAAGATTAAAAGGAACGGCGATGTTACTGCAATATTTTCTAGTAAGCAAAACAGCCTTCTAGGCAAGCTGTTGAAGCCACCTGCTATAGAATTTTGCGCAAGCTTTAGCACATTATTATTTCTATTTGTTAGAAGCGTCAGTGCATGTAGTTAGATGCAAAAGTGCAGCAGTCAGTTACTGTTTTCCTGCACAGTTAGTAGTTTTTCTGGAGTTCAGACTTATTTTTGTTGTGCGTATTGTTTCTGCTAACAGAAAGTGGCTGAGTATATTAAGCTCTCTGCAAAGATTTTGGAAGAAAAATGTTCCGACGCTGAATCGAGAGCCCTGGAAATTATTTCAGAGGCCATGTCAATCAGCAAATTCTCGGAGAAATTGCTCCAAATGAAAGCAGAAGCACTTTATAAGGTTTGTATGGTCTTTCAACAATCGATAAGGTTTCTTGTATTGCATGACTTATTTTTATTTTTATTTTTTGGATAAGTTGGATGACGTATTGTTAACTATTACCTTTTTGGGATTTTGCAGTCGCGGAAGTACCAAGAGGTCGTTCAGCTTTGCGATCAGTCTCTTATTATTGCTGAGAAGAATTTTTCCACATTGGATACGCCTAATGGATCAGAAGATGTCGATGATTCCAAATGTGAAGGGAAGATGAGTGTTAGACTCTGGAGGTTCTTATGGATGGCCAAGTCTAATTTTTGCTTGGGAAGGCTTGACGAGGCACTCGATTTACTTCGAAAGGTGGAAAGGACTGGATGTATCAGCGACGGGTAAGCACAAAATGAAAAAATGATTTTTGTTTCTTCTATGAAGAATTACATGAGTTTTTCTTCTGCCCCGTGATCATTTAATTTTCTTGTATCTAGATCTCTGTCTGAGTTTATGGCATCAGCAGCTTCGCTATCTTCCACCATACGTAAGCTTTTAGACTGCAAGGTATGCCATCAAAGACATCAATTTTGAGGTTGTAAATATTCTCCTGCTTTTGGACTCACTACCATTTTTATATTTTTTTTGAACCGTAGAATTCAGGAAATGAAGCATTTCGATCGAAGAAGTACGCAGAAGCAGTGGAGCATTATACTACTGCTCTATCAAGCAGTAGTGAATCACGGCCTTTCGCAGCAATCTGTTTCTGCAATCGAGCTGCTGCTCATCAGGCACTAGGCCAAATTGCTGATGCCATTGCAGACTGCAGTCTAGCAATTGCCCTTGATGGAAATTATGCAAAGGTTTGTCTTCAGATGAGTCAATGTACTTCCAAATAGCTTTTGTCTTGTAGAACATGTGCTCAATCAATTTATTAAATTCAGAAGTGGGTATGCTCAAAACATCCGTTAATCTATTTTCTACTCATTGTATTTGTGCCGGGTTTCTCCTGATTCTTACAGGCTGTTTCTAGAAGAGCCACCTTGCATGAATTGATTAGGCACTACGAGCAAGCAGCTGCTGATGACTGCAAGCTTATATCAATCCTTCAAAGTCAGTCCAATCAGAAGAATAAAGCATCTGGCGGGCCTAGTGACAGGGCCAACGAACTAAAGAAAGCTTATAAGCACAAGTCGTCCATGGAAGAGGAAGCCAAGAAGGAAATACACCTGGACTTTTACCACATTCTGTAAGTACTTCTGTTCTGAAGAAAACTAATAGAGATCTCATCTATTGGCTGCTACGTAGCTTCCGTAAGTTTCTTATACATTTTCTCGATGCCAATTCCTGTGTAGGGGAGTGAAAAAGACAGACACTGCAGCAGATATCAAGAAGGCTTATCGTAAAGCAGTTTTGAGACATCACCCAGACAAGGTTTGAGCTCTCAATGATCGTCTTTAGTTTTTTGTAATCAATCCTGGCTTCAGCTGAAATTCATAGTTATTTGTTGTCTCAATTCAGGCTGGTCAGCTCCTGCGGAATGACAATGGCTATGATGGACAGCTCTGGAAAGAAATTGCTGAACTGGTTCATGAGGATGCTGATAGGCTCTTTAAGATAATTGGAGAAGCGTATGCAGTTCTCTCAGACTCCTCAAAGGTGCGTATCTATTTAAAAGGAAAATTTTAACCTACATCTGCCTGAAAGAGAATGCTTTTGATCATGGTCCAATCACAACCATCATGCCATCGGGACTGCCGCCAATCAACAATTGTGATTGACTTGGTTTTATTGACTTGGTTTTGACAAACTTCGTGCTAGACCTAATCCTTTTTGATAATTTCCCCGAGTTTGGGGGGGACTCTGAAATCCAGCGATTTCATTGGTCTGTGTCGTTTAACTCGAGAACTTTTCCGTGATTCAGCATTTTTCTAGCTTCTGACCTATGATTGTCTGTTCTCAGCGTGCAAAGTATGATCTTGAAGAGGAAACTAGGTAGAACCCGAAGGAAAGCAGTGGATACAGCAGTTACTATAGGAACTCATCGGACTTCTCTGACTTCCCATCATGGAGAAGCAGCAGCAGACGGTATGAGCACGAGAATTGGAAGACTTATGGAGATTCATACTCCTAGTGGTAGAAAGCTTATGGAATAATTCCGTAGATCTTCGCATAGGAAACTTGGGATTCAAACTTGCTTTACGTCAAGGACTGCTGAAGACCAGTGAGGACTATCTGGCAAATAATCTGAGACCAGATGGGACGTCTATGACAGAGCGCCATTTTCACACCCATCAGAGTCATCGAAGATTCAAATAAATCAATCCGCCTGCTCTGCATTATCCGCCAAGTATAGATGCATAAACTGCAGGTAAGTGTTCAGTCTGCTTTCCCGCATACAAGAGGAAACTACTCTCCCTGGATTCATCGCGTTCTTTGGCGGCTGCTTGCGATGGAATCAGCCCGGCTTCCTGCTTGGGAAGAGATATATATCTATACACGTACACGCCTGTCTTCACAATTGAAGTTCTTTGATTGTTGATTGAGGCATGTACTCGAACAAGAACCCGGGTGGTTGTAATGTTGATTTCTATGGATGAGAAATCTCTCCCCAGCCATTTACAAGAGACTCATGCGTATCATCTTGGCTGCGAATCTATTGAGACGGTTGACAAGCTAGTCGAATAACTATCAGTTTCCTGAGAAATCTCTTCGACCGGGTTTGTCGAGTATAGCGGGCCCCTCCTGAACGAGACATGCACTTATGTCCTCATGGGATCTCATAGTTTCAATTCCATTCATGAACCTTATTTTTATCTGTCAGGATGGATGAGACGGTAAACAAGTAGAAGGAAAGCGAACCCGGCTATTGGGTGGGCCGGTCCGTGTGGGCCCAAATTTTCCAAGCCCGTCCGTCTTATTGGGCCCGCACGTATAGAATAGAAATAAGTTTCCACATTTAATAGGATTTTTTTAAAAAAGAAAATTAAATGGAGGGAAAACCCGCTCGCCGCGGCTCGCTTGATCTCTGCGCTTAGAAGAGCAGCTTCGCTGCTGCTAATCAGCTTTCACATCCGAACATGGCGAGCATCTGCGAAGAGGCGATGGGGGCATGATCGAGCCTCCTCGCACTCCTCTCTCCACTGTCGTCTGCTTACACTGCAAGGAAATTCAAAAAAGGAGAGAACGATAGAGGATTTGGATTCTGAATGCGGGAGGTTGAGCGCGAGTAGCATAAGTGCAGGGTCGTCGGATTGGCCATAGCTCAACCTAGTTCCAATTAGCCTATTTAGGTTTCAAGCCTCCGTCTTCAAGCCCTAGGTTCCTGGAGAGGACAGCTGGAACTGGCGAAGAAGACAATCAACGGTGAGCAAGCTCTTCATTTTCTGGTTTAGCTCTCAAACTCTTTTTGGATCCTCTAATTTTCTTACTAAATTTTATAGTACGAGTCACGAACCGAGAGAGCTCATCTAAGCTGTCTTTGCTAACCACTAAGCGCCTCGATGGGGGTTGCACCCCCCGAGGGTAGCTATGCCGAAAAACTCCAGAATCCGGGAAGGGTATGACTACTTACTAACAAAAAAAAAACTTCCTTTTGTCAAAATAATAATAATGGTACTAGTGATATGACCCCGCATTTCGTTGCAGTGTCCCTCTTTAAGAAAAAAATTAAAAATATTAGACGTTGTCTTTGCCCTGAGTGCAGTTTTATATAAACTTTTAATTATTGATTCATTAATCTTCTAATTATGAGGTACACCAGGAAATACTATTAAAATTGGAACTCTAACTGTAGGTAGAAGTTGAGACCAATAAATAATTGTATGTGGAATATATGAATAATAAAATATGTATAAAATTGAATTTACGAAAAAGATAATTTAGCTTGCGTTTAGTTTTCGACTTAGATAATGGTCCAACTCAACTTGATTTTGTACAATGAATGCAAGTGTTCATAAATATATTGATGTGTGAGAATATATATATTTATATATATATAGATGTGAAAGTATATGAGAAATTTATTATTAAAAAAATTACTATGTATATATAAATATGAAAGTATATGGAAAATTTATTATTAAAAAATTAATTATAAAATGATTAAAAAAAGTATGCGAGATAATTTATTATTAAATTAGAAAAAAAAAAGATTTTAAAAAAAGTAACGATTATTTTATTTTGTTTTTGATAAATAACGGAATGTTCGTGTTCATATGGAAACTTCATTTGATAAAATCTGCTCTCACGAGAATATATAGTTTCTTTCCATAATTACTGTTTGGGAAATCTTGATTTTGTGGCTGGGGATAGGATTGAGACCAAGTTTTAGCCTTCTTTCTTACCAACTTTTCATGACAATCCCAAACAAATATAATGTCTAATTTGCTCAGTCAGATAGACAGCATTTGTGAAGATACCATAGTAACCGTCTCCGATATTTCTTTGCCTTTCTGTCATATGTATGTGTGTGTGTATACACCAAAACCTATTACAAGTGATTCTCACACCCATCAGTGTCCGAGTACAGACTGCAGAGTCCACAATGGCATGTAATATGAATCCTTCTCTGGCATTCTCTTTTCTTGTTCTTTCTTCCATCCTCCTCTTGCCGCCCCGTAACCTTATCATCACCTTCTGCAGAGCAGAATCTGAAATTGGTATGCTCTCTCGCTCGCTCGCTCGCTGCAGCCTCGTCGAGATCTTATATCGTATAATTGAGAAATCACGTTGCATGACCATGTTTTATTGTCCAGATGATGAAAGTGCATTTACGTATACGAAAGGAACTGATAGGGGGCCTGAGAAGTGGGGCCTGATTAATCCAGAATGGAAGGCCTGTGGCCATGGAAAGATGCAATCTCCCATTGATCTGCTCAATCGAAGAGTCGAGGTCTGGTCCAGTCTGGGCAAACTGAAAAGGGACTACAAACCAGCTCCTGCAACTCTTGTGAATCGGGGGCACGACATTATGGTAGATCCACTTATTTCTCCATATTGCACTAGACTATATTATAAACATAATGGCCTCGGTCGTACTCATCTGACCGGGAACCTTCCCTATATTTTACGTCTAACCGGAACTTGTGTTGGATGACCTTAAATTACCAATGACGATACTTTCAGCCTTAGGCTTATCCCTGCGAGTGTATATAAATTTATGCCATCTTATGTTTATGAGGGATACATTTATCTACTCGTGGCAATGTGTACTGCAAGGAGGGTTCAGTAGTTCATATATCCAGGATGCATGGTTACACCTAATTTGGATTCTTTGCTGTCTGTATGTATTGATTTTGATAGTGTCCCCGTCCTCCGATCGAGATCACTAAAATTTACCTAATAGTCGGTATTCTGTATGCACCTTCAGGTAACATGGGAAGGGTACGCTGGAAAGATTAATATAAATGGAACTTATTACAATCTTCGACAGTGTCACTGGCATTCCCCATCCGAGCATACTTTGAATGGGTCCAGGTCGGTTTGCCTTCTCTGATCAGCTGCATACACTATGTCCTCAAAATTCGGTATCTTGGTGAAAAGTTGGTGCCTGTAGGTTATATTAGCATTAGATGATTCACATACATAGTTTATCTTGCTTCTTTCTCTGATGTGCTTTCAAGTTTCAGGTACAACTTAGAGCTTCACATCGTTCACGAAAGCTCCGATGGGAAGGTAGCTGTCATTGGGATTCTCTATAAGTATGGCCGACCAGATAGATTTCTCACGAAGGTATCGATATGGCTAACAGTGATTTGCTCATTACATGCCTAATGTACATGCCTGAAACTCCTCCTCAATATAAGTCTAGCAGTGGGCTAAATTTTTGTATATTTAAGCGTCTTTCTCATTTGCCGATTTTCTTCTTTGAATATTGAATGTGCTAAACAAGCAAAACTTATCTTTCCCCGGCTTTGTATCGGAAAGTCTTCCCGTTTACTTACCTCCTGCTGTCACTCTCTATTTGTAGCTATTCCATCACATAAGTGCATTCGGACATGGAAAAAACAAGCATGATGACGAGGGTCACGATGGGCATGAAGAAAAGGACCTTGGAATCGTTAATCCCGGAGAGATCAAGTTTGGAAGCAGGAAATATTACAGGTATATGGGGTCTCTAACAGTCCCGCCATGCACCGAGGGAATTGTGTGGACGATCAGCAAGAAGGTAACATCAACAATATTCAGTAGTTGAAACAGTTGCATCAGTTAGCTCCTTTCTTCAATCGCATAGTTCGGTTTACATTCATCAACTCTCCTCTCCGATCTCTTGACTACTCGTAGGTGAGGACAGTCTCTAGGGAGCAGGTGAACGTATTAAGAGAAGCCGTTCATGATGTGAGTTCCGTCTCTCCTCTTCTCCTATCCATCATTCAACTACAACTCTCGTTGACACCCGAAAAAGATCAAAACTTCGGCCTTCCTACTTTAAGGAGTTGACATTATCTTCATGTTCCATAGAGCAGAGGAAATTTATTGATTTTGCATCCTTACCTGAGGAATGATGATGGAGTAGGCTGGGGCTGGCTTGCTCCAATTATTCATTCATTTCGTTTGTTCACTGGCAGGGTTTTGAGGCTAATGCGAGGCCCACTCAGAAGCCACATGACAGAAAGATTTCGCTATACTCCCCAAGGGCGATTAGAGGTCCTGCTTAGGAAGCAGTAAGATCGACGGCGATGATCCCGGTATCCTTCTTGGATATCAATCTTTCTGCCCTTTCAGTTTCACCACATAACGCGTCCTAACCTTCTTCTCTCACGGCGTACGAATGTGCCAGTTAGACGAAGAGAAGACAAACATGTTGCTCTGCATCCCCTATCTTGTGTTGTCACTGCATCTTTGTCGAATTTATCATTATAGACTCTGTTCGGTGTAATAGATTGTGTTCAGTGTCCTACCGCGTTTGTTGTCAAGACTGCTATTGTGGATGGCGAAAATTCATGCGAGGGATCACATTTAGCTTCCCGTTGCGGTATTAGAGTTAAAATAATAACTCGTAGGTCATTGAAACCAAGCAAATGCCGAAGGGAAGTGTTGGTCGAAGAGAGACTTGAAATCTTATTATAGCTTCCATGAATATACATGAAATTCTTTTTCAAAAGAAAAGGAAATAAGATGAGGAGATTCCATATTACATATGAAAGCCAAGCAGTGCCAAACCAACCAAAAAATAAAATAAAAGAGACGCCCCTCCTTTAGGCTATAAGGAAGGGAACAACGGCTAGCATGAAAGCCTCATACGTGAAGGTTGCGGAGCCTGAGTACGATGTGTCCTTCTCCTTGAACTTCTCCGTTAGTCCCTTTACCGTAAGACAGCATCTGCACGGAAGCAGGATTAAAGAAGACGAAATGTTAGAATAAGTTCACAAATTTACGACTCAAAGATGAGGTATTGACGGCAGTCGTGACGCACTCAATGAAGTTATCGTATTCGATAGCCTTGTTTCTGCCTCCGGTCTTATCAAACTTAGAGACGAGCAGATCCAGGACGACCGGTGACACGGCGAACCCTAGGCTGAGGAGTGCTTCCCTCAGCTCATTCATGTCGATCTTGCCGCTCCGATCCCCGTCAAATCTCTCGAATATGGCCTGCACAGATTTGCATTGATCATCAAAAACTGAAAGTGGAAGGCAGGGAAGAAAGTTAGGACCTATTGCACCGACTTTAATAAGTTTCACTCACCCTCCAGCTCTGGAGACTATAAAAAACCGAAGTGAACTCCTTAGGTCCTGCATGAGGGGGAAAAAGAGAAGAATAAGCAAATAGCAAACTGAAGCTATTGCAAATAGTCTTTAGAGAAAGTATCGAAAGTACATACATCACAGCTTGACCAATGAAACCGAATTATTATGATTTTAAATGTAAAGATGACATCATCAAAATATCATATCAAAACAATCAATATCAATTTGATCATTCAAACCGTGGGCTGCTGATAGGATAAAGACCTAATCCACTCCCTTCCCCTTAAAAAAATCAATTCAGGCTGGCCCACTTAAAGAACTTAAAAGGAGGGGGAAAAAAAGAGAGAGCAAAAACAAAATTCGATCTGTAATCGTTACGTTCACCCCAATCCATCAGTCTATAATACTAATACTAGAGAGACCACACAATCTACAAAAACAACCCAGTTAAAACTTAAAAGGAAAACCGTATCATGTTAGGCAAAAGACAAGTTCTGCAAATATGCGACTAAATTTCATGAGCTTGCAGATATTAAAAAAAAAAATTGACCATAACACCCGCATACAGAATCCCAAATAAAAGCAAAAGTAGATGAAAACGAGCACAATTGACGGGGTAAGCCGATGAAAAAAGTCGAACAAATGAAACTAGTATGGCTACTTGGGTAGATCTAATTCAAGCGGGCATCATCTTACATGCCACCACCACCTGAATGAGCACCTGAACGAGCAACACAGTTGATACCGACCCAAGTTGCTTTCGGGCATGACGTATCCATTTATGAAAGTCAACAAATTATTGTCATTCAGCCTAATCGTATGAGTGGATGACCCATGTAATGGATCATCTATGTCATGATCTTGAAACTTTATAGTTTTCTCTTTTTTTCCTCCTGTGATCTGCCGAACTTCTGACTCTGACCGGATCAGAATACTAAACAACGGGTCAAAGGCCACTGACATCGAGTTCCCATACTACCCCAAACGCTCACATCGTCGCGTAAACCCCACGCGCCACCGCTCAGTTCACTCCCACCCCCAACCACAAAGTAAATTACGGCTGCCATCGAAATTCGACGGCGCACTTTAGCAGTGATCATGCTCCCTCCAGTTCTGTCTGACATGCGCCTGATGTTCTTAATTTAGGGCTAAATTGGCACGCACCTATCCAATGAAACTACAGCATGCGGAAGAATTGAAAATTAGGGTTAAATCAACCGATCGATCGATAGCTTACCGATTTTCCGGGTGTTGGTGTTGGTGAAGTTGTACATGAGTAGGTGAACGGTCCGCATGCTGAAGGTCTGATTGTACGAAGACAGAACGCTCTGCAGCTCCTTGTCGTCTATGAATCCGCTCCCGTCCCTGTCCGCCAGCTGAAAGCACGCCACCACGTTCGGATCCGTCCCCGGGGGGAACTGAGACGGCATCAGCGACGCGAACGGGCTCCCGTAAGGCGGCGGCCCTGAGGGATACCCGCTGGGCGGAGGGGGAGCTCCGTACCCGCTGGTAGCAGGCGGTGGGGGAGCTCCGTAACCGCTGGTAGCAGGCGGTGGGGGAGCTCCGTAACCGCTGGTAGTAGGCGGTGGGGGAGCTCCGTAACTGACACCGTAGCCGCCGGGAGCTGAAGGAGGAGGAGGAGCTCCGACGCCGTAGGGGCTGGGCTTGTCCTTTGGCGGCTTGTCTCCATGACCGGAAGGCGCGTAGGGAGCGGAAGGAGCGCTGTAAGGAGTGGCATACGGCGGCTGAGAATGAGATGACCCCTGAGAGGTTGGTGGGGGGACGCCGTAGGGGGTCTGCCCGGAGGTGTAGGGGTGGGCCTGCGGCGGCGGCCGCCCGTAGCCGTAGTTCGGTGGCGGTGGGTAACCCGACATCTTTCTCTGTCTCTCTCTCTCTCTCAAGGTCGCGTCTATTAAATTGGTATATAAGAGTGGATAGAACGGGGGTATATATAAATAGGAAGAATCCAGCCTATGAATTTGGGGCTGGAGTTGGAGATTATTACATAGATGCCACTGCATCAGTTGGCCGCCGCGTCTTCTTCTAACGTACGCGTGCGTGTATTCAGTCATACTTCATGACGAAGAATGTAAAACAACATGTAGTTGCCAACATTAAGACGCAGTTTGCCGAGGCAGTTTCGACCAATATGCTTATAATAGCATATACTTCGTGATAAAGAACGTAAAATAAAGCAAATGTACTTCCCCACGTCAAATAGAAAGCCTTATTTAGTTTGTGAGTATAATTTTAAAATCACAATTCTAACTTAACTCTACCCACTATAAAACAAAATAACTCATACAAATTCAAAGAGTGTGTCCCATTTATACCGCTTTTTTCCACAACAAAACAACATAACTTATACAAAGTCAAAGAGTGAGCCCCATTTATATCACTTTTTTTCAAAATCAAAATCTGATTTTAAAAACCTACTATAAAATCAAACGCACCAGAAACATCTCGAGTCACGATCCTTCAGCTGTCCTTTGCTCTCATAGGGAGCACATGAAAAAAGGAACTGGTAGGTCAAGCAAGCAATATGAGTTTATAAATAATAATCTAATCAAAAAGTGAGACGGGTGATGAATTCATGCATAATTATCTGATAAAAAGGTGAGGTGGTGGACAAATAGATCTACCATGATTGAGTTTAATTATTCATCTCTCTTTTCTTTCGGTGTATTTGATCGAGATCGTGTAGATTTTTATTGGAAAAGAATCCGTTGAATGTAGCCTCCGTCGTGTCAGGAGCAAATGATAGAAATAAGTAATATCACCGAACTCAGAGGGCATTATGGTATTTTTATGTCGGGAAGCGTGCCTCCCAGCCAAGTCCAGCAGCTGTAATCGGAAAGCCGCGGGTTCGAAAGTGAGAGTTGCAGAGGCGGCGGCTTTCTTTGATCACCGCCTTGCTGACCGCGTTGACCCCCCATATGTCAACCCCCCCTCACCACCCGACCCGCCTCCTCTTGGTTCGAGGCTGCTTCTCTTTCTTCATTTGGGGCCTCGAAGTGATTTCGCGCGTCAGAGATATGTACAGAATGGGCTTTCATTTCTTCCAGTTGAAGGAATCAATGAATCCACCACTCGTCTTTAGTTCAGCATCGAACTGCCAGTGCTCCGATCCGAAATGAGTTCTCGATGTAGAGATCTGATTAAAAGCTTCATTTGTCACGAAATACTTTAGTTATGTTTGCTTCATAATATATCAACGCGGGTCCACTTCTTGTGCTAGTAACTACAAAATATAACGTGATCATTAGATCATCCAATCTAACCTCCACAAAAGGAGTGAAATCCAAATACTCCAGTACTCGAGCAAACTGCAGAACAGAATCATGCAGCACAGCCATATTTCTGCACGTCGCTGTAGAAGGGAGGACCAAAAGTTTGAGACCGTACATGGTAATGAAAGATCACACTCTCGAGAAAATTCAGAGGTTAAGGGCCTGGGCATGGTGGCTGATGTGGTCATCGATGAAGGTCGCAATGAAATAGTAGGAGTGGTCGTAACCAGGTTGCAGCCTCAGAAGGAGCGGCACATTGTGGGTCTTGCAGGCTTCTTGGAACTTCCCGGGCAACAGCTGATCTTTGAGAAATTTGTCATCTTCTCCCTGCACAGAAGTTCGGTCCAGAAGAATATTAATGACATTCGAAGTCTCAAACCAAAACCGAAACAAATAAAAAGTAATCAAATTCATTTCTGACAGCAAAATGTGATGTCTGTTCATTTCCGATAACATGATATTCAACCGT